>NC_090936.1:428451620-429871620 GCF_040938575.1 Ambystoma mexicanum | reverse complement strand
TAAAGGTAGGTGTTGACTGGGACATTCCTGCCAATGCCCCTATTCCTACACATACAGGTACTTACAATGCTCCTCTAACTCTATGCTCTCAAATCTGAGAGGTACAAAGAGTATCTGCTTCCAGAAAGACAGTTCCCAGTGCTGTACCAACAGCCGTCATATGGATTCCCAAAGAGTGCATATGTGCAGAACAACCATTTTAGGCCTACCTTGTGGTTCACTAGAACAAAGGAAGCACCAAAAGCAAAATGGCTGGGATCAGGATTTCAAAAAATACATTGGTACCCCAATGGCTGCAAAAAAGCTACAGTGTGCTACCAATGCAGTAAAATGGCTTGCACAATTGCTGAAGCCTAAGTTAAAAAATACCTGCCGCAAGCCTACCCCCTAAAACCAATATAGGTTGACATAATCGGCCTAATGCACAAACGCTGGAACTGGGAACCTTAGGGGCAACTCGGGACCATTTACTATTAATGAGACAAAAAGGCATGCAATGACAGGGGGACTTCAGTGGAAGCCTCTCTAACCCCCCCAAAATAGGTTACCAATGCAAAAATAAAAATAGCTGCACAGCTAAAGTCCAGATGGAGGAAACAGTCCGAGAACCAACGCTTCCTACTCTCGGCCAACCAGAATTGTGTTTTTACCTTTACTTTGTCGCTCTCCAGCCTGAACGCTACAAGATGGACCTTAATAAAGAGCATGGAAGGGCAGAGTATAAATTGCAGTTACGAACTGTAGGACGATTGTCAAACACTTGAGTTTCCTTACAATTTACTTCCATTTGTGACTGCAAATTAGGAAGTTGCTTGCCCATCTATATTACAACTGTACACGCTCATTTGTAAAGGGGCTTCATAATTTTAAGTAGAAGTAGCCGTAAGAAGGAAGACGCAGTCTCTCTACACCCACCCCCCACCACCAGCTAAGTCCAGCCCCTCGTCTCAACAAATCATGGATGACCGAGGAAATGCCCCCTGCTCAAGCCGCCTCTCCTCCTCAGATGGCTGCCATCGCTATTGAAGAAAAATAAAACGGTTGCCACAAATCACTGACTTTTCCCCCAAGGAGTGCTACATATGTAAGTATGGATAACATGTCAGGGGCTTGGGGGGTGTCATCTCAGCCCAAGAACTACTGTTTTAGTTCACCCCAAGGCAGGTATCCCTTACTCTATAGCTTTATCTCTGTACTTGAGATAGAGTCCAGCTCCAACATGAATTCGACTAATTCTGGAGCACAACAGACCAACTCCAATCATGGGCAGGTTAATCTTCTTGCGGGATTTAACCAAGATTCACCTTCCTTATTTCTGATCAATTTACCGAAAATAAATTGCAGCGTTCCGGTAGGGCACGGGAACACATGGTTTACCAAAATCGCCTCACTTTTCACAGTCTCCGCCACTAGCAACAAACCTGGGAGCTTCTGCATAGCTGCCCTTAACTTCGTAACACACTCACTAGTGAGGCTTTACGTTAACATTATGGATGACTTAAGAGATCAAACATTGGTCCTGAATGCAATGAACTCCAAGATGGGATTTTTGGAAGGGTTGTGGTTATCTGAAAAAAGGGACAAGGACTGTGACGAATCCTTGGATGTCGTCACTTCTCCCCGATGGGGAGTTTCTTCCCATGAGGCCAGGGAGGTGAGGCTGCTACGCGATAGTTCTCCCTAGGGGTGGTACTTAGCGGGAGGATCTCATGGGGATGGACCCCCCTCTCAGGGAGCAGGGATTATCCAGGGAGAATGCAGCATACTACACCCCAATCCCCCTCACCTACCCCACCCTTGCCTTGTCACCCCATGTACATGTGTCATGTAACCAAAATCATACTGGGACAAGGAAAAAATCTAGTCGACCCAAGGGAGAAGTATAGTACAAAAACTGAAATGAGGAAGAGCCTAGTCTACCCAAGGGAGGAATGTAGACCAGGTACTGAGACGAGGAAGCAAGGAGAAGGCATGAAGAGCACTCCTGGAACCACGAGTGAACAATCTAGTGGCTCCCGAATTCCTATTGGTCAAATCTTATTCAAAATGGAAGAGGAAAAACAGGAAAGGAAGAGCAGCCCTCCTGAGAGGAACCACGTGTGTGGGGAACACTCAAGCCGCTGCCGTATCTAAAGACCTTTAGGCAAGTTTACTGAGCAGGCAGAGGTGTCTTCAAATGGTCCAGGGTGGAGGGACCATCTGGCCAACCAGAACAGCCGTGGTCCAGATGGGAGAAACCCAGCAGCGTGCGGACAGGTGAAGACGTGCATGCTGTTGGCCACCAAAAGCTGCTGAGCCGCCGCAGCATCCGAAAAGGCAAGGGAAGCCGCAAGAAGCCCGAAAGGGAACATAGATCATCCCAAGACCAACCGAAGAGCGTCAGCAAGCCCCAAACAGGTACTAGGGTTGCCAGGACACTTGGTAGGGGTTATAAAAAGGGATGAAAGCAACAGGGCTCGGGTGTGGGACCCACACCAACAAGAAGGAAAGTTCGTCAGTCATCTTCATAGGCGCAGTACCTGGCAGGTTAGTGAAACAGGTCTGCCACACTAACAGCAGAGATTGCTGCAGGTCTGGGAGCCACACCCACAAGACTGGGAGTCAAGTCTACATTGAAGAGAAATGTACAAATCATAGAACGAGGCCAGGGAAAGGGAGTCATTTCCCCCCTAGCATTGGAAACTGTGCCAAAACTGTAAAAAGGCAAGGAGAGGGGGGGTGGAGGGGAAGAGACATTCCCCCTGGTGTTGTAAACTGTAAAGTTAGCCTGTGGAGAGGTGTGAAGAATCCTGCAGATCCCTCATCGAAACCCTGCTTAAACTTTCCTCCCAGGTGTCCAGGGGAGGGCAGACGTTTCCTGATCCGAACCCTGGTGGTGGTGTACTATGGGAGGATCACATGGGTGGAGACAAGGCCCAGGGAAGTGAGGAGATTCTGTGGGATGGGACATGGTGTTTTTGCTCTGAAGGCGATATTCTTACCGCTACGCCAGAAGATTTTATGGCTTATTGTCATTTTAATGTCCCTCCACCTCCTGTTAAATCTAAGGTAGTAAAACCTAAACATATTTTACAAAAAGAAATAATCTTTATCACTAAAATCAAATGCCCTCTTCAATACCGAATGTACACTACAAGGGAATAGTGAACGTGTTGCCTTCACTAGACCATCTTCCTAGAATGAGGTTGTAAGGTACAATCCCTCTGTTAAAATGACTTAGGGAATTAAATCTACTCTTATAAAAATACACAAGAAGTTGAAAGACCTCAATTTGGTAAAGTGAACTACATGTCCCAGATTCCCATAGGGACTGGGAAGAAGAGGGCTGAAGAAGCATGTAGAAGAGTAGGACATGCAATTAGGCCTAACAGCCTTTGCAAGGGTCAGGCAACTGACATTAGAGGAATAGTGCCATCAAAAATTGTATTGGCTCAAAAGATGGGCCATCAAAAATATAAATAAAATAATATTCATTAAGAAAGTTCCTATGTAAACTTTTGAGCAAATATGGCGCAAAGGCACAGATTTAAAGCACTAGGAGCCATCCATTTTGTGAAATGGATGAGCCTCCTGTGCTCGTGTTAATTTCTGCTCTTGCTGCACTAACGAAGTAAGAGCCAGCCAGCTGTAATAAACAAAAGCTACCAGCAGGTGGATTTTGCTTCATTATTGCCGGAGAGCAGAGATTAACACAAGCTGCTGCTGGTAATTGCTTTAAATTTAATTCTTTTAAAAAAGCACTGCAAAATAAATGCTGCGGTTTTCTTTCTAATTTGGAAAGAAAGCCGCAGCATTTATATTGTCGTATTTATGTTTGCTGTGGCTTCAGCTTTGAGTCTCCTGGGCTCCCCCAACACAGGTCAGGGGAACCCAAGAGACTCAAAGCTGAAGCCACAGCAAACATAAATACAACAACGTTGTTGTATTTAAATATGCTGCAGTTTTCTTTCTACGTTTCACGGAGCCCGAGAAACGTAGAAAGAAAATCGCAGCATATTTAAATACAACAACGTTGTATTTCTGACTGCAGCAGCTTTCGCTTTGAGTCTCCTGGACTCCCCCGACCCTGGGGAGCCCAGGTGACAAAGCGAAAGCCGCCACAGTCAGAAAAACGTTGTTATATTTGTGATTGTCATGGTTTTCCGACCACGGTAATCACAAATACAACGTATTTATAATTGCTGCGCCTTTGCTTTGTGCCTTTCATTTTGCACTCTCTGTGCTTTCCTGGGATTGTGGAGCACCGAAAACATAAAATGAAAGTGAAGGCAGCCTCCTCAGCTCATGCACAGCTCTGCTCTGGCTGCAGTAAGCAAAAGCTCCCAGTAGGGGGCTCTTGCTGCTTGTTTAGTAGTGCCAGGGCAGAGCTTAACATGAGCTGAGGAGGCTGCCTAAAATGGCAAAATGGATGCTCCATGTAAACGCTTTGAGCCTCGTTTAATGGCATGCACCTGAAACCAATTGCCCCACCTAGGAGGTATAAAAGGCTGCAGCAGGTGAGGGAAGGAAGGAAGGAAGGAGCTGGAGTGGGGGATGAAAGGCTGGCAGTAGTAGCAGGATCAGAAAAGCACAAGGCTGGCATTTCATGAGGAAGTGTGATCACTTAAGGAACTGCCGGGACATGGAGAAAGCACATTTCACCTGCAAGTTCAGAGAGGGTCCTGTATTCACAAACCCTGCTTTTCTGTGGCTGCACTGAGAAAGACATGCTTCCCAGGTGCACCTAATGGCTTTAAATGCATAGCCGTGACCGTGCTGAAGCCAGAGGCCCGTAGCAAGAAGCAAGCAAAGGGACAAAGAAGTTAAGGAGACTCCTAGTTGGCGTGGCCGGACCCGAGACAACCATGGTGCAGGAGGGTGTGAGTCCCAAGTGTGCACAAAGCCGTGGAAGAAGTCAGGAAGATGAAGCAGCCCTCAAATGCAGTGTTCCTGGAGCCAGTGAGTGAAGCTTGCCGTTCAGGTTCACTCGGAAAACCTTGCTGGTAACGGTTACCAGCTCTAACATGACTTGCATAAGAGTAGAAGCGAGTATAAACTGTTTGTTGTTGTGAAGAGTCTTGATAACAATGGAAACTTATCACACACACTTCCAGTAAAAGTAGTGCTTGCGTAAGAAGAAAAGCATTTTATTTCCTATTGTTGAACTATTAATGTTGCCAGAGTGGTCGCAGATCTCCAATTAAAGGAGGAACGCTTTCTAAATCACTCCAAAACCCTAAAATTGACTTTCACAATTAATTATAACAAGTATTTACTACATCAAGGGAAGGTTGCATGTGGCCTATTGCGATTCCCAACAGGAGTTAGAAAGCACCTCTATGTTAATTCGTGGGAATACAAACATGTAGTTATTTAAGGTTCAAGATCTACTTTAAAGAGTGGTCGCATGTGCCAAAATCTATTTCTCCTTTCAAGACTGAACTGTGTAACCTTAAGAACAAGTATTCTTTAAATCCAGAAGCTGTTATAATAACAACAAGCATTACCCAAGCCAAGACACAAATCCTTTCTATAGTGAAGCAAGCCCTATTTAAAACTTTACACCTGAATTTTAAAGTGGTTAAAGGCCCAGTGTCCTCTGATGGAAGTGCGACAGTGTTACCCAAAGTTGCAAGTGTCGCAATACGGCTTCAAAGTAACTCCTGGAAAAAAGGTGTGAATGAAGCGGAGGAAGGGAGCTGGGTGTTTGTAAGAAGATTGAGCAAATAATCTGTAATGCTGAGACTGTTGATGTTGAGAGGTCAGTCTGGAAGCAAAGACAGGTTATATTTGGCAGTAAGGCAGACAGAAGAGGCAAAGCGGCTTCCCTTTTCTTGAAGTATAGGAAAGAAGAGAGGTTTGCTGAACTGTAGAGGTCGAAGAGTCTTGTCTTTAATGCCCAACAATCCTGAAGTACAAAGTTGAGGTAGAAATACGAGATCTGTGGTTGTGTATAATATTGCCAGTGGATGCTACATTAAAGTTGTTTGGAGTAGTGGCATACTGTAGAATCAAAGATTCTGCTCCCACAGTAACAGCAGCAGAAGGGTGGCTGTCAAGAGAAAAACAACAACCCAAGAAGAAGCATCCTGACAAGGGTACCAAATGTACTACTGAGGTTGCCAACACTTGCAGGGTTGTATAAGAAGAATTTGTTAATCTATTCTTTGAACTGTGACAAAACAATCTTGGAAGGAAGACATTCAGGATTACCATTGGTGCTATTTTCTTAGATGGAACTGGAAGGAGATCTTTTCAACTGAAAGCTGGAGAACTGTTACCAGTGGATTTTGGTTGGGTGAACGTTTGTTTCATTTGGAACTTACAAGAACTGGTTCAAGGCTTTATTCTTCCTTTTGAACATTTGGGGAAATGGACTTCGGATAATCCTGGGGAAGGGATTTACCCAGGACAGGTGAAGTTCATCCACAACACTGGTTATCTGTTGTTCACTCTTTTTTATGTGGTTTATAATTCACTTTGAATGTTTTTTTGTTTATTGTGAGGGCCAGTTTGTTAATGTTAGGAGTAATTCCCTTAGCCTTTAGACTAGGTATGGAATTCCTTGATGGAGTACGATTAGCAAGGATTTATTTGAAACCTGTTTCTTTTTTTTAAAATGTTATTTGTTTATTGGTAAGTGGTTACAGCATTCAACAATATATCCATTTATCAATATACATATTCTGGCTGTACAGTTACTTTCTCTAAGCAACACCTTATTTCCTATCATAACCAATGGCGAGTGGGCTCTCAGTCTTGCCAGCCATTTGCACCACAGCTGTTTACCTCACAAGTGTGGGCAGTTAATTCAGTACTTATCAAGCAGGTGCCTACATTGCGCCTTTCCCGCATCTTTTGCTCCTGTTCACTTTACAGAGGCGGATAGTTGTCGCTGCTGAAGTGATGCGGGTCAACGTCTCACGTGGTTTCTTCCCCCCCCAGTTGTTCTATGCTCCATGACAGATTTGTTTTGCTGTTCTTCCTTTCAGAAGTGTTCAATAGCTTATTCAACATTCAGCCCCAATCCATACTGCTGTCTGTCTCAGCATTCGTCGGGGTCTTCCCCCCCCCCCTTTCCCCCCCCTCCCAAGTAGTTCCATCTCTGACTCTGGAATGTAATGCTTAAAGTATCTCGCCAGGGGTTCCAGCGCCAGGGCAAATCGTATCAGTGATGCTGGGCAGCCTTGCTGCGTGCCCCGTTCTAACGTCCTTCTCTCTGAAATCTACTCCCGTTTTCACCCTGGCTTGGGGGTTGGTGTACAGTAGTCGAATCCAATTTTGCATTATCGGTCCCATCCCTACCCCTCTAACACTTTGAATAGCCACCTCCACTCCACGGAGTCAAGGGCCTTTGTGGCATATGACTCATCAGGGCCAGTTCCTCCTCCGAATGACGGACAGTACGAAATGTAGTCCAATGGTCATAGAGGTGTTCCAGCTCCCTATAAAGCCGCTTTGGTCTGGGTGTATGATATCCATAACCGCCTTCTCTAGCCTCAATGCAATTACCTTCCCTAGGATCTTTGTATCACATACAAGAGTGATATGGGTCTGTATGACCCACATAAAAGTGGGTATTTTTGGCGTTTCAGAAGGACTGTGATTAGCGCCTCCCTCATCGATTTGGGGAGAACTCCCCGAGTGAGTGCCTCTGTATAAACTTTCTGTAACACCGGAAGTAGTTTGTCGGCATTCTCCAAGTAGTACTCCACAGGTAGACCATCTGTACCGGGGGATTTCCCTCTGCATGGTCTTTAGTGCCCACTATTTCGTCAACCTCTATGGGAGTTTCCAATGCTTCTATCTGGGGTTTTGACAATTCGGGGATCTTCCATATTTCCAACAGATCTGACGCATCCATCTCCGAATATGTACCTTCGCTCGAGTTAGTGATTTGTAGTATTCCAGGAAGACTTGATTAATCTTTTTCTGTGTAGTCACTCTGGAACCCCTATTGTCAATAATTTGCGTGATGGCACCTCTCAGCCATTCCTTTCAGAGCAGCCATGCAAGTAGCCAACCCGCTTTATCTCCTTCTCGATGTACCGTTTTGGTGTAGCTATCTTTATCGAATTTAGACAAGGCTTCTCAATGTATGGTGTGAGCCTTGATGGCTTTGGCCAAGACCTGTCCTACTTCCTTCCCCTCCCCAGATCAGTTTCTGACCATCTGATCGCTCCCTCCGATTCTACCAATTTTCTGGACAGGGTCTTCCTAACACCCACCGTATTGGAAATACATATCCCTCGTATTGTCACTTTTAGGGATTCCCATAGGGTCCCCACACCCTCTACCGATCCCTCGTTTACTGTCAGGAAGGAGACTATCTACTCTCTTATACTTGCATTGAAGGCCCCGTCTTAAGTTGTTCTATTCCCAGTTTCAAAGTCGGTATCGTAGGACAGCGTCGTCCAAATTGTAGCCTTGTGACCAGAGGGGCATGGTCAGAGATCACCTTCCCCAGGTATTCTGTTTGTGAACATCTATGTGCATGCTCAACACCTGTGAATAAAATTAGTATTCTCTATTGTTTCCATGCAACCCCCTCCACAGTTCCTGTAGGTCTAGCTGCTGTACTATTTTGTTAAGGGAGCGAGTCGATCAGGGACATTGGTAGGGACCCGTCCCTATTCAGCCATGTTTGGGTCCAAGTAACAGTTGAAGTCCCCTCTCCAAATAAGAACATCCAACCTGTCTCCTCCCATCATCTCACCCACTTTTTGGAAATAGTCTTCATTATTGGAATTGGGGGCGTAAGAATTCACTGCACATAGATTGTAACCCTCTAATTTGCCCCTAGTCAGCCCCTTCTGCAAACTCCACTTGTAATGGTATGGCTGCGATCACCCAGATGTGACCTCCCCTAAAGTATGACGAGTATGTGGTGCCAACCAATATGCTGCCCCAGCTCCTGCGTAGATCTCCAAGGTAATTTGCATTCAAGTGTGATTCCTGTAGCAGCACGATCTGAATATTGTGTCTTCGCCTAAATCGCTTGACCTGAAAGCACTTAGATTTCTTTCCCAGGTCCCATACATTCCAAATCCCTACTCCATTCGTGTATATTGTGTCCCAAGAGATCCCTCACTACCGGGATTAACCTCCATGCTAGCGGGTGTCTTTGTTGCTTCCCCACCCTCTCAAGGGTAAGTGTTCTTGTGTCCAAGTCTGAAATGGCCATCTGGTTATGTCGATTGTGTTGTGTAGTGTTCATCTGGCTAAAGCTTGTCATTTGTTTTCGATATGTGCTGTTCCCACTGTTCACCTCCTTCAACTCCCCCACCCGCCCATAACACCCTCCTCCCCTCTTCCGGTCCCCCCCTAACCCCAAATTCCCCCATCTATTCCCAACAATTGTCTCGTAGAAGCTTACTCCTAACTCATACTGTGGCAGAAATATGCCATTAAGCATCAACAAAAAAAAGATACAAATCTGACTGCTCGATCCCTCGATCCTGCAGCATCAGAGAGGTTGGCGGGGGCAGTCAGGTTTTCGGCCTCTACTTTGGCTGTAAGTGTCGAAGTTCCTGAAAGTCTTTTTCGGTGGTTCTGTGTTATTACGGGCAATTGACGTATATAATGCCCAAGCTTATGGACCGTTGCTCTTCTCGGGCTTCTGCATCGTTCCGCTTTTCTGGACCAGTAGCTTGGTCATTTCTTGATTCCAACCAGGATCAGCCTTCCATCGGTGCGAGGAAGAAATGTGACTGGTTATCCGATAAGACTTTTAGTTTAGCTGGAAAGATCATCATATATTGTAAGCCCCGCTCCCGGAGTTTCTTTTTCACTGAGCCGAAGGATTGCTTTTGCTGTTGTACCTCTTGTGTAAAGTCCGTAAACATCAGGATCGGATCTGTGCGTTCTCTATCTGGATGTTCCCCTGTTTTCTAGCCTCTTGCAGGATCGCGTCACAATCTCTAAAGTTGAGCAGTTTGGCTATTATGGCCTTTGGGGGGGGGGCCGTGGAGGCAGGGGACAACCCGGCACCCTGTGTGCTCTCTCCACCATGAATAGCTTTGAGAGGCCCCAGGCCGCAGCACGTCTAGCACCATCTTCTCCACAAACAATTCTGCCCTGTCTCCCTCCATCCGCTCCGGGACACCCACCAGACATATGTTGCATCTTCTAGACCAACCCTTGGCATCCTCATCTCTCCTCAAGGGTTTTGGTGGCTGCTACGAGGCCTTGGATCTTATTATGCATGGTCTCAACTACGTCTTCCAGGTCACTTATCCGTTGCAACGCTTTCATTCACCTTCCCCAAGTCTGCTCGTACCAGCGATATATCCACCCCCCACCTCCTGGATCCTGGTTTCCAATACTTTCTGAGTGTCCTGAATCGCTGTCATGAGATTCTCCAAAGTCACTCCGCCTGTTGCGTCCGATGTGTATGTAGCTCCCTCTTGCTGGTGGGGAGTTTGTTTGGACGATTTAGACCTGGCACCAATGTATGATTCCATCTTCTGCTGGTCTTTCACCATGTTTGCAGGTGCTCGTGTAATCAGGCTGCGGCTGATGTATCTATTGGAGCTAGTCTTCAATTTTGATTGCCTTCTGGGCCTTTTGAAATTTGCTTCTTCCTGCCTTGCAGGTTTGTTCTAGGTTTTCTATTGTTCAGGTATGTTTTTATTCCTTTCTTCAGCGCTTTCTCAGTTCATGCCGACTAATTGCCTTGGTTATTTGCCTTGGTAGGGCATATATATGTGCTTGCTTGAGAGATTCTGTAGGGTGGCTCCTTTCAGTCCTTTGCTGGTTATTATATGCTTGGGGTGTTATCTTCTGTGCCAGTGTGTGATTGTTTCCCACTTAGAGTTTCCCCTGACGGAATAGAGGGCTCCGCTGCTTTTATCTGTGTGAACTGCTGCTCTCCTCCTGGTCTAGGTGACACTAGCGTGGCACGGAGCTTTGCCCTTCCTCCCAGAGTCTGGCCCCCACTCGTCCGCAATTGCAGTGGCCACTTACTTGCATGTGTCAGTTATCCATTGTTTCGCCCGATGGAAGGTGGCACTGTGGGTTCCTCTCTAATGCGGCGTTGACAACCGTATGTATGAACTTCTTTCCGCTCGTTAACTTGTACGTTCACTTTCCAAGCCGTTAGCTGGCACCTCTGCATCCACAGTCACGCTGCCCCAGGAAGGTTCCACACTGCACAGGACGGGGCTCTGCGCGGGCCCCCAGCAACTGATCAAGAGCCAATGCACTGGACAACGATGGCAGCAGTACTGTTGCGGCCGCACACTCTCCCCGATACGTGAGCTCCGCTCCGAGGAGCCCCGTTGCAGCAAAGGTTCTGGTATCCTCGGCGGGGTCTCCGCTTCACCCAAATGTCTCCAGCCTGTTCCAATGGGATAGGCAGGCTACCACACTCGCCCCGGTGCCCACCACCACACTCCGCTGATATTTCCAGGAGTTGTCTCAGGAGTGGGAGTCCCCCTTTGTTCCGCGAATCCGGCAAGATGGCGCCTCACATTTCCTACGCCAATACAGATTCTAAAGCGATCGGGCGTTGATTCACTTCACTGAGGTAATCATCCTATGGAGGGGATCTTCAGGAAACGTTTGTTGAGCTTTTAACCTATCATAGCAGCCAAATTCAGGGTTTTAGGCAGGATTTACAGCAGCCTCAGCGGAGCTCCGAGGATTAGGTCTGCATCCTCGCGCCGCTCCACCTGAAACCTGTTTCTTTAATAAAATGTTGAATTCTGAGAAAACCACAACTAGTTGTCAACCTCGCATTACTGACCCCTCACAGAGGCCAGGGGAAGGGAGACATCGCCACTGGTGTTATACACTGTGAAAATAAAAGCCAAGAGGGTGTCAGAACAAAGCCAAGGAAGGTCAGGCGAAGGGAATAATTACCCTGGCATTGTGAAAACACTGAGAGCAGGATACCTGGAGAAGGAAGGCATTCTCCAGGAACCCACTAGTGAAGAAACAACTATGGACAATAAGGAATGTTGATATTGATATTTGAATGGGAAGTTTACCTTTTGAGATGGAACTGAGAACGTTGCTGCTTTAAAATCTGGAACTTTGTTTTGTGCCTTGGAAAGGGATGGAGTCCTGGGGAAGGGAGTCATTTCCTCAGGTAAATATCCCAACTAACAATTATAACTGTGATCCGTTGTCCAGAAGAAGGGAGCCATTCTTCTAGACCAAGAAGATCCACTACCTCTTTAGTTTTAAGTGTAAGGGACAGAAGCAGGTTTTTAACACAGGACGGTGGACACTTGATTTACATGGACCTCCTGACTGAATTCATAGTGTTATAGTTGAGGTAGGGAAACCCAGCAGAGTTAGGGAGAGGTAGGTTTTCTTTTTATTTTTGCTATACTAAATGTTTACGCCATCAAGCATGCCCTCTGTGTGTCAGTCCCCTCCCTCTACACCCTTACAATAGAAAAAGGATTACTTCAGACCTTCATCCGGATACATCGAGACCAATAGGGGAGGGTAGCAATTTTTCCTGGGCTCACCCTTGTGATCAGATTATCAATAGTAGGGCCTCACCAAAGGGGCAACATCGAAAGGAATTTGGTGCAACAGAGATTGAGCCTAAACAGGCTACCAAATAAAAAGGAAACTATCTTAACAAAAAAATCTAAAGTTTTGAAAAATCCGTCAGAAATAGAAGCTCAAACATTCTGCAAAGTCTGTTCAAGAACAAACGGAACGAATATATACAGTCTACGGGTCTCGATAATTACTCACCTGGAATTTCCTCTGACTCAGTGTCAAGAGGAAACTGCTAACGCCCAATGGGTATATTTTACCCTACTTATCGCAAAGGCCTGCAAACTTGAATGTACCTGATCCGGTTTTGTTAAGACTGAGTGATGTGTGACCCAAAGATTCTGAAGCAAGCGTTGTCCGCACTGTGAAATTCTACTTCGAATGATTGCACCTCATCGGTACTACATCCTCCAAAGCAAAATGTTAAGTTTCTGCTTTAGCGTGTCACTCGTTCTTCGGTCTCTTAAGCCATCAAAGTAAAATCAATATCTAATATGTCTTATCAATTTCCCAATCCACATTCAGACTAGGTTTGGAGTTTGTTTTACATTCAGAAGACATGATTTTAAATTGTGGCAACATTCTTGCTTTATTGCATTCTGTTCCATGTTAAAGAAACAAATATTCTAGGGATATTGACTTGGTGCATGTAACGCTCACCTGATGCCCGCAGAGGCGCCGGTCTTGACTGGGTGAATGCCGTATCTTCAAAGGTGATGTGTAACACACGGTTGGCTCTTTGGGCTGGACCTCTGTGCATTGTATGTCTGACTCGAAGAGTAAGATGTCTTAGGTAAGTGAACGCCGAGCTCTCCATCTGCCTCGGGGCAGGGTGCCGTAACCAGTTTCTTCACTGGATAAGGGTGCAGGCCTCTTGACCTCAGAGGACTGCTGTCCGTCGTTAACTGCACGAACGGTAAGTTCTGGGCACTTCAAATGTCTTAAAAGTCTTTTGTAATGATATCTCTTGTTTTGCAGGGTTCCGGCGATGGCGGATGGCGGGCTGATGAGAGTTGAGGATCGAACCCGCGTGAGGAATAGAAGCGCCTGGAAGCACGTAATTAAGCGCTTGTAGCCTGCTTCACGATGCGCACTAACTGTCCCTTTTATCTTGCAGGTACAAGTTCGGAGCTTTAGAGAAGCTGAAGGGTGCTGGAATACCCACTGGATTCGGCGTGGGAAGGAGTAATGGCACGTGAGTAATAAAGTTGCCCAATGTCTTTAAACGCACCTTCTTTTGTCTTTCAGATGCGGGATGCAGCGCCGAAGGCCTCCGGAGCGTGCGAAGAGCTGGTAAGCTTTTGTCTTTCAGATGCCGGAATGCAGTGCGAAGACCTCCGGAGCATGCGAAGAGTAGGTAAGCCTTTGTCTTTCAGATGCCGGAATGCAGCGCGAGGCGTTGGTGACAGCCGATGGACCAGGTAAGAGATGCGCTGCCACTGAAGACCGTAGTGCTAACCTGTTCTTTCTTTGTCTTTACAGGTGCTGCTGAAGACTGGATTCCAGGATGGTAAGCCGTTGTTCCCTTAGGCCCAGGATCAGAAGCAGAAGACACGATGAGCGTTCTGCTGCAGAGAATGCAGAATAACACAAAGCAAGATTCATCCATCGGGTGTGGTTTAAATAGCCTCCTGTAGTGCTTAGGTGTCTCCTTCCACAGCCACGCCTAGGTAAGAAAAGAGTTCCTGCTTTCCAAAAGAGTTCCAGTATTCTGAACCTAGGGAGTGGCTCCTGCCCCACCCAACAGGAAAAGTAGTCCCAAACAGAAGAGGATCAGGGGTTCAACTGGCAGGTAAGTAAGCAGCATGGTCTGCTGCAGGTAAGTCCACCCAAGCATTATGAGCCCGGCGCTTCCAGCGCTGGGACTGGGCATCTTTATGAGCCTGGTGCCACTGGCGCCAGGACAGGGTCCAAAAGGTCCCAATTGGGACTGGCTGGCACTCAGAACCGGGGTTATGGGTCTGCTTCCAAGGGAGTCGGGCAAGTCCTGATCTTTTGGAAGCAGAGATCATGACAGTGCAATTTGTGGATGATGTCAGAATGGATTAGATCTTGATTTACCTAAAGTCTAAATTGTTATTTGATATGTTGTGTAAGGAATAAATGTACTACTAGCCATGGGTTACAATCTTTTTGTTCCGTATAATCCATCCCTGGAAATGCTCATTTATAGAATACACCTATGAGTCAAAATGAAGATAGTGGTAGTATCCCAGCGGTGGCTTGGCTAATGAATATTTGGCTGTAGAAACCTCTAATCTGGGAAGCACTCTGGGCATTTTGTCAAAGTGACTTCCAAAGGCAAATCACAACCATGACTGCGGCGGTTTTGGCTGCAGGCGGTGCTACATTCATGTAAACGCTAAGGGCGTTTAGCACAACAAAGTCTTTAATGATTTCCCTAAAATCATACAGTACTTTGTAGAGAAGAGTAAATAATGGAAAAGAGTAAACAAATATCTATGATCATGTGAACCACACTGCATTCTGGTTTGGGCCCTTTATATTTATTCCACATATCTACGCACAGTACCCTTATGTTTGACACAGGCAGATAATGGGTGCAGGGACCTTTCTCACACCACTGGTTACAGCAATAGGCTCAGAAACAGTGCAGCTACACTTGTTGGAATGCATGGGTTGCTTGTGGTCTACTACAGTAGGGATGTGCCATAGCACTGGCCAAAAGGGGTAGAACCACATCTGATTTGAAGAATTTCCCCCTTCTATAATGGCACTGCCGACATTTGTTTTGGAGGGTTGCCAGAAAAATCCAGTTATTAGGGATTTCAAACCTTTCATTCATCACTCTTTAGTTATACACCTTGAGAAACTGCAGAGCAGTGGCAGCTGGTGAATTTAATTGGGGCGTTAATATTTGACACAAATAAGCAAGAGCGATCAAGGGTAGCAAGGGATCCCAAACCAACTAAACCGAATTCGGCAAGGGAGGGGGGGGGGCTGAGGAGGACGAGAAGGTTCTCCCCCCTGCAAATATGTTTTGAATAGTGGGATAATGTGGCGGATTACACAGCACACTGAAAAACCTAGTGAAAAACCAGACAAACAGTTTGCAATCAGTTTTGTAAGAGTATTCATGAAAAGAATCCAATCGTCAATAATGCGCAGGAGCATTTCTTAATGCATTTTCATGATGCCTTAACCCACAATATATGCTAATATAAAAATCATTTTCATGGTGGCTGTGCCCGTACATTTTCATGCTGGCTGCACATGTATATGTATTCCCATATACTCAGGCTTGCTTTGCCAATAAAGCCAGTAATTATACTGTAAAAATCACGTCCAAGCTGGCTCTGGCACTATATGGCAGTACCCGCACGTAAGAACATATTTCCGTCGGCTTTGCCATTAAAATGTCCATGGCACAATAAGAAAACATGTTCAAACATGCTGCTCCAACGTAGGCCAGTCTAGACACGTATCAAGTTTACTTCATCATAGATTCCCAGAAAAAGAAATGCCATGCCACATTAAATTACAGCTAGACTGGAGGCACTAAAATGTCAGTCTAGCCACGCAATAACACTTATCATGCTTGCTTTATCAAAGATGCTCAATAAAAATGAAATACATTTGCACTACCCACACTCCTCACCCTAATCAGCCTCCTGGGCAGAACAAAACCAAAACAAGCACATGCACAAGTACATTTATGCAGCATTAATTTCAAACAACATTCCTACAGCATTCACTCGCTCGTTCAAATACACATTAATTTTAAACAGTTTTAGGGTGCAGAAGTAAGACTGACATAAAGGTGACATAGTTTTGGTTATAAACTTTTATGAACCAGTAAAAGGGTTGGAAATAATGTCCGGTCTATCCCTAAAGCTAAGAGGGGTTTCCCTGCCTCAAAGAAATGTAATGTAAATGTCAGGATGTCAAATAGTCACTGTCGTGTCCAAAAACCCTACTTCTGACCCTAACACTAGTAACTAAAATCTAATGTACAAGGATGCCATATTCAGAACTAAAGTGATGAAGACAGTTCTTGTCAACGTAAAGTTCCCAATGTCTTGGGTTGTAAAACAAAACAAATATTCCTTTTTCACAACGTAAAATTCAAATGATTAGGGATTAGCTCCTTTCCCCTGGATTTCTTCTTTCATACTTTGCAATCTCATCTTTTTGTAGTTTCCTTTATTTTAGATGCACAACAAAAGTGTTCAGCTTTCCTGTGAACAGCCCTTCTTTTTCACAGAGGGTTGATGTCTGTATCACTCTCCTGCCAGACATATACCAAGGAAACTAGAACGGATAGTCCCTGTTAAAATTCTCTTTTACTCTTTTTGGGTCCTAGACCCCCATACTTCCTTGACTGCTCTTCACTTTAAATTTAGACCTTCATATGGGTGCGGGTCCCAGACTCGCAACACTGTTTCTGGCCTGCTTTGTTTACTCTCCTGCACGCATTTACTTGTTTCTTTTTCTCTCCGTTATTCCCAGGGACCCAGGCCCTCAATATCTTGCACTCTGCAGTTTTTTCCAGATTCCTCCCAGACCTCTAGCATCTCTCAGTCTGCCTGCGTACCCGTTTGTGTGGTTTGCGTCTTCCGAGTGGTGGTGCTGAGCTGCGAGGCCCTGCTAGCGTTCAGGAGCTCTGTTGGGTTGGCAGCGGCTCTGCCTTTCTAGGTTTGTGCTTTCCATTATAGCAGAGTTCTGGTCTTTCTTCTCCTTGTCGGCAGTTGCTCCGCCAGTCACTGGTTCCCTTCTTGGGCTGCAGTTCGTCTCTCCACCAGCTCCCCGTACTTTGGGACACCCGCAGGGTTGCTCGGGCAGGGGACGAAGTAGTTCCTTCTCCCTGGACTACCTTCATGCTCCCCTTCGCCTCTGTACAGAGCATCTCAAGGAGCACTTCCGTGCCCGCCAGGTGGAACTCTCCCACGTTTCCCCAGGAGGATGGCTCTATCTATCTCGCTTTCCCTCTGTTATTTTGTATTCCCTTTGACCAATCAAATGCCATGAAAGACTAGACCGTTCACTTCAGTTCACTGGTACGATCTTCGAACTCTTGGTCATCTTCACAATACTTGCATCGAAAAATATATATATATATATACACACACACACACACATATATGCACACACACACACAAACACACATCCTATTCTTGTGGTGTTTTAGTTAAGTCTAGCATACTAGATTGGCTGCCTTTACAAAATATATATTATATTGGCCCTAGTTGGGCAGAGAAAAGGAGAGCTAGACTGGAAAGAAGAGGGAGGGTTGGAAGAAACAGCCAAGGGTGCCTTGGACACACCAGTATGATTAATTTAAAGGGGCAAGGGGGTACACAAAGTATTATGGCTCATCTGATGCAGCAGCAAAGTGACTTGAAAGCACAAATATGCTACGTCATAACAGCTGCAGTTCCTGAGCCATCTCCTTGCAGTCCTTCAAAGGGCCACAAGGAGGCCAAGATGCAGAGACCCACCGCGAACAGCACCTTTGGATCAGGTCCCTAAAGAAAGCTAGCTTTTACCACAAATCTGCACCTGCTATGCATCCCATACTTCAGCAGACTACAGTATTACGTCCCATTGACAAGGCTATACAGATTAGGAATTGAATTTTTGGAAATGTGCATAATTTTGCTGTTGCATAAGGGTGTGTAGATCACTCTGTAAATGGACAACCATTTAGGATGCACTATTCATACCGATACAATTTCACACAAGGAAACAGATGAATCTGATAAAATGCATACTGTTTTTGGTGCTGCTCCTAAAAACAGACAATTTTATTTCAAACTCAAGAAGCCTTTATCAGTTGTTTAATGTGTATAGTTGAATGGTTTGATGATACAGTCATTGTTTCCATCTACTGCATAGTAGCCTGGTATGGTCTCCAGAAAATGTTTAACATTGCTGCTAATGTACCACAGTTTAGCTTTCAATTAATTGGAAGCCAAATCTGTCTTGTGAGGTTTAATCAGTTTGTGAAGTACTTTATACCCTGCCAGTGCATACAAGTTCTCACCATCTCTGAATTACTATTGTTGTGGACAACCACAAGTTAACAACCACTTCTGTAGGTCTAACTTTCTCTTTCAATTGAGGTGGCCACAGAGCCCAAAATTATATGGCATTCAGGAAAAATATGACATTCTTGTGAATGACATAACACAAAGATGGCGTTTGAGAGTACATACTTTCTCTAAAAATGTAGCCAGCCTTTTTTTTTTTTTTAAGTGTCTAAATTTGATGTGAAGTCTGACCAAATGTTCTGCATTTCATTAAAGAAAGCAACAGTTATTTTCCATTCTCTTCAAGGGGATGTGAAAGCGCACATGCAACATCTGGAAAGGCCATGCTTGAAAACACTGATGGCAAACCCAACAAATCACATTTTGTAGGTGTTACTATGTTGCTCCCAAAAAGACATGAATGACAGGAACAACAGGCTATTAGTTTAAACTAGACAACGAATCAGGATATATGCTAGCATTGATCTACCCGGGGCAGCACCAGAATTGTGGATAGAAAGGGCTTAGGCAGATCCACACATGTAAGGTATGGGCATTGAAGATAAATATCCCACAGCTAGATACTTATGATGGCTTTCTGCTCAGTTAACGGCGGAACAAATCTCACACATACAATACTGGTAAGATAGCTCTGCGAGTTCAGCGCTTCGCTGCTGCGATCTATGTGCGATCTGCAGGTTCGAATCCCGGCAAGGCCAACTCAGCCTTTGATCCTTCCGAGGTTGATAAAGGAGTACCAACTTCGTTTGGGATGTGGATGATGTGTGTAATATGTTCTATGTAGATCGCTTAGACGCAAGCGATATATAAACAACAAATCATCATCAATACACTTGCGGTGGTTGTCTAGCGTCTCGGGAGGATAGCTCAGGGGCAACGTGCTCACCTTGGAAGCAAGACGACAGAGCACCAGAGGTTTGATTCCCGGGGTCCACGCTTAGAAACCTCTGGGTATCATAATATCATACTTCTATTAATTTTCTGCACTTAAACTTGGTCAATCCCTACTACATACCATATACAGGTCATCTATCATGTTCACGTACGGCCTGGATTCTGCAAAGAACCACTTTTATCATGTACGAGATGGATATGCACACCAGGCAATACCACACAGAGATCATGACAGAACACAATGACAAACGGCCTACAACCTAGCCGCTTAATTGGTAATCTCAGAAAATAAAGATGACATCCCTGGAGAGCACCTCTTGCCAACAAAGAGTGCAGATTAGGTACTCTGATATAAACTAGGTCCTAACACCATCTTCTGAAGTTCAGCAAACCTAAATCTACATGGGGTAAATTTGAATGCCTTTTTACTTCATCAAGGGAGAGCATAGCTTTAATTAAGCGCTAACCCCAACCAAGATCTGGAACAGTTGTCTATTGATGTAGAGGGTGGGGCAACCGTGCACAAAGCTGCACTGGCCAGGATAAATCATGTTAGTGTTGGAGTTCAGAAGTCTTAAAAAAAATAATAAGATCAGCAACCCATTTGCAGTAAGTGATTAAAAAAAAGGGGTCTCCCTCGTTTGGGGGAAGAACGCCTGCACATATAGCTCCCTAAATGTTTGGGTCTAGAATATCAACATAACGTTAATATAGAATTCTATACCAAGCTCAACTAACTTGGGCCTTCCCTAGCTTTAGGTCTTTAACCATCCGTTTCATCTCATTCAGTTTTTATAGGTTGGTCTAAATGAAATATTTCACAATTTCTGGAGAGAGCGAAGATCTGCTCAAGGAATGGGGTTACATCATCTTCTTGTTATTTGTACCATTTGGCAAATAACCTGCAACAGTAGTAATGAACAGCTTGATTTTTGGTTTGAGGTTTGCTACTTTATGTATTTCTTGTAATAATTTCACTGATCAGCTTACTTGGATCCTCCATGTTAAAGTGCAGAATCAATGTTCCGCCGGGACACTCTCCATCCCTATAGCTCACAGCCACACACATACAGTATTCCGCACTCGCTCTCAGCAGAGCAATTGCATTTCTTATTAGTCTTCCTCCTTACATCTTGGCATGCGTTCCCACATATATTTCTGATGGCTAGTTCTAGTTCACACTGTATACCTGTATACCCAAGATTGGTCTTGCGAGCACCAGATAATTGTGCTAGTACTAGCACTAGCAGTACACACATTTCTCAAAGTGTTTCAAGTTCCTGTGACAGTTAATTGCCAACTGCAATCTCTCCAAATGAGACCGATGGGAAGCTCCAAGGAGTCCAGTAGCATCCAAAGAATTGTCTCTATTAGTGGATTAGGACAGGACAGCATTTATGGGAGAAATGTGAATGGATTGATGCCGAGGACCAGGATTTGCAAAAAAGGAAATGGTCAATATGGCAAACGGAGTCCTATATAACAGTGTATATTTTTACATTTGTTGATTAAGTTCTGTAGCCACGAAACTAACATAGAAAGACACCTGCTCATAAAGCAGACATGTGTGCAGTGTATTCCTCATAGCAGATGCTACCTTAGTTGGGGGCTCCTTGTGAAAGTAGGTTATTTCTCCTGTGTCTGTCCCCACAAGAGCCAGGAGATGCTGAATCTTCTTCCGGTCATCCAACTCTCTACAATGAGAGCACACATTAATTGCATACAGAATTTCTAGTTACATCAGCAAGACTCACGCACCATCACATATAGTAATGTTACTAAAACCATAACATTTTCAAAAAGCACTTTTACGTTGGCAGGAAAATGAGCCTTCAAAATGTAGATTCTGTTGGCGCTGTGCACATTTCAATGGACAAATCTTCAAATGAATATTCATGTATAACACCAATTTCATTAATTGGAACCAATATAATGTACAACTTGAAAAAGTCAGCTTCTATACAGTCTCAATTAGTGTAGCATTTTTACCCCACATCATAATGTCGGGCTCCAGTTTTGTTGTTTAACTATCACGATCTGTACAGGGCCAAAATCTACAATAAGAGGCAAACTGTTCGGGAGTTAATACAGGTGAGGCTGTTAAACATCTGTAAAATAGTATATGTTGTTAAGGATTTCAATTAGGCGATTCACCCTGGTCTCAGCCTAGTATGCAGTGCACAAATGAAATACTTATTTTATGATGTCTACAGGTTCAATATTCTGAGGTATATACCAGTCACATAACACCCCTTCTCAAAATACCCACAGGTCACAATGGACCAGGAACCAGGCTGGTTGGTAAAGGTAATATTTATTTACTTATTTAAACTTCAAATCAAACATATACTTGTGAATGGGGAGCAGCAATCACCAATGTGGTGACAATAACAGAGTGTAAGGTATGTAAGGCAGTTAAAATCACTTAGCAACACAGAATATAAAACCCAGAGAAAAGAACAGTTTTGGCTTGTTTGAAAAGATAGCACTTAGGTTAGGATTTGCCCCTGCAATATTCCTCAACTCACCAATAAGCAATTTTAAACAGATCAGGAAGCAGCAGGTATTCAGGAATAAAGAACAGTAACATAATTTAAATACCACCTTCCCTCCCCAAACAAGAGAGAAAAATAAATTTACAATCTAACTTTTTAAAATGACATTCGAAAATGGCTGTGTAAAACAATGAATGTGTGCAAAAGTTCTTAAATCAATACAACTTTCTACGGGAGCAACAATGGAAAGATGTTAACAATCATGAGCTATAGTTTAAGCAAAAGGAAACACTTTTAATCTGGAAGTTTGAAAATAATTTAAAACAAAAATCACACGTGTAAAACTTTGCAGAAATGCGGTTTTTGTGTTGGGATGTAGTTACAGGTCTTATGTATAAATCAGAGTTAAAATGAAGGCTCTAGCTATTAAACTGAGAAAGATATGCAATGATGAATGAGAGGTGTTTTTTTTTTGGAAAATAAAGGTGCGAAAAATAAAACAGAAATCAACTTTTACAAGGATAGTTTATTCTACACTAGGGCATTCAGGCTAGGTTACCAGATTGAAACACAGTAAGCTCTAGAGTTGATCCGCTGTACCAACCCCAGCACTTCTGTGTCTGCCCTGGCTGACTCAGTCCGATTGCTCGAGGGAGGATTTAAAGGTTTGGGATTTCACAAGGCAAAATTATTTAAATTAGTTTAGCACTACCGCAAACAATCAAAGCAACGTTTCAAGAATGGTTCTGACAATGTTACAAGTTCTTAAGGTAAGGATAGGATGACTTATAGATTGGGATGGAACAAAACAAGGCAAGGTATGCTATGATTCTTCTATGCTTCCTATTAATACTTACAGTCCACTTTAATATAAGACTTTGGACCGTCAAGGGTTCTGGTCATCACACGGATCAGTCTAACCAAGGACGGCAGGGCACATCTGGTGGAACAGGGTCAGCTGGGCGGTTCTGGTCACCAGGACTGCACTGGGCTGGACTGGATTGGCCCTTCTGGTTACTGGAGACTGGATATCAGTGGGATGGCGAGTTTGCTGCAGGCAAGCCTTACTAGTAGCAAGCCAGACTGGATCAAAAATGCTTCCCTTGGATTTTTGGGAGTACTTCAGAATTTGGGCCTAGCTGAAAAAGGAGTTCAGCAATGCTGAGGCCTTAGCTTGGTAAGTAAAATCAGGAATCAGGAACAAAGATCGAGAATTCAAGAACAGGTCGCCACACAGAAATCAGGATAAAGTCAGGAATCAGTTCCTGTGTGCTGTGAGGTTCCCTTATTCATCATGCCAAATGACATCACTAAATTATATGACAGGGGCAAGCCTACTGTCCACACCCCTACTGCTAGGATTGGGGAAAAGCATAATCTCCGCCTTGCTTTTCACTGATTGGATGCCATGTTTTATGAGATGATCTGGAAACCTCCCATAGCTATTGGGACCAAAATCTAACTTTCCCACAAATACATATTTAAGTAGTTATGACCTCTAAGAAAATCAGATGCACGTGTTACATATCTCGTGGGTCACATTTCAATCCAAGTCCCAAATCTGTGAGACCAGCTTTAGGCTTTCTGCGACATTTTGGCAATTTTAACCATGAAAGATTTGGCCTAGAATTTCCCCAATTTTGTACACAGATGTGCAATTACCCCTGGGATATGTGTACAAAATGTCATGCATGCAAATTCAATAGTTTCCCAACAAACGGTTATTCTTCACAACTTCTGTTCCTTATGCAGTACAGGGTTCAATCACGTCTTCAAAGAAAGAGCATAAAATTAGAGTTAAAACTACCAACTTTCAGATTTCTCCTCATTCTTGTGGCAAAGCTACATGTCTTCAAAGTTCAATTACAAATAGGATTTTTAACCACCAAATGTCACTTGTCAGTTTTTTTTTTCTTTCAACTGGCAGCAGCTGTCAAATTCCTTTGAACAGGATGGGGCCTCCCTCTGTTAATTGATTTTTTCTGCCCCTCCTACTTGAAGGGTGAGCGTCTTATCCTGCTATTGTCTTGGCCTGGGTCAAAGACGAATGTCTAATGTACTCTGTCCTGGGATTCAAAGCCCCCATGCACGCAATTAACATTTCCTGTTCCAGCACTGGAGGGGTCAGCCATCCTCAGGGTCAGCACTGACAGAGCAAGTTTTTTTATATAGTTTATTTAATGCCAAATGAATTTAGCTTTGAGTTTCACCTTTTAAATATTTCCTTTAAACATATAACATTAAAACAGTTTATAAGTGTGTCTTTACCATTGCAAATCCTTTTACAATTCTAAGTAATCAAGCCTTGAAACAATAATGTACTTTTAAAATAGGCGATTTTCCCCCTTCAATCAGGAAAAAGCCCATTTGACTTATTTCTTTTAAATTCGGTTTTCCTCTGCAGCAAATACCCATTTTAGTCAGCTCTAGTCCTTCCCTTGAGTGCTGGAATGGTTTGCAGCATGGATACATGTATCATGCCTTTGTTTAGAGTCTCTCCGCACAGCAGATTCCGATACTTGTTGCAAAGTTTTAGCTGCGTTTCCCGTGGAAAAATGAACACAGTCCCTGGTTTGCTTTTACAAAGATATGTTGCCAGGAGCTGTCATTCAATGAGGCACGGTTCCTGAGCCACAATGGATGATCCTGAGCATTTCAGGGCCTTTTTGATCATAGTGGTTTATGAGAAATGGATGGATTTGTCGTCAGAACAGCACTTTGAAGGTTGAAGAATGACATTTAAAAGAGGCATTTTGGGTTTTTCAGCACAGTACTGCTGCTTCTTCTTCTTTCCTTGGCTCCATGTTGAATGTGGCAGAGCCCACTGGCATGCTCCTGCAGTGAGGACTCCGTTTCCACCCCACCTGAAGTGTGTGTGTGTGTGGCAGGGTGTGCAGCCTTTTTCCGGTTGTGACCCAAACGCAGTTTAAGATTTTGGCATGCACAGCAGTCAGCGCGGTCATTTTGGGCTGTTTCTTTCACCATCGCAGTAAAGTGATGCAGTGAGGCACATTGGAGTGGGTCAAAATATCCCACAATGACAAATTATTCTTTCATGCTCCAAATGGAGAAAAAACAAAACAGAAAATGTTTATTAAATTTGAAAACACTGTGCCAGATCAGATGTTCTCACCCTTAATATTATGCAGTGCTCCTGGATAAGGTCCAACGTAGTATACTTGACCTACCCACATTCCAGGTTTATGGGATGCCACTTCCAGAATGGGACAGGGCCAAAACACTATTGCGCAGCATATATTAGAGAAGCAGTAAAAACCCACCCTAAGGAGAACTAGTCAGAAGTCTTTACCAAAACAGCTTGACCAAAGTGAACATCTTATACAAAGTAAACTTCCTGAATGTCTGGGCGCAGAGACCTCACTGACGGATCGGAGTTACGTCTCATTACAAATGGCACTATTCATGGCTAGGGCACGTCCTTCATGCCGATTGACCTGAAGCTACATAATGACTGCCTCAGACTTCAGGGGGCCAGTATGCAAAATCATCTGCAGTATCTGGTGAGAGGATATCACCGAGTCTGTACAGGGTATCTCGGTTGAAAATGTTGCAACCTGCTAGTACTGTCAATGCATTAATCTGACAACCGTAAACCTGCATTGAAGTAGGGATTTCTCTGCTGGGATTCCAAGGTTTAAATTCATTTTAACCAGAATGCATACCGAAAATGGTGAAGGGCTCTTACCTGTAGTCTCTATGAAGCAAGGACTACTATAGACTGTTCTGACATATTTCCCATGACCAAGAATCAATTCTCTTTGGAACTGTATAGTTGGCATTCAGAGAACAGTTTAGCTAACTGACTTAAAGCCTGCTCCTTGACAGAGCTTCCAATGGATGATAGAGGTTTTCAAAGAACAAAGGCAGTTTCCCAAACACCCCGTTGCTTACAGTTGATTCACCAGATGCTGTTTCGGAGCTTTTATTGCTTTATAAATTGTTTCATCAAAATAATGTTTTTGGAGGAGAAAGTTATCTACTCATCATATGGGCCAGTGTTGGTCAGTGGAAGCCATTTCTTTTTAGGGCGATGCGCCGAGGAGGGCACTCTAAAATTTGGGTCTACAAGGATTTGAGAAGTTTGTGGATCTGCTGACTGCTTCATTTAGTCTTTAATCCATTGAACACAAAACATACAGAAAGGGTTCAAGCATGGTATTCAATACGGTGTAACATTTTTGCTTTGCCTGAGGTAAATCAGTAAAGATGGCTTATCCTCTAATCACATCAGCAATGTGGAGGAATATACGCTTAAAAAGGGATCGCCACAGGATCCAAGATTCTACTGTAAATATTAAACACTTGCTTCGGTACTGCACACTATTTGTAGTTTGTCAGGAGATGGAGCAATGACACAAAACTAAAGTGTAGGTCAGAGAAGGGGTTTTATTAAGCTTTAAGTCAGCAAAGTGGTTCAACTAAACACCTGTAAGAACTAGGGGACACTAAAAAGGTTAAGGACTTTCCGAATAACAATAGTCTCTGGGATGGGATGATCTCTCCAGTGTCTACAACGTTTAGTTTTGTTCTTCCAAAGCAGACATTTTAAGCCTATGCTTAAAAGTCATTATCCCTCGAGGGTTTCCTTAGTCATTTTGATAAATTGTCCAAAAGATGTGGGCAACAGAAAGTTACAAACCTACACAACAGTTCCTTACCCTCCAGGCTAATACCCAATTTAAAAACACAAATGTTAAAACTTTGTGGCCAATGAAGTTCAATGAAGAGTTCACAAAACCTATGCTACAATGTCCAGCACTACTCTTATAACAGAAAATACATCATCTCCTTGGTTTTACTCAGTCTGGGATTGCTTTGGTCATCCCAATTTCAAAATCCGCTCTTCAGACAAAGTCCACGTCTCTAGTTTTCAGACTGTTCAGTAAGCTTCACCTCAGCCACTTTTTCTTCCAGCTTGAACTGGTCTCTTCGTTAGTGTGCCTCGTACTCTGGGTTTCTACTCATCCTCTGGTAATTTACTTTACCAGTGATCCCTCTCCATGACGTTTGTGTCTCTACATTCTGTTGGTTAGGTCCCTCCACTGCCTGGCTGTCGTAATTCATCAGTATCTCCACAGCCTGGGTCTCAGCATTCGACATGTAGTTCTTCCTGGACATCTAGAAGGCATGACATACTTGTGTCAGGGTCTGTGTAGTTGGTGCCATTCTCCATCAGAGTTGCCAACACCTTATAACAAGTGGTAGTTTCCCTGCTCCTGCAGAAAGCAGCAAGGCGCACCTTCAGCTGTTCAAGGTCTGCTGTGGATTCTACTACAGCTACCACTTTGACTGGGCTCACACCCAGCCTCTTATTGTGTGTAATGTTTGTTAATTATGTCGGCCCTCTGGACTGGTTGGGGCATATAAGGTGTTGTCTCCGAGTTCAGTCTCTTAGTTTGGTTTCTCTTAACAGGTTTTTGAATCTCTGATAATGAGCCCTTCAGCATTGGTCAATTATCCAATTCATCTTACCTATTCTTTCCGATGCTTCAAAAGCATGGAGCAACAACATCATTTTGGATTCTTGCCACCTGCTGCCTTTCAGTTCACGATATTCCGAGTACTGCAGTGAGTGACATGCAGATTCCTTGCCCAAGTTCGTTGCCCGCTCTTTTCCCTCAACTTATCAGAAAAGTTCAAAACTGCTCCTGGCAGAATCCTTAACCTGGTTATTAATGAATGCATAATTCAGCAGTTTAACCTCTGCACAGACTGAATAGGTCTTATATATTGTTAAGTAGGACATTTGCATGAGGGAGATAGTAATATTCACTCCAGCGGTTCGAAACCCTATGTCGTTGAGGGGATGGCGTGCCTGCAGGATGCCACTCCTTTCCACCCTTTGGAAGGCACATTAAGAAACATCCGGGCCAACCCAGTCCTGGGTGGCTTGCCCCCTCACATATCTGCATGGGCACAAGTTCCAGAGAAAAAGAAACCATGGGTTCTTCAGGAGAAAACTAAAGTGAAAAAATGGTGACCGTATCCCTGTTACCAATACTAAATTGCTTGTCTGGTTGTCTCCTGCTCTGGTGAGAGCTTAAGAAGATCAACCTGTCAGTGGTAAGCAGTGATTCCCTGACATTTTTCATTCCACAACCCTGCTGTGATGCATACGAAGAAAACAAACCAGAGTGGAAGAACAGGGTGTCCATAAAGTTACACCAAAACACTTATAATTGGTAACGCTGCAGTGCCATCAAGTTGCACTCTTAGGAAGGGACAGGTTGGCACCAAACAACAATTAGACCCATAGAAATAAAAACACCACACATGCTGGACAAATAGATTTGCATGAAGATTTAAAACTCTTAAATACTTTAGACTATGCCAACCAATCAAGTATATAAGAAAAACACAGTAAAGGGGAAAAGCAATGACTCCACTCCAGGACACATTATACCTTTGTACACTAAAATGGTATATACTAGGCCTAGCCCTGTCAGGGATGACAGGGATTGGAACAATAAAGGAGGGCAGGTCCAAAGACATTCATTACAATTAGAATTACATTACTGGGCCTAACTAGGTACCAGTTCACCTTTAGAAACAAGTAGACATGATGTAACTAAGTTACTGTAATTTTATCACTTTCTAGAATAGTGTTTGAACTGCACTGACTGATTGATTATATTATAATCCATAATAAAAGCCAGGCTCCTTGGTGACCATGACCTGTCAGAACTCCGTCGTGGGCTTCCCTCTCAGAGTTCATCCGTTGCACAGAGATGGAGGCAAGGTGTAACGGCAGGTTACAAACTGGAGCAGAGCTCGTGGTACTCCCCATGATGGGTTTTGCCCATGCCCACTTCAACCCTGAATCCTTGTTAACAGCCGCAAGGTGCCAGTGTAGACTGCAGTAATCCAAGATGGAGAATCTATTCGGAGCACAGGCTGCATTGCCCAATAGTGCAGAGCTTGTGGGACTTGGGGAGGGAAGGGACGGGGTTGCCAGGGAAGAAGTCAGAGTCAGAAGTTGGTGACCAGGTTGGAGCTCAGTGGTGTCCCTAAATCGCTTACAGTAGACCTGCTATGATATGCCTGTTGGTTGGGTAGTGTGGGACCGATTTCTTCCTCCCGTTGCCCCAGAATGGAGATGAGACCCAGGCCTCATGAGCCACAAGTCCCTATGTGCGGCATCAAGTTGTGAATTTTGGTTCCTCCAAGAATGGTGTGGCTGCCTGTGACCCCTATGCTGTAACACTCTGTCAGAGCAAGAAACAGAGTGGAGATGTAGCCGAAGGATAAAAAGAGTAAGTAGAAGAGGGGCTCCTTCGTCTGGGCACTGCCTAGACAGGGGAGAAGTCCAGAAGAGTGCCCGCAGTGGATGGTTCCCAGGCACTCACTCGGTGGGGGTGGGGGGAATTGTTCTTGATGCAGGCACTAAGGAACTGCAGGTTACCTCTAAAAATATTGAAGGCTTTCGCAATGTTACCAAGTTCACAATGGAAGGGGCCAGTGCTTGCATTGACCCCCCCCCACTCCCCTGCCCCCTGTGGTTAAACTACAAGGAGATTCTAGCAAAATAGATGCCCTTGACTCTAGGGTGCAAAGGTTGGAAAGGGGACATTCCAACTACAGAAATTTCAGGAATTATTCATCATACGCCTTCAGGAGCAGGCGTCTTTGATGCATGTAGCACAAACAATCTGTACATATTCAGCCTGGTGAGGGAGAATGGTGTGCACCTTCTTGGCAATTTGGGCCGTGTCTGCCTCGGCCTTAGTGACAGTTCAAATAGCCTATAGATTACTTACCGGTGGGTTGGATGGTACCGAGCATGATTGAATGGTCATAGCTGAGCTAGGTCACTCCAGAGAGTAACACTGATGCACTCGCTCGCCAAGGCAGGCACAACCCCTTTTAGAGGTTGGAGAGGTCCTGCTTTTTCTAACCTGGCTAGATCACTTTATTAGGAGGCTAGAACTACAAGACCTAAAGAAGGAGTTGCTGAAGCAAAGTGTTTATGTCTCCCTATGGTATCCCGCACAGATAAGAATAAGTTACAAGGAAAAAGTCAATGTCTTTCCCTAGGTAAAGACCTTGTGCTCTTTTGTAGAGGGGGTTCAAGGGTAAAGGGAAAAAATGGATTTGGGTCGTGAAAACTTTGTTTACTCTTTTTGTTCTAGGAGCTATGGGGGATTTGGTGAAGCTCATTGCTGCATTACATTTATGATGGACTGGTACAGGGAAATTGATCCTGAAATAATACATCATTTCATCCTTATGCTTAGATGTTCTATATGAATTCTTCGATCGTACCGCCATTTTTCCTCTACCCTCCTCACACACACCCACCCACCCCTGTTGCAGAGGTAGGCAATCTGTCTTACAGAAATACAATAAAAAGAAGAAAACCAGTAGAATTTATAATTAGCAGTCGATTCCTCTGCTTACCTATATTTAATGGTGTATACAGAGAGTGTTCTATTCCAGTTACAGGAATAATACCTTACTGTAACGCTCACCTGGTATCCACGGGGACGTCACTCAGCCTGTTCCGACCTCTTACGACCTCGAACCCTTCCCTGGAGTACTCGACTGGAGACTGGGCCTTGATTTCTTGGAAAGTGTGCTCTCCGTCCTGCTTTCAGCACAGGGGCGCGTTGATTGATGCAGGCTCGTTGCTGCCTAGTTACTTCACTGGCAAGAGTCCGACAGGTAAGTATAATGAGTCTTTTGAACAGTTCTCTAACTTTGTTCCTTTCCTTCCTTAGATGATGGCCGGCGTCCGGGGAGGGCAACATGCTGCTGAGATGAGTAGTGCAGAAGGCGAGTGACAGCGCGATTCGCGATGCGACCCTTTCGTATTTGTATTGAACGGAGTTCTTTTTCTGTGTCTTTTAGGTGCCGCGACGTTTTCAGCGTGGACGCTGGTTATGAAGAAGAAATGCTGTGAGTAAGCACGGTATGCAGCACCTCTAGATGTTTCCACGCTAACCTGGAGTGTCTTTTCCCTCTTGCAGATGGATGAGAAGTTCCAGAGCTAGAGTTCCCCCAAAGCGGCTGGGATTCAGGTAAGCATTTGAAGCTCGTACAGTCTTTAAAAATAAGCGAAGATTTGCTGAATGCTTACTAATGCCTTTTTTCTGTTCTTTTCCCTAGGAAATAGAGTGCCTGAATGGGAATGACACCGCCAAAGATGCCCGGAGGTCAGAAGCGATGAATGATGGGCAGAAGCGCCGCAAGGTAAGGCTGTTCCTAACAGTGTTCTTGTTCTTGCAGGAGCTGAGCGCAGAAGAAAGATGCAGGCCTACTGGAAACCGATACGAACACGGCGAGTGTCACGCTGCAAGTGCAGAAAACACAAAGCATGTTTCTCAGCCTGGGCGTAACTTAAATAGTCAATGGGTATCCCAGGTGTCTCTGGGCTGGACCACACCCAAAAGACTAGACTGCACATGCAGTTCTGGGAACCGAAATATGTGGGGGCATCCATCTTGTCCGCATCAATGCACTACAAGTCCAATCCCCAATGTTATCCTACGGGAGTGAGTGAGTCTGGTGGACAAGGGCCAAGTCTGACTCCAAGTGGGTCTTTGGAAGGATGGAGAGGCCCTTGAGGGCCATGTAGGTGATCGTGGCCTGGCTCCAGCCGGACATCTTGGAGGGCTGGGGACATGAGGGGCAGGAATCATGACTCTTACCAGGTTAGAAAATATATCGGTAATAAAATTACTCTGTTCTGAAAAAACTCAAGGGCCATATTGGGGACCCGGGAAAAATGTGTTAATTCCGAAAAAACTACAGGGGTTGAACTGCAGAAAAAAAGTAGAATTTGCACAAAGACACAAGAGGTTTTGGGACAGTGTGGACGAGAGGCTGAAAACCCTTCGCTGCTGGTTTTGTTTCAGCCGCTCGTCCACATCAGCATGTCCTCCCTGGAACATTTCAGTGAACACGCACAATAACAATTGTTCCTGCCAGTGAAAAAGGTGAAGCCAAGCCTCGCATCACTGCTGCCAATTAATTGTGACTGTGTGCATACAGCTTGCAAGCAAACACAAAATTGCCTCGACTTCTGCCTCTTAAGTGACTTCACAGCAAAAATGCTGGATTTTCAAAAGCCCAAAGGTTGTTTTACAATGCAAAGATCCACAATGAGGGACTCAAAGCAGGACAAGTGCAGCATAACTTTCAATTCCGTGCACGGTTAATGTGTGAATCGCACAAACAATTTAACATGGCAGTCATATGGAAGCGAAATAGAAACTGACCAAACATTGCTATCTTGTAGACCAAGCTGGAGAACACGTCGGGAGATGTGTGGTTCTAGTTTAAGTGTTATAAGGGACTGAAACAAGGGGGCGTGGCTTAGAGCTCATGCAGCAATGACATGTTTTGCCTAAGCTCCCACTGAGATCCTCCACAACGATCCTGCAACTGGCGTAAAGAATGTATTTTTGGCACGTTTTGAGCCAGCACCTGGTTGTACACAGTTAAGACATAGCAGCGCCTCGCTCCTGTTGACAGTGAGAGCTTCTGGAGCCTGGGAGAGCGAGCCGATTCCCTGCGGAAAAAATCCAAGATGGTGGCCGGAGAAACCCCACAGATCTGGACGAGCGGAGGGAGACGAAAGGGTGGAGGTGCTAGATTCGTTGCCCTAAAGATTGCAGGGATACTTCGCGGAAAGATCGCTCCACATTGCCCCTGCATCGTTCCTCATGATTTTGATTAAATAAATTGGGGCAAAGAAACAGCTGTGGAGCTGAATGGCAATTCGAGGGTGAGTGAGGGCCAATCTCCCTGCAGACGCAAGACGGTGTGGCGAGGTGGGATTCCAACCGCGTACAAGACCCACAGCAGGAGGCTTATCGGAAGGCACAGGAAGACTTGAGGACGGAGAATGGAAGCAGAGCCTACCCGTGTGAACATCAGTGTGGCTGGCCAGGCACGAGGCAGCGTAAAGGAGAACCGGGCGGCTGAAACAGCATCCGGGAATGGCACATATGATCCTGCAGCTACGCGACTCCAGCAGAGCTCAAGCCTGCCGATAACATACGCTGCTGGGTTGGTGAGCACAATCAAGATTAGCGGGCACCAACACTCTACTGTTCATAGAGGTGCCTTGCTCCCCAGCAACTGGGCCCAGAGGGAGCACTCAGTTGGCATTTGCGGTGAAGGACTGACCCAAAGCGAATATATGGACAGTACTGAGGTTTAGAGTCAGTGAGTCCTGAAGCAAGGCTTATCGCTCCCTTAATGCCATCACTAAAAATTGAATAAACTGAAGGACGCCCTACCAATATACAGAGCTTCTGGACCATACTTCACGGTGCACTTCATTCATAAGACTGGTCAGACATCAAGTGAAGGTCTGGTGCAGCAGGCTGAAACACAAGAATGTAAAATGTTGTCCGCCATAGCGGACTTGAGGACCTCGCTAGAGAGCAAAATTGACGCAGTAAGCATAGATATGCAACTGCTCCGTCAAGACAAGCGCACACTCGCAGAGAGGGTAACAACAGAGGAGAAAACTCTGAAAGACACTTCGCTGGAGATCTCAGTCATTTGAAAACATATCTACCATGCAGCGAGGGTGGAGTGCAACTCCCGAATTTGGAAATGTACTATTTGGCTGCCCAGTTACGGTATATGACCATGTGGCTGTCTGACGGTTTCACAGCCGAAACTGGCCTCTTGCAGACAGCAGTGAAACCGGCTAGACTTAAAGAAATCTTGTAGGTACCTAGACCCTGTATGGGCCCCCAGAGTCTGCTGGTGCAACTGGGTAGACAGATCTGGGCCAGGATGTTGAAGATGGTCCGACTGACACACCCATATTCCCAGAATGTCCCCATTGCAGCAGACGCTCATACGCATGAGGCAGAAGTGAGGCCAGAATATGGGAAACACATGGAATATATTGGCAGATGTTTGCAGATATGGGAGGGATGGCCCGCAGAACCAGAAAAAGAGACGCTTGTATCTCTGCTAAATGACCTAGAAGATGTTTGTAGACCAAGGGCCCGAATTTATGAATGCCTCCTGGGAAAGGCCAGCCCAAAACACGAGCGGCTGAAAAGCAAATGGGGAAAAAGATGCAGAGTTGCAGATTACTGAGACGCAATGGGAGCAGTGTCCCGAAATATGAGATTCTGCCTAGTCCAATTAAATGTATTGCAGTGTACATATATGCCACCCTGTAGAGGGGCTACATTTGGTACAGGAACGGCCCAGACCTGTCCTTGGTGTGGGGCTGAGATGGCAGATTTGATACACGTTTTGGTCATGCACTCATGTGTGGAAATTCTGGTATGGAATAGAGCAGGCATGCAAGAAAGTGGGTATCACTAGGTTTCAGTGGAACGCATTTGAGTGCATCCTGGGAATATACCCTATATTAACCAAAAACATAAACATGTCATTAAGTTAATGGACCTGGCATGTGCCTTAGCAAAGAGACGCATGGCCATGTCTTAAAAAACAAGCAGGGACCCCAACATAACCAATGGTACAAAGAATTTGAGTGCTGGTGTATAGCTGAGACAAAAGCGTGGGCTGGGCCATGAACTAATGGGGAAGAGTCAATAGATATGTTTGACGCCTGGAAGGGCCTAAATGTAAAGATGTTCCCACCCTCGGATGATAAACCGCCCTGAGCAGGGAGACTTAATGTACTTCAGATTGCACAATGCAAAGGCCGTGCCTACGATTGTTCTCCGCTACAACATCTTGACAAGGCTGGAGGGTTACCTGAACGCCCTCCTAAAACAGGACACCTAACCCATGGACATTATATTCGACGATGGGAATTGTATGTCTGAGCTCTTTGTTGTTGGTTTGGTACATTTACTCTTACTTTATTTTATGTCGAGATGGCGCATGGATACTGAAAGATTTAATCACCACCTGGTCAGCGATAAATTGAGAGGGGGAGCTATCACAGTACATCCTAGCTATAATGTTATATTGATTCTAGTTGTGTCATTCGCCATAACAAAATAATAAAACAGATTTTAAAATTAATAATAAAAACAAGGGACTAAAACAGAAAGTTAGGTCTCCTAATTCAACGTTAGCAGCCAAAATGTGAGAGGAATGATATCCTCAGGTGATGGCAATTCTAGACACTACTTTTTGTTAATATAAATATGGAGAGTTCTTTAAGTGAACACAAAACTCTTGAGGGGGAACATACCGCATTGCAATGGGTTGTCGGCTCATCTACTGCTATTAGAGGTTATCTCCGTATTTTGAATGTCAATGTGTCTGTGTGTGGTTGTAATGCAGGCTTTGGCAGTATATATATAATGTCAATTCACTGCCGCAGCAATGTTTGGCTGTTTTAAGAATAATGAAATGAGCAGATTATATAGGCAAGTTTAGATAGTAGCATTTAATGACCAAGACCTGTTAAGATCAGGTAAATCCTACATTTATACTGACAACCAGGGCAAGGCGGGGGGGTGGGGGTGCGTAGGAGTGAGATCCCAGTTATTTCCTAGAATGTGAAGGACCTGGATGTTCCAGTGAAAAGAAAAAGTTTTGAATTTGGATCTATGTTTTTTTTCTTGAGGAAGGGAACCCACACGACTTCGTGGAACTGTCTTGCACTTGGGGAAGGGAGCTGGCAAGTAAGCTCAGAGCTCGAAGAAGCTCAGAACTTTATTTGGAACACTATTTCTTTCGATGCTGACATCCCTACACTTTGTTTAGCTTTAGTTGTGAGGGCAAGTATAGGTTTTGGACACAGACAGACTTAAGTTTAACTTGCTGACTCCCGGACTATCTTTGTTTCTTTAGGTAGGGAAATTACACAGAATAGGGCAAGTTAGGCCTTCATCCACATTTAAGTTAATAAAACATTTTATTTTGAACTTTGAATCGGTTGACTTGTCTTGCTAATGATACCTTCCATAGTTATCTAAAATGGAGAGTGGTGTGATTGTCATATCGGATCAGGCAAACTATAATTTCAATCTACTTCACAGAAGATCAGGACGCAGTAGTGGAAAAGTGAATCAAGGTGGCAATCACGCTGATACTAGAGCCAGGCAAAAATGGAGTGGGTTGTGAAAACTGAAGATCCTTTTCTTTGCGCAACAGTGATGTTAAGATCTTTGCAAAGATCTTGGTAGAACCGTTGAGTATTGTGATGGGCAAGTTGGTGGATGGTTCTTATAAAAGCTTCATGCTGGGCAGGTAAAGCACTTTGGGCACAACTAGACTTAATCTGTGCTTATAGAAATCATTAATCTCCCGCAGAGGGAATAGACATCGATGCACAGAAAGCGTTTGACCAGTTAGGTTGGGTCTGATAGAAAAACAACCTTGAAAAGGTTAAGGTCTGGTGATTGGTTGGTTTGTCAATCCTTTGAAACTATACCCCGATACAAGAGCAGGGTACAGATTAATGGAATGCTTTCAGACAGTTTCTGGTTGGCCAGGGGGATGAGGCAGGGTGGGCCCCTGTCCCCTCTGTTCTCTAATCTGGCAATAACCCCTCGAGGCATAAAGAAGACCAAGCAGTGGAAATTAAGGTCCTGATGGCAGTTGATGCAGAATACAAAGTACTACTATATACAGACAATGTGGTCATCCTGGTTGAAGATCCACTGAGAGCCACGGTAACATTAATGCCCTTACTTTGGAAGTATTCTGAAGTCTTGTGTTAGAAGATAAACTGATGCGTTCCCCATCTCCAGAGTTCCTGCAGAGGACATTCAGGGTTGATAGTTGAGATGGCCGGCAAACAAGCTCTCCTACTTGGGAATCAAAGCGAGGCACAAGGTTAAGAATCTACTACTGATAAACCTTTTGTTGTACTGACACCAGGGTCTATGATGACCACATCTCGATCTCGAAATGGCGAAGATGTCACAAGATTGAAGAAGCATGCCATATTTCTTCAAAGCTATCGCTGTCTCGGAAAAACAGAGCTGAAGCCAAAGGGCGCTGCGAGTGCTATATATGCCTTCGATGACATCATCCTCGACAGAGGCTTTCGAGGGACATTGACTCGACTCCATAGACGCACAGCGCCCTCTGCTGAAAGAAATTCCGAAGCAGGTGAAGCTGGATAACGTGTCAAAGGATGAGGAATACATGGGAGGACACAATCCATTTGAAAGACTAGAAGAGTTAGAAACTCAGAGCATGGGTCTCAATACCCTGGAAAGAGGGGAAAGTCACCCTACATGAGCCAAATAATTGTTTAAGACCCAAGAAACCAAATTCCAGGAAAGGAAATTATTGCAATACAGCCTTGAAGGAACACTATGAACTGATAAGAAAGTCACAAGGGCCTGCTTAAAAATATCTTACTAAATGAGAAGAAAGAGGAAGCAAGCTCAAGGAGAAGGGGGTCAGCTAGCCGTAATTTGGACGGTGGACACATTTTTTGGACATTCACTGTCGTCAGACTAGCACCTTAGTTTTAATAGGTAGGGAACACCCCATAGAATTAGGGACAGGTAGGCATTTTGAGTATTCTTTAATGAAACCTGTATTGAAATGGCCATAAAGTCAGTGTCCGCCTTCTGATCTGCACTCAGCAATCTCTGACTATTATTACAAGTACTGCCTGTGCATGCAATAGTGTAATCTGCCCAATCTTTTGCGTGTGAACAGTGTTAAACTGCGCCTATGTACAGTGATTCTCTTGTTCTTACCTAATTTTGAGTCTGTCATTTTCAGAGTAGAGGCGGAGGACATGTTCTCTTTCTTGGAATAAGAAAACCTGCATATCACTCAAAGCCTTCTGTAACTCAGCTATCTCCTCTTCTCGCTGGCGCATTTCCCATTGAAGCTTGTGCTGTGAAAATATAAAATGAGACAGGTGAATATAGTCTTGGAAAATTCTTGTATTATACATACTAGGTCACAAGATCAAAGGGTAAGTGATTTTATGGCAAGACCCGGAGAAGAGCACTATGCTGCAACTTCTTTCAGTAACAAAGCATTTCAAAATCAACTACTCTTCTCTCGTAGTTTTCTTAAATGTTGTAAGCACTACATATTTTATGAGATTTTAAACCAATCACATTTTCACTAGTCCTCCATGATCTCACATCTGTACGGGGACAAAAACCAAGCCACATCACACCAAGTAGCACAAATGTTGGGAAGGGGGCGAGCGTCCCAGGCTCCAAAGAGGTTCCGATTGCGGCAGAGGCCAAAGAATGGGTACATTATCATGGGATAGGGGGCATCGGTCATTTTTTCAAAAAAATTTTTTCAAAATTTCAAAATACAATGTCAAAAACATTTTGCCAATTTTTTTTTCAAATGTATTTTTTTTTTAAGTTTATAGTTTTTTTGTTTAAGTTAAAAAAAGGGTTAAAAAAAACAGGGGGTTGGCGGGGGAACTCCCCCCCCCCCATCCCCATTTCAAATAAAAAAAAAAAAAATTAAAAAAAATTAAAAAAAAACATTGAATTATTTTTTATAGGCAACATTTTTGACAAAATGGCATTCGAAAAATGTCATTCTAAAAAATCACTATAAACCGGGTCAGGGTGTAGATTGCACTAGAAAATGAAACGCCATCTTAGAAAATAGTAGCCATCTTGAAAACGAGGCCTGGCGCTGCGCTGCAGCCACAACAGTATTTGCTCGAGCACAGAACATAGAGATACGTGTGTGAACGCAGGAGCAGGGTGCAGCCTGGGCAGCAGTGGGAAAGGCCAAATTCTCAGGGATTCATAAACTACTCATTGTCTCATACTATTAGCATGTATAACCCAGAATGAATGCACCCTGCAAGGCCATGAGGGTGCTGAGAGCTCCCTGTGAATAGTTATCCCACGAGAACGAGGGCATGAGTCTCCAAGCTCCCCCAGCCTAAACCCAAAGTTATAGTGCCCCAATGCCCCTGTCCCAAGACCCCAGCATTCCAAAGCACCAGCTAGTTCAAGACCACCAAACATAAAACTGTTAGAGCAACCATTTATCAAAAAGATCACAGCAGAATATCCTTGGCCCCCATGATTTGTGTGGTGAGGTACCAGGAGGGAAAGTTCTTTTATGAGAATAAACCATGATCTCGTTGCAAGAAATTGTATGGGAGGACAGGTCAAAGAGACCCCCCCCCCTCCCCTGCAGTCCCCTCCTTGTGATGTCCATGACTCATCAGGGGCCCCCCTGCCACCAGGGCCCAGGTGGTGGGTGGACCACTGGCCGACACATCGAGTAAAAATACTGTATTAGGCCAGGCCCAGGAAACCATTTTGAAAACCAGAACGCCATCTTAAGACATGACTCCTTGTGCGCTGCAGCACGCCCCCACCTTTAGAGAGTCCGCGTCTACCCCGTTGCCTCCGCTCCCTGGAAGATCCGCTGAAAGCCCGTTCCCACAACCAGTCGGACATGAGCTAGTGTTAGAGCAAACACTGTATCTTTCACCTTCCGCAGTGCATCATTATACTCAGCGTGTCCCGGGCAGTGGGGTTGGCTTGGAAAATAACTGTAAACCATCCTCGATGAAACAAAAGCCTTAATCCCACACCAGGAAACTGCTCATACATATATAGCATTACAATGCGATCTCTTCTGCACGACCTCTGTCAAAAATCTACAAACACTGTACGAACCGAAGAATGTGTCATTGTGTGACCACATGGTCACAATATTCAAACCCCTTCAGTATGCACACACACTCAGGGCCCCTGGCCTCCTACTCTGTGCCTCTCTAGGGGTAATGTAAGTGAATGATACCAAGTCCTTATGTCACGACTACCCTGATGCTGCTAGAGTGCAAAGGAACACAAGCGCAACAGTATTGTGAGCTCATGTAAATAAGATACATAGAATGCCATCAAGTGCAAATGTACAGGTTTAATGTGTATTACTGCTGTCAACCGTATTGGTCTTTTGCTCCTGCGTGCTCAACCAACCCTGATGCTACCTCGCGTATCATGTTTACAGTGTGATGCTAAAACTGCTAATATTGCAAATACTTACCCTATAGTGACTAATGGAGCTGTGGATATAGTTAACGACTTCTGAAATGAATATGTACTGATGTAAATACTATAGATGTGTAACCCCCTTAGCCAGTTTACATTATGCAAATCCCTTCGTTTTACAGTTTGCAGCTTGCGAGAAGACTATCATTGTGGGCATATCCAAGGCCACCTCTCCTCCCTTCCCATTGAAGCCTGCCAGAGAAAGCAAAGGCCCGAGCGATTCGGCTGGAGCAGTTTCGGCATTCATGATTCCCACGCAGCTCACATGGCCACGAACAGCCACCTGAATTATTTACAGCCAAGCAGCAAAATCCGGCCATAACCAGAGGCCAGAGGTGCCCCCTCATAGGTCCCACAACCCATCAGTTCACCCCAGATTAATGACGCTTGTAAAAGATACCCAATATTGCACCAACATTGTGTAAAAGCATCCGTCATGACTTCTAACGAGACCCAAAGCCCGGACAGCTTACCCCATGCCCTGAGACCCGACCCCGTGGCCTATGATACCTAGTCAACAGGATAACAGCAACCCTGTATTGATGTATCGCTAAAGTACCCCACCTAATGCGCATTCCTCCTGTGTTATATTAACCTGTAGAATAACCTATTGTAGGATTTACAGGACAACTGACATTGCAGCATTGAATGAATGGGGTGTGCCTGGCCCTTAGGGCAGAAAGCCAAGAAAGACATCCATCAATGACACTGACCATGCCTGACCGGACAGCGCCTCCCGGATGAGCCCAGCTGACCTGCCCATCCCACGTTGGCACCCGGCGGTGTCCACCAACCACGGAGAGACGCATCAGAGCTGCACATAGTTAGTCGACGCCACCCAATCCCCATGTGCCTGTGCCCCCTATAGTGTGTAGGTGCCTATGACACTTTTTGTAAATAAAAACGCCTGTCTTTGCTATTGTCAGACAGAGCGCTCTCGGAGTTTGCAGTGTTGTTTGCATGCCCTATTTTGACTTAGATAAAGCTTTCCTTGAGCTCACCCGCACTTGGTCCTAGCCTTATTCCCATTTGTGGGAGAGTCCATTCTTGCCTCTCATTGCGGGAAGTGTCATGCTATCTGGGGACGCTCGCCTTCAAAATGTGCTGGGCCTTTTTCCCTAGTGGGTTGTATTTTGTTCTGGTGTGAGCGTTAAGCGGCTTCTCTACACAAAGCAACAAATATCGTTACTAACCTTGCACCCAAAGCAACCCATTATTATAAAGTCACAGGATGTATACCATGAACCCCATCTATAAATCCTCAAGTTCTACACCAAACTCTTACAACGCAAACTTAAACTAACCACTCAGACATGGCTATTTATAGAGCCATTCACAGCGATAAAATAACTCTATACCTCTAAAAACCAGCTAACGCATGACAGTCCACAGCCTAAGCATCTCTACACCGAAAACACACGGACTCCCCCCTCTGGGCGCAAATCCATTAAAACATCGAAACCATAAAACACACAGAAAACTCAGACAGAGCTCAGGGTACTGACGATCTACACACAACGCCACAAAGCACTGCAATCTTGCATTTTCCAGCTCCTCACTAACCCCACGCCCACCACTCTTCCAGATCCGAGACCATAAAAAAGGCAGTGGTGCACAGTACACTTCCTATTAACATCGCTAATGAACCCTTCATTTTTCTTTGCTACTCTTTCAGCAGGTAAGTGGTTTATCCTGACAGCTCATGTGAAAAATACATACACACATTTTGGTTCCTTTCATAGTTTTTTTTTTATTTGAAAAATGCAGATATCGTGCTAGTTGAGGCCTTGTGACAATGTCACCTGCATGACCCTTGGGGGTCTGTGTCGGAAGGGTTAACCCTGGGGGCTATGTACCACCGGCCACTAAGCGATGCAGAGCACTAAAATGAATGGTGGAGACATGATCCAGTGGCTGCCCCCCACAAAACCCAGTTTCAGAAGCAGGGACTCGACACTTTGATATTATTGGGATCTATGATGGTTTCCCATAGGCCGATTTCACCGAAGCCCGTTCTGAGACCAGTCTCGGCAGTGCAGGGAACCATCATTGCCCTTTGAACGCTCCCTTCCCATGCCTTTCCCCAATACAGGGGACAGCCTTACAGCGCCTGTAACCTGCCTCCAGACCCAGTCGTGTACTCAGCAGGGGACATCCCTGACACCCTCCCGTTCACGACATTCATACACTCACAAACACCTGTGATGAATCCTTGAATGTCGTCCCTTCTCTTCTATGGGGTGCCCCTTACCCTGGGGCCAGGGGGTGCAGGCACTACCCAATAGTCAACCTGGGAGTGGTGCACCGAGGGAGGATTACATTTTGAGGGAACCCCCTTATGGGACAAGGGACAATCATCTGAGGACAACCTAGTATGTTGGCCCCACACCCTCAATACCAACTCTCCTCCCACCACTTCCATATGTTTGTCACCCATTTGACATATACTCAAGTACTGAAACGAGGGAGAGTAGAGGCTAGCCATGTGAAGCCTTTGACAAAACGGGGACGATGAAGAACATCAGCAAATTAATGGAGCACACACAGTGGAACCAATAAGTGGGGTCTAGACAATTTTGAAATACTGGGACGAGGAGGCAATGCTGAAGCATGAAGAGCCCTTCTAGTGGCTCTCAAAATCCTATTAGTCTAAAGACATTCAAAAGAGAAGATGGAAACCAGGAAGTTAGAACCCAGTCCTGGATGTAGCGCAACCCAGGAGCAGAGCGCGATACAAATAAAATATATCAAAGTAGTCCACATGGAATAAGGGTGACACCCTGAGAACGCTGTCCAGAGGACGTCGGTCCGTGACTTCTGACGATAGGTGGACAGCAGGAATCCCTTGCTCGTTGCTGGTGAGCTATTTCCCAAGGCTGCTGGAGGGGTCGCGCCCCCTCTAGGAGGAACCCTAAGGTAGTGGAAGCATAGAGAAGGCATACAAGGACACCTAGATGGCACTTTTGAAGGAGCTGAAAAAAAGCTAGGAGAAGGCAGCCATTCCGCCCTGGAGTTTGTTTTCAGTGTAGAAAACCAAGAGAAGGTAGAGAATCTGAAGTTTATATTTTTGCACCAGTTATTGAACTTCATTTTCACGAACTGGAGAAGACATTTTGAATTACACATCCAGAAGAAAATCCCCATTCACCTTAGTAGGAGTTCCTAGTGTAAGGGCTGGAAATTCATTTGACACAACAGTGTACTTTTTCTTTCTTTGGACATCCAGATAGACCCCTTAGTTATTCTTTTGAGGCAGGGGAGCATTAGGGATAGCTAGGCATTTCCCACCCCTCGTTTCTTTAATAAAAGTCTGGAGCAATCAACAATGCCACCATTGTGTCTATCTCTTACTCCTACACCCTTACACACCAAACACTTGTGCTGTTCCCAGACAGGTCGGCACTCGATGAAATCAGCCCGTCGCAGAAATATTTACAAGGAAAGGAGGCTGTTCAGATACTAAGAAGTAGCAGATGGCCCTTTAAGAAACATACAGAATCTTACAGATTGTGTTAGCAAAATTATTAATCTCACAGGCCATTTCATGTAGGACCCATGGTTGGAAAGTACTTTATGCTCCATTTGGGGAAATTGCACTGCAAACAGAATGGTAACAGTGCCTTTAGCGGTCAGATTGTTCTTCCCAATCAGTGAATCTGCAGCCCCCAAGGCAGAGCCAACTTTGCTGGTTCGACTCAGGCTGCAACCTGTACGTGCATTCCCAAGAGTTGTGCCGAATCCAAAATGGTAGACCGGCCTTATGTAGGCTAGATCCAGAAGACTTACGTTAATCAAATCCTCACCTGAAACCACAAAAATAAAGGAACGTCGAAGCCAACACTAGTAAAATAATTCCTCATAAGTGACAATCTCTTCAATTTAACAAATTAAAAATAAACAAAATAACTACAAGAGCTTGACGCGTTTTGGGGTATCCCTTCATCAGGAGCAAGTTTCAATTAATAGATTTTTCTGTCTGTTTCAACTATCTGAATTGCAAACAAACAAGGAATTATCAATATTTCACATTGGTCTTGTTTCTTGAGTGCACAATTTGTGTTTAAACCTTACATGGCATCTTACAGCCATTTACCTGGCTGACTCTTGAAGTGGGTATATTTGTGTGGTGATGATCAGTCTCAACACCACTAGGGGATTTCCTATTCATCAGATTCCAAAGATAGTTTGTGTCCGTTAAATACATTGAAAAAAAGATGCGCTCACTGCTATGATCTCACTCTACATTGGTGCAACAGGTTTCTGTCCCTCACACTAATACATACAACAACTCAACAAGTTAACATATGGCAGTTTCAAAACCCAACAAATGTAACAGTTAAATTTGCGTCACGATAACAGTCTTACCTTATAATCTGAGTGAATACACCTTCCCCAGATTCAAGCAGGATTCTCAACAGTTCCAAACTAATAAGGAAATACTGTCGCGTAACAAAGTTCCAATGCTGTTCTTTTGATTCCACTTGGCAACAGAATGTTTTGTTCTATCCAATTTTGACACAAAGTACTCACAATAACCTCTTATAAGCCAAGAATACTTTTAGCTCATTGGGACCAACAGAAATGGTCTTTGTCAGAATTATTATGCAACAGTTTGTTTAACACTTGCTTAGACAATGTTAGATAATTCTGCAGCAGTTTTCACAACACTTGCTTCAGCATGTAAGTTCATCAGGATGATTCAGTAAGATTTCAAAAAGACAGTGGTTCGACCACTTCTTTTTAACTTTTCACTACCACACCACAGTACTTCATCAACTTCCACCTGGTCCACCCAAAACCCAGGCCTACTAATACAAAGTTATCTGCTCTGGTGTACTCTCCTGCCAGGCCAGAATAAACTATTAACTAAGTTACAGTTATTAAATTATTAAAGTTACTAAGTTATTAAATAAGTACTTCTGTGGTAGAGGTTAACTTCCAACAAATTAGCAATGTCTCTTGCTTCCCAATATCAAGTTTAAGAATTTCTTCCAATGTTTGCTGCGCCTCGTTCCCTCCTGCCTGCCCGCTTCCTCACTCCACCGCCTCCCAAGCACACCGATTGGCCCACTAACCCCATAACAGACAATCTGACCAGGGCAGCCCCTGCGGCTAAGGGCCTCCAAAGCAAACGGCGGCTCCTACATAGTCGGCTCCAAACTGTCTGCGGGTGTCCGCAGGGGAGGCCAGTGGCCAGCCATCAACCAGTAGCACCCATCAAGGTAGGTGTGGCCTGGATGGGGAGTAGAGCAATCACTCCTACTCTGGAAGCCCTGCCATTTAACCTACCCTCAGAACATAGTTGACCAGTATATTAATACTAACCAGCTCAACAACTAAATAAAACTTTGAATATTGTGTTGCGTCACCGACAGGATTGTGAATGTTAGCAATTGCCACATTTCGACCAACTTGTGAATATTGGCCTGCGTCACATCTAGACAGCTTTGTGAAAGCTTGCTAGTGCCACATCTAGATATAATTCTGAATATTAGCCTGCATCACCTTTAGATTATGCAGGCCAGTGCCATAGGTAGATAGACCTGCGAATATCTGCCATTGCCACATTTAGACAGAAGTGTGAACATTAGCCCGCCTCACATCTAGACAATACCATAAAATGTTTGACCTTTGTCACTCAGACAGGTTTGTGAATGTTAATAAGTGCAACACTTAGATATAATTGTGAATACTAGCCGTTGCCACATTTAGATAGAATTTCAATATTAGCTTGCATCACTTCTAAACAGGATTGTAAATCTTGGCCTGCGTCACTTCTAGACAGGATTGTGAATATTAGCAAATGCTGAATCTAGATAGAAATGGGGCGATGTTCACGCCCCACATCTAGAAAGAACTTGGAAATAAGCACATATCAGATCTAGATAGCGAGGCCAATAACCAACCCACCAACAATCTCACTCTACATACACCTCTCAAACTCTACCCAAACACAACAACCCTAAAACACACCAAACCGCACAAACTCCACTACAACAACAAAACAAATCACACAGAGCATTACACAACAGAACACAACAGCTACCGACTTAAGCTCAGCGAACAGTGCTAACTGAACTAAAGCTGCCAACAGCACATCACTGCTCTCTTGCACTTTTCCCGCTCGGTCCCACTAACTCACCCGCACCCCCTTCCCTTTTCAGATCCACCAGAGTGCCAGGGGACAAATATCCTTTAACATTAACAACATTGTTGTGGGCTTTTTTTGTCCCATTCAACCGCATCTTTCTTGTCCGTTTGTCAAATTCTGCCAACTCCTCTATACATCAGCTTGGTTTTTAAATGTATTGTTCAGCTTTACTTGAGTTTGGTATTCAAAATGTATGTTTGGTTTTGCACCTGCACTTTCTTCACAACGCGGTTTTGACTTGGGGCAACCTGGATTGGCAAGCAGACGATTGCGGAGCACTCCTGGGTCACAATACCATAGTGAACTGACCGGGTCTGGCGCAAGCGGCCGCTCGCTGCGCTGCCTCAGGTTCTTTGTGCTTCTGCTTCTTTGCGTAGCCCAGAAACCTCCTTTCGGTTTCCAAGATATCAAAGGCACCTCTTTAATCTCTTTAGATTGTCCAGATACCTGGTATACTCTCCTGCCAGAGTTTTCCCTGTTTCTCAGATTTTTCACACTTGTAACCAGCCTACCAGTTAACATGCATATCTTGCCCTTTTATGCATGTAAATATGGCAAATACGGATCATTTAATTTTGTACTGCGTATACCGTGTACGCTTTGATTTATTCATTAAAAAAACATTCTTTCCACCACTAGATGGCACTGTAGCATTTATTTTGTCAGCAGCATAGCCTTCTTATGCATGACGGTGAATTTCCAACTGAAAGACCAAATCTGTGACAGCTAAGCAAGCAACAAAAAGCATGCACCCTTTTAAAATGTGTTCATACCCATAACGTATGTGTTGGATAAGTTTTACTCTCTTGCAGAGGAGAAAACTTATTTTTACTCTTGAAATTGCATTTACGCTCCAATATGAGAAATCATGCGTAAAATACTCCCACCTCAAAATCTTATCTGGAGCACTGCTTGTAACTGCCTGGTATATTCTCCTGCAAGGACGTCCTATTTCACACACTTGCAACTGCCTGGTATAATCCCCTGCAAGGACGTCTTGTATCCGTTTGTCTCAGTGACTCCACCTTTGGTAGGTTATCACTTTAGCTCTTTCGGCTAGTTTCGTTATTCCCAAGTCCATTTCTTCAATAGTGTTTTGCTCACAATTCAAATCTTTTATTCCCATAGCACTATATATCAAGGCGATATGTCCGTCGAAGATTCTTTCCTAAAACAAACATGCTTTCTCAATTTCAGTATTAAGGAAAGCTTTCTTCTTTTTGTCCGATTTACATTGTTCAATTTTTAACATATGGAGTGCCTGCCAATGTGCCCGGTGCTCCCTTCATCCCAGCGTGGACTCACCAGCTCTTCGTGGCGTCTCCTACTCGGTCTATGTTTCACTGATGACAGCTGCTGGATTATTTCCCCTTGATGGTGTTCAACTTCAACACCGCTCGCATTGCTGGCTGGGCTTCTCCTTTCCTCTTGGCTTCCCGGCTAGTGTCTCTTTGCGGTCCTCCACCGGCAAACGGCCAGGAGCACTTCTCTCGTTTCTGGCGTTCCCATGTGAAAGCTTCTCTGCGTCTCCTCTGCTCGCTCACCACATGAGCCGGTTGGCTCCGTGTGTCTCGTTGTTCTTCAGCCTCTCTAGGAGCTACAGCCCCCTCCCTCCAGCAGTCTGCCATTCCTTCTTGTGATCTTCATTTAACTGTCCCAGGCACAACGTATGCTCACAACTAGGGCGTTGCCTGTGCTCAGGGCTGGCTCTAATCTGCATTCCTCTTTTTCATTGCAGTGGTATGTTTTTTCTGGGAATGGTAGTTTTGTTTCATGAACTTGCACGAAAATTGTTGGAATGGTTACAACCTGTTTTTTAAGGCAAGTCAATATTTGAGAATTGTTATGAAGACTTGTTTAAGAAAGCTGCAGTACACTTCTTTGGAGAAACAGGGTAGAAATCACAATAGGCCATTAATATGTTATATGTGGAGTATTCATCCTGTTTAGGAAAAGGGGGATACCATGTTTCATCTGTGGACACAACTGCTCTCTCCTGGAGGAGGTCCCCCCCCCCCATGTGATACTCCCTCATATAGCCACACCCAGGGTTCAGGATCAGGTAGTGGCTGCCTTCCCCTGGCCACATTTGGGGGTGGAGGGGAATAGGATGGGGAGAATCGCAGCTGGAAAGGTAATAATGATGCCATCAGATTGTTTACAACACCCTGTGGGGATATGAAAACCTAGGTACTCTACTTTGGTTCAATGAAACTCGCATTTCTCTGGTGTGGCGTATAAATGGTTTTGTAGAAGGGTTTCAAGAACCCAAAGAACATGCCTCTCGTGATCGGGGTAACATTGATGAGTAGATTTTAAAAAAAAAAACATCCAGGTAGATAACCATGAATTTATCCAATGCCTCATGAAAAACCTCATTATTAAAGTGCTGAAAGGTGGCATGGCCGATACACAACACAAACGGCATTACACGTTAATTCAAATAAAACGGTATCTGGTGTGTAACGCCATTTTCCATTCGTCACTAGACTGTATTCGTTCCAAGTTGTACGCACCCCAAAGGCCCAATTTAGTGTAGATCTGAGCATAACGCACATGTTCCAGTAATCCAGGAAGAAGAGGTAATGGGTTTTGAAGTCTTTATAGTTATGTTGTTTTCGGCTCTATAATCAGACCCCTTTTTGGATATAAAAACAATGGGGATGCTGCTGGGGCGTATGAAGCAGTTTTGCAGGCAGTCATCTAAATAATGTTGGAGATAGAGGTCTTCTTTCTCTGCAAGGGCATAGATAAGTCTACTTTGAATTGGTGCTCTGGGTAGAAGATCTAAAGGGCAGTCGTAAGCACGGAGTGGTGGGAATACTGATGCCTCAGTCTTGCAAATCATTGGTTTGTATCGAGCATAAAACTGTGGGACAATGGGTTGCATGGCTGCAATGTGTCTGATGAGGTACATTAGTGGCAGGGACCTCGCAGTGCAATCTAGGCTGGTCTGGTAGGTTAACTATGGATTCTTCCGTAGAGAGTACATGGTAGAGCATACACTCAGGACAGAAGAACAAGCTACTTACCAACTGTAACGTTCTTTCGACTGGATTTTCCTCCCACGTATTCCTCATCTTATGATAGTTAGTTATCTCCAGCTTCGCTGCTTCGGAAAAATGTTCTCAGCAGAGGGCGCTGTGCTCGAGGTTACGGCGTCGACTGTCCCTCGACGGACTCCCTACTCGGTCGACGTCACTGATGGTATAAATAGCTCGAGCCGCGCCTGTTGCTTCAGTTCTGTTTTTTCGATGAACTATAGGAGGAACACCCAGGCGTGCCTCATGACTGAGGCACTCTTTGTGCGAGGAAAGTGTAAGAAAACGTAAACTGTACTGCGGGGTAGGATGGGAGGGTCGATGAAGAATACGTGGGAGGAACATCCAGTCGAAAGAACGTTACAGTTGGTAAGTAACTTGTTCTTCGAATGGATTGTGTCCTCCCACGTATTCCTCATCTTATGATAGACTCCCATAGCAGTGGCAATTTTGGAGGTGGGAGTACTAAATACTGTTTTCATGGACGGAGTGAAGTACCGCCTTGGCAAATAACCCCTCATTGGAGGAAGCAGTATCTAAACAGTAATGCTTGATGAAAGTATGCATTGATTTCCAAGTTGCAGCTGAACAAATGTCTGCTGCAGGAAATAGAGCCGCAGAAGTAGCCATTCCCCTTGTAGAATGGGCTCGAAGCCCAACTGGTGAGTATTTTGCTGCCAATTTGTAGCATTCAATTATGGCCAGAATGATCCAGCGGGATATGGTCTGTTTTGTCACTGATAAACCTAGTTTATGACCGGTATAACCCACAAAACGTTGGTCATCCCTTACATCCTTGAAATGTAGAAACTAAGAGCCCTCTTGGGGTCTAGTCTATGTAGTATCTCCTCTTTGCCCAAATGAGGAGGATAGAAGGTTGGTAAAACTATTTTTTTTGACAAATGGAAGTCGGAAACTACTTTTGGTAAAAAGGAAGGTTTAACTTTAAGAACTACCTTGTCCTTATAAAAAGTAGTATATGGAGGTTTGCATGAGAGAGCCTGTAGTTCACTAACCCTCCGGGCTGATAAGGCTACAAGAAGAACAGTCTTTAATGTTAGAAGCCTCAATGGACAGGAGTGCATAGGCTCAAAGGGTATACAAGTCAGAAATTTAAGTACTAGATTTAAATCCCAAGTTGGGACAAGAAAAGGTACTGGAGGGTATATTTAGTAAGCCCTTTTAGGAATTGAATGATTAATGGTATTTTGAAGTATGAACCCTCTTCCGAAGAGCGCTTAAAAATGGATAGCGGAGCAAGATAATCCCTTAATTGTTCCCATCCGGAGCCCCAGATTGGCTAGATGTAATAAAAAAGAAATCACAATTGGGGTGTCACATTGAAAAAAGGTCCACATCCTTCTCCTTGCACGAGTTACTGAACTTGTTCCAGCGACATCGGTTCAAAGACTTTGTTGCTGGCCTTCTGGCCGAAAGCAAAATCTCCATTACGTCACCCGAAAGATCCCAATCCTTGTATCTCAACCTCTCAGAAAACATGCGTGAAGGTTGAGTGTCTTGACCTCTGGATGGAGAAATCGACCTTCCTCTTGCAAGAGAAGATCCTCTCTTTGCGGAAGACGTATTGGAGGGCAGATGGACATGTCTAGAAGGTCCGGGTACCACGTCCTCCTGGCCCAATCCGGGGCAATTAGGATCATGGTTTTCCGGAACTTTCTCAACCTCCTGATCACTTGAGGAATCACAGGGACTGGGGGAAACGCGTACAGCAGTGGAAACATCCACTCCACTAAGAATGCATCTCCCAGAGCTCCTCTTTCAGGAAATTCCCTTGAACAGTACTGTTCGCACTTCCGGTTGATCGCGGTGGCGAACAGATCCACTTGAGGGGATCCCCAAAGGGCGAAGATCTCCAGAAGGACTTCCTGAGCTAGCTCCCACTCGTGGGAGACTGCTCTGCCTGCTCAGAGCATCTGCCGCCGTGTTCTGCTCTCCGGCTAGGTGAATTGCCGATAGAGAGATTCCTTCTCGTATTGCCCAGAACCATTGCCTCCTTGCACATTGGTAGTGACCCTACACCTGCTCTATTGTTGAGGTAACACATGGCCACTGTTTGTCCGTCATTATCAGGACATTTTTCCCCTGTACAGAGGCCAGAAAGGCCTTCAGCGCTAGTCTGATCGCCCTCAGGTCCAATAGGTTGATGGAGACCAACGACCGCCGATTGTCAGATCGTTGGTGTGCTCTCCACCCCATGAGTGAGGCGTCCGTTACTACTGTCATCTCCGGCCATGGTTGCCAGAAAGATTCTCCTTTGAGGATATTGTCGTTGCAAGCCCACCATAGAAGATCCTGAGCAACAGCTCTCGGGACTTGCAGAAGATCCAACATATTCCCTGAGAATTGGGACCAGACTGGAGACATTTCCCCCCCCATTGCCTCCTTTCCGTCTTTGTCTATATTCAGGAAGCCTTCCCTTTCCTCGCCTTCCAGAATATGATCAGCCGCAGCCGAAATACAGTCCCAGAGGTAATGGGTGAACCTGGCCAGGGTACAGGTGACATTTGTTGATTTATGGGCCATGCTACCTGAAGTCAAAACTTTACGGGCCCAAGCATCAACTTTTTTATCCTCTCTATCCGGAGGGCTATTGGGATATGCTGTTTGTTTAAATGTAGATGCTGCCTGAATAACTAGACTTTCTGGAGTCGGATGCCTGTTGAAGTATTCAGGATCAGAACCAGCTGGTCTGTATTTCTTCGGAAAGTTACTGTTTGCAGCAGCAATACTTTCAGGATTCACCCAGTTCTTCTCCACTGTCCTCTGAAGAGCCCTATGGAAAGGGAGAACTGGATCTTTTTGAGGACCTCTGACAATTATGTCTGTTCAAAAACGGGTGAAGTGTTACCCCAACCCATATATTCAATTACTCTGGTCATAAGACTCCTGTACCCTGAGTCTGCATGTTCTGCAGGATCAGGTCTGGCAAACTCCAATTCTGGCGATTCGTCAATGCCACTAGCAGAATGCAGAGTGTCACTCAGGTCTCTCAATTTAGATTCTGATCTCGGAGTTCCTCAGGAACTTGTTTTGTGCCATATTATACTCCACAAGGAGAGATTTCATCCTCCTCTGAGCCACATTCCACATAAATTGAGGCCATAGACTTAAAAAAGTCTGATCTGGGTAATGGAGTAAATCTCCTTTCTTCCTCCACAATATATGTCGAAGAAATGGAAAAACCCTTCGAAGTTGTCAAAGGAATCTTCAATGACTTCGATGAGACTGCAACACAGGCGATCGACGTCGATGGCGTTGACAAAGTCGTGGAACTCTTCGAAGACATGTTTTTTTATGTGGCACCGCAGAGGTACTCGACTCTCGAAGAGCCCTCGACGACTTGGCGTCGACTTGAGTTTTTCTAGTATCCTCGACACTACTGGCTTTAACCATAGTAGTTTTCGACTTCCCTTTGTCACCCAATGGAGTGACTTTAGGGGTATGGCTCTTCTGAGGTTTATTCGAGGGGGTCGGGGCCGCATTCTCGAATACCTCATCTTTTTTCGAAATTCCTCCCATTTTCTGGGGGAATCCGATTTTGTCAGACATCGAATTTCTTCAGTCGATGACTCGGAAGATGATGACGGAGATCTGTCTCCTCTTCACTTTTTTAGACGAGGAAGACGAAGAGCGTCACAATCTGCTACGAGATCGAGATCTCTTGGAATGCCTATAGCAATCCGATTCCTTCGAATCAGTCGATTTTTTATGTTTTTTGGACACAGCCTTAGCTTTTAGCTTTAGAAGCTTCCCTCCCCACCAGCAGTTTACCTCTCCTCTCACGAAGGGCCTTCTCCGTCAGACTGACAGGAGCCACAGTCGTCGGTTCAATGACTTGAACCGAGGCACCAGAGACAAACTCAGTGAGGATCCGTAATCGACATTTTCGATCCACAGTCGATGCACTTCTTAAACCCAGTCTTGGGTGTCGAAGAAGATGGCATTTTCCACAGAAAATCGCGAAGCGTGCCGTTCGATAGCGAAGCGATCGGAAAAACAGAACTGAAGCAACGGGCACGACTCGAGCTATTTATACCATCAGTGGCGTCGACAGATTACGGAGTCATTCGAGGGACAGTCGACGCCGCAACCTCGAGCACAGCGCCCTCTGCTGAGAATTTTTTTTTCCCCGAAGCACCGAAGCTGGAGATAACAAATTATCATAAGATGAGGAATACGTGGGAGGACACAAACCATTCGAAAGTTAAGGTTATTTGTACCCAGTCAACTATAGGATTATGTAGGGTAAGCCATGGAGTACCCAATATGATCCTGAATAAAGGAGCGTCTATAAGATTAAAATCCAGGAACTCATGGTAATCCGGTTTACACTTCATATGCTGATCCATGATATGCTCTACTACAGGACCAGATGATAAATTTGTCCCATCCACTGCTTGTACAGGTTCTGGAGATTGTTTGACAACAGTAGGGATGTTTAAAGACCTAGCATAGGCAATATCATTATAATTGCCCGTGTGCCCCGTATCTAGCAATGCTGCGATTTCAATAAGAGGGGATCCATTCCATGAGATCCATCTGGGTACAGTAACATGTGGTACTGGAGTCTGTAAGGTATTCATAGAGAAAGGGTAACAGGAAACAGAGCCACTAGTACCCCTGGTTCCCTTTAGGGAAGAGCGCATGCATTGCCCCGACCTCCTGGATGATCGTTTGGGCAATTCCCTTATGAAATGTCCTACTTTTCCACAGTATAGACATAAACCTGACACTATCCTTCTTGCTCTTTCTTGCGTGATTAAAAGGACACTGAATTCCTGCATAGGTTCATCTATTTCATGGACAGGCCTTTTTTTTTTCCCCAAGTCCTAAAGGAGCAATTTACTTCCAGTAAACTCAGGGTTTCAATGTTCCCCATGCCTATCTAATATCCGTTTGTTCACTTGCAAGAGTAGGTCTAGAAAATCCAGAAATGACGTAGGCATAGAAGAGACCATGGATAGTGTGCCTTTAAGTTATCACAGAGACCTCAGTAAAAAGACTAAGCTTTTCTTGTTTTTGGGCCAATTGGTAGTGGCAGTTAACTGATTGAAACAAGCGAAATACTGATATATCCTGATTCTTTTGTTTCAATTCTAGTATTTCTATGTCCGGAGCCTGATGTATATTATGGGTGTCAAATACTCTAGCTAGGGTTTTGGCCAGAAATTCAAAAACGAAGCAGTGGATTGTTTTCTAAAAGGGGATTAGCCCATTATGGCAGCCACTCCACCCACGTATGATAACACAAAGGCGGCCTTGGAGGCCGTGTCATAATAGCCGTCAGTTTACATACCAAGTGTAATTTACATTGGTTCAAAAACGTTCTGAAAGTTTTTGGATCCCCAGTAAATCATTCCGGAGGGGCTAGTGGGAACAACGTGATGATCATAGAATTGACCGCTCCTGCTCCCACTTCTGGAAGGGGCTGCACCAGCCCTATCGATCCGCAATTCTTGTGCTGCATCAGTTAATGGCCGCTGGTGAGCTTGGATCCAAACTAAGAGTATGTGGAGCGTGTTTAAATCAGCAAGCAAAGTTGTTAAGGCTTGCCTAATAGCCACCATTGGGTCAGGTGCTTGTTCCATTGGGAATAAGGGGGCAACGCTCCTCAATCTTTCTTGTTCGAGGAGGGTCGCCGTTATTCCCCTCAGAACCTCACTAAGGGCAAATGGCTAATACAATTGTATAATATTTGCACTATACAGGCACCTTCCCAAGGTGGGGAGGATAAATACCTTTGCACAGTTATTTTCCGAGGGTGCTGTCGATTTTCCAGATGGTGCCAGGAATAGGAACTTAATTATACCCAATTCGGAAGACAACAAAGGAGAGACCGTACAGTAAACACAGGAGGAGAAATAAACTGGGAGCAGGATGAACAGGTAGTTCCAATTATCCAAAAACCAAGAAATATCCACTCAATGAACAATCCAAGTAATCCAACAAGGAAAAGGAAAAAATGCAAAAACCCCAACCTAAAAAGTGACCTGCGAAAACAAAAACCAGAAAAAAATAAAAGGCAACAACAACTGTCCCATGAAGGAAAGTCACAAACAGAAGAGTCACTGTAGAAGCAAGTCCAATGAAGAACTTGAAAGAACTGTCAGTGCCCCGTCCCCCCAATGAGGAAGAGCGGCTTGGAAAACAGGACACCAGAGGTGAGCGTTTAGGAGCACCAAACCGTACAAGAAGGTCCGTGATAAGCTGTTAGTCGGTGACACAGGTCTTACTCAACAGGACGTGCAAACATCCACCGTCATGGACTGAAGGATCTTGAGAAATTTAGTCGTCATCAAGGCTAAGAATCCTTTTATTCTTCCTCTGCCCATTTCCCGTTGTCTGTTGGAATACAATGTGGGCCGTATTCCATATGGGTTAATCCTAGGAAGGTGTCTAAAATCCCTTCTTCTGACAGTTCGAGAGGAGATAAGAAACCTCTCTAGAAGGCCCATAGGGAATCCCTGCCAGCTTCACCTCAAAGAGCCACTTAGGAGCCTGAAAACCAGAGCTGTAGACCTACAAAGAGACTCGCTAAACTAAGTTGCTACGCTACTCGATCAAAAGCTTAGAAAAATATGGGGCTTTAACCCTCTTTTTTGTTTTCTCATTTCAAAGACCAAGAAACATCACCACACAGACTTGTTCTGGTTCATAATCCAGACAGTAAGAAATCCCTTCCGAGAAGGTGATCGCGACCTGATGTTGCGCAAACTAGAACAAAAATAGATATACCGTCTAGACTCTGTAAAGCAAGGCCTCAATGTCTCCATCGAACGGATCCCCTTTCAACTGATTTTCCTTTTTCAATGTAATCATTTCTTCGGCAACACCCTAACCATAAGGCATACATAATTGTATTATCCATCTGTGCCCTATATTAAAGCTAGAGATCAACCCCAAAAGATTATGGGTCCTGTGCATCCTTAATTCACAACCCATCTGTAGATGTAGACATGTTATTCATACAATGCCTTTTATCAATGCTCACAGTTTAATAAGGATAAGCATTTTTGTTCCATTGTAAAAAAAATAATAGAGTGGTGGTTGTCCCATAGTACATTTGTTTTGATGGTCCAATTGCCTAATGAGCTTTCACTGTTCTAAATGGAAAGTACAAATCAACCTGTATATGTACTATGCTACAGTCGGCCAAGATGTTTGCCTTTTTTCCGGCAGTGAACATCTGCATGCCAATCTAAAATGTGTGCTTTTCTGTTTTCCTTTGCTAATCATTATGTATAACTACTACTTTGCCTTTTAAAGAGTCAGTCATGGACAACACGGAATGACAACCAGGGCCTCTTTAACTGCATGTACTTTTCTGATCTGGCTTTCTAGGTTTACGCTCAGTGCAATACAGCATTAACCTACGTTACCAACTATCGCCTTGAAATGAGCACTCTTGGAATGTCTTTATTTATGTAACACACGATCCTCTGCCATAACCACAGTATTTTGCATTCAACATTTTCCTGCATTAAATAGAATATACTAATATACCTGTATATGTATTACACTACATTAGGCCAAGATGCAAACCTTTTTCTGGCGCCATACACCTGTATGCCAATCCACAAGGTGTGCCTTTTGTGTCTCCCTAGTCAGTCATGATGTATAATTACTACATGTTTTTTTAATAGGTTTTTTTAATTAGTTTGTCACGACAACATGGAATGATACCAACAGCAAGTCATATACACTTTTAGGCTTCCCTAGCATCACGCAATCTCGCACTAAAACTAGTATTCATTTAATGACAGACAAACACAAGCATTTGCCATAATTATAGTGGTCTGCATCCTTTCGGGTAATGAGCCGTGACTCCCTCGGTCTTATCAATAAAGTTTCAATACAAACATAAAAAGAGCTCCCAGGACATGCGTGCCCCCAGCTACTGATTCATCGGCCGAAGTAAACACCGACCAAACGGTAAGCACTAAACGCTTTTACAAGCGTATTACAATCTCTTGTGTACTGCAGACCGCCCTTCAGTAATTGCACCACATGTCCTAGCTAAATCTAGCACTCACACAGCATCGCACTGCCTCAATGTTAATGTTAAAGTTAAAGGATATTTGTACCGCGCACTATCACCACCGGAGTGGTCGCCTGGCGCTCTGACGGCTCTGAAAGAGGGAGGGGGGTTGAGTTAGTGGGAATAAGCTGGAAAAGTGCAAGAGAGCAGTGATGTGCTGATGGCAGCCCCAGCCCGGTGGGTCCATCAGCTGGGCTTTGGGTGTTTTATGGTCGGTAGTCATCGTGTGCTGTTGTGCAAGTCTATGTGGGGTTTGTTTTGTTGTTGCAATGTAGTGAAGTTTGTGCGGATTGCTGCGTTTTAGGCTTGTGGTTGTGTTTGGTTGGAGTTTGAGAAGTGTATGTAGAGGGATGAAATTGTTAGTGGATTGGTTAGTTGGCATTGCTGTCCTTGCAGTTTTGTCTATGTCTGATGTTTGCTTTCATTCACTATTCCATCGTTGCTAATTTTCAATATTCTGTCTAGATAGTGATCATTATTCCAATCAAGTGTTGCACTTAGCATCATTCACAGTTTCATCCAAGTGTGGCACATGCAAACATTCTCATTTCTATCCATATGCGACACAAGATAAAGTTAAGAATTCCATCTAAGTGTGGCGCACGCTAACATTCACATTTCTATCTAGATGCGACGCAGGCTAAAGTTAAGAATTCCATTTAAGTGTGGTACATGTGGTCAAATTAGAACATAAATTGCACCCAAACTAGATGATAAGCAACTTGTAAAAAGCAAGTGCTGCCCTGCCACAGAAATCTGCACTCTCAGCTCATAAACTAAGGCAGCAAAGGTAAAAAAAAATAGCAACATTGGTGATCTATCCGCCAGGAAATCATCAGCAGTGATTAGAGATCATCAGCGCAATAAAAGGCTCTCTCCAGAGAACCTGAATGCATCCAGAGCGATCACAGATGAAGAATCAGTGCGAATGTGCTGAAATGATCTCTAATCCTGCGCACTGCAAGGGTGCAACATACACTTCAAATCTAACATACTCTTGCAAGACCGTCCTTCAAAAGGTTATGCACAGAAACAAGTAATCGCCATACGGGGTAGGGTTATGATGAAAAGGGGTTTGTTTTTTGCTTTGGTCCATTCCCTTATGCGCTGACATGGTCCTGGGGACACAGAGATGCGATCCGCTACCTTCCAAATCCCAAGCCCGCCTGTTATCTGCTAATGAACCGCATGTATTGCGACCCACAAGCCATGCAATGAATAAAGGATAGAAACTAGAGAGGCTTTGATGGGGTTACCAGCTAACCATGCATGATGTCATATGTGGGAGTACATAGCAGCATGTTTAGGTAGGTGGAATACCCAACAGCTGACCTAATAGTCAACCCATTACAAGGCTGAATATGCATTTTTTTTCTAAACTCAAGCTCAAAACATATTTGCAAAATGTATGAAATCAATAAAAATACTGATACATTTATGTTCGCGCACTTATTTTATTCTTTTCATTCCATTTAGCAGAATGCATTTAATTAAGTCATTACATCCTAAAAATATCAAATGAGCCACAAACAACAGTGTCATTTTAAATTGCAAAATGCAAATGCCTGAATCAATGTGGATTTTGTCTGAGCGAAGACATGGCAAATGGCACCTTTAACTTTCTGCTGAAATTAAGTGCAAGTACAATTATTTGGTCAGGTTGAACATCTGATTTTTGGCCTAAGAGAAGCCAATTATTGGTACAGCCGTCCTATAAAAGCGTTACACAATCTCTGCTCAAAACTAAACTATCAAACTTGTGTAGGAGTCTTGTGAGGCAGCATTTTATACTTTTTAAAAAGCATTAAAACATTTGTCATCAAAAGCACCAAGTGTAAATACTGAAAATTAGAAGACCAGGGGAGTGTTCTCCCCATAAGGGTGCCACGCTCTTCCCTGTATAAGGCGGCCACGCACTTACCTGTATACGTGGTTTAGGCACATCATTGAAATAAGTATTTTTCTTAAACTAATAAAAAGCCACTCCAATTTACTACCTCAACTCTAAGTGTTCGACGTTTCTCCAGGCAGAGAGTGGGGGCTGGATCTCTCAGCTCTGCAGGTGCCTCCCTCTGGAATGGCCTCCGTGCCCCTCTCAGACTTGAGCTGAACCACCTGAAGTTCCGGAAGCAGCTGAAAACTTTCCTCTTTGCTTTCTCTCTCCCTCCCATGCTGACCTACCTGTCTGCTGTACCGACTGGTTGCTTGGCTACCCTCAGAGCCTCACTGGGTACCAGGCTCTTTCTTGATCAGTCACCTTTGCACTGTCTCTGGGCCTACCACGCACTTCGGGGCTATAACTGTAACGCTACAGTCCCTTGTTCTCCTTGCACTAACCAGAGCCGCGCTGCCATGGCTGCAGTTACGGCCCTGTTTTCCCCTACGCTCTCCCTTGCACTTCCTCCCTCCCTTTACCCTTGCACTTCCCGTTCACACACTTACACGATCTGAATGCCACAAGGCGTAGTAAGATCGTTCGTCTTGTCCTCCCTCTATCTTCCCTCCCTTGGCTTGTCGCGCCTAGAAACACTTGTGTACAGGCGTGTTATAAATTACTTATCAGTGGCGTCGCCAGTAATCAAATTTAGGAGGGGCACAGAGGGGGCCAAAGACAAAAGTGGGGGGCACAGACCAAGGTAGGGGGAGAACATGGTCACTGCTCGTCTTAGGTAGGGGGATACAAGGGTGGGCATAGGGTTTCACAGGGGGGCCACGCCCCACCCAGCCCCTCCTAGCGACGCCACTGCTCATCATATCATTGGGCAGAGACCCATAGAATTAATTGAAAGATGGGCGACCGCAATGGTGCATGGTTTGAAACATGTGGTCAAGGTCTACAGTCTTAAGAATATAATGATAGAAACAGTGAACCATAAAGTGGGGCTGCAGGCATCTGTAACAGACATTTTAAATTCTATAGCGAATGAGCAGCCAAAAACTGGCACACAATTTAAGTTTAGCAGCTCTCCCAGAACTAGTGATCAAATGAGCCCAAAAGGTATGTGTGTAGATTGCAGGAACTGTAGTGATAACGAGGCTGAGAACCAACATAGAAAAGAGAAATCTGAATGTGTTTTGTGATAAAGTGATCTGATACAAGGAGCACAAAGCAAGAAGTGTTTCTTCACTGTCTCCAACCACAGATCAGCAACTGTGTCAGCAAAGCCAAAAGAAACGCAATCTGACAAGAACCGTTGAGACTGGCAGACAGAGGCCCAGGAGTCTGTAAGATGGCATGGAGAAGATGCACGTCGGAGAACATGAGCAGAATGGCCGAGCACAAGAACCTCCACCTATATCTGTAATATGTGCTCAGCAGTGAGAAAAAGAACAAAAAGCCTGCCAAACCAAAGTATGCAGGACCACACCAGCAAAGACAGCCCAAGGCGATGGAGGGAAGCAGAGTGCTAGATCTCCAGTGGTGCCATCACCTGTTACCGTGATAAGAGAACGCATAAAAGAGATGGAAAACAGGGCTGCATGGGCAGAGCTCACAGACAAATGCTGGCCATCGCGTACATGCAGATGGCAAGTGCAACGATTACGCAAAGCCAGAGCAGAAGTCATTAAGCTACTGAGAACTTTAATGCAAGGAGTAAAGCTGCTTGCTGGAACCTTGAGTCATGGGGCCCCAGAAAACCATTGAGAAAGTGTGCACAGAGAGCCGTTACACCTTGTTACCTGGCAGAGTTTCCAGAACTCCACTGGGAAAGAGCACTCGCACAGGACTGTTGCAGCATGAACTCATATCTTTGAGGAACTTTACACACAATAGGTATTATGGCAACTAACAAGATGCACAAGAGAGTTTTGCGACATCCTGACAATTATCAATCTGTTGAATACAATTGTTGAACTCTTTCCACGTCTCTTCTCGTCCCTATTCCACCACCACAATAGTGAATCCACTCGTCCCTATTCCACCAGAATAGTGAATCCATGAAGAAGCCTACAAAGAGAGGGAATGGCGAGATTGTGCTGCAGAGCCTTCTTTCCCATCCAGTGCCATGTAGCGGGAACACACATTACCCTTCTAAAAGTTGTGTTTTTGGTTTACTGGGTGCTCAGACTACACTTCTGCTTAGAGTAAACCACCTGTCTGGAGTTGCTTTTGCTTATTCCAGGTTGGTTTGGATGGTATTTTACCAATTCAAAAGCTGTAGGAATAATGATAAACGCCTGTCATTCTCTGGATTTTAAACATTGTCAAAATGCAGGCATGTGAATGGGAAAGACAGGGTGCCGGTGGTGTGATTGATGCTTCCCATTTGTGATGGCCCCCACCTAAAATGGGAATTTACAAAGTTCCTCTCCTGTTTTCGGATAGAACTGGTTAAATGACAAAGAGGCATGAAAGCATAAAGACTCCTCGCCTTACTCAGATGGAGTTGTGATTCTATGTCTACGAGTCATCAGTTTGAGGTCACACAGAAAGAAGGCTATTTTTTGGGCTGATTCGAAATGGCCACAAATACACTTGATGACATTCATAGGGGTTTCACACCTCGATCCCCTGAACCAAGTGACCCTACACCCGACATGTCTCACCTCAAGTCCCCCAACACGCCCTGTCCTCTATTCTCCCCATAAAACCACCATGTACTGTTTTTCTCTGCTTCCCGGAACCCTACCCGCCCTCCTACAGGACCTCCATGCTCACTGGGCCCACACAAACCAGTTACCTACTCCCCCCTCCTACACCCTCCTCTCACATCTTTGAGACCCAATAGCCACTCCAGTGACCTCCTCTTCAACTAGCGAGCTTATGTGGGCGAGATTTCCCGTGAAGCCTCTTTTGCAGGCGGTACAGGAAACACAAAACAACAGAGGTTGTGAAAACAGAACATCCGCCATCTCCACCCATCCTAATACATATTATGTACCCAGACTCGTGGCAGTGTTTGAAAAACGACTTTCCCACAGTGCTGTTTCAAGCTCCATCTTATCACAGTTCAGGATAAGGATCCTGCACACCGTACCAGGGTCTCTTCGGCATGTACATGGTTACTTTCTTATTCCATGACTCTATATGAACATTATTATTCAACGGTGCCCTTTCCCCCACACCTGTTCTCACTCCCCACCACATCACTTCCTGCCACATCTGGGGTCCACCCAGGAAGGTTAGCCATAGGAAGATGCATTAGGGTGCCACCTGAAACACTTAATCGTTATCTCCAAATAGAAATACAGCCACATCCTAATCCTTAGAAACACAATTATTTAATGTCAAGTTGAGAATGCTCAAAGAAGCCCCAAATGTGGCCCAATGTCTTCAGCCCTGGTAACCTACACGTGCAGCCAGGTTATGTGCTAGGAAAACCTGGACAGTTGCATAGTATCATCTATACAACAAGGATTGCACAGAATGTTTTCCTTCCCTTTAATATTTCACAGCCTGTTGTGCCACATACTACTACTCCTCAGCCCACTGTCCATTTTTAGATAAGTTCATTTCAAGTCTGGACCCTTTTCGCCAATCTTTCCCACGTTTTAGTCTGTTTTAACATTATTCATATTTACAAAAAACTAAGAACGTATGACTTGAGACTTTCCAACTCTTCACCTTTAAACTTAAACACCTAGGCTTTGAACGTATGCATCCTAGGCATTCCAGCTAATTCTGTTGCCCAGCTTCAACCAATCAAGAAGCAGTCTTGTCATGCTATGTAAGGCATTCCACTGATCAAGGTTTAAGAGGTTTAATTCCGTAGTGCAGGTGTCTGCAACCTGTGGCTCTCCAAATGGTTTGAACTACAACTGCCATGATCCCTCTGCATGCCTCTGCTGGCTAGGGCAGATCAGAGTTGTAGTCCAAAACATCTGGCAAGCCAAAGGTTTCAGACCCCTATGTGTGCTTAATAATTTCCAAATATCCTACCATCATCACAAGGCCCCTCCATCCCCCTCTTCGCATCAATTTCCATTGTCTTCCAAATGTCAGCACTTTCTTTTGGAATCCACAATTTCCCATGTTTAACCCTGTCCATGCATTTTGTGCATTCAATATCTCATTCCCAACATCAATGTGACATCCACGTTATCGGTTAAATGTCAGAATGACGACATTGACGTTTTGGTGAATTGCATATAATGGGCTTTTTTGATGACTTGTTTGATGATGTATTCTGTTACCCTGCCCCTCACCTTTTCCTTCCCCTTTTTCTTGTTTTCCTTACCGTGAACTTCATTTTTATTGTTTTATTTTACAGTTTATTTACTTTCGTGAGACCAATTAGTAAAAAAAAGGTCATCAAAAATGGGTCTCATTTTTTGCTTCATTTTTCCTGAGCACCCTGTAGGCCTTTTCAGCTACTTATGCCCACCCAGTCTGTGTTCCAATAGTCATTGCATGAAGTGCTGAACTTATTGCTGGTGCCACAGAGACAGCACCCAAATATTGCTTTTCTCTCAGGACTGCCATCCATACAAACCGATGTTCTTTTCCTAATTCCCGTGTTCATCTTCCACAAAACACGGTTATTCTCTGCATTTGAACTTTTGAAGACAGTCCTCTGCTCCCCATTGGACTTTGCTTGGTGGCCTTGTCTACATCTACCACCGAGAAAGACAGACAATGTGCCTCATTACGAGTGTGCCGGTCTGGCAACAACTGTGCCTGCAAACTACCGGCACAGTTGTTACCGCACCGGCACACTGAGTTCTGCGGGCGGGTGCCATCCCGCCCACCAGGTCTGACCTGGCAGCCGGAACATCACCCGCCCGCAGACTTTGACAGAAGCACTGGCACTGTTGCACACTGTGGACAGTGTGGCGGAGGGTGATTTCTAGAGAAGACATGGTATTGGTTGGTGAAATAAAGTGGCAATGCAGGGATCAAAATCAGGATTGAATAAGCAGGAGCTAAAAGCAGCTCCTGGGTCTCCAGTATTAACCAGTGACCAGGAGCTATCACTGGGGAATGTGGAGCTAGTAAATAGCGTTCCAGAAATCCAAATAAGATGCAAACTGATCATCTGGTTCATAATTTATAACCCTATTCAATGTGTTAAAGTGATATATCCTAAGGCTCATTTCTAGATTGTCCCAAACGCACAGTGTTAAATTCACATAGATGTGTTTATTCGTCATCAGTGGTCCACGGAAGCCAAAAGTGGCTCCTGGCAGCTATCGATGTCAAGTTAACCAGGATCTTCTAGGCCTCAAGCAGGAGGTAAATAGCTCCCAGCACCCCATTATTTCGAACCCTACAATGTGTTGTGAATGTGCATGCAAGTGTGAGAGTAACAGTGAGTGAAAGGGTGACTGAGGGAGTGAAAGGAGGGTGACTGAGTTATAGTGTGGAGGGAGAGTGGTACTTGTGTGAAAGGTAGCATGGTGGGAGAAGTGGTAGTGTGGACGGAGGAGCAGTAATAGTAAGGAAGTGGGAGTAGCAGAGAAGGGAGAAACAGTGGTGTGGAGGGAGGAGTAGGTGTAGGTTAGAGAGGCGAGAGTAATAAAATCAAAAGGAGGAGGTAGTGACAGAGCAATATAGGGAGAGGAACATCAAAATGCAACTCAAAATGTATTCATAAAGAATTCATTAACTAAAAAAAACAGTTAACCACAAAAACAATCATATAACATACCCTAAGAACCTCAATCTGCTCTTTGACATTTTCTAAAATCTGCTTTAACAAATTCCACGACGTCCTGCATTAAAACGAAATTGTTAGAATGTATAACAATCGCCATGCCATGGCATCAGCATGTAACTTATGATATATATCGGAACATGCCCCGTTCCACCAATCAGCACCAAATTTGGCAGAGTTACCCGTTAGGACGCTCTAGACATAACAGGCTACATGGCATGGGGACACCCCGTGCTTTCCCCCCCCGATTTCAACGCCTTCACACCTGAGAGTTGCCCGATACCGGCAAAAACATCAATGTGGTCGTAGAAGGACTGGATAAAGCTCCTTTTAAGAGTCTCGATGCAAGGACAAAACTCGAAGGAAAACCACGTTTCAAAGCCCTAGGATGCACTGTTTACAAGACATTTGCACCACAAAGCACTGAACCGCACTGGATAAATTTCAATTTTGTGCAATTCCTATTCTTTTCTCTTTCTAGATGCTGCCCAAAAAGCGAAAATCTATTGCACAAATGAATCCAAAATCAAAGAAAGTGAGATTATTAAAGGCCTGTTTACATAACCTGTGCAGAGTATGGGTACTTTGTTTCTAATAAAATGAGGCCAGATCCATACAAAATGTTCAATCTCTTAATCGCTATGTGACCCGCATGTAGATGTTTTATTAGGGCCCAACCAAGACATGCAGCCCTTCAAGGGGAGCACATTTAAACAGATAATTAATAGAATCCTTTTACATTCCGGCAACCTGCTTTTACTTATAAAATGTATGGGCACAACACCCAAATGATCGACAAAGAATTTCAATGAAACACGATTCTTTTTTGTACGACTTCAGGTCTCGCAATACTTCATTTCTGGAGCCTTTCTTTTAAACATTACCTTATGTTGCCCTTCAGGTAAGTTATTAAAAACTGAAATGCTTCCAAAACCCCACTCTTAACAAAGCTATTCCGTTTGTATACCAACTAGATCTATCCTTAGCGTGAGAGACCACAACTTCTAAGAGTGCATTACCTACCGTATACTGTTCTTTCATCGACTGACCTTTTTTCGATGGGTTTTTTCCAAAATATTTTTTGCGAAAGAACATAGAACCTTACATACATTGAAATTTGTACATGAGTCGAAATAAAGTTTAAAGAAAAATTCCAGGAACCTCCTCTGTGCAGGTATCTTTTTGCTGGGTACTCTCCCCACCCAGTACCCATGAGGATGCCTCAGTATCTTCTGGGGATGCGTCCGTGCATCCCCAAGGGTAGTGGGCGACAAACCCGTTGCTTACACAAATAACTTATTCTGAAAACCTCCAGACCAATACAATTCAAATACCCCAGGACGCGCTTCCATGTAACACTGAGGAAAAGGTTTTAGTTTCCATCACCTTACAACACTTACCCAATCACCACCCCCCATATAGCCTATACAAATTTAACAACCCACCAAACCCCGGGGCAACATGCTTTGCTACAGTCTTATGCAAGGTCCAGCTAGCACTGCTTGAAAAAACAAACCAAATATTTGAACATATTTGAACTGCAGAAGGACTAGTGAGGGTTAAAACCTGGGTGTCTGGAAGGCACAACCCTTATTTATTTATATATTTTATTTTTTATAAAGCGCTACTCGCCCACAGGCCTTAACCACATCTTGCAGAAATTGTTGGATAGGAACCCTTGATTGTTCCCAAGGCAGACTAGATAACATTTTCCTTTAGCCCATCATCTAAAGCTCTATCGACTGTACATAATAGGGGTCATAGATCACTAGAACCATTGGCGGGTTGAGGTTAGGGTGGGACTGCACATCCCTAGGTTAGAGACTGACAGCCACTACAGGAGAGGAAACTGAGGAGAGCTGGGAGCTATTTAGCTCCTGCTTGCATGCTAGAAGAGTCTGGTTAGCTTGACGACAGCTACCAGGAGCTACATTGTGTTCCCCCAAACCAAGCTGAACAAGCACACCTATGTGAATTTCACTTTGTGTGTTTGGGGCAATCTATAACTAAGCATTGGGATACATCTATACATTTAAAAGTAGAAGGAGTCATAAATAATGGGCAAAGTGATATGGTTGCACCTGATGAGAGCACTAACTCCTTGTTCCACAGAGGCAGCTCCTAGTTGCTAGTTAATGCTGGATACCCAGAAGCTGCCTTTAGCTCCTACATATCCAATCACAATTTCAATCCCTGCCCTGGGCTCATTGAAAATCAAATACAGAATATTGAATCTCATTTCAGAGCCGGTGTGTCGTCGTTCCAATTTGTCAAAGTACATCTGCCTCAATAGCCTCTAAGCTGCTTGCAAGGGAACGGACTATGGTTAAAAAGGAAGGCGGCAAGCACACACCACTGTCTACCCTCCCTTCCCAACCAGGTTCTGGCAACTCAGTTCACCCCCAGTGGGTGCCGTAACAAACACAAACTTGATTCATGTAGGGCCTCTAACATGAGGTCTAGGAACCCCCATATTACTAAGTTTACCAAAAGATTCTCCTGGTCAAAAGCAGAACACAAATCCAAAAATGCCACAGACAGGAGATCCAACATCCTCACATATTTGGCCAAAAATAGATCTAAATTGAGACCCTGATGAACCGTGCCCATGAAAGCCAATTGTGTGTCAGATAAAATATCCCTCTCTTGCACCCATTCCTCCAGTCTTCTCAGTACTATCCCAGGAAACAGTTTTGAGCTGGTGTCCAGTAGAGTAACAGATATATGATGAAGACTTTTTACTCTTGTTGCAAATTGGCATTATTATTCCAATTTTCCAGCTCTGCGGAAGACAGTTTGTTGGGATCATTTCAGTCCATACTTGTACTAAGAATGTAATCCACAAGCCAGTTTGTGGGTGGCAAATATTGTTGACCGAGCCACTCCCTGGTGCCTTGAAACATATTTGCCTACCTAAACAAAATCCCACTTCCCCAATTGGACATATTTGCCTCTCACCTAGCAAACCAACTGAATTTCTGCAAACCAAATCATTATTGTTTACTGCATAAACAGTCTCAAAGAACAAGTTACTTACCCCCTGGTAACATTCTTTCGGCTGGATGTTCCTCCCACATTTTCCTCATCTTTGATATGCGATATCCAGCTTTAGCAGAGGGCGCTGTGCATCAATGTCACTCGAAGCCCTCTGTCTCAAGGATGTAGTCATCGAAGGCATATATAGCACGCACAGCGCCCGTTGGCTTCAGTTCTGTTTTTCAGTAGAAATACCCGCATAACCACGGAATGACCGTACTTGAAGGAACGAAAGCTGTAATAGCATGGGAATTTCTACTGTGGGGTAGGTTGGGAGGGTGATGAGGAATACGTTGGACGAACATCCAGTCGAAAGAACGTTACCAGGGGTAAGCAAATTGTTCTTCAAATGGAAGGATTCCTCATATTTGATCGACTCCCAAAGCAGTGTTGGATTTGGTGGAGGGAGTAAGAATTTCAGTTTCTTATTGGTTTTCATGAACCGAATGCAGGACTGCTTTTCCAAAACTCCCATCCTTACCGAAGGAAGACTCTAGGCAGTAATATTTGGTGAACTTGTGAATCGTAGACCACGTTGCTGCCTCACAAATACTTTTTATCGGTACACCCCTTTGTAGTGCTGTAGAGGTAGCCATGCCCCTGGTGGAATGGGCTCTTAACCCTTTAGGAGGATCCTTGTCTGGCAGCCTTTAACACTGCGAAATAGACAGAATGATCCACCTGGATAAGGTCTGTTTCATAACAGCCTGACCCAGTTTGTGGCCCATATATCCAATGAAAAGCGGATCATCAATGCGAAGTTTTGACAGCCTAGATATATAAAAGCTCAAAGCTATGCGAGGGTTCAACCTAGGTTATCTCTCCTCCTCCTTGCCAGGATGAGGTGGGGGAATAGAAAGAAGGTAAAAACAATGGTCTGTCCTACGTGAAAGTCAGAAATGATCTTGGGTAAGAATGAGGGCTTAACCTTCAAAACAACCCTATCCCTGTGGAAGATAGTAAAGGGAGGCGTAGATGAAAATGTCTGCAACTCACTCAGTCTACGGGCTGAAGTTAGGGCTACCAAGAGAATGGTTTAAAGGTTAACAACCTTAATGGACACGAGTGTAAAGGTTCAAAGGGTGTACACATAAGACATTTTAATACCAGATTAAGGTCCCAAGTTGAAACCTGGAAAGGAGCTTGGGGGTCTGGGGGAGGGGAATCAGGGGAGGGAGGGGGTCACATTGGTGAGCCCCTTTAGAAATTGTGTCACAAGTGGAATTTTGAAATATGAACATTCCTCTGACGAGCGCTTAAAGATAGACAGTACCGCCAAATAGCCTTTAATAGGACCAATCTGGAGCCCCAAACTGGCTGAAGATAGTAGAAAGGATAAAACATGCTGTGTTTTACACAGAAAATGATCTACATTCTTGTTTTTGTACCAGTTGCAGAATTTGTTCCAACGGCAAGGGTACAAAGACTTTGTTGCTGGCCTTCTGGCCGAAAGTAAAATCTCCATTATGTCATCCAGGAGGTCCCAATCCTTGTACCTCAGCCTCTCAGAAACCAAGCGTGAAGGTTGAGTGTCTTGACCTCTGGACGGAGAACCCAACCCACCTCTCGCGAGAGAAGGTCCTCTCTTTATGGAAGACGTATTGGAGGACAGATGGGCCTGTCCAGGTACCACGTCACCTCGCCCAATCTGGGGCAATTAGGATAATGTGTTTCCAGAACTTTCTCAACCTCCTGATCGCGTGAGGAATGACAGGGACTGGAGGAAACGCATACAGGAGTATAAACTCCCAGCCCACCACAAACGTGTTTCCTAGAGCTCCTCTTGGGCGAAATTCCCTGGAGCAGTACAGTTTGCACTTCCGGTTGACACCGGTCGTGAACAGATCCACTTAAGGGGTTCCCCAAAGGGTGAAGATCTCTTCAAGGACATCCTGAGCTAGTTCCCACACGTGGGAGACTGTGCTCTGCCTGCTCAGAATGTCTGCCGCTGTGTTCTCCTCTCTGGCTAGGTGAACTGCCGATAAGGAGATTCCTTCTTGAATTGCCCAGGACCAGCGCTGCATTGCCTCTCTGCACAGTGGTAGTGACCCTACCCTCCTGTCTTGTTGAGGTAGTAGATGGCCACTGTATTGTCAGTCATTATCAGGACATTCTTTCCCCGCACAGATAGCAGGAAGGCCTTCAGCACTAGTCTGATTGCACCTCAGCTCCAAAAGACTGATGTGTAGTTTGGACTCCGATTGAGACCAACAACTAGTTTTGACTCCGATTGGGAACAACCGCCGACTGTCAAATCGTTGGTGTGGGCTCCCTATCTCTGGCCATGGTTGCCAAAAAGGTTCTTCCTTCAGAATGTTGTCCTCGCAGGCCCACCACAGAAGATCCTGTGTGACCCTGCTTGGAACCTGAAGTCGGTCCGACACCTTTCCTGAGAACTGGGACCATGGAGTTCTGAGAGCCCATTGAAGGGATCTCATCAGGCGGGCCTCTTGCACCAGAAAAATGCAGGATGCCATGAGGGCGAGCAATCTAAAATAAATAGAAGACTGGGAGATGGTGGGCACTGTGAAATTTGGTGACCATCGGTAAAAAGTCTAGAGTCCTCACCTTGGCTGGCAAGCTCTTTCCCAAGAATGTATCCAGTACAGCTCCGATGAACAGGAACTTTTGAGAAGTTGTCATATAGGACTTCTTGTAATAGAGGGAGAAGCCCAGTCTGAAGAGTGGCAGGCGATGTTGAGATGATCCAGGACTTGTTCGGAAGAATGTTCCCTGATCAGCCAATCGTACAGGTAGGGGTAGAGATGAATCCTCCCCCTCCTGAGACTCACTGCCACCACCGCCATCAGTTTGGTGAAAGCCCTCAGGGCAAAGGTTAACCCGAATGGCAGAACTTGAAATTGATAATGAAAACCGCCAACTGCGAACCTCAAGTATTTTCTGTTCTGTGCGCGTGAAAATAAGCACCCTGAAGGTCCAATTACACCAACCAGTCTTGAAGTTGAAGGATCTGAGAAAATGTGACCATAATGAACTTGTCCTTCCGGACAAACTTGTTTAAGTATCTCAAGTCCAAGATAAGTCTCAATCCCCCATCCTTGTTGGGTATTATAAAATAAAGGGAATATCAAACCTTGTTCCTCTAAGCTACAAGAACTGGTTCTATAGCGCCTTTCTCTAGCAGAGTCACAATTCCCTGCACAAGGAGTGGATCTGGAATCCTCAAAGAGAGGCTCCCTTGGTGGATTGCTCTGAAATCGCTGTATGAAAGGAAGGCAGTACCCATGGGCTATGGTTTCCAATGCCCAAGCATCTGAAGCAAGCAAGGACTCGCCATTCTTCTAGATGCTGAGATAGTCTGCCCCCCACAGGTGATCTGTGGCTCAAGACCTCAGAGAGGTTTTAAGGCAGCTGATAAAGATACCCCCCCCCCCGGCTTGAGCTGGCTTCGCACCTCCCCCTCGACCACCACAAGGGAACTTTCTTTGGCCTCTTTGACCAGCCATTCCCTTCGCTCTTCCAACTGAGAAGTAGTAGCGAAAGGATCTACCCCTCGAAAGCTGTCCACTAGGATGAAAAGGTTGAGGCTGCCTAATAGCGGCACCTAAAGATTTGGATGCCGCCTTTGAGGTCTGCAACTTCTCAAGGCTCTCGTCAGGCTTGTTACCAAAAAGGTGACACCCGTCAAAGGGCATGTTTAGGACTCTGGACTGCACAGCCGGTGCAAAGCCAGACTTCCTCAACCATGCAAATCTGCATAGAACAGTGCTAGTAGCCATGGCCCTGCTGATGCTGTCAGCAGAATCCAGACATGACTGAAGAGACTTACACATGGCTTCTTTGCTGTCTCTAATTATGGCAAAGAACCAATCTCTTTCATCCCCCTCTGGAATGTGCTCTGCCGCCATGGAAATGCAGTCCAATAGAGTGAATGTAAATTTTGTAAGGGCACATGTGGAGTTGGCCGATTTAAGCGCCATACTCCCTGCAGAAAACAACATCCTTGCCAATCCATCTACTCTTTTGTCGTCCCTATCTGGAGGGATGGTAGGGTAAGCTGCTTGCTTAGAAGTTCCTGTAGCTGCCTGTACCACCAGACTCTCTGGAGTGGGGTGTTTTGACAGGTAGTCGGGGTCACTACTGGAAGGGTGGTACTTTTTGGTTCAATTTTTTATTCACAGCCAGGTTGGAGTCTGGTGTTTCCCAATTCTCTTCCACCCTTTTTTGCAGAGAAATGTGAAAAGGTAATATAGGATCTGACTGAGGACCCTTATCCAGGACATCTGTCAGATCATCCTGCTCGAATGGTAACAGAGGCCTAATCCCCCTACTTTGGACATGAGCTGTCTATATGATGCAACAGAATGCTCCCCTGCCTCTGGTCTTTCAAACTCTAGCTCAGGTGAGGTGTCCACCCCACTGGCCATCAGCAGGTTGTCATAAACGTCTCTCAACCTTGATTCCTCAGAGATAAAACCTTCTGTTACATTTGGTGTCCCAAACTGGAGGCCAAATGGTGCCACGTTATCGGAGGGTTCATTCTCCTCATATATTGGGGTGAGAGACTTAAAATAGTTGATCCTATGTAAGGGCACAAGTCTTTCAGACATCAAGGGTTTCATGAGTAATGGATCTGACACTGGAAGAGCCATCACAACTATTTTCACTGGCGCCATAGGTTTTGCTGGAGCGCCTGGCGTCGATGGATTTAGCAACAAGTATGTATTTCAATGACATTAAAAAGGTAAGAGAAACAGCAAACATATCCAATCACAGTTCAGAGTCCAGAATTAACCCCTTATCAGAATTCACTAAGTTTCAATAACAACAATAACAATAGCCTTAAGTGGAGGAAAAGATGTTAGACAATGAATTATAGGCTTTACAATGTTAAAAGGAAACACCAGCACCCAGTGCTACTCTTAAGGAGTCCAGTCCCTGTCCCAAGTACAGAGGTAACCAATATTCAAGTTATGTAAAAAGGTTCTGGCTATTTGGTGTAGTTTTCAAAGCTAGTAATAGAAAGCAGAGAGGCTCTGTGCGGTAGACGGTGATAGAGGAAGTATTTAAATCTTGGATAACAAAGTCAGGTTTATTTATGAAGTAAGAGTCCTCTACCCCATCCCAGGCATCCTGAGAAAACCCAGACTGGATGCCCAAGCTCAGGTTCCACCACCAAATGCCAGGCCCATGCAGCTGCAGAACATGACTTTACAACCATAAGAACTAAGGGGGAGGTAGGGGTGTCAAAACATGCAAGCAACCCAGCTCCTCAACCACGTTCACAGCAAACAACCCGACAAGCTATGGTGAAAGGGGACAACAGCTCTTTCTGTAGGTTCCAGCCATCGAAGTCTGGGTTCACAGGAGGACAGTCAAATTCCATTGGTGGCTACGACAGCTGGGTCCGGCGATTGTCTTGACTGTAGTGGAACAAAGATTTGTGCAATAACTGCCATACAGCGCGACAAGCAATTCACATGACCCACGCACAGGGATTGTAGGCAAAAGGTTGAAGGAACACAGGAGTCCAGCGCCACCAGGGTTTCCATTCTTAGCACGTCAGTGAGGTCCCAGGCTCATAAGTATGTACTGCAGAAGTCACAGAAAATGGTTGCACAATATCCCAGGGACAGCGGAGGTCTCACTTCGGATGCTGTGCTCCAGATACAGGACCATGACACCTCAGAGCTCCAGGAAGACAACAATGGCGATTCTGGACGCCGAACTGGTTAAGCCCAGAGAAAGAAAGGAGAAAGGAAGGCATCCCAGTCAACTGTAAAGCCAAACTTTAGCTGGCAACGCAGGGCTTGGCCTCAAGGTATTCCAGCATACAAGAACTACGATCTTCCCAAGGGAGGTAACACGCACTCTATTTGACCTGTTATTCTGATCATAAATAATCTTGTAGTTACAAAGCCAAACCAAAGATATGACAAAATCAAGAGTATTGAAAAACTACATTCATCATAGAAACATATTGTTTAGTATTAGCATGCTCCTGGACTGAAGATTTAGAAGTCAGAATTATTAATGAAATAATAGATCACACAAAAGGAAGAGAAAACGAGACATTTTTATAACCACAGATTTCTGATCGCCCAGAACCAAAACAATAGTTGGTCATAGAAAAGACAACATTCATTCATCGCACAAAAGGTCTTACATACCTAATACATATTCCCATACAACATCCAAACACCATTCACAGATGGAGTTTTAATTCTCTTTCAAGATCCAGGTAAGAGACTCAACAACTGTACAAAATTACAGTTCCAATCTTTAGTATCTGCCCTTGCTATTGTATTTGAGTAAAATATCCAATTAGACATGTGTCTTTTTATATAGGTTTCTATAGCAGCAGGCTTCCGGTGTCCCTCTATCTCCTCAATAGTTACTTGGCTCTAGTGGTCCACTGATAACGGAACAGCTCTAAATTCTATCCTAATAACAGAAATCCTTGCCTGGGATTACACCAGCCCACCTATCAAAGGACCTGCTACATACACACTTCTTGACAACTATCCAATCATGAACAGCCAGCTCAGGTACAGCCAAGACCTCATAGGGTCCAGAACGTGCATGAGACTACATGAGGCACATACACAGTCTGAACCGGTTCTCAAAATACCAAGAGGCTAATTAATGGGCTGTGGCCAGTTCCAGTGAAGAGGATTCCCCTACATGGCCACATCCTACCCTTGCCCAGGAGGAAGACGTCCACAGGAACAGTGGACCACCAAGACATGGTCAGCCATTCCAAACACAGTAGTGCGCTAAATACTGTTGTGTGGTTTAAAAAAGAAGAAAAAAAAAGTGATCAGAAGTGCATCCCCAAAAAACGGTAAAACTAAAATAGGTACCACCGCCAGCAGATTGTCTGGGCTCCCGTTTAAAGGTGAACATACTGACTGGGTCATGGGCCATGACAGGAAGGGATAGAGACCCCTCTCAGCCTGGTGAAAGAGACCTACCCAGTCCTGCCCCAGAGGCAGTGTGTGTAAGTTGTGATGGCACCAGTCTCTGCCACCGAATAGTTTGTGCCATGTTGCATGTACCAATATCAGTTACCCAATGGCTCATGTAGCCCATTCTAACCAGAGTCCTGTTTGTGTCACCAGGACTACATGTCGCAGAAGGTCATGCAGAGGAGGCGACTTGCCACATGCTCTGGAAAACAACCACAGGCACTGCTGAAGAAAATATCCTATATGCCTGATAGGCAAGAGTTATCATTAATGCCAGACTCATAGTGCGAAAAAGGAGGCAGGGCTACTAAGGAAATGTATGCCTTCCCACTACTGTGGCCCAACCCCCATGGAAACCAGAAGAACAAGTTACTTACACGTGGTAACATTCTTTCAATTGGATGTTCCTCCCACGTATTCCTCATCTTATGATAAATGTCTTTCCAGCTTGCACTGCTTCGGAAAATAAATTCTTGACAGGGGCGCTGGGTGCCTTTTCATGCCGTCTATGTCCCTCGAGGTCCTCCTTTCGACTGTCCACATCATTAGTATAAGTAGCGCATGCAGCACCCATTGGCATCAGTTCTGTTTTTCCCCTCCTGCAGAAGAATTACAACGTGTACCATAGACTCCAAAAAAGCGCTAAGTGTAAAGACATTTAAATTCTACAGTTGGGTAGGCTGGGAGGGCCGATGAGGAATAAGTGGGAGGAACATCCAATCCAAATAACGTTACCACAGTAAATTAGCTTGTTCTTCGAATGGATTGTGTCCTCCCACATACTCCTCATTTTATGATAAGACTCCCAAAGCAGTAATAATTTGGTGGTGGGAGTATGAATTTTACTTCGTCCTTAAATGTTATCACTGAATGAAGGACCGCTTTCACAAATTGTCCTTGATTGGAAGATGAATCCAAGCAGTAATGTTTTACAAAAGTGTGAACAGACGACCAAGTGGCTGCAGCACATATGATTTTTACCGGTACACATCTCTGAAGAGCAGCAGAGGTTGCCATGCCTGTTGTGGAATGTGCTCTCAAAAATTCTGGCGGGTCTTTGCACGCTAACCTGTAACGTTCCCCAAAAGCCAGGATGATCCATCTGGATAGGGTCTGTTTTGTCACCAATAAACGCAATTTAGGACCTGTAGAGCAAATGAATAATTGGTAATTGACAAATTTTGGACATTCTTGATATATAAAAGCTGAGAGCCATTCTTGGGTCCAGCCTATGTTATCTTTCCTCCTCCTTTCCAGGATGAGGAGGTGGGTATAAAGATGGTAAAATCATTGCTTGCGACAAGTGAAAGTCAGACTACCTTTGGTAGAAACAAAGGTTTTCCCTTGGGAACAACCTTGTCTTTATAGAAAACACTGTATGGGGGTTTACAGGAAAGTGCCTGCAACTCGCTTACCCTGCGGGCTGATGTTATTTCCATTAGCAAAACAGTTTTCAAAGTTAAAGGTCTTAATGGGCATGAGTGTAGTGGCTCAAAAGGAAGGCATGTTAGAAATGTTAACACCACGTTAAGATCCCATATAGGGACTTGTAATGGAATTGGTGGAAATACATTAGCAAGACCCTTTAGGAATCGAACAATCAGAGGGATTTTAAAATATGAATCCTCCTCTGAAGAGTGCTTGAAAATTGACAGCACCGCCAGTTAACCTTTAACTTGTTACAATGTGGAGTTGCAGATTCACCAAATGTAACAAAAAAAGAGGGTGAATCAAAGAAAAGGATCCACATTCTTATCCCTGAACCAACTGCTGAACTTGTTCCAACGGCAGAAGTACAAAGATTTTGTTGCTGCACTTCTGGCCGAAAGCAAGATCTCCATTACGTCATCCGGGAGGTCCCAATCCTTATATCTCAACCTCTCAGAAACCATGCGTGAAGGTTGAGTGTCTTGACCTCTGGATGGAGAACCACACCCTCACATGAGAGAAGGTCTTCTCTTTGTGGAAGACGCATTGGAGGGCAGATTGACATGTCCAGAAGGTCTGGGTACCACGTCCTCCTGGCCCAATCCAGAGCAATTAGGATCATGGATTTCCCGAACTTTCTCAACCACCTGAGGACATGAGCAATGACAGGTACTGGAGGAAAAGCGTATAGGAGTGGAAATTCCCAGTCCACTCTGAACACGTCTCCTAGAGCTCCTCTTGGGGGACATTCCCTGCAGCAGTACAGTTCACACTTCATGTTGACACTGGCCGCAAACAGATCCACTTGAGGGGCTCCCCAAAGAGGGAAGATCTCTTGAAGGACTTCCTGAGCTAGTTCCCACTCAAGGGAGACTGCTCGGTCTGCTCAGATCATCTGCCGCTGTGTTCTCCTCTCCGGCTAGGTGACCTGCTGATCGGGAGATTACTTCTTTAATTGCCCAGAAACATTGCCTTTCTGCACAGTGGAAGTGAGACTACACCTTCTCTCTTGGCGAGGTAGTACACGGCCACTGTGCTGTCCCTCATTATCAGGACATTCTTTCCCTGTACAGAAGGCAGAAAGGCCTTCAGCTCTAGTCTGATTGCCCTCCGCTCCAAATGATTGATGATTAGTATGGACTCCAATGGAGACCAACGACTGCCGATTGGCAGATCACTCGCGTGGGCTGCCCACCCCGCGAGTGAGGCGTCCGTCACTAATGTTATCTCTGGCCATGGCTATCATTCTACCTTCAGAATGTTGTCCTTGCAAGCCCACCACAGAAGATTCTGTACGACTCTGCTTGCAAACTGAAGAGTGTCCGACATCCTGCCTCAGAATTAGGACCATTGAGTCCTGAGAGGCCATTGAAGGGATCTCATTCTCAGGCGAGCCTCTGGCACCAGATAAATGCAGGGTGCCATGACGCTGAGCAACCTCAAAAAGTCGAAGGCTGGAAGACACTGGGCACTTGGGAATTTTGTGACCATCTGTAGAATGTGTTGAGCTCTCAACTCGGATGGCAAGGTTTTTCATGACGAAGCATACAGGACTGTTCCAATGAACTGGAGTCTTTGAGATCGTAACATGTGGGACTTCTTGTAAATGAGGGAGAAGCCCAGTCTGTGGAGAGAGTGGCAGGTTACGCTGAGATGTTCCTGGGCTTGTTCAGGTGAACAGGCCCTGATCAGCCAATCGTCCAGGTAGGGGGTTGACGTGAAACTCCTTCGACTCGCTGCCCCCACCGCCATCAACTTGGTGAAAGCCCCCGGGGCAGATGTCAGCCCGAATGGCTGAACTCAAAACTGATGAGAGGCGCAAACTGCGAACCTCAGGCACCTTCTGTGCTTGTGATGGATAGGCACATGAAAGTAAAGCAACCTGAAGGTCCAATGATGCCATCCAATCCTTAAGTTGGAGGGCCTGAAGAATCTGAGAATGGGTAACCATCTTAAACTTGTCCTTCCTGAGAAATTCATTCAGGTTTATTAACTCCAAGATGGGTCTCAATCCTCTGTCCTTCTTGGGAATTAAAAAGTACGGGGAGTACAAACCCTTGTTAGTTTCTGCCACAAGTACCGGTTCTTTAGCACCTTTCTCTAGCAGGGTCAAAATTTCCTGCACAAGGAACGGATCTGAAATTCTGAAAGAGCTGTTTCCCAGTGGATGATCCTGGGGCATTTTTAGAAAAGGAAGGCAGTAACTCTGGGCTACCATTTCCAGTGCCCAAGCATTTGAAGTAATGCCCCACCATTCTTTCAGATGATGAGAAAGTCTGCCTCCCACAGGGATCTTGTGGGTGAAGGCTTCAGAGTGGTTTTGAGGTGGCTGAAGAAGTGGCCGAGGGTAAACCTGCCGCTGCTTGGGCCGACCTAGCACCTCTCCCTCGTCCACCTCGAGTGAATCTTCTCCAACCTCAATGACTGGCCTGTCCTTTCCCTCTTCTAACTGAGGAGTAGAATCGAAAGGACCTACCCCTCCAAGACGATATACCGGGGTAGGAATGTTGAGGCTGTGTAATGGCGGCACAGCTGCCGCTTTTGAGGTCTGCAGCTTTTCCAGACTTTCATCAGCCTTGCTTCCAAACAGCCTCAAGCCGTCTAAAGGGCATATTCAAGAGTCTAGATTGCACATCTGGTGCAAATTCAGACTTACTCAATCACGCAAATCGGTGCAGCATGGTGCTAGTTGCCATGGACCTGCTAATGCATTCAGCAGTAGCCAGACCCGACTGGAGGCATTCACAAATTGCCTGCTTACCAACCTTGATGATAGCCAGGAAGCTGTCTTTCTTCTCCTTTTGGGACGTGGTCAGCCGCCATAGCTATGCAATCCCAGAATTTTGACAAGGCACAAGTTGTGTTGGCTGATTTTAAAGCCATACTTCCAGCAGTAAATATTTTTCTAGCACAGGCATCCACTCGCTCGTCATCCCTATCGAGAGGGATAGAAAGATATGTTGATTGTTTAATAGATGAATCATCCTGAACCACCAAATTCTCTGGTGTTGGGTGCTTTGTTAAATATTCTGGGACACTGCTGGATGGTCTATATTTATTTGCAAAGTTCTTATTTATTGCAGCTGCAGTTTCTGGTGTTACCCAATTAGATGAGACCCTTTTTGTAGGGCAATATGAAAGGGCAAAATTGGATTCATCTGGTGACACTGATCCAGTGTATCGGTTAGGTCATCCTACTCGAAAGAAAGTGCAGGTCTGCTCCAACCCAAAAATTCAACGACATTGCTAATTAGTTGTCTGTATGAGGAGTCAGTGTAGTCAGAAGGATATCGTTTCCCAAATTCCAATTCTGGAGAGTTTTCTATTCCACTGGTTGTTTGCAGGTTTTCATACAAGTCTGCTATCTTAGACTCTTCAGAAATAAACTCCTCTGGCACCTTTGGTGTACCAATTTGTAGGCCAAATGGTGGTGTATTGTCATCTGAGGGTTTGTTGTAGTCCGAAATTAATCCAAGTTAAAGATTTAAAAAAATCTGTTTTGGTTAGGGTTTGAAAACCATTTCCTGTGTAACCATGGGCTTCGACAACTTCAAAGTAATCGTCGATAACGTCTTCAAAGTTGGTGTCGATTTTGTCTGAGTCGACTTCGACACTGGTGTCACCAGCTTCGAAGGACTGGATTCCTGGCTTGTCAAACCCGTCAGCGATTTCTCATCGGATCGAGATTTCTCTTGATGTAGTTCCAGCTTTTGCATCGGACTCGAAGATTTATATGGTTTAGTCTTCGACTTCCCTTTGTCATCTTGATGCAGATCGGCAGGGGCATGGACTTTCTGCTTCTCCTTCAAGGGGGTCAGACCACATTCATGAAGATTTTTAACATTTCTTTTCGAATTGCATCTCATTGTGCTGGGGAATCCGACTTGGTTGGACATTTGATTACCTCGGCTGAGGAATCACTAGAGGTCGAAGGTGACATGTGATGCCGCTTCTTGGCCTTCTTGGAAGAAGAAGGAGAAGAAGAAGAGAAGAAGAAGAAGAAGAAGAAGAAGAAGAAGAAAGGTGCAATCGACTTCTCGATCGAGATCTTTTAGACCTTTTCCGTCAAGGAGAATATCTCAACTCTAAGATTTTCTTTTTGTTAGAATTCTTCGGAGACTTCGAAGGTAACCTACCCACCGTCAATTTACCTTTATGCTCCCTCAGAGCCTTTTCGGTCATCACCCGACAGGAGTTACACTATGAGGTATGGTGATCGATTCTGAGACCCCACGGGCATATGTACAGGCATTTTTTAACATATGGGATGGGGGTCAGCGATCGTCCTCTTCGAACCGCAGTCTTAACATTTCTTGAAGCCCATTTTAGGCGTTGATGGAGCAGACGGTGAAGACATTTTCGTACAGAAAATGAGTTACAAAGTTCAGTAAAAAAAACAAAGCGCGGCGTAATTCTTCAAAGCAAATGCTGGGAAAAATGAAACAAACAAATGGGCACTGCGTGTGCTACTTATACTAATGATGAGCTGAGAGACCCTTGATGAGGCCCTCGAGGGACATCGACTCAACGAGACCCCCTGCCGAGAAAATGTTTACTTGCTACGCTCACCTGGTATCCACAGGGACGCCACCCAGCCCTGGTTGGATGATTTGCACTCTGGAACCCTCTCCCGGTCCCTTGGTAATGCCTCTGGTTAAATATGGGTCTGCAATATAGGAGAGCTGGATTCAATGCCAGATTGTCTTTATGTTTTCCCACCTCCCTTGGCCTCAACTCCTTCCTCCCCCTTGGGCCTTCTCCTCATCTTAATATTGTAAAAGGTGGATTCCCCATCCTGCTCCTCTTGGCAGGAGCGCGTAGATGTGGGGGCAAGCAACGGCCAAGTTACTTCACTGGTGCAAGCCCCCCTGTTGGAATCCAGGCCTGCTGCGACTCTGTAGGTTTGCTGCTTTACAGTCTTTATATGCAGTTATGTTCCGTTTAGTTCAAATAATAAAGCCGTGCTTCTTTCCTTTTAGTTATGTAAAGGTATTTTGGTGTTGTCATGCAGTTTGAAGATGAGCATGGGCCGGTAGGCGAAAGTGCGGTGTGCACAATGCTGTCCGTTGAGCAATGCGCGATGTGCGACGCTGTTTTGCCTTTTATATTGCTAACCTGTGTCTTTTCTCTCCTTGCAGGTTGCAATGTTCCTCGCCGAGCACCGTAATGTTCCAGCAATGATACTGACCAGGAGATGACCACCCAGGTAAGAATTGTGTGGCTTTCTTCATTCGGGAGGAAACGTGAGGAAACGCTTACTAATGCTGTCTTTCTTTCTCCTCTTTCCAGGTTATGGTATTCCAAGATGCATGCAGTGCCGGATGATGGAGTTTGTACCTTCAGGTGAGTGGAACTGAAGTCAGCGATGGGTTGAAGACAGGATACTGTTCCAGGTAAGTTTCCTAGTGTTCTTTCTCTATGCAGGTCCTTGGTTTCAGGTAAACTGGCATCAAAGAACTGGACAAGGTGAGCGTTACGCTGCCCACAGCAGAATAATGCCAAGCATGTTCTGCTGTTTGAGTGTGGTTTAAATAGTCTCAGGTAAAGTAGTCCAGATAAAGTCCCAGGCCTGCCACACCCAAAGTAGTCCAGATAAAGTAGTCCAGATAAAGTAGTCCAGATAAAGTAGTCCAGATAAAGTAGTCCAGATAAAGTAGTCCAGATAAAGTAGTCCAGAAAAAGTAGTCCAAGGCCCGCCACACCCAAAAGACTAGTCCGCATAGCTCCATTCTAATGTTGGTCTTCATGATGGTCAGGACTGATTCCAAGAGTGTTGCATAAGGTTTTAAGGCCTTTGACCTGGCCCTAACTGGAAGGCTGACTTGCCAGTGAGGGCCAGGGGCAAGGGTCATGATATTCTGAAGCAGATGAAGCTGGAAAGATATTTATCATAAGATGAGGAATACGTGGGAGGAAACAATCCATTCCAAAGATATATTGGACACTGGAAGATTGTCATCAAGGGGAAAAACAATGAGAGGAGAACAGACAAAAGAAAGGAGGAGTATAAAAAGCTTCAGGAATCCGATATGGTGAGGAGAGTTCGGGTGAGATCTGGTGGAGAAGAGGTGGACAGAGACCAGGCAGAGGAGGGCTCGTGGAGCAGAGCCATTCGGAAAAGGTTGTGGTTTAGGTTTCAGGTGAGGTATTGGTTGTGCCAGACTGTGGCTGTGAATGAGGGTATGGTTGCTGGAGCGGTTAATTGGTGCAGTGGAAGAAATGAGTGAGGAAAGAGTGAATAACGCAAGGGAAAGTGTATGAAAGTGGAGAGGAAAGAAAAAGAGGAGAGTAAAGGATAAAAGGTTAGGATAGGATAGGGAAGGCAAGATTGAGCAGTGTAAAAAAGGGAGAGACTGGAGAAGAGAAGGGATAGCGTGGTGTAGAGAAGGGAGAGCAGAGAGTGTGGACATTGGAGGGACAGAAGACATAAGAGAATGAGTGGGAGGAATATCCGAGGGAGTGAGACATGACGGGAGAGCAAGAAAAGAGGGGGCATAGTAAGATCAGGGAAAGGAGAACAAGGGAGCAATTGAGAGAGAGGCTGAATAAAGCCCACCAGCGGAGCCGGAGACCACACTGCGCTGCAGGAACAGCATTACCCTCACCCTGCCTACACAGCAGGTAAGGGCTGGGATCCCTCATTTATTATGCACATCATTTTCGTGCATCACCCCCGCATCGGAAGTAAATTCCGAAAATACATGCATGCTTAGGGCAGCAGCAGCGCCAACCCTATTGCCTGAAAGAAAGCAGGCATCTAAAGAATACCGCCTGCCTTCACTCGCCACCATCAAGAACCACGAGGATTCCATCCACTTTAAGATGGCCGTCGCCATCATTCACATTTGAACCATGCCATCTTGCCTGCCAACAGCCCACCCCACCAGCTGATAGGCTTCTTGAGCCTCGGAAGGGCCAATCGGAAATCGCAGTAAGGCGAAGCCGGCCCGGGAAAAAAGGCACGGAAAGCAAGGCACACCCCCGTCCCAGCCTGTCCGTGGCAGTCCCTCCATCTGCCAGCAACGCTGCTTCCTACATGAGTGACCCACCTCCCCTAGATCTCGCCACACCAAGGTATCATGCACAGCAATACTCTGTTATAATCATCCCATTTTTACTATCTCTCCCATGAGGCCACCACCCCTTTTTCACCGAACGTCTCGAAGGACTCGAAACAAATGCTAAAGCATTCACAACGCTTCCCTCAGCACTTTCCCACCAGCCTGAGACTAGCCCCATCATAAATGATAAATGACTCACCCTATTCCACAACCTATACCTCCCTGTTATACTGCCTAGCCCTGTCTGGCACTGTCTAGCCCCAATTGCGATTCTGCACCGTTTTAGCCACTACTGTGAATTTTGCATTTAGATGTACCTCATCGCCATAACTGCACCTACCTGTTGCACTACTTAGACCAGTTTGCCAATGTCTAGCCCCAATTGTGATTCTGTACTGTTTAGCCTCTACGGTGAATTTTGAATCTAGACGAACTACACACTGTCATAATTGCACCCGTTGCACTGTCTAGCCTCCACTGTCAACTTACGTGTGCATCACCATCTGCGCATGCCATCTACTGCTGTGCCGGTTCGCGTCACAGCACACTGACACAGGATCACCGAAACCCCCTCGTCCATCCCAAAATCAGCTATGTTAACCTGGACCTTCCTCATCATGTTTCCATTCTGCTTGGTCCCTCATAACATCCCTTGCACAGGGCTACACTTCCTCTCCCAACCCCAATGGCCTTAGCAGACCAGCCTGCCCTAGACACCATCCCATCCACTGTCCCACCCCTTTCCTACCCAACATAAACCCTTTCCAGCCTGCCTCTACCACTATCACTGAGTCACACCGCATAATAGATACCTCCAGCCTCCAAAAAGCAATACAGACCACACCCCTCTGAGACTCATACCCCCAAGAACCTTACTACTAGCAACTCATACACCACCATAGGCACATCAAGACTCACCCGACTTAGATTGAGAACTTATACCTCTCCGACCCTTCCCATTTCAGGCAATAAACAAAACAGTCCCAAACGTGCCTTTCATCTCACACACACTATACCACCCACTGACCAGATCACTCCCTGCCCCAACGCCCCCTCCCCTCGCACCCTCATCATAAAACCATGCCATACATCTGAAACAATAAAAGGTGCACTCATTAACGCAAGATCCTTAGTCGCCCATGCCTTAGATATAGCTGACATCTGCCTCAATGAACTTGACTTGATAGCTATTACCGAGACATGGCTCCACCCAGCCTCCGGCCCTGCACTAGCGCTAGCTATACCCAACGGCTATACTATCTACCGCGCAGACTGATAAACAGCCAAAGGCGGCAGAGTAGCCTTTATCGCTAAAACCTCCCTCAACATAAGACACATACAAAACCAATCCCTCCCATCCGCAGAATTACTCACCATCAAACTATCCACAACCCACACAAGCACGATCACCACACACCTCATTTACAGACCGCCAGGCCCCATACTGTCCTTCAACGACGACATAGCCATCTTACTCTCCAACACCACCAAACCCAACTCACGTCTACTCATTCTAGGTGACTTTAATCTAGGTCTCAACGACGTGAAAGATGACAATGCTAACACCGTCGCCAACACCATCTCAGAACTCACCCACCACATCTCGCAACCCACACACAACAAGTGTTGCATCCTTGATTGGATAGCCGATCTTAACTGCAATACCACCATCCTCTCCAACACACCATGCGCCTGGACCGACCACCACCTCATCACCAACACCAAAGGCATTCAAACACCTGTGCCTCCACCTAATGCTCCACCCAAACTCACAAGAAATAACAAAAACATCACAGAAGAGAAACTCCTCCCTCTACTCCAACCTATCATCGACTTTTCACCCCCCACTACTAACCACACTGAACAAGTAGAGCTCCACAATATAACTATCCTTAAGGCCATGAACACCATAGCACCACTTAAGATACGGAAAGCCAAACCACGCGCACATCTCAATTCTTGGTTCACCCCTGAACTAAGAACACTGCAAAACCAAAAGACAAGCTGAATTAGCATGGGAACAATCACCATCCACCAATAATAAGACATCCTACGCACTGGCCTCCTACATCTATAAATCAGCTAAAATCCAGACAAAAAAAAAAAAAAAACATGTACAATGAAAGAATCTGCAACGCCAAATCCAATACCAAAGTGCTTTTCCTTTTCAACATCCTGAGAGACCTCGAATCCCCTTCCCCCATTCCAGATACATGCAACAAAGACATCTCTTGGAGTACGAACATACAATAAGCTCTCCTAGGCAAAATCGCCATGTTACAAGCAAAAATCGAGTCTAAGAAAGAGTCTCACCTTCGCTGATAACACCACCCCTCCCCCCCCCACCCACACTCCACAAAGGGATGATAATAACCTATTCGAATTCTCCACCATAACTACCAAAGAGGTTGAAGAAATAGTCAACTCGCTGAAACCCTCCAAATGCCAAGGCGACATCTGCCCAGCCCCAGTCATCAAAGACGCAGCCAAACATCTTGCTCCTCTTATCACAATCCCTCATCAACTCATCTTTCACATCTAACATAGAGCCTAACAACCTGAAGGACTCCTGGGTTCTTCCATTACTCAAGAAGCCCACCTTAGCCCCAAGTGTCCCTACCAATTATAGACCTATCACGACTGTACCCTTCCTCCTAAAAATCCTTGACAGAGCTGCCTACCTTCAGATACAGAACCACCTTGAGAAAAACAATCTCCTCTTCAGCCAAATTTTCAGACAACGCGTGGATTCAGTCCTTCCTGAACAATAGATCCATGAGGGTCTTTGCACCTACAGCCTCTGCCAAACCAGCCCCAGGCACATGTGGCGTCCCTCAGGGCTCCTGTGTCTCCCCTAGACTTTACAATGCATTTACAAAACCCCTCTTCGACATACTGGACCACTTGGGTGTCATCTACACGAATTATGCAGATGACACTCAAATACTGATTCCCACTAACAGGCGACTACTCCACAGACAGCACAGCACTCAACAATTACTCCATTATCCAAGAATGGATGGCCAAGCACGGCCTATGCCTCAACAATGACAAGACCGAGCTTCTTCTCTTAGGTTCCCAACCCAGACTCAAACTTGACAAACTCTACCAGTCATTCACTATCGACGGAAATAACATCCCCGTCTCCAACAGCGTCAAAACCCTAGGGATTTACCTAGACTCCTCCCTCACATTGACAAGACAGATCAATGCCATCTCATCCGCCTCTGCTTACACTTGTAAGATCATCAATGCCAGCAGACCTTACCCCTCACCCTCCAACTGCACCACCTTAGCCAGAGAGGTAGTCCTTTCCAAAGTCGATTATTTTAACGCTCTATACCTGGGCACCAGTCAGAAAAACATTAATAAGTTGCAAGTTATCCAAAATAACCCCCTTCAAGCAGCCTTGAACATACCCAAACATGAACACATGTCCGACGTCAGACGCACCTGCCAATGGCTATCTATATCGCAGAGAATTGAATAAAAAACCCTTTCACTCACCCACAAATGCCTATCTAACCAAGCACCCAGATACCTATCAGACAACTTCACTCATCACACCTCATCCCGTCCAACCAGATCAGCTCAAACACACTTTTAAATATACCCAGATACAAACTCCAAAAAGCAGGAGACTCTAGCTTCCCTGTGCTTGCCACCAAACTTTGGAACTCACTACCACTCGATCTTATAACTGAACCATCCTTTCACAGATTCAGACACAATGCTAAAACATGGTTACTGACCAAAGAAGCCTAGAATGCCCATCTCTACCCCACTATTCGCAACCCGTGCAAATTCTGCCTTGTTGGCAATACCTTGTACATTACCTGTAACTGTTTGCTAATATTCTAAATTTTATGTACTGTCCACCTATGAACCATGCTGTATTTTATTGCTTTGCTGTAATCATTTGAAGCGCCTGGATGCCCCAGGGCCAGGCGGCGCTATACAAATAATAAACTAAAGTAAAGGATGTTTGATATTTGGTCTCAACCCATTCATTCCCGTTTCACGAAGCAGAAGCATGGGAACCCATAGAAACTCCAATGAGGGAGTTGGACTCTTGCCTTTAGGCCCTTACCAAAGATAGAATCTTATACCGGCAGCAGGGTGCAAAAATTGTTATTCAACGTAGTGACTAAAGTACTCCTAGTCCTTAGTTCCCTTACCTTCATCCTTGTGGGCGTTCTCCAACATAGGGGTGGTGCAGGAACCTTTGGCAGCGAAAACGTGAGCTACCGCTTTAAATCTAGTACAGCGCGAAGGGGCGTGGGAATTCCCGAAGACCCCGCCCTCTGGCGCCTCACCTCAGTCCCCTTTTGGCATATCAGACACTTGAATACCTGGCTCTGCTGACAATTTTAGCCCCTGGTATACTAGCAGGGTAAGGTGGGTAGGACATGTGGAGAAAAGTGGACTAAGGACTACGAGTACTCTAGTCACTATGATGAGTAACTTTAATTACTCATATGTCCCGTCCTCATTCCTCCATCCTTGTGGGTGATTCCACCGAAACAAGACTCATGCTTTAGGAAGAAGCAAAAAGGTTCCTCAGAACCGGTCTGAACTCAGCATTCCACTTGGAACTGGTGTCCAGGGAATAGTGCTTACGGAAAGCAGTCGGATTGGCCCATATAGCCACCATAATAATGACTTCCCAAGAAGTGTGCCTCTGAACGGCAACTGCCATAGTTTTGTCCCGGACCACGTGAGCAGTAATCGCTGCGGGCACCGTCTTACCCAGGGACGCATAAGCTTCTGAAATGACCTGGACGATCCAACGGGCAATGGAGACCTGGGTGCTGGGGGCTACACCCCCAAACGTGATGAATAGCGCTCCGACTTCCTGAAAGATCTCAGCAGGGAGGTGTGGAACTTAAGTAATCTCCTCAAGTCCAGGGAGTGCAGGAACCCTCTCTGCCTAACAGATTTCCTGGTTTATGTGGAACAGGAGACCACCTTGGGCAAAAAGTTTTGATGAGTGCACAAGATGACCTTGTCATTGTGGAAGTTGGTGAAGGGCTCACACAACGACAGCGCCTGCAACTCGCTTACTCTGTGCACAGAGGCGAGAGCAACCAGCAGGACTGCCTTCAGCGTAACCCATCTGATTTCAGCTTGATCGGCTCAAAAGGTTTACGCTCTAAGGCGGCGAGAACCACGTTCAGGTCCCAGATGGGACGGGTCTATGCACAGGAGGAAACAGTCTGGACAAGCCCTTGACCACTGGGTTGGCCGCTGAGATGGTATGATCCAGTGAGTTTTGTGTACATCCCAATGGCCGCCAAGTGAGTGCAGCAAGTATCCACGACCAAGCAAGGTACGTAGAGAAAGACATAAGTCATCATAGCAGCAAGCGAGAGGGGGGTGGGGGGGGGGGGGGGGAGTCGAACCCCTCACCACGCGCCCAGTGGCAAAACCTGGAACACTTACTCTTACCCTGTGAGTGAGTGGACAGCCTCCTGTATGAACTCCCAATTGCTTTAAGAGAACAGCAAGTGGTGAAGTATGAGCTGATCATGAGCTAGGCCGAGAGCGCCAGCCTGGCCAGGTGTTCCACCGACCCTGCAGGGTCGGTGGGAGGGGAGGGGGGGCTTAAGGGAGCACCTGCTGGGGATAGGAAGATGGATCAGCCCCTGGGCCAGGAGCTGGAGAAGGTCCGAGAACAACGCCTGCAACAGCGTGTGTGGGGCAATCAGGATGAGGCTGCAGCCCACCGAAGCTTGACATTTGTGGAGGGTCCGCTAGAGCAAGTGAGGAGGAGGAGGAAACGCACAGCAACTTCTGCTGGTTCAAGGAGAACCCCAGCCACTGGCAGGAGTGATCCGCCCCCTGGGGCGTGCTGGCTCTCACTAACCAGTCGTCCAGCTAAGGGTATAGGTGGTGGCCCTCCAGGTGAAGAAGGCACCGCCACCGCGTTTATAAACTTTGTGAACACACAAGGGGCCGAATTGAGGCCAAATGGTGTCACGCTGGATTGGAAATTATGCAACATAATCATGAACCGCAGAAATTTCCGTTGCCATTGGAAGATGGGGCTGTGTAGGTATGCATCTTTGCAGTCAAAGGAACACATCCAGTCTCCTGCGCACAGCGACTCCGCTATGTGGGCAGGAGTGATCATCGAGGGATAAAGACAGGTTGAGGAACAGAAGGTCCAGGATCACCCTCAGGCCCGCCTGGTTGATCTTGGGTACCGCAGAAATTCTGGATTAAAACTCAGAGCCCCTGTCTAACGGAGGCACCGGTTCCTCCACCTGTATGTATAATAGGAGCTGATCACCCTGAAAAGTGCATGCAACCCCATCTGCAACAGCAGAGGAGAGGAGGGAGGAGGGGGGGGAGAAGAGAAAGACTGAAGCCAGTGTAAACTAGCGACAGAATGCAAGGACTTGTGAAAAAATGCTTCCAGCAGCTCACAGAGAGCCAGCCGCCACCCCCCACAGCAGAACTGCGCTCCTTGATCAAGAAGTCATTGCATTTTGCCTTCATAGGTGGGAGTGGAGGAGAGGGCAGCAAAAAAAAAAAAAAAAATTCTAAAGTCATGCAAGATCCTCTGCTGCTTACTCCTATGGTCGCTGCCCAATCTGTCCGGCTGCTGTGTTCTGCAGTCACAAAATCCCTTGAAGGAGCAAAGTATGAAGTCTGACCTGCCCCGACTCTGCGAAATCCTTGGCAATCCTGACGAAGCCAGGGCAAGAGTCCTACCCACAGTCTGGGTGGAAGTCTTCTTTTTTGTAAGTTCGTCATCAATGGATGAGTGGATCAGATCCGTCCCATCGAACAGGAGCTCGAGGATCCTTTCCTGGTCATCCGAGGAAAATGTAGCGTGCATCCATGCTGTTCGCCTCATTGCAACACCCAGGGAGAGGCCCCTGCTGGCCATGTCAATATGGGAGACAGAGGACTCCATCAGATCCTACTCAATGAACTGAGCTCCTGCTAGACCCGCCTTGAAGGAAGCATGGCAGGAACTCCCCATTCTCCGACCACAACTTTTGATTTGTCATAGCGAGGATAGCGGCCACGTTGGCCTGGCACAGGTGTAGACCACTGGTTAACACTTCCTGCCGAAAGACTCTAGTGCCTTGTTCTCGTTGGACAAACAGTTGGAGGAGGCAGCCCCAGCCACAGAAGACGAAGGCTTTGAATACAAAGACGACACAGAAGAATGTGGCTTACTGCAGGCCGCAAGGAGGACTGGTTCACCATCTAGGAGTCGAAAGCAGCCGTCCAGTTTATTGTTCATCTGCGTGTTGGCCCAAGGCTTTTCCCAGACCTTCTTGGCTAAGGAAATGACATCTTTTTGCAGAGGAATGCCCGAGCGACCGTGGCACGCAGGGTCAAACCCTTTGCCAACACCCCCGGCTCTTGGAGGGCCTGCTCAGGATGGGACACCTCCAAGCTAAGTCTTAAAGGCGGTCATGAAAGGCTTTCACAGACGCGAAAGCCTTATCTTCCGGTGTGTCGTCATCGTCCACCAGCCTCATTTTTTGCAGGCGGAGGGGAGTCTGGGTCCTGCATGGGAGGAGCCGGAGGCAAGAGCGTAGCAATAGCATCTGAGGTGGGGGCAAAGACACTGGTGGCAGTGGTGGAACGGACACTCGAGACATAATAGGAGATGGGATTGGGGGTGGGGGAGGTGAGGGGGGGGGGGACCTGGACCTGCCGTACTGCCACCCTCGGTGGAACTGATTGAGGGCCCAAGGGAGGGAGCCTTAGAGGCACTACATGGGAGACCACCTCCATGATCAGGTCCTTGCGGAATCCCATCTGCGGGGAGCACACAAGTAGCATTAACCGCTCGAAAAAACTGTCCTTGCAGGTCACCGGGTTGTGGGAGGGAGCACAACCCCCCCCCCCCCGCTGCGCTGGCCCTTCTGTCCTAATCGAAGCGCTGAGGAACCTGGGATGGACAGCCGAACGGCTGTGAGGCATAAATTTAACTCTGCAGAGACTACTCGCCTGTGTTGTGCGGCCCTAGACTGCTCCTCGAAGGAAGAGGACTGGAACCGCCCTGCGCCGCCCATTCAAAAGGCGATGGGGCCACCTGACTCCTAGAGTCAGGATCCAAGATGGCCGCCAGCCATGCAGACTCTGCCACATGCTTGTCTGCCATTTTGGGAGGTCGCAAAGGCCCCGAACCCCCGTGCTGGGTGCGAAATAGCCAAGGACTATTTGTGCCCAGAGGCTGAAGCGGAAGCACCGACCTCAGAGATGGCTGCGGTAGGCTCAGGGCTCTCAGCCAGCTGGCTGGTAGTCGAATCGTCCGTGTCACAATCTCAGAGAGGGCTACGGTAGGCTGTAAGGCCTCAGTTGGGGAGCTGTAGTCGTGTGGGACCCCGCCTCAGGCTGCCGCCTGAAACCAGAGCTCGATAGCCTCTTGCACCCTGGTGCAGAAGGCGAAGAGCTGGAGCGCCCCTCAGTGGATCACCCGGAAGAGCCTCTGGGGCCCCTCGGCTTGGGAGCCGGTAGCCTTGACAGCCTCGCGTTTGCCACCAGTACCAAGTTCCAAAGGACTCTTCCCCACCAGAGGTCCTGGGAAGGAGTCCAAGGGCTTGAGGGAGGGGAAGGGGGAGGGGCCTACAGAACAAAGGGCCTACCTTCTCTTGACATGAGGTCTTGATGAAGTCCTTTAGATGACCGGGTAGTAAAGTGTGGAAGATCTCTCTCCAGCGGGAAAGACGATTCTTCAGAGATCGGTGACCAAGAAAGCTGCAAGACGTGCATGCCTCCCAGCAGTGTTCGGGCCACAGGCTCTCGAGGCAGAGCACATTGGGGTTCTGAGGCCGGGAACGACAAACGCAGAATGCGCATCTCGTGAAGCCTCCCGCTACCGACATGCACAGAATGAGGCAAAGCGCCGAAGGGAGGTCAAGAAATTAGAAACACAAAAGGACGGGAACATCGAGAAAAGTTACTGCGCCCAGCAGCCAGGTCCCACATCGCCCGTGCGGAAAAAGGGACTGCAGCGAGGTGCAAGAGCGCGGTGCCTCAGGGGCATTCCCAGCCCGGGGCCATGCCGCTGCGGACTATACTAAATTCAAAGGGGTAGCTCTACCTTTTCACTGCCAAAGGTTCCGGTACCGTCCACATTTTGGCGGACAGCCACAAGGATAGAGGAAGGTAACGTGATGTACGAGTACGTCAAGTTGCAAGCCTCTAGCCAGCCATAAAAAGTCACTTGCCACATCAATTGGGTACATACAGACAACAAACCATTTCTTACTGGTCAAAAGTCTTATCACTATCCATTGGCTAGTGCCAAGTGCAAATTGTGCACCCTGCCATAGGAGTTATCTAGATCCAGCATCCAACCAAAAGGTACACAACCACCTCGGTCAGAGAGGTGGGACGTTATTGGGAGATGAGAGAGGGACAGCCTTAGTGTGCCATAATTCAGCTTGATGCCATAGCATTCTCGCATTATTGATCACATTGAAAATAAACACCCTTGAATTCAACTTTGGTGTTTTGGTATTTGAGGCCATCTGTGACAACGCCTATAATCCAAACAGAATGGGGAAACAAAGGATCTCTGCACTACTCTACTTCAATACTACAATAAACTTATGGGTGACAGGACCATGCTGAACAGATAGTCTTAAGTATTGGTCAGTACTGCCGAAACAAATGTGATAAGCCAAGGAGTGAAGCTTGAAAAGACCTTCATCCCAAAAATCAGGTCAGGGTCACCAAACAGTGTACAGACATGCAGGGATTCCCACTGAAATGGATGGAAAAGCAGACAAAATAAAAAAGGAACAGATCTTAACAAGATACACAGACTTTGATGGATATATTTTAAAATAACTCTGGTTATATAAAGTGTACATATATTTAAACTGTGGATCTCATGCTAGCAATACATTTTGTGTCGGATACTATGAAGAACACAAATGCAAAGCACTATAAGCAGGGTGGGAAAAAAAGGCCAAATGCTTTAAACCTCACATTTCAACAACCTCTTTGCCCAACAAAGTAACAACTCCACATAGTGGTTTCCCCAACAAAAAAAAACAAAAAACAGCAGTGGAATCGAAAATGTCAAAGAGCTTGCCCCATAAATCGAGAACTACACTATCACATTTATCTGACAGAGTAAAAACAGAGAATTCAAGTCACAGAACAAACCAGAGAGAAGAATAGAATAAGGATTCATATATTTCGTACAGCCAGAAGCTAAAGTCTCAACGCACTTTCCTACTGGAGCAAATAGGAAACAAACCAGACACCATTATCATCAACAGGAAAAATGTCATGATCCTATGTCATTGTATCCCCAATTTACGCCTTATTCGATCGCACGATGTGAAGATAGTAGAATTTAGGAGTAAAGGAAAGCGCAATAGTGTGTATCTGCACATACCTTTGTCAGTAATTTGAGCAATGCCAACAGCAGTCACAGAAAGCTTCCAAATGCTGGGTTTCGACTTAACTGATTGTTTGAATAGAAAGCCTATCCATATGGAGCAATAGGAAAACCATAGATGCTGCAAAAAGGGGACTCCAGACGGTCGTTGCCAGAGAACAAAAGATTAAATACATCGAGGAAATAACGCAAGAAGAATATCCGAGAGAACAGACATCAAACCACAATACAGAAACTCAGAGACCCTGAGAAGTTTCTATAACTGTGCAATGGGCGAGACACTCGGGACATCACAAAGTGACCCGTGAAAAGGGCGAGGGCCGTTAGAAGACGTCCTTTCAGGTTCCACTGAACATTGGTCGAGTACCAAGTGGTCCACTACCTAAATTAACAGTGACTTTTGAGCCAGACGAAACTATCGGAACAGACCGACAAAACCAAAGAACAGGATTTGAGATCAGAAATAAGTGAACATCAAAAATGGACCTGGATCTCTGCATCAGTCGATCCCCAGAGACCCCAAACTACTCTTATTAGGAGCAGACAGTGAAATAGACCTATCGTGGTATGAAAAGGTCTGCTTCATGACGGCAACAGCAATAATCAAAAGAAATATAGTGCAGCTAAGGGGGTCTGCGGAAACGCCACAAGTAGACCAATGGATCAATGACGTACAAATTTGCATCACCATAGAAAGAAGAGTATATAAGGCCAGGGGATGTCCCGAAAAAGCGGACAAAATTTGGAAAAGATGGGCAGACGTGATGTGAACTCTCGACCATTTAATGACTAAACACCATAGAAAGTAAAAACATGTACTCTAGAGTAAAGAATCTTATTATAAAATATGTATTGTATATGAACCATATGAGCACTTATTCCATCGAAAGTTGTTGTTGTTATTATTGCGATCTGGCCCGGTGAGGACCAGTAGTTGTATGTTATAAAACCAATAAAATATAATATTAAAAAAAAATAATGGACCTGATCTCAAAGGCTTTGGTGAATGACAATAAAAGATAGCCATCCAGTGGGGTAACTCCCTCCCGGGATACCGATACTGATGCCGGTAGCCCGATTCCGGGCAGAAAATCATTAATTATGGGTTCCTGGAACACTAGAGGCTTTGGCCACCTGCTGGAACCGAGTGATGTCAATTTGGGTTCATTTGATATCGTGTGTCTCCAGGAGACATGGCTCATGTTAAAGCCCCATTTGGATGGATTTCAAACTCATTTGAGACCGCTTCCAAGGGCCCAACGGGACGTCCATCCCCGGGCCTCCCGACATTAATATGCTCAGGAAGTGAATTCCAGTATGTAAAGTGTGTAACGGCAAATCTATTCTTCCAAGTGTTACACCTAAAATGGCGACAACAAGAACATAATGACAAGAGAGACCAAGGAGATAATCTAATACTAATCAACACGTATTGGAATCCCTTGACCATAACATACACAAAATTTATGAAAATGGCCGCAAATATTCTTGAAGATGCCCATTCAGTTTGCCAGCCAAAATTCACCATATTATGCAGCGATTTAAACGCTTCCTGCCCGAAAACAAATGGAAAGATTACAACCTCCAAAAAATTGCCTTTAACTATGGCGAGAGGTTCACTGTGGTCCTCTTTGATGGCTTCCTCGGATCTATATAACCTCCACAGATTGATTGAACAAAATACACCACAGATCCCGACTGGGGAAAGAGATGGACTCACGGCCAATATAGATCACATATTTGTGTCCAGAGAACTTCTCCCAAGAATTAATGAGTTTAAAATAATCAGAAGCACTCCTAGTGATCATACTCTTTTACGGATCAGTTGGAGCTCAAGAAGGGCGACAAGACTGAAGATGACGGCAGAAATTGAAGCCTGTAGCGGTGGTACGTCTCAGATTGACTAAAAAGACAATTACAGAATTAACCACCACTTATAACCAAACAATCACTTCAAGGCTCTCTGAATCACAGACGACTTCAATTGATTATCAACCACTTCTAATGGTTTAGCAAACAAAAAAAAGAAATGGAGCCACTCAAGATGTTATCACATCATCACGAATATAACAAACTGTTGGTTGAAGAAAGGAAAAAACTAAGGCTAGACGCCTGGCAAAGAAAACAAACTAATTATCATCAAACACAGGCAATTGCAGAAGCAAAACGCTACAACTACTAAAGATAAAAATAACTCAACTGAGAACAACTTAGGTGAAGAAGCTTGGATCAAGCATTTTGAAACTCTATTCCAAAAGCCAGATGATGTTTTAACAATCTACACAGAGAAGAGTCCTTCAGCATGGAGAGTTCCTTGTGAACTGGAGGAGATTAAGAGGAAAATATCGACACTGAATGACTCCAGGGCTCCTGGCCCCGACTGAATCACCAATGCAGATTTAAGGGAACACCCAGCAGAATGGGCCACCTTTATTCATCAAATCATCGGAAAATGCATGGAAACTAGATCAATTCCGTCAAGTTGGACAACATCAACAGTGGTCCCCATCTATGAAAATGGACCCAGAGACTCTGCATTAAATTATCATCCAATAGCTCTATTAGATCTAATAGGTAAGGTCTTTGGGTCTTTAATGCTGGACAGTTTCCAAACCTGGGCAAGAGCATCTGGAAATGAAGATCCTCTGCAATCAATCTTCGGTAAAGATGGGGGAACATCATCAAATATCCTCCTCCTAAGCGTGCTAAAAGGAAGGATTGTGGAAGGTAGGCCAAGGATTTTTCTGGCTTCCGTTGACCTGGTTCAAACATTTGACCAGGTCAACCGAGAAGTCTTGTAGGAAAAGCTGTCAGAAAGAGACTGTCCGGATAATATTCGAGCCAATTAAATCTCTCCATCGCAAAACAACAATGAGAGTGCATCTGAGTAAGGCATTTGTCAAAAGAAAATCAAACTGCAAGAGGGGTTAAACAGGGGTGTCCTTTAGCACCCACACCTTTCAAGTCATACTTATGGGACCTTAAAGATCACAAACCCAATGTAAGATCTTTTCCCCCCACAACAATAGAGGGGGTGAACATTTCCTGCCTTCTCTATGCAGACGATATAATCTTGTTAGATTACACAGCAATTGGACTCCAACACCAGTTAAGTAACTTGGCAAGCTATATCAACAAGAACAACTTGGAAATAAAAATAAAAAAAATATCATGACTATGGAGAAACTTATAATGAAAAAAGAGCAATTCCATTGGAAGCTGAAAGGGCAGGAAATAGAACAAGCAAAAGAGTTTAAGTACTTGGGTGTGACCTTAAGTAACAGCATACGAGAAGTCCCAATGCAAGAGAATTTGATCGACAAGGCTAAGAAATTAATCTCGCAAGCCAAATCGATCGACAGAAAATATGGACGATTTTCAATGATTCCGATCATTCAATTTTACAAAGGAAAAGTTGGTCCATCATTGACCTACGGATCAGATGCACTCCTAATGATTCCGACAATGTTTTGGCCACGACTGGAAGGCCTTTTTTGGGGTTGAGCACTAAGTCTACCGCCTCGACCTCAATGGCATCATTACGGTATAAACTAGCTCTACAGTCGCTTCAATTTATTGTAAATAGAAACTCACTGATTCTCTACAGAATAATCCTGACCAGCGATGCAGGAATGTCTTTCGATTGATAAAATCAGAAATCGAAGAAAGGAAGAGCAAAATACTGGCAACTTGGGTGCAGGAAAATCAGGAGAGGCTTGACAAGCTAAATAGTACGGAAGAAGATCTTATCCAAAACCCTAATAAGATAAAAAAGGAAATTGGAAGAGTGGGATTGGATCCAGACCATCTCCCATGCCTCCAGAAACAAATTGACCGTGCATCTGCCACCAGTAGCAATGAAAGTCAATCACCTTCTGCTATACATGAAAACATTTCCTAGTAATGCACTAGGAAATATTTTTCTACGAATATGTTTAAACAGTTTCTTGATGAACGAGGTTAGAGCCATTTGAGTCTCCTCAAGTGATAACAAGTGCAAATACTGTAAGAAGGTAGAACACAAGGAAACAATTACACATCTGCTGCTGGCTTGCGTTGGACTAACAACCTTGAGAAATACCTACTTGAGTCATCTGTTTAAAGAGCTTTGAACTTGGAATGAAGGGACCTGGTGGGGTTGCTTAATGGCAGGAGAAAAAAGTCCCATGTAATAGCAGTCGCAGTTCTTCCAGAAACTGGAGTGCCACAACCAGGGAATGAACTAAACAGACGATATCTTAAACATATGACGTTTTAGAAGCTGGATTTGGAATTGAAGTTTGAAGAAATACAAAAAATAAAAAAAAGGCAACAAAACAAGAAGGTAGGATATAACTCAGGAATGGACAGAGGGAGAGCAGGGCAAAACTGCAAGGAATGAGCACAGCACAAGGATGCATTATGAGTCAGAAAAGGTGAGGAAGTGCAGGAGCTGTAAGAGATGGGGAGTGCACAGGAATGGACAGGGTACATTAAAAGGGCAGAGGAAGCTAGTATTTGAAAGTTAAGTGGAGAAGTGGGGACAGATGTAATGAAAAGGGGAAAGTGTGGGAATTGAGAACGTTCTAGTATATGATCTGATGTTGCATTTATAACGCACCTTTAAACAAGTGTTTCTAGTAGCGATTATATACCCAAATATATTTTCAGGAAGGCACCTGCTATGACTAAGGCACTCATTTTTTCCCCCAGACCTCAGTTAGGCTTTATGGCAAATTAGGGAGCATTATCTAACAACTGTAGGATCATATATGAAGGAGGGAATTTTATTGCAACCATTGAAACATGCAGACCTTTTAGTCCCAAAGACTTCAATAATGAAAGTGTATAAAAAGAAAGGCGATAAGGATGATCTCTGCTGTGACGAATCCCAAGATGTTGTCACTTCTCCCAGAGGGGGAACCCCTTCCCATGAGGCCAGGGTGGTCAGGCTGCTACCCTATAGTCCCCTGGGACCATGCACAGCAGGAGGATCTCATGGGGAGATCCTCCCCCTCTGGTTAGGGACAGACATCTAGAAAGAATGCTGCAATACCCACCCCCCTCCCAATCACCCCACCTCAACCTACACCTATGCTACACCCCAGTCATATACCCAACCATCCCATGTACCTGTGTAGAGCCAGTGACATAAGATCCACTGAGACTAAGAGCCCAGACTACCCAAGTAAGTCTTGCATCACAAAGACCGGGACGAGTAGGAGGTGCGGAACGATTAAGATCACTACCAAAAGTATGTTTTGAGCATCCTAGTTCTCTACTAAGGGCCAATACCAACACCAACATAAAAATAAAAACAGAAGATGCACTAGGGAGTTTGTCAAGCCATCCCTGCAGGAGCCGAGGACCGAGTGGCGGTTCAACAACAGACAAAGTAAGGGCTGCAGACCGGGACCCCATCAGCGGGAAGCGAGCGTCTCTATCAAGTCCAACATGGAAGGACCTATCCGATGGCTGGAAGAAGAACAGCCAGACCAGAGAAAGCAGAGTAACTGTGTGGTCCAGAGCGGGCGAGAACGTTGGAGGAAGTCAGCAGCTGTAGAGTAGCCGACCAAAAGGAGAAGTACAGGGAGGCAGCACAAAGCCCAAGAACGAGTACCAGGACAAATAAATCAGAGCCCGCTGAGACGTTCCTTAAAAAGGTAGGGAAGAAACTGGCCCGGCAGGTAGGGACCGAAGGGAGTGTTGCCACTATAGTGCAAGTGTCAGAGAAACCAAACGCAAGTGTCAGAGAAACCAAACATGAGAATAGCGGTAGTAAAAGACAACCGAGAGAAAGATATATTGTGAATGGAAAAGGGGAGGAACTTCCGAAGAGGGGCCAGTACATAACCCCACAACTTGGAAGAGAGTCAAAAGGACTATGAAATCATCTTATTCATGACAGTACTTAGCAGGATAGTGAACCAGGTCTGTCCAACAAGCTCAGAGAAATACGTGTCTTGGACACATGAACAAAGAAGGCAAGCCAGAACGACCCTCTTCCTCATGGCAGCACTTGGCACACCAGAAGGACAAGTGGGCTATACTGGCGAATCCTGGGTCAAGAATCACACTTGATCATGAACTCTTGAGAAAGAAAGAAAAGTGTAAAAGAAGAATCACAAGGAGAAGGGAGTCATTCCCCAGTACCGCCGACTGTGAAGTGACTGAAACCAAGCTACAAGGAGAAGGGAATCATTCTCCTGGTAGCTGAATCTGCAAAAAGGATCAAACCACAGAACATTGTGATCCAGGGGAAGGGAGTAATTCCCCCCCTAGGGTGAGGAAACAGAGGACCTTTCTGATAGAAGGTTTTACAGGATTAAAAGCCCTTTGTCTGGCAAGTATTGCGACCAGGGGAAGGGAGTCATTCTCCCCTGGTTAAGAACTTGCCCCTGGTTAAGAACTTGCAACCAGAACTGTTACCCAGTCCAAGAGAACAGAGTAATTCTCCTGGACCAATAACAGACGCAACCTTCTAGTTTAGTTATAAAAGTCTAAGGCACAGAATTCAAGATTTTGACACATGCCGCTTTTACGAGGACATTCTGACAGACCCATTAACATTTTAGTTGAGGTAGGGAAACCCCTCATAGAAATAGGGAAATTCAGGTTCAGTAGCATAAAAAGAACACCATCACTGAGCATAAACTCACCAACTTTGATGCACTCAAATTCAAAAAGGCATCAAAGTGGACATACTGAAATTCGGTTCTCTTGCCTACAAAATCCTAGTTTGCATGCAATGAAATATGCTGGTAGTCACATGACCGATTAAACATGCAGAAAGCAGGTCAAAGTATTCCCCTCATTTACATTCAAAACTACCAAGCAAGCACATACAACTGTCTGAATGTTGGTTTAAAGAGATAAACTATGGTAGCAAGCTATAGCCTCTCATACCTGTTCCTCGTAAGTGGACTTATATTTTTCTAGTCTTTTCACCAAATCTTCATGCTCCTCATCAAACTCTGCAATCTTCTTGCGGTAATATTCAAGTAGCTCTCGAGAGGGTCGAAGGTACGCTAAACGTTCATTTATCGATGGTAGGGGAGTAGATGGACCACGCTTTGGGGTCCTCACTTCAGAGTGCCTCTTTGTATCATGAGATGCACCACACCTGTAAATTAGAAACAGGGATTAGCAACGACAATTCTGGAAGTCTTCTGTGAGATCTGCAAGTCCACATACTGGAAAACGCATTGTGATTAAAAGATACAGGGACTGTAAGATACAACTTAAATTTCCGATCTTAACATTAATACCAACTTCTCGTAACACAAATGTATTCCCATACAGCACAACATGACATTGAACAGTACCACACAGCGCTGGAGAAAATAGCAAGCATTGTTCAACAGGAACAAAGGGCAGCAGGTTTATCAGCCAAGGAACCGCCTACACTCCAGTCACTAGAAAATAAAGGCAACTCTGTGATGCTGGAAAGACTCGTATGGTAGCTTACACCAAATCATGTTCTCAAAGTTAGGTCCTTGCTCAATAACTATAATAAATAATAATAATAAATATTCCAACCAGGGCCAGGCTTTCCTGTGAATTTCTCTACAGAACACCTACAAAGTTATCTTAGTCAGTAAAGCTACCCCCATTTTCAGCAAAAAAAAAAAAGACTCTTTAACCTCAAAGAAATGTTCCACCCTGAAAGAACTTTTCCAGACAGATCAAGGAAAGAAAATGCAGAATCAAAATGGTCCAGACAGGCATCATCCCTTTTTTCCTCAAAAATCGAAACAAAAAACAGCTACAATACTTGGAACCAACTGACCTCAAATAAAGATTCCAATTGACTTGCTTCATGTTATTATTGTCCATTTCATACCCCCTCCTTGTCTAAATCTAAAACAATCCTGCCAGCACTTGGTAACCAACCGAGAGATGTGATGCAGCAGGTATCTAAATGACAGAGTTGATGTGCCGCAAATCTTAAGCACAAGAAAAGGTAAATCCCAGGCAACTTTGCTTGTATTTTTGTACACAATCATGGATGCAATTAAATACTAACACATTGGCAAACCCGGCCACAATACAATAAAACATTATCATAATCTCGATATGTAGCCTACATAATAGCCGTCCCAGATCAAAAATCATGCATGCCAGACCTGGAAGCAACACCAGTGTCTAGGATCCCTTCTTATTGACCTCCCCAGTGTCCCCTTTACCATGCAAGGTCTGGATGTCGAAGGGGGAGATCAAAGAGGGGGGGAGGGGGGGCAAAGTAGGAGTATCACATTTGATACATATAGAAGGAAAAACAGCTTCAAAATGCACCCCTCGCCTGCCTTCCTCAAATTCCATAATCATATTGCCATCAGCCAGAACCTACACACTCCAGAAACCCCAACCAGAATAAACAAAACAGGCAACATTGGACAACTACTGAAGTAATTGTTCCAAGATGTTCCAGTCCATCTCCATTTCGTTCAAAACAGAAATTCGTTTTTGAGCATTCTGTAGTCACTTTTTAGGGACCCTGTAACTTTTTTGCCCGCTTTATTTTTTGCATCTCTGGCCTATTTGCGTGGCCACAGGGATTTCAACTGCAGACCCCCTGCAACTCTAACTCCGAGTTTATGGTCCCACGGTAGCTCAGAAGGCTCCTGCATGTTGGCATTAGGGTGATTTTATCACGCCCGCATTGGTTTTAAGGAGTCAGCTGCTGGCAACTGTAATTTAGTTTTGGCTTAACTAGGAGGTACAAGTCAATTTACACCAATGTATGTTATTGGTAGCCACTGGGTACTACTGCATTTCTTGAGTCCTGCTCTCGACCATTTTGTTTTAGGTCATCATTAAGTCGCTCCATGCACCCTCTTGCAGTGGTTTGAAATGGGCTACACTGGTTCCTTGCAGCCATTTCACATCCTGTGGAGATTGTGTTCGGTGAGTGGTGGTTTTAGTGGCCCACCAGAGTGGTTGGCTGCCTAAACCATTGTTTTTAGCCACGTATAATGCGATCGGTGGGCTGGCTTATGGCAGTCTCTGCAAGTATGGGTATATTACAAGGGAAGACCCAGAAGCTAGTTTCAATTCTTGAAAGGCATACTTGGCTGTTGGATAATTCTTGCCATTGTTTGAGCAGTTGTTGAATTTTAAGGCGTAGTTCGTGCCATACTGGCTGGACCCTGTGTCCGGGGTTTATATTCTGATTCTCATTGTTCGGTTGCTGAACTGCCTTCCTGGACCTCCCTCATAGTCCTGCTGGCCATGCTTTCAGGCTGGGCCAAGTCTTCCATGCTGCGACAGTCTCTTGGCCATTTTCCTACTGGATTCCCGATCTACACCCTAGTAGTCCTGCCTTTGCATTGGAAGCTGTGCAAAAAGAGTATTGAAACCCCAATGGCCAGCTCATATGCTCTTCTGGGTCGCCACCACCGTAGAGTTACTCGTAGGGCCCTTTCTTGCTGGTTGGCTGCCTTCCTTTCTCAGTCGAGGCACCAGAAGCTGCTTTGCCGTGTTCCAACACCTTTCTGGAGTGGTTCACGTTGTTGCCATCATTTCTGGATCCCACTCTCAGGAAGAGCAGTCGGCTTCTTTTCTGCCATCAGAGTTGACTTTGGTCCAGGATTCAAGTCCCAGGCTGTTCAGATTCCTTTATATCACAACTGGAAAAGAGGAGCTGTATTCACCGGGTTGTTTCAGGTCTCCTGAACTGACTTTTCAGGAAACATCACAGTGAATATCTTCCTCTGGGCCCTGGGTCAGTGGGTTATCCTCAATACTTAGTCTCAGGGGTCCCCGTGGCCAGGGTTTTCTGCATGCGGGCCTGCACTGCATTTTCCCACGGACTTCCACTGGGGCAGATATTGCTGTGCTCCATTTCCTCTCAGGGTTGCTAGATCTTGAAACTGCTTCTGGAGCTCTATGTAGGATCTCTGTCATCTGCTGAGGTTTGCTGCCAAATCAGCACCTGTGGGGTAGAACTGGGACTTGCCTGCCTTTTACCCATTGTGACGAATCACTAGATGTCGCCACTTCTCCCCAAGGTGTAGACCTGGCCCATGAGACCAGGCTGCTACCAGATAGTCCCCCGGTGGTTGGTATAATGCAGGAGTATCTCATGGGGAGGGACTTCTCCCCCTAGGGATAAAGATGACCATCTAGGGAACAGCCCTTAAGATAATATACCCCCATATACTCAAGCCTCTCCATCCTCTGCTTTCCTCTTTGTAGACAGTAGACCTACGTACTGTTGACAGGCAGAGTACTTTAAGGTTCTGGAAAGTACTGAGACCAAGAACAAGAACATACGTAATCCAAGTACTAGGACGAGTTCGCCACACAGAGCAATAAAGATGAAACGTGAAAGAGACCAATGACTTAAAAAAAATGGGCTCAGACATGGTTGGCAACAATGTATAAAAATGGACTAAACACTGTGCCTCGGGCAGCCGGCGAGGACAGCAGGTTTGCTGCACACAGAAAGCGGGAGATTCAAACTTGCGTCGCTGATAGGGGAGATAACTCCAAGGACGCTGGCAGTCCGCCATGTCTGATGATTGGAAGGTCTGCAGGAACAGACCAATGTACAGCAGTGCCGAGAGAGGGAAGGAACAGAGAAGACAGCCAGGAAGGCTGTGGCACAGCCGCAGGGAAAGCAAGACGCCGTAGAAGCAGAACAGAAAGCCTGCCATCCCATGAAGCCACGCCGATGTGACGAAACCCTCAACAAGGTTAAGGGTGGCACTGGAGACTACGAGGGGACATGGGGCGGCTTACCAAGAGGGTGCATGCAGTTATCCCTAGGCCCATTTACGGTTGGGTGGCAGAGCAGGAGCAGAAAGCCTACAAACCTTCTCCTCCTCATTGTAGTGGTGAAACAAAGCCCTTTGATCAACAGGGAAGTATCATAAAGAGAACGAGAGGGAGAGTCCCTCACAACAGTGGCAGGGATTTAAGTTTGAATTGCAAAACTGTTTCTACTAAAGCAAAAGTTAGGAATATTTTCATTGTATCATTTGTTTGTAGGTTTTAATATGAGGACACTAGGTTATTTTGGACACTAGGTTGTTTTTCTTTAGCTCTACTTTGTTAGGTAGGGACACTGTTAGATTAGGGAAAGCTAGGCGTTTATCAGAACCCTTTTTACTTTGAATAAATGGCAAACTGAGAAAACTTTACATTTGTGTCCGTCTCCCATTTCTGACCCCCTCACACCAGGAGGAACAAACCAGTTAAACTGGAGCAGAGCTCTTCTCTAGGAGTTAAATTGGACTCCAATTGATTCAACTGTAATTCGAATTGACCCATAGGGGATGACCTACCCTGGGAGGATATGATGCAAGCACTACTTCCACTAATGGTGAAGTTGGACAGTTCAACCAATCAGTGGTCGGCTAAGGGGAGAAAGGACTGGAAAAAAAAAAAAGAAAACAGGGAGAGCAGTTCACTTGCAAGTTGTTTCAGCTGGGGACCGGTTCCCAGTTTCGCAAGGGAAAGCAGTGGAGAAAAAGCCTGAAACATGGGAAGGAAAGCTGCCTTGTGCCTGGTAGCTACCCTGCTATGCTGAAGAGGAAAACCTGAGAGAGCCCAGCTGAACCCAGAGGGGGCAAGGGGGGGGGGGGGGGGGGGGAGTGGCCCACACCCCTCTGATGCAGGAGCGCAGAGGAGCTGGAAGAAAGGCAGGCCAGTCTAGCCTGTGGAAGGGGCTAGGCAACTGTGTGACAGTCATGCGATCAAGAGAGGCACAGAGTCGGGATTCAAGATGGATGGCGTACCACGAGGACGTGCATGCTGGTGCTCCGTCAATGCAGCTCAAATTAGGGCAGCAGCTCCCCCTAATGACAACACCGAAGTGTGGTGCTACCTCGAGAAGACCCGAGGCATCCAAGAACTGAGGCGGTCTACCAGCAAAACTGGTGCGGTGTGACGTCGACACCACAGGAAAGCCAGCCACTTGGATGGGTGTGGCCAGCATGATCACGTTCCAGCCTGCAAAGGTGCTCCCTACAAAGAGACTCCCCGACTGAGGGACTCCATAGCACAGCAAGTAGACACCGGAGTGGGGACTTGATGCTGAATAACTGGTACGGCAGGAGGGTGTCACCCACCCATTGTGATCAGGGGATTTTAATAGCACGCCCCGCCCAGCCAACATAAACAAAACTTTGCTAACCTGGGGAGTCCTCCTTGACGCGGTGCACAGGGGAGGGGCTGCACAACTGCAAGTATAGCTCCAGCCTCAACTTTATCGATATGAGGGACATATTAAGGGCCTGTGATCATGCAATCAATGTATCTGTCATGGTCCCGGTATAATTCCTGATAGAAATCCAAAAGGGGAGAGTCTTTAAGCATTCCTCTATTGCCAGGTTAATCTACAGTGGATCTCCTCTCATTTGGTGGGGGTGGCTAATCTCCACAGAATCGCAATAGTACACTTACGGGGAAAACCCCGAGTATAACATGCCGAGGGACAAAAAGAAGAATACTCAAGCAGGGAATGCCCAAGATCCTCAGACTACGACAAACCAGCTACAAAGACTGTGGGCAGTGCGCCAGGTGACACCCTTAGCCGGAAACAAACTAGCAACTAACCCAAGCGAAGAATCTAGAGAGTCTTCAGCCTCAATCCAGAAATGGCTGCCTCTAAAGAGGATTTGCAACTAGTTTCCAGGAATTCCAGGACAAGTTTCATGCTTCAATACAGGTACAGTTCACTTCCTTCACTACCGAAATCAGGCAGTTGCTATCTAATTTCAGCAAAGACATTTCTTCCCTGGTGGAGCATGTTGACACCTATGAGCGGGCAATCCAGAAAATTGACACAGGAAAGCAAACAGTCGGATATTGCTTTAGAGAAACTGGCTAAGCTTCCACACAAGCTAGAAATACAGTGTGAAGATCTTGAGAACAGGTCCAGACTTCCTATCATAGAGATACAAAATTTGCCGGAAACCATCTACGATGATGGTCTGAAAGACACTATAATTCACATCTTTTCAGACTTAATTACAGGCAAAGAGGCTGCTACTGTATTCCTTGACAGGGTACATAGAACATGCCCGAAAAGAAATGATCCCGGTGCTCGCCCATGGAATGTCTTGCAACCTGCACATCATTGCCACAAAAGGAATAGATTCTCAGGGAGGCACAGGCATCTTCTCCAATCACATATAATGGCAGTGAGATCCAACTGTATCAGATCTCTCACAGATAACCTTGCAGAAACGCTGTGAGATGCAGCCGGTGGTGAGAACATTACAGTAATGAGAAATTATATAAAGATGGACTTTTCCTTTTTGGATTGTTTTTTTCTCTGGAAAAGAAACAACACAGGATCACCTCTCGAGAAGCAGGAATGTCCTTATTACAAATCAAAGAAGATATCACTGGAGCCCGGTGAAGGTTGCTTGGTTCAACAATCTAAGCCCTGGGAATGGACGACTTCAACTCAACATGGTAGGAGAGACTAGGCTAAACACCAAGAGTGTTGGAAGGCACGACTAAGAGAGCATAACTTAAAAACACCAGGATAAAGAAGCTCAGAAGAAGGCAGCCATAAGAGCATGGCTTAAGAACAGATATATATATATTTTTTTACTTTCACAAGACCGAGCACACCACCTTGGAATTGATCTGTTCAGGTAACAGATGGGGTCAGTAGGATAGCCTGCACGTCGCGCTGCGGTTATAGTTGATTCACGGCTGGGGTTTTATACCCCAGGCTATGTTAGGTACCATGGCTCACACCAGGGGGCAATGTTTGGGAAGACAGTTGGGTTTGGGGTGGGGGAACATATATAGGGGATGGGTGAACAAACTGGGGGGAGGGGATCCGCGATGCATGTTTTTCAAGAATCATGTCAAAGAATGTTGTCCCTGAACAATGTAAGATCCTCATGATATGTTACTTTATCAAGGTAATTAAAGTATCTAACGTTAAACATTAGAGGTCTTAATGCACCAGCTAAGCGCAGGAAGCTGGAATCTCTCCAGCGGAGAGACCAACCAGACTTGGTGGCGCTCCAAGAGACACATATGTCTAGCTGATAGATGTAAACTTTGATTACGACGCTACCCGGTTGTATTACAGGCTAATGTAGTGGGTAAGGTAGCTGTGGTGTTGATAGCAATTTGGCCCAGCCCACACATTAAAGTGCTTCGAACAAAAGTCCACGAGAGGGCCGTTAACATTTTCACAACCTTGCTGATTGGCATAAAGAAATTAATGGTGGCTTCGATATATGCTTCTAACACTGTCCAGGAGGGCTTCTTAAAACCGACTGTCACGTTCTTAGAATCCTATAGCGAGGGTGAGATAGTTCTTTTAGGAGATCTCAATGTTGCCTGGGATCCTGCCCTGGATCGGAGCACGGGCGCCCGTTTCACATAACCCCGCCATCCAAACTGCTCAGAATTGTTTTGCATTGTTGACATTGGTAGATGTTTGGCCAGCACTTAAGGGGTCAGAGAGAGGATATACCTTCTATTCACAGGCCCACTGCTCTTTTTCATGCATAGATTATACTTTGCTTTCGAACTGCCTTTTACCAGACGTCCCCAAACCCAGCCCATTACATCACCACACAGGTATGATTTAGCTCAGGCCCCGAACTGCCTTACCATCACCAGGCTAGGTCCTCTTACGCACTGCTGCGCAAAGTGAATTGCATTATCCTGCTGTCTGCCTCACCTCACGTACTATCATTGCCATTGTGTTGTGCTCCCTCATACTGCCGGCGTATGACTCGTCGCCTGCGAACACTGAAATACAATGTTCTGTATTTTGAAATGTCTGTCATGGCATGCCCTCGCTTGACGCACTGCTGAGCAAATTGAATGGTATTATCCTGTATCCCACCAATTTGTCTGCCTTCTCACATTGCCTGCATATGACATGCTACCGGCACACTGTGAACGGTAACCTTTCTTTACTGCCTGCCACAGCGTGCCTACGCTCGGTGCTTTGCCCTGCAAAGTAAATTGTATTATCATGCTGTCTGCCACATTGTACTCATAGGATCATCCCATGCATTATTACCAATACTGCACGTGATGTGCCCTCTGATACTGCCCACGTCTGTTGCGCCACCTGCACCTTGCGAACAGCAACCCTTTGCAATCCCTGTCACCGGAGACAGCGAGCCTCACATGGTGCCGTGCTCAGCGCATAGCCCTGCATAACGTGAACTGAACTGTGACTGCAATATCCTGCTGACTGCCATAGTGTCACCCCTCATTCTGTTACTGTGCCATGTAACCCCCATAATGCCCATGCTCGGCTGGCCACCTGCGCATAGCTTATTGCATCTCTTTGTAATCACACTTTGACATAGCTAGCCCTAGTACCGTCCACCATAAGCCCCTTAACAAGACCAACACAAATCCAACCTAGCAAAAACGCTCCCATCTTCTGCCCGCTCAGTCAAAGTCATTGGCAGGCCACCATGGCCCCTGTGCTCCCCAACACCTGGGACATAGCACCCACCCACTACATTCCTCCCTAGTGCCCTGCCTCTGCTGACCAAGACACTCACCCCGACCATAGCACACCAGATTGCATGCACAACAAAAATCCCATGCTCACTCAGGCATAGGAACATACACCTAGCGAACCACATGCCACCAACCCAAGCCCCAGTATAAAACTAACCAATCGGTCACGCATCAAATGTCATTTCTCAGAAAATCCTGCTCAACAGAAAGGAAAACTCCCGTCCCACACTGGCCAAATACTGCAGACCCACTTCCACACCGTCTATATCAAGAAGAAATGACTGCCACAGTATCAAGACCACAACCCGTAGAACTCTCAGTGGGATCTCCTCCTGGCACAGACTACAACCACCACCTAAGGTACCCCACCTCGCCAAGATCCCCCTCCTCCCTTGACTCTTCTAGCATAAAATCCAAAAACACGACAGCCAACCTACCTACGAATAGCCCAACCCTGAGTCATAAAATATCATCCAAGATTCAAATTCACCCCTGTAACTATCGCTGAAACCTTTAACACCATCATGGGCCTCAAACCATCCAAATGGCAAGGTGACATTTGCCCAGCCACCCTCAAAAGATTCTGCCAAAGAACTAGCACCATTCATCACATCCCTGATCAATAATTTGTTCGCCTCGAGAGACGTTCCAAATAATCTCAAAGAGGCCTGGGTCTTCCTCTCCTCAAAAAACCCACCTTAGACCCTAAGATGCCTACAAACTACCGCCCAATTACAACCGTACCCTTCCTCCTTAAAATACTGGACAGAATATCCTATGTACAAATACCAAAATTCTTGGAAACCCATAACCTCCTTGGCCTCAGACAATCGGGCTTCTGCCTAGGCCATGGCACGGAAACTGCCCTCTTGGACTTAAAAACCCATCTATACCAACTACGCGGATGAAACAAATACTACTGCTCACCACTCCAGCACCCTCAATTAAATTTACCTGACCATACAGGCCTAGATGGCACACAACGAGCTCCGTCTGAACGACGATAAAACGGGGATACCACTCATCGGCAACCAGACGCAGGTTAATAACCTCTCCGATGACTACAAATCTTTCACCATTGATGGTAACATTATCCCCATCTCCAAAGAAGTAAAAAACACTTGTTGTATACCTCGACTCACTCACCCTGACTAAGCAAACCAATGCTATTGCATCGGTAGCAGCCTACACCTGCAAATTGATCACGGCAAGCAGAACTTTGCTTTCCTCAGAAAACCGTCTCACACTCGCTAGAGCGCTGGTACTATCAAGGATTGACTATTTTTTTTAATTGTGTTTATGTTCAAACAAAATTTAGCAATTCTAAAAAACAAATTCTTAAATAAGAATCTTCCAACACAATCATTATTATTTACATAATTAAACATACATTCAACATTCATTCACAACAACTTATAATATGCAATTATAATAGTAAAATAAATCAAACTCCATTCTAGTTCTAGGCCAAATAGCCACATAAGTAGAAAATTAAACCATTGTTATCCAATGCATTCTACAATTCACCACAACATCTACAGATGCTTTAATACTTTCTCGCATATCCTAATTTTTCCAACATTCTAATAACTTCATTTCCCGTGCTTAGCCTCTCCCATTGCTTGTGCCAGATTTTCATTATTTAATGTGAAAATTCTTCGCAAGTATCTCGTTTGAATGCCTCTTAAGAGTGGACATTCCGCCATCAGATGGTTTAGGGTCTCTTTAGTCGTACAATAGCAACAGATGTGTCTCTACCCCCCTTCTTCTGGTGGCCAAGATTTCCCCCGTGGGCAAGAGATTAAGACGAAAGCGCAAAAATTGGCTCTGTATTCTTGGACATGGGAATTGCTTCCAATATGTTGGCAGCATTCCCACTGGTTTTTGGATCCTGGCAAAAGTAGAATAGGTTTTGTAATTTTGAACTAAGGCGATAGTTTTAATCCAATCTGTCTCCTTCAGTCTTTTTTTTGTTTCTACTGTGTTGGATTTTCAAAACATCTTTCTGATCTTTACTGCATTCCACCAAAATGGAGTCGGCTTTATTAACCATTGCTGTTAACATGGAAGATTTATTTGACTCCAATTCTTTAGCTAAGTTTACAAAGAGTATGAAGCGTGGGAAAGAGGATTTTTGTTACTAAGGTCAAAGGTTTCCATTGGACCCATTAGTCCAATGACAACAAGCCCAATTCATAACGAAGTGACGGCGTTGGTGTCCCACTTGGCAAAAGTAGTACCTTTTTCCGTATGAAGCCCTCTATTTTTACCAATGGTATGGTTAGACTTGTTGGGTTCACTTCCATTCCATATAATATATAATATCTTGGGGACAACTTTCCCAACATAGTATGTGAGCAGGAGTTTTATGGTGAACATGCAGTATTTAGGGAGGATCATTTGGTAAATCTGACCACTTATTACGCATTTGATTCACACTATCCTCACACAATGTTTTATCAGTAACATGAAAACCCAGGTAGATTACATCTCTTTCAGGTGGTATCTTTATGTTATCTACTTGCCAGGTATATTTTGCTCTTGAAGCCTTAGGGTGGGATAACTATCACCCGACACTTTTTCCGATTAATTACAAGCCAATTACTTTTAGCATATTCAATAGTTTTTATAAGCAAGCACTGCAGCCCTACCGGAGTAAGGTCCATAAGTGCCAGGTCGTTTACATAAGCCAACCAATTTATAGCGTCTCCTCCTAATTTAGGTGAGACCAGACCTACTCCCTCTATTGCCCTCTTAAAATCCACCATAAATAGGTTAAATAAACAGTGCTAATATGCAGCCTTGACGCAGGCCTTTATGGGTCCTAATTGGCAATGTCAAATGCACCTTCTAGGTCAATCTTATTCTAATCCAGGTCTCTTGATGGATGTGTTCGAATATTGCCCAAAGATACGACAGAATACCCCATGCCTTATGTTTCTTCCATAAGTGTTCCCTGTCAACAAGGGACAAAGCTTTAGAGAAGTCTATTAGGGCCACAACAATTCTTTTCACACTACCTCTTTGGTCTGTCACAATTCGATCCTTTAATACCGATAGGATCAGACCATTTAAGGTGGTTCCCTGTATGCGACTTTTAAAATACATTTCTCCTTTACCTAATCATTAGGTTTTTCCAAGAAGTAAGGCAGCACAAATGTTGCTATCGGGATCTAACAAAGCAATAAGGAGATTGTTTAATGGCTCTGACCGATACCCCTTCTAATGGATAAGTACGATTATGGATCCTCTCTTTTCCTCAAGATACCCTTGTAGAGAAGATTCAACAAACCTGCCCATAATTTGGCATTGTTCTTAAGAACTGCATTAGAGAGACTACTAGGGCCACATGCAGCCGACAGAGGTTTTTATAATTAATCTCTCAATTTCAGGGGGATAAAAATTCAAGGTCCAAGGTATGCTGGTATCGGCCACTTGACTGGACCCTTCATGTACTTCTCCATTAATTATATTCCAATGTCCAATCCATGCAGCCTCAAATACACTTGTGGATTGCATTATGGATTGCGGATGATCCATGTTATTCACCAGGAACCAGAACTGCCTAGTATCATTTTTCAAAAATACTTTTAGCATCATCTCCCCAGATTTATTATTCAGCAAATATCTATGGCTCCTCCGCCAGCGATTATATGCCGATTGAACAGCCTTTTTTGTGACTGGTAGTGTTTTGACCCATGCCCCATGATCATTCATTTTAAGCTGCCACAGATAAGAATTCCTTTTTTTCTTATTTAGCCAGACTTCTTTGTCAAAGGCATGTTTATGCCAAGTTGCTGAATTACTTATTGTGTTGGTATTTCCTAGGACTAAAGAAAGTCGCTAAAATGTTCTACTGAGCAGTCATTGCCTCCTCTATAGCACCTTCGACGTAGTTTAGCAATTACTAGTTCAATGATGCACCCTTGCATGTGTATTTCCGAATCCGGCTTCCCGCTGGATTAACCATCAGATCTATAGGTGCAAGGGTTGCAGAGCAATTTACCTTAATTGCTAATATCGTAATCAACATATCGTGATCACTTAGGGTGGTCTTTTTCACTCGGAATTGTTCCCACAAGCCCAATAGAGGTCTTGACAAAATGACAGTCAATTGTGGAGTAAGACTTTCCCCGGTTCCATGTGGGGGCCATTTTTGTATTAAGAGCCATTGTTTGATTCACAATATGAAGATCCAAGTATCGCACAGAATCTCCCATTTTCGCTGATTCGATCGATCTTTTTTTCGAGTGAGTATAATGATCGAGACAGTCTGTATTGAGGTACCCCGCAAGCATAACCAGCAAATCACCTCCATTTGCCACTCACCAATCATTTGGAAAATATGAAGGATGTAGCTATCTAATGTGGAAACTGATTGTTCCAATATAGGTTTATCACCAGTAGTTTCCTTCTTTTACCCTCACAGAGAATCTCCATTTCAACAGCAAAGATCCCCTCTGTATCATTGAAGACTATGTTCGATGAATTTTTTAATTTCTTGAAGTCACTAACAATCCACCCATTGGCCTACCCTTGTTGGGTTTCTTGGCTACTTGCTGCATTATACTAAAACCATCACAGCATAAGATGGTAGTTAGCCAGGTTTCCTGAAACGTTTTAATATCATATTCTGTAAAAATACGATGGGCATCCTCAAACCCCAAGAAGCTATTAAAGACTCTTGTGTTCCAATCTAGGCATTTCATATTCCCTTGTGTCAGATTCTGAGACTCCCTTATTCCCATCAATTCATTTTTTAGTAATTGAAGGACCGTTTGCACCAGCCCATGTTGTTAGATTACAGGATTAACTATCACCCGACTCCCACTTACACTTCTAGCCTCCATCATATTCCCTTCATCTCCAACCTCCTTCATATTCCTTACATCAGCGTTCGTCTTAAAATTGTCACATTGCCTCACTCCATCATTCAATTCACAAAGAATATTTCCCACTTCCTGGCGTTCTTCATAGACCACACAACCAAACTTTATTATTTCCTCCCTTTCATCTAATACGATGCGTTTGACAAAGGACGACCTCAGCACACTTCTGTCCTCAAAAGGAAAACTAACATAAAGCATGTGTCGTGAGGACATTTTTGCCAAACTACTGGCTTGCCTCAGTAAAATCCGGATAGTAGATCTATTAAGTACAATAGAATTTCTAGTTAGTTGGGAATCTTCTTTAGTCTTTTAGAGGACAAAACAGCTATCTCAGTCTGTCCAACGGACTCTCCATTCTTTGCTGCCAGGGCTGCATTGTGCAGCCTTTTTCTAATCTGAGCATGTCAACTATAGCTGTGGCCAGAGTAGAACATTGCTCATTTGTAGACATTACAGGGCCGAGTTCCTGTCCTTGTGTAGATGCAGCACCACTATGTGTTTGGTCAGTTGGACCCTGAGCAGTCGTATGAGTCGAGAATAGTACTGCTTATTTTTCCATGGCTGTTATCCTATCAATCTTCTCCTTCATGAGTTCTTTAGGGTTGTCCACTAACAACCCATCTTTATTCCCTCTCTCCTTGGCCGGCAACACTGTCCTAGCGATCGTATCCTTCACATGTTAACCAGGCTTGCTAGATGGTATCCCAGCTTTATTCTCACTCGCAATACTTGCTCCAACCTCCTTCATCTTTGAGAACAGATCCTGGGACATGGGTCTTTCTTTTGTTCCATATTTCGAATTGCATGTTTGGTTAGAGCTATCACTATCAGCTATCAAGTATTCACCTACTTCAAATCAGACTATTGGAACATTTTGAGGAGTTCACACCTGAAGACGAGTCCTTTCCAATTCTCACCACCCTTAGCTTTCCATCTTTTACTTTGCTTGTACCTTCCCCCTTTTCACTCCACTATTGGTCCCTTTTCCCAGAATCTTACATTTTTTAATGGCTTAGCACATCTCTTGGGTACCTTCTTGAATCTTTCTTTAGTTGATTCCTTCTACCATTCTTTGTTTTATTTTTGGCTTTTCTAGATATCTTTGGGGATGGTACTTTCACCATAAGTTCTTTTATTGGAATGGCATCCATTAGATCTACCTCATCACTGGTTCCCACAGCTTTTTCCATACAGATCTTTGAAGTTCTTTTTATGGCAAAGTAGCTTGTTCTCAGTAAATCAATTTTTACATTCAGCTCCGACAGGATCAGTCCCAGATGTTACCATATAAGGCTACTTGTGCGCTCACTATGGTGTTTAGTGCTGATATAGAAGCAGATGAGTTTTATGCATTCATCTGCTTCACATAGCATGTGGTGAAGTGTATTTGGTTCTGCTCACATCCGACCCTTGTGCTAAATTACTTAAAGACATTAATTCTACCAGTTCAGAGAACAAACCCACCATATTATTGTCATAACACTATCCTTGCGGACTTGCCGGATTCCGCGCTAGATAACTCATGCTAGAGGATGGTACTGGCTACATATCCTCAGTTACCACCTCTTCAGCACAACCTAATTCACCAACTCCTTCCAAGAAACTTACATCACACATGTTATTTCCAGCTTTGTTCCTTGGTTCATTCCTTGCAGAGTGGGGTCGCGCATTCTTTGCAAAAGTACTGGCACTCACTGGTTTAAATTTAAAAAAACACATAGCCTATGTGAGACGTCTGATGTGACCATCTTCACCCCTTATGATGTGATCATCTTGGTAGAGGGACTTGGAGCCTTAGAGCTGCCTCGAGTAGATTGTTAAGACACTTTTTCAATGCTTCTAACTGCTGCTGGTTGTTTGGCCTCAACTATGCCCAAACCAGTGCAAATTGCATTAAGAAGCTCTTGCTGTTTTTATGTTGAGGAATTTAATTCACTGTGTCCATCAAGCTAATCAAGTCTCCTGGTGTCCCCTTTGATATTACAGGAGGCGATTGTGGGGTTTGCAACAGGGAGACCTTACTTCTTCCTTTCTGTTTATTTGTCTGTTTCTTCAGCACGGCAACGGTCAAAGTTGATTGTATCAACTTTTTTCCTTGTTTGGGTTGGAGGCATCCTTGGATTTTAGTTTTACAAATTATTTCAGAAGATATATGGCTAACAGTCAACAGCTGATGCTCATTTTCTTTCTAATCCACGGAAAATTCACAGACACAAGCGCTCAGTCACTTCCTCACGGATTAAGTTGGCCACAGTTATCAGTTTTCTAATCCGCTGTAAGCCAAAATTCTCACGTACCGTTTTGGTTCGCTGGTTTAGACCATAGCGTCAGGTTTAAAGAGGATTTCAAAAAGAGAAAGATGGGCAGATTATTTTTGCAAAACACCCATTTCGAATTTCTCGAATGTACCGCACATACAGATTGCAGCAGTCCACACCTATAATGGAACACGGAATTACAGGCGGCAAGCAGTGGGAGCAGTTATGCACTTTTTACCTTCGTAGGCTTCTCTGGGCTGCAGCTAGAGGGAGGAGCCCTGGTGCCTTCCACACCTCCACCACTAACACCAGCAACACTTTGCTCGCTCCACTCCAAATGCAATACTTGTAGGTGGCAATTAGCTCCTCCTCCTTGCAGTGGAAAAAGTAGGCAGACTGATTCACAGAGACACAGGATACAGTTCACAGGCGAAATTGAAGAAAACAAGCAGTTTATCCAGCAATACGACTATTGCAACTCACTCTTTGCGGGCTAAACATCCAAAAACTCCAAATCACTCAAAATAATGCAGTCAGAGCAGCACTTAACATTCCTAAAAAGGACCACATCTCATCTGCCAGACACAATCCACTGGCTTCCGGTCAAGGAGCGTATAACGTTCACAATTCTCTCCCTGACTCACAAATGCTTGTCCAAAAATGCCCTGAGATACCTCTCCAATCAATTCTCTAAAACTCAATCCGCCCGACACAACCAGAGTGGCCTATGCCTTCCAACTGGACATCCCCAGTTTCAAAAGCCAAAAAGCAGGGGGCTGCAGCTTCCCAGTGGTTGCAGCCAAACTGTGGATCACCATGCCCATAACACTGAGATCAGACCCCTCCATTTAGTCCATCCAGAAAGAACTAAAAACTTGGCTCTTCAATCAAGGGAACTAGATACCCCACCTCCTGATCAGCAGACTTCCTCACTAAACCGTACCTGTATTGTTCACTATGTAGTAGGTATGCCAAATGTACCCTCTGAGCTACCAGAGCTGATGTAACCATGTAACCTTGTAAACCTATGTCATCTTGAAAGTTCTGTAACATGTAACCTTGTAAATAACCATGAAAACCTCTGTAACCATAACAATTTGATTGTAACAAGGTATCTCAGATACCCTTGGCAACCATTATGCTTATGTAACCAGCGCCTAGATGCCCCCGAGCTCAGTGCGCTTAACAAATAGGTAAAGTCGCTGAAATTACCGGTCAGGCGATTACAATCTCGGATCACGCACTGCTTATCATAGACCTGGATATAGGAGGGGGGATTAAGAGGCTATGGCTTGGCGTTCCAGTCTGAAATCACTGCGGACTCAGTACTGAGAGAAAAGATTGAAGGGGTAAATCGGGGAGTTCTTCAAGTTTAATCCGATGCAAGAGACTTCAGTAAACAAGACATGGGATGCTTTTAAAGCAACTCTGTGCAGAGCTTTAATGGCAGAAGCAACTATTAGAAAAACAAATAACTGCATTAGAGATAGAGCTGGAGGAAGAGTTACAATGGGTAATGGGGATAATGCAAACAAACGTGGGCCTCTCTATGCAAAGAGTATACAGAACTGGTGGATAAGTTAAATTTACTTCAGGTAAAAAAAAAAAAAAAAAAAAGCAGAAAAAAAGTCTTAATTATACCTTAAGCAAAAATATGATGTCAAACAGACCGCTTATTAGCCAGAAAATTATGCCAAAGAACGGCATCACAAGTTATTCAGATGATTCAATTAACCTTGGGTGTAAAAGTTACAGAAACCTTGCATATTGTTTCACAGTTTCATATATTCTATTCGGATCTTTACCGATCGGAGGATGGGGATGGTCTTGAACTAGGTATCAGCCGAGAAGAAGTACTTGAGGTTATAAATGCTCTTCCCCGGAATAAATCACCAGGCCCGGATGGATTCCCAGCCTCTATGGGAAGGTGTTGACTCCTAAACTCACTCACCTATATAATTCATTTGAACAATCAGGTAGCATATCCGCTAATATGGAAGAGGCAAAGATTGTGCTATTTCCAAAGCCAGGAAAAGATACTAGTAGATGTGGATCATACCGCCCCATAGCTCTTATTAATTTGGATGCTAAAATGTATACTAAAATATTAGCCAATATGATAGAGTATCTACTCCCCACAGTCATACACTCGGATCAATCAGGCTTTATAAAACACTGTCAAACCCATAACAATATCAGGCGTACCCATCACATTTTAGAAAAGGTGGAAAAGAAAGATTTCAAAGCAGTCTTGCTTTCTCTCGACGCAGAGAAGGCCTTTGACCGGGTCGAATGGTCGTTCCTCTTTCTGACTCTGGCGAGGATGAGTTTCGGCCCGAAGTTTATAGATAAAATGAAGGCAAACTACAGACAACCAACCACGAGATGGCTGATCCATGGCGAACTATCTGTCATGAACCATGGACATAGCGCCTTCTGGCCTTCCTGGTCCTGACGGAGAGTGTGCTCCTTGATACTTCCAACATGGCCGTGCCCAGTGCCGTGTTCCGTACTAGCCTGTACGTCGGACACGGCACGTTCGATAAATGGGCCACGCCCCCGCGCGTCTCAACGCTATCTCTAGGTAGTGTCTCGACGTGTGTGTGCTGCTCGGCGTTACCCTTCCAAGTTCCTGGCCAACTCCCTTATTCTTTCTTCCCTTTTCCCCTGTTTCCAGTATCTCTTACCCTTCTTCGATCCTCTTCCTGGACGTCCTGGAACACGAGACTTCCTGGAACTTTGAACGCTCGCGCTGGAGTCAGACTCGACTCGCGCAAACTTATACAAGTCCCGGTCCGGCCAGGAGAAGGAGTCCTCCACGGAACGCCACAAGAAGAGAACTCAGGTGACCCGGGGGGAAACCTTTGACAGATTGAGATGCCAAACGATCAACACTGATACCGCTATGGAGAAAGCGGTCCAGGACCTCATGCGCGGCATGCAGGAGCTAACAACCGAGGTACAGAACTTAAAGGCAGAGAATGCAGCCTTGAAACAATTAGTGCTGTCACGTGACTCTGCCAATAAGGAAAGCTTGATGCTGGGTGGAGTGGTAGACAAATACGATGGCTCGCCAAAATCCTTACGTGGATTTCTGGATTCCTGCTTGGTGCATTTTACATTCAAGCCCTATTATTTTTCAACTTCCAGGCCCAAGGTGGGGTTCATAATCGCCCACCTTACAGGGAATGCGTTATCTTGGGCCACTCCCCTAGTGAACTCTGGAGGCGTCCTCCTGGACGATTATGATGCACTTATCCAGGCGCTCAAGTCTATGTTTGACCGCCCCGAAGAAGTGTTCAGCGCCCAGGGACGCCTACTTGATTTTCGGCAAGGATCCCAGGATATGCTAACGTTTGTTACCAGATTCAAACAGCTGGTAAAGGAGGCTGATTGGGGCCCTGAAGCGAGTTTCACCTTATTTTGCAGGGGTCTAAATGACGATATCAAGGATGAATTAGCCAGAGTGGCTCGCCCCAGTTCGTTTCAGGCTTTGGTAGATCTAGCCTTACAAATAGACTTTCGTATCCAGGAAAGAAGGGCTGAAAGGAAAAAGGCTAAGATTGCCTTTCAACGAATCCCTCCGGAGTCGACTGTGAAATCCGATCCTGTCTCAACCCCTGATAACGACTCCGAACCAATGCAAATAGGCGCCTTTCGTGGGCCAATTACTCCACAAGAAAGGAGAAGAATTCATACCGGCCTGTGTATGTATTGTGCCTCAGACAAGCATCTCGTTAGAGAATGTCCTTTAGCCCCTACACGGCGTTCGGGAAATGCCAGCTCCCAGCCCTAGATGGAGCGAGGTTTCGGGAGAAAGATGTCTGCTCCACATCAATCACATCCTTGAACTCTCCTGGACAGAATAACCTGGTGGTGCTACAGGCCTTTCTATCGCCCTCCAAGCACAAGACCTATCCCATACTGGCCCTGGTGGACTGTGGAGCTATGGGAATTTTCATTGATCAAGACTGGGTTATCAGACATAAAATACCATATGAGTCACGGAACATTTAACAGCCGGTAGAAGCAATTGATGGGAGACCTCTCTCTTCAGGACCCATAACCCTACAGACAAAAGAGGTCCGTCTCTCCATAGACCACCACCAAGAGCAGATTACATTCGACATCATCAAATCAGCCCATTACCCAATGGTTCTGGGTATGCCTTGGCTTCAAAGAAATAATCCGTACATTAATTGGACAGCAGGGTCATCATTTCTGGGCTCTGAGTTTTGTATGTCCCACTGTTTATCCCTGGATCTCTCCTTAACACCAGCTATTGAACATTCAGGAGAGCAAAAAACCTCACTCATGGTTTCCAACATTGTACAAGTCCCAGAGGTCTACCAAGGATATACTGATGTCTTTTCGACTGCCATAGTCCAGGCTTTACCCCCTCACAGACCCGAAGATTGTGCCATTGAGACAGATCACTCGGCAGTAATTCCCTTTGGCAGAATGTTTATCCTTTCAGAACCTGAGAAAAAGGCCCTCCGAGAATACCTGGACATCAATTTGGAAAATGGCACCATAAGACCCTCAAAATCTCCAGCGGGTGCCTCATTGTTCTTCGTTCCTAAGAAGGATTCCAAGGAACTCAGACCCTGCCTCGACTACCGTGGTCTAAATCAATGCACCCTCAAAGATCGGTACCCTCTGCCTCCGATTTCAGATATCCTGGAAGCTGTCAGAGGCGCCGTAATATTCACGAAGTTGGACCTCCGGGGTGCCTATCACTTAATCCGTATCCGGGAAGGGGACGAATGGAAGACCTCCTTTAGAACGCCCTTTGGTCACTTTGAATATCTAGTCATGCCCTTTGGATTAGCTAATGCCCCTGCAGTTTTTCAACGTTTCATGGATAGGGTGTTTTCTGACATGCTTTTTCTCTTTGTCATAGTCTATCTAGACGACATTTTGATTTATTCCAAGGATCCCTTGAAACATGAAGAACATGTCATGGCGGAACTACAACGGCTCTGTAAAAACAAGCTCTTGGTCAAACCTGAGAAATGTCTTTTTCATGTGACTTCAGTTCATTACCTTGGATTCATCCTCAGCCCAGAAGGAGTTGGAATGGACCCTTCAAAGGTAAAGGCCAAACTGGCCTGGCCTGCTCCTACATCGGTGAAACAGGTTCAGTCTTTCTTGGGACTTGCTAACTTTTATCGAAAGTTCATTCCTACCTTTTCTGAGCTCGTCCAACCGATTGTTGCTCTGCTGAAGAAGGATGTTCCCTTCATCTGGTCTTCCTCGCAAGAGAAGTCTTTTCAACGCTTGAAGACAAGATTCACGCAAGCCCCGTCCTGGCTCAGCCTGACTTAGATCGCCCTTTCATAGTGGAAACGGATGCCTCCAACCATGCCATAGGAGCAGTCTTGAACAGGTGCTTGAGGACAAGATGTCCACCGAGTGGCTTACCTCTCTAGAACCCTAACAACCAGCGAAACCCATTACTCCGTCCTGGAAAAGGAGCTGTTGGCAATCCGCCAAGCCTTCACAGAATGGCGACATTTACTCCTGGGTGCTAGATATCCAGTCCAGGTCCGGACGGACCATCGAAATCTACAAATTCTCCAATCTATAGAGTGCAGGAACAGTCGTCAGGTGCGTTGGGCATACTTCTTCGCCCAGTACCAATTCCAAATCACTCATGTTCCTGGATCACAAAACGTGATTTGCGGACGCCTTGTCCCGACGTCCTGACTATTTAACCACTGAAGATAGGACCTATCCTACAATGTTTCCCAACACAATCTTTATAGCTCAAGCGATCAACCTCTTGGAAGAGATTCGAGCCAAAACCCAGTCCTCTGACCTCTGGAAGGACGTCTCTAGGAAGAATCCCTGGAACTTAAGAATCAAGGAAGGATACTTATTCAAGGACAATGCCTTGGTCATTCCCACACCGAAACTTCAACATAAAATAATAACTCTCTGCCATGATACTTTTCATTCTGGACATCGTGGTGTAACCAACACGCTCCGTCTTATACAAAGACAGTTTTGGTGGCCGGAAATGAAATGCAAGGTACAAGAGTACATCAAGACCTGTACTGTCTGCAGTCAGAATAAGCACAACAATAAGAGACCGGCGGGCCTTCTATTGCAACCTACACTGCCAACAAGACCATGGGAATGTATAGCTACAGACTTCATCGTGGAATTACCACCTTCCCGGGGTTACACAACCATCATGGTAACCATAGACTTGTTTACTCATATGGCACATTTCACGCCTCTCTATAAACCTCCTTCCTCTTCAGAGCTTGCAGGAATTTTCCTAGAACACATTTTCCGTCTTCATGGACTCCCTTCCAAGATCATAACGGACCGAGGACCGCAATATATTTCACAATTCTGGAAACATCTCTGTCGTGTTCTAGGGATTCAACGCGCTCTTTCATCTGGATATCACCCACAGACCAACAGGGCCACAGAACGTGTTAATCAAACCCTGGAGCAATATCTTCGTTGTTTCGCAACCAAGGTACAAGATCATTGATCCCTCCTTATACCCTTGGCCGAATTTGCCTATAACAATTCAGATCACTCAGCGATCAACGTTAGACCCTTCTATTGCAGTCAAGGTCTTCATCCCTCCGTGTTACCTTCAGTTCTACCACATCCAACTCCAGTACCTTCACTTGATTCCTGGATTGAAACTCTCCTCAACATCCACAAGCAAGCCAAGGAACAATTGGGAATGGCCCAGATTCGCACTAAGCGATATGCTGATTCCAAAAGAAGACCAGCACCCTCCTATTCTATTGGTGACCAGGTCTGGTTGTCCTCAAAACTATTACCACGACATCTATGCCCAAACAAGTTAGCCCCCCAATATTATGGTCCATTTTCCATAAAAGAAATAATCTATCCTGTTTCTTATCGGCTCAAGCTACCAGACTCCAGGAAGAGAATACATCCAGTTTTTCACACTTCCCTACTCAAACCCTACATCCACTCCACCCGGAAAACCGGCAGACCCAGTCCTGTGATTGTGGACAATCAGCTGGAATATGAAGTATCCAGAATATGTAACTCCAGGTACAAACGGCGTCAGCTTCAATACCTGGTCGAGTGGAAAGGCTATCCTCCTAGCGAGAGAACATGGGAACCACTATCCAACCTAAACACCCCTCGATTGCTGAGAAGATTCCATCTCATACACCCTGGCAAGCCTGGTGGGACGGGGTTTCGGAGGAGGCATGCTGTCATGAACCATGGACATAGCCCCTTCTGGTCTTCCTGGTCCTGGTCCAGACGGAGATTGTGGTGTCGTGTTCCGTACTAGCCTGTACGTTGGACACGGCACGTTCTATAAATGGGCCACGCCTCCGCACGTCTCAACGCTATCTCTAGGTAGTGTCTCGACGTGTGTGTGCTGCTCGGCATTACCCTTCCAAGTTCCTGGCCAACTCCCTTATTCTTTCTTCCCTTTTCCCCCCGTTTCCAGTATCTCTTACCCTTCTTTGATCCTCTTCCTGGACGTCCTAGAACACGAGACTTCCTGGAACTTTGAATGCTCGCGCTGGAGTCAGACTCGACTCGCGCAAACTTCTACAAGTCCCGGTCCGGCCGGGAGAAGGAGTCCTCCGTGGAACGCCACAAGAAGAGAACTCCGGTGAGCCGGGGGGAAACCTTTGACACTATCTCCCTCCATCTCGCTTCATCAACATGGAACCAAACAAGGCTGTCCCATGTCACCATTGTTACACGCCATTTGACTTGAACCATTCCTTGCCAGGGTCAGACAGACGGAGACCTTTCAAGGGATTCATTTCGGAGAGTTTCACATAAAATTACAGCTTATGCAGACAACATGCCACTTCTTGCATCCGATACGGTAAACACCTTGCAAGCAGTGGAACGAGAGTTGGGGAGTTATGGCTCGGTAGCAGGTCGAAGGTTTTACAAAGCAGCACAAATTAGAATAGTGAAAGATTGGTGGGGAACAGACACTGGAAAACGGTGGATCCAAATGGAACGTGCGATAGAAGATCCACAGCTAGGAGACACCTCATTGCTCCCCAAGTGTGATCACTCCCCCAATATTCACAAGAGCAAGATTACAGGCTTGGTGGAAGTGGTTTGAGACATAGCGGTTAAGCAACACCAATTCAAGGCGTTTCCTTCACCTTCACACCCTTCTTCTTTAACCCGAAGTTCACTCTGGGCCTTGACCCCACAGAGGTTCCTTAGATTTAAGCAGGCAGGCTGCACAAAATTACAAGATCTCTTTCAAGGTAAAGATCCTAAACACTTTACTCAATACAAACAAGAACTGGGGTTGAATGCATCTGCTGGTTTCCAATATTTCCAGGTTCGGCACTGGATATTTGCTCCCCGGAACAAATAAGCGGCAACCATGTTCGATAAATGCACCCTCTCCAACCCGGGGAATAAGGCTCTTATTTCAAACCTATACAAATTCATGTCGGAGTCTACCCCCAGTATCTCACCATATTATGAACAACGCTGGCAGCCAACGTTGGGAGAACAGATTCCAGAAACCGAATGGGAGGGGCTCTGGAAAGATATCCCCAGACTTACCCGCTCAATCAAAATAAGAGAATTTTGATATAAGTTGTTAACTCAATGGCACTATACTCCAGATTGTTTGCATAAAGTTAGATAGTCTATATCGGACCAATGCTGGAGAGAGTGTGGTTCACTATGGTATTGGGTGCACACATGGAGGGGCTACCTGATCTCCACAGGTTATCGGGCTGGGATAGACAGACCTATGGAAAATAAGTTTGGTTTGGCAAAGCCTAGCACTCGTCGGTGAAGTGTATTGTCAATGTTGGAGGCGAAATGGAGACAGAGTCCTAAACAGAAATGTAAAGCTTTTGTTATTTTGCAACTAGCAGCTCTCTTAGTTATAGAGTAAAAATGAAAATCTAAAGACCTGCCATCGCTCAGCGAACGGTTCTCCAGAGTTTGGAATTTTGTTGCTCTTGAATGGATCACATACTTATACAGGGGGGATCAATCAGAATTTGCACAAGACTGGGCCCTGGTTCTCAACTTTCTGCAGAATGACTAATATCAGATACTGCCCTCAACATCGATTTCTTGGCATACAGGGACTATGAACATTGCAATATGCACCATGCATTGGGATGGGGGGGCGGGAGTTAGGGGCTGAGGGAAAGAAGGGGTTCATTAATGTTTATTAAACAAAATGCCAATAAAACAAATTTATAAAAACAGACTTAAAAGTAACAGTTTGAAAACCTTAATTATCAAACTTTGTGGGGTAAGTGTAATGCCTATCTGGCCCCAACTCTAAGAGGGTTGTTCCCTCAATTGACGTTAAGGGCCGTCAATGTCTGTAAGTCAAATTAAAGTTAGTCTGTGTACAAACCTATGCTTGTCCTCGCTCTTAAACCAAATGTACTAGGGAATATTCTTAAATGAGAAATGGGGATTCAAAAGAAAACTTAAACCACAGCTGGTTCCAAGTAGTCTTACAAATAGCTGCAATTCTGCCAGTTCACAATAGCTCAACTCAAAAGGGTCGCCCCTGGAACCTTCCACGTAGGGCTCCATCAGCAAACCAACAAAGTTCACAGGGTCTCTGGGTCTCTTGGGGTTCCTTTCCTCCAAGCTTCAATCTTTCCAATTCCAAACAAAAAGACAGTTCCCATTTGGCCTCTTAGGGTTCACTTCCCCAAGTCTAGGCCACACGTCGCAAAGTTCTGCAATGTCTTTAGTGGGCCTCCTAGGGTTCCCTTCCCCCCAAACTTAGGCCCCTCTGGATCAAAAGATTCACAGTTTCTTACTTTACAACTGATGATTCACAGTTCCATTTAGACCTCCCAGGGTTCCCTTCCACAAGGCTAGGCCCCTCTGGTCTCAAACAGAATATTCCTCTCGTCAGGATGTACCTTTCACTACAGTTTTTTCATGGGGGTAGTACCAGAGACTTTTGAGAACGCTGGGTTCTTTGCTCCTCCCAGGTGCGAGCACTGACCGCTTACGCCTCTCCTTATTCTCCGGCACCTTTTCCTCTTCTGTGCCTCTTTCACTCTGTCCTTTTCTACTTTGTTGTGCGCCCTGGCACCCGTTTTTCACCTTTAAGTGCCTCTTGCACACTTCTCTTCACCGTGCTCTGGCATCCTCTGTGTTCCCTTTGGGTCGCTAGCACACCTTTCTCATTTTAGGGTTGCTCTCACCCTCCATGATTGTCCATTTTCCTTTCACTGTCTCTGTACTGTTTCTCTGTTTCGGGTCACTCGCACCACCTTTTAGCTTCTTTCGCGCCCCCCGCGCATTTGTTCATTCTTTTCATCTGAGCCTCTAGCGCACCTTTTCTTGAAGTCTGCTTTCTTTCTCTTTCCGCTAACCAGCTGTTGCTTGCTTCGATATGCAGTTACCTTTTATCACTTAGCTTTGCTTCCTTCCAGCTTTCGCTTCACCGGGCTCTTCCACCCTCAGCGCTCCTGCTCTGGCCACCCGCACGCTACTGAATTTCTTTCTATGCTTCGAGAAGCTCATCCACAGTAGCGCACCACCAGCGAGAAATGTAAGTAAACTAACATGGGTTTGTGTCAAGGTCAGGGTCTCACCACCTGCCCCTCAGACAGCCCTGCGACCCGCACACATCCCAGGGGAACAAGCACTGGCCTAACCAAGACCGACAGGCTGCCCTCTGTCCCGCTCCAGTTTCCTGGAGACGAGGCTCCCTCGCCACACTGCAGCCCTTCTTTCTCACTCACCCTCCCCTCCTGGATAAATGGGGAGATGGGGTGTGATTGAAAATACCATTAGGGCAAAGGGGGAAGTGGGATGGCATGTAATGGGGAAAGTGGGGATACCATGTTTTACCCTCGGGTACTCTCATCCCAATCACCCGTGACCTTCCACTCAGGTGATCTGCCCTCGCTGGTCCACCACCCCCCCAGGGTCAGGCCCTAAAATAGATGGCCATTCCCAGGCCACCTGAATGGAAGATCCCGGGGGAGTGGATGGGAGAATACAGCCAGGTTTCCCAGTGAAGACAGGACTTTGGGCAGCCTGACCACTCCTGGAGGGGAAGGAGAGAAGGGGGTGAGCCCACTGCAAAGGCATGACATAAGAGACTCATCCCCTCCATTATCCTAAGAGAGTGAAGGGGGAGAGAGAGAGAGAGTGAAGACACCCTGGCACAAAGGGAATAGAGAAACACCCTGAGTGGAGTAAGAGTTTTGAAGCCCTGGAGGGGAACAGAAACACTCGGGATTGGGGAAAACGGGTGAAAACTGCACCCGAGGTGTCAGGGGAAAGAGACTGAAATACCCAAGTAAGATTTTATTTGGAACTACATTTGGAGCCATTAGAGTGGCACCTGAAGAAGTTTACATCAAGGGGAGAAAACCTGGTACAGAAGCAGCAGTCAAGCATTTGTTTGTTGTTAAACCCTTTAGTTGTGGGTTAGTTTTGCAACAAATGTGGTAGACTAGTATAGAATTTGGGCTAGGGACTTTATGATTTGGATCAATCCTGACAAGAATTTGATTTCCCTGAACTTTTGAGTTTTAGAATAGGGAACTTAACAGTTTGGGTTCATTTTCATTATTTGAGTTTGTTATTTTCTTTGAAGCTGGCCAAGAAGTCAGACTAATTGTAAAAGAATATAATAAAAATCCATGAACATGGAGCCACCAGGGGGCGCCAAGATGTGCTGAAGCATCTGTGTCTCCTCCCCAGGGCACCTAAAACAAGGTCTTGAGCCCCTCACCCCACCGGAGAGGAGCCTTGAACCCCCGAAGGGCCGGGCGGACCACCCCAGTCCCCAGATGAGAAGAACCCCAGTCTTTGGCTGTGACGTCCTGCCTGAGATCTGAGCCTGCTCCTCATCCCAGGGAAGCTGTGTGTGGGCTGCTTCCGGCTCCCGGATCCACAGCGGTTGGGCCATTTCTGAGGTGGGGGAGGAGATTGTGGCCTCCTTTCTGCGGGGGTGTTTCGGCCTTCGAGCATGGCTGGCCCCTGCCCTCACCCCCCCCCCCCCCCGAGGGACCAGAGGACTTCCATTCGTGCTCACCCCTTCCCCCCCTAAGGCTATCTTCCCGGCGGATCGGGAGGAACGAGCCCCCAGCGAGGTGTTGCTGACTGCGGCTGTAGCGCTCTGCTGAGTGCGGCAGAGGCGTTGCGAGAGGCATGTTTCACTCGCTCTTCGTTCCGCCTTGAGTTTCCAGCTCCGGCCCCAGCTTGCCTGTAGAGGCTCCCCCTGCACTCTTGGCCTGGAGCGGTCCAGCATTGGAGCTCCTCTTCTGACACCAGATCCTGGTGGAAGCTGCTGTTGGGCCGGGAGGCGCCTGACCACCTTGCCCTTTGTGGAACCTGCCCGCTCCTGCTGCTGCCCCCCCCCCTGGGGGTGAGTCCTGGTCGTTGTGGGCTGCTGTGCCCGTGGAGGAGGGCCGCGGCACAGGGGCGCTGTGGACCCCTATCACATTTAAGGTTGGTGCACCAGGCCCCCACCTCACAGCACCTGGAAAGTGTCCTCCGGCCTGCCCCTCTACAGCTGCACACGAAGTGGGTCGGGCCGGTGGTCCAATTACTTGCCTACCACCATTTGTGGGGGGCCTCCCCATTTCTGTCTGGATCTCATTTGATGGACAGTGGTGGGGGCCATAGTGCGCTCAAGTCAGGATTCTTTCACTCGTTCCACCGAGGACACCCCCTACTGCACGCCCTGGGACCGCCCAGGGCCCATTGACTTTTTGGACTGCATTTCTGGCACACCATGCGCATCGGACCTTGTCCTCATGGATTTTGAACCCTTGGTCTCCTCTTCCCCATTGCCGTGCCCAGCATCCTTTCCTTGGCAGTGGGCTAGAGGAAAGGAACCCACCTGGAATTCCGTACTTTCACATAGGAAGCCCCCAGAAGTGCCTTCCCCATTGACTCCCTAGCTGGGTGCCCAATGCTGTTGTGCCCCCTTTTTTGTGCTCTGGCCTCTCTTCCATTGCTCCGGGCAGGGTCTCCAGCCCTTCCATTCCCAGCTGCATCCATTCTAAAGCCCGTTTCAAGTCGGTCACTGGAGCCTTCATGAGCTGGTCTGAATCTCTCCAGAAGTTCTGTCGTTCCCTCCACACTCCTTGCCATGGCGGCCCCGTCGCAGCCAGAGCCGAGGGACTCCAATTCAATCGCCAAAGGCATGGCAGCTCTACTGGAGGAAATCCGAGGCTTTAGAGCAGACATAGAGGTTAGGTTGGACACCCTGGACAAAAGGGTTGATACCATTGACGATTCAGGCCCTGGAAGGGAACACGGCTTCTATCGATCTGCTGGAGACCCAGTTTGATGTGCGTTTGGCGGAGTTGGAAAGAAGGGAGGAGAAGTGCACCTTGAAACTTGACTATAGAAAATAGAGAACGTCGCTACAACCTACGTTTCCTGGGCTTTCCGGAACAAGAAGGCGAGACACAGTCCGACATAATCAAAGCTGTCAACGCTGTTATCAGTTCACTTTTTGATGGGGCCAATAGCAGCGAACCGACTATTGACAGGGCACACGGAGCAGGTGTCTCGGCTACGGGTCCCAGATCCGTCCTGGGGAGGTTTCACTATTTTTCCAAGAAAACAAAACATTTGGATCTGGCGCGGAAAAGAGGGCCGATTGGCTGGGAAAACACGCAAATCTCGATTTACCAGGACCGGTCTGCTCTTTTCTTGCTGAGGCGCTGTCTCTGTGCCCCCTTGACTAGGATGCTCCAGTCCAAGGGTTGCGATACAGGTGGGGATACCCTGTCTCGCTCTTGTTTGAGCTGGAGGGCTTCAAGTATGCCTTGGTCATGGAGGACGACATACGCAGAGTGTCTCAGGAAATCTTCGGTGACTCAGGTGTGGACATTGCCGAGGCTGGGAGGGAGAGAGAATTGGTTGGCCCTAGTAATGCTAATGTTTCCATTGAGAGAGGGAAAGTTCGGGGCCATAGAAAATTTAGAAGGGTTGCCCTGGCCTCTCCGAGAGCCCACAACGACTGACGAGGCCCTGGCTGAAACCCAATCTACTTTGCTGGGTTGGTGCATGCCGACCCAGTCCCGTCTGGTGTGATATTCTCTGTGGTTTTAGTGCATCCCAATCCATTCAAGCTTTTGTTGTTGGAGAAATGTCGATCATAATCTGTCACTGTCCTGCTCGTGCGTTGGCATTGGCCGGTAGGAGACAGGGGTGGGGGGTGGGGGGGGGCTGAACGATTTTGCATGTATTTAGCTCAGGGGGGCATGTGCTTCTTGCAAAAGGGATAGGTTTGCTCTCTGTTCGTGCTCTGTTCTGAGGGGGGGGGGTATTGTTTGAGCCCAGAGGGGGAAGACACTGGTGGTCTGGCCTGGCGACAAAGTTTGCGTCGCTCAGAATCCAGGCACTCAAGGTTGGAGGCGGGAGGTGGAGAATCTATTCGGAATGGTTTATTGGAGTTATTTTTATGATTACCAAGCGCTGAAAGACGTAACAGATCTACAGGTATTCTAGTGTGTAACCTTGGTGCACAGAAACATCATGGGGAGTGGGATATAAAGCAGTCCCCCTGTCGAGCCGCAAGGGATTTCCCTTTATATGATGGATGACTCATCTCACTCACTGACTGACTGTGGGGTCCTTAAATTTGCGTGGGCTAAACTCACCTACTAAAAGGTTGAAGGTGATTAGAGAATTCAATAGGCTCCAGCTACACCTGTTTGTACAGGAGACCCATTGGGTTAAGGGGAAAGAGCCGAAGCTCAGAGCTCGGGCCATAAAGCATATGTTTTCCTCAACTTATGTAGCAAAGAAGCGCAGTGTTGCGATATTGGTTTCTCTCAAGGCTCATTTCTCTCCCAAAGCACAGCGCTCTGACCCTGAGGGCAGATTCATTTTTTTCAATGGGGAGGTGAGAGGTAGGTTGTTTACTTTGGTGAGCATATACACCCCGAAGGAGGCACAGGATCTTTTCTGGGAGTGGATGAAAGAAAGAATGATGGCTTTCACAGAGGGTGTCCTATTGGTGGGAGGGGATTTCAATATGGTTCTCTGCCCGGAGTCAGCTAATCCATGTGCTGTTAGGAGTCTCCAGAGGAGGCTTCCAGTTGCCTTACATAAGGTTAATGGCGAATTGAGTCTGTTGCACTTTTCACATTTTTCTCCAAGCCTCATGCAACGTTCTCCAGGATAGACTATATCCCGATAGACTCCTCGCTCCGAGAGCACATTACTGACAGTAGTGTAGAGTCTATCCTGTGGTCTGACCATGACTTGGTCAGGATCCGCATAGGTGTCCCCCACCACCCCCTCCGCAGGGTCCCGATGGTCATGTAATGACTTTCTGTTGCAAGATAAAGAACTGAGTCAGTCCCTCTTAGCTGCCATAAAAGAGTACTTCACTATCAGTGATAACAGGGAAGTGGGGGTCATGGGGGTCTGGGATGCGTTCAAGGCTACCATTAGGGGTACCCTCATGGAGATGTAAGCGAGGAGGAAGAGGGGGAGAGAGACAAGGAGGAGAAGATTCTAAGAGACGATAGCAGCTATCCAGCCAGGGGGGAAATTAAAGACGCAGTTGTTCCCAGGCAAGTGGGCGGAATTACAACAGCTTAGGTCGAAGCTTGCAGCCCTTCTTTCAGGCCAAACGGAAAGGAAGCTGGCCTTTTTAAAACAGAAGTACAAGGGGAAAAGGCCGATAGGATGTTAGCTTGGAAGCTGAGGGAACTTAGAAACAGTAGGAGAGTGGATTCCATCTGTTCCCCTGAGGGGGAGAAGGTCATAAGAGATGGGTCCATAGAGGAACAATTTCGGCAGTATTACGAGCGGCTGTATACCTCGGGATGTATGGAGGATGGCACGGATATCAACCATTTATTGGAGTCCCTGCCCATTCTCCGCCTCCCGCCTGAAAGGGCCGAACCCCTGGATCTCCCCATTACAGTGCAGGAAATAATAGATAACATCTCCTCTCTGAAAGGCGGCACCTTACGGGAGATGATGGATTTACGGTTCGCTTTTATAAATCATTTCGCTCTGCACTGGCCCCGTTCATGGCCAAAATGTTCAATTCCGCCCTTGAAACAGGAGCCCTACCTCACTCGATGTCCACCCTCATTGTGGTTCTTCCCAAGGAAGGGAAAGACCCCTCCCAATGTCAGTCCTATCTCCCTATTTTGCTCCTGAACACGGATGTCAAAATCCTGCCCAAACTCCTTGCCAATAGGTTGGCTAAACACCTTCCGGCCTTGGTGCATGGAGCCCAAGTAGGCTTTATCCCCGGGAGGCAGGAGTCAGACAATGTTAGAAAGACGTTGGATCTCATGCATGAGGTTTCGAGTCGTGATCTAGAGGCCTACCTTCTCTCGTTGGAATCAGAAACCACGTCGAATGGCCATATATGGTTAAGGTGCACCAAAAAATGGGCTTTGGAGGTTTTGTGGGTGGGTCTCGGCATTGTACAACGGCCACTTGGCAAGGGTGCTTGTTAATGGTACCACCTCGGCATCCCTACACCCCTCTAGAGGTACCCGCATGGTGACCCATACCCCGCCCCCTTTTATATGCCCTGGCAATGGAGCCTTTGGCCATTGTGATTAGGGTAGAGGAGGTAATGTCTGGGGTTCAGTGTGGCGATTACGAATTCAAGCTGTCCTTGTTCGCTGACGATAACTTGGCCTATTTGACCAACATCCAGGACTCTCTTCCTCACCCGTTTGACCTTATTGGTGCGTTTGGGTCCTTCTCGGGGCTCAAGATCAATATATCTAAGTCGTGTACAATGCCTAGGGGCGCTAGGGATCTCGAAACCAATGGTAAATCTGAGGTGCAGGGAATGAGAATAGAATGGGGGGGCCACCTCTTATTTAGGGATTGCCATCCCTAGGGACCATGGCAACTTATCTGAATCCAATTTTCCCCCGATTTTGAGGAAGTTGAGTAACAATCTTGTACGCTGGGCACCCTTCACACTCTCGTGGTTCGAGCGCATGCTCACGGTTAAAATTTACCAGGTTACTCACCGTAGTGACCATCTTACTCCTAGTCCATAGTCCCCTTTCCTCCATACTTGTGGGACATCTCTCCGTCCTGTGGGACGGGACCGGAGCACTTTGTAAAAAGCATCCACATATTTCCAAAAATGTGTCCTTCCTCTCTTTCCTGCGCGGGGCCCAGCACGCGGCCGTAACCCCACCCACCTTGGCTCCACCCCGCGCATCGCCCCTCAGTCCTTTTCTTTGCCAGGTCAGAGACCCATTACCAATAACAGAGGAACCTTATTAGAGGGGACGGCGGGCGGGCGTATGGAGGAAAGGGGACTATGGACTAGGAGTAGGTGGTCACTACGGTGAGTAACGTGGTCCTCCTACGTCCCGTCCCCTTTCCTCCATACTTGTGGGAGATCCCCAAGCACTCCTTACAGGAACTACGGGTGGATGGAAATACTCCTTACTGAAAAAAGGTTCTTCAGCACAGCCTGACCAAACTGAGCATCAGCTCTAGAACTCATATTGAGGCAGTAATGCTTACAGAAAGCAGATGGAGAGGCCAAGTAGCTGCCCTAGCGATGGACTCCCAGGGAACATACTTCTGAAAAGCAACCGCAGCTGCCTTGCCCCGCACCAGGTGTGCATGAATACCTTTAGGAGGCTTCAGCTTTTGGATAGTGAAAGACTCCGTGATGCAGGCGGCAATCCACCTAGAAATAGTTGCCTTAGACGCCTGCTTGCCTTGAGGGTTGCTGAAAGTCACAGAAAGTTTAGAAGAACTTTTAAGCTCAGAAGTCCTATCCAGGTAGAACTTAAGAGCTCTTCGGACATCAAGACAGTGTAGAACCCTCTCCGCCTCTGAGGCGGGGTTCGGTAAAAAAGACTGGTAGGGAGATCGATTGATTCAAATGGAATTCGGTCACTACCTTCAGCAGAAAAGCCGGATTAGTTCGAAGGACTACCTTGTCCTTGTGAAAGACCAAGAAAGGATGCTCCACCGACAATGCCTGGAGCTCACTCACTCTCCATGCCGATGTGACGGCAACCAAAAATGACACTTTCCAAGACAAGTACTTGAGGTCCACAGTAGCCATTGGCTCAAAGGGTTTATTGCACAGCGCCGCCAGGACAACATTCAGGTCCCATGGCGGGTGCGGATTACGAACTGGAGGGTAAAGGCGTGTTAAACCAGCGAAATGCCTCTTTACCACTGGGTTAGTCAGAGAAAACGAACATTGATCCGTAGAAATATAAGCGGAGACCGCTGAAAGGTAAGTCCTGCATGACAGAACATGAACCCCTGACTCTGCTAGGGAGGACACGAAGGACAACACCGTGTCAACCGTGGCCCCCCTTGGATCCAATTTCTTCTCTAGACACCAATGACAGAACCTGAGCCATTTACTCTTGTACTAAGATCTGGTCGAGGGTTTTCTGGCTGCCTGGATAATATGCATGTACCAGCAGACAAATTCAGATGCTCTAAAGACCTGAACTCAGGCACCATGCCGCCAAGCTGAGCGATTGTGGGGAAGGGTGCCACATCTGTTGCCCTTTGTGAAGGGGATCGGGAGTTACTGGTAACCTGATCGGCGGACACACCGACAGGTGTTGAAGTTCTGAGAACCAAAACCTGGCCGGCCACCAAGGAGCTTTCAGTAGAAGAGAACAGTTCACAGAGTTCTTCAACTTCCAAATTGCTCGATGAACCAGAGGAAGAGGCGGGAAGGCGTAAGCTCTCATGTTGTGCCATGGGATCTCGAGTGCGTCCCCCAGAGAGGAGGCTCCCAGCCCCCCTCTGGAGGCGTACTGAGGAAGCTTCTTGTTCATCGCTGTGGCGAAGAGGTCCACCTCCGGTGTGCCCCAACGCGAGAAAAACCATGATAGGATCTCCGCCTTCAACTCCCACTCGTAGCTGACCACTGTCCGCCGGCTGAGAGCATCCGCGGCGACATTCAGCCGGCCTGGGATGTGCACTGCAAGCAGCCAGACCCCATGAAGCACGGCCCACTCCCAAATCTGAATGGCCAGATCCTCGAGATGGGGGAGACTTCGTTCCCCCCTGCTTGTTTATGTAGTACATTGACACCACATTGTCCGTTCTTATGCGGACCACTTTGTTGACAATGAGAGGTCTGAACGACTTGAGCGCCAGAAAAATCGCCAGAAGCTCCAAATGATTTTTGTGCAGGAGCTTGTCCTGAGGCGACCAGAGGTCCCAGACTTGAAGGAGATCTAACGTCGCACCCCACCCGAGGAGGGAGGAGTCCATCGTGATCGTCACCATAGGGACCGGGTCCTGAAACCCCGCACCCCCAGACAGATTGCTGAGCGATGACCACCAGTCCAGGTCCACTCTCATGGAATCCGGAATTATTATCCGCATGGAATCTGGGTCCACTGCCTGACGCCATGAATTCCGAAGGGCTATCTGAGTCCGTCTCATTTTGAGACGAGCATAAGGAAGAGCCAGCACACACGAGGCCATGAGGCCCAGAAGCCTCTGGAACCACCAGGCCGACATACTCTCCAACTGCGCAAACATCTGACACGTGGCCAACAGATCCGCCATTCTGTCCCGGTCAGATATACTCTGCAGTCGATCGTGTCCCAACAAAAACCCAGAAAAATCAGGTCCTGAGAGACCATCATGGAGGATTTCCGCCAGTTCACCGACAGCTCAAGATGGAACAGGAGCTGAAGGAGAGACTGGAGTTTGCCCGCAGCGGACAAGGGCTGCGTAAAAGCCAATCGTCCAAATAAGGATACACACGGATACCCTGAAGACGAAGATAGGCCGCGATCACCGACATCTTCGTGAAGACACGCGGCGCCGAGCTGAGGCCAAAAGGAAGCACCCGAAACTGGAAGTGCTCCTCTCCCAAAGAGAAACAGAGGTACCTCCTGTGTGGAGCCCAAATCAGGATATGCATGTACGCGTCCTGAAGATCCACTACGCTGAGCCAGTCGCCCATCTGCAAAGAGGACCGTATCTGGCTGGGCGTGATCATCTTGAATTTCTCTTGGGGTAGAAAGAGGTTGAACTGGGAAAGAGGTTGAACTGGGAAAGGTCTAGGATGGTGCGCAGGCCAGCCTGGTTGGGTTTGGGCACCGTAAACAGCCGGTAGAAGCCCTGCCCTCGCTCCCCAAAGGGAACGGGTTCCACAGCCCTGAGGTCCAGGAGTTTCTGAACCTCGGCGTTGAGGGAGGGCGAGCCCAACGGCTGAAAAGGAGGGTTGAGGGTGGGTTAGGGGGTAAAGGTAAGCGGAAGCCCGCCCGAGCGACTGACAACACCCATCTGTCTTCCGTGATGGTCTGCCATGCCTCCCAATGAGACGCAATGCGCCCTCCCACCGGGGTCTCGTGCGAGCGCGGAAAACCCTCATTTGGCAGGTTTATCAGTGGCGGTGCCACCTGAACCTGATGAGGAGGCTGAGGAGCGGGAGAAATACTGCGTACGCTGTGGTCTACGGCGGGGATTCCCCGCAGGAGTATCCACTCTGCGATTCTTGCGGTCGAGGAATCCCCTAAAACCAGAGGAAGGTCGCACTTGCGACAACGGCCTTTGAGCCTTGAAGGGAGGTTTAACCAGAACAGACAATGATTTAGCCGTCTGAGCGCTATCCTTGGTTTTGGTGAGCTCTACATCAGTAGAAGAATGAAAAAGCTCCTTACCATCAAATGGAAGGTCCAATACTTTGTCTTGCACTTCCTTCGAAAACTTAGTGGCATGCAACCACGCTTGCCTCGAGGTATCAACCCCGAGCATCATGCCCCGAGCCGAGGTGTCTACATGATGAGCCGCAGCCTCCAGATCATCCTGGGACAAGACGCTCGCATCGGAAAGGCCACCTCTGAAGTCTTCCAACTTCTCGACCGGAATGTGCTCCTCAAACTCCGACAGACCTTTCCACATCCGCATGTTAGCTCTCGCCAAAATCAATTTGGCATTGGCCTGCCTGAGCTGCCAGGCCGAATTGGCAAAGATCTTCCTCCCTAGGGAGTCCAGGAGCTTGTCCTCCTTTCCCAAGACCTGAGTAGCCGTCGCGGAAGAGGATGCTGCAGGTCTGGACTGCAACGTGGCCGCAGCCACCACTGTGGAGGAGGGGGGGGTGGACAAGACGACAAGGCCACTTCCTCCGAAGAGTGCAGCCTGTACCTCGCGTCAATCTTTTTATTGACAAAAAGTCCTGAGTGTGGCTTCTCCCAGACTCTTCGGACCTCAGCCAAAACATCCTTCTGCAGGAAAAGGCCGGTACGCTCCAAATGAGACAGGGTGAACGCCCCAGAAAGTACGCCCTCCTGTGGAGCAGGTGCCTCGGGAACTGGAACATCTAAGAAATTCATCATGTCCAGTACCCGGTCATGAAAAGCTCCAACAGAGCGGGGAAGGTCCTCGTTGTCCTGCTCGCCGAGAGTCATCTGACAGGTCAGGATCCTGCTGAACCGTGTCAGGCACTGCCTTGTCCACTGGGGACAACGATGGCAAAGGCAGAATAGCATGGGCAGGCACCACGGGCAAAGGAGGCGCCAGCGAAACCACCAGAGGAACAGGTGGAGCAGGGGGCGCTGGTGGACACATTTCCTTAAAAAGCCCTTTGAAATACTCCCTCATGGGGTCGGTGCGCATAAGCGCTTGAAATTTACCGAAAAAAGCGTCCTCAGGAGATTGCTTCGGAACCTGAGTAGGTCTCTCATGAGGTGGACAAACCCAGGGACGTAACGGAGAAGGGTACCACGCCGGGCCCACCTTCCGCCGACGTATCCACATAAATCAAAGGGGCCGCCCCTGCAGGCAATGAAACATTGTGCAGAAGAGGCATCCGGGCGTTCCAATCATAAACGGGCCAGTAAGGATGCGCACAAGTGACCTTAGGTTCACCCAAAGGACCGAACCCTACACCAGGGGCCGATGGCGTAGTTGTAGGGTTAGTACCTAAAATGGCCGCCGTGGTCGTGGCGGGAATGGCCGCCATTTTGTCTTCATCTGAGGGGAACTGCGGCACGTGAGGAGGTGAGGCAGGGGTCCCCGTCGATGGATCAGGGGTCTTAATTTTAGCCTCAACATAAGGAACCTCGGCAGAGCCGGTACTGTGAGGCCTGGAATGTTTCTGCAACATACCAACCGCCAACTGAGCCTTCGAAGGAAGGACCTCGGCACTGCTGGTAAAAGAAGAACCTTGCTTCTTTGCCCCCTCAACACATCTGGTATCACCACAAGAGCGGGAACGGTGAGAAACCGCTTTCACCGACATGGCCCTGCCCGGCCCCTCAGAACTGTTGGTAGCCTTAGCCTCTGTACGAGAGACCTCGAGCCTAGGCCCGTTAATGGCCTTTTCGGCACGGGCCTCAAACATCCGTTCGGTAAACACAAGCCCAGCCAAGGCCTCGGGGCGCACCGCGGTCTTGTTTTTGAGGGAAGCCGAACGAGAGGCCTCAGAACAAGATCTGGTACCCTGTGACTCAGCAGAACTGGGTCTACACACAGCCCCCACAGGAGGGGACTCGGAAGTTACTCCAGTGTACACAGGCCCCTTACAGAGACCCTCGGAGAAAACTCTGGTAGAATTATTAGGCCCGACAGGCACCTCAGGGCGAACCCTGGTGACAGAGCGATCAACGCCCCTCCCGGCTCGAGAGGAACCCGGAAAGGTATTCCCCCGGCCGGGGTGCTCTGAAAAGTAAAGAACTTACTGGACGTTTCTTCTTCTCGTCGATGAACGCCTGAAAATGAGATGGGGAGTGCGTCGGAACACCTCCTCCCACCGTTCCAACCGACGTTGAAGAGCCCGGACCGAAATGGAGTCACAGTAAAAACAGGAGTCCCAACGGTGTTCCAGATCCAAACACTCTAAACAAAAAGGATGGGGATCTGCCCTCGCGAAGCGACGATGACACGAACAACAGTCTGGAAAGTCTAATTTAAAAGACAGACAGACTAGAAGACGAACGCTAGCGAGAGCCAGAGAGGAAAACAGGGAAGAAAATCTTCTGAGGATGCGAGTGCATCCGGCCCCGATCGAGCGGAGAAAAGGACTGAGGGGCGATGTGCGGGGCAGAGCCAAGGTGGGTGGGGTTACGGCCCAGCGCAGGAAAATGAGGTAGGACAAATTTTGGGAAAAATGTGGATGCTTTTTACAAAGTGCTTCGGTCCCGTCCCACAGGACGGAGAGATGTCCCACAAGTATGGAGGAAAGGGGACGGGACGTAGGAGTAGAATGTTTTGCCTCCGCTTCTTTATCTCTTTTCGGCCCTTCCTATTGTTATCCCGGAAGCTTTCTTCAAGTTATTACAGGCCCGGGTTCATAGTTTTATTTGGAATGGCACGAGGGCAAGAATTAAACTTTCAACCTTAACATTACCGAAAACGTGTGGGGGTTTTGGTCTTCCCAACTTTAGGTTATACTACAAGGCGGCCAAAGCTGCGAGTGATGTTAGAGCACATGAGGGACGACATGGGGACTTATTGGACCTATTTTGAGGACATTCACTTGCATCTTAAGAAAGTTAGGATCTCTTATGGGCCCCTCCCAAGTCCCTCATCACATCTCAAAACCCACCCAACCCTGGCCGCCCTGTGGGCGCTGTGGAAACTGGACAAGGATAACAAGCTACTGTCCTCTTAGCCGTCCCATCCTGACGTCCCTTTGGGGTTCCCCCTTTGACCTAGGATCCAAGGGTTTTTGTGATATTTGGTTATGGTCGGACAAGGGGTTGGAGAGGGCAGCTCAGCTCTTCCGCCAGGGTGTCTTCATTGAGTATGACCAGCTGTCCAAAGCAATGGGGGACAACCCGCCCTCTGTCTTTGAATACTTACGCCTTGGGTTCCTCACTCATCCCAGATGGTTGTCTGCCTTGATTCGCCACCTTACCCCCCTTTGAGAGAATTATGGTGGAATCCACGACTAAGAAGGGTTCCCTCTCTGGGATTTATAAAACTTGATGTTCGAGGGTGTATCACCACTATGCCCTAGGATTTGACACAACGGGGAACCTGGTACCACATGTGGTGTGAGGGCCCAGCTGTCCGAGTGTACTGGACCGAGTTGCTTAGCTGGATCAAGGAAATTGTGGGCACGTGTCCGTCCCTACTCCCCCTGGAGGTCCTCCTGGATACACCAACGCTCGACTCCGAGGTGTACGCCTTTTCCAAAAGTGGTTGTGGCGATGTTGAGAGCGGGGAGACTTGCTCTCTCTCAAAAATTGAAGAGCTCCTCCACCCCTTCCAAAGCTGAATTGCTCGCTAAACTTTGATCCATCTTTACATATGAGAAATTGTCTGCTATAACCAACAATGCAATGTCCTCTTTTGTGCAGGATTGGACAGTTCTCCTGAATGACGATTGTGAAGCTACGAGATTGTAACTATGTTGTGCTACTGGAACCATTGCATTTTTACTTGACCCGTTTGCCAACTGTATTTTGCCCGATGTTATGGATACAAGTCTTGACCTCACTACGTCAGTCACCTTTAGTTTTCTTACACTGTGCTTTTGTTTCGCCCCAATGCTTTCAGTTCCCGTCATCGACTGGGCTTGGTAAGGTTTAGTGCGGGGGTGGGGAGGGGGGGGGGGGGGTGCAGAAGGGCGATTAAAAAAATAAATAAATAAATAAATAAATAAAATCGGGGAGTAAAGTCTAGCATTCTTCTACTGACTTTTCTTATTCTTGTGACCAGAGGTTACCTGGTCCTTTTCTATATATGTTGAAATGCTCAATAAAAACAAAGTTTAAAAAATAAATCCATGAACATGAAATCCCAGAGTCCAAGCCATACCTTGGATTCGGCACATCCCACAAATTCCTCCACAAGCTGCTGCTCCCTCCTTCCTTCCTGCCTCCTGCTCGTCTCTGCCATCCTCAACCAGACCTCACCTGAAAAAGAAAACACTTCTTGCCTCCTGTTAAGTCCCCTTCCTCCCTCCTTTTGGATCAGTCACTTTCCCCTAACAAATCTGTACTGCTCTCCCATCCCGGGAGGTGTATTTGCATGGGGAAGTCGTCAAAGCTTGCAACGTATGGCATAACATCCATGGTGTCATACGAAGTTCATTGGAACAATTTGTGTTTTAGGATTCATGCTCCTGGACAGTGTGGATACGTTTTTGATCAAGTCCCTGGTGGTTTTGCAAGTGAGTATTTATGCGCTATTTCGTGCTTCTGCTTCCTATCAGCCCCACGTCACTGATAGTTGTACAGGCTTACGGCTTTCACAGGTAGCACACTCTCTCTGGATTCCTCTTAGATCTCTAAACTTCACTTCAATGATCAATAGTATTGTCTCCACTTGGAAGACACTTTTCAAATCAGGTCAGTCTCCAAGTCAGGCCATCCATATGGACTCCATGGAAGTCATCTGCATGTCTGAGCTGTTCATCCTCTACGACAATTAATCAAAGGAGTCCAAAATGTCCACTGTCTGACATGCCCTTTGAGTTATAACTGATAACAGACCCATGGGAGCCTTCTTTACATTCAGGTGCGCGTTTGCTTTTCTTGGTTTCTCTTTTTTGCTGTTTTTTGCTGTTGGAAGACTGGGATCACTGCATGGATTATCGTTTCCGGATACTGCTTACTTATCAATAAACAGAAATTAAAATAAATGAATGAATGATTGAGGGATCTGCTATTAGTGTGGATTGAGAAGGTAAACTAAGTAGGTACCTTTTAAGTAGGTACCTTTGGTCATTCAAGTCACTCAGTCATGCTGGTCCATCATTTCATCTGATCGCAATCACATCTAGAGCCACTGCGCATGGAGCGTACCAGTGCACTTTGGCATTACCCATCCGCAACTATGGGTGCCAACACCAGCTTGTCCCCCCCTGAGACCTCAGCAACACCCGCAGCTCTAGTGTGTCATATTTCCACCTATGCTCTGCAGTGTGCCTCTGATGTCCGACAGGAAATGCCACCCAAAGAGCTTGGGGGGTCTGCCAGAGCAAGGGGGCGAGGGCAATTCTGCACTGGTTTCCACCCCTCCAAGACCTCAATTACGATCACAGGGATTCTGGTCACTGTTGATTCAGTACTTCATCGCTAAACTCAGCAGCCTAGGCGGGAAAATAGTTGCGACAGGAGAGCCTCACAGTGAAGATAGTGCCAGACCCCTAAGGATTTGGGCATCTTGGGCCTGGCAAAGATCTGCTGTCCTCTCCCCAGGTGTGAGAAAATATTGAAGCACAGAAGAAGCAGTGCCACAAATTCACAAGCATGGGAAATATAAAAGTGCAAGATTGTGAAATGAGGAGTCAACAGGAGCACTACACTGGCAGCCCAGCACAAAAAGGTTTAACACAAAAAGGAAACACAAAGAATGAAACATTATTTACCTGTTATCAAAATCATCCATATTAGATATCTTCATCAGATTCACACTTTTAGTATTCACCCTGCAGCATTACCAAGTGAACAGCTACGAAAGCATCCAAACACTTTTCTGATCTGTGCCTCCACGCTGGCGAGCTGGCTTTTAATGGTCCTCTATATCTCTTAACGAAATGGAGAAATCATACGTTTGCATGATCTAGAAAATCAAGACAACTTCAAGGGGTTTAATGTTATCACCCTAATCTATTACTTTTTAAGCTCCATTTCAATTAAAAAGAAATCATCCTTTATAATCTAAAAGGTTTGTCACCTTAGCAAATTAACTTGTCCCAATCCATTATCCCCAATCTTTCATACCAGTTGAATCTCTCTGGGTCAGAAGGATGGGCCTGGTGGCATGACTGCACATCAAAAATCAAATATATATGCCTGGCAACTGCACTACTATATGCACCGCCCTCCCTAATCGACCCAACAATTTGAATCAGACTATGCCAGGAATACTAGATGGACAGGATCAATTAGTCAGAAGATATGCGGGTATGTGGAAGAAAAGGGAACGGAAGACTAGGAATAGAGTACTCCTTAGGGTATGTTTTACTTACTCATCTCTTTCCTCAATAATATGAGATTCCAAAAGCAGTAAATGAAAAAGGCCGGAAATTTTGAAATTCAAATAAGTTAGTGGGCACAGCCCAACCAAACTGGGCAACCCCCTTTGAAATAACATCAATACAATAACTGCGCTCATCTGATGCGCCAGGCACCTCAAAAGAATTTCAAAACTCAAATGGAGTCAAGATTACTTTTTTTATTTTGTTAAATTAGGGTCTCAAGAACCGTGTTCAGTTTCTTGTATGTGCCCGTCTGTGTTGACACGTGTTTTGGCCATTAAGGCCCTTCTCAGAAAACTGGGTTTAATCGATTACAGAACAGTGCGTTTCCTCCAAATACATAACATTCTATATCAAATACATTAATTGAACTTATGTAGCCCCATTGCATTTAAAAAAAGTAATTTTGCCTCAATTTGAGTTTTGAAATTCTTTTGAGGTGCATGGCGGAACAGAAATTGTCTAAAACATAAGGTGTGGGTATAACTTAAGTACTCTAAAGGTGCGACAGGCACATTTTCTCTTTGGATCTTGAGATATCTAAGTCGCAGGAAGATAGTTTATATACCCATCTACATTTTTGTGATCAATAGAATAACGTTTAAGTTGAGGACCAAATGGCTGCCTGCCACATAACATCCATTAATACATGTTTTGAAAAGCTATGCTTTAGCACAGAACAATTGAGCTTGGAACCGTTTGAGAGCTCAGGAGTAAGGATATTTGAACTTCGTAAGATGCAGCATGTAAGAGATCCCCAGTGTACAATGGAAACCTTAGACATTACATTTACCTTCTATGAAGGGTAAATTATGTTTTGCAGGTTACAGGTAAGTAATCATGCTTGGCAAAGTATGTTTGAGTTGCGAGTTTGTGACTTTACCAATTAGAGTCACAGGCAATGTTTAAAGGCCTGCAGATACTCTGAATACTAAATTGATGGGTCAGTATTCTTGGTTGCCCTGCGATCGGTGTTCACTTAATCATAGGTCAGTCTCTCATATGAAATGGTCAGCGTTGGTTAAAGCACAGCAATGAGGTGCTGCAGACAATCAGAATAGCAGAACCACCACAGGAAATGGGAACTGTATAAATTGAGTATGCTACAGATATGCTGTTCGCAGCAAGTATATTTCTGGTAGCAAAAGATGCTGTTGGTGACAAGCAGTTACATTTCAGGTATCTAACAGACCCCTTGGAATCCAACAATATTTGCAGAGTTTATTTGCAGAGTTCTTTTATTGTGTAAAAATCGTCCCTTGGCTCAATGTATTAGAGCTCAGTGTTTCCCAGTACTCCCACCGCTTTGTGTCCGATTTGCGCAAACTTGAGCAGCAACACTTCTTTGGAGAACAAGGGCATTAGAAGGGTTTCTTCAACCAGCTGTGCCTGCCGGGTTAAGGGAAGAGAGGACCAATCAGCTTGCAAAATACTGGTCTTGGTAAAATTGAGCAAGTAGAGCTCCCTCGCTGTCTTTTTTTTGGTTTGACATTCTATGCTTGTCTTTTGGGACTCATTAGTAGATGTAAGTCTTCAAATTCCAGGTTCAAATTGAAGATTTATAGCACAATGCAGACAGCCTCCAATCAGGGGGTGCAGCCTTTCAAACAACCGGCAGACACCGAATGGTGGTCGCCACATTCAAACTTTTTCCAGAAATGAAAATTATCTGAATTCAGCTCAGGCAGAAGCTATGACCAGGTATGACATCCATTTCCTTTCACACAAAGGAAACGAAGTGTAGCTGAGAAACGCAGTGTACTTCAAACAAAAGGGTTATCCAATAAAGTACCCCTCTGGAAGCAGCAAGCAGCAAGCTGAACCCCAACAGTTCATTCCTCTGCCACCAACCAACTGAGCAACAGCTCACTATGCAAGGTTATTTGATACAGTAAACAGGATGTTTTGCGACACGCTACCCAACCGTACGGCGCCAGGTGCCACACGCAGGGGTGGGTAGCTAGCACATCACAGAGTTTGCCATCTGAATAAAGCAAGCATCTATGTTGACCTAATTAGGGAAAGGAGTTGATAAACCAGTCAAGAAACCACAAAATGTTCAGGCCCACTTATAAGAACTACATTTTAGGACTTCACCCTCACAGAAGGGATGGTCTGTTTGGAATAAACCAAGACCTTTAGCTTCCAAACAATCTTTGGCTCTTCGTCAACTGGCATTGGAGAAATAGAAGCACTAGCAGCGGTTCTATTTGGCTTGCTCCTGTTCTTTGGAGGATCCTTGGAAACTCAGGTAGTACCATGAGCAGGAGGATGCGCCTTCTTCATAAATTCCCAGATAATATTAGTCAGAGTGAGAGGTCATACATTTATGAAATGGGTCCAAGTTGTGCCTGGCGAATAAGAGATGGCTAATGAAGGAGTGAATGTACACGAGAGCCTGCACAAAATTGTAGGGTAGAGAATAGGACCATGCAAGACCACACAATCACCCAGTCAATATGACATAGAAGTGTGCACTTGATGTACCAAAACAGGCAAAACAAATTCATGAGTTGTATAAGCTGTAGATATGTCAGTCTATATAAAAGAAATGTAACTTAACTGAAGGCTTAAAACCACTTTTGCTTGATGTTTTCATGTCACACAATGCAGCATCAAGAAAAGTTGGCTCCATTAAATTATCAATGTTAGACTTCATTAAAGGACTGAAAATGCCTTCTGAAAACTCTAAATCTGCATACATAACAGCATTCCTAGAGGGTCTGGAAGGCTTTCTGTCAGCTGTAGTAATACAATGGCTTTGTGTTCAAGATAGCATAGCAGAGCACACTTTTAGAAACCTTCTGCCTCTTCACTGAAGAAGACAAATGAAGTTTTCACAAGATGAATTGTTAACGCCACTACTTCTGAGAACATGTATGTTACTTCTGAGAAGCCTTGGAAAAGGAAAAAATAGAAAGTGGGCAATGCGTGTGCGGGCCCCAGCACAAAACGGTGCCAGTTTTCCTGAGATCTGGGGGGAAGGAGGACCTGAACGTAAGAGAATGGGAAGAATGTAAAAGATGTATCGCAACAACTTTGGTAATCACTGGAAGAAAAGTAGGCTATATTTCCAATGCTCCAAGAAAAGGATTGTGCAGTGATCTTGTATTGAATAATCGACCTGGAGTCCTGCATTCATGTTGTTCTTTGGGTGGTGGTGCCTTGTAAAGACTTGAAAAGTTGCATTTTTGTTAACTTTCCATCATGTGGCATCTCTGGTAAAGAGGTTTTGTGAAAATGGGAAGAAGTGTCTTTTTGCTGCTGATTTGGAAGAACTTCTCCTTCCACTCAAATTAGACTGGACTGAACACTCCTATTGCCACCAATGCCCCAGCCATCCACACCTTCCTTGTGATTGTGAATTCTATTTGTCAAGAGAGCTGTAACAAGCACGTCTATTTCCTCTCTGCCTGCGACACCCAATGACTTTTTCCAGCCCCATTATGCCCATGGACCAGTGGTACTATTTTATACCTGCTCTTGTGATAGGCTCTCTACTAAGACAACCTGCCTCTGGCACTCCGATTGGCCTGGACGGGTAGGTTGTTTAAACTGTATCAATCAATTATTGGAGGGTTTCTGTGATGCAATGATTTATTATTAATTTAGGAGATTGCAAGGTTTCCAACATTAATGGCGCCATCTTGGATTCGGGAAACATGACAATATCACAGCTCCATGACTTTCCAGGGTCGCCCAAAGTGAGACAGTAAAGAGGTGAATTTTTCCAGCTCACTGGGAAGTAAGCAAATTGCCAATTTTCGGCGACCCCGTCACCCCCCACCCTCACCCCTTTCCCAACATATGGTTGTACTCACCGGGTAAAAGGTCACTGTTCACGGATCAGCTCCAAGAACTGACGGCTGCAGTGTGTGGCGTTCGAGGAACTGTAGTCTTCATAATGTTTTTGTCTCAGATTTCTCATGGGTGCTGGGAATAATGTAGAGTTGTTAACCACACAAGGGTGGGGTGGGAGGAGGGAAGACACCTGTGAATCCCTTGCCATCAAACTTCTGCAAGGCATTTTGGGTACACCCAGCCCACTATCATTGTAGCGTCCCCTAAAGCTCTGCCCCCTCACACACAAGGATGGAGAGTTTCTCCAACTCACCAAATAGAGGCAATGATGGAGGGAACATTGCCTATTCTGGGGCATGATGTCTATGCCCCAATTTGTTTTTCAAAGGACTTCTTTTGAGTCTCTTGTCAGGGATTTCCAAGCTAAAGAGTGGCAAGTGTGTATGGGAAGGGGACTTCAATGCAGTACAGAATACACAGATGGAGAGGTCCTGACTAGAACGGGTTCAGAAAGAAGGGCAAGAGAAATATTTGACCTGAAGCACAGAGACTTGGAGAATGCATGGTATTTACTTCACTGCTCCCACTTTAGTACTGATGATTGGTCTCCAAAACGGTATTGGTAGACATGCTGTCCAATCCCATTCTAAGTCTTCCCAACCCATCCATCCGCCTCCCCCCCACTCCCCGCCAGAGCCATCAGCCACACACTTATTAAACATATTGATAACTTAAGGTCAATAGGTCCAAAACAGTGGTTTTCCAATAAGCCCATTGTGCAGCAGGCATATGTCTGCAAGACGGGATTTACAATGGGCAAAGGACTTGGTCATCTACTTTTAGTCCAGGCCACAAGGGATACTCGTCATCTACTGAGATCGAATCTGCAATTACTCTATAGGTGCATCACTGACTAAACTGGAAAACCTGGTCTTTTGAGGAGACAGACTGGTTATTTCCATTTCTGACTTGGTTTTATTAAATAAATGGTGAAAATGTCTAACTTTCCCTATGCTATGGATTTCGCTGCGTAACAAAATTAACTAGTGTGCTTGTCAGTCATCTGAGAGTCAAAACAAGTCTGTCTCCCGTTCAAAAATTATTAGCCTGACCCTACCACTAAATGAAAATGAACTAAGGCACAGGAGAATGACTCCCTTCCTCCTGTGGGCTGCTTTCTCAGCACTTGTCTTCAATATCAATACTGCATTTTTAAATCGTTCCTTGAAATGTCTCTGATCAGACTATACAGTTAGTTCAAGAGGACCTTCCCCTTTTCCTTCCTTCGTTTATCTTGACCTCTCGACATCTGAGATTGAATTTCTTTGAGTAACCTTGTGTTTCTCCATTCTTGGATTTTTACAGGATTTATCAAGTGTCTTCTCTTCCAATGTTCAAACTTTGTCCTGATGATTATCAATTGCACTCTTCTCTTGAGACTTCTTATATTCGGGAGCCTTTAATAGCACTTGCTTATAATTCCCAGTCTTCTTAACCACTGGGAGTAGGGATTCCCCGTAAAAGATGACTCTTTTTACTATTTGGAATCTCACTGGGACAAGTAGGCCAGGGATAATGGTCGCTCTTCTCCTCGTTCTGTGATAAACTGGGATGACTGATTCACCTAGTATTGTACTTGTGTTCCCTTCTCACCGAGACAAGTAGGAATGTGCCAATCATTACATTTGTTTATTTCCCTAAGGCAAGTGTGGGGGCGTCAATCGTTATATTCATCTCTTTCACTAGGACAAGTATATCTACTCCTCCCGCATCCATTGTCGGTGAAATGTGATAAAGAAAAATAATAAACAAAATTAGATGAAATTGTATTTGCAGTAATGGATTGAGAAATCACACAGATCCATTATTGTTTCAGATGGATAAGTCACTCCGAGTGAGATCTGGATCGCCTCTACCCCCCTTCCCCCCCCTCCCCCCCAAGGGGGGTATTGCATAGCGGGCTCACCTTCCTAGCCTTGCAGGGTAAGGCTTCCCATTTGACTGAATATTTACCCCCTCTCCCCCCCCCCCCTCTCTCCTCCCCCCTCTCAGGAGGGTATTGCATAGCAGGCTCACCTTCCTAGCCTTGCAGGATAAGGCTTCCCATGTGACTGAATATTTATTCTCTCCCTCTCTCTCCCCCCTACCCCCCTCTCCCTGCCCCCTCCCCGTGCAGGCTGTTCCCTCCCTAGCATAGACTTCCCCAACAAACAAAAATTATGATCTCTAGTGATCTGTGACCCATACTTTCTAAAGAACTATCTGACCGGTAATAACGGCCGAAAGGCAGACATTTTCTATCTCCTACGCTCCCCATTAGAGTCCAATGTAAGGATGGGTGCCTTCCAGACACTTAAAACCCACTTAGTACTTCCTTCGGCACCTGGATACTCCACTCCTTGCCCTGATCTCCTGTTCTGCCTTTCCCTTCCATCTACTATTCCTGCTGCTGCTACTACTACTACTACTACTCCCACTGTCTCTCACTCTCCCATTCCTTCAATTTTCTAACTCAGAATGTTCCCCTCTCTCTCCATCGCTCCGCAACCTGCCTCCAACCACCAATCTTACTCTACTACTCTCCCCTACTCTCAGTTTAAACCAAGAAACACTGCCACCTTCCGCAGTGGTGCTTTTGTGTAAGCAAGGATGGAAGGAAGTTTACAATTGGGGTGGGAGGGTGAATAAACTGCTTCCTTTCCTGTGACCGTATTAATTTTAAAAAAAATAATAATAATAATATTATTATTATTATTATTATTAATAATAATAAAGCACATTCTATGCTACATGGTTTTCTTTGTCAAAGATATATATATCTCTCTCGAGGCATACATTTGTTTTCAAAAGGATTTCTTGATTAGCAAACAAACATATTTGATTAGCAATTTTGTGCTAATATTTTAAATGTTACCAGAAGTGATTTGTACCCATGAAATAAAATTAGCAACAATATGCCATTTTTGTGTACCACTGAAATAAGACATTAGTAAGAGGATTGTCTAAAAAGTTAAGTGCATGAATGGACGTAAATAAATAGATATTACAAAAAGACTCTGAAAACATTTTTTTCAGTGCAAGGCTTTGTTCGGCTGTGTGCAGTCAGTGTTGCACAGGGCAGTGTCCCATATTCTATATGCTTGACCCATCATTTGCTGTGTAAGTTGAAGTTCAGAAGTTTCATAAAACAAAAAAGAAGATCACAATGTTAAAGGAAAGCTATAGTCTGAGACTAACTACATAGTATGAAATTTGCGGCAAGCAGGGTAATATTTTTAACTTCAGTTTGACAAGTTCGCCGCCCTGCCCAGTCATTGATATCAACTGTTTTCAATATAGCATTAATTACCAATTTCAGAGGAAGGGTAGGGCCACTAGCAGTCCTCAAGTCAGTAAGGTAAGCACAAATGCAACATTCCAGCCCTGCGCAGTCACAAAACCAGTATTTATTGTTATCGTACTCCGAGCAGCGATCGGGGGTGCCGATACATTTTTTGTTTGTTTTTAAAAGGAACCAGGCTTGACGTGATTCATACTTCCCTTAAAAATAAATTACCCATATGTCTGAGATTGGAAATTAGTATTTCCAGCTCCTACATGTGAGCAAGGTGGTGTGCAGTGGAACAGGCAGGGTGCTGAGGTGTGGCACTTCAGTGGGGACATGCTTACGGCACCGCTTCCAGGGACAGGGTGAAGGCTGGGTAGAGGTGCAGCGGCCGGCATGAAATGCGAGCAGCTCCTTGCAGATTCTGCATGCTATTCCTAGCCTCTGGATTGGCCAGCTCTCTCCTGCAGGTGTTAATATACAGTGCAATCCAGTGTAGAGCAAAGCGAGCTCTGGAGGCTAACTACAGTGTCTAGTATTGCAGCAGATCTGTGGATGTGCAGACTGGATGGAACTATTGTTCACTACTTCGCGTAAACATCTAGTTAGCTTTGTGTATTCATTATGTAAGTGGATAGAAAATAAGCGACTAAGCTGACTGGATGGCATAGCCTTTGGAGAACTGGGAAAACTAGGTGGAATATTGTAGTTTTACCCCACCTTGCTTTAAAGGTTGCTGGTATAAAGATAGAAAGTCAAGAAGTTTATGATCTGCTCATGAGCAGAGCACCAGTTGTATAGATGAATCTAAGCAGCAAGCCCGAGACCTAGGTGTCCTACCAAAAGCATTTGGTCCTGTGAGCATGTACATTTTCAAAAGTGTTCACCCATCAATATAATGCACCTTCCCCCACAAAATGAAAAGTAGTTGAGACTACTTTACTGAAAATAATGGAGACAATGCAGTGTTTTAAAGTAGAAATACTGTAAACATGCATTATGTAACATACATTTTTAGGCAGTGAATTGCAGACCGTCTTTTAGAAACAAAAAAAGTGAACACATACTGGCCTGTGCCAGACAGGATATAGTATGATAAAATTATCAACCCGATTACTTCTGGCTTGCAGTTATTTGAAAAAGAGACAGTTTGTGCCAAGCAATCACACACACACACACACACACATTGGGCCATTTTCAGAGTGGAGGAGTTAATTACTGCTGCAAGCGCTGTCCTTTAGCCTCTTTGAACTGGCAGTGAACTTATCAAAGAGGGCAGAGGGAACCCCCAGGGCAAGAGAGGAATGCCGGGTGAACTGTGCTTTGCATGACCCTCACCGGAATGAAGTAGTATCTTTAACAAAACATTTCAACTTATCCCCCCCAACTTCCCTAGCCTGCTGAGGCATTTGGGTCCCATACATGTCACCTCACTCTCGTGTTCCACAAATGTGTGCCTCCTTTCATATGCCCTTCCCCCCCCCCCCCCCCCCCATCATCATATTCCCTTAACTTGTCCAAGTCATGTCAAATCAAGGCAACATTTTGAGTGAGCTTCCCCAATTGTTCTGAAATCTTCTTATTGCCCTTTACAATCAGCTGCTTGAGATCCCTATTGGATATGGCATTCGTGGCTAAGACATCCGTGGATAAGACATCTCTCTTATTCCCATTTGTGTCTCCTGCAGCGGAATCCATATTGGAGGGGGGCATGTGCCACACTCTCGGCAGCAAAGCACTGTTGAATTGTCTACTTATTTGTTTTTGCTACCCTCTTCCCAGGCATTTGTGAGTATGCTTCGCACATGAAGGATTAAGGGGGGTTCGCACAATTGCCTAGGTGCTAGTTTACTCCACAACTTTATTTTCCATCTCGGTTTAGGGGCCGGACCAATATGATCCAGTTGTTCACAGGAGGTACGGCTTATCCAAAAATAATTTGCACCGTTATGTACTGACGGACATATTTTGTGTATCAGATCCCTGCCCCGCTGCAAGAGGGGCACGCCAAGTACCCCCGCAGCACCTCATCTTTCTCGGCCACTGTCCTCCAGGTGTCCCTCATCCGGAGTAGCCCCAGTGTCCCCAGCTGGCCAGCCACCTCCAAAACGGAGTATGACACGGGCACCGGCAGGCAAGGCCCATGCCCTCACTACTCTGGACATCTACAGAGATCGCTGTGATCCAGACAGCTAGAGAGATTGCTCCGATCCTTCCGAGTCAGCGTCACCCCAAGTGCATTGATCTTTAGGCCGCAGATGAGACGGGGGCGATGACTGGTGCTCCAGTCCCCATGGGCCTCTCAAGATGTGCCTCTTGCACTTGTACATACAGTTTATTCATAGTTCTTTGCGGTTGGGCCTCTACTTCAGTATGTTGCCAGGATTTTCGGTGGCGGAGCGGCAGACCAATGCTGCTATTCAGCCACCATCTTAGCCCAAGTAGTTTGCATTCGGTGATGGTCAGGCCTCAAAGCCTTTAAAATCCTACCACACCAGCAGGTAGAGTAACTTAGTTTATCTTCTCGACCCAAGAGAAATTTACTTGAGCCATGAACTTTGTGGGATATGTGTATTGAAAAATCATGGTTATGTTAACGGAATTTATAAAGTGCTCGTTCACCCAAGGCACCATGGCACTCACCCAATAGATATAGGCCTAGAACATACAGCATAGATTTAAAATAGGAGAGTCTTCAGAGCATGATGAAAGGATAGATGAAAGGATAGATGAACAATAGCCCGCAGCGGGAGAGCATTCCATGCCTTTGCTGCCACCACAGCGAAAGCACAGCTACCAATACGAGAGAGTTTAACCCAAGGTATTTCAGTCGTAAGTGAAGATGGGGAACAAAGAACTGAGAGGAACATAAAGGGAAAAGTTGGTTGGAAGATATTCAACTCCAAATCTATAAAAAGCTTTATGAACAATACACAAGGACAACACACGCCTCTCTGCAGAAAGCCAATAAAGCTGACGGGGAAGTGGTGTCATATGTGTGCCGTGATGGAAGGTTGCAGCACGGCTCAGGCCGCTGCATTCTGTAGCAGCTGGAGGAAGCATGAGAGGTAGGCGGGCTGGGACAGATAACATGCATTGCAGTAATCTATACCACTCACCACCAATGCAGCCACCACAGAGGCATGGAAATGGGAGGGGATATAGAGCAAAACCTTACGAAGGGTTTTAAGCTTGTAATGTCCAGCTTGACAGATGGAGGCCACATGATCGCACATCAACAGTGAGGCAGATATTTTTATCCCCAAATCCTTCAATGAAGTTACAGAAGGGAAGGGACCAAGAATAGAGGGCCAGAAACTACGAGTCCAAAAGAACCGAGGATGAGAGGAGTCAAAAACAAGTACCTCTGTCTTTTTGAAGTTCAAGTTCTCGGCCATTCACCCACCCACTACCTCAAGACAACCCCCAAACCGAGCAGCTGTGTCCGATCGATAAAGATCCAGATAGAGGATTATCTGTGTATCGTCGGCATAGGAATAGCACATGAAGCCGCGGGAGGGGATAAGGCTGAGAAGTGGCCGTTTATAAATATTGAATAGGGTGGGAGATAAAAGCAGAGCCTTGAGGGACTCCGCTAGTCAAGGGCACTGGTTTCGAGCAAAAAGGAGCTAAGCGGATTGCAAACCATCAGACAGAAAACCAGGTAAGCTCCTGGGCAGGCAGACCTGCTGAGGACAGATGGCTGACCAGGGTGGGGTGGTCCACAGTGTCAAATGTGGCAAGTCCAGTAAAATCAGTGCCCCCACACCACCCTGGTCTACCAGGCAAGCAAAGTCATCAACCACTGAAAAAAAATAACCAACTCAGTCCCCATACCAGGTCGAAAGCCCGACTGGAAAGGATCAAAGAATGTTGGCGATTCAAGAAAAGAAACAAGCATGGTGATGCATTAAGAAATATTACCAGCATTGTTAATGTCCCTTTGAAATATTATCCTCCTTGGGGGGCATGCAAAGTGGCAAAGCATGGGGATATCAGTGAATATGATGCTTCATGTTGTCACGGTTAACTCAATCTGAATATGAAACCCTAGAGAAACCGATCAGTCTGCAGGATATACAGTGGCCGATTTCGGGTCTACCTATAGGCAAAGCCACAGTTCCGGATGATTGCTTGCCAAGCTTTATGCAGAGTTTAGTGAACTGTTGATTCTGTTTTTGCACAACATATACACAGAAGCTATGGAAACAGGCTGACTACCATACTCCTTAAGAGAAGCAGTAATCGTGGTGCATCTCAAACCGTGTAAAGATGAAACCAAGTGCAGGTAATTTAGATCACAGTCATTAATCAACACGGACGTGAAAATCGTTAGCAAGAGATTGGCAGAGAGAATCTCAAGGATGGCACCATATTTAGTATCTGAAGACCAGGCTGGCTTCATTCCTGCCAGGAATACAACCCTTCCTTACGTTTGCACGCAAACGTTTCTGCTGCCGGATTAGGTAAGGAACACGGCAGGGGGCCTTGCCCTGGAGACTCTTGGCACAGAGATGGCATTTGGCTCCATGAGCTGGTAGTTCATGCAGACTGCCCTTCAAAGTTACAGCTTCAGGCCAGGGATCCAACGGTGGATATCAATGTTATATAAAGACCCAGTGGCCAGAGTTAGGACCAATGATGTTACCTCAGATTTCCTGACTGGGGCATTACAATGGATGAGATGCAACACAAAATCTAGATGTATGCTGTCAATGTTCTTTTATATATGAAGGAGCCCGAGCATAAAATGTCACCATTACTGCACGAAATTGAGCATTTTGGGCAAGTGTCAGGTCGGCAAAATAATTGGTTTAAATAGGTACTATATCCTTTGCTGGCAGTTCAAACCAAGGGCCTAAAAAAAAAAAACACACACTGGCACACAAGATCCCATTATAGGGAAATTGTATATGTAAAGGCCCTGCCAGCGATACTCGAAGAGAAGTGTGGGGGTGGGTGAAAGGATGTACAACCTAAGGAGTTTTATACAAAGAAAGAACCGCTATGGCATTCCTAAACTTTTGTGGGAAATTGAATATCCCTAGGAAAGGATTCTTATCCTATGCTGAAACCATGACTGACTTCCCTACTATACCACCAGAGCATGGTGTTACAGCAATACCTGATGGGAAGATTATCTTTACTGCTTACTTCTCAGGGCAGACCAGACTCCAGGTATAAGTGGAAGAGGAATCTAGATAAGATTATCAACGATGCTAAGTAGAAGACAATCCGTCTGCATGTAAAAGAAGTTTCAACCAATGCTAGGCTAAAACATATCCAATATAAATATGTGCGTAGGCTGTATCTAACCCCGGGACGAATACATCAATTCTACCCAGACTGCTCTTAGGCATGCTCGAAGTGCAAGATGCAACTGGCTAATTTCCGGGACATGGTATGTAATTTTCCCAAGTTCGGCCCTTGTGGCAATCATTAGTGACGCGCCTAGCATTAATAAAGGGATCCAGCACTAGATCCATAAGTCGGTCTGCTGGGGAAAATCCCCAGAAAAAAAAAGAAAGGGTTACCAGAAAGTTCATAGTATTGGGATTTATCCTGATTAAACACTGAATTGTGGTGCAATGGAAAAGTGCTGCTCCTCCAACATATAATAACTGGGTAGGAGGCTTTGATGAGGTGGTCCATGGCTGAAAGGGACTTTAATGTACAGAGGATAAGGGCAGGAAAAGAAAGGCTGCATTCTGGGTGGGATGAGTTATTGAGTATGTTGCAGTACCCATCGATTTGATACCACCATGAACTGTGGAACTCCATGCATTTAGTTTGGCAGTACTTAGAAGAAATGTATATATTTAATTGTGATAGCTGGCCTGAGATGCTGTAGAAGATACAAAATTGCAGAGAAGTTAAACAAAAGTCACATTGAGGGAGGTGGAAAAAATGTTATTTTAAATATACGGTTGAACTGCTGTCACTATTGTATATTTTAAAGTTTTGCTTTGTTTGAGCTCTGTTGGAATGAAATGTCATGTTGTGGATTGTTCTCCATGTATTTGATGTACTGTCGATCAAATTTGAATAAACCGATACCAAAATAAAAAAGAATGCAAACTACTTTTTGACTTCCTAAAAATCCCGAAGTATGGAGTGGAAGTCTTGTCTCAAAATCTTATCTAGATCCCTGAACTTGCTAATATAGGGACTGGTGGTACTGCATTCTTTAATGGTTACCAGACTCATGGACAAGAGCTCGGAAGACAAGGAAGTAAATAATCAAACAGGAAATAAACTCCAGTGAGAAATGCATGGTGGCAAAAAGCAAGGTTGCAATTGTTGGGGCAGAGGGGGCATAATGGAGCAATTGTTCAAGCATGTCGCCTGCTCACTCGAAGGAAAAGGAACGGGTGGAGGGAAACAATAAGGAGCATCCTGATTTTAAAAAACGTGTAGGATCACACATAGGTTGCAATATTTTTTCTTTCTTGCAAAATGCTGCAGTCACCTCTTCTATTGTTCTATTGAGGAGGATGTCCCATCAGTCTAGTGTAAAGGAAAGGTAGGTTTGGAGCATAGCTGTCCCATACAGATCCAATGCAGTCAGCTAGAAATATAGTTTCCAGTGGCCTCTTGCCCATTATCAACATAGACAACCAGCTCTCATGTTATACTGGGCACCTTTCTATAAACCTAGAGCCTTGAAACATAAGAACCAAACCTACCTATGTGCAGTCACTTGTTCCAGCTCCTCAAGCTGAATATCAGCTGTGACAACGCAACAGAGAAAGCAGGAGTTTATGATAAGAAGAGCAATGCTTACAAGTGCATGCAATAGCGACCTGTGCTGCTGCATCAGCAGTAAGGCTACAGCACCAAACAAAAATGCCAGGTTTGGCTGGTATAGAGACCAGAAGCTGGACAAGAACCCCCTCCCATAACTTAAAAAAAATGTTCAATGCCTCAGACTGTAAACAAGTAAAATATCATGTTTCTATTAGGAGCCATATTTTTTCACTTTCTCATTTGTTTATGTTCTGTGCTTTTCATTTAAGATATATATATATTGCATCGGTCGCCACACCACAGTTCAGTAACTGGTTCCTTAGGAAAACCGAAAATTTTAATTTTGCAAACAAAAGGTTTGTCACCCCGACCGACGAACCCAACCCCAACCCCCCTGCATGAATGCAAATATTTGTGTTATAACAGGAGTAAACAGGGGCAAACGAAAACAAAGTGGAAGAAATGCCATTTGGAGGAGGAAAAACAATGAAGTGTATATATTAAATTGTGATAGCTGGCCTGCGAATACTGTAACAGATACAACATTGCAGAGAAGTTGAACAAAAGTCAAAATCGAGGGAAGTGATTTTTTTTTTATTTTAAATGTATGGATATGGCACTGTGCTGCTGTCACTATTGTATCTTTTGAAGTTTTGCTTCATTACTCGTTAGTATCGCTCCTTCTATGGCTATTTTTGATAATTGTTTCTGAACCAAATTTGCTTCCTCCTGCTTTCTTCTTTGCTTTTTCCAGCATTAATCGGCAGTGATGCACGACAGTCAATTGTATTTCTGCCCATGGTTTCACTTCCATTCCCACCAGTTTCTTCAGCTGCCGTTGCACTGGCTTGGGCAGTCCCCGACACAAAATGTGGTAAAATAATGTCACCGTTTTATCCCACGGTTCACGCGTCTCCTGGCGTAATTCATCTTGGATATAAACAGGTTCTTCATCCTCACCATCTTCCTAGTCAGAATCGCACCCATGTCTGATGTATCAGGATATTGCAATCTGAGCGCCCACCATACATCTGCTCTGCCATTATTAAATGGCTCTATCATGTGTCGTGCAGTCACACCTGTGTATTCTGTTCGCTTCCAAATGTTGCCAGACCTCTCCTATGATGGCTGTCAGCAGGCCTTTTATGTCTAAGGCTAACGTAATTTACACCTTAAATTATCATTATCAATTTGTGGCCATAGTATATATTGTGGCCTTACCACCCCCCTTTCTCTAATAATGGGAACTGTGAAAATCCCGGTGCATAATCATACCTGCCTACACTCCTTGTCTTCCAGGCGGGGCTAGTCTAGTTGGTTTGTCTTAGTCTTGGTAATGCCCTTAACCTACTCACGTAAGGTGGGGATACATCCCCTGTACTGAGCGATCATTCTTGTGGTCGCTCAGCATATGGTGTCAATTTTACTGCTCTCTCTTTGGTGTTCCTGTGAATCTGATTATTTTACCCCTTCTCTGTACTGGATTCATTTGAAAATCTGTATGCGTCCCCTCTTCTCGCTCCCTCGTTTTCTTCCCTTTCTTCGTCTGACATAATTATGCCCCAGCTTGTATGACTATTATCCGTTCCTGCATCATCAAGATCTAGTCTACTTAAGACAGCATTATCTGCTCGTCTGTTTTGGAGTCATCTGATCTTCCTCCCACTTCCCTTGAAAGAGACCCATCCACGCGCATCTGGGTTTTACATCATTCTTTATCTCTCTTCTGCCTATATAAATACCCAAGTCTTTTCTCTGTACCTTCTGTGTCCCGTTCATCAGCCCATGTTGGTCTTCTTGGTAGCACTTACAACTCCCTGCAGGGCTGTTGTGACCCTCTCTCTTCCTCAAGTCGTTCTTGTGCTTCGATCGGCAATATGCTTTTATAAAACAGATATCTCGTCATCTTTCAGTCCTACTTCTGTTCATGTCTTCTTCCTTTCTCATCTCCTTTAATTTCTTCTTCCTCTACCCTTCTTTGCAACCTTTGTTCTTTCATTCTTTGCTCTTCTATCTCGGCTTGTCTCTTTTCTTCTAGCCTATCTTTTTCCTTCCTTGACTCATATCTTCTTCATTCTTCCCTTCGCTTGCATTCTCTTTCTTACTCTTATTTATATGCTCCCTTCCTCCTTCTTTCTTTTCCTGCTCCTCTCTCTCTCGAACCCCAGCTTGAGTAATATTTGTCCTCTCATCCACTCATTCTGTATTGCAGCCACTGGCTTTCCGGCCCTAGTCCGTGCAAGAGTGTACTCTTCCCTTACCCACAGCAGAGACCGTTCCCTTGGATCCCCCAGCCCCAAACCCAACCTGCTGGGTAGGGAGGGGCACTGCACCCGCCAAAATAAAATTGCTGAGAACAGGAGATGGGCTACGCCCCAAGTTCTTAAATGACTTAAAAGGACACTGACACCAGATGATTTTTTTAGAGAGACCCCCAACAGGGCCCCTCTTTATTAAACACACCCTTATCCTTGAAAGCTAGACCCTAAGATTCCCCTGGCGTGAGCTCCATCTAACCGGGGAACGGCTATGTTCATTCGCCCTTCCTTGAAGGGGTCTCGGGGAACCCAAGGGTGAGCTTGCCACAACCAATCCCCTTCCTAAACACAGGTACCACCCACATGGAGAGTAAGGCCAGAAGATGGCCTGTGTGGGTGGTCCCACCTTGCTAGGCATCCTCAGGCAGGCCGCAAACCTATTCCCACTACCTCACGCCAGGGTACCTCACCTCTACCCCTATTTAGTTTAATGACCATATAAACATTCTAGCATACTTACCATTTACCTTACTTCACATACCCCCTAATGCCCCAATCTGCTAACTCCCTCTACTTACATTTAACCTACATAACATTAAGCAGATCCCATTAAGAGGGATCTCCTCTTTTAACTACCACAAGTAAGACAGAATACACAATCTACTGAGTGGTGGGAGTACATCACTGGGTACCACAGATATTGTGACTTGTGTTTTAAAATATACAGAGGGCACGGCCGAAGGCCCTGGCTAGTGGGCCCGAAAGACATGCATAGTTAGCCGGGGCGACCTAGAGGGTCCAAAGAAACATATTGGGGGGCGGGGGGGAACATGTACAGTGGATTAGTGACACACAAAAGAAAACACAGTATAACAAAACCCTTGCAATTCACTTAAAAAGAAAATGTAGTTAAGGTGCAGTCAAGTTGCGCAGATTGAACACAAACCCCTTGAAATTCAGCAGATAAGAGAAGTCATGACCAGCTTAACTCAGCATGTTCCCGTTGGAAAGCCCATAAGCACATACATATTATAAAAGAAGGATTCGCAATGACATACAAAATGGCATTATGGGCGACATAGCATTATGGGGGACATCGTCTCTTGTGCTAGATGGAATGATCTGTAAGACACTACTGCTAAATATGTATACTACAGATTATGGCAGATAAAATGCCAGTGGATTAGTCTATGCAACATTGGATAGCAGGTTGCCCCATAGACCCACTGATATGGTTGGCATCCCACCCAACCTTGGACTTTTGGCTTGCTAGCAGCACGTAAGGAAATCGAAACCCAGGTGCTTAAATCACATCAGATTACTCCCCACTTTCCCAATTAGGCCATCATCTCTCATCAGTTTGTCCATAAGCCAAAGTTTCCTGACTGTAGTTGATCTTGCTGTTGCTCTCTGTTCTAGAATAGGGAGTATAAGCACATCATTCATCTTCAACCACAGCCTAATGAATAGCCCTTGTTTTCGACTTCTGCATCACGTGTTAAGAGACCGCAAATGTGTCCATTTCAACCTCCTTTGTACTGCCATTTGATTCAATTCAGCTGGTTGTCATTGCTCCCTTGGCTTCTAGAGACTTGCTCACTCCATCGTGTATGAGCCTTATTCACTGTTAATTGTCTAATACTTGGCTCTTGCATATGTCTTCTTCGTTAATCTAAGAGAAATATGTCTCGCGCTCATTACATTATCCGTCTACCTTCCTTTGTACTCTGCAGTTATTTCTTGGAATAGCAACCTTGATCCTAGGCCAACTTAGACTCGTCTTTGTTTGCGCACAAAACCGTTTTCCAGCATCTGCTAACTCTTCAGCCCTGATCTGTTTTGAGGTAGTTGGAATAGATCTTTGCACGAGGAGGCGTCCATTCCACCCCCCACAATCATGGCTGTCCTTGCCACGTTATATATTCCTCTACAGCAAGCTTCCATTTGTCTTTTCCACCTTGCGTTACTGCGTATTTACACTTATTGATCCACAAATTACTTCATCTTCTTTTTACATATATTACTTTATAATTTCGTACATGTTTCTCTTGTTGCTTCAGTTACCATCGTCATTGTTAAGTATTTTCATATCGTCTCTATACATCTCAGACGATTCACCTCTTTTAAAGCCACAAAACATAATTGTCTTCTAAATTAAGCTGAATTGTCAGTTTTCTTCATTCATATCTTACCCTCCACCCCCGCTCCCTATTCCCCCATTCAGAAGTAACTTAACATCTAAATGCCCCTCACTTATTGCAACAATCTCCCACTTTATCGGTTTAAAAACCGAAACACTATAAAGCATACTTGTTTAGATTTTTCATTCATTGGTACAAGCAACCAAACTGAAAATAGTTACATGTCTGTTTTAAATTAGCATACAAGACAAAATGAAGAAGGGCTTTCGAACAAAGGGGTTTGCCCAAAACATGGATAACACGGTACAAGTGCCACAGAAAGTCAATTAACAAGTTGATTAGTCATGCCAGACAGAGAGGTCAAAAGACAGATCAAGTCGCAGGACACTCACGAGTGTAGTATATTCCTGCTGATGATTATGTAGGCAATATCTGAATGGCCAGTAGAGTATGGAACTGTTCTTTAAAGATACAATTTACATGAGCACCAAAGTGATGAACTGCAAGTCAGGCTGTTAATCCTTTCTAATGGTTCCTTGGGAACTTCCAGAGCAGAGAAAATAGTCGGACTTGACAAGTAAAATTAAGCTACACAAGGAAGCACATTCTTATGCAATATCCAGCCACAATCATGAAAATAGACCATATAAATATAAATACTATAGGTTGTACCCTTGAGGTCTCAATTGTGGGAAAACATTTTAACGTCCTTACCTTAGCGCTAAAGAAGTATTAAATGGTGGGGAGTCCATGCTTGGGCAGAAGTGCTCTCATGCGCCTGCAAAAAAGCAAAAAATAAAAAAGAAATCAGCTCTGGTGACTTAAACCTCCATAGCAAACCATATGCTATTCGGGACCACATACTTGGAAAAAACTCTACTAACAGACAAACATGTCTATAGGTTTAAACGGGACATCAGCCTACGCAATATTATTTGAGTAAAAACACCATTTACTATTTCATTAGAAAGCTAAAAGTTAAAGTAAATGCTGTGGCAGGTTGGAAGAACTCCCCATTCTGTTATATGGGGGCAAGCAGCAAGGGACTGAGATGAACTGCTGCTACCCAATTTGCCTCCCAGAGGTTGGAATGAGGGGTATCCTGCATGCTCGGTACCCCTCTCTAAGGTACAGTATTATTCCATCAGGAGTGCCCAAAGCCCCCTGCCACCATACGGATTGTCTTAAGCCCCCAACTCCCAAATGGGGTTGGTGATATCGGGCAAAGACCAGCTTAAACGGAACCCATATTAGGCCACGAAACTGTCAGGAAGCGCTAAGCAAACAGGTGGAGTTCAAGGATATCTTAAGTAATGCACCCAAACCTACTTGCTGTATAATATCACAGATGGCTAAAGAATACTCCAACTCCAAGAGAAGGTTCAAGGGTTTACATTGACTATTTAGGCAGGGCACTAGGGCTGTCCCACACTCTAGTCTAGACAAAGCATTTTCCTCTCTAACTCAGCCGTGTTTCTTCCCCAGGTTAGTATCTAGATCTTACTGACTACTACTATCTTTTTTCGAATTGGCCGTCAAGGTGGGCCTAAAGTCGCCTTATATATATCTAAGCGCCCAGCGGGTTGAGCGCTCGCTGCTGCGATCTAAGCATAATCTGCTGTTCACAGGTTTGAATCCCGGCAAGGCCAACTCAGCCTTTCATCCTTCGAGGTCGATAAATGAATACCAATTTCGGTTGGGTGATACTGTATGTAAATATGTGCTCTGTAAAGCGCTTTGGATTAAGGTGCTATATAAATAACACATCATTATCATTAAGCGGGCCTACACTATGAATATAATTAGTCCTAAATGGATTGTATGAGTGTGTCTTAACCCCCACCCACTTTTTCTTCTACCTCTCAAGCCCTGGTGTTAATTTCCCTGCATCTCACGGATATTCTCGTCCAAACAAATGATGGAGATCAAGCCATGGAGAAGCCCCATTCATTTAATGTGGCGAAATCTCAGGTCCAAATTGGCCCACTTAAACGGCATTTTACTTCTGGCATCCACTGAAAAGGCCATTCTAACCAAGCCATTTTAATTGTGCCTTTCAACACTCAGTTGTTGCTGTTGAAATGTGGAGTACTGGGAGCAGGTAAAACACACATGTCTCCCAATATGTGACTACTGCAAAGAAGACCCCTTCAGCTATCTTACTGGGTTTGGAACCACACACACACACACACACACAGATGCACACCCAGTAGCATGGGGCCGGAGTGAGCCCTGGCAGTGCCCGGAATCATCCTCATCCTCAGTTGCACTGCCAGACCAGCACATGGTCTTTCAAATGTTGCCCCGTGCTGGCGTAGCAGCAAAGTGCTATTAAACTGAAAAGCATTGGGATGACTTGGTGTATTTGAAATCATGGCAGAGCTCTATGGATGTCCCGGCAACCAGATACCAGTGTATACTGCAGGTTAGGCAAGAGGTCCTTTGTGTAAGCCCTGGGGATCTCCCACAACTGTGATAACCGAATAAAGGCTTTATAAGACGGTATTGCAAAAGCTACACAGGCGTCTATATACTGGGAGACAGGTGTGGAAAGAAGCACATTGAGGGAGCATGTGCATTTTCATCAAGGGAATATTTTCTTCTTTTATCTTGTTTTGTACAGTGAGGATATATGTAATTTAATACAAACTATTTTGGTTTTGTGAAAAGTCAAGATCTCTGACTAAAACACAATACATTTAAAAAAATTAATTAAAAAAAAGCAAAGTCCCCAAGGTGTCCTCTGTCCCCACCATATTTTGTGTGTCTCCTATGCCTCTGGTGCTAAGGGTTTGGGGAGGCATGACCTCGTAATTAGAGGCAGGCTGTCTGAGATATGAAAACTGCAGGCGTTCAAGACACCTTCCTTGAGTTGTTGGTTGGAATCAGAGTGGCCTCAAACACACCAGCTGAGACGAAACTTATGGGCAATGAATGGTATTGAGCAGGTGTTTTCTCCAAAAAGAAAACACACAGTACACAGTCGGAGGCCAAAATTACATTTCCCCCAAACTTCACTCCACCAGAGACAAATCCATGACTTCAGTTTCAGAACAATGATGAACTCCTGCAGGGGGTCTATGACAAGGAGGTCAATAAGATGAGGAGCAGGACAAATAAAAGGTGGATTATGTATTCCTCAAAGTGCCCCACAAAGGTAGATGCACCATCTCGTGGTATGAAGGCTGTGCAGTGGCTGCAGAAAGGTGAAGCGATGTAAGTGCATAGTAAAAGAAAAGTATTGGAGGTGGGGAGTCCCACATCTCAGTTATTTCAAACTTGCAATATTTCCTGTGCCTTACTAGGTAATGATCTCTGCAAGAGTGAATCTCTGCATAGGAGCTGAAGAACAAACAAAGGCAAAAGTAGATATTCGATATTTACCTATTTTAGAGCATGTCCTTTCTGAGATTAGGAGACTGTCGGTGAGCTAAAATGCACAAGGTTTGAATTGTACACAGAGGGTATTCCTTGAGCCAGGAAAGAACTGCCTCACCCATAAATGGCTATTTGCACTACAAAGGGAGAGGAAAGAGGGCTGCCTTTCTTCAGAAAAGTGGGGTTGAAGCTTTTGGAGGTGTCATTGCATATCAGTGTATGACACCGATTGGGAATATTTTTTTACAAATTTTGATGATGACACACAGCTAGTTATGGAACTAACTGGCTGTCACACCACAGACAACGACAAGCTCGCCCGCATTTATAACTCCATTGAGGCATGGATGAAGACCAACTGATGTGCCTCAATGGAAGCAAGACCGAGCTTATGGCCCTTTGGATCCCCACAGACCAGAGCCAAACCCGATCCAGCCTATTCGACATTTAAAATCAAAAGTTCAACAGCTAAGGTATCAGATAAGGTGAAGACCCTTAGCGTCTACCTACAGGCTTCTCTGAGAGCAGATGCCCATGTTACACACCTCAAACAAACTTACCAATACCATCAAAAACCTCTTAGACGAATCAGGCCCCACCTAAGTCAGGAAAATAGCTCCACCATTGCTAGAGCTATATTACCATCTAGGTTAGATTATGGGAACTCATTGATGCTGGGGGCCAGCAGCAAATTAATTAAAAACAATGCCAAACCATTCAAAATAACCCTGTAAGGACAATCACCGGCAAACCCAAAAAGGAACACATCACAAAGGAAAATAAAGCCCTTCACTGGTTGTCGATAGAAGACCGAATAACCTTCAAGTCAATGTCCCTGGTCCACCATTGTCTGTACGGAATTGCCCCAGATTATCTAAAAAAGCAAATTCGCCCATATGAACCTGGTCGGGCCTTAAGGTCCAAAAACCAAGGGCTAGTAAAAGCTTGGCACACTAAAAAAGCCAATGGAATCGGTCGGGCATTCCCCACCAGAGCAACTGCCAAATGGAATGAACTCCCAGTTCACCTCAGACTAGAACCAAACTATCAAAAGTTTAGAAAAAAAATCTGAAAACTGTGCTGTTCAAATAAGTATGCAAATATTAGACCTCTCCCTCTTCTTTGACTGCTGTACTACTCAGACTATCCTGTCTCTACTTGTTGTCCTAGTATTTTTGTGATGTGCCCTGATGCCCGCGGGCGGCAGCGCTCAAAGATTGGGAACGACTACTTTCTGCACCTCTAAAATGCCATCTTTTAGAGTTATATATACGGTTTAAGTTAAGGTATGCTACCTCCGCTTTTATGCAAGTTTCAGACTACAGTGCTGAACAGCATGGGGTGACAAAAACATTGGTTGTTGATTTCAATGAAGCCCAGAAAATCAGACAAATTCACACTTCTACTACAGGTGGCAGAAGTCGATGCCAAGAAAATCAGGATATTCACCTATACAGAAGAAATCTCTCCTTAAATAAACGCAAACAGTGATTACACAGACTGGGCGTGGCTAGGGAGCGATGCAGTACGAAGCCCTTCAGTGAAGCTCCTGCAGATCCTGCATGATGCTAAGATACAACGGAGGCAATACGGTGCGTTCGTGCACATAAATGGATGCAAGTATGTGTAATGAAGCCGAGCAGAACAAGATGGTGGACGCTGCATAACAAAGAACTCAGCAGCAGATCGGCGTACCTCAGAGAATCACTGGGGGACGTAATACACAACGGACCGGAGACTGCCGGGAAGAAGAGTGCCATCTCCGATCCGACTTAACTGATAGCCAGCACCTTACAACAGACGTGCGCTGTGTAAAAGACTTCCACGCATACTGCATGCTCCGCTGGAAGGCACCCTAAGAGCACACTCACCCCCGCAGAAGGCACCGTTGGAAAAACTGAGCGAACGGACAGACAAGAACAAACTAAGCACTTGGGGTGAGCGTGCCTTTGATGCCAAGGCTCCGCCGAGAAACTTAGCTAGAGATAGAATGCGACACCCAAGAAGATTTCGGGGCTGGCTCGTGAAAAGGTGGACCCAGAGTAACTGCAGCGGTGAAGAGGAGAAAATAACCCCCCGATGAGACGTAGCAGCAGCAGAAGACCCCCACGGGATATGTGGGCCCAAAGTAAAACGCATTAGCAAGCAACTTCCACTGCGGATCGACCTGTGCTGCGGGTCGCATAACAATAACATAACTTCTTCGACCAGGGTCCGCTCCGATATAAAGGACACAGCCCACTCAACAGGCATACGAATAGGATGGTTTCCACTGTCGTCTGCCTCTGGGATATTAACATGGCCTGGCGAATGAACAAAGCAGGGCACTGAGGGCTTCCAGTGTGGTCTGCCTGGCACAGCCTACTGAAAGAACTAAGGTAACGTGTGCGTGCTGTAGAGCATAACATCTGCACAATGGTTTCCATTTCGGTCTGCTCGGGATAATGAGCGCGGCCTTGAAAAAGTGCTGGACTGTATACTGACTGTTTCCGCTGTGGTCCGGCTATTGCTGCCGGCAAAATATAATTTGCATACGGATGCCGCTACAAGGTGGTTTGTCTTGGAAGGAGAAATAAGGGCAGTGCAGCAGATGTAAAGCAGAAGAAAGGGAGATGTACTGCTCTCCCCCGAAAAGTGCACGAAACCACCATAAATCATCAATGCAATTATGGAGCAAGTACTTTGAAACAAAAAACAGACAGACACAATAATTCACAACCACGCACTCTTCAAAGATAAATCAGCTCTTTATTCAAAGCTTACAAGTATATAGAAATAACTCATTCAAATAATATGGATATAGTTCACAGAAGAAGTAAAGAAGTCAAAAGGAAATACATCACCGTGAGCGTAATAGAAGTCCTCATCTCGTCCAGAAGCGGCTGGAAGACTCAGGGGACAGCCAGGCTGAGAGTAGCACAGCTCACAGGTAGGCCAGACTGAGCGTCCTTCTCTAGCTCACAGGAAGGCCAGACTGAGCGTCCTTCTCTGGCTGAAGTCTCACCTGACGCCCCCCCCCTCTGGGTTTCCGCATATATAAACACTCCACAAAGGGGAGTTAATTCTCGAACCTTCTGGAAATTGCACCTGCGCAGTTGACGAACAGCCGTCGGTTGCCAGCTGGGTCAATGGAGAGCTCCCACCAAGGACCGCAGGTCCTCCCTGCTCTAAAAACACGCTTCACGGAGAACAGTAACAAGCCATAACAACGTTAGCTTTCCCAGCAGAAATGGCCTTGACCGCATACCAGGTTTTGGAAAAGCACATTCGTTTGTCTCAGCACTGTGAATCTAACACTTCAGCAAAATGTGTGCAGCCTTTCACTGCGGAGTGAAGTAAATATCCAACATGGCTCCGAGCACTCCCAGAATGCATTGCACGCCCGTGCCATTTTGAACCAAGCATAAATCAAGCATAACAGGAGATTAGCTGGGGCTGGGGCCGGGCCCATGCCCAAGAACTGGAGGCAAAGTAGAGTCAAGACTCAGACATTGGGGACAAACGGTGCAGCTGCAGCGGCAGAGGGAGAAGTGAACTGCACGTACATGGTAGTGGGAACTTAGGAGGTCAATGCCATCCCTGGCCTCCATGCTGTAGCTGCACAGTGCAGGCCAATACAAGGCACTTGTTGCTGACGGCGGGAGGTACTTAGGTACGTCACTGCAGCTACTGCAGAAGGAGTGTGCACCTGGTTGCAATAGCCCTATGCAGGTTGATACATGGGGCGCTCTGATAACTAACACCTCAAACACTGCCAGGCAATCAGGCCAGGGGAGAAACAGGTGCTGGACACAGGGGCACTGGAAGGTCTGTATAAGCAACACAACTAAACAAATTAAGTGGCGCTACCCTGTACAAACGATGGCTACGCAACGTACGAGTGCGGTTAATGTGGGCCTTCCTGCCTGTGTGAAGGCATGGATGGAGGACAGCATACGGCAAACCCCCTGACAATAACAAACCGTCAAGTGGCAGAGCCTACACGCCGGAGCGACACGATCATCAATGGGGGTGCAGCGGAACAGGACGGCAGCACATCATGGCGTCTAAACCTCAAAAAAGCAAGGGGAAGCAGTTCACTTTGGAGGAATGCACCAAAACTGCTCATTTGGTCGAAAATCCAGCTTCTACGACCTCAGCACCTCAAAAGGAGAAGCCTCTAGCAGAAGGAGGCCAACAGATCCTGGCGGCCATAGCGTCTCTGAAAGAGCCTCTCAAAGCCAAAATAGATGCTATCAGCATTGATGTGGCACTTGCTGAACACACAGGTACACTGGAAAAAAATATATATAATAAATCGGTGGCAGAGAATACCAGCAGCCTTAAAGACAACTCAATAGAAGATAAAGTACTGCAGCAACAGGTGCATAACCTGGGAGACAGGACCGAGGATGCGGAAAGTAGGGCTTGTCGTAACATCGTCAGAATTATTGGGCTGTCGGAAGGAGAAGAGGGGACAAACCCGACAGAATACAGAGAGACCCTGCTGCAGCAAGAAATTGGTCTGGGGGACCTCACCCAGGGCTTCACCGTAGAAAGGGCGCATAGGTCGCTTATGAGGAAGCCACCGTCAGGGGCCCCGCCGAGGCCAATTATAGCCAGGATTCTGAACTACAGTGACAGGCAATAGATCCTGGAGTACTTCCATAAGGGTGGTACAATCGAACGAGCGTCAGCCACTATTACAGTGTACCTGTATTACACCCTACAAGTGCAAAAGCAACGGATGAACTACATAGCGATCAAGAGGAGACTATGAGCGGCTAACCTGAAGTATATGTGGTTGTATCCGGCGAGACTGAAGGTGATCCACAAGGGCCGTGCAGTTTTCTTTGATAACCCCGAAGACGCAAGCACATGCAAAATCTGCCAACCGGAGAAGAAGCTGGCCCGAAGGGAGGGGAGTACCCACACGCATGACGACCATAAGGTAGCAGACATCGCCAACTATATACCTCTAAAACACAAGAATTGTTAAATGCAGGAGCCCGCAGTGTGGTGCATATTTTAGAGCGCACCACAGAGGAGCATCCTACACCTCAGAACGGATGTGTGTGATCGGATACTAGTGGTTAAGTATCCGCCTACTGCGCCCCACGCATCAGGACATGACCGTGGAGCAGAAGCAAGAAGTGGGAAGGCCTGAGCACAAACGTTTGAGCTGGGCTATAGTTGGGGGGCAGCAGGGGAGTTGGGGGCAGCCTATGAATCTGCACTGTATATGCTGAACCTAAACAAGGGAAGTTGGGTGCACGCCAGAGCGGTTTGTGTGATGGGGGAAACTTAAAATAGTATCCTGGAATGCCAGGGGCCTCAGCAGTTACATTAAGCAGAATAGAGTTATGACATACTTAAAGCTCCAGAAAATAGACATTGCGTTGTTACAAGAAACGCATCTTGCAAAGGAGAAACAGGACTCCCTGGCCAAAAAACTGAGTGGCATAACTGTGGGCTAGCCATATTCACCCTATGCTAGAGGAGTAGTGATATGGGTGGCACCGTTGGTACCCTTGAGGGTGCTTGTGAGACATTCCAAGATGCAGAAGGCAGGATGCTGGTGTTGCGAGGTTGAGTGGAACATAGAGAGTTCTGCATTATTAACACATATGCACCTAACCAAGAGACAGCAGCCTATTTCCACACAATATATTCATTAAAAAGTTCCCACAGGGATGAAACATTGATATGGGGCGGGGATTTTAATTGCACGCTCAACCCTACATTGGATAGGTCGGATGACAAATTTACAAATCCGGCCCCTGCAGCCAAGGCCCTGGGCAAATTGTTGAAAGCATTTATACTCCTGCATACATGGTGTAGTCTACACCCACAAATCTTCACACTAAACTGCTCCCTTAGACTTGCATACAAGATTAGACTATCTTTACAGTGGAAGATACCTTGGGAGAATTTGATAGGGTGAATACAATGCATTTGTGTTGTCAGATCATGCCCCGTTGGTAGTAACATAGCAAAGCTCCCCTCCGAGGGCACACATCCCGACATGGAGACTCAGAAGTGAGGCTTTGAGGGACAACGCATTTCGTGAACACCTAAGAAAAGGGGTGGATTATTTTGAATATAACACTGGGAGCGTAGAATCCGTGGGTACGTTATGGGAGTCTTTTAAGGTGGTGATCAGAGGGACTGCAATCGCCAAGGCGAACGGCGTTCAAGCGGCAATAGAAAATGATTTACGGAAGGCAGAAATCAAATTAGAGGCTATGAACAAACAGCAGAACCTATCTAGTGGGGGTGCCCGAGAGGCTGTTGCCCTCCCACAGGAATGCTTAGTACACTGGGACAGAAAAGGTCAAGTTATAGCAGATATGTGGAACAGCAGCATGCCGAAGGGGACAAACCGGGACACTTGCTGGCCTGGTTGTACAAAAGTGAATCGGAGCGTAGCATAATTCGGGAAGTCACAGCCAAGAATGGAGAGATCTGTGAGACAGAACAAGATAAACAAATGTTTCTATGAGTTTTATAAGACGCTATATGAGTAGACAGCGGAAACCCACGAATACAAGATAGAAGCATGAGCGTTGATAGATCTCCCAAAACTTGAAGAGGAAGATAAGCTAGAGGCCCCTATAAGCAAAGTGGAGCTAGAACTCACCATACAAGGGTTGCCGACCAGTAAGGCTCCAGGAGCGGACAGTCTGCTCAGTGAGTTCTACAAGGAATTCCTGGCACGCCCTCACTGTTGGCTATGCTGAACGAAACATTAGACAAAGGTGTCTTGCCGTTATCATTTAGAGTCAACCATAGTCCCGTTGCTGAAGCCCAACAAACCCCATACCAAGTGCGGCTCGTAAAGAGCCATCTACCGTGCTTAACCAAGTTGGGAAGATACTGACGGCTCTGATGGCTAATAGGTTGAAGTCAGTAATTAATAACCTCATACATCCAGATCAGTCCGGTTATGTCCCAAACAGGAATATTACTTGTAATGTAAGGCGCTTGCACCACGTCATTGAGCAAACCCAAGATCGCACTCAGCTCATGGTAGTAACCTCGTTTGATGCAGTCAAGGCTTTTGACTCAGTCAGATGGCCATGGTTACTGGCGGTGTTGAACAGTTATGGGATGGGCCCCACATATATCAAGTGGGTTAAGCTACTATATACCGACCCAGTGGCGAGAGTAAAGGCAGGACGCACCATATCAGAACAATGGGGGGGGTTTGAGCAAAGGCACTGAGCAGGGCTGCCCCTGGTCCCCTATGTTATTTATATTGGCCTTGGAGCCACTCTCAGTATATCTACAGAAAGAATACCACACACCTAATCTCCCTGTATGCGGATGATATGCTTCTCTACTTACAGCAACCAGAGACTAAATTACAGTACATGTTGGATGTACTTGAGCGCTATGCGGTCCTTTCAGGCATTACTATAAATGCACAGAAGTAGAGTTTGTTCCTCCTGGCAAGTTATGAGGGGAGACCTAAGAAGGAGTTACCGATTAAATGGGAAATGGACACATTCAGATACCTTGGAGTAGACATCTTCCATGACCCTAAATTGGAACATGCGCAGAGCACGGTACAGGCAGTGAATAAGATAGGAAACTATGGAATTCTGGGCAAGGTTGCCGCTTTCATTAAATATAACCAGGGTCTTCTTCAAGACATTGAATACTACTTGCAATGGCGCAATTCTAGGTGCTGGATGTCTCTGGAGAAATTACAGAGACTGTATGAACAAGGGCGGGATTAGAGTGCCAGCTTTTGAAGGGTACTTTATTGCATGCCAATTACAGTTTGCTACATACTGGCTCTCAGATGAACAGACTCAAGACACAGGGTTACTACAACCGGCATGCACCCCAATCTTTCCTTTTTACATAGACTTCAATAGTAGCCTGGCACTTAAGAGGTTAATAGAAATGGTGTGGTCCTCAGTCTCACAAGCTCCTAAACCCCAACTCCCCCTGTTGTTGAAACTAGCCATGACGATATGGCAGAGAGCCTGTCATTTTCTGGGCATAAAAACACCATACTCACCCCAGATCCAACTGGTGATGCTTAAAAAAGATGATGTGCAGATTAGGCTGCAAGATAGAAAATATTGGGAGATTAGTGGGGTGGTGACATTGGGAGATATACTGAAAGAGGGAAGACCAATACATAATCCAAGGGTTGCGTTTAAGAGCGATTTATTTTTTTTTGTATTATTATTACTTTTTTTTTTAAAGACAGGATACTACACTCGCCAATCATGCAGGAATTATCGTTCTTCTAACAAGATTGTTTGGCTTGTTTCTTTATTGTGAGGTGTGCTGGTTAATATGTCTGTAAAATTAATTTTAAATGCTTAGGGGAATGATAACAGGCAGACAAAAGGGCACATCCCTAGTCTAGCATAATACCTTCAACTCGTTATGCAAAGTAATAAATGTGTGCTCTGATCATCAAGAATGTAGGGTAACCAAGCAATGTCTTTATTACTGAAGGATGAGGTGCACAGTGATTCATGTATACATTAAATGGACAGACCTTGCGCAGGAGTTCTGATGGCAGCCATACTAGAATAGGGTGGAGCAACATTCCGCTTATTCGAGAAGGTGTATATTAGAACAAAACTTACAATAAAGGGGGGTATCAGAGCTAATTATTCCGATACACACCTCAATATGGTGCTAAAACTACAGAACTAAAAACCAAGTTTTACAGAGCAATTTTTAGTTTTGGCCATTAGGTGGCTATAAACCAGAACTATTACATTGCAGTGCAGGTAGGAGGGAGATGGGATATGAGGGACTCAAAACTTGTAGCTGTTTATTTGTTATTTACCAATCCATTCACTGTCCATGGCCATGCGAAGCCCTATGGTCATTCCTACCCACTAACTGCTTGTCCACGTCCAAAGCACAACCCACTGGGATCTTTTTGAGCTAGCTTTATCATTCAGAAACATTAAACCACGTGCTCAAAGTGCCTGCCAGCCACTTCGAGCACACAGTTAAGAAGCAATCTTCTGAGAATTAGTGGCTTAACTGGACTTGTGAATGCTCTCCTGGTGAAATAAAATTGTCTCAACCAAGTATGCGGTCAGCCACTTGATTTATAAGTAGTATGCAAAGCCAAGAGTTCTTGTTAATGTACAGTAATTAGAAAGCATTTGGCTGGCAATGCCATCGTATTCCCAGGAACTTGCACCATTTTGCAGTTGCAACCATTAATGGTCAGTTAGTACTATTCGGCACTGCATGGCAAATATCTATTGAATGCCATTGCCTAAACAGAAGTCCAAACTGTTGCCCAGTAAATGCTCACTGATACTGTGCCAAAAGAACTAATCGTACTCATGATGGACCAAATAATTCAATTAACAACTTTGCAATTTACTCGTCAAATCCAGATAAAAGTGACATGAATGTAAAACAGTGTGCATTGTGAAACAATGCATTTAAAGAAGCACTATAATGCAGTAAATTCAAAGAACAAAGAATGTGCATTAACAATGCTCATGTCTTTGTAGCCAACTCTGCTTGATTATTTGTTTTAATTATAGTGGCGTATGTATATCTGAAACAACATACATTGTGGTACAATGTATTTCAAGAAGAAATATGGTGCAATAAGTTCCAAGACAATATAAAAACACATTAGCAATCAGTCTTCTTTGTGGTTGGTCATTGTGAAGTGACTGGTCAATAGGGCTGGAAACTTTTGTACCAATACAGATGTGGTGTCCTATGATATGTGTCTTGACCGGTCTAGTGGGTTGCATAATATAGAATTTGTTGCTGCAAGGGAGAAATAGGATCTAAACCACAGATGCTGTGTTAAACTCGGGTGATTAGGATGTTTCTATTTGTGGAGGACTCCTAAATCCAGGTTTGTACTGTCTGTTGTAAATTTACAAAGTGAGCAATGCCCACATAGATGGTGTTCAATAACATGGGGTAAACCCATATTTCTGTATGACAGGAGCCACTGAAGCAAATGATCTTAAAATGTTTTCAGGGAGCGTAAATAATGTTTACAACGCTTTGATGCAAATGGTTAGGATGAACATTGTTGCAATCTACATGGCAACCCTCATTTCATGCAAGTGACTGCATCGTGATTTTATAGTATCCGGTCTTCAGGCTAGAATTGAACAATAGACCTACAGAGCGAGGAAAAAGGGGTTGGAACAAGACAATAAGGAAACAAAAGAAAGGAGGGCATATTTAGGAACAAGGTTTGAAATAAAGTGCTTGATTCACACAAGGAGCAAACAGAAAGGGGCACAGCCAGAGCGTGAGAAATACAGAGATACACAAATAGTTAGATATTTCAAGTGGGGTGAAAATAGACTAATAGACCACAAATATAAAGGGGCAAAACAAATGAGACAAACAGAGGGGCCCTACAAAGACGTGGACACAAGGGTAGTGAGACCATTTGGAGCGCAAAATAAATTGATAGGGTTACACAACGGAAAAGGGACACAAACAGGGAACGAAATATAGGGCAGCAAATAGGAAGAGATATGAATAGAGAGGGGGGGCAAATACACAACATAAATGTAGAGCATCATTAATGGTTACATAAATAGAGCCAAACCGAGTGTGTGAGGCGAAGTGTGAGGTAAATGCAGGGTGGGGAGAGGATACTTGTTTTGAAAAAGAAGCGTTGCAGTGAGAGGCAAACAAAGGAGGTTGTGCGAGACGGTGAAATAGAGAGGGTAGGGGTAAAGCAGATAAGGATTAGGGTGTGCTAAGGAGAGATGGCGTGAGAGATAAAGGAGCAGTTTGCGTGTGTCAGACGAGAATAGTGAGTCGGAAAGCTAGAGAGAGAAGAGAAAGACACTGATAAGTCTAAGAAGAAGATATGGAACAAAAAGTTTGTCAAGAAGTGAAGATAGATCAAGAGACTAAGGTTAAAAAAAAGAGACATAGAACGCCATGTGAAGACTTGAACATGGGCAATATAGTGAGAAAGTATTCGAGTGGCAAAATTAACAAGTCATGAAGGAAACAGTGGTTGGGGGGGGGGAGAGACAGCCAACACACTAGCTTCAATGAGAAACAGCTCACAGAATATGCACAGTTGTTGAAAGACAACAGCAAACCACCAGACACTTGGAGAAGAAAAAGAATATCCAAAGAAAAAGACGGATCAATACAGTATGAATGGGAGACAAAAGGGAAAAAAGAAAAACAAAAAGAGGGTGAAAGACGCAGCAAAATGTAGAGGATATAAGTCCCACAGAAATGTAAAAGGTAAGAGTAAGACTCAAAAAAGGAAAGCGTAAATGAGAAACTCAGTGATCATGTTTTTTTTGTGTGCAGTTGGGAAAATGTGTGCAGCTGAAACAATTAAAGACACATGGGGGCTCATTAAGCTTATGGTGGAAACAGTAAAACATGTGGCCTTTTATTTTATTTTGCAAAGTTACTTAGGAATATAACAGGGACCGGTCAATAGCAGAATAACTTTTACAGTTCACTTAAAATGGGATACTTTGATCTCTGACAGATATCAGTTAAGGACAAAGGACCTGTTCCTGGTCTATGTGCCGCTTGTCACACCCTCATAAACTGGCTCACCAATTCTTCTCCTCTTTGGGCTATTGTACAGCCATGCCTAGGGGAGGCTTGGTTGGGAGATGTCAGTGTAAATCAGAAATTACTTAAAATAATACCTTTATAAATGTATTGTTTAAAGTAATTTCTGATTGAAACTGACATCCCTGTTCTTCAAATAAATACGAAAACAAAAACAAACTTAGGGGATACAATGTAGGCACACACAGCTTAGTTATAATTAGCCCATCTAAACGATTCCATTACAATGTAACCACCATCATCGCCCTCGCCATGTCCAGAGTAGACTACGCCAACAGCCTATACCTAGGTATGCCTGAACGACTATTTTTTTTAAAATATTTTTATTTTTGAACAAGGCAGGAAGCATTACTTTCACTTGTGATCAACATTTGATATGCACTTATTACCTGAGGATATTACTCCTCCCCCCCTCCCCACGTTCATTCCGCAGTTAAGTCTCCCCCTTCTTGTTCCTGTACCTGTGGGGCGGGCCAGCTCTCCAGGACCCTTCTGGCCAACTGGGGTTTATATGTGAATGCTGGGAAGTCGCGGTCAAATTCGAGAACCGGGTTCCAAATGTTCTGGAAGCGGTGGAGAGTGCCTGAACGACTATTACAAAAACTACAACGCATACAAAATGCGGCAGCCAGACTGCTTCTGAAACTAACCCGAAGAGAACACACCACGCCAGCACTGAAAACACTACATTGGCTACCAATAAAACTACGAATAAAATTCTAAACAATGTACATCACGCATAGAGCAGTACACAACCAAGTACACAGAGTTCCTGAGAGACAAACTACATCTACACCAACCAACAAGAACGCTCAGATCAAGCATTGACATCCGCCTGGAACCGAAACCATACAACAAAAGAAAACAGAGGATCTTCCTTCTCTCACCAAGCGCCAAAAATCTGGAACGACCTTCCAGAGCACATACGTAACACGAAACCACCTACTATTCAGGAAACTACTCAAAACATGGCTCTTCACATCATAACTGGAAAGATCACCCACAAGGGCACACTCACAACTAAAACATCATTGAACAAAGAGATAGACCATAACAGACACCAAGCAATCTACAGAAAAAACCACAAGAAAAATCCCAGGACATACCCAACGACTAACCGAGAAACAGCAGTACTAGGTCCAAAGACGTAATACTTAGCAATACGAAGACAGTAACATCAGGACAACCCGTCAATAGGACCCTTATCCTAAACTTTAATCATTCCCAACAGACCTAATCACAGCAAACAGCTAGGCAACAGGAAAACCCTCACCACTAGCCCAACCCAGAGGTGAGAAACAGAATAAGCACCCACTTGCGGAACAGAACCAGAAGTAGCTGAACCGGGATACAGACCCCACTAACACAACCCTCAATTTTCCCCATACTAAACCCTGACAAAACAGACATCCATTTCTCTCACAGCAATCTGCACGCACTTTACCACGCCGCACCAACACATAGACAGCACCCACAGCACACAAGGCCTCACCCGATCAGATACTTGCAACTAAAGCCCAGCACCCAGTGTATACCGAGCTGAAGCCGCCAACAGCACACCACCTCTCCCACTCTTCTACTCCCCTCCTCCCGACTAACCCTACCCGCCCTCCTTGTTTACAGATCCACCAGAGCGCCTGGGGACCAATTCCATTGGTGACGCTGCACTATATAAGTACCTTTAACATAACAATGCGTCAATCGCAGCTTCCGACAGTTGCTTCTATTTCTTGAGAAAACATCACTACACTAGAAAGGGTCAAAGATTTACAAATCTCAAAGTGTACCCAAGTCTCCAGGAATACCACATGCAGGTCCGTCGAGGAAGGGAATTGGTCATAAACCCAGCTACGTCATTGGCCAAGACAAGAACATGTGCATATATGCTGCATCACCTGATCTGCATCTGTGGTAGATTGTTAAACTAGATTTAGAACAGCATAAATAACTTGCCTACAGCCAGTGGAATGTACCAATTTCTGAATACAAGTGTGGATCGGGAGCTCTGAAGGGAACATGGGCCAGTTAGCCCGTCACGTATCTTGGATTCAGTGTTAATGCAAAGTGAACATGGCCCCACCAAGTTCTGCACCAAATCAAGTCGAAAAAACAAACCCTTGAAGAACATATCACCCAGTGTGTATATCCCCACCTATTGCCATGGTGCTCGAAACACGTTATCCAAAGTGGACTGTACTCATTTTAAGGCACAGATAACTTGAACCTGCAAAATATACTATGCATCCATCCAGCAAATACTTGACTCTGTCAAACATGAATCTGTTTATTGACCAGAGACCAGTTCTGCTAGGTCTTTCGATTCTCACATGGCACAGTGGTTTATCTGTACCATATTAAAAGGAGGCAAACTACACCAGCAAAATCAGATCATACAATTCAAAATCTGGAGCCTAAACACCACCCGGGGCATAAGGAGCAAGCCATTACATCCGAAGATCTCCCAGACTCCAAATGAACTCTGAAACCAATCTGCTAAATTCAGTGAAAAACACTCACGGCAAAATTGGGATGTTCTGAAGAAATAAAGAAGCTTAAACAGAACAATCTGAAGAAGTGCAACCTTTGCAATGAGGGACATTAAGTCCAGAAATGGGCCCGGTTCCTAAAGTACTGATTAGATAAGATGTGGCCCCAGGTCACCAGCAGAGATCCTCATGATCTAGGTACAATATCACCCTGATGCACAATAGAATTTGGTGCCCAACTAAACTCTTACTGATTCAAAGGAATCTGCGTGGCCAGGCAAGTGAAAATATCTTGGACTTAAAGCAATTAATTTGAAAGCCTGAATGAAGATAAAAGAGCAATATATCCTGCACGACAGGTTCAAAATGATAGTGGTGTTTCTTATGAGCAAAACTGGAAGATTTGATACTTTAATCCTAGATCTTCCACCTCAGGCAGCACACCTAGTAGTAGGATTCAATAATGTCCCTAGGCTAAGCCCAGCTGCCGAGGAGGATACCATCTCTCATATGAATAAACTAGCTCATTATATTAAAACATATGTGTGCTCTTGTTCTGTTAAGGGGAATGGACCTCCTGAAGGCAAAACATTCTTCGTGGGTAGGACATGGTCCCAAGTATATTGACGTAGATTGTGTCACCAATACCCTGAACCATCCACATAAGGTTTCTGACCTATGATGGAGGAGAACATACCATCCCTTAACTATGTCCGAAATTGATTTTGTCACCCTATAGAACAGGGGAGTATGGAACCAACATGACTAGGATTTCAAATTCCCCTACATCTAAAACAGCACTGTCTAATCTGAAACATTTACCCAACCAATGGGATGAGCAGATCCAGAAACTCAAAATACAGGTCGTGTTGCCACTCAGCAATAGATTTGACTATCTGTGTGGCATAGAAGAAGTAGATGGACATCTAAATTCTGAAGAGGCTTTTGGTCATTCTGTATTACCGAGTCTAGATGTGTAGGCTTCAAATGAATATGTATTGCGGGGTGGTTAAAACACTCCTAGATGCCAATTAAGATCCTAGTACAGAACATTGATGATTCAAATAGCAAAGTGAAAGTTGGTTCCTAGTTGGATTTTATCCGGAATTATCATGCTCCCGGAAACATGCACCATTGAGCCCATCCATCTCCAGGGGGCCCGTCTGTATCATACGCCACCCATTAGACCAAATATTAAAAAGGTAGACCCTGGGGGAGTGATTGGGGTTAGCTATTTAAATAGCTACCACTTTGTGCTGGGAAATTAAACAATCAAATATCTCGGATACTGTTCCTAATTATTAAGATTGCAGGAAGTCAACCTTTAGGACTAGTACATTTATACAACATCAAGAATAGAAATAAGTTGCAAGCCCCATTAAACGGCTAGAGAGTATTGTGAAAAAATGAGGATGCCTCCTATGCCTCTGACTTGTTAGTGATTATTAGACGGCATTCAACCTTAGACTGGGAGTGGGTGAAAATCGTGTATACGATAAAGAAGAGGAGTGGACCTTCTCCGCCAAAATTCCTTGTTTGATGGATCAGCCACCTCCAATGAAGCCCTTCTGTTATGGGATATTTGGATAGAAACTCGCTATAGAGCAGGGGTGCACAACTGATTTTGACAGAGGGCCGAAAGTACCTTACATGAGGGCTATAGTGGGCCGAAAAGTAAATGTGGGCGGGGTGGTAGGCGGGGCGTGGCAGGAGGCTTTTTAAACCCCCAATTTGTACTAAACACATGGAAAAAGAATGTTTTTGAGGGGTAACGATTTGTATTTGCATTTCAAACTTACATTTTGTACTACACATTTTCCATTGTTATAATTTATTTCTATTTAGTTATTGTATCTCGCCTGTTTAATTAACTTATATATATTTTATTGACCCTAGATACACTATGCCCCATGGCCCCCTCACCCCCAACCAAACACTATGCCCCATGGCCCCCTCACCCCCAACCAAACACTATGCCCCATGTCCCTCACCCCCAACCAAACACTATGCCCCAGGGCCCCCTCACCCCCAACCAAACACTATGCCCCAGGGCCCCCTCACCCCAAACCAAACCCCCCACCCCATGGCCCCCTCACCCCCCCAACCAAACCCCCCAACTCAGCACACACACAAACATGCACCAATACAGACCCGAACCCCCACCCCCCCAACTCAGCACACACACAAACATGCACCCATACAGACCCAAACCCCCCCACCCCTCCAAATCAGCAAACTCTCAAACAAGCACCCATACAGACCCGAAACCCCACCCCCCAACTCAGCACACAAAAAACATTCAAATCAAAACATTCATACACATCCGACACCCCCCCACCCCCGCATCTCAACATACACACAAAATACAAATACAAACATTCATACACATCCGACACACACACCCCACCCCCCGCAAAATACACACACAAACATAAAGCAAAACAAACCCGACACACAAACACAAACAGACCACTTACCGGAGACGTGCTGGAAGGCAGGCAGGTAAGCGGCAGGTAAGCTGGAACGCTGGAATCGCACTACGACTGGCGTGGTCCAAGGCTGAAATGCCTTCCGGCATCAAGCCTTATGGACCACGCCAGCCGTAGTGCTGGCCCTCCATTGGTGCAGCACACACACATTACGTGGCTCGTAGGAGCGACGTGATGCGTGTGTGTGCTGAGCCAATGAGGGCCAGTGTTTTCACCGGCCCGGAAGACAACAAAGACTTTCCTAATGGAGGGTAGCCGCGGGCCGCCCTCCAATAAGGAAAGTCTTTGTGCCTCGCGGGCCGGTCAAAAGGGCATGGCGGGCCGCAACTGGCCCGTGGGCCGTATGTTGTGCACCCATGCTATAGAGCCATACATTCTGCTGGAATCATTACATTACATTTGGTGACGGAAGCTTTCACAGTTTTGACTATAAACTGATCCCCATGAAATGTTGGTACTGTATGGATGGCTTCGAAATTTAAGCTAGCTGCGCTAGTGACCATTACCCACTCTCATTGGTTTGGACTTAGGGCAGGGTAGCATCTACAAGTAATAGTTTAGCTGATCTCCCATGTGAGAAACCTGAAGGTGTATCCCCGACTAGTCCCAGGGGATCTGTCATCCAGGTGGCCAGGACACAGCCATCGCTATCGAATCCAATTCCTGGGGGTGGGCCAGTAAGGAAGGATCTTGGATGGGGGGTCCTCGGGGAGTGGAAGTGAGACACTGATGGGTGAGACGCTGTATCCCCCTTCTTATAACACCTTTTCCCCATCCTACCCCGTAGGATACTCAGACACTCTACCCCCCTGCCCCTGCCCACTCCCCCTTCCCGACACAAACACTTTCGCACACCACAAAAGACCGACTAACATCAGAGCCGTTTACCTGACATGTCCCTTCCCCAAAGGGATAAAAGGTGGAGCACAAGAGCACACTACGAGCAAGGCAGACCCCACGACAAGAGATCTATCCAAGCACAGCAGTACAATGTCCCGATACCCGAGAGCAGAACTGCAGGCTCGTGCTGGGAAAGTTCGAGCATGTGCTGTGCTCCGGATTTCCGCTTTGTCCCATGCTCAGAACGTGGGGGTAAGGTAGACCCCCCCAGCTACCGCATCCTGACTTATTTGTGAAAACTTCTTTCTTTCCTGTGTATCCTATGCCACACCCTTTTGCATTTAGTTGTAAGGACTGGCAATATGTTTTTTTTAGTATAGGCCCTTTTATATTTGACAAGATGCCACTACGACTGCCTTATCATTTGATGGTCGTAGCTTGCTCCCATCTTAGATTTAAGTTTAGATTAGGCGTTTTTCCAACCCGCATATATGAGTTTAATTAACACCCTTGAACTGTGATCACCTGTGTCTGTCTTTACCGTTACCACCCTGAGTTCCTGCCACCGACCACCTGAAATGGGACCAGATAAGGGGGTAATATGATGGAGGGAGAAAAGGGAAAATGCATTTCTTAGTAAAGTGGTGGTGATCAATAAGGAAATCTTAATGTTAGATGTATGCCCAAATACAATTAATTGCATTTGCCATAGTTGTTACAAACTGTACAGAAATGTTAAGTATTAAGAGTGAAAGGATACCCACATTTAAGAAACCCAAGTTCTGGCTATCATCTAGCTGCAAAGGGAAAAAGAAGGCTTACCTTGCTGCCTCTTAAGGCCCCTTTTCCTGACATTGCTATTTGGAGATGGAAGCGGAGAGAATTTAAAAAGAGACTAGAGCCAAAACAGAGAATGCTAGTGGTCACTGGGATGCCCTATGCAAGACTGCAATCTCTTCCGACAGTAAATGTTTTTGGATGATTATTGCAAGGAATTTCAATTACTTAGTTTTGAGCTTTTTCTAAAGACTCTGAGGTCTATGTTACTGAACGAGACTGTCGAACATTTTAGTATCCTTTATAGCTCAGGTTCAAATATAATCACTGAGGGCGATATTACCATAACCCGGCTTTTTCGGACTGTGGAACCAGTAACAGTCAGAGAGCTTAAACTTTTCATTGGACGGCAAAGATCATTTAAGGTGCATGGAGAAGATGGTGTGCCAAATTATCCGTTGTGTTCTGGTATTGATCTATGGGCTCTGTTTCTTACAGAGGCGTTTAATTCAATATGGGCTACAAATCAATTACCCCGGAGCTGGAAAATGGGCACCATTGAACCCATTTTCAAAAAATAAAAATATTTATAAAGCATCCCCCCTGTCTTATCGCCCGGTCAGACTGTTGGACAGAACATCAGAGTTATTCTCAGCTATTCTGATGCAGAGTGGAAGAATGGGCATTAAAATGTAGTGTTAGTGTCAGTTGGCCTTCAGGCCAGGGATTGGGATGGTAAACCAATGTTTTAATCTTTATTCGGAAATCTATTTTTCTTATGGATAGTGTCCAGTCTACGTGGCCTTCATGGATCCAAGCTCAGCGTTGGACCACGTGGACAGGAACCTCGTTTGGCAAACTCTGGACAAAATGAGCGTTCCAAGACTGCTAGAAACGTTTCATTATGATTCTAAAGTTGGTTTTAGATTTGGAAAAAGGGGAGACTTGAGCAGCAACATTAAAGGTGGAGAAAGGGGTGTGGCAGGGAAGCATGTTTGAACCCATCTTTTTAACATGTATTTATCAATTCCCTTTCTTCTGTCCTGGAAACGCTGGGCGCAGATGTACCACATTGCGGGGGCTGAACGTTTCTGATGTGGAGTAATGCAGATGGCATGCTCTTATAGCCAGAACTCCTGAATCGTTATAACCCTTAGTTAAGGATTTGCCAATGTTATGACCAATCAAGTACTTAAGGTGAAAATAGGTAAACGCTAGGTTCTATGTTTTTCAACCAAATCTTTTTACTAACCTAAGATTGTTCTATAAAGCCAAAAAAGTGTGAGAGCTTTGAGTATCTTGGGGCAAGCTAAGCTAAAGCTATTGGTGGTGTATTTCGATTTGCCAAGCTCCTGCAACAACACTTTGTTTAGCATATACTAACTGCTTACAGAGTAAAGGGCTTGCCACAGAGGCTTCTTGGCTTTATTTGTGGGCTGTGAGAAAGATAGTGGGGCTCCAATGTTAGAAAAATGTGCTGCCCTCTCTGCTTTTGGGTGTGCCCAAGACTACCTCAACATATGTTACCAACTAAGAAACTGGGTTAGCCCACATCTCAGATATGTTGTTACTTAAGGCCATCCTTTTTTGGTGATCCATATGGGTAGGCCAAGGTGAAAACCTCACCAAATTACTGAAAGACACTGTCCCTGTGGCAGCTGTCATAATGAATGGTTGCCATACATACAGTCTCTTCTATCAGTAGGCTTGGGTTGCTGCTTTGTAAATCCTGACAATATTGTTACAGTGCCAATAAAATGTTAAAATCAAGGTTTATGATGGTGTGAGAGTTTGTTTATTTTATTTCTATAGCGCTCCGGACCCGGGAGTAAAAGGGCGCTCAGTACAAATTACAAGAAACAGTACATGGTAGTAGGCAGCGATACTAGACAACAGTTAAATACAAAATGTACAGTCAGTGACGGTAATAGTATAGTACAGGTTGCATGGCACAGTACATTGTGATAGTGATACTAGACAACAGTTACATACAAAATATACAGAAAGTGGCGGTAATAGGGAGTAGTCATGACAAAAATGAGACATGTACAGTTTCTAGCTAAGTCTAGCTTAGAGGTTGACTTTTAGTCAGAAGCCACCCAATGGCAAGTTACCTGAACGACAGGAAGGATTTGGATGACTTAATGTTCAGTGGCAGGGAGTTCCAGAGTTGGGATGCGAGGACAGTGAAGCTCGAGCCTCCGGATCTTTTAGAGGTAAATCTAGGTACTGTGAGACATAAGGTGTTGGAAGATCTCGTGGTTCTGATGGAGGATTTCAAGGTGAGTTTATTAGTAAGGTAGGGAGGGGCTAGATGGTTGAGGGCTTTGTAAGTTAGGCAGAGGATTTTCAAATCAATTTTATGTTGGATAGAGAGCCATTTACATGAAGTCCTAGTGGCCGAGATATGCTCATGCCTGGGAAGGTTTAGCGATGCGCGTAACACATTGTTTTGAAGGACTTGGAGTTTACTGATTACCACTCGGTTAGCCACTAGGTAGAGGCTGTTACAGTAGTCTAACTTAGATTGTAGAAGAGCTCTGGCTAGCGTGATGCAACTGTTAGAGGAAAGAAATGGTCTACAAGCTCTAATTAGTTTTCCTGTGTAGGTGGTAGCTGAGGCGGTTAAATTAACTTGCTTGGTGAGGTTAAGACTGGCATCGAGATAGAAGCCCAATGTTTTCAAATTTTTTGGCGACTGGGATGGTATTGCCATCAATTATGATGTTAGAATAGTTGGGGCTTAGTTTTTGCAGGTTGTTCGGTGAACCAACAATGAGAAGTTCAGTCTTCTCGTCATTCAGGCAGAGGCCATGTGTGGCCATCCATGCCTGAATGACAGAAGATTTCATTGATCCTGGCTACATCAGTATTGTAATTGCCCGAGATGGTGAGGAGTATCTGGGTGTCATCCGGGTGCAACAGGGAGGATTCTAGTGGTTAGAAATCCTCTGTAAAGCAATACCTACCTTTTTTCACCATCTGCAGTGAAATCTGAGCATCTTGATTTGGTTACTAGCTGTTACCAAAGATCATTGCTGACTCCAGCCAGGCTAAATGTTAGGCTGGTAAGACTAACCAAAACATGGTCCGGTGCAATGTATAAAAATAATGCTTGCTGCTTCTGTGGCACTATTGAATCCTTGGCTGATTTTCTACTTTTCTGTCCCCTGTACAGGGATATACAGAGAGAGTATCTTCTTGGTTTTCCAAGTGACTGTGGCTTAAGATATTGGAAACTTCTTTGATGTTGTGGATGCCTATTGCAGACACCACAAGTGCTTTTAAATTTGCTTGTTTTTTACATGTTGCCTGGGAAAGGAGAATATCAATTTCTATGATTTTATATTTTGCTAAACTATTATTTGTATCTGATGTGTTTGGTAATTGGCTACGTTCTAAAATTGATTGTACGGTTTTAGGTTTGATGATACACATGTCTTAAGATAGAGGTGAACCAGGTGAAGGGCCTAAATTATAACACTGTCACAGGTATAACAAAATGTCCAATTTTCAAGCTACATTTTTAATACAAAAACCTCAACCACCTCAGTATTTCTCATCTGCCATATGCATACGATGTTCCACTAATTTCCACACAAATTCAACATGCTGATAAGCGTGTCACATTACATCAGAATCCAAAACGCAATCATTTTTCAAATTTACTTTAAGCTCAGGGGAACCCTCTCTGGTTCATCAGGAAAGTACGTCTCAAATTTGGATAGGAAAACAGCCAAACACAAGCCGAGAGCAACTTGCTATGTGAGCAAACCCGGCCTGAACCGAGGCTCTTTTCAAAATCCTACTATGCGGAGGCCAAGGTCCTATTATGTAAACAGGAATTTGGTATGTAATTTGGGCCAGAGATTCAGGTAAGGAAGAGTGAAGGTCATTTAGAAACGTGACAAGCAGCAGAAAGAAACCATTGGCAGAGCTGAAAGGTGCATGGCTGAAACGTGGGCACAAATGTGCATCCCATCACAGCAAGCAGGGACATCCGAAAAACAATGTGCATCTGGTCATTTATATTCTTCGAACTAGGTCACTAAAGTCACGTTCGGGCTTTACAAAGGATGACCTGGATACTGCGTTTCAATGGCAGTGCTGCATGCTGACGTCTCAGTCGAGCAGTTCTTTGAACGGATGTCCATGATTATTTCAATTACAAAAGTTTTGAATTCAACATTTTCGTAATGGCAATAATCACGGACACCACCCCCGCCATCTATCCAGCCTCCCTCCACGCCCTAACACTAATATTTACCTCTGCCGTCCAAACGTACCCGTTCTCCATAAGCACTGTGCGCACCCTGCAGCGTGAATTCCGCCTCCCCATGTAGAGGTGGAGCTTCCGCCGCAAGGTGCTTTTTTTCTTCCAACTTCATTTGTCCCCTGCTTTCCTGATGCCATTATAGCGAACAAGGGTGCGAAGGACCGGCCCGCATGCCCCCTCCCCTTGTTCTCTATAATGGCACTGTGTGGTGTATTTCTTCGAAATGTTCGGCTGTATGTAATTTTCATACAGCCGAAATTCAAACTAATATACCATACGATTATTTCTATATGGTCATTTCTAGGGATACCCTTTGAACAGGCAGTAAAATCACAGGTGATAGGTTACAATCGTGACTAGTAGGCAATGCAGGTAGAAAAAGTTAGTGAAACAGTGGGGAAGAGGGTAGCAACTTAAACAATTCAGCCTTGCAGTTCACGGCTGCCTAAAGGTGCAAGTCTGTATTAGTGCGCAGACCCGTGCAAGGAGATCGTTACAGAGGGAGCAGAGAAGGAAACGTGGGCAGCAGGGCGGACTGCTGAGAAAGGAACCCGCAGCAACATACTTTGCAGGCATCAGATGGAAGCCCTCGAAGTAATGAGCCGTGCAATGGATGTGTCGGGTGCGTGTGCAGTGGCTTACTGGAACATCAGATAATGGAAACGTGAGAGATGAAAACGATTCTGGCAGTGGGCAGGGAGAGGGGGGCCCCCCCTCCCCTCCAGCCCCGGACAGGCCCACACAGGGTGAGATAGCACACTCAAATAGGCCAGCTCATTGGAGGCAGGTCGGGTATCCTTGGCACTTTGGGATGCTCTTGGTTTTCCTTGGTGCTTTCTGAAGAAATCAGGAGGGGGGTCACTCGGTCTCGGCGCAGTTGTCGAACCAGACTGTTCACCCACTACAGGTCACACAACCGATGACTTGGGATAGTGTACTTGGCAACTTGTATCAAATGTCAATATTCAATGTCACTTTTCTTTACCTGCCTCCTGGGGATGCCACCACAGATTTTCTGTCCCCCCCCCCAATCTCCGTGTTTGCTTTTTGGTTCAGACTCGCCTTACCACCATTCACATTTCATACATTTTATCCGGCCTCGCAGCTCAGGTAGTTACTGGGTCTCTGGTCCTCTCACAGCACGCTCATATCACAGCACTTCTATCACCCCCTGGCAACACACAACGTCCTTTCTGCCGGCCAAGCTCCAGCCTGCTCCTTGCCTCTCAGCTGCCACCTTCTCACCAGACAGGTTCTCAGGTCTGCTTTCTCGGTCTACCATTATATGCATAATTGGTCACAGGTGCAAGTCTTTTGCCTGACCACAATTATAGTAACTAACAGGACATGTCTGAACTTCCATAGTCCTCTTCCTTGTTTCAGTACTAGTGTAACTAATTGGAAGTGAGCATTACTCCTAGTTGCCTCTTCCTCATCCCAGTTGTAAAGGTATGTAAATGTGACACAGTAGGTTTATAGGGAAGGGAAAGAGACTGAATTACGGTGTATTACTCCCTGGTTTGGCATAGTTCAATTTTATAAAGGTTTATTCGGAACATGAAATTACATCAAACTCACAGCATTAAAGTCACTGTTCCTTAAGACAATAACAAAAGCCATACAATAATAAACATTTAAAATCAACTGTGCAATAACTTCGAAAGGTGAGATTTCAAATAATTTAGTACATAATAGAAGGACTTTCGACATAAGAGTAAGTACACTGCGCCACAAGCAAGTCTGGGGCGGAGAGGAAAAGCCACAGGGCAGCTTGCACATGCATCACTCCCCGCATCGTCAACAATGAGAGAAGGGGGGGGGGGGGGCGTGGTCAGCAACTGGACGGTGAAGACGTGAGTTCCTCGTGCTCCGACAGCCGCAGCAAATAGCCTGAATAAATAGCCTGCTACGAGTGGCAAATCTGGCCAAAACGCATACCCTCCTGAAGGCAAGCGCCCCCAGCGCACATGGAGAAAATTCCAGGCCGAAACGCATTGTTTTGAGCAAGTTCGGAGCGGCGGGAAGGTGGCGACGCGCTCGCTGCATCGCACGATCAAAATGGCAGCGCTCACCTGAGTGAAGCAGGACGGCGGGAAGTCGCATTGAGGGAGAACCGCGACTATCCCCCCACAGACCGCAAAGCAAACAATCTGTCCGCTGCACGTGCATGAATCAACAGAGCTGTTGGGCGGCAGCCCCCGTGTGGTCTGCGGAGAGGCTTTGGCTGGTGAGGCGAGACGGCGGGAACCCCACCACACGCCCCCACACGACAGTGCGGGGGTAGGTGAAGAGGAGCCCGTGAATTGGATGGGGAGACAAGGCGAGCGGGTCGCCCACCACACACCGCGGCGAACGAAAAGAAACGGCCGCCCGTGTACGGGTCGGCACCCGCACGACAGAGCCGGGAAGGAGCTACGCTGGGTGGAGCATAGAGGACTGCCCTGCTGCCGAGACCGGTGAGGGGAGCCCGTGACATTAAAAGAATCGCTGCCAAACCTGCGACAGCAGCCCGGACTGCGATACCTACACATTGGCATTCAACATGGGCAAAGACAAATCCAAAAGATTGATATCCCAGAGCAGGATAGATCAATTTACCACGCCGACAACCAACCAGAACAAGACGAAACAGACACCATGGCAGGAATGGAGGGCACAATATCACTAAAGGACATCATAGCAGCCATAGCAGACTCGCGCGCCTCCATGGAGCAGAAAATGGATGGCATCAGCATGGACCGTTTCCCTCCTGCGACATGACCTCCAGAAACTGACATCGCGCACTGGCAAGGCAGAACAACGCACCTCGGCGCGGAAGATGGAATAAGGAACATATAACAGCAGCTGGCCAGAGTCACAACACGTTTAAAAACCATGGATAAGTGAGTGGATGAGAGCGAGGGAAGGTCCAGGCGTAATAACGTTAGGATCCTGGGACTGCCGGAGAAAGCGGAGGGCCCACATATGGAGCTATTTCTGGAACAGTGGCTTACAGACATGTTTGAAGAAAACACGTTCTCCAATTTCTTGGACAAGCCCACCGTGTGCCGACGGGTCGTCCAATTCCGGGCGCCCCGCCTCATACAGTGATCGCCAAACTATTGAACTATCGTGATCGTGATGCACTGATCAAGTCCGCAAGGGCGAAAGGCACTGTCACCTATAATGGATCCAAAATAGCATTCTTCCCATACTACATCAGGGAAGTGTAGAAGGCTAGACAATTGTTTGACCTGCTGAAAAAACAACTACAATCCCTCAAGGTGAAATACGGCCTGATGTTCCGTGCCCAACTTAAAATTTACCATGGAGGCAAAACAGTCCACTTCACTGACCCCAGAGAGGCGTGGAGGTGGGCGGAACACCACATTGAGGGAGACTGGACGGCAACAAGGGGCAATAGAAACAGAACACCCCGTGCCCGGCCAGGTCCTGAACCGCCAGACCAACAAGCGCCTGCACCCGGAATCGCACCACAGCTGCAAGAATAAGAGCACGGACTCCTGAAATATATGCGAACAGAAACACTTGAGACCCTACCATACGGGGCTTAAGGTACTGTATAACAACCTAATGCTGAACATGTAGTATATAGATTGGCCACGAAGAGACACAGCCAAGCGGCCAGCCCAGACGGAAGCCCCCCCCCCTCCCCCCCTGGTGTGCCACCGTGTGACATCGCACCGGGGTACGTCCGGAGCCTACACACAGGGATACAGCCCCGAATAGTTTGTTAGCGGGCTCACTCAGCTACGGTTAGCAGAGGATTGTTGTTGAATGTTCGGGCGACAGATGCTTCGAGTTAGGAGTCTAGGGTGGGGGATGGGAAGTTTAACAACGGTTTTGTTAAGAAAGGGGTCCAAAGTTCAAATCTAGAACGCTTTGCCACAACACTATTAGCAGACAACATGTGCGGTTGCCAGTGAATTCGTCGAAAAAAATTGGTCGACCAGACAAATGGTCGAATCAAATTGGTCGAAAACCATTTCGTCGAATTTTTTTTTTTTTCTATTTTAACCCTTTTTTTTTTTTTGGGGGGGGTCCCCCCCCCCAACCACCGTTTTTTCTCTAAAAACCCATTTTTTAAACAAAACGAAAACCCAAAAATAAATATATAAATAAAAAAAAATCGACGAAATGGTTTTCGACCAAATTGCGTCGACCAAATTGCAGTCGACCAGTTTTTTTTCGACGAGTTGACTGGACACCAACATGTGCACATGGTGCTATGCGCCAGAGATTAACCCGCACTCTTCACCAAATGGCCTCCACTAAACACAGATATCAGGACCCTACGACTCCTAACCTGGAATGTTAATGGGATGGGAGGTGGAATCAAGAGACGACTATCACACAACTCCTAAAATCGACACACACGAGACATAGCCTTCCTAACGGAGGCCCACTTAGCAGGCACTACATGTACCTTATTCAAACGCACCAACTACAGAATTGCAATACATGCTGGGTTCACCACAGGCTCTCGTGGGGTGCTTATATTAATACTCAAACGGTTGCCCCTGACCATGACCATGACACGGGTGACCCAAGACACAGGTAGACACTTATTACAGGAACACTATGGAACCAGACGATAGCCCTACTCGGGATCTACTCGCCACTGACACTGCTACAGGACATTACACCTCTGATCTCGGGAGATAACTCAGACCTACTGATAATTGGGGGTGACTTCAACAAAGTCATGGAGATGGGGATGGACCGCTCACATTTAAGAGGAAGAAACCCCACTGTCCGAACCAAACTAGCAGCGTTCACCACAGCAATGGGACTGCGGGATGTGTGGAGTGACTTGCACCCAGACACAAGGGAATACTCCTTCCACTCATGGGTACACGCCTCTTTATCGCAACTAGATTACTTCTTTCTGCCTGGGCCAGAGACTCACAGGGCCACAAAGGCAACTCTACTGCCGCGCGGCATATCAGATCACCCCCCCTGCTAATCGAGCTTAACATAGCTAGACCACGTCCAGCCCCTCCTGGCGCTTAAATAACTACTACCTAGGCCTCCCAGATTTTCTGGAGCAAATACAACAAACGACAAAAACTTACTTTAAGTTAAACACGGGATCGGTGGATGATCCGGGGATCCTGTGGGAGGTACTCAAGCCGGTGCTGAGGGGTGAGATTTTGTCATGGTCTGCTGCACACCGAAAGAAACACCAACACAAATTGGTAGAAGCCAAAGAGCAAGTGACCCAGGCTCAACTAAACCACCTGGCACGAGACCAACCGAAAACAAATCGAGCACTAACACTTGCCCAAAAACACTTACAGAACGTTGCGTTAGACAACGCTAGGCAGGCACATATGACGATGAGAGCTAAAATATATGAGACCGGTGATAAAGCCGGCAAAATGCTGGCATGGTTAGAAAAACGCGAAATAGGCAGCGGCCAGGTCAGAGCGATAAGATCAGAAGGAGCTGAACCCTTACTGACCGACCGCGACATAGCCGAGGGCTTCGCAGCTTACTATACAGAGCTCTACAGGTCACCCACATCGCCTATCAATAGATCGGTACTAAACGACATAACCCTCCCCACTCTAAGCGCTGAACAGCAGGCTCTAATTGAGAAAGATATCACAGAGGAGGAACGGATAGTGGCCATGTCGGAACTCCAAACGGGAAAGACACCAGGGCCAAACGGCTTCCCGATTGAGATGTGGCGTAAACTTGGTACGAATGAAATTGCCCCCCCCCCACTTACTGCAAATGTTTCTACAGTCCAAGGAGAGAGGACACCTACCGGCAGACCTCCGGAAAACCACGTTGATAGTGATTCCCAAAGCAAACAAACCGCCAGACCTCTGTAGTTCATGTCGACCAATTTCACTTATTAATAGTGAGACCAAAATACTCGCAAAAGTACTGGCCGACCGCTTACAAAAGGTCATCACAACATTAATTCACCCCGACCAGTGCAGATTTATGCCGAAACGGTCGACCCGCATGAACATTCATAGGCTACATACTGTAATAGAGAATGCATCCACCACCCGAGGCCCCCTGGCTGTACTGGCGATTGATTTTGAAAAGGCTTTCGACTCGGTGTACTGGGAGGCAATTTGGGAAATAATGCGTCGGATGGGGTTTGGTCCCCAGTTTCTGAGCTGGGTGCAACTCTTATATGAATCCCCCGAGGCACAAATGAGAGTGAATGAGTGGCCATCACATACCTCTAAGCTTGGGAAGGGAACCAGACAGGGGTGCCCATTATCCGCCATGATATTTGCCCTGGCTGTAGAACCGTTAGCAGAGGCATTGAGAACGTCACCTGCCTGGTGTGGTATTCAGTGGGAAGACGGGGGAGAGGATAGAGTCTCCCTCTACGCGGATGACTTGCTTCTTTACTTTAAAGACCCACACCACGCCTGCTCCACGATTGTAGACATACTGGACAGTTAGGGTACTTTCAGCGGGCTACGAGTATACTGGCCCAAATCAATACTGTTCCCAGTAGGCACCACAACTTTTATACAGCCAGCCAACGGTCCCTTTCGCTTAGAAACTGAGTAGTTCAAATACCTTGGCATACAAATTACTAACGACTTGAGCAAATATGTGACCAATAACCTCCACCCGATAACAACCAGATTCACAGAAGAAGCCAGGCACTGGGTCTCTCTCCCATTGACCCTACTAGGAAGGGCAGCATTATTCAAAATGATGGCTCTTCGGGGGAGGGGGAGTAAGGGGGTGCTGTTGCCCACGGGAGAAAATGGCCGCTTCTGTGTGAGCTCCGGAGTGAACCAGGGCCGTAATGTAAATATAACTGCTCAACGGGTCCGGTTCTACTTCTATGAAACATGGATTGAATGGCAATCGCTACTGAACAGGGCTGTGAAATTTGGAAGCCAAAGGTGAACAATTCTCCGAGATATAGCAGTACACGAACTTCTCGGACAGCGGAGATCGGAGCCAGAGGTCGAGCCGGAACTCGAGGGGAGGAGCTCGGCGGAAACAGGTGCGCTTCGCGTCCAAGACATTGGAGGCCAATCGTTATTGGGGCCTGCTGCAGGTGCTCCGCTCCTCAGAGCGCCTGCCGGGTCCCCCTTGCTGGCCCCCGCCATCCCCCTCCTTCGAACACCACTGAACGGCCGGCAATCGGACCCTACCCGGCGACAAGAATCCACCGATGTACTGCTGGAGCGGTACCTTCTCGGCGAGAACAACGCAGATAAGTGGGGCGGCGAGAAGGAGGTGGCAGCATTGCACAAGACACGAACCCCCACAGCCCCCGCAATATATTTGGGGCGCATTACAAACACACACGGCAGACAGAAACGATTAGAAAGAATTTTGGACTGTGTGTTGTAGACAGTGTATACGAAGGCGGGAACCGAGGCCTCTCAGGGACACTTCCAGAACAGTATCTTCATAGCTTGCGACTGGGAGGCTTCGCGACAGGCCGTGTCGATCTACTACGGCTCTGGTGCTGCGATACCGATCACGCACAAGGACTACGCACTTCCTGCAACAAGCATATTGACCCCCCCCCCACTGCTGATAAAACTTTCCGCGGAACGAGTGCTGTGTTGGCCCGACCAGGCCCGCTGTCGGCTGTGCACACCTCAACCACACATAGCAATTACCTCCATACACCGATCAGAGAAGGCAAAGCACATTCATCCTGTGGAACCATCGATCAACAAAAAAGGGGATAATGCCCAAGAATTTTGGTCCTAAGAAGAACCAGGGGGCTATCAACAAATATACCACGACTATCCAGAAAGATCCAACGTCCGAGATGGAGGAGGGAACGATCCCGCTCGACAAGCAGGCTCTGCCAACCACGCTGATGGACCCGCAAGCGGTCTTCCTCGCAATGCAACAGGGGTTTGCAGCACTGAACGACAAACTTGACGGGATCACCGCAAACGTGGCATCCATTAACTCAAAATTGGACAAAACGACAACATGTATAACGGAGGCGGAAACAAGACTATCGGGCAGTGAAGATGCTCTTGAAGCTCTGAAAAGTACGGTATCCACGATGGCGATAGAACTAGGAACAGTGAACACTAAATGCGAGGACTTAGAAGCGAGGTAAAGACGCAACAATATTCGCATAGTGGGGGTGCCGGAGGAAGCGATGAAGGGCTCCATGGAAAAAGGAGTTGAGGCCCTCCTGCACCCAATGCTTGGGCCCCTGGGTGGTCACCTATGTTCATTATTGAGCGAGCTCACAGATCTTTGGCCCCGAAACCGAAGCCGAGAGCATATCCCAGACCAATAATAATAGCACGTGTGATGAACTACAGGGACAGGGACCTGATACTGAGGGCGGCAAGGGAAAAGCAGGAGCTGAGATGGGAATCCAACGTGATACGGATCTTTCTGGACTTTACACTAGCGGTGCAACAAGAAAGAAAACAATTCAGTGGGGTGAAGAAACCGCTCCGGGAACGGCAGGTTCAGTATGCCATGCTCTATCCGGCAAGACTTAAAATTCAATATCAGAACAAGATCCACTTCTTCACCTTCCCTGAGGAAGCCGCCAACTTCATAGAGACACATATCCCCACTCCGTTGAGGAACACTGAAGTTAACAGACAAGAATAATCCTCATGAGTGCACATTAACAGAACGATCAACCAATGATGCATTAGTCCTGTAGCATCGGCTCCCCCTTTTGGGGGTTGCTTTAAGTGGGGGCGGAAATGTCTCAATGAGTATGATAAGCTGCATTTCAATGTCCCCAGCTGACAATAAGAAGTGTGAGAGCAACGTATGGAACCGGTTACCCTTATTCAAGGTTTGGAAAAGCATAGGCCCTGGGATCTCTGCAGGCCCCGCTGTAGCAGATGCATATGCAGTTGAAAGAGGGGAAGGGTTGGGATCCTAAAAGCACAGTTGAAGTTAGGGGAACTGTGAGGGGGGGGGGGGGGGGGGGAGTTTGACACGTTGAGAGGGGGTTATGTTGGGGAAGAAAGCAAAAAGCACACAGTTAACGTACACTGGAAAATCTGAAAGCATTGTAAAGCAATTTTTGCAAACACACATTCACAATCATTTTGTGTCGAATGGCTGAAACAAGCGTTGAAGACATTAAAGTAATGAGCTGGAATGTTCGAGGTCTAGGCTCCAGAGTTAAGAAACAGAAAATTATAGCATACATTAACAGACAGACTCCCAAGATTATCTTCCTACAAGAGGCACACATTGGGCCACAACAGGGGGGACAGCTGGTTCCGAATTGGGGTACACACCTATACTACACAACTTACTCGAAAAGAGCTACAGGTACAGCAATCTTGTTACACAAGACATTGCGGTTCACGTGCAAAGAAGCGGAATGTGACTCTGGGGGAGATATGTGTTAGTACATGGTACTCTACAAGATAAAGAGATAGTCCTAAATATATATGGGCCAAACAGATGACCTGGAAATCTACTCAACAATCTTCGGGAAACTGGCACACTACCCCACAGCCCTTCTGATATGCGGGGGGGGGACTTTAATACCATTCTTGATGTGAACATCGACCGTACCTCACCACAAGCAAGAGCATTATCCAAAGCAGCACAGACAATCATCACTCACATGGCAGATTTGAAACTGAAGGATGCATGGAGGACATTACACTCCTCTGCGAGAGGATACACATTACTCGACAGTACACAACATGCACTCCAGGATAGATATTTGGTTGCTGGATAACACAGTGTTATCGTGGATCACAGACACTCAGATACTCCCAAAAACATACTCAGATCATTTCCCCATACTGATGACATTGCGAATACCCGGCGAGGCGGTGGGCAGGCCCCCATGGAGATTCAAACCGGCTGCGCTACGGGATCTGGTCTAAAGAAATGCAATGGACCAGCACATACAAGAATTTTTTGAATTCAATGAGAACTCAGTGTCCTCTCTCGCGATATTGTGGCAAGCATTTAAGGTGTATATAAGGGGTGTATCCATATCAAAGGAAAGTGGTATCCTCAAAGACATTAGAATTAGATTGCAACGACTAGAAGTGCAAATAGCATCAATACAAGCCCAATATGTGCTCAATCCGACACCACAACTCACTTTAGATATAAAAAACAAGCTAGACGAATATACGGACACAGCGGCCCAAGAGATCCGCTACTTTGACAGACCAGCGGCTGCACGCCGCTACGGTGAAAGCGAACGCCCGGGGAGGTTGTTAGCCAAAGCAGTGAGGGGAGAAAGAGTATCAACAGATATCCCTTGTATACAAACAGCAGACGGATCGGTCACCACAGATCAGGGTAAGATACGTGACATTTCAAAAAAGGTAGCTGGCGCTCCTCTCCAGAAAGAACATGGCATGATAACCTGTTCGGAGATGAGAGTTTGCAGCACACGCTTTTTGCTCATGGTACTTTTCACAGAAGGGAAATATCTATTTGCATATCAGTCTTTGTCCCACCCACATGGACAGTCCATGACCGAAATGCTATGGCAATTCCTCTCTGAACAAGAGTACCGACAGCAACCCCATACACGTGTTTCAGCCTTGTTGGGCCTCATCAGTGACACATTTCACGCATTCTATGAAGAACTTTACTCACCTCAATCTGACGCTACGGATGCAGAAATTGAACAATACCTCTCCCAGATCCCAACGACATTACTGGCGGAAGATACCAGAGAGTTGTTGGAGACTCCGATATCTGAGGCGGAGGTTGTGGAGGCAATGGGGGCACTCCCCAACGGAAAGGCCCCTGGCACCGATGGCCTTAGCGCAGAGTTCTACAAGGAGTTTAAATATCTTCTGGTGCCCAGATACTGGCGATGTGGACCGAAGCCCTGGACAGGGGAGAGCTCCCCGAGACTACAGGGGAAGCAGTAATAACGTTACTGCTTAAATCGGGGGAAACCTCCGGACGACTGCGGGTCTTATAGACCATCATTAATTAATACGGATGCAAAGGTCTTGGCAAAGATACTCGCCACTAGGTTAACACCTTTGATGCCATATATGGTCCATGAGGACCAGGCAGGGTTCATTCCTGGCAGGTCCACAGCCACGAATGTCAGAAAATGCCATGAGATCCTGACTACAACACCCCCAGACCAACAAGCCATATCCGTGTCACTAGACATGCGCAAAGCATTTGATACGGTATCCTGGCCCTACCTGTTCGGGGTCTTACAAAATTATGGGTTTGGTCCAAATTTCCTGAAATGGATACAATTACTATACACAGGGCCCCAGGCCAGAGTTAGAGTTAATGGCACCCTAACAGAAAAGCTTGAACTGCGAGGGGACACTAGAGAGGGTTGCCCATTGTCACCATTACTGTTTGCCCTAATAATTGAACCTTTGGCGGACATATTGAGGGCTCGCTACAGCGCACACGGTCTAAGGATAGGAACAAACTACACATCATAAATCTATATGCAGACGACATCTTGCTGTACCTAAAAAACCCAGACAGAACATTGCGGAGGGTCCTGTCAATAGTAGAACAATTTGGTAGACTCTCGGGCCTACGACTTAACCCCAACAAATCAGAAGTGTTCCCCATTACTGAAAACACGAGTAAACCCCATGACCTGCATGGCCTACAGTGGTGCCCGACACATTCTGTATCTGGGAGCATGTATAGCCAGGACGGCTCAGTTGTCCCAGGCATTAAACTATAACTTGCTGGCAGACTCTCTATGTATGAAGTTAAAACGTTGGAGTGCTCTCCCCATTTCCATGATGGGTACGATCGCCTTAGTGAAAATGATAATTCTCCCTAAGCGTTGTATTTATTTAGTACCGTACCGGTCTGGCCGGGGCGGGCCTTATTCTCCAAGATGTCTAGTGCATGCGTTTCATTTGTTTGGGGTGGTCACCCTAGGGTGAGCTGGAGGGTACTTACTGATGACTACCCAAAGGGCGGTCTGCTAGCACCAGACCTCGAACTATACTACTTGACTGCACAGGCACAGCATGCCGCTCAGTGGGCCACAACATTTCTCAACCCAGCGGGCCCTGTACCGAGCCAGCCCGAAAACAAGAGGCTGTGTTGGCGCTCCACCAATTTACTAAGCCCACTTTCAAGCATTTAACTCCCTGAAACCAACAAAGTGGTGACTACGGCGTGGGCCAAAATAGTTGAGCTATATGGCATGGATAAGATATTCCACCCGAGTATGCCGCTCTGCGGTGACCCCCAGTCTCCCTTCAGCATAGAGTGGGAAGTAGCCCGCCATTGGTCCTCCAGGGGCATATCACAATGGGGTCAACTATTCACGGATGGGCACTTTACCCAGTGGGATGATATCAAGGATGTAGTGGGGAATATGCATGGGACCAGACAACAATATTCCCGTATACGGGCAGCCATACAAAGCATATGTCCGACCATTCCTAATGAACCACCACTTAACATGGGATTGGGATATATGTTCACAGGGGGATCTCAAAAGATAACGGCATCAGCACTGTATAAGATCATACTCCAGACACGCCCGATAGAGCAACGCACAACTAAGGCCAAGTGGGAACAAGACTTGGGTGAGCAGATTGAAGACGATGAATGGTCCCGACACTGTGCACTCACCAAACAGATTTCCTGTAACTCTAGATACAGGCTAATCCACTACAAGATAATACAAAGAACACACTACACTCCTATGAAGCTCAAACGCATATACCCGGCCATGACTGGGAACTGCCCGAGATGCCATGCTGAAAATGCAAACATATACCATATGTTAAACTGAGGGGATATTGGGAGGTGTGTCTAGCATTGGATGGGATGGCAGATCAAACAGTGGAATGGACCCCACGGATGTGCCTGTTGGGGGTAGTCGAGAAAGTGAACCAGATATGGCGGAAACTACTGAACTTAAGTCTGCTCCAAGCCAAGAGGGCAATCCTGCTCAAATGGAAGAGTGCAAATCCCCCAAACCAAGGCGGATTGGGACAGGGACATGGTATGGGCAAACGACAATGAGGAACTGTACATAGACTCGGTAATGCCTGTTTCTCGGCCAAAGAATATTTGGGAAAGATACAAACTGTACCTATTTGAAAAGACCGAGCAAGAACTCTGAACAGTAATTGAAATTGTACAATGTATGAATATATTAATATCACAGCTAAGTGTTTGTATTAACTGTGTGCAACAGAAATAAATTAAAAAAAAAAAAATGGCTCTTCCACGCTTCTTATACATACTGCAAAATGCCCCACTACACATCCCAGCGAAAGAATTCAAAAAGATAGACATCGCACTAAGGAAAATCTTCTAGAACAACGGACATCCACGTATTGCGCTGAGCACTCTGCAGCGCTCCATTTGGGAGGGAGGGATAGGGCTCCCCCGCCTACAGTCCTACTACTGGGCTAGCCAAATGGCAGTGGTCAACTACTTACTGCATGGGGACACCACACTGCCACACAATAGACTGGGGAGTGCCAGAGGACGCGCTAGACCTAAAACTGAACTCCTTTACAAAGCGATTCGTAACTCAGCCCCACAGTCTATGCTATCACACATTGCCCGAGTATAGAAAGACACACACAAGTTCATGGGATGGGAAGGGAAAATCACCCCACTACAACCACTGTGGAACAGGAATCTACCTGAGGTAAACAAGCTTCCGAGATGGCGTACATGGTTACAACATGATATCAGTACAGTGGGCGATATCGTAGAAGGGGGCAGACTGGTGTCCTTTGAAACCCTAGAGTCCAGATTTCACCTCCCAGGCACTGAACGGTTCCAATATGCGCAGATGCAGCATGCCCTACAAGCCCACCTCCCAGCACTTGAAGACATGGCCAAAAGCACTCCCCCCTCGAAAGAAAAAAAGTTGAAGCAAACAGAGACTAAAGCAACGTCCACCATGTATAATGTAATCACTTCCTTTGCCACCACTGAACTAACCAGCCTAAAGACCAAATGGTAAAGAGACATAGGACTTATACAACCGGAGGACTGGGTGGGGACCCTCACGTACCCTAGGTAGGTGGCCATTTCAGACTTATCCAGGTTAAAATACTGCACAGGATTTACTACCCAAGTGTGGCATTGTATCGCTGGGGGAAAACATCTGACCCACACTGTCTTCGGTGCAAGAGGGAGGAGGGAACCTTCTTCCACATACTGTGGGACTTCAAACATTTACAGCAGTACTGGCAAAAATGTTGCGATGAACTCTCACGGGTACTGGGGAGAACGATACACAGAGAACCAAAGCTACTCCTGCTTGGGATAGAGGAGGAGGGAGAAGCATCTAAATACGAGAAGTTGCTTCTATCGACGACCTTGGCAATAATTAAAAAGGAACATTGCACAATTATGGGGTTCGGAAACACAGCAGTACTAACAATGGGTGACGGACGTCAACATATGCTTTGCAATGGAACGGAGTATATACAGCCAGGGGGTGTCCGAGAAAAGCAGACAGAATATGGAACAAATGGGAGGAAGCCCAATGACTGTACCAACCTGAACAATGGATGATAAGGCACAATGTGCAAAAGTAATCCAATCTGGCATATAGCGCGAGAAATAACGGACACTGCAAGACCCTTTTCTTTCCTTTTTTCACCTGACCAGGGACTGTTCCACTGGTTATATAGGTTGAATGTTTATATGAAGAATGTATGTTTTGTGATGTTAAGATGGAAAAAAAAAAAAACAAAACAATGAGAGAAAGAATCTTTCTCGGGGTCAAAAATATAGGGCAAAATAGGAAATGCTGCAAATCATGTGCATTGTGCCAAGAGCATGCACATTTCTGGTCAACTGTCACTATTCTGTGGCCATAATGCTTGTTCTTTCAGAAGGAGCCAATTCGACCTTAAACCGAGAACCATTCGCCTTTTCCTAGGGTTTGAAAACCAATTGTCCCTCAGAACTATGGGGATGACATTCTTATAATAGAATTGCACGCTTTGTTTTTGCAATTCAATTTCTCTAGCAGTTGCTTGACAAGAAATAAATGTGTGCAAACTCTGTTTCTTCAGCCTTACCTACCACCTTTTCCTCAGTCGAAAAATGTGTACAGCTGAGTTCACGAAATTAACTCTTAATGTAGTTTAACCAGGGTGAAAGGCCAACAACAATTGAGGACATTACATTTCTCGTTAGAGTTCGAGTTAAGCGGAGGGTGAGCAAGCGTAACCAATACATTAACGGTTGGAGACAATAAGGTCCTGTATATGGGCCAAATCAAATTCTTCATGCAGCAGAAACCCAAGGAATCCCTGTGGAACACCCATGATTTTCCTGAAGAATTGTTTTTCACAAACCTGGGCTGCCTTCACCTGCTGATGACCCCCGACGGCAGCACTGTAGGTCAACAGTGGCATCGTTTTATTATTTATTTATTTATATAGCACCGAAAGCCCTTAGGCGTCATGGCGCATAACAAAAATCATACATCTGACAAAGACCAAAACATAATAGAAACAAACAACTGAAACGAAGAGAAAACACAACATTTCAATAACATAGTAGCACAGGCCTAACTGGGAGGACGGATCAAAGAACAATATCGCTTTGAGAATATAGTCTGACTAAAAGGAGTAAAACACTTAACCATTAGTTCAGTTCAATGCAATTCTCAGGGCCGTAGATGAACCTACTTGCTGTGAAAGAAAAATTCTATTTCAGTACAATCGGCAGACAGCTAAACCCACATCCCAAAATGATGCAGTCAGTGTTTTCTCTCGAACACCAATTAGTAATTTGAATTCTGCCCAGCACTTTTTTCCGTCTTGCGTTCTTACAGTTAGCCCCTAGTTTGGAATTAAACCATGCCAAGATTTTATTTTTCAGGGCTTCCCTTGATTCATGTTTATTGGGCTTGGGAACATTGGTGATAATCACATTTCGAGGTACCCAGACGAAATTCTTTATCGGATCTGTGATACTGGCCATTTTAGTTTTCCTTAGTCGAAGGTCCTTACCAAACGGAGAAGCAACCAGTGGAGCCGATTTATTCAGTGGCATAGGGGCTGCTCGTGATGGAATTTTCCCTTTGGCAATTGCTGTGGGGAAAGTCTTCACCTGCAAAGGCACACCTGCATGACTGACCTCAATAGGGTCAGTTTGACGGACCTTTTGCTGGTAATTCTTGGAGGCGGGGGAAGTTGTGTGAAGTTTTCCTTACTATCAGTTTCAACCATGTTGGACTTCGCAAGGTCAGGCAACTATAAGGAGAGACCATTGGAATGCACCAATGCCACCCATCTCTGGAAATCCATGATGTTCGAACAAGCCCCAAGCTTCTGCATCGGGAATACGCCAAAGCTCCAGAGCCTTAGCTGTCAAAGGCTGGGTGAGCCTGGGCGTTAATATCAAAGGGGCGACAACATATTCTTCCGAGATAGACTCATTATGGAAATCTTTACTGAAATTCAGGAGTTCAGAGCAGACAAGCTGTTCTTGTCCAAGCATCAATCTGCGCTTGGCACTCATTGATAAAACATCAGACAAGTACTCCTACGGGGTGTCCGTGCTGTTCATTGCATCATTGGCACCATTCCGCCCAAAACAGTGGGCAGGGGACTGGCAGGACCCTGTCCCTGAGTCAAGCCTATATCCCCTCCAATGGGCAAAACATCACCCTTATTCGTGCCTGTCCCTACCCTGGACTGTAGCCTGGTAACCAGTATAACTTGAGAAGCACAGGAAATAAAGGAAAAGGAAGGAAAAGAAAGGACTACTCGGCTCCAAGTACCGAGCCGTAAACGTGCACCTGTGAGAAACACACTGGCAGTAACAGCTTAACCGTAATTCCAGCGCAAAGCCGGGAACGCTTGCGAGTTTATATGGACGGCTGAGGAAGACAAGAATCTCGGAGCTTGCACCGGTATCCATGCACCTGCCCATTGCAAGCTATTTTAGCCAAATAGATACAGGAAATATGGTCCAATGGCAGCACACCCATTCTTGAGCCAAGCCTCAAAATTGACTGATTGATTTGGGAGGTCTTGAGTATTTGATCCTTGATGTGTGCGAACCACCTCATGTCACGTGTAATCGTGACATCTAGGTAGCGGAAGGAGGAAACCCATACCAGCTTCTTTCCTTCTGCAAGTATAGTACTTCCTCGCAATTTGCTGTTGCCTACGCGCATAACCTTGGATTTCCGCTATATTTATTTTCAGACCTTTCTGCCCATGTAATTGTTAAACCCATCCACCAATGAATGCAGGGCCAACTTGGTCTTGTCAATAAAGACTGCATCATTTGCGTACAAAGGTATGGGGATCCTTTTGCCGTCTATCCTGGGAACATCACAGTCAGTCCTGCCAGTGCACTTGGAAGTGAGTTTATAGAGAGATTAAAAATAAGCAGGCTATTTATTACACATCCCTGCCTCACTCCTTGGGTGACTGGGATTGCCAGGGTTGTTTGACCTCTATTCCCCACTCAGAATCTTGCCGACAGGTTTTGAGTGTAGCTGAAGTAAAATGTACTGCATGTCCACTGGCATGCTGTCATGGTGCAGACACCCAAAACCCTGAAATTGGTGGGGCCATCCCGGACTTTGGCCCCCTTGGGGGCTTATCAGGCCCCAGCCAGGCTCAGCTGGACTCAGTCCTGGCGCTGCTGGCGCCAGGCTCATTTTGTTGGAACTACTTGCAAGGCTATTTAAACTGCACCCAACAACCTGAACACGCTTCGCGTTATTCTGCACTCCTGCAGCGTAAAGCTCACCGTGTCAGATCAGTTCTCGCTTCCTTCTGCCACGCCCGTCCAGAGTCTTCCATCCATCGGCACCTGCGAACAGAGAATAACAGGAGTTATTTAAGCATCGAAGGCCTTACCTGCAGTACATCCAGATCTCATCTCCTGCTTACCCGCGGACCGCCGCATCTGCAGAACAGAACGAAAAGCACCCCCTCGGGTAGCTACTCACCTGATCGGCCCGCTCCAGGAACTTCATCGGACTGTTCTTCACTCAGCAGCGTGCCGCAGCTCGACACTGCCACACGGATCTTCTATTCTTCATCCTGGACTCGCGCCCTACCTGCTGAACAGAAAAGGACAAACAGGTTAGTCGCATGTAGCAAAGGAAAGCTACAGAGGCGAACATTTGTGCGCCCAGCACAGCGCTATACTTACCGGCAGGAATCCTGAGCATCATTGTCAGGAGGGTCATCCATCATCCGAAGGTCGCCAACGCCGCACCTGAAAGACAATAACGGACATTAGTTATCTTGAACAGAAAGACTTCATTCCAAGCAGTTATTGGAATAGAGACTTACCTGCTTACTCCCGGACCTTCTACTTCAGCAACTTCCTTTGGATCAGTGACGCAACTTGATCCAATAAGGACTGTGGACCGCGCCCCTGCCAGAGTGTGCAGGACGGAGAGCTCGCCCATAAAAAAATCAAAGGTGAGCCAGAAGAAGTGAAGGATAGACCGGAAGGAGGTGAAATCACTGACCAGCTCCCTTCGGTAGCTAATATCTTGTTTCGACTTGCAGGCTAACATCTCCTGAAGCAAGGACTAGGGGAGACGCAAGCTAGCATCACCAGCCAAGCAGAGCAGCATCATGATAAACACCCTACGCTCACAAGCACGCCCCCGTGGAGACCAGGTGAGCGTGACACATACCTAGGTCACACAGAACTTCCCATAACTTATTGTGGGCTACACAATCAAAAGCGGTGGAAAGAGCCATCAAGCCCAGGTAAATCTTTCCCTTGTAGCCACGGACATACTTGTCTACGATCAAACTCAGATTCACTATCTGATCGATCGTGCCAACTCCCTCATGAAAACCATACTGGTACTCGTAGAGAATCTGTTTTTTTTTGGCCCAGTCCAAGATCCTACCATGCAACACTCACCCAAACCATTTAGCAGAGGTGTCGATTAAGGAGATAAGTGATGCAGCATGCTATTGCCCTAACACCATTCTTAAAAATCAATGTAAATAACAGAACCCAAATCCTCACCTCATCTTTGAAAAACTCTATTGCGATTGAATCTGGGCCAGCCGATTTCCCGTTAGCCATCCCTGCGAGTGCCTTGGTGACTTCGGTCATTAATACTGCCGGGCTAAGCACACCCGGAAGAGGAAGTGGAATTGCTGAAAGTAATGGGTTTTGAAAGTGTCAAGAAGCCACCAAGGGGAGGAAACTGAATTGCTCCTACGACGAAAGGAATCAAAATGGATCTGTCTCATGGATGTTTGTGAGACTGACCTGAATTGTGACAAGGAGATGTATAACTGGTTATGATATTTTAATATTGATGATGTGTAAGAATGGGAGGAAAAAGAAGAAATTAAAAAGTAAAGAATGAAAACATTTTTAAAACTAGGCAACTGAACATGAATACATCCGTTTAGAAGAAGGGTAATTGGTACCATTCCGAAATGTTATTTAAATTATGCATATTCAGAATTTGTTAAATATGACCTCAATGGTGAATGAGTAAGGAGTTTGGTGTCCCTACATAATGGATTTTCAAATCAAATGAGGAAATTATCAGTCCAAAATAAATCGCTAGACCAAGGATAGAAATTTGGCAAATATTTAATTCCAAGGTCAAATGAGAGAATAAAATTATATATATAAAATCTATTACAAAATTAATACATTTGCAAAATAACATTCAAGATTGAGGTAAGTGCTGACAGTGCAATAAGTGCAAGATGACAGCCGTCTTATTAACTGTGGTTAAATTCATAGTGTTTAAAACAAACTATGAAATTAAATCTAAATAATAGAATCTAGCAATAAAAATTATCTGCAAATAAAAAAATGCATTACTCATTTTTCAAATGAAACTACAGAAGAAATGCTTCAAATTTATTACCCTTTGCGATCGGCTAAACTAAAAAAGGAAAATGGCTGCTTCACGTTTCAACGTGATGACGCGGCAACGTCAGAAAATGTGTGACATCACTGCGCATCACGCAAATGGGTATACAAACGTCTGCTTTAGCCATTCCAATCGTGACTCGGATCAGAGACACCAGGAGGAAGTAAAGGTCTATTGTGACCCTGCAAACTTGCATGAGTAGCTGAGAAATGAAGTTATAAACGAACCTATCTGCATCATGCTTTAAAACTGCTATTTGTTATTGAGATAACTAGGTAATTGCTTTAAACCTGCTATTTGTAACTGTGATAACTAAAGTAGCAGATTAAGATGCTTTAAGTTATCTCACCTTGCTACATTATATTTTAATCTTCCGTTTTCTGTCTATCTTGAGAAATCATGAATAATGGACCAAGGCGCTAAAGGTTTTCTTCTTCCTTTTGTATTTTCTGGTGCATTACAGCAAATATTTTGCAAACACTATGAATGAAATATACCATTAAGAAGCAGATTTTTCTGAATGCACTATTAATAAGTGGAAAATAAGGAATAAGCTTCCACAATACAGTATTTGGAACTAATCTAAGGGTGAGTGATTAACCGTGTTAGCTTTACAAAATTCTTTAAGCCCTCTTTAGGCCTAATGATTAGAGGGAGGTTTTGTAACTATGATGTTGTCGATTTGTGTTTTGTTGCGATTACTGTTTTAGAAATCTCTTCTGAAAGGGGGGGGGGGGAATGCTGAGCAGCCAAGCAAGTTGGCCACCTGATAGAGGAGCTCTGGCCCGATGATATCCTGAGCTTCAATAACTCCTGCTACGCCTAATATTTGAGTGATCTGCCATCAGCTGTGGCTGGAGATAAGGACAGCACATGCAGTCCAAAATTGGTGCAGATTTCGAATGCGGCATGGCGGGCCCTATTGGGTGAGGTGCCGGAGCCTTGCGCTCGGCGGATGGCCCTAAGCCAAGTTATCAGTGGCTACCTCCGAGCCGCATTGTGGTTGCCGGTGAGGACGTGGGTGGCGGGGCGAGCCCCAGCGGACTCGGCGGTGTGCTCCCTGGACTGGGAAGGAGCGCAGATTGCAGAGCCACTGACCCCAAGGTGCCGGCCGGGGTGAGGTGGGGAAGCGCTGGATCAGTTTGCTGTATGATGTGGGGCGCTCGGCTGATGCCGGGCCCCTTCAGTGAAGATCCTGCTGGCCCAATGATGGCTGGCTCCCACTGCCTGGACCTGACAGAGCCCCCAGTCATTGACAGAGGAGAGCCAGAGGTGAGACCAGAGCGAGCGTGACAGTTCCACTGGGCGATGCACTCTGAGCATCTAAAGGGCAGATGCGGTGTGGTGGGGGGGCGCCGTTTCATCAGTCAAGCACCAAGCTCAGGACTATGGCTCACGGTGTAGACCTTTAAAGCGTGACCGTGTTCTAGCAATCCCTGAAGAGTTGGACTTCACACCCTGCAATGACAATTGCAGAAACGATGTTCCTTACAGGTTCGGAGATGAGATGGATCCAGAATCAGGTGTGGAATAGAAATAAGTTTGTTTTCTAACCTTGTCCCTTTCTTTCCTCTTTGTTTTAGGAGCTCCGGATTCAAGGCGGGCCTGGCAGAAGACTGGATGCAGGCTGCAGGCATGGTGAGCGTTATGCTGCTGGATGCAGAATAACACGAAGCGTGTGTTGCTGGTCGGGCGTGGTTTAAATGGCCTCAAAAGTAGTCCCAGGTAAGAAGTCCCTAGAACTACACCAGAGTAAAAAATAGTCCCTGTAGAAAAATAGTCCCTTTCAGGCTTCATGTTGGATTGGAGTCATTTGCAGCATGGTCTGCCTGAGGTAAGTAATGACTATGAGCCTGGCGCCTAAGGCGCCAGGACTGAACCCAGATAGCCCCTAGCCGGGGCTGCTGAGGTTTTACTTAATGTCTAGATGCCTGCTCCCGGGGCTGATGGGCTTGGTCCGGATGCCTGGGGGTAGGCATCATGACAGTCCTACTGCACTTGCCGGGTCACAGGAGTGACAAAGAGGGGTGAACAGAAGGGCCTGCGGGTTTGCCTCATGGGCTGACGCCTATGGACATTAGCAAGTATCCCCGGAGATAGCGCTGGGGTGCGGAACCCACTGCACGAGGGGCAGGTCTTAAGGAGCCTGCGTTGTGCTATTAATCCTGGGCAGCAGACTAGAAGAACACATAGGGGGTATCCTGAAACATTGGACATGTGTCGGGTCTTGACGTGACCAGCTCCCCCACTTAATACTGTGATACATCTGCCTCCGGCACAAGAGAGTTGCGGGCGGTGCATGTTTGGCCTCGTTCCCGACACTGTGAAGCCTAATACACTTATGTTGATCTACTACTGGTTGATAATTGACACATCAGCCCTACGTAAATTCAAAATAATGTTCCTCTGCATTTATATTTGCTCCAGTTTGCCTTATGTTTTGTTCCGTTTCTTAATATGTCTACCAATCAATAGGCAGGTGTTGTTCAAAAAAACGAATACATACCATGGGAAATTGAACCCATGTTCTGACATCAGCTAAATAAATAAGCTAACAGTCACCATTGACTTTCTTCTGTATTCATACTTTTGTTTAATATGAGTATACAGTTTCTTTGATACTTAGCATGCTAAATGACATAACCTTTGCAGCAAATATAAACGGAGAGGAAAATTGTTTCGAATTTATGTGGCAGGACGCCATCCCTATGTTTCAATAATTTGCAGTTCTGAAGTCCTTCCACACCTTTTGAGCAGTCCCTTATGCTACGTTACATCACCCCTACGGGCAAGGATCCTGCAGTGGTATAACTGGAAGCTTACTGTCATCTGTCCTAAATAGTGTGTCCAGCTTACACTCGGCAGCAAGGCAACATAACGAAGGGCTCTGCAGCCAAGAAGGGTCCAATGGATTTGTATACTAATATGATAAGACAGGATTTATTACATGCTTAATATCAGTTTCTAAGCGCGGAACTGTGGATTGAACCTGCATTGCTCGGTGTCGTCTTGCTTCCATGGCGAGCATGTTGCCCCTGAGCTATCCCCCAGCTAAGACCCCCGGGCCTATGGAGACAACAGCCGATGATGAACAACCCTCGGCTTCTAACACCACCAGGGACGACCAACTCCTCTGGGCGATGCAGAATGGATTCATGGCAGTAAATATGAAACTGGATGATACTGCCGCGACCATTGACTCCCTGAAGTGAAAACTCGAGAAGCGGGGGCCCGTATCACAGAGGCAGGGATGAGGATTAGCGAGATGGAGGATAAAGTCGATAAACAAGAGCGTGATATAGCGCATTTGCAACAGGTGGTCAGTGAAATCCACAATAAATGTGACAACTTGGAATTGTGGTTTCAGCGCAATAACATTCACATCACTGGGATCCCAGAGGCGGCCTGTAAGGGCCTGATGGAACATTTCATTGAAAACCTATTGAAATGACTGTTCGATCCATCTAAATTCTCTCAGCACTTCCTTGTGGAAAAGGCACACCGCATTCTGGCTCCTGTCCTTAAGCCGGATACTAATCCCCGTACCACCCTCGCTAAACTAGTCAAATAGCGAGAGGGACCTAATCTTGCGCATGGCCAGAGAAAAAGGGTCCCTCAAGTACGAATCCTCGGACAGCCATATTTATCCTGAGTTCTCCGCCAACATTCAGGCTAAGTGTAAATAACATGGCTCAGTTATAAAAACTACTACGCATGAGGCAGGTCCCGTATGCCCTACTATACCAGGCAAAATTGCGCATACAATATGGTGGACAGGCGCATTCTTTTTTGAGAACCCGACAGAGGAAACGGCCTACATCGAATCCACTATTCCCATACCAGTCCCGAGAAGGGACTGAGGAGGTGGAGGCAGGCCCCCCACCCCCCGGCGTGCAGCAACAAGCCAGATATCAGGGACAATGACTGAACAACACACATGGTGCTGTGTCATCCGCCTTCATTAACCACAGGTACACAAATTCTGCGAATTGGAGCGGGCTACTGCAGAGCGGCCATTTGAAAAGTACTGTTCGCTGCTCACGGTGCACCCTAGGGTATATCCAAGTTTGTTATGTTTCCGTTTGGGTTCCATCGTTGAGTTGGGGGTGATGAAGGAGGTGGGGGGAGGGGATGTGTCATGTTGAGGGTTGATGACACAAGTAAAGTATGGGCGTATTGTTGCTACAAGTTCTGTTTTGATGCTAACATACATTTTTGAAAATCAGTGCAGGCTGCTCCTCGATAACACATTACTATCCTAGCCTTTGTATGTCCCATTCAAGCTTGGGCACTAATTTGACTCAGTTATGGCACAATAGAATAGCATTTAATTTATGTCCTGGAACATCCGTGGACTCAATCACCCTATCAAATCGTGTAAGGTTGTGGTGTACATTAACCGACAGGCCCCAAGGGTGGTGATGCTCCAGGAGACGCATATCTAAGGGATACTCAATGAAGGGTTTGCTGCTGCCTGGGGGTGTGGGGGGGGGGGGGGGTCGCAATTATTCATCGCAATCCCAAGGAGTAATGACGCTGGTACACCGCTGTATTCCGTTTCAAGAAAGCAAACGCTGCATTGACCCACAAGGGAGATCGGTTATTCTATGAGGTGAATTGGCTGGAGTCGCCACAACCTTCGTTAATACATATGGCCCAAATGTTGACGACCCTGAGTTCTAAGTGTTGGATATCCTATTAGGAGGGGCCCATACGCGTATTATTTGGGCTGGTGACTTCAATTTAATTTTAGATTGTGTGGTTGATAGATCTAGGTGCACTCAACGCAAACGAACAAATGTAGGTCGTACATTGTTTTTTATATAATGCAACACTCAGATCTAGCGGATGTAAGGGTAGACTGCAATCCTTGGGTACAGGAATATGCACACTACTCCTCGGTCCACAACGCCCACTCCAGGATTGGTTATTGGCCGATTCCGGCCAATCTGATGCCACAGGTAAAAGAGCAAGATTCCCCCTCGAACAATTTCTGACCACTCCATCACTGTGACGATAAAACGGGACGTGCTGGCCTCCCCTCGTCCCCAATGGCGAATGCCTGCGGTAGGCCTGTCAGACAGTGTTGTAGGGATGCTTCACAATGGGTTAGTCGATTTATTTTCAAAGGAATGAAGGTACTGCACAGCTCCACAGCACAGTTTGGGAAGCTTTTAAAGTCTGGGTTAGAGGGGAGGTGATTTCTATTTCCTCGGGTGCGCTGAAGGATACTAGACAGGAGCTGAATAGGGTTGAATCAGATCTTAAGAAGCTTGAGAACGGATGCGGCAGCACGCAAGATCGTGATCTACTTGGTCTGATCAAGGGCAAACTCTTGAAATTCAGGGAATTGGCGGATAGGGAGGCTCGGTTGCTATATTTTCCAATTCAAGCGCAGCAGTATGGTGAGGCGGATAGACAGGGCCAACTCCATCCTAATGCGGTAAGATCCGAAAGGGAACAGCAGATCACGAGGATTAGGGAATCTTCTGGACTCATACTTAAGTCCACAGAGGCAATAAATGGGGATTTCCATACGTTTTAAGAAACTCTATATTCAAAATCCGATTGCTGTTCTGCCAAAGAGCTGGAGAATTATTTGGACGAAATACCCGGTGCTGCCGTTAGAACCAGCCACTGACTCCTAAGGAAATCACTGATGCCATCATGTTGCTTCCGTGTGGTAAGGCACGGGGCCCTGATGGCTTGGGTATTGGAGTTTTGCGGCACCCTTGTTCCTAACCTGATGCGACTGTGGGATGAGTTGCTCCGTCTTGGTCGGCTGCCCACCTCGCTCTCTGAAGCAATAATTACGGTGCTGCTGAAACCAAACAGACCTGCTGTGGAAATAAGCTCATACAGGCCATTATCCCTAATCAATTCAGATACAAAAATGGTTGCTAAAGTATTATCCACCAGTCTCCTCCCACGCAGTTGGTCCATTCAGACCTGTCTGGGTTCATCCATGGACATTCAATGGCATTCAACCTGTGCAGATTATTTGGTATCATCTCCCAACTCAACCCACGAGCACAGGCGGTTACTGCCTCACTGGACGCCGAAAAGGCTTTTGATTCGGTTTCATGGCAGTTTCTCTTTGCGGTGCTACAGCGGATGGGACTGGGGGAATTCTTCATTCAATATGTCTGGCTACTATACGCTTCCCCGGCCGCCATGGTTCAAATCGGGGACACTCTCTCCCCCTTGTTCCTATTAGGGCGCAGCACGAGACAGGGTTGTCCGCTGTCCCAGTTACTGTTCGCACTCACAATTGAGCCCCTTGCTTGCATAATGCGGCTAAAGAACATACACCGTGGTCTACACATAGCTGCCCCGTCACATATTAGCTCTTTCTACGCCAACGTCACGTTGCAGTACATACGAAACCCAGCATTGAACTTGGCCCCGATACTCGCAGAGGTACGTTGCTTCTCTCCCTACTCAGGCCAGCATATTTATGAATCCAAGTTGGAGCTGCTCCCGTTGACCGATATCTCCAGCGCTTTGGCAGAACTGTCTGGGTTCCGGTGGGTCCCGGACAGATTCAAATATCCAGGCATAGTGGTCTCCTGCACACTCTGCTCCCTACCGGCTGGAGGAAATCATGAGAAATATTAATAGGCGTTAGGGAGTCTAGTCCAGAAGCCCAATTTGTCTGCTATCTCCTTATATGGCAGGCTCTCTTTATTAAAAATGATTGTGGTCCCGAAATTACGGTATTATTTCACTAATATTCTGGCCTGGCCTGGCCCTGCGTTCGACAGGCTTCAATCCTTGGCAATTGCATTTGTTTGTGGCGCCGGAACCCCGTGGATGAGATGGGAGGGTATGACCAGGTCATTTGAACAGGGTGGCCTACAAGCCCCAGACTTTGAACTATACTATGAGGTGTCACAGGCACAATTCACTGGCTACTGGTACTCCTCACAAGAGCAACTGATACACACGGCTCTTGAGAAATACAGCGCTTACCCTTCGAGCTGAAGCACCATGGTCCTCAATAACCAACATTCGGATTCATGCACATTTGATCCTGTCGCACAACTGTGAATGCATGGGCCAGAATATTCAAGAGACTAGGTGCCATTACCCCTTATCTCGGTGCACTTCCACCTACATACGACAGAGACATACAGAAAGGGTGGGACCCCGAGGGTACGCGGACTACATTATCTTTTTCCCCGATGGTGTCTTTGTGTCTCATGCAGACTTTATCAAAAAACTGAGTAGGAATCCAATTAAATCACTGCAATACTACAGAATGAGAACTGCGGCCAAGCGGTGCCGGCCATCGTTCTGCAGCGAGCCCAGTGAATGTGAAATCTTGGGGACTATAGTTGCCAGTGGGAACACCAAAGGGGTGGTGTCCAGGCTTTATAGGGCGTGCAAAGCTGCTCAGATACTATCTCTAGACGATGCTCAGTGGCTCTGCTGGTGCCAAATAACCAAGGAGGTATCCCTTAGAGCTAGATATAGCCTCATATAATTCAAGATATTAGACCACCTACACTACACCCCCGCACAAATCACTAGGTTCACTCCTGCGGCTACTGCCAGGTGTGTCAAGTGTGGCGCTGAAGTGGCCGACTCTTTTCATATGTACTGGGACTGCCCTCGGCATGTTTCTGGCAACTGGTCCCTTACAGCCTGCATGAGAACACCGATGTCCCTCCCACACTGTTGCCCCCCAAATGCCTGTTCAGTGTCATTGGCAAGGTATCGGTTAAAACACAGCATCTTTTTAACTTACAATATTTGATTGCCAAAAAAATGCATACTAACCCATTGAAAATCTAAGGTTGCCCCAGATAAGTGGCTTAAAGAATTGGCGTATGCTAATGAGAGGGAAGATGGCTAAGTTTCCCTGGTGACAGCCAGCTGTAGGCCAAAGGATATTTGGGAGCCATTCCGGGAATGCTACGGAGGCTGAGATCGAACCTGTAATGACTCCGTGACAGGAAACTTGATATATTCCAGGCCGGCTTTACATTATTTGTTTAAATGTCTATTATTATGCTCATGTTTGATGGTAATATTCTGTATTGCATATGTGTTTGAGGATGTATGTGGTTCACTGCACTAAATAAAGTTTAAAAAAGAAAAAAGAAAAACAGAAGAAATCTCTCCTGATGAGCCACTGTATGTAAGTAGTTAAAACACCTGTAAAGAGATATAATAAGATTAACAAATATGGAAAATAAAAACCTCAATGAGAAATAATTGGAAGTGAAAATTGGAAACAATTAACAATTGGGAAATTGGAAAATAAAGAGAAAAGAATTGAAAATGTGACTGTTCTTGATTTACTAAGACTTTGATTCACTACCAATTGGTGCATAAGGACAATACATTAAGAAACAACATTGCCGGGCTACGGTTAACTGCTTGAACGGCATTGCGGGCAAATCTGTTCCGATCGCCTAGAAATGGGTTGCTCCGTTATAGCCCTTACCACAAGAGTTACTATATAATGATGAAAAATGTTCGATCCACTCATCTTCCCCTACTGGGTCTGTATGATTTTGTGCACGGTTTCTGGCAGGACGCAATCTGTCCACGCAGGCTCTCCCATATTCCCTTGGATTGCCAGACACTGCAGCGATTTCTAGATTTGCCCAAACTTACCCGACAGATTTCAGTTTGCTGTTCATCTTACACTACTTATAGAGAGCCCAAGCATGGGCTACTTTTTCTTGGTCTCGGGTTGCTGCACAAGTGCAGATAAGAGGATTTGCTTTACTGTCACACATTCATTATTGAACCACTGAGGTTTACCTGATCTTACTTTCAGGAGAGTTGGGAGTTGTCATAAATGCTAGACTAATTGATGCAGTTATGTCTGATCATTGGCCACAGTACATAGACATATCTCCAGGTTGTGCATGATCACATGCATAAGTTGGGTAACCAGCCGTTCAGGATTCACCTGCCCCCACTGCACCGTTTTAAACACAGGTGCGGCAGCCTGATTGCTACTTACAGGAGGAATGGCTTTCCCGCACCATACGGTCAAGACTAAAGGGTCATGATCACTTTCGAACCGGCAGACTAACTTAAAATCTTTAATCCGGGTCCAATTCTCGACGCCTAGTATGAAACAATCAATGGTTGAATGGTAACTTGCATTCGCAAAGGTGAACTTCCCCGGGGCAGCTGATGGAAATCTTGCATTTAATTGTCAAAACCCTATTTCAATAAGGGCTTCCATGAATTTCTTGCCCCGTCTATCTGCCTTCGGCTCTAGCAAGACCAGTCGGCGAACGCTAAACGCAATATCCTCCTCTGTTGCACCTTCAGACAGTGCCACAGTAATTATCAATTTTTAAGTTGAAGTCACCACCGAGAAGGAACTTCGCTACCAATGTGGAGCTTTCACAATTTCTTGCCCTTTCAAGAACGCCGAATAACCTCAGCAGAGGTGCATCGCTGCTGCTGCTACATGCATTATAAAAATTGTCTATGCGCCATAAGGTTCATCAGCCAATTCTACGGCCACAATCACTAGTATTGATGAACTTAAAAACTAGATTTATTAATCATCTGTGATCTCCGTATATATGTGACAAGACCGCCACACTTCCTACCTCTCAAGGAGGGAGATGCCTTCGTACTGTAGGCCACAAAGTTACTCATGTGAATCTTATCACTGGCCCAAGTCTCCTGGAATAATAAAACATTTGCTTTCTCCAAGAATCCCACACAGTCTAGAACTCAGACGAGCAACGTTCCATGCAAAATTAACAAGTGGTATCACTGCTAGGGCCCGGACGGGGGACTATGTGTAATACAACCGCAGACAGTATTCTTCGAGCCTCTCACGACAGTAGGCAAAAAGGATCTGGCTAGTGTAACCTCCAGTGCAGCTTGGTTCATATCCATCATGTCCATCATTAGGACTGGAACCGAAAGACCATTAAACTTGGATTGAACACAGGTGCATGTATTCGTGCCATTCCTCTTGGGAACCACAGTGGAATCGCAGAAGGGACGTGCCAACTATCATGGAGATGACATACAGTATGCGGTTTGTCCCTATGCACTTCAACACCCTTCAGTGCCATAGCATCCGCACAGTTTAATATGGATGACCGCAAAAACTGGTTTGCCAACCCAAATCTCACATTACAGCCACCACAGTACATACAGTCTGACAAAATTCTTGATAAAGATTTTAAACGATAATCGGTGATACCCAAAATTTCCGCTACTGCTTTTATCAATGATCTCTTGCAGGAGTTCTTGTTGACATGGTTCATGTCTTTGAAGCAGCAGATGATATTTCCCTTCCTCCAGCCGGCCAAGGTATCCGCTGCAAAGTTATTCATTGTACCATGATCACCTGCGGCTTACAATGTCTTCAAGCTTGTAGAAGGCATCTTTAAAGGGCTGGCCCCCTTAATTAGCACAGCTTAGACTCTCCGAATTCACTGTAGGCAGTGCTCTGTTTCGTTAGGGCCGCTCCATTGGGCAGACCCTGGCATCAAATGATGAGTTTTGGTACCCTCTACAGGTGTCATTAGGGGTACAGAAATGAGGCCCCTCTCTGTGTGGGCATTATTTCCCACGATTGACCTCCCTAAATGAGGAATGTGGGTGGACACTGGGTCAGTTTGTGTCCCATCATCCACATTCTCCATTTTTGTTCTACTTTCTTTGGTGCTCGTCGACATTCGGGAAGCACTGTCACCGGGCCAGCTTTAAAATGACTTCTAAGCACTTGTACAGGCGCTGCTCCAGACGCAACTCATCTGCAGCTCGAGAAGCTTGCAATTTGTAAATCTCATCCTTGATGTCATCTATGGAGAGATTAATATCGTTCAGCCAAAGCCCCGTTATTCCCCTGCTGTCAATGGGGAGATCTCTGGTAGAGGTACTAGCTATATCCTATAGTCTAAATTATAGCTCGTCTGAATTTTCCTACGATGAGGATTAACACCATGCGAGTTCTCGACTCAGAGGGCAAAGCCTCACCAGCCATTGGGTCAAGAATCACATCACTAAATGCAGGGATGGCCAAGTTACAAATTGTTAAGTTAGATTTGATTTTCTACCAGCAACGTCACATTTAAGGTGCTGTACTATAGGTTCTGTAGTAATGCGCTGGGTGTGGATCTCTGAGACAATATATGACGTGATTGTTGCAAGTCCTGGCCTCTTTCCTTGAGATACTATGGCAGAGATTTCAAGTAACACACAATTCTCTACATAATATTGGCTGATCGACCTCGGTCCAACGAGAACCTGCTCGGCGGGCCGTGTTTCCAAGTGGAGCCCTCTCTCAATCTGCCTGGTATACCTGATGCTCCTAGTGTTCCTTGCATTCTGCCTGACACGCATCGAAAATGGAGAGTTGAGCCCCTTGAGACGGCACGAGTTGACGTAAATCTAGAGCACTCAGCAATGAATCTGTGTCTCCCCCTTGTGCCTCCTACCTCTTTGCCCCCTGTTGCTCTAATCTCTAAGTTAGTGGGGGGTCCATCCTCTGTCACATGGCTCCTAAGCGCCCACCTTATGGTTGTTTGGGAGTAGTTCCTGGTTGCGTTAACCATTTTGGCTGGATTAGCCCGATGATGTAGATGGAGGTGCATGCCGTTTCGCGGTCTTGTTTGCCTCATTTGTCTCATTTGCCTTGCCTGCCAAAATGGTCCCAATTTTCTGCTTTGGCTTGGCCACCATTATCAATGCCTAGCAGGAATAGCTGGCTAAGAAGGCATTGGTCAGAGAGCACGATGAACAAATAAGTAGGACAGGAAAGATGAGAGGCAAAATTAACTCTTTTGCACACCATTTAATGACGTCTGCTGCTTCGGCTCGTACAGCAACTACCAGGCAGCCTTACCATCAGCATGCCTCGGTGCGGTCGCCTGTCCAGGTTGTGCAGCATCAGTTTGAGGGGACACTCAATTCTGCACCCACCGCAAGAATGTGAGTGCCGGAGGAAGGAGGAAGGAGGAGGCAGGAGAGCAGAGCAGCAAGGGATGGATTTACTCACATCTCTTGCTACCACCTGGAGTCTCACTGCCTCGCAGCAGAAAAACAGGAGAGGACCATACAGAGTAGCAGTATGGCATGGTGCGTCAGCACAAACAAGATTGTCAAGCCTCACCAGTCCACTGGGCGCCTCTGACAACACAGGAAGGAAGAGGTAGTTTGAGGCGTGGTTTGGCATAGGTGTGAGGTGTCTTGGACTCAACATGAGGATTTTGGGGTGCATTTAACTTGCCTATATAAAAGAGGTCCTTTGAAGTGTTCCGTTTCTAGACCTTTTATAATAAAGGTGCGTTTGCAAGGGTCATTCCGAAAGAAAGGCAGGGTGGTGCAATAGTACTCTATAAAAGCTTCTGGGACGGAAGGTTCATCATGAAAAGGGGATGGGGAATACTATGTTTTACCCAAGGACCCGTCGATCCATTCCCCAGATCTCCTCCACTCTCAGATCCTCCCTCGCATATCCACCCCCCGGGTCGGGATGCAAAAGAGATGGCCTTTCCCATGTCACTGAGCACAGGATGTTGGGAAGAATGGAAGAATGAAGTGGGACGCCCTCAGGTTTCTCACACATTATTGCAAACAAGTGGTGAAACAGGGCATCCCTGTATGTGTCCTGGCCTAACTGAAGGAATGGCACCCCGGCGTGATTAACACACACGCTATAAGTGGGTCTTGTATAAGGCAATCTGCATTGCCCCATCACACGGAATAGGAAACTGCAATAAACGGAGTGAAACACCTTTTCAGCATCAAAGGTGGCAGCTGTGGTTTCAGTACTCCGATTCAATTTAGACAGGATCGAAAACAAACATAGAATGAGCACCATCGATCGACCAGGTATAAAACCTACCCTGGGACCAGTGCCCTCACAAAGAGTTTAACATCAAAATCAGTAAGAAAAAAGCAGGCCATGTGACCCACATTCCTCTGATGTTTATTTTGGCAGTAAGAGCAAAGTAATTACAGCTTTTAGATTTGTGAATGGCAGCCCCTCTGAAATGTATGCCCAAATGTACAGTTTGTATACTGTAAAGGCATCGTGAAGACAGACAAAAGATTCAACTTTCTCAGAAAAAGCTCTATTTATTTGTAATGTCAGGATGGAGTAAGGCCTAACTTGCCCTATGCTAAGGTGGAATTTCCTTACCTAATGAAACTAAGTATAGTCAGTCTCCATACGTTCCAACTGAAAAGTCTGTCTGTGTCCAAAACCTATACTTGCCTACAAATTGTATAGATTTAATTGTGAGGGCATGTCAGCAGAAAATGAAACAGTGCTCAAAAGCAAAGTGCCAAGCTTCTTTTTCTCAGCTCCCCTTTTCACATGTTCAAAATAGTTCCACAAAGACCTCAGGGTTTCCCTTCCCAAAGGTTCAACACAGTTGCTCAAAAAGGCCTTGGATTAATCCCATCCCATGGTTCAACACAGTTCGACAGTCCCTCAAAAGGCCTCTGGGCTTCCTTTCCCAAATTGCCAACTCTTTCCACTGGCAAAAACCCAAAAGGCAGATAAAATTCACTAGTTCCAAAATAGCATCAGTTCAACTTCTTGTTCACCCTCAGGAGGTCATTCGGTTTAGGCGCAGTTATCGGACCACACGGTCCACCCACTACAGGTCACGCAACAGATAGCGGTGCCTTCCTTGGCACTCGTCAATAGGGGTTACTCGGTCTAGGCGCAGTTATCGGACCATGCAGTCCACCCATCATAGGTCACACAACCAGTAACCGTATACACTTTGCGGTCCTCCTGTATTCTTCAGATTCTGTCAAACGCTGGTTCTCATCTCTCAACTTGTTGGTCTGGGGACTCTTCTATCTAGGCTCAATACTCATTTCCCATTCTTTTTGGCAGTCTTTATGGCTTTGCCACCACTTGTACCTCATACAATTCACTCTGTGGTACTTAAGCCCTTCTCACAACTTGCTTTTACTTCGTCTTACCTTCTCTTCATTCATAAATGTTCATACCGGTTCAGCACTTGTTTTGCTTTGCTGCCTTATTAAAAACAAACATACTTAATATATCCATTAGTTCGGTATTCAATAGTGATTGTTGCACCCTTGAAAAGTACTTGTTATACTTAGTAGCTTGTTCGTTATTCACAGTCATTGTATTCACCCTTCTGTAGCATGCGTAATAAGATGGTTTGTTCGGTATTCAGGAATCTCGGTTTCCCAGCCCCGGAATGAGTGTTCCCTTTTCTGCACTCACCAGTAAGCGTTCGCTCCTGCAGGCTTCTTTGCTTCCTCTTCTTTGCTCCACTTTCCTGCGGGTTTCCCCAGTGAGCAGCACTCACCATCTTGGGCAGTTCACAGCCCCGCTCTTTCACAGCGGGAGATGTCGAGAGCCTCTCTCCCTCTCTGAGCGGCTGGCAGCACTTCAGAGGCTTTGGTGCCTCACAGCTTCTATTAGGGGCACCACAGAGGAAAAATGACAGGGGTTTCGACCCTTTCACAACCAGTCCTGGCCCCCAGCACCTCCCTCATACTCCTGCTTGCCCCGACTTCCATCCAGCAGGTTCTTCCATGTCTCACCCAAATAGGGATGATTTCTCTTAATTGATCTGTTCACCTTCTTTATATAACCATGGAATCTCGAAAGGTTTTTACAGGTTGACAAGGGATGGGTTTGTGAAAAGGGAATGGGAGTACCACGTCTCACACAAGGACTTCCTCTGCCCATTTGCCATGTTCCCTCCACCAAGGCGATCCTCCCTCGCATATCCATGGCCAGGGTCGGGATCCAAATGCGGTGGCCTTTCCCTGGCCACCTGAGCAGAGTATACTGGGACAAAAGAAGTGAGGAGGCCTTCGGTTTTCACACAATACAATAACTGCACTGTCTGCAGGTGCCCTCCAGGTGGCAGGAGTGCCCCAGGGTATTCCAGTTATCTGGAATTCAATCTGTAGCAGTCTGCTGTTCAAGCTCATTGGTTAAGGTAGTTTCTGGGGCGATTGGCCATGGAGCAGCTCTGCAGTGAGTGTGTACCAAGAATCAAGGAGTCTGCTGGACTAGGGGTCAGCCTCCTCCCGTTTTCTCTGAGAAGAGATCACAGGGGAGTGGTCACAGAGCCAAGTAGCGTGAAAAGGATTTCCACATGGCTAGAACTGGTGTGGTATAATAAAATGCATTACCCCAGTCAGTATGTCAAAATACTATGCATGAGATTCCCCAATGTCCACATTACAATTTGCAGGACGATGGTTTTGGCTGCACAATCCAGAGTAGAACAGGATTGGACCTTGTAAGTGTGTGTTGTTATAGCATCAATAATTAGACTGAAAATAAATTATCATTCATTTATGTATATTTGGAGTTTATAAGCTGGAAACCTAGAATGTGGCAGACCAAGAGCTGTTGTTGAGGAAAAGCAGCAACGTGAAGGGTTTGAAAAATTTACAAATTGTTCATAACAGAGTTATTTTATGCCTTTCGGGTTGGTGTGGCATGGTGCTCTAGAGAGGCTGAAGCTCAGGATGGGGTCTGGGCGGTGAGGTCAGCGGTGTCCATGGTGGGCGAAGGCTTGCTGGACACAGCTGGCGGCAGCAGTTTAGGTGACACCCGAGGGAGGCAGAGCGACAGTCTCAGTTACCCAACCTTAAAGCGCAATGGCTTCAGCTGCAAGCACCAGACTGACCATTTGAGGTTCATTGTGGGGGGTAATGACACAGAACAGAGGATAGGGAAGCTTTCATTGCAATTACAGCACCACAGAGAGAACATATGAAATCTGGGGAGATAAAATGCAACACAGATTTCATACATATGGGCTCCTCTATGTACATTATCAACCACACAGATCAGAAGTGAGTGGCGGGGACATGGGCAGCTGAATTGGATCCCGCTGTCTGTGGTATCGCAGCCCGTTGGGGCCACAAGCACACAGCCCCTCACCTGGGGCAGGAGAAGATAAAGTTACCCAATGTTGAGTCTCAAAACAGATATTTAAGTGGTTATCCTTCAAGTATAGTTAGCTTGCAGAAGACAGCCTCCTGGATTATTGAAATTCATTTAAGGCCCTGCTCATCCAGTCTCATGAGTGTATATTGGGCCAACAGTAGGCATTCCTCTGCCCCTGCTATTTTGCAATAAGACACAGATTGTTACTGTTATGTTTCATCATGTGTTACCATGTTTTTTCCACACAACAAGAAATATTATTCCATCTAGTTAATTTCCTTTCGGTCAAGTAGGTAAACTAGGTTACTCGCGCTGCAGGAGGTTTTTTTTTTTTTTAATTAAACCATTGGGCCTGCTTTAGCACCGCAAATGTAAACAAACAAAAAAAATGCTGCCCCATATTTATTTTAATTTTATTTGTACATTTGGTCACAGCGCGCAAAGCCAATGGGCATTTAGGCGTTAGTTAGACAGTGGTGAGGAAGATCTGGGAAGGAGAGAAAAGGAGGAAGGGAGAGGGTCAAGGTCAATTGAAAAAGGTGCGTCTTGAGGTGCTTTCTGAAGCCGTTATAGGAAGGTTTGCGTCTCAAGTGGGGTGGGAGTTGGTTCCAGAAAGCAGATGCCTGGACTGGGAAGCTGGACACCAATCTTGCGCAGTGGAACTTGGGTGTGACGAGGCAGTGTAGAGGAATCATATAGGCCTCGCCGTAGGGATTTTCTTTATTTTGTCAGCCAGGTATTGCAGGGCGTCATTCAAAAGACAGGGGTGGGTGATAACAAGATTTTTAAAATTGATTCTATCCTGGACCACGACTCTTGTCCCTACAGACACACAGTGTATAATGGAGAGGTAGTAAAATGAATACACGTCACGCAGTGGGGTTCGTACTTGCTGGGAGCCATTTAGCTTCTGCATAGGACCTAGAAGAGCCTTGTTAACTTGGCTCAAGCATCTACCAGGAGCTACTTTTGGCTTTCCAAGCCAACTGGTGCCACACAAATATACCCATCTGAATATTAACACTGCCTCGGAATGAAAAGGTGCATTAGTAAACATGAATGGTCATATGTACTGTTCTGAGGTACCAGAGGGAGTCCTCACTTCTTTTCCCCCTGAATCCTCCTCTCAGGTGACCACAGAAAGGCCATTGTGACATGGTATGTATAAATGCTCCTTTTATTAAATCATAGTGTTCCAAACACTACTCTGGTACTGAGCCGAAGAAGAGGGATATGGAGGCATACCAGTGGAACAACCAGGCATGTTTGCCAAATGGAGTTCTCCGTAGTCAGGCAATTGAACTCAATGACCCACACCGTTGACCTGGGGTCACTTAATACACCTGATGTATATAAAAATGCTAGCCGCACTGGAAGAGAGAGAACCGGCTGGAAAGAAGGAAGCTGGAGACCCAGTCGCTGGGAGCAATGTTGTGCAGGAGAAAGAGACACTGGTTCAGTGGTCAGCGGTGAGAGGGTCTGGAGGCGCCGTTACCCTCCTGAGCGGGTCGGCGCAGCAGAAGCTATGGAAATGCCATGGACCCCAGTCGCAGGAAACCAGGAGAGCAAGCAGTTCCCTCTGTGGATGCCGCGAGGGAGAGGCGAAGTCTGGGGAAGCCGGGGAGCTGAAGAAGCCTGGAGAAACCCGTAGCAAAGGATACAGAAGGAAGGAAACTGCTATGTACGACCAGTGAGTGTAAAGAAGTGACACACTCCTACCGGGGCACTCCAGTCAGGCATAACAAAGTCCTTTTTGAATGCTGAACAAACTGAAAGTACTTTTAAATGCTGAAGCAAGTACTTTTAGAATACTGAGTTAACTGAAACTTATTGAAAGCACTTTTGAATGCTGCAAAGAGTAAAACGCAAATTGAATACTCATGAATGGAGTAAAAGCAAATTCATGTGGCAGATATCACAGAATGTATTGTATGAAACCAAGTACTGTCCCAAAGCTAAGAGGCGCACATGAATTGCAGGCTAAGAGGAAACATGTATTGGAAAGAGCCAGAAGAATACAGAAAAGTATAATAAAGTGCATGGTGGATAAGCAAGTCACAGTACAGTGTCTGAAGAGTGCAACACTGGGAACTCAACTAAACATCGCTGTTGGATGGAAGCAGTGGATAGATGTTGATGGAAACAGTAAGAAGGGCTATCGGTTGCATGACCTGTAATGGGTGGACCGTGTGGTCGGACAACTGAGCCTAGACAGAGTTCCCTGCATGGGGAAAAAAAACAATGAAAGCATGCATAAAGAAGCTTGTGTTTAACAACAGCCTCATATGGGAATTTGAAGTTAAGAAACAGAACTGTCTTAGTGAACTGGCACAAAGTATTGATATTAAATGAGCTGGGAAATGTCCCAAGGAACTGTTATTTTTGAAAGTTAGAAGATTTGAACTCTTGGAGAAGGGAACCCCAATATTTTGTTAACTGTTTTGAACTTGGGGAAGGGGAAGCTCATCATAAGCCGAAAGCTGGAAGAGGCTCTGAACTTTCCTTTGAACACTATCATTTTGATGCTGACACCCCTACCTACACATTGCATACAGTTAGTTGTGAGGGCAAGTATAGGTATTGGACACATACAGACATTTGATTTGAACTTCCTGACACAGATTATCCTTAGTTTTCTTTAGGTAGGGAAACACCATCTTCACACAGGGCAAGTTAGGCCTTAATCCATGCTATTTAAGTTAAATAAAGGGGTTTGAGAACAAATTTGAATCCGTTGTCTGAATCTACTCCATATTGCCTTCACACTGCACAGTTCTAGTTGTATCTCATTTGAAAGTTAGATAGCTCCTGGGTCCAGATGAGTATCTCCTGGCCAGAGGAAATTCCCGAGTCACAGGAGCTACTTCCAGCTCCTACTTTATGAATTCCAATTTCGTCCCCTATGCACCCTCAGTAATTTCTTTTACTCTGATGCTTATTCCATTTTGACCAAAGAAAGTCACTTGCGATGACCCGAATGCTACAGCTGTTATTATGTGGATACAGCAGAACAGGAATATACTTAGTTCTAGTGTTGAAGACCAAAGAAAAAACAATAATTTAGTGCTGCACTTCTGCAGCACTTTATATTAGGGGTGTTACTGGTGCCCAACTAAAGATTATTTTATCAACCTCTAATCAACTAAGAAATCCTAATATTCAAATTTGTGAATCTGCAGTAGGTACACTACAATGCTTTGTCTTTCCAGCTCCAAACGAAATGGCTAAGCATGTCCAGTACTGAAAGTTACATAAGGCTGTTCCTTATTGGTGTTCAGATATGTATTGAATAATGAGACAGCTGATAACAGGTAAGCAGATGCAGGACTAGCAACACCCAGACTTTTAGTAAATAGGCAAATGATTACATAACTAAACTACAATTTTAGTAGTAAATGGACCCCTATAGTTAAATCAGACCTCAAGATGTGCACTCGCCACTAGCCACTGTTGAGTGACAAGTGACGCCTGGCAATTAACAAATTGTGTTCTTTGTGCACGTGGCGAACAGAGCAGTCAAATTAATTTTCATGCAGGACTAGAAGCTTGCAACTTTAAATGTTTACCCCTCCCTGGGTAAATCCAGCATTTGATGATGATTAGCAATTATTTCATGCAATAAAGTCAGATGTAGATGATGTACCATATATCGAAGATGGAACATATATCGAAGATGGAAGAACTGCCCTCTTTTTTGCCGCAAGTCCCGTAAAGATGATGAAAAGAGATAGAAAGCAGCAGGGCAAGAGTGATGGGCAATGGTATATGGTAAGCCGGCTTGAAAGAAAGATTTATCACTACATATGGCTTTTTTTAATCAAGAGGTTCTAGCCGTATTAACTGCAATGTAACACCAAAAAACATAATAATGTAAAAGGTTACAGAAAAAAATGGGACACGTTAAACTACAACACATGAGGCATTTTTTAGCGATATCGCAAACTCCAATTTACATTTTCCAGATTTGCCCTTGGTCTGAAAAACTGGACTTTTATTTTTGATGTCTAGTAGTCCATATGGTCTCTGTGAGAAATATGAATTTGGTATATCCAATTCCGAATCAATAACAGAAAAATGTCAAATCTTCTTGTGCCATTTTGCAGGCATAGTGTGTAGGAGCTGTGGAATGTTGCCAACACTTTCCAAACAGCAAGTTCAGGAAGTGAGCTATATGTGCAGTTTACCCCCTACGTTTAAAAAAAATTCTTTGCTACTTGAAAATTGCTGTTTTTAAAAGAAGGGAAGGTTTAGTTCATTTACGCTTTCAGTCAATGTAATGGCTAAAAATAAAGTCAGGCTCTCCATGAATTTACATTTCGATGCTCCCTTTTTCAATGTATTTATAGATTTTAGAATATGAAAACAAGAGTATTTTGAGTGACGGGAAAGGAAGCATTTTCCTAACTTGATGATATAAACATTCCGTCGAACATGCACTTTCTTTACCCCCACATTAAGAAACCTATGTAAAACATTACTTCAGAGTAGGTACACCGATTTATTGCATCAGAATCTTAAATAAACAGCGCACTAGGAAATATCTTAAGACACAATATAAAACGCATGTCAACACACGAGGACACCGAAAGAGAAGACTGCTTCAGAAAAAGGGAGACATATATTTAAGCATTGAATAAACAGAGTGTAGCATCTCCAGTCCTGTGGGTGAAGGCGTTTTTCAGACGAGAGGAGGGACCAGACTAGACCCATCAGCAAATAATCTGATCACAATAGACATAAGTAGTGCACCATTTTGAATGGTTTGTTTTATCCGCCTGAATTCAGTATTTCTTCCATATCACAAAGGAAAAGAAACAACTTTGTAAAGGGATTTAAATTGCGAGGGTTTTCCATTCATAGCAGCCACAGTCATGCATGGTCCAACTTAAAAGTACAACCAAACGCAGAAATGTGCAATTTATCATCAGAAAAATTACAGGCTTCCATTTTGGTGATGTATGCGAAAATGGGACACAAATGGCAACAACGTTATTCAATCCGTTACCCTTTTTTTTCTACAGCTTTCTTTGCGTGACATTATCAGCAGCACTATATGAAGATGGTTACCTATTGTAGGAGTGTTTTAGTCTGACAGCGGATCAGGCAGCATTGGTTTTACAGTTATTCAGGCAATCAAGGCCCAAATGACATTGCAATGGATGCATTGGCACGTATGGATACAGTATATCAACAATGGTAGTCAGAGAGGGATCTGCTACAAATTGTTAGATGTATTAACAGAAGGCATATTGAGGGCCCTACCTCAGGGGACTGCAACCCTGGGCTCTCCAGATGTTTTTGAGCACAACCCCCTCAGGCCTAAAAAGCATAGTGAGTGGTGAGGGGTGAGCACAGTAGTCAAAAACATTGAGGGAGCTGTAGATTGCAGATTTCTGCCCTACCCAGATGTGAGAGAGAGGGAGAGTATTTGGAGCAGTCGGATCATGAACCCAAACAGAAAGACTAAATAAAGCAGGGAAGGGGCGTGCATACGGAAGAAGACTGTACGAGAACATGTGGCCTGCAAGGTGGGAATGCGGAAGGTGCACCGGAAGAGAGAGGGCATCAGGACGGGAAACTAGACAGAAATGGGGAGCAAAGTGATAAGGTAGGCTTGAACGCCATTGCACACTGAAGAAGCGAGGTCTGAAAACAAGATGGTGCAAAGAAAAAGAACACAAAAGTGGAATCTCTGAACAGGAGGGACCATGTGGAAAACAATCCAATTTCAAATGGGGTATGATTTACTAGAACCTTTAGAGAGGCAGTGAATTTATAATCGTCTGCACAATTTACTTTGCTCAATAGGGTCGGTAACACAGTAGCTTTCCAATGCAAAGGGTGTTTTTTATGTTATGTTAGTGCTCTTTTATTAAGTGCAACGAATACCCGTGGCGGTCTTGGTGCTGCAGATGAATGGGAAATAGGACAAAAGACGTTGCTAAGCTATATCAGGGAAGGGATAGGACAGAACATCGTGGTTCTCATTATTAAGGCCGTATTTAAAAGAAAAGTTTTAAGCTGCTTCTGTGAGGTCAAAAGATGGAGCTCTTTACGGGGATGGGAAGGGGGGTGGTTGCATGGACTACGAAAGACCATCCACCGCCTTTCTTTCCGAAATCTGTGTACAATAAGCTTTCTATCCTGATTGGTTCTTAAAGATTGAGAAGATGTGTACATTCTTAGCTTAGAGGCAAGCATTTGTCCAAAGGAACACTCTGAAGCTTACGGAAAGCAAAATTCACGTGCAAAGCTTCATTCTTACATGCCTTGTTTGCAGAGCACCTTCACTTTTTTGTTTCTCATTTGAACCACTGCGCTAAGAATAGCAAAAATGGTTTACTGAACAGCAAGTCGTGGAATAAAGCACTAGTGCAAGTATTGGCATTACGCAAATAATGCGAGCGCGCCCTAATTAAGCACAAGACTACTTTAGCTAAAAAGTTTTTTCCATTGGCTTACTTTCTCCCTCCTGAAATATCCCTAGTTATTTTAAATCAACAGGCACAAATATTTTGCCCACTTTTTTTCTTAAAAAGTCATTGGTTTTGTGTCAGCTCAAGTTCCAGACTGCTCTTCCTGTAAGACTCTTCAGCAGTAAAAATATTTTTTTCACACGGATTTGATTTCCAATAATGCTCCACCAGTGGGCAGTTTAATTAATAGCTGCAGTAAATACAATGAACAGTGTGGCTCTTTCTCCTCAAATGTTTCAGTTCTGGTTAATGCTAATGCAGATTGTCTGTAGAGTATATGATATGCACAGTATACACAATGCATGCATTTTTCAAATCACTTACAAGCAGAAAGGTTTATTGTATTACTCACTAGTGCCCTTTCCCCATTTATTTGGCCTTGATGCGCTTTGTGGTTGGAATGCCATTAGTGAGGGCAGTCCATGTGCAGGAGCTTCTAAGAGTTTATATTTAGATGATACATGTGTGCATTTTTGCCGGGTTAGGGCTTAGGTAATTCGCTAGGATCCAGGAAACAGCTCGGAGGTCAGGCACGTGGGTGGATGCGGTTGATTGGTGGATGCGGTTGATGGGTAATGCTGAAGATTCGATGTGTGCCCAGCTAAACCGAATTTTGTTTAGTTGGTTGTTGCTGTATACTAATGGCAGAGGTGTTGAGGTACGTCAGGGGTTTCAGTGTGGACAGCTATGTGTGCTGCTAGATCAGAATAGCATAGCCATTGCTGCATTCTAGGATGCATGGATGGGTGGCTGTGCCTGTGTCCACAGATGTGGTGAAAGATATACGTACCGTACGCTTGGATGTAGTTCGACTGCAGTGTTCATTTTCTTGGTCCGATGCGATTGGCTGGTCTCGCTATTCATGGTCCCACTAGAAGGAGAGTCCGAGCAGAGGGAGAGTGATCCGGAGAGACGTGGGGGGGCCGGGTATGAGGAGAGGATGATGGTTTGTGACGGTGTACCTCTGCCAACGCTCCCGGCATCTGTGGGCTATTAGTGGATAGGAGTGTTGTTGTGTTTGGGTCAGCGTTTGTGAGCCTATTCCAGGCCGGTGTGGTGGATGGCCCGGCGGGTGATGCACGCTGGTGTGCCTAGGGACAGGCAGTTTGCGCAGTCTAAGCGGAGAGGATGATGGTGGAGAAACGGGAAACGGGGAGGATAGATGAGGTAGGGGGAAAAAAAAAAAAAAAAAAAAAAACACCCAAGGATGCGTAGATGGAAGAAACATGTTCTGGATACAGAGCTGATGTGTTGGGAGAAGGATAAATCCATGCCCAGTGTGCATTCAAGGTTTTTCACTGAGGTGGAGGTTGTCAGTGTGGGGCCTAGGGATTGCGGCCAGGGAATTGGTTTGGGGATGAGGGTGTTTTTCCAACAGACTACGATTTCAGTTTTCCCAGGATTGAGGATGAGGCAGTTGGTCGTCATCCAGTAGTCAATTTCAGAGAGGCATGATGACAGATCTGGGCAGTTGGGGGATTTTCAGAATGATCTGGGTGTGGTTTGCAAAGTTGTAGAAGGTAAGATTGTGGGATCAGATGAGTTCAGGCAGAGGGTTTAGATAGACGTCGAAGAGCAAGGGAGGTAGGAATGCTCCTTGTGGAACCAGTTTTGTTACTGGTCGTGAGGTGGAAGTGAACGGGTGGAGAAGCATGATTTGTGAGCGATTGGACATTAAAAAGGAGATCCAAGAGAGGGCAGTGTCTTTGATTCCTAAAGAGTGTAGCCTGTCTAGGAGAATGGTGTGATCGAAGGGATCTAAGGCGGCAGAGCGGTCACGAAGGAAGAGTACAGCGCAGCCTTCTGCATCAGCTGTTCCATTTAGGTCATCCCAGACTGACACTAGAGAGGATTCTGTTCCTCAGAGCGGTATGAAACCAGATTGCGCAGGGTCAAGGAGGTTGTTGGCGTCAGTGAAAAGGCCAAGCTGCTTGTATGCTGTGCGGTCCAGGAGTTTGACTATGAAGCGGATGTTGGAGATTAGTTCTGGGGGAGGAGTAGGTCGAGTGTATGTTTTTGAAGAGGGCTTTGATGTAGGAGGTTTTAAGGGCTTCTGGGAAGGTTCCCGATGTTAAGGAGAGGTTGAGGATTGAGCATGCAATACTGCTTGCACAGGTTGAGACTAGAATGTTTTTGAGGCGGGTGGGCAGGCAGGGGTCTTCACGGGAGCATAACAGGCGGCTTTGTTCTAGGAGCAAGAGGAACTCCTGGTGTGAGATTGGAGAGAAGGAGGTGAAGGTATGCATTGAAGGGGGGTTTCAATGGGGGTCAGGCTGAGGGTGGTGTAAAGAAGCAGGTGAACACTTTCTCCCCGAGCTCTTCCCCTTGCCACCATCCCAATGGAATGAAAGAAGAGCCACAATTGGGAATCCATACATTATTCCTGTACCATGTTGAGTATATGAGAGACGATATGCACTCAGGCAACCATTTAGAGTGTACGCACAAGCTGATATAATGAAGGAAAGCTACCAAGAAGGATGCCCTTTGCCGAGCTATCGAAATGCAGCCTTGAACAGAATGGATGTACGTTAAGTCGGACGACGGCAAAAGAATGTCATAACGAAGATAATAGAACCTATGCTGAAACGTTATGAAAATACTTAAGGATGACGATGTACCTGGAGCATTAAGAGAAACACATATACAATGATACAGTAATCATGAACACAAAGATGAATGAAGTAACTCACAGGTCAATAACTGTAAATATGCCGTAACACAAGGTAGAAATAACATATACCTCCTTATAAGCAAGTTTGTATAACTTCAATGTTTAGGACGGCCATTAGAAGAAGATGTACGACAGCTTATGTCAACCAACCAAGCTACCTCAAAATTCAAGCCCAGGATCCTGAAGTGAAAAGACTATGAAGAGGCTGCTTTTACATTGCAAAATAAAGGAGGTCATTGGACTGAGACCAAGGATGCTGTTGTGAGATGAAGACAAAGTACGAAGGGAGTCTAACGAGCAGACCATGTGCAAAGGACATTTCAAGATTAGGAGGAACAAGAACATCTACAGATGCCAAGAATTGTACAATTAAAAGCGCATAATGTTTCTATGGGATAGAGTGAGCAAGTTTCTAAAGGCCAAGAGGAGCAACTGGACCCAGCATAATTAAATCAAATAGTGTTAAATAAACCCTCAAGATTGACACATTTGTGGTCTTTCAACACGTGACGAAGAGCTCACCAACAGTCTTGTGGAGGGTGTCTACGTCTTGCTCTTAGTAAGAACTTTAGCATAGCTTAAGGAGATCTCAAATATTCCAGAGTGAAGTCTAAAATGAAAAACCATTCCTAGCTTTTAGGCTCCCATCATGTTTCTTTCTGCTACTCAGGACTTTAAGTTTGTCAGGGCTAGACAGGGCTCAGTGCTGGCAGTCTCCAAACATTGCCATTGAGCCAGGGATCTGCCAGGGCTCTCCGAACTGACCTCCCTCACCAAATGTCTTTAAAATATGAGTGGCTATACTGCCCTTTGCCAGTAGATATCACCTTCTGTAATGATTAGAATTGCATCAGTTAAAGTTTTTTTTTTAAAACAGGAAAGGGAAATAAGATAGATACATTGTTTGATTTTTGCTATACATTGTATTAAATAATTATCATTAAAATGCCTTTAATGTTTAGTATTGTGAAAACCTGTTGCTCACAACAACCTTTACACAAATAAATCATAAAGACAGTTAAAATAGTCAATAAGATAAACAGTGCAAATAAATCATTGTCACAATGTCCATAAAATACGCAGTTCGATCCTTTAAAATAAGCTAGAGTACATATTAAATGTACAATCCTGATAGAACATTAAAACAATAAAATGTAATAAGCCATTTTGTTATCTATTAAGCTCCTTCATCATTTAATTCTAACAATTCCTGCATCGTGGAATCTGATGCTGCCCCGTCTGAGAAAGTTAAACATAAATCATTAATATTTAGCTGCCAAACATTATGCACATAAAGACAGTGTAAGTTCCTAATAAAGGAACTCCTGTCCCCTGCACTTTCACAAGCTCAATAATAGAGCCAAACAATCTAGGTTAAAGGGCATTTTTTGAAAAATTAAACTACACATGAAGATTATAAAGAATGACTTGGAGTTAGCATTGAAGATAAAAACTACTTTTTTGCGAATTTAAATAATTGAAGAACTGTACATAATACACATATTGTGTCACTAAAATTTAACCCAGATTGTTTGGCTCTATTATTGAGCTTGTGAAAGTGTGCAGGGAACGGGAGTTCCTTTATTAGGAACTTGCACTGTCTTTATACATTTCACAACCTATATGCCAGAGTTGATTTACCTCCCCTGCACCTTAAATTTATTAAAAGCATTTCTGCTACTTAGTACAATTGAATGTAAAGAATTATGAATAGGAGTGCATAGTGAATACAACTGCAGAAACATTATGCACATGGCAGCACAGGAGCAGCGTTCTTTGCTGCTACAACGCAGGCCCTTCCACCAGGATGGTCCGCCTCGTTTGCATCACTCCCCCCTTGCACAGATCAGTTACCCATTACACCTTCACACGCAGGAGATCACACTCTCCGTACTTCACCCGTCAGCAGAAGATTTAATCTATACCTCATAAACAGAGTCCTCCAGTATGCATTTGGAAATCATTTTAAGATATCCCTGCAAAGTGCCCCATCTAAAACTGACAGACGTTTATGCAACTTCCATGTTCTTACTCTATTTATGCTCTCAATAGTGTTCGAACAGCCTTTTTTTAACACCAGCGAGGTTCAGAGCCAAGATCTCCTCAGACAGGTCGCAACTACTTAAAATGGTCACTGCGCACCTTTGGAAATTTAACAATGGTTAAAAATATGTATGCCTCATTATCAATGACAAATCAGAGAATAAGGACCAGACAAGCAGGTCTAAACATTTCCAATAAAATGACAACATTTTCCAATCCAAATGACACATCAGAGACAATATAGCCCCAATTCGTATCTGAAGGCAACCATTGGCAAACTATCTGGTAAATGCAATGCCCTGTTCCAGACCCTGGCCTCAACCTTTTCATAATCTAAGTAACTAGAAAAACGGCACTGAGGTCCATACCGTATAACAGTGTGGGCACTGCTTTGATTATATAAAAAATCCACCTACTGCTCAATAGAGAAACAAAATGTTTGGTTAATCTTTTTCATTTGCACGCTTAACTGAGAAGCTTTGGCAATGATGCTAGAGAACGAAACACCTATTCCCGGGACAGTTTCAAAATGGAAACCATAATAAATTAATTTCTACAAGAGTATTCTGATCATTTATTTCCCAGTTGAAAGTCATCCTTTAATTTACATTCTTATTAAAAACACATAATGTTCGCTTTCTTCTCATTAATCACAAGTTAATTTCCCAATGAATATTGACCCACCATATTTAATTGACTGTGTAGGCCAATGTGGGTTCTATCTAAAAAGGATCAAGTCATCCGCTTAAGTTAAATGTTCAAAGTCGTAATCCTCGTGGAGCGAAAGATGAAGTCTGCAAGTACTCACCCAGATCAAAGAGGTAAAGGTTGAACAGGCAAGGCGCCAAGGCAAATCCCCGACGAAGACCTCTAAACATTGGAATCGGAGCCGTCAGAGCTCCCAGCCTGTGGTCAACCTCACCCTAAGACAACTATTTTCGTGCAGTCGTACCACCACTTTCAACAGAGAGATGATATCCCCCCAGGCCCTCAACTTAACCCACAGTCGTGATTGATTCATTGAATCAAAGGACTGGGAGAAATCCACCAAAGCCATATACATATATATTAGAGCAATGCGGCGCCCTCACAGATTCCTGTAAAGAATACACCAACAGACCATTGATTGCCGTCAATAGCCCCCTGCGGAAACTTGTTGGATGTTTTTGTAGCCATTCCAAGTAACACGCCCAGTCTCCAAATCCTCTAACGCTAGTTTAGAAAAGATTTGGCTAGGAGTGAGATGGGTCAGTAATTTGAGGGGCTAATTCCCATCGCCTTTTTTGTAAATTGGTATAAATCACAGATTAATTCCAAGACGGGGGAATATCTTTTGAAGAACCAATGTTAAAAAAGAATACAAAGAGCACCCTGGCCCAGAGAAAGGGTCACATTGGAGCACGGCATTGTTCAATCTGTTCAGATCCGGTGTCCTTGACCCAGAGGATTGCTTTATGGCTCTTTCAATCAAATCCACTGAAAAAGACAGACCATGGCTCCTCCGGATGGATATAAGGTAGGGGATGCTCCGACTAATGATATGTAAAACTAAAATAACTTTCCCAAACGCCCTCTGCAACTGGGTTACTCTGGATGTGGTTTTGGGGCTTAGATAGATCCTTTATCAAAGCCCAGAAGTGAACATAGTTCCTATTAATTATTATTTGGTGCACCTTTTCCACTTCCTTTTGCAATTGAACACATTTATAGCTCTTCATCCAATTCTTATAAACTTTTTTCGTGTGTCTCACCCTTTCTTTGCAATCAGGACCCTTAAGTCCGCTCCTCATTATGGCCCCGATGTCCCTCGTTAATGTCCTTTTTCTGTCCTGCACTACAACCTCAAATGGGTGTGTACGAACCAACTCTGCTCTTCCCCTACGTACCTTTTGCTGATCGAACCCATACACACAAAGATTTGAAAACACTCGAGTCATTTTCTTCCCAAGAAGAATAGAGAAATAAGCCAATACATTTTAGTTCAATCTGTCAACATTGCCTATTCTCTTTGCTATTCTATTACCCCCTATGTTCACCATCATATTTGCATGCAAGGCATTACTACCAAGACATATACCCACCTGAATTTTGCAGTCAACAAATTGTGGTCATTCAGTGATGTGTCTATCACCTTAAATTCCGCACAAATAAAAAACCTTATGCTGGTCTGTTTAAAACCCGTAGGTAACAGGGCTCAGAAAATAAGAAGATGCAAGGCTGACAAGGTTACAAATAAATCGAAAATGACCACATACATATACAGGTAAAGAATTACTTACAGTCAAAGGATAGGTACGAGGTAAAATGTTTTATACAGTTGCACTATACAGTACAGTTTCAAGAAATTATTTACAAGATGGACAATGTCAAGGAGGTGAAGTGAACTGTAGGAGAGAGACTACCTAACCAACAGTCAGGTTGAGATGGGTGATAAATCGCTTCCTAAAGTGTAAGTAGGGTTGATCTACTCTCAACTCATGAGGCAAGAAGTTCTAAAGTTTAGCAACCTTTACAGGGAAGCTGTTACCACCAATCTTAGTGAGCCTGAATCTTGGTACCACAAGGCAATTGGTGTTTCCAGTTCTTGTAGGCCTACTGGAGGTTCTCCTCGTCAGTTTGTCTATTAGGTAACTAGGTGCAACATCGTTTAGGGCTTTATGAGCCAAAGAGGCAATTTTTAGCTGTATTTTGTTTTAGGTGGAAAGCCACTTGTATTGAAGTTTAGTTGAGGAAATGTGGAGCAGCTCTTAGAGCATTAGTTTGCAAAATGTGTAATCTCTGAATGATTGCTTTATTGGCATCACTGTAGAGGGCATTGCAGTAATCTAATCTGGAGAGAATGAAAGCTGTAGCCAGGATAATGCAGCTTTCATTTGAAAGAAAGGGCTTGCCAGCTCTGATGAGTTTACATGTGTAAGCGGTTGTAGAGGCTAGAGATGTAACTTGTTTAACAAAAGACATGGTGGAGTCAAGGTAGAAACCAAGGGTTTTTACCTCCTTGGATACCTTAATAATATTTCCATCAATGGTAAATGAGGAATATTTATGACCTAATTTGTTAATGTTAGACTGAGTACCCAGAATTATGAGCACTGTCCTGTCGTCATTCAGGCATAGACCGTGCATGGCCATCCATGCCTGAACGATGAGGTATACCCTGTTCACCAACGCCAAGTCCTTGCAATGATCCCCAGAAAGCAGGAGGAGAATCTGTGTATCATCTGCATAGTTAGTGTAGGTGATACCCAGAAGGTCCAGATCATCAAACAAAGGCTTGGTGAAGATATTATATAGAGTAGGGGAGACGCATGAACCCTGGGGAACCCCACATAGGATCGGGGAGGGATCTGCCGCTGCTGATGGGGAGAACACCCTCATGGCTCTCTCGCTCAGGAAGGATTCAATCCATTTTATAGCCTCCGTGGAGAAGTGGGCTGCTGAGTGCAGGTGTCTGCAAAGGACCTTATGATCTACTAAATCAAATGCAGCTGAGAGATCAAGTAATGGAAGTAGTGCTGGCTTCCCTTTATCTCTCAGCTCATCAATCTGAGTTTTCAGATCAATTGGGGCGGTTTCTGTTCTGTGTAGAGGACGAAAGCCAGATTGTCTAACCCCTAGAAGTTTATGTAGTTCAATGTATTTTTGAATCTGTGTATTGGCAATTTTGTCCAATATTTCCAGTAGAAATGGTACCATCGTGTTGGGGCGGTATTTGGTAGCAATAAGTGGATCTAAGGTTTGCTTCTTTAGAAGTGGGAGAACCCAGGATTGTTCCAAATTGGCAGGGATGGTGCCAGAGGAGAATGAAACGTTAACCAGTTTAGAGATAAACTTGTGAAAGGTCTCTTGCAGCATCTTTTATGATCGGCGCTGGACAGGTATCTCCTTTGCAATTGGATGGCTTAAGGGATAAGATGATTTTTTTTCTACCTCTAGGGCAGATGTTTTGTTGAAACAGAATCTGAGTAGTTGGAGTGTCATTAAGTGGGATAGTATTAGCCGAGTGTGGTAAATTCAGAGAATCTTTCTTTAGTTGTATTTTGTTTTGGAGAGTATTAATTTTATTAGCTAGTGCCTGTTGAATATCTGAACACCAGGTTTTGTTTTTATTGCATATGTCAGGTGTAGAGATCAGGGACTCAAGTTATTTTAATATGGTAAATAGTTCCTTCATACTAGAATTAGAATTGGCAATGCGTTCATTATAGGAATTATTTTTTACCAAATTACTTATTTAAATGACTTTAAGTAGTATGCACAAATAATGGATTTCTTCCAGATGAACTGGAGGATTGCAAGTACTGACCCCTTTTGATTTGATGTTCTGTTTCATATTTGAATATATTTATTTTGGTCAACATTTTTTACACACATTAACCATATTTAAAATCATCCTTTAAACCAGAAAATGTGCCCTTTCATTGCATATATGTAAACTCGATTGGCTCGGTTAGGTCACTCCATTAATTACACAGGCCACTCCTCTTTTAAAGCTTTATTAGCTACTTGGGGATATTGGGGCTGCGAGGGACCCTTTTTAGGCCCTGCCCCCAAATATTGCATCACGATGCATTAGAGCCGCCCCTCAATTTTGTATCCAATATGTATATCGTGCACACACAGCAAAGGGACATGCCAAGTCTTACAGAAAATGATTTTAGGGCCCCAGTTCTACGTATTTTTAATATGCAATAGTGTGCACACAGTGGCGTAACTGCATATCTAGGTGTGGTGGTCTTTAGAATTCTAATATTGCGCAGATACTTTGCATGTAGATTCATGTTATGTGGCAAAATGGAAGAAATTACCTCACAATCGAACCAGTTCACCCCAGAATGCCAACTAGACACGTATGCATATCTCCAGAGATGTTATGCAAGCTGCATTATTATTGTTGTTGTAGCTAGGACCGTCACTGCACTTTCGTGATAGTAACGGGTACGGTGCTACAAACCAGAGGACATGCATGCTCCTTTAATAACATGAATAAAGATCTAATGATTTAACCAACTACTTTAACGTGTTTGCAATTAATTGGTGCAAAACGTGATACTTTCACATAATTCGGATTAGGTGTTAATTCATGTTCACAGTATAAAAAAAGAAGTCTCGCCGGTTCAGTGGTGAATATCAAACGCAGGATCCCACACGACCTGCGGATATGTACAATGAACTGATCTAAAAGAAAAAAATGGGACAAAGTACCTGTACCGCAGCAATTCCACGGAGCAGCTTCTGTCTTCAGCGTAGGGTCAGCTGCAACACATCCTCTTCCTCGCATTAGCAGCGCGGCACTAGAGGCGGCAGATGTTGCCCAACTGACAAACCAAAAAGGGAGTAACTAGCTCCAATTGGAGGAACGGCCCTAGCAACGCGTCTGCCTCACGTGACCTTGCATAGACTCTCCATGGAACTCAAGTACCCAGCATACACTAAGCGCTACACGTGATCATTCCACAAGCACGATGACGAGCTGCCGCCCGCTCTGGAGAACAGTACCCTGGGAACTTGTGTTGATTTGCCCTCGCTCAAGTCGAGGCTATACCAGGTGGACGGTGTCCGCCCACTTTTTTCACAGAGCTGAATCGGGTCCCCCTATACTTTTTAGGCTGTGAGTAAACAGTAGGTGATTTGTTTTGTTTAATAGTTGTCTAACAATTTCCTCGCTGTTCTTTACAGGACTAATGCTGAGAATTCGAAACACTGTTGCCAGGTTAAGTACTTCTTCACCACTATGCCATTTGGCCATCTGAGAGCAGAAAAGCGACAGAGGGTTAACTGTCTGGTATTGGGACGTTTCTTTCAGTACGAGTTGTGAGGCAACAGGAGCTAGGTGGCACAGGGAGACTGATGTTCTGATTACTTACCGGGAATCTTCATTGCTCCTAGCCCTACTCTTCCTCGTCACAGTACTTACCCCATGGGGCACCCGCCTCCGACACAGGACCTTCTTCTATTTCTTCTTATTTCTATAACTCCTCCCTCACACCCACATCACTTAGTTTCATATTACCAAGCCGTAGCATGGGACCTTCCCCGCAGGGAGGGTGAGGAGGGTCGTCAGTACTGTGACGAGGAAAAGTAGGATTAGGAGTAATGAAGATTGCCGGTAAGTAATCAGAACATTACCTCCACGTCCACTCTTCCTCGTCCCAGTACTTACCTCATGAGGTATACCAAAGCAACAAACGGGGAAAAAGGTCCCAATGAGACACAGAGTCAAAACAGTGCAGAAACACGCACCTTTAATAACTACAAATTTACATCCCCACAGACAAAACTCCAACCCCGAAGGTACCAACCCCCGAGTGGGAGACATTCAACCTATAGTGGTTGATGAAGGTGCTCTGATCAGCCCAAGTGGCAGCTCTGCATATCTCCTGTAGAGAAACCCTCTTTGCATCGGCCCATGAGGCCGCCAAACCTCTGGTGGACCGCCCCTGAATGTGCGCAGACACAGGCAGGCCAGAAGCCACATAGGCCATGGAGACCACAACACGGATCCATCGGCTAATGGACACTACAGATGCCTTACGCCCAGCCCCAGCCGGCCCAAAAGTAATCAAAAGACTGTCAGAGTGGCGGAAAGGAGCAGTTCTAGCCAAGTACTCCAACACCGCCCACCACACATCAATGTTATGCCAAGCCACTTCCTCTGGCGTTTGCGGATTTTGAAAAAAAGGCACAGAGAACCAGATCCTGAAAGGTGTGAAAACGAGAAACAACTTTAGGGAGAAACTTTGGATCACACCTCAGCACCACCGAGTCCGGCAGAACCCTCAGGAAAGGGGGGTGACATAACAGAGCCCCAATCTCCCCAAGCCTACGGGCAGAAGTTATGGCAATCAGAAAGGCAGTCTTCAGCGTCAGATGTTTCATATCAATCTCGGAAATGGGCTCAAAGGGAGGCCCTTGAAGAAACTTTAAGACAAGAGGGAGATCCCAAGGAGGAAGCCCCTTATAAGTACAAGGACGGGAAGAAGAAAAACCCCTGAGCAACTTCCCCACCAACACCTCCCCATCCAAGTGCCCATCAGAGTCCCCCAAAAGGAATTTTATGGAGGCCCACTGAGAGCGAAGCGTGGAAACTGCCAGGCCCTTGTCAAACCCATCCCGGAGGAATTGAAGGATATCAGGGAGGCCAGAACGCAGGGGAGGTATCCCAGACCGCCCATACCAGTCCCGGAAATGGCTCCAATGTCTGCCGTAAGCCTTCAGAGTGGAGGGTCTAAGAGTATTCATTATGGACTCCACCACAGGACCAGAAAGCCCCTGAGATATCAGCCTAGCCCGCGCAATATCCACCATGCCCATTGTATCTGCCGGACCCCCAACCGCAGCTCCCCCAGAAGGGGACAAGGCCACTTCGGAACCAGCCAAGGCTCCCAGCACTGAAGCTCCAACAGAGAGGGGAACCAACTCCGGCGGGGCCAGAACGGAGCCAACAACAATACATTCACCCTGGACACTCTGATTGTCATGATCACTGCTTCCAAGGAGCCAGGACCAGCCCAAGGTCCTTGGAAGCAGGCCCCTAACCCTAATCCTAGGCACCAGCCGGTCCCCACTGGGACCTTTTGGACCTTGTCCTGGCGCCGGTGGCACCAGGCTCATCTAAACCATCGGTCCCGGCACTGGAAGCGCCGGGCTCATAATAGGTGTGAAGATGCTTGGGTGGACTTACCTGCAGGAGATCATGCTGCTTACTTACCAGCCACTTAGAAGCCATCTGTGAACAGGAACTACTTTCTTACCTGGGTGGGGCAGATCTACTCCTTGGATACAGCACTGGAACTCTTCTGGAAACTGGAACTCTTTTCTTACCTAGGCGGGGCCGTGGAAGAAGACGCCTCATCACTCCAAGGCTATTTAAACCACACCCGATAGATGAAGCGTGCTTCGCGTTATTCTGCATCTGCAGCAGAACGCTCACCGAGTCTGCTCCGGCCTTTCTTCTTCCGATCCTGAACCTGCAAGAATCCTACTTACCATTTCTGCATCCAGACAACATCAGCACCTGCAAAGACAAGAAACAACAGGTTAGCAAGGCGAACTTTACACGCAGTGCTTACTTACCTGATCCATCGGCTGCGGCCGTTTCATCACGCCGCATCTCCACCTGCAAAGACAAAAGCATTGCCACACTTACTGGCACGCTGTGAATTCCGGAATCCTTCATTCTGCATCGCCGCCTGTGAAAACAAAAGCATTGTACTTACTTACTGGCATTCCGCGAACTCCGGCGCTGCTGTCTAACATCTGAAAGACAAAAAGAGGAGACAAAGACAGGTATTTACTTACGCGCCCTCCGCGCTCGTCGCAATAGAACGCCTGCGGATACTCCGGCGTCTCTTCAGCACGAACAAGGCTGCAAGGAAAAAGACAATTAGAGCGCTTGCCTTACTTACGAAGTTCCAGGCGCTTCACTCCATCTTCCATCTCGAGAGTCCTGCAAGACAAAAGGGAAAAGTATTATACGAGTCTTGTTTGATATTAAAGTGCCACGCACCAAAAGACTATAAAGACTAAAAGGTGTCCAGAAACTCACCGCTCGTGCAAATAACGGTGGTAATCATCCTCTGAATTCAAGAGGCCTACGTTTCACCAGTGAAGGAACTGGCAACGGCACCCTGCATCAGACGCAGATGGAGAGTCCAGCATTCACCTATTTAAGGTGAGCAAGTTGACCTGGGGGCTCTACGGAAAAGCTGGGAAGAGAGAGAGAGAGAGGGACACTCCACAATCCAGATCATTAACTCCCATATTCTTTCACCTGCAGAAACCTCACTCTTCGAGTCCGACACACAGTGCGAAGAGGTTCGACCCCAGAAGCCAATCGAGTCCTGCACATCACTTTTCGAGTCACAGACACCTTCCTGCCAAGACCCGCGCCTCCGTGGGAATCAGGTGAGCGTTACAGAACGCGAAGCCCACCACAAAACTCCTACCCAGGCGCAATGGAAACCTCAGACACCGATCAGTTAGCCCAGTTTCTTGGGGAATTAAGAGCAGAAGTACATGCAGCTCGTCAGGAAACAAACTCTCTGAGACGAGAACTAATAATTTCCAAGGAGCGAACAGAGGACCTTGCTAGGCAGTTGTTACAAACGCAGGCAGGACAGACACCTTTGCCCGTCCCAGGAGGAAGTTATCCTTCTGCATCATCTTCAAATCCAGTGCAAATCAATCTGCCCGGTAATGTCCCCTTGGCTCCGCCCGAACGCTTTTCTGGTGATCCAAGGAAATTCGCAGTGTTCATCAACCAGTGCCGCCTACACTTCTTATGTCGACCAGCTGCATTCCCAACCGACCAGACCAAGGTGGCTTTCGTGCTTTCTTATCTCAGTGGCAGCGCCGCAGATTGGTCGATCCCTTTAGTCACCCAGGATGATCCGGTTTTACACAATTTTCAGGCCTTCCAGTCCAGCATGGAGAAACTGTTTGCAAGACATGCAGAAGGGCAGGCCTTGGACAATGAACTTCTTTCATTACGACAGGGTAATCAAGACCTTTTGACTTATATAGCCTCCTTCAATAGACTCATAGTGGAAACACAATGGCCCGAGGATAAGAGAATAACGCTTTTCTATATAGGCCTGCGTGGAGAGCTCAAGGATGTGTTAGCGCAAGTTGTGAATCCTCCACAAGAATGCTCTGACTATATTGACTTAGTTGTCCAACTGGACCACAGACTACAGAACAGGAAGGCAGATCGTTCCAGATTTGATACCCGAGTGTTTTCTAAACCACAGACATCTACTAAGGGAACTGACACTGTTGAACCCATGCAAATAGGGGGCATGAAAGGACCTTTGACCCAGAAAGAGCGGGAAAGAAGAAGGCAGCTGCAACTATGCCTCTATTGCGGAAACTCAGGACACTTTCTTCGGGACTGTCCAGTGAAACCAGCTAAGAAGGCTGTAGGAGCTGCGGATACCTGTACCACAAATTCTGAACAGGGAAACAACCTCGCCCGACAAGAGTAGAGGTCCTCTTGCCGAGCGTTAAGATCTGTCCCGTGACCTCGCATTTCGTGATACCCATGGTCCTCATTAGTCCCGAACGTCCGGATCATTTGCATGCAATTGAAGCTTATATCGACAGCGGAGCAATCGGTAATTATGTGGACCGTGAAATGGTATCAAGGATGAATCTACCCCTTGTCCCTAAGGCAGTAAAAGACGTCATCACTACTGTGGATGGCACGGAGATAGCCTCCGGACCAGTAACACACGCCACCCAAGAAGTGACGCTAGTGAGTCAAGATGGACACCGGGAGAGAATCGTGTTCGATGTAATCAAGGCCCCTCAGTTCCAGATCATTCTGGGAATCCCTTGGTTGGAGAAGCACAATCCTCTGATTGGCGAGCAAAGACGGTTCAGTTTCCAGAGTGTTTTACCACTTGTTATCCTCGGCCTGATGTTTCACTGGCGGCAATTTCTTCTGAGGAGGTTCCCAAATTACCCCCCGAATACCAGGAATTCCAAGACGTCTTCCGGAAGGATCAAGCTAACACCCTGCCTCCTCATAGGTCTTACGACTGTCAAATAGATCTGATACCCGGAACAACTCCTCCTTGCAGCAGAATTTATGCTCTCACCGAGCCAGAGAATCTTCATCTCAGACAATATCTGGACCAATACCTAGCTAATGGGTTTATCCGTCCTTCAAAATCTCCAGCTTCATCGGCTTTATTCTTCGTCCCGAAAAAGGAAGGAGACCTTAGGACTTGCATAGATTACCGCGCCCTGAATCAGATCACCGTTAAAAACAGATACCCGTTACCTATGATCCCTGAACTCCTGGACCAAGTCAAAGACGCATGTATATATACAAAGTTGGACCTCAGAGGAGCCTACCACTTGGTACGGATAAAAGAGGGCGATGAATGGAAAACGGCCTTCCGCACCAAGTACGGGCTATTCGAATATCAAGTGATGCCCTTTGGACTGTGTAATGCTCCTGCTGCTTTCCAATATTTTATGAACAATGTCCTTAGAGAACTCATAGACGTGTGTGTTGTTGTCTACATTGATGACATCCTCGTCTATTCATCATCTGAAGAGGAACATCAGAGACACGTTAAAAAGGTTCTCGAGAGATTGCGTCAACATAATCTTTTTGCTAAGCTTGAGAAATGCGTTTTCAACGTAACGGAGGTCAAGTTCCTGGGATTCATATTGTCACCTAACGGAGTCCATATGGATTCAAAGAAAGTTGATGCAATCATCAAGTGGCCGTCACCAACCTCTGTAAAAGGAGTTCAAAGCATGTTAGGCTTCGCTAACTTTTACCGCAGATTCATTCCTGAATTTTCTCGGATAGTCCAGCCCATCACCGCTCTGTTGAAAAAGAACAAACGTTTTGCGTGGTCTTCTGAAGCAGAACAAGCCTTTCAGAACTTAAAAACTAAATTCATTTCTGCACCTGTTCTAAAACATCCTCGCCCAGAACTCCCCTACATCGTGGAAACGGATGCTTCTAGTCTTGCTATGGGGGCAGTTTTATCACAAAGAGATCCGGTCACACACCAACTACATCCTGTTGACTTTTGGTCCCGCAAGTTTTCGCCTCCCGAGATCAACTATTCAATTACAGACAAGGAACTTTTGGCCATCAGATCGGCCTTTAAAGCCTGGCAGCATTATCTTCTAGGAGCCAGATACACAGTCACCGTAATGACTGATCACCGCAATTTACAATATCTAAAGACAGCCAAAGCTCAGTCTTCCAGAGAGCTTCGCTGGGCTCTGTTTCTAGCAGAATTTGACTTTATAATTACTTATCGACCAGGCAGTAGGAACGGAAAAGCAGATGCCCTCTCCCGGATGGGAGTAGATGAACATTTGACCAATCCAGAACCAATACCCATAATCCCAGAACAAAGGATTTTGGGTTTGGTCAGCGCTCAATCTTTTGAAGACATCAAGACCACAGTTAAATCACTCCTAACTCCGGGCGATTTACAAGATTGGCAATTGAAGGGGAAAGAATTCTCAGTGGATCAAGACCTACCGTATTTCCGAGGACGATTGCACTTACCCTGTGAGAAAATACAAAAACAAGTAATCTCCTGTTATCACGACTCTCTAATGGAGGGTCACCCTGGCATTACTAAAACCATGGAAAAGATTAAAAGACATTTCTGGTGGCCGTCATGGAAGAAGGATATTAGAGACTTTGTAATCTCCTGCGGGGTGTGTGCCCAGAATAAAAGTCAGAGGGAGAAACCAGCCGGCCTTTTACAGCCACTAGACATCCCTCCCTGTCCATGGCATACCCTGTCCATGGATTTCATCACGGACTTACCTCCATGCTCGGGGTATACTACCATTTTAGTAGTCGTGGACCTATTCTCCAAGTTGGCTCACTTCATTCCCCTGAAGGGTCTACCTTCAGCCTCAGTATTACCTTCAGCCTCAGTATTGGCCCAAGAATTCTTAGAAAATATTGTTCGGCTACACGGTTTTCCCTCGGTTTTAGTCTCCGATAGGGGAAGTCAATTCATCTCCCACTTCTGGCGCAGTTGCTGTTGTCTAGCCCAAATTGATGTAAGACTTTCAACTAGTCACCATCCCCAAACTGACGGACAAACCGAGAGGACAAAACAGACTCTAGAGCAATATCTACGTTGCATGCTCCAACAAACTGAAAACCCCTGGAAGGATATTCTTTGGATCGCTGAATACGCTTACAATAATTCGATTCATTCTGGAACAGGGAAGACTCCCTTCTTCCTATTATACGGACACCATCCTAGAACCTCTAACCTGGATCCTCCCCAAGAATTCGAAGCACCTGCTGTGGACCACTTGCACTCGGAAATCACCCGTGCTTTTAAGGAAGCCTCTGCCCATCTGCAAAGAGCTAAAGCTCAATTCAAAAGAGGAGCAGATCGACACCGTAAAGAGGCTCCTCACTACGCTGTAGGAGATCAGGTCTGGCTATCCACTAAGCACCTGCCTCTAAAGGGACCCCGCACCTTCATCCCGAGATACCTTGGACCCTATCTCATATCTGCCATAATTAATCCGGTGGCTGTCAAATTGAAATTACCTACGCATATGAAAATACATCCAGTATTCCATGTCTCCTTATTAAAACCAGTACAACCAGAAACCCGATTGACTGAACTCCCAGAACCGGTTTTAGTAGATGGAGAACTTGAATTCGAAGTAAAGAACATCCTAGACTCCAAAATCTCCAAATCTAAGTTGTATTACCTGGTTGATTGGAAAGGTTACGGCCCCCAGGAAAGGTCTTGGGAACCTTCAGAATATGTCCACGCACTTCGTCTGGTCAAGAAATTCCATTTGAATCACCCCGACAAGCCAAAACCCCCGGAGAAGACACCTTAGGAGGGGCCTTGAGGGGGGGTACTGTCATGATCACTGCTTCCAAGGAGCCAGGACCAGCCCAAGGTCCTTGGAAGCAGGCCCCTAACCCTAATCCTAGGCACCAGCCGGTCCCCACTGGGACCTTTTGGACCTTGTCCTGGCGCCGGTGGCACCAGGCTCATCTAAACCATCGGTCCCGGCACTGGAAGCGCCGGGCTCATAATAGGTGTGAAGATGCTTGGGTGGACTTACCTGCAGGAGACCATGCTGCTTACTTACCAGCCACTTAGAAGCCATCTGTGAACAGGAACTACTTTCTTACCTGGGTGGGGCAGCTCTACTCCCTGGATACAGCACTGGAACTCTTCTGGAAACTGGAACTCTTTTCTTACCTAGGCGGGGCCGTGGAAGAAGACGCCTCATCACTCCAAGGCTATTTAAACCACACTCGATAGATGAAGCGTGCTTCGCGTTATTCTGCATCTGCAGCAGAACGCTCACCGAGTCTGCTCCGGCCTTTCTTCTTCCGATCCTGAACCTGCAAGAATCCTACTTACCATTTCTGCATCCAGACAACATCAGCACCTGCAAAGACAAGAAACAACAGGTTAGCAAGGCGAACTTTACACGCAGTGCTTACTTACCTGATCCATCGGCTGCGGCCGTTTCATCACGCCGCATCTCCACCTGCAAAGACAAAAGCATTGCCATACTTACTGGCACGCTGTGAATTCCGGAATCCTTCATTCTGCATCGCCGCCTGTGAAAACAAAAGCATTGTACTTACTTACTGGCATTCCGCGAACTCCGGCGCTGCTGTCTAACATCTGAAAGACAAAAAGAGGAGACAAAGACAGGTATTTACTTACGCGCCCTCCGCGCTCGTCGCAATAGAACGCCTGCGGATACTCCGGCGTCTCTTCAGCACGAACAAGGCTGCAAGGAAAAAGACAATTAGAGCGCTTGCCTGACTTACGAAGTTCCAGGCGCTTCACTCCATCTTCCATCTCGAGAGTCCTGCAAGACAAAAGGGAAAAGTATTATACGAGTCTTGTTTGATATTAAAGTGCCACGCACCAAAAGACTATAAAGACTAAAAGGTGTCCAGAAACTCACCGCTCGTGCAAATAACGGCGGTAATCATCCTCTGAATTCAAGAGGCCTACGTTTCACCAGTGAAGGAACTGGCAACGGCACCCTGCATCAGACGCAGATGGAGAGTCCAGCATTCACCTATTTAAGGTGAGCAAGTTGACCTGGGGGCTTTACGGAAAAGCTGGGAAGAGAGAGAGAGAGAGGGACACTCCACAATCCAGATCATTAACTCCCATATTCTTTCACCTGCAGAAACCTCACTCTTCGAGTCCGACACACAGTGCGAAGAGGTTCGACCCCAGAAGCCAATCGAGTCCTGCACATCAATTTTCGAGTCACAGACACCTTCCTGCCAAGACCCGCGCCTCCGTGGGAATCAGGTGAGCGTTACACTGATGCGCTAAACCACCCGGGGCAGAAGAGGAATAGGTGGAAAGGCATAAAGGAGACCCTGAGGCCACTGCACAGAGAGGGCGTCCACCCCCACGCACCCTCTGCCTGAAAACGAGAGCAGAAGAGGGGAACTTTTGCTGAGGCCGGAGATGCAAACAGGTCCAGAACAGGGGTCCCGAACCTGACACAGATCTCCGCCAAAAACCTGAGTCGACAGGACCAGTTCCACAGAGGAGGGAAACCGGCGGCTGAGAAGATCCGCCCGAACATTGTCCACCCCCCTGATATGCGAAGCCACCAGGGACACCAGATGTGATTCTTCCCATGCCCCTATCTGAGCTGCCAGGGCATTCAAGGAGCGGCCGGAACCCCCTTGGCGGTTGACGTAAGCCAAAGCTGTCGTATTGTCTGTCTGGACCAAAACTGCCCGGCCCACCAGCAACCTCCTGAAGCACACCAGAGCCCGGAGAATGGCACACAACTCTCGCCAATTGGATGTTCGATGGCTCTCTTCCGGATCCCACAACCCCTGAGCAGAGAGGACCCCCAACGTAGCTCCCCAGCCCCTTCCACTGGCGTCGGTAGTAAGTGTGGTCACAGGAGGAATGATCAGGGACACCCCAGCCTGTAGTTTCGGAACCCCCAACCACCACTGCAGGGAGACCCGCAGCGCTGGGGACACCGGAATCAAGGCCTTGAAAGCTTGAGATGAAGGGAGCCAGTGGGAGAGAAGGTAGGACACCAGGGGGCGTAGATGAAGACGGGCCCAGGGAACTAGAAACACGCAAGAAGCCATGTGCCCCTGCAATTTCCGCTATAGGTGGGCCGGGACATACTCCTCCTGAGAACCCTGCCCAGAACAGCCAGCAAGCGACGGACCCTCTCCAGGGACAGGAACACCGTTCCCATCCTGGTGCAAAAGACCTGCTGGTCACTGGACCAGCCCCAGAGGAAGACTTCTTGGCCGTTGAAGGAGGCTTGCGTCGAAGTTTGTCAGCATGTTTGTCCGCCCTAAAAACTTTGTGCACCTTATCCTCAAGGCAATCACCAAAAAGCCTGGACCCAGTGAAAGGAAGTTTCAGGGCAGCCGCCTTCTGAGACCCATCAGTCTTCCAGTCCCTTAGGTGCAAATGCCTCTGGGCAGATACACCAGCCCCCATGGCCATGGCTGAGCCACGCACCCCATCAAAAGCCAGAAAGGCCAAAAGCTCAACCTGTCTCTGCATGTCTGTAAGCAAAGGGGCACAATCAGGTCCTTCATTGACAGCCTTTTTCAACCCCCTGAAACCATTCAACACTGTTTCAGCTGTGTAGGAACCATAGATATTTGCTCGAAGGGCCAGATGCGCCCCTGCATGAACCTTCTTAAGGCCGGAATTAACTCGGCGGTCCACTGGATCCCGGACAGCCGCCTCCTCGGCTGACAGAGAGGAGCGACCCACCAGGCTGGCGAGGATATCGTCGACCTCAACTGGATCAGACAGCAAAGTCTCGACCTTCAATGGGTAAAGTTTGGACATGAAGCGGGGCATTGCAATCTTCTCCGGGTCATGCCATTCCCGGAGGATTGTATCCCGGATATCGGAAACCAATGGCAACCCCTTCCCAGGTGTATGCCTATACTGCCGAATAGAAGGGTCGGCCCCCTCCACCGGCACCAGGGGCTCTGAAAATCCCATGCAAACCCCAACTTGAGCCAGCACCTCCTCCACTCCTTCCCTGTCCAGATACGTCCCTTCAGCATCAGCCGAAGAGGAACAAGAAGAGGCCGATGACTCAGCGCCAGAAGAAGAGGAGGATGAGGAAGACAGACACCTGCGCTTGTCTCCATGAGCATGTGTGCAACTCCCTCTACGATGCTTAACCAGCTTCTTCAATTCCTTTCTGGTCAGGGAAATACGCTTAGCCCTCTCTTTCATTGTAACTCAGGAGAAGAAGAAGACGAAGAAGAAGAAGACAGGACCAGATGCCTGCTCTTTGCAGAATGTTTTCCCATGTTGAGTAAGCCCAAAAACAGTGACCAAGGAAGCCTGCTTCACCAAAGACCCCTGCACACTGAACCAAGGCTCCACATACAAACACTTGCCAACGTGCCTCTCCCACATTCAAATAGAGGCCAGAAAGAACAACAACCAATAGGAATAACATCAATTAATTCCTATGGCAACACTGCTTGCAGCACCAGAGGAGGAGCCCACCCACCTCCGGAGCCTGTGGATCACAAGAAAAAGGAGCCGCCAATCCGTGCACAGCCGTCCATGCAGCATGGCCATGCAACAGGAAAACATGCCCCTCCTTACCTTAACACGGGCCCGTTCCCCAAGAACCTGGGCCACGATGCCCTGCGCTGGCCAAAGCCCAACAGAAACCAGGCAAGGCAGCCTGACTCGACTGGGTCCCAAGCCCCGCAGGGAACCCCGGAGTCTCGCCACACCTGAGGGAGCCGAAGGCCCCGCCACACAGCCCCACCAGGCGGCCAGCATTCGGAGCTCCCCAGCGCCCCGCGCCGGGAAGAAAACAAGCCCAACCTGCCGAAGGCAGGAAAAATTAAACTAAGTGATGTGGGTGTGGGGAGGAGTTATAGAAATAAGAAGAAATAGAAGAAGGTCCTGTGTCGGAGGCGGGTGCCTCATGAGGTAAGTACTGGGACGAGGAAGAGTGGATGTGGAGGTAATGCTTGTTCGTGCCCTAACTAACGTTCCTCTCGTGACGTCACAGTTGGTCTCTTAAAGGGACGTCACCACACTCCTCCTTTTCTATACAGATTGAACAACAAACATTAACTCTTTTAACCAAAACAAACCAGTTTACAAAACACTCTGAACAGAACAGTATTCATCACATCTGCGACTCGAAGTACAGGGGTGTTCCGGGCCTTGAGCAACCCCTCCTCCCCAACCCCAGAGGCCGGGGGTGTTGCTAGGTCTGGAAAAGATCTGGGGCTAAGCTGATATTGGGACTGTTGGGACTCAGGGCTAGCTAGCCTTTTGGCTGCAGCCTATGAGCTTCTATCTGGGGCTACAACCAAAAGACCCGGGGCTATAGCCTCCTCAGGCAACCCCTAGCAACGCCTCTGCCACAGGCTATTTTCATCCCTATACTTCGAATGTGTCGTTTTTATTTTTTTAGCCGTCTGCCCGCTCCCCCAGGAAAAAACAAAAGTCTACGGCCCTGAATCACACATCTACCACATAGCCCTGCAAACGTGCTGGCTACCTTCTTGATTCTCTCTGAGGGTACCTCCTCCCTTCCATGAATGATGGAAGTTCCATCTGTTCAGTGATCATTTCTGCCGACTATTTCTGTCACATCACGGAATACCTGGCGTTTGTGGAACGGATGGCGACACGAACGCTAGTTTCGTTTTCAGTTACCTCCGTTTTGGCCACGCCCCTTTTCCTATGTTTTTCTCCCCTCTGCCCTGATTTCATTGGTTGTGACGCTCCCCGACTCGGACTCTTTACCAGCCCCTTCCGGGTTGGGGATGCGTCGCAACGCTTCCGGGTTTTCGTTTCCCTGAGCCTTGCTGCTAGTTTCCCGTTCGCCTCCCCCTTGCCAGCTACTACTCCATTCCTTGTTGTTTTGTAGTACAGCGCCTTTCTGGGCGCCGCTTTTTTCCACCTTTATTTCCTATTTTACTAGCCTTTCTTTGTTTTCCCTTTTCCCGTAACTTTTCTTACACCCACCTTCTTCGCCTCCTTCCAGCCTGTTACCCCCCTTCCTTCCGTCTACGTTCTACCCTGTTCCGTCTTCCCTTTCTTGTTTTCCTTGTTTTTTCTATCTTTTTTACCAGTTCTTTCCTTCCTTTCTCACTCCTTGTTACTTTGAGTATCTCTACTAATGCCCTGCCGTGTACCAGACCATTGCCTGTTCTCCGGATTGCCTATTTTTGCCGCCTAAAGATACCTGCCTATTACTCACCGTGTACCAGACTCCTGCCTGCATTTGGACTGCCTTTGTTTATCGATTTGAGTTCAGACGCCTGTGTTTGTTTCCTGGTTGTCTGTGGACTACTGCCTTCCCAAGGCATCACCCACGGGATACTTCCGGTCTACAGTTCTACTCACCTTTCCGGAGACCAATCTACGAACAATATAGGATTTAGGGGTTTTTTGTGCCTTATAGGCTTTTTCCCCTCCTAGGCGATTCCGGGAGAGGAGCCCCCTGGTCTTCCTTATTGGAGACACGGTGGCTTCCTTTCGGGGCCGTCCTTACCTCCATTAAAAAAAAAGAACCTTCCAGGAGAAGAGAAAAGAAGGGTACCTGGAAAGAAGAAGAAGGTGAGGAGTTAGGGGAGGGGGTAACTTCAGAATCTGATTCATCTGACAAAGAGGGCACTGATTCAACTAACAGACCTGACAGATTGCGACGCCTAAAGAAAGTGATGGCCACCCCCCAGCAAGTACAAGAGCTAGTAGCTGCCGTACAAAACTTAAATCTGGAAATGCAGAACCTAAAGGCTGCCAATGCCACCCTACAACAGCGACTGACGGACCGAGAAAGACTCTCACCGGACTTACCTCCGCTCCCACTTGTGTCAGGGAAATTTGACGGCTCCCCAAAGAAAGTCAAAGAGTTTCTGGACGCATGTAATTTACATTTTTCTTTTCGCACACAGACCTTTGCCTCTGACCACGCAAAGGTAGGATTTATGATTACCCACATGACCGGGAACGCCTTAGCCTGGGCTACTCCACTTGTTAATCTACCGGACCCTGTACTTCAAGATTTCAATGCCTTTAGAAATCTACTACAACAAAATTTTCTACGAACTGAAAGTACTTTCCTTGCCTCAGAAGATCTGCTTGACATTAGACAGGGTACCTCAGATCTTCTAACCTACATTACTACCTTTAAACAAGTGGCTGCCGAAGCGGGTTGGCAAGAGCAGGCCCAGTATGCTATATTCCGGAGGGGTTTAAGGGAAGATCTCAAGGACGAGCTAGCACGGATAGAAAGACCTGGTTCTTTTGCAGAGCTCCTTACCGCGACCCTGCGGATCGATTTCAGAATGTCAGAAAGACGTCAAGAGAAGAAAAGATGGAAATCGAGCGCACCCCCTCTCTGGGATTCATCATCCTCATCGGTACCCTTCCAACGATCCACTAAAGAAGAACCCATGCAGATCGGAATGGCTCGAGCACCACTTACACCAGAGGAGCGAAAAAGGCGAAGAGAGAACTCCCTGTGTATGTACTGTGGGTCGCCTTCCCACTTACTCAGAGATTGTCCTGATGTACCAATTAGAAAGTCGGGAAACGGGCGCCCTCGGTAAATGTTGGGACACATAACCGAGGGGCCGTTTACAGTCCCTATGCTCCTCTCTCAGTATCTTCAACTGAAGTCTCTGAAGATTCACGGTTGATGGTGCTTACAGTCACTCTCAGAATTGACTCGAAGGAAGTCACCACTTTAGCCCTACTTGATTGTGGGGCTGCAGGAAATTTCATGGACATCCAATGGGCAGACAGGCAAGGAATCAAGAGAATTGCTAAACAAGAAAATCAGAAAGTCGAAGGGGTGGATGGCAAGCCCCTGAGTTCGGGCATGATTACTCACACCACCATAGCTCTTACCTTGTCTGTCCAAAAACACGTTGAAAGTATCACATTTGATCTCATAAGAGCAGCCCACTTCCCCATTATTCTGGGTATCTGCTGGTTACGCAGACACAATCCCAAAATCGACTGGTCTGGTAATCTGTTAGACTTTCAATCTTCGTATTGCAAGACGGAATGCTTGCCTGAACCCGAATTCGAGATGGTAAAGACCTCCAACAGCTGTGAAGTCCGAACAGTACATTGTCTACCACGCTACCTTGAGGAATTCAACGAGGTGGTAACAGAAAAGATACCCATTGAACTCCCACCACATCGCCCTGAAGATTGCTGCATAGATCTAACCCCAGGAGCTTTGGTGTCTTTTGGGAGGATGTTTTCCCTGACGGTAGAAGAGAAACAATACCTTCGAGAATATCTGGATCATAACATGGAAAACGGACTCATCAGACCATCAAAATCACCCGCCGGAGCCTCACTATTTTTCATCTCTAAGAAAGGATCTAAAGAACTGAGGCCGTGTATAGATTATCGCGGTCTCAACCAAGTCACCATCAAGGATAGATACCCCATGCCTTTGATCACCGAAATCCTACAAGCAGTCCATGGAGCCAAGATCTTCACTAAACTTGATCTAAGAAATGCCTACCACCTCCTTCGGGTCCAAGATGGGGACGAATGGAAAACGGCGTTCCGGACCCCATTCGGCCTTTTTGAGTACAGAGTAATGCCTTTTGGGTTAGTTAATGCTCCATCTATATTCCAACGATTTATGGACCGACTATTTTCGGATCTTCTGTGTCAAACCACCTTGGTATATCTAGACGACATTCTTATCTTCTCCAAAACTCCGGAAGATCATGAAAGGCACGTCAAAGAAGTTTTTCATAGGCTTCAAACAAATCATTTGTCTGTCAAACTTGCTAAGTGCGTATTCGCAGTCTCCTCCATCCCTTATCTCGGGTTCATACTCTCGGACCAGGGAATCGCCATGGATCCCTACAAGGTGTCTTCCATCCTGGAATGGCCTTCTCCGACTTCTGTCAAAGAGGTCCAACGGTTTTTGGGTTTGGCTAATTTCTATAGGAGGTTCATCCCAAACTTTTCTCAAAAAATCCTACCTATCACTTCTCTTCTAAAGAAGACGACAACATCATTCAAATGGTCTATCGAGGCCGAAAAGAGTTTCAAGACCCTCAAGAACGCTTTCTGCTCAGCCCCCATCCTACAGCAACCTAACCAACACCGGCCCTTCATTTTGGAGACGGACGCCTCCTCAGCAGCTATAGGAGCTGTCCTACTTCAAGAGATACAGAATGTTGAACATCCAGTGGCTTACTTCTCCAAAACCTTAACCACCAGCCAAAGGAATTATTCAGTCATAGAACGAGAGTTGCTAGCCATGAAAGCTGCATGTTTGGAATGGCGTCACCTCCTCCAGGGAGGAGAGTTTCCATTCACCATTCGGACGGATCATAAAAACTTACAGGTCCTATAACAATTTGAGTGCTACAACACCCGACAGGCGCGATGGGCACATTTTTTCGCACAATTCGATTTTCGTATCACCTACATTCCAGGCAAACTGAACTTGGTAGCAGACTCGCTTTCCCGCCGAAGCGACTACCTGTCAGAGACAGAGATTTCTACCGAATACATGTTCCCCAAGCCAAGAATCATTGGTGTGGTTTCATCATTCCTCAGACAAGTACAAGAGGACTCTGGAGGTCGCTTCGAGTTGGAAAAACACCCCAAAAATGTGTCTTATGAAGTCAGAAAAGGTCTGTATCTAGTCAAGGGAAAACTGTACCTACCCACACAATCTTTCCGCAAAATGGCACTAAACTGGTGCCATGACTCCAAATTAGCGGGTCATCGAGGAGGAACCAACACTTTTGAATATCTCCAACGACACTTCTATTGGCCAAAGATGAAAGAGGATGTAGATCGATATGTTCAGTCCTGCATTGTCTGTCTTCGGAACAAATCTTCACGCCAACGACCGATCGGTCTCCTCAATCCATGTGAAGTGCCCAAGAGTCCCTGGAGCACCATCTCTACTGATTTTATCGTGGATTTACCCCCATCTCAAGGTTATACATGTATCATGGTAGTAGTGGACTCATTCACCAAACTAGCTCATTTTTCTCCACTACCAGGAGTTCCCACTGCGGATAAGATGGCAGACGTATTTCTCCAAGACGTCTTTCGGTTGCATGGTATGCCAAATAAGATAATATCGGACCACGGTAGTCAATACACTTCCCGGTTCTGGAAAGAATTATGTACCAGACTAGGGATTGAAAGAGCTCTCACTTCAGGATTTCATCCACAATCCAACGGACAAACAGAACGATTGAATGGAACGCTAGAGCAGTATCTACGGTGCTTCATCAATTCCCAACAAGATAACTGGAATACCTTGCTCCCACTAGCAGAATTCTCCTATAATAATTCAGTACATTCTGCTATCGGGTATAGTCCTTTTTTTTGCACCTACGGATACCATCCTCGTTCCATACTTCCTGTCTCTGATCTTTCTTCTAATTTACCCGCTGTTGATTCATCCCTCTCTCTTCTCAAGGAAACCCATAAGAAGGCACAGGAAGGCCTTCGATCGGCTCAAGCGCGCTATTGCGTTCAAGCCAATAAACATCGTCGGCCGGTTCCGGGGTGGGAAGTAGGAACGAGAGTAATGCTTTCCACTAGATATCTCCCTCGCTGGGTCCACCCCTCCAAACTTTCTCCCAAATATCTAGGGCCATATGAGATAATCCAAAAGATTAACCCAGTGGCCTTTCGTTTACGACTACCCACTACACTAAAGAGGGTTCACCCTGTATTTCATGCCTCTCAACTCAAGTCTTTTCAGTCTGACCCTTGGGCACGTCGGGCTAAACAAAACCCGATCCCTCGGGGTTCCTCGCAGACAGAGTTCGAAGTGGCCCAACTCTGTGACTCAAGATATCGCAGGGGTAGACTGGAGTATTTAGTCAAGTGGAAAGGCTATCCATCCTCAGAAAATTCTTGGGAACCCATCACTCACATTAATGCACCGTTCTTGCTTCGCAAGTTCCATTTCTTTCACCCGGGGAAGCCAGGGGGTGGAGCCTATCGGAGGGGGCATACTGTCACATCACGGAATACCTGGCGTTTGTGGAACCGATGGCGACACGAACGCTAGTTTCGTTTTCAGTTACCTCCGTTTTGGCCACGCCCCTTTTCCTATGTTTTTCTCCCCTCTGCCCTGATTTCATTGGTTGTGACGCTCCCCGACTCGGACTCTTTACCAGCCCCTTCCGGGCCGGGGATGCGTCGCAACGCTTCCGGGTTTTCGTTTCCCTGAGCCTTGCTGCTAGTTTCCCGTTCGCCTCCCCCTTGCCAGCTACTACTCCATTCCTTGTTGTTTTGTAGTACAGCGCCTTTCTGGGCGCCGCTTTTTTCCACCTTTATTTCCTATTTTACTAGCCTTTCTTTGTTTTCCCTTTTCCCGTAACTTTTCTTACACCCACCTTCTTCGCCTCCTTCCAGCCTGTTACCCCCCTTCCTTCCGTCTACGTTCTACCCTGTTCCGTCTTCCCTTTCTTGTTTTCCTTGTTTTTTCTATCTTTTTTACCAGTTCTTTCCTTCCTTTCTCACTCCTTGTTACTTTGAGTATCTCTACTAATGCCCTGCCGTGTACCAGACCATTGCCTGTTCTCCGGATTGCCTATTTTTGCCGCCTAAAGATACCTGCCTATTACTCACCGTGTACCAGACTCCTGCCTGCATTTGGACTGCCTTTGTTTATCGATTTGAGTTCAGACGCCTGTGTTTGTTTCCTGGTTGTCTGTGGACTACTGCCTTCCCAAGGCATCACCCACGGGATACTTCCGGTCTACAGTTCTACTCACCTTTCCGGAGACCAATCTACGAACAATATAGGATTTAGGGGTTTTTTGTGCCTTATAGGCTTTTTCCCCTCCTAGGCGATTCCGGGAGAGGAGCCCCCTGGTCTTCCTTATTGGAGACACGGTGGCTTCCTTTCGGGGCCGTCCTTACCTCCATAAAAAAAAAGAACCTTCCAGGAGAAGAGAAAAGAAGGGTACCTGGAAAGAAGAAGAAGGTGAGGAGTTAGGGGAGGGGGTAACTTCAGAATCTGATTCATCTGACAAAGAGGGCACTGATTCAACTAACAGACCTGACAATTTCGGTTCTCCATGTTCCTCTGGATACCAGCCATTGTCTCCACCAGGGATTCTTTTATCACCCTAATCATTGACCCTTCTACCCTTCTTGCATGAGGTCCTGTGCATCCATCTTCTTAAAAAAAAACATGAATTTCTGGTGACAGTGCCCGACTTTTGGACGCCTTGACCATAGATCCTTTGACATCCACCCCCTCCAACAGTTGGGGTTCATATTTCAGGGACTACTTGCCTTCAGGATAACGGCATCTCACCAGTACGGTGTCACCCAAGGCTAGGTCATGGTCACGCAGTCCTCTTCTGATGTTTTAATTCTCATTTCTTGCTCTCTGATCCTCCAACACCTTCTGATTATCAATCTCTCCCGGGTCCCCTGCTCTGAGTCTGGTATTAGACCTTGGGGGCATCTGCTGAACGAGTCTGCGCTGGGGGAACACCTGTAGAAAATAGACGTGTGGAGCAGTATTCTCTCAGAAACTTTTACAGTGACCGTTTGAGGCACAGTTCTTGACCATGGGCGAATCTGAACACCCTATTCACCTGTCACACCCTCAGCTCTTCAAGACACTCCCGACATGCATTCAGCACCCTCAGCTCTCCAAGACACTCCCGACATGCATTCAGCACCCCAGAGCATGTCCACTCACGGGGCTCGAGGTGGTCCCACCCAGCAGCAAAAGAGTGCTTGGTTGGCACGTTGCTGCACCCTCCCATCAACAAAGGGTGCCACGTTATGCCGGCTGCGGGTTCCGTGGTGGCTATGGCTGCATCAACAATGGGAGTTACCATGGAGATGGTCTAACACGGAATGCGTGTCTAACACGACGAATAGCTCATGTGACACGACAGACCCGTTCACGTGATCCTGCATCCATAGCAACGGGATAAAAGAACACTGAGTGTGCTACACGGCACTTCTCAGCTGTGTTTACTCCGGCATGTAGCATTTCTTGTTTCTGACCTTGTTTGCTCCCTTGGATTTACAACCTCGTTTCTGTCTCACGGACTGCCCATTGTGAAACCCTTTTGCTACGACGATCTACACTGGCCTACTACCCGAACTGCTCCAACACTGCTTAAGGTCATACGGACTGCCTTCTTGTGTGACTACGGCGCTCCTCTGTTTGATTATCCAGGCTTTCTGATCGCGGACTCAGTTTCTGGATTGCTCTTGGACTTGCCCTCCTCGCATCACGTTGGGCCCTTACCATCCACCATTGGGGCCTTCTCCTTGTCAAATCCCAGATCACAGTGGCAACCCAGCAAGTGCCTGTTGGGACCTAGGGTCACTACTACTGGTCTTTTACTGCTACCACACTGCACCACTAGGGGAACAATCAGGGATCCTGTTTCATCTTCTCTCTTCTACCCTTTTCTCCAGCTTCCCAACTGGTAGGTGTCCTGTTGTACATTAATTGTCATTTATACTTGTGGTGTATAGTTAGCAGAATAATACACAACTTGCCTGTTTCCATTGCAGCTACCTGGGGACCCGGTGTTCTTGTTCCAGCCACCTGTGGCCCCAACAATCGGTCAGCGAGTTATCCTTTATCTCCCTGACTGGTACTTGGGGACTGTGGTATACATAATCTACGCGGACCTCGACACTTGACAGACTGAGAAGCCTTTCCGCCTAGGTTGTGGCTGCTTTGGTCCAGGCAATTGCTGTCTTGCGGGCTGATATGACGGCCGCCACGGCCTCCATCCATCAGCAGTTAGACACCATACAAAGTGAACGTCCTGCTTTGCTCGCAGATCCCAAATTCGTGGACCCACCAGCCCAGCCGGGCCCCTCTGGCAACACCACTCCCCACACTCCGATTTACGTCCCTACACCGTTTCTCCTGGCAGCCCCCGAAAAGTTTCAGGGCGACCCTCGGAAGTTCCGAACCTTTATAAATCAATACAAGGTCCACTCACTGTGTTGCACTTAGGCATCCCCAGACTCCACCACTAAGGGCACATTCACTCTCTCCCATCTAGGCGGCATAGCGGCCACCCGGGCCAATCTGTTGTTAGAGAGTAATAGCCCTGTGTTGTATGATTTTGATTTATTGATAGCCGAAATGACTAGCGTTTTTGACACACGTCATAAGGCACAAACCCGAGATCTAGAACTACTAGACCTGACCCAAGGGAAAACCACTTTAATTGACTAGATCACAAGATTCCATCACTTATCAGTGGAAACGGCCTGGCCAGAAAACAAAAAAGCTTTCGTCTTCTATAGGGGGTTAAGTGACCCCATGAAGGACGCCTTGGCCGATGTACCCGCTTTGCACACCCAATACTCAGACTTGGTAGACCTGGCACTCCAGGTGGATGCGCCGAGGGCGGAACGTAAATCTGAGAGCGGAAAAGGTCCTTGTTTGACCTTTTCTCCTGGTTCTCCTTCTACTGGTCCCTTGGGGGAGCCTATGCAAATAGGGGGTGTCCGCGGCTCAATCACCACCACGGAAAGAGAATGATGGAGGTCATCCAATGCGTGCTTCTATTGAGGCTTGAACGGTCACTACGTTAAGGAATGTCCAAGACGCCCCAAACCTAAAATATCAGGTTTTCAGAAGGCTCGTCCCTAGATCAAGGGGCATGGATGAGCCTTTACTCGACCCCCTTCGGTATCAATTCCATCACTTGGTCGCACAAGACCCATGTTAATCCACGCTTTGTTATCCGCTGATGACACTAGGCACCACGTCCAGTTGGTGAATGACTCAGGCGCCACAGGCAATTACATCATTTCCTTAGCTGTGTCCCTCAATCTGCCTTTGCAGAACAAGAGACGCCCTGAACCAGTGCAAACAGTTGATGGTTCATAGTTGGTCTCTGGTCCTATCAAACAACAGACAGCGCCCTTAACACTAATAATTCATGATAAACACAGAGAAACCATGTCTTTTGATCTGATCACTACACCCCAGTTTGGTCTTATCCTAGGCATACCCTAGTTGCGTGTTCATAACCAGGTCATTGACTGGTCTAAGGGTCATGTTTTCTTTGAATCTCCCTATTGTCAGGAACACTGACTTGCATACCCCGATGGTGTTGCCTCACCATCCCAAGCACTAGGCGCCTTAGCTCAGTTAACGCTGGATGACCCTCAGGTCATGGACCTTGATCCTCCCGGGCACGCCGTGGGTGCTATCGCTTCCAGCATGCCAGTGGAGTGTCTGGATTTCTCAGAGGTGTTTGACAAGGGCTGTGCAGAACACCTCCCGCCACATCGACCCTATGATTGTCCCATAGACCTCATCCCGGGAGCGGTCGTGGCATGTGGTCGGATTTATTCAATGTCCCCTTCTAAAGACCAGGCCCTGAAGGAGTATCTACAAACCTCTGATTAGGGCACATCCGGGTTCCCAATCCCCTGCTGCCAGCTCCATCTTTTATGTGCCTAAGAGGGAGGGTGACCTCTGCCCTTGTGTGGACTATAGGCGACTCAACCACATAACCATCAAGAATCGGTATCCCATACCACTCATCAACCCTTTGCTCAACCATTGACTTATGCCACAGTTTTCACAAAGCTTGACCTCGGGCGTGCTTATAATTTGGTCCGTATTAGGAGGGGTGATGAGTGGAAAACCATCTTCTGTACCCGGCATGGCCTGTACAAATATACAGTTATGCCTTTCTGTTTATGCAATGCCTTTGCAACCTATCAAAGGTTCATGAACGACCTATTCCATGACATCATTGACACTTATGTAATATAGACGATATATTGATTTTCTCCCCTTCCCTTCAGGTCCATAACACATGTCTGAGAGGTTCTCACCCGACTTAAGACCCACGCACTCTATGCAAAACCAGAAAAGTGCCTTTTTCACGCCACATAAGTGGACTTCTTGGGATTCCTTATCACGTCCGGTGGTGTCTATCCATGAACACGTCCAAAGTCTGCACAGTCCTCGACTGGCATGTCCGCTCCGACCGTTAAGTCACTACAGTCGTTCCTTGGGTCTGTGAATTTCTATAGGCGGTTTATTTCAGGCTTCTCAGCCATCGCCGCTTTCTTGACCAAGCTCACCAGTCCACAAAACCCATACATCTGGACTCCTGTACAGCAAGAGGCCTTCGTTGCTTTGAAATCTGCATTCACCACTGCACCCATAGTACAGCATCCCAATGTAGAGCTACTGTTTGTTGTTGAGGCTGATGCCTCATCCTATGCTCTAGGCACAGTCCTTTCACAGACAAGCCCACCACTGGGCTTCTGCATCCAGTGGCCAATCTCTCCCGCAAGTTCACCTCTACAGAAGCCCACTATACAGTCGCAGAGAAGGAGCTTCAGGCTGTAAAGGATGCATTCCAAGTGTGGAGGCCCCATCTGTTGGTGGGCCAGGCACCCAATCACGGTCTACTGAGACCATCGTAACTTGCAAGACCTCGCTGCTCTGAAATGTGTCAACAGTCAGTAAGTAAGCTGGCATCTGTTTTTTTTTTTGCCTACGATTTTGTTATACGCCACCGCCCCAGAGTCTCCTATGGTAAGGCAGACGCTTAATCACGTCTGCCGGGTGGGGACTCGCTTCCAGTATTCCCAGAGACACTGCTAGATAAAAAACACAACATTTGCTTATGTACCCCACCCACATGTTTACTAACTACCATCCGTCAGTGGGCCTCCCTTCACCCCGAGCTAGCACTAGATTTGAATCCGGTATTTCATGATGGGTTCCGGTTTGTGCAAAACAAACTGTTCCTACCTACCCAAGACACAGGCAATCGGGCCCTAGAATGGTCCCATGACGCCCTAATCAATGGTCACCCGGGTCAGAAACACACGCTGGACTTGCTCTAACGCTGGTGTTGATGGCCCACCATGCGTAAGGATGTCTATGATTATGTCAATAACTGCTCAAAGTCCCCTGGGCCTGCTCCAGCCTCTACCCCTCCCGCTTAAACCATGGCACACAGTAACCATGGATTTTATCACAGACATGCCAAAGGTGCAGGGCTATGACACGATCTGGGTGGTCGTGGACTCTTTCACGAAAGTGGCACATTTCATACTCTGCACTGGCATCCCTTCGGCTCCCACCGTGGCCGGACTATTTTTTCGTTCTGTCTTCTGTCTCTTTGGTCTGCCTTCTGTTCTAATCTCTGACCGGGGTTCCCAGTTCACCTCAAGATTCTGGCGAGCACTCACTAGGCTCCTTGGTATTGACGCACGGTTCTCATCTTTTATCACCCCGAGACCGACGGACAGACGGAACGCCTCAATCAGATGCTTGAGCAATACTTACGCTGTCTGTCCTTTCAATATCAACACTCATGGTACCAGGTATTACACCTTGCTGAATTTGCTTACAACAGCGCCCCCATTCATCTACTGGTTTCCTTTCTACACCCTGTATGGCCAACACCCTTGTGTCCTGCCCTTTCCTGATATACCCACTTCCCACACGCCCGCCGCTGATGCATGTCGCAGGGACCTGTCACTCATCTGTGACCAGACCCTTACTCATCTCCGAGAAGCACAGGCCCCTACCTATGGTGTCTGTGATGGAGTATGGCTGTCCACCAGGCACCTTCACATTCCTGGCTGCCAGAAGTTGCTCCCCCGTTTTGTCGGCCCCTACAGGGTCACCAGGGTCATTAGTCCTGTGGCTTATCGCTTTTCCTTGCTGGTTGCCTGGCGCATTCACCCTGTTTTTCATACCTCCCTTTTGAGACTCTGTCCTCCTACCACACGAGTGGTGTTGCCACCCACCCCCATACTGCATGGTTCACCTGATGTATTTGTAGGGGGCGTCTGTACTATCTAGTGGATTGGGTGGGTTATGGCCCAGAGGAGAGGTCCTGGGAACCTGCTAGTAATGTCCACGCCCGCTCTTGGTGTCCCGTTTTCATAGGGCCAATACTTCTAGCCCACGGGTTGTGGGCCTTTGAGGGTTTGTTCTGTCACACCTTCAGCTCTTCAAGACACTCCCGACATGCATTCAGCACCCCAGGGCATTTACACACTCAGGGCTCGAGGTGGTCCCACCCAGCAGCGAGAGGGTGCTCGGTTGGCATGTCGCTGCACCTTCCCATCAACAAATGGTGCCACGTTAGGCCTGCTGCGGGTTCCGTGACGGCTATGGAAGGGAGGCCCATTGTCCGAGCACACTTCATCAGACAGCCATGGGAAGCAAAAACATTTTCCAAAACAAGTACGACTTCTGATAAAGCAGTCGAGGCTTTGAACTCGACCTCCTGGTGGACCCAAAATCCACATGTATTATCTCCCATGGCTTGCAGTTCCGTGGCAGGAATCTGATCCTTGACCCTTTTTCCACTGGAGCAGAAGCCTAGCTCTAGATGCAGCTCTTCACAAAGTCATCAACGCCTTCTTCCAACCCTGGAAACCGTACTTTCATTCATAAGCGATACTTTGTCTTTGCTGCACCCTCGTGTACATGGCGTACCAACTCAATCCCCCCTTGGGATGAGCTTGGAGGGGATGACCATTTTTCTATCCCCTCAATACCAGTCCATCTTCAGTGAAATTCAGATTACATTTGACCCACCACAGCTGTTCTAACGCCATTCGGGCTGTGCTTGTATTTCCAGTCCCCTTTTGTGACTGCATTACATTCTATCATCCTTTTCAGGCGCCTCTTTCTGCTCGTCTACAAACATGGAATTCGGTTTTGCCGCTTCTGTGAGCAGGCGAACAAAGTCTTCTGTCTCTGCTGTATTCTTGTCCGATGTTGACTCACAAAAGGGGGGTGTGTCTTGACAAATAGCGAGCGGCATTGTCGTTCCCAGGACAATAGATCAGACTTATGTCATACTGTAACAAAGCAAGCATCCATTTTTCAATCCTTGCAAGTGGTTTAGATGATGAGCCAGCCATGATTGGAACCAACGGTTTGTGGCCTTTGATCACAGTTACAGGTCTCCCATAATTATGTATAGGTGAAGTGCCTACACCCCCCACAATACAGCTAGCACTTCTCACTCAATTTGCAAATAGCGTTGTTCAGCCGCAGACAACACCCTACTTGCAAATGCAACTGACCTCACACTCCCACTTCTGTTGGACTGGGTGAGCCCAGCCCAAAAGGACTCACATACACGACCACCTCGGATGACTTCGCTAGGTCGAAGAATGCCATTGTGCTATTGGCCTTGTGGGCTGTTGTAATCTCATCAAACTGACTGATCCAGAGGAGTCCATTGCCACTGAATTTCCTTTTTTTTTGTCAGGCTCTGCAATGGCTCGGAGATGAGGGCAAGGTCATTAATGAACCGCTCACAGTAAGTCGCCATCACCAGGAAACTTAGCACTTATTAGACATTTTCAGAGGGTTTGGCTTCTTTGATGTCTTTCACCTTAGCTGGATTGGCTGAGATTCCTCCTTCCTGGAAAACAAAACAAAAGAATTAGTCCTTTGCAGAAACTGACATTTGTCCTTGTGAGCACATGCATTCTAACACCTTCTCCAACCTCTCCAGATGTGCCACCTCTGACCTCGCCAAAACCAAAATGTCATCTTTGATGTTCAGCGCACCAGCGATACCAGCTGACGCACCCCTTTTAGAGTTCTGAAACACCTCGGCCACTGAAGAGACCCCAAAAAAAGGAACCTTTTTATAGTGGTAGTCATCCGTACGTGGTAAAGGTTGTGATATACACTGCCACTGGGTGGAGGACCAACAGATGGTATCCCGCTCAGAGGTCCAGTTTGGAGAAGAATACTGTTCCCTGTAGGTCAGCGACAATGTCGTTGATCGTTGCTGTTATAAGCCTATCCCGTTGATGGCATTGTTGGGGAAGCGCATGTCGGCACAGATACACAGATCCATCTTGCTTTGGCTTCCAAGGCACCACAATTGGGGAACCCCATGTGGTGGGACCATCCACCTGCTTATGTCCAGAAGAAAACAAGGTTATCCAGCTTTTTCTCAACTTGTTCCCTCAAGTGAAAAGGAATTCAGCTGTGTTTTTAATGCAACCGGTTGCACAGATTCATCTGTGCAGGCAAATCTGTTCTCCTTTTAGTTTCCCAAAACCTGAAAACAGCCCCACACTGTACAAACTGGACATCCTCTTTATACACCCCAAATGCGAAACACGCTATTTCCAGGGCTTCAGCAGTGGTACAACTCAAATCGTGTCCTCACTGACTTTCGTGACAGTAGCAGGGGTGTCTTGCCCCCAAATGTGAAAATTTGCACATTTGAGTTGCCCAGGGCTGGAGGGCCATCCAAAGTGACGTAGTGTGACTGTGCCATGATGTTCACTGACGCTCCAGTGTCAATTAGAACAGGGACCTCTGTCCCATTGACATACAACCCACACCTGGGCTGTTGTTTTCTTTTCTTGTTGATTTCCTGTACACTTGATAAAAAATACATCTTCATCCTCTTCAACAAATTGCTCCATCTGTTCCTCAAAAGGTTCAACTTGTGCCACTTTTGGGGGCTGTCTTGGGGCGAATGGACGCGGCCTGGCTAGGCCTCTGGACGGTGTAGCCAGCACAGGAGCTTGGCATACTCGCGAAATGGTTGGCAATGGCACACCTCCCACATGTATGTCCTTTTGCTGGACGCTCCGCAGGACGCGGCAGATCATATCCACACTGCAGGCATGATGGCAGTACCTCGGCCCCCTTCTCTTTCCGGGACCATGTTGCCTTCCTGATGGGCCTGAACATATGTTGCTTGCTTATGGCACACGCATCCTCCAGCTTGAATGTTTTCATGACAGCATCCATTTTGGATGCCCTTACGTCAGCCAACTCGTGGGACCGGCCCAACTCGAGCATGCGGGCCTGGCGCTCTCAAAATGTGCTACCTCATTTTGCTAGATGAGCAGCCCTGAATTAGCTGCTGACGAAAAACCTCCTCTTCATTGTTCCATGCACATGAGATTGTTTGCAGCCTTAATCGGCTATGAAATGCATCTAGTGAATCATCCTACTTTTGTTTGGCTGAGCACATTACAAAGCATTTATAATCCAGGATCACCATCTGGGTAAAATATTCTTGCATAGCAGCCTTGGCAGCCACGTGGGAGTTATCAATAGGATACAATGTACACATTTTGTGCACTGCCGGGCTGGCAGAATACAAAAGCAAAAGAAAGGTGAAGCTGAAACTTATAAAAGGCTACGGCTAAACCTGAAACCAGGCATACTTCACACTAAGAGATAAAGTGCCTTATAGCAATATATATCGGTTAATTCAAAACAACCTTCAGTATATGTGAAACAATTTTTCTTTATTGTAGTTCACATGATTTTTCAAAACAAGACAAGCAAAACATCAGTCATCTGATAAAACCCCCAGCTTGACAACACAAACAGAATTTTAAATGTTGGCATACTCCCAACAAACACAACCACTGCGCTCATACATACCACACACACACAACGGTAAACACAGTTGGATTGAAAAAATCAAATAGAAAGATGAAAATAAAACAAACATACTAAAACAAGAATTATCCACAGTTGCTTAAATTTGCACTGTTCGTTATCACTATATAGGCAAACCGTGCAACTATCAATCATGTATTGCGCTTAGTTCTCAAGAATACAGGTATCCAGTGCATTCGAGTCGAGTTTCGGCTTGCACCAAGGGTCCTCAAGAAAAATCGTGGACCAGCCTCATCAGGACAAAGTGGATGGAAGATGGTGGAGAGAGCTAGAATTGGCTCTGATGAACAACATAATAAAAGGATGTTCATCCACAGTACACTCTACAATCAGGCTTATGTTGACCCAAGGCATGCAAGGGGAGGAGGAAGGGAGGGAGGGAAGAAGGAAGGTGGAGGAGAACAAAACATCACCCAGACCGTGAAGATTGCCATCTAGTAACTGAAATTGACCATCGCTGTGGCCAGAGCAGACCCCTGCCCCGAGCCGTCCAAGTGGAGGGAGGGAAGGAGAGCATTGGATGCACTAGTTAGAAAGGTCAAAAACCGACCCCTTGAGCACATATGGAAAACAAATCACACAGATCAATGATGATCACAGACCTTAATTGTTTCAAAGCTTTTCATTATAGTTTGAAACAACCACATATAAATGTCTACTAGGCGACACAACACAGAACAGCATTACAGCACAAATGTTATATTGATAGTTACAAATTGTTCTAGGGAGGGGTGAGAATCGGTGTGACACACAGGAGGGATGCCTTGTGATACTGTTGATCTGGTTGCTCTAATCACGTTTCACTAATATTCGCACAGCACCAAGGATATGACATAACACAGCCAATGACGTTCCTGGTAAAGATGAAAAATATCTACGTTCTAACCGTAACAGTTTCAAATGATTGACTGTACTCATGCTTTAAGACTAATGATCGTGGTGTGCCCTCTTGTCAGTTCTCATCAACCAGAGCCTGTTCACTGTCCTGCTTGATTTGTGCTTACCAAGCTGTAATAAACAGCGTTGCTTCTTGCCCAGTGTGTTCTCCTTTTTTACTATGATTTTTTATATGGTATGATCAGAGGGTACTGCACCAAAAGCTCGTAAATAAAAAGCAGAAAGCGCGTTTAGTGTGCATTCGGCTTGGTTAAACAAAACAAAGCCCAAAATGCCAAACAAGGGTAGTGGGGGTAGGTGGGGTGTCCCCTGCTCCCCTAGCTCAGCAGTATGGGCTGCGGGAGTGTCCCTGCATTAAAAGTAAAGCGGGGGACAAAAAGAGACATTGGGAAAAGCTTGAGATACATAACGCAAGCAAGTCGGCTCTTCTATTTTGTAACTCAAGCTTTTAGAATGTGGTCTTTCAATGTAGATCCTGATCAAAGGACTCAGTTTACACGGGAGTGGCCTGTGATGGGTCAGAAATGAGAGTCAGACACAAGGTATTCATATTCTCAAGTAAAGACATTTATTGAAACAAAAAGGGGTTGGGAAAACTGCCTAACTGGCCATATCTAAAATTCAAAACTAAGGACCAGTCTATGTCAGGAAGTCAGTAACTGAAAAGCTGTCCTTGTGTCCAAAACGCTCTATTCTGACCCTCACACTAAAACAAAACAACAAATGGTACAAGGAAATGTCCTTTTTTCTTGATGTTAGCAGAAGTGTTCAAACACAAAATGTAATAATGACTCCAACAAAAATGTTCTCCAAGGTAGAGACCCGATCCAGAGTCTTTCAGTAAGGTTTCCTTTAAGTCTGTAGATTTCCTGGTGGTTTACTCCTCTGCCAGGAATCTTCACTCAGTCCCATCCACCTGGTATACTGGCCTGCCAGGATTTTTCTTATAATTCTTTCAATCAATCTCAGTTACTGGTTATACTCGCCTGCAAGGCTTCCTTTTATAGTTCCTTTGAGATTCCTTGGTATATTCTCTTGCCAGGAATTTTTTCATAGCTTCAACTGCCTGGTGTACTTGCCTGCCAGACCTTTTCTTAATTAATTCACAGTTCCTTGGTTATACAAAAATGGCCAATACCATGAGGTACTTGGTATATTTGCCTAGGATAGCACTTGGTCAAACTTCTCTCTCACACTGGCATATCATGTATCTGTATTGGATTGGGGTTTCTCTTGGTACTATGTCTTTTCTGCATACACACATTCTTCTTACTGGGTGTTGCGTTTAATACTTTGTCTTGACTGCATTCAAATATTCTTCTTATGCTTTTTCCATCAGTCTCATATTGATCAAATGTGGACTGGCATGCTTGTCGGAATACCCTGGTGTCCCCAGCTGCTTTGGGTACACTCAACAGTCCCTTCCAGCGTCTCCAACTCTGCCTGTGCCTTCGTGGAACAACTGCTTCCTTCACTTTCCACCATGGAGTCAGCTGTGGTTTCTCCAGCGTTTCCTGCGACTCTGTGATCACACGCGCACTCTCTCTATAAACCTGGACTGATGATCACTGCTCCAAGAGTGGCCCGACACCCAGAAGCTTCTAGCTCCTTGTGTCTACACAGCTTTTCCTGCTCATCTGCGGCAGCCCTCCTTCTGTTCCAGTAACCTTCTCTGTTTGTCTCGCGTATGCAAGCCTCTGCCTGGAATTTACCATCCTCTCCTGCACTGCCCGCTTTAGTAGTGCAGTCACCAGCTTTAAAATGTCCCATGCAAGGTATGCTTTGGAAAACAACTAGCCTGCATGTTGCATTCAGATCATCTCTCACTATGCACAAACTCTTTCACCCTCCTCCTCGTCTCAGTACTTAAGTGACTATGTAAGTTTGAGTCCATGAATGTCAGCAGGCTTTTAACTCTCAAATGCTTTTTCTCAGAACTTTTACAATAACTGATATTAAAAGCAAAAGGTGATGTGTGAGTTATGGGTGTTTGGGTTGAAGGTGGAGGCCTGACTAGATTGGCAAAAGGCCATTAAAATCTTGGGTTTCAGAGGGTCTCCCCCATGGGAAAGGTGGGCAAGAGTGCCTCTTGCACAAAGGAGCCAAAACATCTCCCCAGTAGTTGTCTCCTCCCATGCAATCTTCCCTCATAAAGCCACCCCAGGATCAGGTAGAGGCTGCTGTCCCCTGGCCACATGCGAGGAGGTCTCCGCTGGGGAATCCGTGATGACTCCATTGGATTCATCGCAGACCCCAGTGGCTGCACAAATACCTAGACAACATGGGTCTCTCGCCCCTCTGGTGGAGTTTGATGTTGCAGTTGCCCCTTCCAGCGTGGGCCCACAGTGGAATTTATGAATGGAGAGGTTGGAAATGTACTTTGATGCATTGGGAGAAATTACTGATCATGCCATGAAATCGACACTGCTGTATTCAAATGTCTAATTAAAAAACATTAGAATTTGGTGACAAGTACTGGGTGTACCACGGGACCAGCTTTGTTTGCTTTGAAACGCAATTGGAATGTCCATGACAGTTTAGTTCACTCCAGATTTAAGTCCTCTACCTCACGCTTCCAAAATAATATTTTACAAGCAGCGTGGCAGCATAGACTGAGCCCTGTCGTAGGTCACCATCCCTGCAGAAATTGCAGCGCCTGCCAATTTATCTCACGGGCCACGATTTTGTCTGGGAACTACGTACATTTACCAACTGCCAAAGTCCAAATGTGGTGTATGGAATCAAATGTCCCTGTAACATATAAAGGAATGACAACCAGGAAAGTGATCACGAGAATTAATGAGCATCGATCTCGGATTCGCACAAAAACCGAGTTAGCACCATTAGTTTCACACTTTACAGAAGCCCAGCACATGGCTGATGACATCACTTGGACTGTAATCGATCAAATACAGCATGAAAATTGTAATTTGTCGACCACCAATAGATTACTAAAATTGGAACAAAGATGGATAAATTGGTTACAAACACAATGGGTTGAACGAGGATTTACAGTGGCCTCTGTTACCCAATTAAATGCAGTATAACAGTAAGGAGATATTTAGTCCTTCGTCTCTCCCTTTGTTCAACCAAGATGGCCGACATGACAATTCCACCTGCTAATTTGCCACCCTGGTCTAGTTGTAGGCTGCAACATGTTTGCCCTTTCTTTAGGTCTAACTTTGGAACATCCAATGAATAACCATCACACATTGTTCGGCACCAGTTGACTGCCATTGCTGGCTAGAGAGTGCCTTTGGAAAACCAATAGATCGCCATCAACAGATACAGCGCCTTTTGATTCAAACAACATAGGTAACGCTCCTGTGCATTCTGAACCAGCATTAGACACAGCAGCAGTATGAACAGCCCAGTTTGGGTGATTTTTCTGTATTATAATAATGTGGTGTTTTGCACTTCAATCGGCAGATACTAACTCCAGTGGATGTTTTCCATCGCCTTCACTGATACACACAGAGATGTTTTTTTCCCTGCAGCCTAACGTTCGATCGTATCCGGATGCGAGACGATTGTCCCACAAGTGCCTAGCAAGCAGGTAACTACTTATTCATGCAGTGTATATGTTTTCACGATGTTTCTGCAGGACAACATTCACTCAAGTATTTCTTTTTTTCAGACAAAAAAGCTCACCTGATAGATGAGCACTATGAACAAACATGCGGTCCAAGTTCTAACCACAGGTGAATTTTACCCGTTTACCTCTTCGAGTGTCTTTGTGGTACATCATTTCACATGGGTGTTTTTCTCCCCTTGATTCTTTCATCCGACAACCTGATCATCAGGTTGGGCGTTCCGTGAGCACTTATTACAATCTTTTAGGTCAGTGCCGCACATGTGTTCTCCTGCCTTATGTACCTAACAGGGTCTCTCTGTTCCTCTCAACTACGATCCAGACACTGGTTTAGACCGGACCACACCAATTTAGCTTTTTACATAGGGCTACATTGATAGGAGCATAGTGTACTTTAATGCCCTGTCGAATTGTTTTTCCGGACTACCCAAGAAATGGTCACAAAATGGCCTTTTGGCCCCAATTTGGTTTTGTGTGCCTCTGTGTCCCTTTCTAACTAGATCAAAACAAAGGACTCCTGGTGGTCATGACCCTTTTCTACCCAGGAGGGCGAAACTGTCATCAGACACAAGTGAACGGGTCAGAAGAACAAAAACCAACCCCTTGAGCATGTATGGAAAACAAATCACACAGAACAATGATGGTCACAGACCTTAATTGTTTCAACATTTTTCATTGTAGTTTGAAACAACCACATATAAATGTCTACTAGGATACAACACAGAACAGCATTATTGCATTGATATGGCAATGTAAATTACAATGGGTATGTCACCAATCTGGTCAGCACCATTGCAAATGAGACACATGGCACCTTCTGAATATTGGCCTTTGCAGTGTTTGTGGTTGATACTTTGAAGGCTGGCCACCTCGCACAAAACATACCGCTTGATTGGTTCCTCCAGGAACACCACTCCGCTCAGCTTCCATTCACATAACCACCTGCCGATTGGTATTCTTAGCCCTGTGAATGGATCACTGGCTCAGGTCCACCTCCCCTCCATCCCTGGGTGCCCGCTGGATTGGCCAGCTGCCCTGTGTTGACATCACCCAGTGAAGTTGCAGCTGGCTCAGTCTGGTAGGCCCACTGGGGGCTGATCATGTGCTTGGAGTGGGATTTCCCAGACATGTGGATTTTCCCTGTTATGTGTGTTATATATAGTAGGATAGGCCATCTTTGTCGAGTGCTAATTATACTTGGGCCCGTTGGGCTGTTAATATAGGTAAGACATCCCCACTCCTGTAATTCCCCACTTGGTCTCTCCTCATGCTATGACTGTATTTCGGTTGTCTTGTGTTTTTGCCCACCCCCCTTTAAGGTGTCCTATCCCCCTTGCTTATTTCCACAGGTTGTAGTTCCGTACCCCCCCCCTTACATGGCATTGGTTCAGCACCTTCATTACATTCCCCCTTTGATCAATCTTTCGATCGATATTTCTTTACCACTCATTTCCTTACCTTTTTCTTTGTGCACCCACACTAGTGTGAACTCCTTCATGCCCCCTTCTTCTTACCCTTCTATGTACTTCCCAAAAACAATGTTTCTCTCCATCAGGTAAGCACTCGCCCCACAGGGCCTCGTAGTTTTCTAAATCCTATGGGGATGTTGTGTAAAGTATTTCCATTGCATCCTCCCTTCCATTCACACCTGGGGGCCCCTCACCTAACATATTAGTTAGTTCTAATTTATTGTCATTCATTATGCACCCAGTGCTCCTGGCAATTGCACCAGCCGATGACACACCGGCGGATGTAGACTCGATGAGGATCATGACGAGGAGGGGGACAGTTATTCTGAACATCGCTGCTAACCAGTCCAGCAGCCATGCAAATAGGGTCTCTAATCAGCTGTTTGATGTAATGTCCTTTGTTTCCTTTGTCATCCTCTTGTGTATTGTTCGTATCTCCTCGACAGCCTCTCTGAGTGTTCCGTTTGCTGCATCCTTTGCAGATATGGGGGTGCAGCAGGTGCTGCCAATCCTGTGGACCACGCCCCCTTCCATTGCCGTCATCAAGTCGAGAATGAATCTGTTTTGGACGGTCATCAGATGCAAAGCTCGAAGCTTCTCTCGGACGGTATTTAGCCCCTTTTCTGTTGTATTAGCCAATTGAAGCAACTCGAATCTGGTAATCTGGATCCATTTTGCATTAGTGGCAGTTTTCACCCCAGCCAACAGGAGGGATGTGAAGGACAGACGCCATGCTGAAGAGTCTGAAATGTGGTGGGATCGCATTCAAACTTTGGGTCGGTTCTGCTGAGATATAATTGCTGGCCCTCTTCCTCCTGGTTACCTTGGGCCGCTCCTCTTGCGTCTCACAAGGCCCATTATCATCCTTCTTTGCACCAACTTGTTACCAAATGGTGCCAAATCTGCACGATGCACCACCAACGTGGGGCTGTGTAGGGTCACCAGTGCACACATTCCACTCCTATCAGGTGGCAGCTGGGCATATGCTTTTGTTCCACAGGCCCACCAGTAGTCCATCACTGTAGCAGTACCTCTCTCCAATGCCAGAACACTCATCACCCTCTAACAGCCAGTGTTCATCTCCAGGGCCACTGTTCCATTTGCTCTGAAACATAAATCATACTGTGTAAGTCGTTTTATGTTAATGGGGTAGTTTTTTTCATCTATCCAGGTCAATGCATGTATATTACTGTCCAAATCTTCCCACACTCCGCATTTACCCTCTTCACCACACTCTCTTCAAACCCCACCAAACCTTCAGCATGACATTGGACCATTTTTTTGTGATACACCACACCTCTCTTATTTGCATGAGGCTTCTGGTGTGGCACCATGGTATCTCATGCCCTTCTGTGGTTTTGCACAGTCTTCTCTTGTGGGCAACTGGGAACTGTTTCCCTTTCTGGTGTCCTTCTTTTTCATATTCTAATATGTTTGGATGTTTCAACCCAGGCCATGCTTTCTAATTGAAATTAAATGAAATGAAATTTTATTTATATCGCGCTCGTACACAAGTGTTTCAGAACTTGCTTGAAGTTATCCTTGCACACTTCTTCGCTCCTTCATCTATTCATTTTACATCTACTTCATGTCCCTGGAATAGTGCCCTTGTTTTACATAGAGACCAATGCATTGAACATCCCCCTTTGTTTATGGTCACTTCTTGTGCCAAATTTTTTTTGGTGTCCCTGCCAGGTGTGGGATGAGTGAGCACACGTATCAGGTGCCATTTGTACTTCCTTGCCCCACCTTTTTCATGTCCCTATAGCAAGTGTTTTTGGAAGCCAGGCCCTCTGCTTCACCAAGTGCAGTATATAATTCTTCTATTTTGGATGTACTCCTTTTAGTGTGTGTCTCCCCTTTACCGGTAACTGGTGTACTCGTACTACCCTTTTGCCTTCAGCACCAAAAGGAAAGAAGAAGACCAAAGGCAAAGGCACACAGTAGTCCAATCACCATTGTATTTACAGTAACTCTTCTCTTTCCCCTATTTCCCCAGTTACTCTCTTCATTGCCAGGTGCCGGTAATAATTACTCCTCATTCCCATTTGAGCCCAATAGGGCTCAAATGGGAATGGGGCGGCCGGATGCTCCGAGGCCATTTGTGAATGGTGCCGGTGCATCCGACATGGTCTGCTCGCGGGTGCCGTTCTGCCCACCAGACCTGGCCTGGCCGGCAAAAAGGCACCCGCGAGCAGACCTCGTAGCTTGCCGGTCTGGTAACAGTGGTACTGTTATTACCGGACTGGCAACCTTATAATGATGCCCAATGTGTAGGGATGTCAGCAACAAAAGAAAGTCTTCCAGATAAAGTTCTGGGCTTCTGCCAGGTCTTTGCTTGCTTTTCAGCTTTCACTTCCCCGAGTTCAAAACAGTTCCAAATGGTCTTGGGGTTTCCTTCCCCAAGAGGTCCACACAGTTCACAAAGTCTCTGGGTTCTCTTCCACAAGAAGACAGCTCTTCAAGCTTCCAAAATATAACCAGTTCAAATCTCTTGGCTTTGAAAAACAATTCCAGTTGAACTTTGTTGTTATTCAGGCTTTTCACAGATTCACACCAATTGCTTTCTTTCTCATTCACTTCAGCAACTGTGAAAGAATACAGCTTCTTTATCTTTATTGTCTCTTTTCAAGCAGGGGTGATTCGGTCTAGGCGCAGTTATCGGACCACACAGTTCACCCATCACAGGTTACGCAACCGATAACCCGTGACACTTTGTTATACTTTTCCGTTCGCTGATCTTTCTTGCCAACACGGTTTCTCTCTCTGAACCTGTCTCATCAATCAACACACATTTCTGATTCTCCTTGGCAGTCTCTTGGCTTTGCTTTGCCACTTGCTTTTCACTTTGTTCTATATTTTCACTTTCTTGTTGTACTCTTAAAAGTAGCAATTACACTTTGCAGCTTTTTCGGCATTCAAAACTCTCAATTTGGTTTCCAAAAACAACGGTCCTTATTTTCAATTTGTTTGCATTATATATCAACATATGCCTCCTTGCAGCCCCTGCGCGCCCCTCTACGAGTGTTCTCTCTTTTCTATTCACTGGTATGTGGCAGCTCCTCTGGGCGTCTTCTCTCTCCTTTTCGGCATCTTTTCACTTCACTTGTGCTTCTCGGGAGCCCGATGATCAGCTCTCGCCGCCTTTGAGCCTTGCTGCTTGTTGTGTGTAGCTCTGCTCTTTATTTGCGGAAGCTACAAGCGGCCTGCTGTGCCCGGGAGCCTTCAGTGTCGCAAGGGGTACTGCAGGTGTCTCGGTCCTCTCACAGCCAGTTCGGACACCGGCATCTCCTTCACTCTTCTGCTGCACATGCCCCCCTTTCCACCGGCCCCTCTCCAGTCCGCTCCACGTCTGACCGCTGAATCCTGTCCTCCAGGCAGATTTCTCCTTTCTTTGTGGTGGTCTCTCATTTTATGCACCTGGGGCTGTTAAATGGTTGCAGGTGCAAGTTTTTTTCTTCATTTGCCTGACCATAATTAAGCCTATTAGCTGGACATGCCTGGCTATTTCAATGGTATTCCTCAATAGTCTTCCTCCTTGTCTCAGTACCAAAGTGGTGTGAATGAATTGAAGTGTGCATAACTCCCAGTCGCCGCCTCCTCGTCCCAGTCTTAAAGTAAAATGGTTGTGGGACATTCTGTGTGTAAGAAAGAGGAAATGACTGACAACCTACAAAGGCAGGGGGAGGGTAGGTTTCATTCTGACTAGGGAAAGGGGGCAATCCTCCCTCGCATATCCACCCACAGGGTCGCGATCCAAGAACCATGGCCTTTCCCTGTCCACATGAGAGGAGGTTCCAGGGGGAGTAGAAGTGAGGATACCCTTAGGTTCCTCACAGGAGGCAATCATTTTTAGGAGATCCGGTGGAAAGTGAGGAGAGAATTCGTTCCAGAAGGGCAGTGTGCATGCCAGGGTGCAGGGGATGCTAATGCTGTGATGGGTTGATTCAATGGTATCTCAGATTTTGTCTATTTTTTTCAATAAAAAATGTGTTGATTCTATTGCATTTTTCTGAGTTGCTGGTACCTTGGGGTCGGGTAAGGGTTTGTTACAATGCTTTACTACTTCAAAGAGGGCTTCGCTCCTATTGATGACTGCCACAATGGTGGTGGAGTAGTAAGCAGCATTGCCCCCAGTCATCAGAATCCTACAGTTTGCTTTGAGATATTTGAGGTTGGTGAGGGCTCCCGAGTTATGGTTTTTCTGCCACCATTCAGCAAGGGCTCTGATTGACCGTTTGTTGGAGGCTAGCTTGGGGGTGTACCATGGGGCGGATGGTTTGGTCTTTGGCGGGCTGGGTTTTAGGGGGGCTGTCCACCAGTTTCATAGAAGAGTTGCTGAATAATTCCAGGAGCCCCAAGGTATTTCTTGTTCTGGGAAGTCTGAAAAGTTTGCTTCCAGCTCATTGTCTGGGAAGATTTTGTATGAGCAGCGTTGAGTGAGGGGGCGTTTAGCCTTATCTTTGTGAGCCGTAGTTGAGTGGGTGACTGATTATGGAATGGCGGCATGGTCAGACCATTCAAGTGGGATAGCATCTGCACAGGTGATTCCTCTCTGTATATATGTCAATAAATAAATAAAATGTAGGTCCAAGAGCTCCTCTCACTAGGAGTGTGGCTCCGCCCCTATCTAGATTTTGCTCTGGACAAGACTCTTCTGGAAGCAGCTTCTGCCTGCTCAGGGTATACATTTTACTTGTAGAGCGGGTAGCAGGGTAACAGCAGGTAAGGATGGAAAAGGGTCAGGAGGGACACAGCCACTCTTTTTTTACAAGCGCTATGAAATGACCATTTGTCCCTCCAAATATGGGTCACCTAAGTATGTGGGAGTGGGATGATTTAAAGTAAGGTGTCTTCATGAAAACATGTGATGATTAATGATTACTGTGGTGCATTTTAAGGAGCCCTTTTTGTCAAATACATCACTGAAGCAAAAATACATTTGGAGGTAACCACTGAGGGTTTTTAGGCAACCTCTTGTAACCCCTTCTTTATTGAATGCAACATGTGGCACATCATTTCCTCTAAATGTGAATGTGAGGGGCATCAACACTCTCACCTGGAGGCTAAACATGACATTGTTTTTTGATTTTTGGTTGGTAAACATATATATCAAGCCAACATAGTATCTAAACCGTCCTGGGGTAACAACACACTAAATAGCATAAGTCCCCGAATTCCCTCCCTGCCTCCCTCCCTCCCTCCACTCCCACCCCCCTGTGTTGCTTTTCATGTCTCAGTACACTACTCTCTCCATGTCTTGCAATGGTGGTATGGTTTGTGCAGTCACCAGGGGCCCACACCCCTCCTCAGCTCCCGTAGAAGCCGATGCAGACAATGATTGTATAAGTGTATTCCATGCCATGATCTCTGCATTAGTGTCAGTGGGGCTTTCATGTGCTGCTACCTGCCAAACCATGTTCTGCTTGTGCCCATTTCTTACTTCCAAGTCATCGATTGGCCAGTACAAACACTAAGACGCATAACCTCTGTGTTTGGGGCGTGTAAAGCGGCCAAGCAAGAGGCCTCAGGTTAGAGCAGGTGTACATTAAGGACACCCTTGTTCATTCTGTCTCCCATCCCACCCCAGTACTGTGATATACTAGGACATGACCAAAACATGTGCATCATACCCGCATCTGTGGCTTCACATCTAGGGCAGTGTTGTGCTGCGGCTCCCGGGAACTTGGATATCTTAAGAGGAGTTAAATATGTTCTGTGAGTTACATACAATTGCAGCCTAGCGTTCCGGGACACTTTCTTGTGGTACCCCAGTCTCTGTGCCCAGTGTGTGACCCGGAACGTAATGCCCAGGTCTTCCTCCCAGCAGGACTTTATGATTGCCCCGGCGGAGGGCATGCACTCCAGGAGAAATCCATACAACCTAGAGATTGTGTGTGGGCCTTCGGCTATGTCTTACATAGTGTTGATTAAGGAGAGTGCACCTGCCCCTTCTACATGTGTTGGCCACCTGCATGCAATCAGGTTCTTTATAGTGCAATGTAACAAGTACTGGCCTCGATGCAATGCCGTGGTGTTAGCCAACTCCAACAAGGTTGTGAAGGAGGTACCTGTGAGCAGGTCCCCTATTGTGGCGAGGCCCAGAGGTTCCCAGGGTGTTCGGATCCCCCGGTGCACCTGAGACGCCTCTGGAGCCAAATCGGCCAGAGGGATCTGTGCTGAAAACGGGTCTTTCAGTTTTATTAGTGTTATCACCCTATCCCATAGTTGTATGCCCAATGACACCAGTAAGGATAGCGGTTTGCCTATAACCGCTTAGTCCACAATAACTCTTTCAGGAAAACGCCTGGCGTCACTGGCTGTAGAAGTTTTGTGTCTGGGGTAGGTTCATCAGTAAGTCAACCCACCACAAAATGGAGCTGCCCTGCAATATAGTACAGCTCAAAATGTGAGACCTTGATGTGCCTCTTCATATGGTCTCTGTAGTGAGGCTAATGCAACCCAACATCTACCACTGTGCCATAGGAATTCCCTATACACGTAATCCAACACTTAAGAAGACCTTTGGTATATTAAATGGGATGTTTGCGAAGTAATGTAGAAGCCTAAGGAGGACAATCATTTTTAACAGTGCCGCTCTGCCCATTACTGAGAGAGGCAGTTTGTTCCAAAAAGTCATAGAGTTCTTTATCCCTTCTAGAGGCCTCTGTGTGTTTTTGTCATGCTTCCTGGCCGGATCGTGAAAAATGTCAATCCCCAGGTAACAAAATGGGGTCACACTCCACTTTAAGTCTGGTACAGGCAGGTTGTTGGGCTGTGTCTTAGCCAGTCCGGCCAATGGGAACAGAGAAGACTTTTCCATACTGACTGTGATGCCCGAAATCTGGGCAAAGCGGTCAAGGGCCTCAATTATCATTTCTAAGTTGTCTTCAGGGTTTTGCACATATATGAGCGTGTCATCTGCGTACATAGAAATCAGGTGATGTGTTCCATTACCGGTATACCCGCCATGATGTACTCCGATCGTAGGTATATGGCCACCGGCTCCATCGCCAAAATATTCAATATCGGGCACAATGGGCCGCCCTGTCTGGTGCCTTTCTCCAACACCCAAGGCTTACAGAAATGCCTACACTTTTTAACTCTTGCCACCTGCTCCTTGTATATTATCTCCACCCATCAGAGAAAGTAAGGGCCGAATACCAACCTTCGTAGAGTTGCATGTAGCCAGTCCCATTTAATGGAGTCAAATGCTTTAATCGCATCTAGGGCAGCAATAGCGCAAGGTGTCTCCTAGGAGGCAGTGTTATGCATGATATGATGTAATCGTCTTAGGTTCCAGGACACATTTCTACCTGGCACATAACCTGTTTGATCGCGGTTTATCATTGTATGTATTACTTACTTTAGTCTGTTAGCCAGTGTTGCAGTCAGAATTTTGCTATCATGGTTAAGCATAGACAAGGGTCTATATGAGCTGCATTCCTGTGGAGGCATATTAAGTTTTAATAGGGGTACTATCACAGACTGTCTTAGGCTAAGCAGGAGGAGACCCGAATCGTGCGCCTCGCTCAAGGCATTCAAAAGATGGGGGGGATAATTCCGCAGCAAATTCTTCATAAAACTCTCTGGGCAGCCCATCCGAGCCTGGGGATTTCTCTGTGGGTAGTGACCGTATTGTATTAATCAGTTTCGCAGCCGTGATAGGGGTTTCCAGCTCTCTAACCACACTCTCCTCCAATCTGGGGAGATCTATTTTGCTTAGTACCTCCTCCAATACCAGATCAGTACACCTGGGCAATTGTCGTATAGACCACAGTAGAAATCATAGAATATTGTGTTAATACCTTCCTGAGTGTTACACATGGTGCCTTGTGATGACGGTATTGAGTAGATCGGTGTATGCCGTTCCGCAATCTTACATAGCCACGCTAGTAATCTGCCTGGCTTATCCTCTTCAGCTTGCTGTCTGTCTACATATATAGTGTAGTTGTGTTTTCCCAATTATTCCCAGCAGCTCAGACATTGTTGGCACAGAGACATTTCGCTCAACACTGTCTTTTGGGTCTATGTGGGATTGTGCTAGCGCTTGCAATGAGTCCTCCGCGGCGGACAACTCTCTACTAAGTGTAGCTTGAATGCCTCCTGATTTGGCTATTGCGTTACCTCTAATGACCACATTTAGGGCCTCCCAAAGAGTATCTGCCCTATTTACACTGCGCACGTTATATTGTAGGTATTCCTTTATACCGTCTCTCAAGTGGTCTCGGAAAGGGTGGTCCAGTCGGACCTCAATTCTCAATTTCCATGTAGGAATCGGGGGCCTCGGAGGTGCATACTGCCATTGCAACTGCAGAGGAACATGGTCAGACAGGTCCTTGCTCCTATAATCTTCTTTCATGGAGTCGTCTAGGGTGTCCTTCCCCACAAAGAAATAATCAAGCCTGGTGTGAACCACGTGAGCGGAAGAGGCATGAGAATTAGGTCTGGGGTCTGGGTGTAGCACTCTCCAGATGTCAACCAGGTTGAATAATGTTAATAGCGACTGTAAGGCCCTGGCCGGTGGGGAAGGTTTCAGATCCTTGGAGTCTGACCTGTCCATGAAAGGATTCAGGACACAATTAAAGTCCCTCACCCAATATGACAGAGCCGTCTCTGTAGGGACCGAGTCTAGGGTACAGTGTCTGGAAGAAAGCCGCTGTATTATGATTGGGTGCGTATGTGTTTATTATGCAAGTGTCCACATTCTCCAAGAGTCCCTGCACACGCACCATTCTACCCTCATTGTCTGTCCTAGACTGTGTCACCTTAAATGGAACTGCAGGAGCTATACAGGTCAATAACCTATGAGCGTATGCTGAGTATGTTGAACCTATAATTTTCCCTCCCCATTTTCTGGTCAGCAATGCTTGTTTTTGAGGCGTAAGGTGGGTCTCTTGTAATAGGGCTATGTCAATGTTCTGTTTGCGGAGGTAGGTGTAAACTCTGTTCCTTTTGATGAAATTATTCAGCCCCCAGACATTCCAGGTTAACAATTTTATCTTGCTAGCCATCATCAAACAATTGTTGTGTGGAAGACAAGTCAGTCAGGCCCCTCTTCCCACTTTCCCTTTTACCATGTGCGACATGACCCACCAACAAAAAAAGGGACTGTAAAGCTGAGACTGGTTTTGGTAACACAAATTCCTTTATAACCTCCCCAACTGCCCCTACTAACAACAATCGCCAAGCAGTAGTGCCCATGCTCAGGCGTGCCCACTCTTCGCCACTGCCTTTGGGAAAGTTCCCTCAGTTGTGCGCAGCGGTTGGGCGCAAAAACAAGTGCCCTAAAAAAGAGAAAAAACAAACTTCTTGGGTGGGTCAGTAACAGCCCTGGGAGAAATCTGTTCCTTCTTGGTTACAGGATACACCTGTGGTGTGCATCCTGCCAATTGAGCAAAACTGGACTGGGTCAATGGACCGAGGGGGAAACGGTCCACTCCGTTAGCGTCCTCGGCCCTGGGAACATTAGTCGGGTTTCTGTCGTCCGTGCCTGTTTGTCAAATGTGCCCTCTCCTTTGCCCAGACCTCAAGTTCCACTTGTGTCCGCTTCCGGGGTGCCCTTGCATTTATGTGATGAGGTGGCATCCTCTTTCCGTTGGTTGATCCTTTTTCTGTCCATCCACTCCTGCGCCTCTTCGGGATGTTCAGAGAATAGGGCGCAGTTTTTGAACAGGACTTTTAGTCGCACAGGGTACATTAGCATATACTTCAGACTGGTGTTACGCAGCCTGGTTTTAGCCGATGAAAAGTGCTCCCTGCTTTTCTGGGCCTGAAAGGTGTAGTCCAGGTATACTGCTAGGTTTGCAGACGCCCCGTTTAATGTGCCGCCTTGCCTGGAGTAAGCCAAGATCTTCTCCCTGTCTAATTCATAACTTTTGCTATTATTGGACGTGGAGGGGCACCGAGTGGTGGTTTCCTGATGAGAGCCCTGTGCGCCCTCTCTATCGTGAATCCTTGGGAGAGGCTCCCAGGCCCAATGTCTTGCAGGAATACCTTTTCAATGTAGGTGGTGGGGTCTGCACCCTCTGCTCCCTCTGGTAGGCTGACAACTCGGACGTTGTTTCTTCGCGCCCTCCCCTCTGCATCTTCCGCCCTACTCTCCAGGTGATTGACCTTCTGTTGCAAAATGTGGATCTGGGTGTCGTTATTCTGTGCTATTGCCTTGTTGTCCTTCAACTGGGATTCCAGTTCTGTGGTCCTTTCTGATAGTTTCCTCACATCCTGTCGTAACAGCTCAAAGTCGACTATTTCTTCGTCAAATTTAGCTTTAGTCAATGTCTTCAATTCCACGATTGCCCTGGGAATCTGGTTGTTGGCTTTGCCCGATCTCTTCCTTTGCCATCCATCGTAGCCATTTTATCCTTGTGCGTTTGGAGCGGTGGTATGGTATAATTATCCAGCGTTTTTGGCTGCCCTTCCCTTTGGCAACTTTAGGAAGCAACCAGCTTGTTGGGGTATAGCGTTGTTGCCTCTGCTGTATTAGATATGCCGGATGTGTTGCCACCACGGTCTGCAGTTAACTGCCTACTTGCGCGTTGCTCTATTGGTCCTCCCACAGACTCTGTCCTGTAATAGTCACTTATTGAATACAGGGGGGAGCGCTACAATATAAGTAAGCTGGGGGGATACCGCCCAGCTAGTCACTGGCTCCGTCTCACCTGACCCTCACGCTGTGAGCAGTCCCCCCCGCCAACTCTTTCTGTTTGATGTTATGCCAGGGTGTCTATTGCCTGGTGTGATAATGCACTTAGATTGTGGTAACGCACTACCACTAAGGCTGTCCCGCAGTGTGCATCAAATTTCCAGGCAGTGGCCGCTTTTTGCTATCATACCTTGTCACTGCAGCCGCTGTGTATGTCCAGTATCAGTTGTTGAACATTGAACGTGATGCTATGCTGAAGCTGGTCATCGGTGCGGGTTTGCGGACTCCGTGACAGGGTTCATGTGCATATTGTATGCCCACTCTGTCATCTGTTGCATGGGGGGTATTATTTGAGGCAAATTGTGCCATAAGCAGAGAAGTGGCTTAGCAAAGTAATTTCCCCCTTATGTTGTGGGGGAGTGATGGAGTGATCCAGGGTTCGAGCGCAAGGTAATCAGCCTCCCGCTGGCACCCTGGCTGAATTCGCACCCCTTACAGTGGTGCACGGATGACTGACGCACCACCGTTATGCCTCCCCGCCGGCTGACCCACGCTGGTGTACTGCCATATCCCGACTTGTGATCCCGGGCTGCAAGCCACCAGGGAACAGCTGCTCCTCCCTCAACCGGGCGCGCGGTTCACCCCCACTGCTGTGGATAACTTCTACGCCTCGCTGCATGTGCCTTTCGTTACAGCACTCATCGCGCTGTTATCCTACCGCTTCTTCTCAGGAGCTTCATCACGGTGCCGCTGGTGCTTTCTGTAGCACTCGGCTGCTGTTGTTGCTACGCACAGTTGCCCGTCTCAGGTCGCCATGTTGTTCCTTTATTTGGTGGGACTGCTCCGCCTCTGCAAGCTCTCGCACAGTAGAATACTATGTAAAGACTTTCCGCGGACCAGGAATCATTGACTGCTATATTCCAACGGGTCCTCCTGTATTTTCATTGCGCATCAACTCTGCATTCCAGCTTAATTCATCAGATTTGGTAGGATCCGGCAGCAGCTCCTCCTAAGGCAGCCTCACACCATGGCTGCTGGCCATGCCCCGTCTGAATGACATAGATAACTGCAGCTCAGATGTGTGACTATGAGTAAATCAAGTATATGACTTCTTTGTAAACGTGCCTCCACCTTCCATAGTGTATTCAAAGGGCTGGTAGATGCCCCATAAGCTTCCTCCTAGTAATGGTATCAAGAACACAGTTATAAAATCAAAAACAGTGAGATGAGCAAACTGTCTGCGTGCCATACACCATCTAATTCTATGTTTAAACATGCAGGTTTTGAATTAAATAAGCATGTGCACAGAATACATATATACAAGAGTTTACTTATCCTTCAGCAACATTACTTAGTGTGAGGAGTCAGAAATGAGAGGCAGACCCAAAGTTGTAATATTCTCAACATCAAACATCTTTATTTAACACAAAAGGGTTAGATGAAGACCTCTCTGTCCCTATCTTAAAGAGAGTTTCCCTGCCTATAAAACTAAAACTGTATATAAGTCTCTCAAGCCGTCAAGACTTATGTTTAGTTTAGTTTAGTTTAGTTTATTAATTTATAATGCGCACCAGACCCTAGGGCATCAGGGCGCAGCAGTTACAGGAAAATGCAAAGCTTAGTTAACATGTTACAAATAATAGCAAGAGTACAAGTAAACAGGCAAATGTATAAGGATATCTACAAGGTGGGGTTATAGTGTCACAAGATATAGGCAAGTAAGCTAAAACGGAGCAAAAATTATATACAGGATGCACGGTCATGTCCTTGTGTCCAAAACATACTAATCTGACGCTCATGCTAAAAATTCATCTAAGGATGCAAGGAATTATCTTTAACTTAGTGTGAGGGGTCAGAAATGTGAGGCGGACAACATTGTGAAGGTTTTTAAAAAGATTCAATTTTATTAACTCGAAAGGTTGGATAAATGCCTCACTATCCCTACATTGATGAGGATTTCTCTGCCTAAAATAAACTAAAGGAAACACTGTAACGAAAGGATTCTGTCCCTCACACTTAAATATACACCAACGTAACAAGGCAATATATGGTATTTCAACAGCCACAAATATAACAGTTAAAATCACATCATAACAGCTGTTTCTCCTTCTGAGCTGGATAAATTCAACTTACCGAGATTCAGGCAGGGTTTTGTCCAACAGTCCATAAAGGTTAAGGAAATCCTGTCTCGTTTCAAAATGCCACTTCAGTTCTATTTTTAGTTCCAATTTGATAACACAAAGTTCCAGCTTGTATTTTACCAACAGTTCATAAGTGGTTTCTGTAGCAGTTCACAAAACCACTTGTTTGAAAATATTAGATACTTCTGCAGCAGTTCATATAACACTTGCTTTCGTGATATTAATTTATCAGGAAGATTCTGTTTTAATCCACAAAAAACACTTTTGTGGTTCTTCAACTTCTTCTTCAAGATTTTTAACCACACTGCAGTGCTTCAATGGCTTCTACCTGGTCCACTCGCCTACCAGGCTTAATAAGACAACGTTCGCTGCTCTGGTGTACTCTTCTGCCAGAACATATCAAAATGCTACAGCATTCTCTGACCTGGTGTACTCTCCTGCCAGGCTAGAACAATCTACTACTTGCAAGTACTTCTGTGGCAAAGGTTAAACTCAAACAGGTTAGCAATGTCTTTTGCTCCACAACATCAAATATAAGAAATGCTTCAACGGAAACAAGAACCACACTGGTGCTGTTTGCTATACTAGTGTGATTGCCGCACTGTCTGCAGGTTATGCTCCACTCCCTCTGAACATCTTCCTTCATGAAGGGCAGCCTTCCTGCCACTCTTGTTGCTCCCCTTTTCGACGAACCAACTGCTGATGAGGCTTTTGTTTTAACTTCACACGTCTTTGGCTTTGGCAATGTGGGTTTAAGCCATTCTCTCTTCTGACCTTCTTTTTTTTTTTTCTTCTTTTTTTCAAACCTCCTTTTTATATGGGCAGTAGTTTTTACCAACGCTGAAAGTATCAACTGCCTTCTTCTGGCCTCGGCAATTCCGGTTCTTTCTTAATTGCCTGGGTATGTTTCTCATTGTCTTTGGCAATGATGGTTTATCTTTTCTCTTATAGATATTGCTCCATTTTTTTTAGCAGGCTCTTATTATGCCCCACAATATCACAATCACACTCTTCTGGTGTGGTAAAAAAGTTCTTCATTTGCCATCTGTGCCCTTTTAAATCAGCTTGGTTCACAACCGAAGAATTAACCTGCTTTACATTGGTTTGGTATTCAAAAAGTATCTTCTTCCCTTATTTTGCTCCGTGTAACACGTTTCTATAGTAAAGACCGCTGGACTTTGCCAACAGGCAGTTACGGAGCGCTCCAGGGTCGCAATCTAACAGTGAGCTCACCGGGTGTGGCGTGCCTGTCCATTCGTCTTGCTGCCTCCAGGCCCTCTGCTTCTGTTTCCCCACACAGTCAGGAAATCTCTCCTTCACAGCTTTCCACAACTCGCGTCTGTCACCAGCAGGGCTTTCCTGGCTCCCACAACTCTCCTGTGCTTTCCGGCCACTGGTGCTGGACAGAAAATGAAGGAAACATTTATGCTTTCTGCTGCGTGCCCTCTGCAGCTGCGGTCCTCTGAGGAAGAGTCTGTACTCCCAACGCTTCCTGCTGCACCAGCTCTGCAATCATGGTCTTGAGCATAGAAGACACTCTCTGGACTGGCATCTAATTTACACGCCACTGTGGTCCCAGCATCTCAATTCGCATTCAACCTCTTCTTCTGCTATCACAGGGAGGTAGGAAAACTCTTCCACTTTCTACTACTGCTCCTTCTCATGGCCTCCCCCGGAAGCGGCTTTTTATGCCTCTAAGTCCTCCCCAGATGGGGGTCATTATTCCTGATTGACTGCAAACCTGCAGTCTTGTACCTCTGCAGTCGTCTTCTTCGTCCCAGTACTTTGGGATTTATGGCACTTGAAGTCCACAATATCAAATTCAGCTTTTCAAATGGATTGTGTCCTCCCATATATTCCTCGTCTTTGATACTCAAGTCTGCTTGCAGCTTGCTTCAGAAATAAATTTCATAGTATCAGGCGCCGTGCAGCTTTGAGTCTTGCCCCTCAACGGCCTCCATCCTGTCCTTGACTGCGACGTTGATGCTGGTATAAGAAGCACGTGCGGCAACTGTTGCCTCAGTTCTATTTTTGCACATGCTAGCAAGCTTCGGACGGTTCTTCACCTCAGCAAATCTAACTGTGTTTATCCTATCGAAGTACGAATTATGTTGACACTGAAGACTTGGTTCAAGCGGTGTTCCGACTGTGGAGCAAAAATGTCCATAATGGTCCTGCACCAAATCTGTTTGTGGTACCTGGGGGTAGACCAAAGAGTTGATGACTGTGGCTCCTGTCAGTCCATGATGGTGAAGGCCTTGAGAGAGGAAGGGGAAGCTCGTGGCAGGTAGGCCCTCTTCAAAATCCTTTTCCATTACCCCCTCAAAAAGGAGGTCTTCAGAGGACTCCAAGGATGATTCCCCAGAGAAAAAGCACGTAAAACAAGCTTGAGGTCTCGACACTTGTCCTCCCATAAAAAATCAAAAAAGTGATGCCACTGATCGCTGTTGTCTTCTTCCTCCACTCCTAACGGAACAGTCTCTTTCCCGAGTAAGTCAGCTTCACCTGCTGAATGGGAAAAGTTTCGGTTGAAAATGCTTGAGGTCTTTCAAAAGGCAGCTCTGAGTGTCCCTCCGAAAGAGCCAAAGAAGTCTTCTATGTCCTCTGCGTTTGACAAGACCAGCAGGGTGCCTGTTGAGTGCTCCCCTTGCGCGCCATCGAGCCGAGGAGGTAAGCTTCCTCAATATGGATTGGAGGAGTCTTCTTTGAAGCACAGGAAGAAGTCCAATTCTCCACCCTCATCTACTGAGAGGGCACATGTACCAGGGCCTTCGAAGCCCCCGTCGAAGCATTCATCGAAGTGTGTGAAGCCGTCGACACCATCGATGCTGCTACTAACTTCAGCGCCTTCGCAGATTCCTAAACCCAAGCTTGGACCACTTTTAAACCTATTCCCAAGTCTGATTTCTTCAGAACCAATGGGATATATCGTGAAGAGGAGGAGGACCAAGATGTGTTGTTTGGATATGGGTATGGTACACCTAATGTACCTGAGGAATTTATCTGTGAGGAATTCAGAATCAAGAATGTGGTAGAGACTTCGAAGGAGGCAAGTCGGCTAGACACTTACATGGAAACTGATTTTGAGAACCTATAGGTGTCGGGTCATTCTAATCCCTCTCATGGGGCAGATATGAGTAAAGTCATGGTGGTTGGGGAAAGCCAGTAGCCATGATTGAAAAAGATTACTTCACTGACATGTTTGACAGTCACCCTCCGATAGAGGCTGTATTCGCCTTTTCTTGATATGTTTTATTGAAATTTTGAGGAACCACACATAACATGACGATTCTGTAAATAGAGCAACATCAAAATCTAATTTACAATGTTAGTCTAACAACCTGCCCCAACCCCCATCCCTATCAACTAAGTAGAAGAAAAGGAAAATTACAAACTAACAGGTTCAATATTCTCACAGCAGTGCCAAGAGCCCCTGCTCATCAAACAGTGGCAGTATATCAACCAAGTTTCCGCCCAGTAGGCTTGGTAGCGCCAGGACCTGCCAGTTCCAATTCCATGTCTCCTTACTCGGTCTAAGGAGAAGTGCTTCATAAATTGTGTCCGGAAGAACATGTGTTCTCTTTCCCGGATAAAGTTCAGGAAGGGGGCCCAGCTTCTAGAGAATTTGGGAAGCCTATCCAGGGTGAGTGCAGTATGTTTCTCCATAGCTAGGATCTCCCAAATCTTCACCCACCAGTTTGAGGTAGATGGAACCTCTGGGGTTTTCCATGCCCAAGCCCAATTTATCTTTGTGGCCATCAACAGATGAGAAATGAGTTCCGGCCTTGGGCCCGATTCTGGCAATGTAACATCCTCTGGAGAATCTCCTAATAGCAATGTCAGCGGACACATGCGGAGCAGACATCCTGTAATTTCTTTATTTCTTGAGCGGATCTCCTGCCAGTAAGTTTGCATAACTTGGCAGTGCCACCACATGTGTGCCAGGTCCCCCAGTTGCCCACAGCCATGCCAATATCAGTCAGAGTATTTTGAATGAATTGCATGTAGCCTCCGCAAAGTCATGTACCATCTGAAGCATATGTTGAGTGTGCCCTCCTTAATAGCGGTACTTCAAGAACTTTTTTGAGCTCTAGCCCAAATCCTTGACCATGACTCGTGTGAGATGTCCATGTTCAACTTCTTTTCTCATCGAGCCATGTATGGGAGTTTTTCCTCAGGGGAGGACCTCTCCAATAAACGATAACAGGTAGAGATCGTGCCCGATTCCTGCCCCTCCAAAGCTTTGACCTCAATCCCTATTGGGGCCCGACACTGTGCCTCTTTAACAGTATTGTGGGAGACTCAGTGGCATATTTGTGCATAACGAAACTTCTCAGATTCAATCAGCCCGAATCAGTATTTACATTCACTGAATGAGAGTGGTGCATTATCCTTGTATAGGTCCCTCAGCCTCAGAGTGCCCTGCGATTCCCTCTGTGTGAAAGCCCTTCTATTCAAACTCAGCGAAAAGGCTGAATTGCCAAGCACCTGGGAAAGTGGACACAGCCCGACCTTGCGCCCTCTCTGGGCACAAGCTTTATCCCAGTGTTGTATTGTGATGGAAGTGGATATATGGGGTTTCTGGTGCTGTCGTCCAACTTCCTTATGGAGGAAGGGAGGGTGGGCTAATTGGCATGGTGCACAAGTTTGCTCTATTTCCTTCCATTTCGGCGCCCTCTCTTCTAGAGGCCAATCTAATATTGGGGAAATTTGGGATGGCCGGAAATACATCTGGATAGATGGGACCTCCAAGCCGCCCATGCCCTTAGACCCAGTGAGAAGCTTTCAGGCGATCCTAGGGGTTTATGGTGCCATATAAACTTCCTCACTGCTTTTTGCATATCTAGGCGTTCGCTTTCTGGGATGCAGATTGGGAGCGATTGAAAAACATAGAGAAGTTTCAGGAGGAGGGACATTTTAATTGCGTTTACCCGCCTCAGCCATGAGATCTCCTGCACGCTCCATCTCCATAGCATATCCTTAGCCACCTTCCAAAGTCTTGGGATGTTGGCTTTTAAGAGGGAACTATATTGTGATGTGATATGAACCCCCAAATATGCAAACTCCCTGTCTGCCCAGCAAAAAGGGAAGGATTCCCTCAGATAACTCACTACCTATGGGCCTCTGGGAGCTATGCGATGGAGAGCCCCATAGATTTCCCATGATAAATTGTGAATCCTGATATTGAGGCAAATTGATCCAGTATATCCATCAGTGCCGGTAGGAAGGCTAACAGGTCCTGGAGAAAGCACAGGATATCATTGGCATACAATAGCGCTTGAGTGGGCCCTCCACAGGTTATTCACGCTAGATCAGGATCGGGGCGAATCCTTTTAGCTAGTGGCTGTATTGCTAGCGTGAATATCAGGGGGGACAGTGCGCAGCCCTGTATGGTCCCTCTGCCCGATGTAGGCAAGGGGAACCATTGGGCATTCACTTTGACCCTCGTTGCCGGGACTTAGAAATTTTCCATGACTAGTTTAGAGAACCTTCGGCTAAAGCCATAAGTGGGCAATAACAATTTTAAGTAGTCTCAGGACATGCTGTCAAACGCACGGTGTGCGTCCAGTGAAAGGAGAGGCCACCTGGGGTGTGAGGTGCCAAGGCAATCAAGTCCAGTGCTCTCCTGATATTTTCATAGGGACCCCTATTTTTGATAATCCCGGTCTGATCGCTTCTACTATATGCGGGAGAACTTCACTCAAACAGGAAGCAAGTATTTTACTGTACAGCTTAGTGTCAGTGTTCAGGAGCACAATGAGATGAAAGGAGGTGCAGCTCTCTGGGTCTTTCCCGTGCCTCAGTATGTGAGTGGTGACTGATTCCGCCATGGAGTCAGTAACTCTGCCAGAGATTAAAAACAAATTGAAGAGTCTAGTTAAATGTGAGATCAGGGCAGCCAAGAACACTTTATAAAAATATATTGGAGAACCCCATCTGGGCCCAGGGATTTACCTGTCGGGAGGCCCTGATTGCCTGGGCTATTTCTTGTGCCGATATCTCACCTTCCAATAGGTCTTGCAACCTTGGTGGGATTTGGGGCAAATAGAGATTGACCAATGAAGTCTTGCTTAAGGGCATGATCCCCATGTTGCCAACACTGAATGGAAGAATTCCTCCATTATGCCCAATTTCCCAGACTCTGTGACTTCCCGCCTCCCAAGCTTATCTGTCAGGGCCCAATATAATTATGCGTGTCCACCTTTTTTAGTTTGGCGACCAATAGCCTGTTGGCTGTGTTACCTTTAGTGTAATAGTGTTGCCAAGTTAGCATGATAGAGTGAGTCGCCCTCCCCATAAAATGAGACTCCAAGGCTTGCTTGGCCACCCAGAGATCCCGGAGGGACTGTCGAGAGCACGCTTGTGCATGCTCCTGCTCTTTTACACAGACCTAGTCCTCTAGCTGGGATTGGAGGAGTTTCTTCTACCGCCCCCAGGCCACAGATTGCTCGATTATGGCTCCTCGCAACACAGTCTTCCCTACATCCCAAATCGTTCTAAACCCGAGATTGCCCGTGTCATTCTCTCTAAAGTAATTGGATATAACGTCTGCTTTGAGTTTTCACTGCCACATCCCTATGAAGGAAGTAATTGATCTTCCATGGTGATTCGCACTGCGGAGGAGGTAGGACTAGATCAAGAGTGAGTTTAATTTGGGAGTGGTAGGAGATGGCCTTCGGATGTATGTCTATCCCAACCATTGCTGGAACCAGAGTATTTGTGATGAGGTTCATGTCTAACCTCGAGAACCCTTTGTACACAGCTGAGTAAAATGTGTACTCCCTTTTCTCGGGGTAATAGAACCACCATGCCTCTATTAGTGAGTGCTCTCGTAAGAGCTGGTCATGGCTAAGAAGTTCTTTTTGTCATTAGGAGTGAGGGACAATGATTTGTCTATTGTTGGATCTACCACATAGTCAAGGTCCCCTCTGATGATTAATTCCCCCTCTGCAAAATCAGCCAATACCTTCAAGAACAATGCCATGTAATTGTCTTTCGTTAGGAGCATAGAGGGAGGTTATTGAAACACTATGTCTCCACAACAGTGCCGTAATAAGTATCGCCCTTCCCGGTCCCTCAATACTCTCCCCACCTTTAAGGGTGTGCCCATGCAAACCATGATGGCGACTCCCAAGTTTTTTAAGGCCACTACAGGCGAAGTATGCTTTGGGATACGTTTTATTGGTGAGTCTGGCTTCATCCTTGGGTAGCAATTGCATCTCCTGAAGAATAACAAGAGTGGCATCAAGGGCAGCTAGTCTATGCAGTAGGGCCCTTCGTTTGGCCGGAGCATTCGCCCCTGCACATTTAGGATCACGCAGGATAAGCCGTTAGTCACCATCATGCATTCCTTCGAGCAAGCCCTGCAGATCAAACCCACTAAAGGCACCTGCTAGAAAGACAAAGGCAGGCTTCCCCCAAGAGAGTGTTACTCGCCACCAAGCTGAACAGGCTGGGGCGTTGCTCAGAAATACCTCGAGTCGACTGACAAGAGGGAGCCACTCTTGAATACCACTATTCAGCCTAAACTGGGATAAATCTCGTGAGGGGAACATCCACACCGCCACACCAATGCTGCAATGAAAAGACAATGGGTTACTATACAGAACAGGTAAACGTTTAAGAGTATAATAATCCTTATGATGCAGGGTATATTGGATAGTCAAGGATTGCTATAGGAAATCTGAACCTAAGGAAATATAAGGAAACAATTCAACCCACTATTCCTAAGAACACAAACTAGTGATAGCAGTTTACTAGCAAGGATGACTTACCCTAATAGGAATACTGAGATGTTCAGAAAACCCCAAAAAACAATAAACAACGGAAAGAGAAAATAACAAATAGGTAGGTTAGTACAGGAGTCTTCCTGGGTGGAACGAGGATCGCTACTAGTGTCGGGATGGTGCATCTTGCAGCAGAGCTTTCAGAGATGCACGTATTTGGTTTCAAAAGGTGTCCCAGGTGGATGGCTGAGTTCAAATTGTCAATGACAGTCTTCAGAAGAAAGAATAACAGCAAGAAGAATTGCTATAGCTTGTTGAATGGTACTCAAAAGGTCTGGCTTACCCATTGAAGGTGTTCAGAGCGTGCACAGCGATTCCAAGCAGTACGCAACGAGCATGCCTATAGCAAAATATACGGGTATCAGGAAGCCAGAACGTATTGAGTAGTGGAGGTTTCCCCAATGTTAGTTCGTAAGCAGGTTCCAGATGAGTATTGCGGTAAAAAGATGTGAGAAGGATACGCACCAGTTCCGCAGGAATACTGGAACCGATTGAGTCAGAGCAACAGAGCCAAACGTTAGGAAGAAAGAGTCCGTAGGCTATTCCGGTTCGTTAATGTTCAGTAACGTCAAAACCAAGGGGCAAAGACAGAGGCAAGTCGAAATGAAGTCCGGGTCTTGAAACAGGATACTAAGATTCAGAATGACCGTAACGCTACAATTAGAAGCAGCGTTGCGTGGGACCCGCACACTTTTAAGGACACAGCAATGGGCGGAGTCTGGGCAGCCTTGCTGTGGTCCGCTGATTCAGTACCGTGGTCAGATGCATCCTCATGTGACGTGCCTGACGCTCCTGTACTGGAGTAGGCAAACGTCTCCTAGGCAACCACTTCCAGCATTGCAAGAAAGGAGCAGCCAGACGCCTGGACAGAAAGGAACGAGCACTGGCATAAAAAGACTGTAGAGGGCGAGCATGAGAACCAGAAGGGCAAACATGAGCCCCAGATGTAACAGAGAGGATAGAGAACCCTGCTGTGTGGTTAAGGGGAAAAAAACATAATTTCTCATACAATAAAAATCAAACTCGTAAACTAACAAATTTGTAACTCCCAAGAAGGAATACACGATGCAATCCCCTTGGGCACCCATTTCCGAGACCCCCATACCTCCAGACTGCATTAGAAGAACCATCTACATAACAGCATGCTTTAACTAGGAACCCTGCTCATTCAGATCCCGGTAGTCAAGGCTTTCACGTCTAGTGAGGGAGAGTTGCCGCTTTAAAGGCTTGCACAGGAATTTCAATCCGGGTCAGCCGGTAGGGGATCAATGCTCGACCCCACAACTTTCTTCAGCCCAACGTGTCTCCCCCTGGGCTTCCTGAATTTATCCCGAACAACAGATTGCATGCCCCCCATACTTTAGTTCCGCTACTCCTCTCGCGAGGCTTTGACTGGACTTTGTCGGTCCACCGCTTCCTCCTCTGAGCTGATTGCATAGTGCCGGTTTTGGTATTCAAATAATACCTTGCTTGGGAACCCCCATTTGTAGCGGATCTGTCATGATTGCAGCCACATTGACACCACTTGCAGCTTCCGTCTGTTGGGTAATGTGTACAGGGAAAGATTCTGAAATAATGAGAGCTTGGACATCTGGAATTCTCCCAGTTCTTTTTTTCGGGCTACCATCATGTTGGCTTCCTACTGCTGAAAGTAATGCCCCCTCGAGAGGATGTCTGGCAGCAAGCTGCAAAGCTGCTGCGCCGAGGAATAAACACAGTACGTTCTATCCAGTGTGACGTCAGCTGTATCAGAGAGGTCCAGCAGGGTATGGAACAGGTCACGACATAAGAGGCCCAGCTCCTGATCGGGCATGTGACACTGACCCCCACAAAGCCAGATATTATTCCTGCATGATTGATTTTCTAGGTCTTCTTGTTTGGCCCAGATTAGGTTCAGCTACTCCTCTATTCCAACCACTCTATTAGCCAACTCATCATGATCGTGGGCTTGGTCACATACTGTAGCTTCCATATCCCTGACCCGAGAATCCAGTCCTGAAAAGTGGGAGTTAAACTCAGCGACAATTTTTTTTTTTCTTCACTGCTTCCTTGGTAGATTTCATTTCCACCATGACGTCTTGCCGCAAGGTAGAGAACATGTCCATGAGGTCCCGATTTGTAAAGGAGGGCTCTGTGGAAGCCAATACAGGGGAGGAGAGTAGACCTCTGCTCTGACCACCTGCAACTGTTTCCCTTTGCCATCTTGCATAGTTAGTAAAGATGTATTGTCCCCTGCCTTGGCCCTCGTTCCAACCTTGGACATCCCGAAACAGGCTAGAATCCAGCAGCCCCTGCGCCGTCTTCAGAGCTCAAGCACAGGAGGTGCACCAGAGCCGTTTAGGTCCAAAGGCTAGCCCGCAGACCGAACCCCACCTGCCCATGAGAAGGAAGGAGGCCACCGACACAGATATAAAGGCCTGCGCCCAACCGTTCATTCTCCACACAATAGAATTATGCGCTGGCCCCGAACAAGGACCGCGGGTCCGGACACCTTCTAAAAAATTATGCCCACATTTTAAGCCCCATACTAACACAACTATTTAATACATTTAAGACAACAGGACACATCACAACATCCATGGAAGAAGCTAAAATTACACTTATACCCAAGCCCAAAAAGGACCCCACAGAATGCACCTTGTACAGGCCCATCACCCTTATAAACATAGATGCGAAAATGTACACCAAAATATTGGCGAAAAGATTGGAAGGCTATCTCCCCTCATTCATTCACCAAGACCAGGCTGGGTTTGTTTTGGGCAGACAGACGGCAGATAATATCAGAAGAGTGGTGCACCTGGTGGAGAAAGTTCAGAAAACAGCCACCCCAGCGGTCCGTTTAGCGCTAGATGCTGAGAAGGCTTTCAACCGGGCGGAGTGGCCCTTCATATTTGGGGTAATGGAGAGAATGAGCATGGGAGGAGACTTCCTTAAAATGGTTCAAGCAAATTACAAAAACCCGACGACACGCCTATTAGTAAATAGGTCCATGTCAGGTCCCATCACCCTGAGTAGATGAACTAAGCATGGGTGCCCACTCTCCCCAATCCTGTACTCAATATATCTGGAGACCCAAGGAGTCGATAGAAGCCTGCAGGAAAGTACTGATGGCATTCGGGGAAGTGTCGGGCCTGAGGATCAACCTGAAAAAGTCTGAACTCCTAAACCTCCCACTGGGCAAGGAGGAAGCCTGGGAACTGAAAGCAATATCACCTTTTCAGTGGAGCCCCGGGGGGATCAAATACCTGAGGGTTAAAATCAAGCAATCCCTACCGGAGTGGTATGCTGCTAATTACCGACCCACATTAGGCGCAATAAGAAAGGAATATCGGAAATGGAGGAACCTTAGGGTCTCATGGATGGGCAGAATGGCAGCAGTGAAAATGGTCACGCCCCCGCAGCTTCTCTATTTATTTCAGTGCCTCCGGATTTTTTCAGGGAACTAGGGAATTTATTTGGGAGGGAAAGAGGCCACAAATCAGCCACCACCTACTAATGGCACCAAAAGAAAACTGCAGGGATTAGCTCTTCCCATTTTCCGGCAATATGAGGCAGCACAGCTGAGGATTATATGGGAATGGTTCCCAAAGAACGAAAGGAAACAATGGCCCCAGATGGATAGGGTGGTAACCCAACATGATTTGAGAGAGGTCTTGTGCCTTACGCGTCATCTTGGGCATAAACACTTATACATGAGCGCTATCACAAAGGCACTAGTGGGACTCATGGGACAAAGTGGTGAAAAAAAAGGGGATCATGACATTCCCATCACTGTTCACTCCGATTTTTAATAACAAGTTCACACTGGGACTGGAGAGGGGGGGGCCTTTTGATAGGTGGAGTGAGGGGGCTGCAGAACAATCAGGGACATGTTCCAGGAGAAAAGAGTGAAATCCTTTCTGGCGTGCAAACAAGATTTTGGAGTAGGAGAGAGGGAGGGACAAAGATACTTCCAGATGAGACACTGGGTAATGAATGGGGAAATTAGAGCAACGGCCCCCGCCAGGTCACCCCATTTGAGAGGTTCCTATTGACAAACGATGGAACAAAGGGGCTTATCTCAAACCTATACAGGCTTCTGGATGAAGCTCCCCCTCAGCGATTATGGCCGTACATGGCCCGGTGGGATCGGATGCTGGGAAAAGAGATTACTAGAGAGAAATGGGAAAGTCTCTGGAGAAGGATACCTAAGGTGGCAAAGCAAGTACAGCTCCAGGAAGCATGGTACAAATACATATTCGGGTTGGCACTACACCCCAACCCGACTACACAGCATCTACCCTGAGGTATCCAAGGACTGCTGGAGGGGATGCAGGAAGGAGGGAACAGCAGCGCACATATGGTGGAATTGCCCTAAAATTATGCCATTTTGGAAAGAGGTTTGCCTGGCCCAGACGCAAACCTTTGGCGAGGGAGTCGAAAGGGATCCCAAACAGATTCTGTTAGGATTGAAGGGAATGGGAACAGAGGGAGAAAGCGGGGACAAGAAAAGGCAACAGTGGTATTAACATTGGCAGCAATGGCCCTCATAGCTCAAAAATGGAAAGGTCTGCTAATCTCAACGGAGCAGGACTGGCTGCAAAAGGCGTGGGAGCTAGTAGTGCTAGAATTGGCTACATACGCCATGAATAACAACCTAGGAACATTTGCAACGGAATGGGGGGGAACCTTGGCCTTCCTGAGGGGCGAATAAGACCCAATGGTGCCCACAAAGTTTTAAACTCCTGGACTTTAACTGACGGCCCCCCAGGGGTCACGTCAATTGCAAACGAAAACTGCATGCTGCGGGAAAGGAGGGAGGGGGAGAGGCAGCGGAGGGGGGGGGTGGGGAGTTTACCATGTTGTAATATATTAAAGAGAAGTTTTTAAAAAAAGAAATCTTTAAAGTAAAGGTTAAGCTACTTTCAGCTTGAGTTCTTCTTAAGTTCTCCATTTCAAGTTCAACACAGTTCCAATATAGGATCACTTCAATAGGGTTTGATCAAGTTCTGAAATTACCTTTTCCAAGTTTGACTGCATCACAATTCACACCAAACGAAGGTCCTGGGACTCCCTCTCACCGGAGTCTGAAGATTCGGATCCTCTATTAGAGGTCTTGAGGGATGCCTGCTTGTTCTTTGCTTTGTCAGAGTTTTTCCTGGTAGAGATAGGGCATATCCTGCCCCGCCACCAGTATGACCCTCTCCAAGTTGGAACACAATGGACAAAGCGGCAGACAAGTAGGACTTGCTCGGAGTTCAAGGGAAAAGCCCAAGGCATAAAAACCCTCTGTTGAGTCGTATGGTAATTGCAGCTGTTTGTCTTGACTCCAGTGAAGAAGTCCAAAGAAGTATAAAGGGCACATGGGATACCCAAATGTCTCAGGATAAAGCCGAATAGGCAAAGCAGATGTAGTAGTATCAGACAAGTGTATAATCCATAGGCAAGGAAAGCAAAAGCAAAGATGCCCGTGAGCGTGGATAAGTCAGAGTGTCAGCAGCAAGATAAGCTGGAAGAAGCAGCAGAGAATCCAAGATGGCTCAAAGAGAATAGAGGGAAGCAAAAGCAATCGCAGTGTCTCACCCAAAATAGCAGGAGCGAAAAGGGTTGCAACGCGAAGCGCCTTGTGGTTTGCCGTTAATGAAGGAACGCTGCAATGCGAGCGGCCATCTTGGAAATAATCTAGGCTGCTGCTTACAATCATAAAACAGTCTAATGGAACACTCGGGTTCCTTTCTTCCATCGGTGCCACAGTGACCAATGGGTCGCTGAGACAGTATACCCCTTTCTCGTCCAGCTGGGTTCCGGCTTCTGTGAAATTGACGGACCAGAATGGGTGCGTGGAGACAGGATACAGGTTCCCAGGTTCACAATTGAGTGGAGTATCCTTACCAATGTACCAGATATTGTAAAGAACCCCTGTAACACCTGGAATTACATATTTGAGAAACTTCGTACTCCTCAGGTTCAGAAGAAGGGGGTTTGGAAGAGACGATAGATCGACAGAACTTATCTGGTATGTATTTCCTCAACAATGATGAATAAAAGACTGGATGTATTTGTATTTGTCTCCAGGAAGAAGGTAAATGTAGTTTGAATGCCACTGAGTTGATCTTGCCAGTAATGGCGAGAGGTCCTACATATCGGGGGCACAATTTGGAAGGATGTATCCATCTCTGAAGGAACCTAGTGGAAAGGCACACACTATCTCCGATGTTCTAAGTAGGGTTCTTGTTTCTATGTCGATCTGCGTACTTCTTGTTCTTTTCCTTGGACAACTGAAGATGTAGGTAGGCTGTCTTGTGGTTTTCAGTGATTGTCAAAGTAGGATTTTTAGTGCGTGTAAGAACGTATACTGGAAGAGTGTAGGGATGGTTACCGGAATGACAATAGAAAGGGCTCACTTTTGTAACAATGTACGGTATTGTTATATGAGAATTCCGCTATGGGTAGCAGATCAGACAAAGATTCTCGTGAATTGGTTGTGTAACACTGTAGATACTGTTCAAGTGTATGATTTAATCTCTGTTTGTTTGGGGTGGTAACCAGAGGATAATGCTCTTTTCATGCCCAGTAAGGTACAAAGAGTACTGTAGAACTTTGAGGTGAATTGAGATCCTCGATCCGTGGTGATTGAAAGGGGCAGTGCTGGAAGACGAAATATGTCTCTGAATAATACCACTGCCGTTTCAGGAGCAGAAAGGACACTAGGTAGGGGAGTGAAATGAGCCATTTTACTAAATAAATCAATGTTACCATTATGGCAGTGTAGCCCTTCGATGGTGGAAGGTCCACTATGAAGTCTGAGGAAACATGGGTGAAGGGACCTTGGGGAACAGGCGACTGTTCCAGTCTTTTTATGGGTTTAAAAGTGAGGTATTCACTGCAAGAACATATTGGACAAGATAAAACTCATTTACCCACAACCTTGGTCAAAGACGGGCACCAAAAAGAATGAGAAATGAGGTCTAAAGTAGACGATATACTCTTGTGACCAGCCATCGGACTATCATGGCAAGGAAACCAAAAGCAAAGATGCCTGTGAGCTGTAAGGAACTCATGGTGGCAGCTTTAAAGACAGACACAAGTGATCACAGTTCAAGGGAGTTTATTAAACTGCAGAGGTAGGTTGGAAAAATGCCTAATCTAAACCTAAATCTCAGATGGGAGCAAGCTTTGACCATCAAATAATAATAAGGCAGTCCTAGTGGCGTTGTGTAAAAAAAAAGGGCCTATACTAAGAAAAACCTATTGCCATTACGCTAAATACAAAAAGAAGTGTGGGATAATGTTCTTAAGAAAGAAGGAAGTGTTCATTACAAATGATAAGTCAGGATGCAGTACTTGGGGTCTCCCTTCCCCACATTTTCAGCATCGGACAAGGTGGAATGTGCACAGCACACGCTTTAGCTTTCCCGACATGAGCTAACAGTTCCGCTTTCAGCAATCGGGGCATACCGTGGTTAAGTCTCTTTTCCATCAAACAGTCTCTTGCTGCTGTGGGCCTGATATATTCAACTGATGAACAAACCGCTCTTTTTCACATATAATTTAGATGATGTCTTTGATACCAGAACCTCTGATAGTTATTTCTCCTGGTTTCAAGGGTCTGTCAAATTCACAGTATCAAAACATAAGTTCAACAAAAAGCTCTTCTCTGTATTTGGGTGATAGTTCTTCACCCCTGGGTTCCCCATCTTCCGGGCTCAGACCCTTCTCGAATATCACTTCTTTGTCAGGTTCCCTCTGGCATGTCATGCACTCAAAAATGCTTTCCCTCTTTATTTTTGATTAGTTGCACTCACAGGTCGGTCAGTGTTTGGCTGTTCATCCTCTTCTTTCGGGCTAAGATCTGACTTGACTATTTGCCTCCCTCGATCAGGCTTACTATGGCTTTCAACTATGCAACTAAGACAAACAACTACACAACTAAAACAACCAATTCCTGTAATAGCGCCTCGATGCCCGCGGGCTGTGTGAGCGCTTTAAAAATGCAAATACATACATTCAATGCAACATATCTGGTAACTTTCGTAAATCTTAGTGTCCTTTTGTACAGTTCACTGTGGACATCACTCGGTCAGGTTCACTCTTGTCAACACACGGTATTTTGGGACTTAAGGCCTTGTCCCCTCTTTATCAGCAATCCTCGTTCGGGTTCACATTTACCATCAGTCAATCGTACCTTTTCTTATTCAACTCTTACGATGCCGGATTCACTTCCCTTAGCTTTACAACAGTCTGTCGGTCAAAGACTTTTGACTGTACGGAGGATTTTTACAAGACCCCTGTATGACCACTTTCACCCTTCTGCTCTCCATTCCCAAGGCCTTCTGGTTTCGGTAGTTTCAATAATCGGTTAATCGCCCAGAGTTTCTTAAGTGAGCACCCACGTGGTGCAGGACTCCTCTGTTGCTGGTCTCCCCCCTTTCACAGTTCAATTAGCCGTTTGCTACTTTTTATTCAACACAGTTCAGTTTCTTATCGACTCTCCCCTCGACTCACTGGTTGTGATGAACCACTTGGCTTTCTTTCTCTTTGGAGTTAAGGTTGGTACTTCAGAGACAAGCGTCTCTGCCTGCTTTGGTTATCAGCGGAGGAGGGTCTCGGGTACCATTTACATCTGCTGCAACATACGCTGGTTATTGTTTGCGGTCTTACGATTCCTTCTACAGACGTTTTACGCCCCTTGGTCGGAAAGGACAAGGTTGATTCTCTCCTTTTCACCCTCTCTGTATGCGCTGTCATTCTCCTCCTCTTGAACTGCCATGCTGAGTTAGCTCCCTGGACGTGCGGTCTGCCTTGCTCGTATTGCGCTCTTGTGCTCTACCTTTCATCCCTTTGGGAAAGGGAAAGGGCCGTCAGGTGTGTGTGGTTCTAGTCAATTGCCTTACTTTGTCTGACCCTGGTGTTGGGACATATGAGGTAAATGGCTTGACTGTTATTCCAGCATCCTTCGTAATATGTGAAAGTGTTAGCATTGGCAGGAGGGGTTCTGTCATGGAAAATTATACTCTTAGTCCTAAGTGTGTTGATAACGTCAGAAGGGTGACATCGGGCGGAACAACAGAAAAAGGAGGATTCTTGGAATTGGGGTGTTGAGGTTTGTGTATCCTCTGTGGTATGTTGGGGGAAAGGTGGGATTACAACCCTTTTACTAGGGGTTTTGATAGATGCAGAAGGGTAGAGATACGGGAATGACCAGGACTTTTATCGTTAAGTAAACATGGAGGATTGTGGGAATGGTAGTGTTTTGTTGAAAGTATATTGGGTCTTCGGAATAGAATAAGTAGCAGGACGTGGAGAAGAACAAGTGGGTTTATTTGGGTACGAAACCAGAATACACAGAATCTGGGAGAGGTTGTTTCTGGGTGTAACAGGGGTTGGGATCCTAGAGGTTTTGTTGTACACAGAGATGTTATGGGATTTGGGTAGGATAGATTCAATGGGAGGATGGGAGGCAGATGTAATACAGGCTATAAAGGCTTCAGGGATCTCGTGGTCCTCTCCTTCTTCTGTGGTATAATACTGGGTCTCACCTGGGGCTTTTCCCCCAGCATAACCCTGGGATCCCCCATCCAGGTGATCTTCTCTCGTTCATGTGCCCCTAGGGTTGAGGTCGGAGGGCATTGATCCGTCCCAGGACCCCTGAATAAGGGATTCTCCAGGACTACCCGGGAAAGTACCCTCAGGTTTCTCACAGAGCATGGATAAGTCTTAGCGCTAGTAGCAAGGTAAGCGGTAAGAAGCAGCATGGCATGCAAGAGGGCTAGGAAAGAAGAAGAAATAAAGGGAAGCAAAAGAAATCAGAGTCTCACCCAAAATAGTAGGAGCGAAGAGGGATGCAACGCGAAGCGCATTGTGGTTTGCCGGTAATGAAGGAAAGCTGCGATGCGAGCGGCCATCTTGAAAATAATCTAGACCGCTGCTTACTGTTGTAAAACGGCATAATGGAACACTCAGGTTTCTTCTTCCAGTGGTGCCACAGTGACCAACGGGTTACTGTGATACTCCCTTCCCCAAGACTTTAACTGAGCATTCACATTGTTTCATCTGTTCAAAGTTCAAAAGCAAATACTGGGTCCACTTGACCCACCTTCAGGTTTGCTTCACAAATTGTTTCATACTTCTTTACAGCTTGTTCACCATTCAGGGTTTTCTGTTATAGGTGCAGTTGTCAGACCACACGGTCCACACATCATAGGTTATGTAACCAATACCAATACTTTGTCTCTGACTTGATTCTTGATGTTGGTAACTTACACATTAGGAGACTTTCTGGTCTAGGCGCAGTTGTCAGAGCGCACGTCCACCCATCAAAGGTCACAGAACCATAAGTTTCCCCAAAGCTGCTGGGCCCCTTACAGGCTCTTCTGTCTTGGGCTTTCACTTTCCATATTTGTATTCCTTGTAACTCTGTTTTATGCCAATTCTTGGCTTGTGATATACTCGTACACATGTCTTTATTTCTGTTCATATTGCATGTTACTGGCAGTGTGCCATCATTTGTGTCTATTTGACGTGGAGCGTTCATTCACCATTCAACACTAGTAGTTTGGTCAAATAGCAGCTTTCTTTCAATTTGGCATTCAATATATGCAACATTTCCTTGTGCCCACTCCAATAGCACCTTTCTTTTAGTTTGGCATTCACTATATGCAGCATTAACTTGTGTTCACTCAAATAGTAACTTTCTTTCAGTTCGGCATTCAATGGATGCAGCATTTACTTGCGTTTTGTGGACCATTGCTTATTTGTGGTCCCTTCGGAATGCTCCGGTCTTCCCAGTGCCTTGTGACACTTACCAGCTCTTCTGGGCTTCTCTCAACGGCTCTTCCGAACAGGAAATAACCCGCCAGTTAGCTGGGTATGCCGTTGCGCACACACCGGCTTCTGTGCTCGGCTTCACTTCTGCTGTGTGGCAGCGCCTGCTGTCTGCCTTCCAATACAAGGACTCCCGGTCCTGCCCAGTCCCTCTGGCAGGATTCCCAGTAACTTTGCCAGCATCACGGCTTCCTGGTCTCCAACACAGCAAAATATCTCCTCCCGCTCCCTTCTGCTGCTCTTCGTATGCTTTTGTGCTCCACCTTTTATACTTTTTCCATTCTTAACAGGCTGCAGGTGAAGTGAGTTCAACTCAATTACTTGACCTTGTATAAGCCTGTTAGTGTGACATGCCAGATCTTCATTACGGAATGTCTCCAGTCCCCCCTTCTTTGTCCCATGCTAGAGTGGTATTTGCAATGGGAAGTGTGCACTACTCTTAGCTGCCTCTTCCTCTTCTCAGTACTTGGTGGGAAATTACAGGGAAAAATGGGATAGGATTGACAATATCCCAGGGAGGGTCAGGTAGGTAAGTTTTAGTGAAGGGGGATACCCGGTCTCGCCTTCAGGTACCCTCTCTCCAATCCCCAATGACCCTCTACCCAGGTGCTCCTCCCTCGCTTGTCCATCCCCAGGGTCTGGATCCAAAAGCAATGGCCCTTCCCTGGCCACCTGAACTGAAGATGCTTGGGGAGTAGATGTTAGAGTACCTTCAGGTTTCTCACAACCAACACACTGTGGGATGTTATCATGTTAGCGGTGGAACACATCCCAGAGGGTGAAGAGAGAGAAAGCTTTTTGAATCTGATGCAAGATGGCAAAGATGCCATGTGTCAGTCACTGCAGTCCGGTTTAGACTCTGCAGATTCAGTTAGAGAGCAATGGCAGCCAGAACAGTGGCCAGAAGTTTTTAATGCCTTAGAAAGTCAGGATTTGCTCCAGAAGTCCAGGCTTGTTTGATGGACATGCCTTTTGAAGGTTGTCAGCTCTTTGAATCAAAAGTTGATGAAAACTTAGAAAAGCCGCAAGCTTCTAAAGCTGCAGCAAAATCACTTGGAGCAGCTATTTGTCAGCAAAACCAAAACCAAGGACCCCTCAGTGGTGATCGGCCCTTTCGTTTTTACTCGTCCATCACAATGGGAAGACACCAACATTCACAGAGGCCAAAGGAGAGCTCCTTGTGGTTCCAGAGGCTGAGGAAGTAAAGTTTCCCTCTCAGCCTATGCTTCGTTGCCTTCAGACACAGAAGCACCTTCAAAACCACTCTGAATCCTTTGCTCACTAGACTCTGATGGGAGGCAGGGTGTCTTTGCATCTGAAGAGTTAGTAGGGCATAACCTCGGATCCATGGGCACTGTAAATAGTTGCCCATGGCTCCTGCCCCCATTCCTGGCAAGCCCAGCAGATCGTCCCCAGAGAGACCATTCTGCACTGAATCCGGATCCACTCCTCTTAGAGGAAATGTGTATCCTGTTGGAGAAAGTTCCGATCGAGTTAGTACCTGCAGCAAAGAGGAATCAAGGTTGGTACTCTCCCTATTTTCTAATCCCCAAGAAAGACAGATTAGTGCTACCCATTTTGGACTTGAGACGCTTGAACAAGTTCTTCAGGAAGGACAAGTTCAAGGTAGTAACTCTTTGGCATATCCTTCAGGCTCTTCTACTCCAGGATTGGTTGGTGTCATTGGACCTTCAGGATGCTTAATTTCATGTGCCCATTCATAAAAAACACAAAGTGCCTGACGTTTGCAGTTGGTGGTTCTCATAATCAGTTTCGAGTTCTGCCGTTTGAGCTCACCTCTGCCCGATGGTCTTCACCAAGCTTATGGTGGTGGTGGCAGCAAGTCTAAGGAGGAAGGGGTTCCACATCTACCCTTACTTGGATGACTGGTTGATCAGAGCTTGTTCTCCAGAACAGGCTCAGTCACCTCAGTCGTACTTGCCACTTTCTCCATGAGCTGGGCTTCTCCCTAAACTTCAAGAAGTCCAACTTGACACCATCACAGAGGCTTCAATTTATTAGAGCAGTCCTGGATTCATTCTTGGGAAAAGTCTCGCTGCCCGAGTTGAGGGCTCATCATCCCTCGTAGATGGTCCAACAATGTCAGAGTGCCCAACACCTTCCGGCCTTCGACTTTCTAAGGTTGCTCGCTCTCATGGAATACTGCATTCTTCGTGTGCCAGAAACCCATTTGAGAATTAGATCCTTTCAGTGGGCTCTCAGATCACAGTGGTCTCAATTCTCCGGCAGTATGGCGGATCAGCTTCAGGTCCCGAACAAGGTTCACCTGTGGTGGGCCTGCTGAGGAAATGTAATGAGAGGAGAACCCTTTTGGCAACCATGTCCGGAGATGACAATTGTGACAAACGTTGTCAGGAAAGCAGGGACCAGCTCCTCTAGAAAAACAATTCCTCTTAAGAAAGCTGATCGCTCCTCTACTTCCCTTTGGCATCATGCCCCCCGCTTAACTACGGGGAGATCAATTGCTGTGCGTAAGGTCTTCGGCAAAACTGCAAAATGCTCTTGATCGATGCAGGGGCGTTGGGGGTTGCCATGGAAATGATGGCACCCGGCGCATTGTTCACAGTTCTCTTGTTTTCGACCACGCTGCTTACAGCACGGCAGATCAGCTGACTGTAAATAAAAGCTACGCCCAGATCCTCGAGCGGCGCTTCTGAATCTAGTATTGAGCTGCGTACATTGTTTCTGCGTTCTACTGAACTTTTGGCTCTTGACCTAACTTTGCTTTTCGACCTTGCTGATTGCCTTGTCCTTGAATCTCTCATATTGACCCGGATTGCACAACGGACTGAACTGCCTTTCGTTTCTGCCTACAGTCGCTGCCAGGAAAGTTACAACCCGGAATTTGCATAACAGACTGAACTGCCTTTTCATTTCTGTCTTCAGTCGCTGCCACGAAAGTTACGACCCAGAACTGTCACAGACTTCTTGTCGCTCAAGAATTGCTACTTGGATCGTGTTTATGGAACTTTGAAAACTTCTATCTCCGAAACTCTGTTGCCAAGTTTGCTTGGACTAGAGACTGCCCCAAAAGCACTCGTTTTTATTTTCTAGGCGTCCTCGTGCTGTCGGTATTAGGGTTTGTTTGGAACTGGACTCCATTGCAAGCGCCCTCGTGCCGGCGGGATAGGGGATTTCCATTTCTTCACTATTGGTCAATTCCACGTTGCTCAAAGACACACTTATGGTAAGACATTCTTCTTGTGCTTACTTGTTCTGTTCACTATAAACAGATTAGTCATAGATTCACAGTATTACTGTTTTCTTCCCACAGGCTCATGCACCTTTTGTTATTGGAACAGGATTTCTTACGAATGCGACATCCCAGGTTGAGGGGACAAGTGAGCATTCTTTATTATTTAATATTTACTGGTTCTACCTGTGGTTATGGTTAGTTCCTGACATTGTGTTCTCTTACATTCAGCCTCCTGTGACGATCCTGTTCCGTGGTGTGATTTCCATCTTCTGGCTAATAAATCTCTCATCCTGTCCTAAAGTACGATTTGAGAGATATATCGGCAGTAAGATATCGTCTTCTACACGACGAGTCAACTGCTTTTGGGTTACAAGCAGATAACGGGCTGTTTAACAGACGCCTCCCTTTAAAGGATGGAGAGCCCACATGAAAGACCTTTCAATCAGCGGTCACTGTTCTCCTTCGGAGTCCAGACTTCACATCGACCTTTTAGAGCTGATAGCAATCAGACTAGTGCTGATGGATTTTCTGGCATCGGTACAGGGGGAAAATATCCTGATAATGAAGGACAATACGGTGGCCATGCACTACCTCAACAAGAGTGCGGGTGCAGTGCCACTTCCTCTGTGCAGGGAGGCAATGCAGCTCTGGTTCTGGGTACTAAAAGAAGTAATCGATCTACTGGCAATTCATCCAGCTGGAGAAGAAAACACAGCAGCGGACGCTCTAAGCAGGCAGAGCACAATCTCCCACGACAGGGAATTTGCTTAGGAAATCGTTCTGGAGATCTTTGCCATTTGGGGAACCCCTCAAGTGGATCTGTTCACAACCACTGCCAACAGGAAGTGCGACCAGTTCTGATCAAGGGAATTTCCTAAAAGGGGAGCTCTACTGGACGCGTTTGTGGACGACTGGGAAATTCCACTTCTGCATTTCCTTTCCTTTTCTCTCTTTACACCTCCCTCATTGCCCCTGTCATCTCCTCATTTGGCATTTCCCACCACTTCTATGCTGACGATACTCAACTCTTTCTTTTTTTCTCCTCCTTCTCGCCTGACCTCCACCTTAAGCTCTCCTCCTGCCTCACTGCTATCAAGAACTGGATGTCCTCCTGCTTTCTCTCTCTTAACACCGATAAAACCAAAGTCCTTTTCTTCCCCTCTAATTCTCTTCCCTCTCCCTCTCCTCCCCCTGTCATTCACTTTCCTCCCTCCAATCTCCCTATCTCCCCCCAAGCTCGTAATCTAGGCATTCTTTTTGACACCTCTCTCACCTTCTCACAACACATTTCACTCACCTCCCGCACCTGCCGATACCACCTTTACAATATACGCGAAATCCGTCCCTCCCTCACATTCCACGCCACCAAACTCCCAATTTCCTCTCTCATCTTTTCCCACCTCTTCTACTGCTCTTCTCTAATCTTTGGACTTCCCGCATCACAGCATGCCCCTCTTAAATCCATATACCACTCTGCTGTTCGTACCCTCTGTCTCCTCACCCCCCGTGACTCCATCTCTTCCTCACTCTCTCACCTTGGCTGGCTACCCTTCCACTTACATCTAAAATTTTACTTTCTCTGCCTTGTCTTCAAATCCCTCCATGGTCTTGCTCCTCCTTATCTCTCCTCCCTTCTCTCCTTCTACCCCCCCTCCCGCTCCCTTCGTTCCGCTGACCATTTCCTTCTCTCTGTACCTCCCTCCCCCTGCGCTTCCTCCCGTTTCCGCTCCTTCCAACTCCTTGCACCTCTCCACTGGAACTCACTCCCTCTTACAATCCGCTCTACCACGACCTTCCCCTCATTTCGCACTTCCCTTAAATCCCTCCTCCTCCATTCTCCCCCTTGAAAACCTCCCCTCTGCCCTCTCCACTTCCCTTCCTCCCCCTCCCTGATTCCTCTCTCCCCTCTCCTACTTTTCTCTCTCTCCCTTCCATTTTCCCTCACCCTGTCCATCTCCTACCCCCCACCTCTCCCCATTCCCCTTTCCACCCCCGCTCAGTTAATTGCTCTTTGCACTGTTTTGTTGAATGATTCAAGATGTAAATTTTGCTCCCATTGTTAAGTGTTGTTGTTATTCTGTATTCTGTTGTTCCATTGTACAGCGCCTTGGTGTAAAGCGCTCTATAAATAAATAAATCAATCAATCAACCAATCAATTTGTTTCTGCCAATTCTTGTCATTCCTCATGTCATCAGGAGATTGGGGAAGTTCAGGAAATCCATGATCCTCCTTGCTCTGGATTGGGCCAGGTGATCATGGTACCCAGACCTTCTAGAGATGTTCATCTCCCTTCAATTAGTCTTCAACAAAGAGAGGACTTGCTCTTGCAAGAGGGGGGACTCCTTCTTTATCCAGAAATCGGTACTCTGAATCTTCACGCCTGGTTTCTGAAAGGGTAAGATACAAAGATTGGGACCTTCCGGAAGACGTGATGGAGGTGTTGCTCTCAGCTAGGAGGTCAGCAACGAAATCCCTGTACCGTTGCCATTGGAACACATTTTGCAGCTGGTGCGGGGGGAAGAATGTTGATCCTTTTACTTGTAATATCTTTGCTGTATTATCTTTTTTGCTTCAACTAGCCCATCTTGGGCTCCAAGTCGCCACATTTTCTGGATACCCGGCGGAGCTTTCTATTTTCAAGCGTTTGCAGGATGAAGGCTTCTATTGCAAGGTCCCTATTCTGATCCTGTTTTTGAGGGGATTGTCAGATCTTTTTCCTGCTGTCCCTTTTATTGTACCAAATTGGGATTTAAATCTGGTATTAAAACATCTAATGGGTACGCCTTCGAGCCTCTGCAATATTGCCCTCTCAGAATGCGGCCTTTTAGAACTTTCTTCTTGGCAGCAATAACATTTGCCCACAGGGTGAGTGAGCTACAGGCTCTTTCCACTAAGCCACCTTTCACAACTTGCTTTAAAGACAAGGTGGTATTGAGAGTGCGCCCATCATTTTTACCAAAGGTGGTATCAGAATTCCACCTAACACAAAAAAAGTATGACGTACCTTCTATCCACTGCCTCACCACTCTAAGGAGGAAGAGAGATTGCACTGTTTAGAAGGGCTTTACCTTTTTGCATTTCAAGAATGGCAAACATCCGGCAGGATGACCAACCTTCATTTGCTACTCAGGCCATGAATTAGGGTTAGCTGTCACAAAACAGACTATTTCAAGATGGATAATTTATATATTTTTTATATTTACATTTTTTTTAAATGTTTGTTATGGCTGAAACAATTCAACCTTTAAATAAACAGTATTGTATTGTTTATTTATAAAGTGCTTATACACAAAAACAGGTGCTTCGAATCCACTCCAAGAACGGAGTGGAACATGGGATACAATCATCCATAAGGCCTTTGACATTTCAGAATCATATACAGTAATAATAAGCATACTAGACCTGAAGACATTTCTGCTAATTCGCGTGCGTTACCAGGTAGTTGGGCGGGAGCATGGCTAGTGGGGAGTAGAAGGGGTGTACAATCATAACAAATGACAATAGTGCAAGTGTGTGACCAGCAGTTAGGCTAGGAGGGGATATGAGCAGGTTATTGCGCCTTTAAAATGTGCACTAACACAAGTGTTTCAGGTGCACAATGCAAAGAGGGGGGGCAAGGGGAGACAAAGGAACAGACAGACAATGAGCTTACTGGGTAAGGTGCATTCAGATTGTGTAAGTGGCAGACAGGAAGTGCAAGTGATTGGGGTAGGGAATTGCGCCTGGTCCAGGAGGGCTGGGTTAAGTGCAGAGGGTTATCTCTTAGGGAAGTGCATAGTGCCGAAAGTAGTTTGAGGGCCTGGAGGCAAGTGCAGGGACTGGTGTGGGTGCCTGGGAACTGTAAGGTTCTGAGGTGAGCTAGTCAACCAGTCAGCTAGCTGAGCAGAAGGAGGAGGTAGCAGGTAGAAAGATGAGGTTTGCAGGGGAGAGGCAGAGGAGAAGAGAAAGGTCTTGAGGAGTTTCCAGAATTTAAGGAGATCTGGCTCGAGACGGAGAGAGGCAGGGTGACTGTTCCAGAGGGTGGCCCCTGCAGAGGATAAGGATCTACCCCCAAGTCTCTGTTTGGAAAAACAGCTCAATCTCAGAGTTGGAGGAGGATGAGCGGAGTGCTCTAGAGGGTGTGTATTTGGGAAGAGTGTGTTGTAAGTGGTGCGGGCCCCGGCCCCAGAAAACCTTGTGAACTATGCAGAGGGTCTTGTACTTGATCCTTGCAGCCACGGGGAGCCAGTGGAGGGATTTCAGTGCTGGAGAGATACGGTCCCTGGGCTTGAGGCCAAGTATAAGTCTTCCGGTTGTGTTCTGGATGAGTTGTAAAGGTCTGAGTGTAGCTGGTAGTGAGATTTATTTTGGATATATCTGAGATGTGTGAGGAGAAGGACAGAGTGGAATTGAACATGACGCACAGGTTTTTTGCCTCACTGTTGTGTGAGGGTGCAGGGCCAAGGGAGGCCGGCCAGAGTGAGGGTGGGAAAAGGGGAGTAGGGTTCCCAATGAGAAGAATCTCTGTCTTACTGGCATTAAGGTAGAGGTAGTTAGCTGCACACCAGGATTGAATTGCGGACAGTCATGAATGAGCAATGGGGAAGAAGCAGCTGAGGGTAGCTTGAAGGAGAGCTGAGTGTCATCTGCATAACATTGAACGTTGGAAGTGAAGGAAGAGATCAAGTGGGCCAAAGCGGCCATTTAGATATTGAAGAACCAAGGGGATTGGTTAGATCCATGAGGGACCCCTCAAGTAGAGAGAGAGAGATAGCGGAGAGAAAGGGCCCTAGTTCCAACTGGGATGGACGGTCGGAGAGAAAGGAGGTAAGCCACGCCAGGGCCTGATCAGTGATGCCCAGGGTATCACAGAGATGATTGATCGGGGTGTTATGGTTCACTGTGTTGAATGCGGAGGAGAGGTCAAGGAGAAAGAGGACAGAAGGAGAGTTAGTCAAGCTTTGAGAGCAGGTCTTCACGGGTGTTCAGGAGAGCAGTTTCCGTGCTTCTGGATGCTCTGAAGCCAGACTGATGATCGTGGAGACAACCAACAGATTCAGTGTGGGGAGTATGCAGAGAGATAGCCAACTTCTCCAGTAGTTTGCCCAGGAAAGGAGTGACAGAAATAGGGCGATAGTTTGCCGGGATAGAAGGGTCAGGAGAAGATTTCGGGAGTAGTGGGCACACCAGAGAGTGTTTGAGAGAGGAGGGGAACACTCCAGAGGTGAAAGAGAGGTTGCAGAGGTCCGCCAAGGCTGGAGCTAGAGTGTCAATGTTGTCCTTGATAGTTTTGGAGGGGCATGGATCCACCTGTTTGGAAGAGGCTTTCATAGACCGGACTAGCCTAGTGACCTCCTGAGCTGTGATGGGGGAATAAGCAGAAAAAGGGGGTGGTGGCAGAGTGTGAGAGGCCGATGACGGCTCGGAGGATGTTGGTGCAAGTGTGGGTGAAGGAGTAAGAGAGGAAAGGATGCCCAAGGTTTTGTTGGAGAAATGGGCTGCTAATGCTGAGCAGAGGGCCTGGCTGGGTGCAGTGGAAGATGAGGCTGCAGAAGGGTTGACCAATTCCTTGCAGACTTTGAGTTTGGACGTATTGTTAGATGCCGAAGAGATCCAGGCTTGAATATGGACTCTTTTCTTGGACTGAATGCAGTGTCTATATTGCCTTTGGAGAAGGCTACAGGTCAGTTTGTCAGAGGGTGCACCTGAGGCCACCCATTTTCGTTCTGCTTCTCTACTCTTGCGTTTGAGGACAGCCAGATCAGAGTTGTACCAGAAATTAAACTTTTTGGGAGAATTTATGCGCACCCTTATGACAGGGACAAGGATGTCAAGAGTGTTTTCTAAATGGAGAGATGATAGTTAGAGAGGGCTCTGTCAGGGTGGGAGTCGGCCTCACGAGTAGGGGGTGTAGAGTAGGAGGATGCAAAGGCAGCCACTGTCTCTTTTCATGGGATGGTGCGTACTAGAAGACGTGAGGCAGTGTGGAGAGTGCCAGTGCTTGAGTAAAACAGAACAAAAATCATTTCATCAATACATCTCTAAACAGTATACATCATATTTTCCATACATTCATACTTTAAAATACATCCTTTAAAAGTATTTCACATTCCATAAAAGAAATATACACAGTCCTAAAATAAAATACTGATTATAAGTAGAAACTCTCAAAACAGCATTATCAAAAAAATCCTTATCCTTATTCTAAAGGTTATCTTCCAAATTGTAAACAAATGGTGAAATATTTAACGGTAATAAAAATGTTATTACCGCCAAAATCTCTGAGACTCTTTGTCCACTAAAAATCAATCGCCATAAATTGTCTTTCTTTAAATTCCTGTTGTCATTAAAAGAATTTTCCAGAAAGAACCTCTGTTGCATCAACAGTTTTGGACATGCTACTATTATATTCCTCAGAGACTCTTTCTTGTTTCTTGTTACAGAACCTACAAGGTCTTTGTATCCATGGATACTTCCTCCTAATGCCTATAATATCCCTTGTTGGCCATAGATTCAAATGGAGACATAATAATCCTCCTCTGTATTTCAGACAAAGACATTTTTGGAGGTTCAAACGCAATTTAGAGAGTGACTTAATTTCAAAATGACTTTTTTTTTTTTTTACAAGCTCCCCATGTCATTCTCTGTTCATTTACCCAAAGTTTCATGTTGGCTATATCGGGGTTAGTCAATAATAATGTCAATAATAATTCCCAAGTAATATCTGCTGCTGACATTATGGTTAAGCAATCTTTTTTCTTAACGTGGACAAAAGTATCACAATGGATCCCAATGTCAATGTCGGCTTCGGAAGGCTCAGTATCGGTCTCAAGAGTCCCCCCCTCCTCCTCACCTGGAGAGCTGGAGCTTGGAGATGGCGTCTTTTCCTTCCTCTAGCTCTGTAATCCCTTTTTTTTGTGCAGGTATGGTCTGCCCCGAAAGGAAGCCACCGTTGCCGTGATGTTCTAAACAGACCAGTGACCTCGATCCCGGGATAGCCAAGAAAACGGGGGGGAAAAGCCTCCTTAGGCGCAAAAAAACCATGACTGATGATGTGAGGAGGAGCAGCGATGAGATTCCAGGTGTAACGCTGAAAAGCCAGCACTACAGAGGGCTCTGGAGGATGGTAAGTATCCGGGTCTGGCTTGAAGGAGAAATGTCAGTGAGAAGGTCAGTGTTTCCGCAAAACATAGGTAAGTACTCCGGACAACTGGCAGAGCAGCTCTGGACAGCCGGGACCGCGGGTGGAGAGAGACTGTGTACTCAAGCAGCCCGAAGGGCAGAGGAGAGAGACCAGCGGGAGACCGGGAAGCCAAAAATCAAGGCGTGGTGAGCAAGAGGTGAGAAGAGCCAGGAAAGGGGAGAGAGAGAGAGAGAGAAAGAGAAAGAGAAAGAGAAAGAGAAAGAGAAAAGCAAAGATTACCGGCAAGGACCGGAGGAAAGAATAGATGGCGGTAAGCCACAGAGGAAATCAGAGTTTAGACCCAAAGGATAGAGGCACATCAGGGTTGCAATACGCCGACCGCTGGGAGGCATGGGAATAAGAACCTCCCAGCGGTCAGCCATCTTAGAAACAACTAGACCGCACCGAAAGTGTGGCACAACACATAACGGAGCATCAATGGAGGCGAGTCCTCCAACGGCTCCAGAAGCGCCAACTACCAGGCGCTTGACACCCAAGCAACTGCATCATTGTCGGCAGTATAGTATCCATTTTATGCTTGTCCAACACACACGTTCTCAAAAAAGATAGGCATCTCCATTTTACCATGACCCCCAATGACAGTAAACCCAGCTCAAATCTTAGTATTTGGATTGAGACCCATTTTTAGAGTTGAAAAACATGTTTCCAATATAATTTCTCTAGTAGATTCCAATTGATGTCAGTATGCATCAGTTTAGTTTCACCCCCGTAGATTAGCATGGGTACCTTCTTTTGCTTATAAAAAAGTTAAGGTATGAATATTTTCCATATTTCCTGTGTATCACCCCAACCTGAGCTGGCAATGTCATCATTATGGCCCTAATGTCAGCTTTATACGGGACTTTGTGTACATTATTATTGGTGTTCATGCCCAAATATTTGTATTACTCTACCTCCAGCAAAGGGCTCTGATACAGGAACCATTTCACCCCCCTTTCGTTATCCCCTCTTTGGTTTTTTTAAGTCTGTCTCAGAATATTTGATTTCTGAACATTTATAACTAGCTTATTAATATTGGCATACGTCTCCAGAGCCATTAGAAGCTTCGGTAAGCCGATCTGTGTTTTGTCCATGAGGACAAGATCATCTGCATAAAGCAGCCAGGATAACGGGGTCTTTCCCACTCTCGGCGGATGAGAATTTACCCAGTTGGTCTCCAATATCACTTATAAAAAAGTTGAATAGAGTTGGGGCCAGAATGCACCCTTGTTTTAGTACCCTATGTGTCGGGATTGCTTTTGACAGGAGGCCTTGCTGATTTAATTTTACTTGGACCGAGGTCTTTGAATAAAACTGATATACCTATGCTAAAATATAAGCCAGGCATGCAGCCGCCCACATTTTCTATTTTTTGTTGAAATTTCTTTATTAAGAATTTATAAACAAACATCAAAATCACATAAGACATAACAGCTCCCTCTACCCTACCCAACTCCCTCCCTCCCGTCCTGTCCCCCAACCTTCACTCTCCACCCCCCGGACCAAGTCCCTTCCAATCCTTAATCTCCCCTCCCACAGTGCCCCATATCTCTGTACAATGCATTAGCTGTTGGCCCAGCCCTTCAGTGATTTATAAGTCTACCAACCTTGCACTGTTTTCCCTGAGTTAGGTCAGAGGGGTCAAGTCCTGAGTAGTTGCCAGCTCATTTAGCAGTTGCCCCAATCCACCACCAGAACATTCTCCCCCTCCAGATCTCTGTTTTTGCTCAGATAGTCCACCTCAGCAAGGCCCCACCTATGTACGTCCTGGAGCCATTGCCCTAGCGGCGGACCCGTGGGTCTTTTCCACCCTATTGCTATTCACCATTTTGCTAAAGCCAAATTAAATCTGCCAATTCTGTTCTGTGTTTAATAGCTCTTCGTTCCCAGTAGAAGATCGCATAGGTATACCTCATATACATTAATATCTGCTCCCTAGCAGAGCATTCAATCATTCCATTACCTCTCCCCAGTATTTGGCTATCACTGGGCAATCCCAGACCATATGCCAAAATCCAGGGTGGTCCCCCCCATCTCGGGCAGGCATGGGGCACTAATTGGTCTATAACATGCATTTGGTATACCCTATGTAAATAATTCAATGTAGTACGCTGAAATCGTGCATTCCTGGATACCTTCTTGATCTGCTCCCACATTTGCCTCCATCTCTGTTCCGTGATAGCTACCCCAGAATCCCTTGACTGTATGAATGGGTGAGAAAACGCCTAATCTAAACCTAAATCTAAGAAAAGGAGCAAGCTACGACCATCAAATAGTAATAAGGAGTCCTAGTGGCGTCTTGTCAAATAAAAAGGGCCTATACAAAAATAAAATGATTGCCAATTCTTACCGCTAAGTTACAAAATAGTGTGGGGGTAATGTTCACCAGAAAAGGAAGAAGTGTTCACAAAATAAGTCAGGATGGTATAGCTGGGGTCTCTCTTCCCTACATTTTCTAGCATGGGCCAAGGTGGGACTTCTGAGCACCATACACAACTGGGCTTCTTCAGCACAAGGTTATGCCTCTGAGGGCCTGATGTATCAACCATAACAAAACAAAAGTTCCTTTTGTGTTGGGTGATGACTTTTCACCAATGTATCCCCCTCAAACGGGCTACGATCCTTCTTGAATGCTAGCCTCCCTCCGTCGGGTTCACCACAGCCTTTTATTCAAAGTATTTTCATCTGTAGTTTCACAAGTCTCAATGTCTTTTTAAACAGCCTTTCACTGTGGACATCCCTCAGCCAGGATCACTCTTGTCAACACAATGATCACAGGGTTATCATGCTTCACCACAACTTGCAGGCATCCCTCAGCCAGGTTCACATTTGCCAGATACCCAGTTCACTTGAATTTTTCACGATTTGCCATTTGCGGGATTCGCTTCCCGTAGCTTTCTCTTGGCATCCCTCTGTCAGGTTCACATAGCCATTCTAGCAAAGTTCAAGATTCTGTCATGCCATCAGAAAGCAGGTGTTCCCTTCCCCTATCTTTCTCTCGGCATGCCTCCGTTGAGTTCACACTTGCCTTAGTTCGCATCCTTCATCTTGGCCATGGGTCAAAGACTTTCAACTGTACAAGGGGTTTTACTCGACCCTTGTATGACCACTTTGACCTTTTTAATGTCAGGCTCTCCTAAGGCTCTCTGGTATCGGTAGTTTTAACAAAAGGGGAACAGCCAGACTCTTTCGAATGAGCACTGACGTGGCGCCGGACCACTCTGCAGCTGGTCTTTCCGTATGATATTAAAAGTTCAATAACACACCAGTTCTTTTGTTCACAGGTTCTTTCATATCATTTTGCCGTTTGCAACCTTTGCTCAACATAGTTCGGTTTACTATTGGCTTTCCCTCCGACTCACCTGCTTTGATGAACCGCTTGGCATTTCTTGTCTCTGGAGTCAAGAACGGTATCACGGTGGCAAGCGTCTCTCCCTGCCTTGGTTATCAGAGTAGGAGGGTCCCATGCACCATTGACATCTGTTACACCACATGCTAGCTGTATTTCCTGATTTTATGATTCCTTTCACAGAGGCTTCGTGGGTTTGGGTCGAAAAGGGCAAGGGCACTTCCCTCCTTGTCGTCCTTTTAGCTCTCGCCGTCTTTCTCCTCCTTTTGAACTGCCGTCCTGGAATAGCTGCCTCCTTGTGCGGTTTGCCTTGATCAATGTGTACTCATGTGCTCCGCCTTTTATCCCAATGAGGAAGGGAAAGGGTCATCAGGTGGGTGTAGTTATTGTCGATTACCTGACTCTGCCTGACCCTTGTGTTGGGACATGTCAGGTAAACGGCTCTGGTGTTAGACCGTTGTCTTTCACGTTGTAAGAAAGTGTTCTTGTCGGAAAGGAGAGGGGGTAGAGCTTCTAAATATCCTATGGAGTAGGATGGGGAAAAGGTGTTACAAGGAATGGGGTACTGCGTCTTAACCTTCGATGCCCCACTTCCAGTCCCCGAGGACCCCTCATCCAGGTCATCCTCCCGCACTGGTCCACCCCAGGAACTGGATCCAGTAGGATGGCCGGGTACTGGCCACCTGGATGACAGATCCCTGGGGACTAGTAAGTGAGACACCTTCAAGTTTCTCACACTACTCCCTCCTAGATCCAACAATGTCTGCATGAGCGGGTTCACCTCCTGGAATTTCATCCCACAGCGCCGCCAGTCGTCTTACCACCCTGCCACTCCGTACGCTTGTCCCCATTCTTTGAAGGTTAGCAGGTTGCCCCCACAAAACATATCCCCCATGGTGGTACATTGCCGCTCCCTCAGGGTTCTGAGCCCTATGTCCCCCAGTGCCGTTTTAATCATGTCATCAAATCCTATAAGTGAATATAAGTAGGTCCTATACAGACCGTTTGACCTGCAGCCTCTCTAGCAATTTCCCTCACATTGCCTGCACCACCCTAAAGATATTTGAATCCCCCTCCCCCCCTCCCCCAAGGGTCATGTGAAAAATATGACAGTGTCTCCCTAGCTAGTCCCCGGGAATCTGTCATCCAGGTGGCCACAACATTGCCATAGCTATTGGATCCAGTTCCTGGGGGTAGACCAGTGAGGGAGGATCACCTGGATGGGGATTCTTGGGGTGTAGGAGTTGGACACCGGCAGGCGAGACGTGGTATCTATCAGAACTGGCGCTATGGGCTACGGGATCAGTTAGGAGGTCAGCTATGTCTTCGTCTTCACTCGAGTTACTACTTTCCCCAATCACCTCCTCCTCACCTGAATAGTCCAGTTTCTTTCTGCAGGTAAGTCCAATGTAAGGCTTCTTCTTTTTTTGAAGATAAGGTCTACCTTGGAAGGAAGCCACCGTGACTCCAAGACAGAGAAAACCCTCGGTGACTCCCCCCCGCGACAGCCAGAGGGGAAAAGCCACTGGATGGCAAAAAACCCCTGGATTCGGAGTAGTCGTAAAGGCAATGGAAGTCTTCGGATCTGTAGTAGGTAGGATTAGTCCTCCGCTGACTACCCAGGAACGGTGAGGTCGGCGTGTCTATGCAGACCGGTTGTAGGAGGTAGCTGGATACAGGTAAGTACCCCACAGCGTGGAGGAACAAGCGAGAACGGGAGAATCCGGGAGTAGAAGGAATCCAAGAGCGAAGAATGGCAGCGGGGAAAGAGAACGAGAAACAAGGGAGAAGGCAAGCGGAAATCAGAGAGGGGGGAAAGCCAAACGGAACGGGGGGAGAAGGAAACAAGACAGACGCCGAAACAAGGCGTGATAGAAGGACTAGAACTGTCACAGGGAACTAGCGCAAGCAACGGGGCGAGAATGAACTCAGTTGCAATGCGCAGAGCCGCCGGCAGCCGAGTGAGATAAACAAACAGTGGCGGCCATCTTGGAAAACAACTAGACCGTGTCTGGTAGACGGAGAAGGAACGTAACGGAACACTTCAATGGCGTCTCTGTTTCCACCTTTGCCACAAACGCCAGTCGCCGGCGGCAGTGACAGTATGCCCCCTCCGAAGGCTTCTCCCTCCCGGCCTTTCAGGATGGAGTCGGTGGAACTTGTGTAACAATCGAGGAGAGTGAATGTGAAAATGGGGTTCCCAAGTATCTTCCGAAGAGGGATACCCTTTCCAATGTACGAGATATTCAAGACGTCCCTGATGATAACGGGAGTCACGTATCTGAGAAACTTCATACTCCTCAAAGGCTGGAACAGGCAAAGTCCATAACTTGGGGGATGCTTGTTTCCGGGTATCTGACACAAAGGGACGTAAGAGAGATGAGTGAAACACAGGGTGAATCCCCCTGAGTCCTCTAGGCAACTTGAGGCGGTAAGCCACAGGATTGATCCTTGAAGTTATTTCGAAGGGTCCGATGTAGCGGGGTGACAGTTTAGAAGGCCGAACTCATCGAGGAAGGAACTTGGTGGACAGCATGACCTTAGAGCCTTTATCCCAGGCAGGAACTTGTTTCCAGTGTTTGTCGGATTGCTCCTTGTAGTGTCTGCTAGCCTTAAGGAGGCTCTGACGGGCCGTGTTGTGGGCCTCCTTGATCTGCACGAGGGTGGTCTCCAATGAAGGGATGTTAGTTTCCTCCCAGAATCCAGGAACGATGGACTACGGATTGAAACCGTAGGTACAGAAGAAGGGGCTAACCCCTGTAGCAGTATGAACAGTGTTACTGTATGCAAACTCTGCTGTGGGGAGCAGGTCCACCCAATTGTCTTGCTGCTTATTTATGAAACATCTTAAGTACTGTTCTAGGGTTCCATTTAACCTTTCGGTCTGTCCATTTGTCTGGGGGTGGAACCCCGACGAAAGAGCTCTCTCAATGCCCAACGAGTTACACAATGCTGCCCAGAATCTGGAGGTATATTGGCTGCCCCTATCGGAAATTATCTTTTGGGGAAGCCCATGTAGCCTGAAAATGTCCTTGAGGAATACATCAGCCATGACCGAGGCGGACGGAATCTTTGCCAAAGGAGAAAAATGTGCAAGTTTCGAGAACGTGTCCACGGTTACCACTATGCAGGTACAGCCTCAGGAAACCGGTAACTGCACAATAAAATCCTTAGAAATGCATTTCCAGGGACCATGTGGGCCCGGCTGCTGTTGTAACAACCCCAAAGGTTTTGAGGTGGAATATTTGCTTTGTAAGCACACCATACAGGATTGGACATAGGCTTGAGTATCGCCTTCATGTTGGGCCAGATGAAAGCTCTTTGTAGAAGCTCCAGAGTGCCTCGTACTCCTCGATGACCTGCTGTCTTGGAATCGTGGCACCACTGAGTGACCCGTCGTCTGAGACTATTGGATGGAATGAACAGTCTTCCGTGGATGAAGTGCAAACCGTCCTTAGTGGTGACTGGTTGATTACCCACATTGAGAGTAGGTTCGTGGAGGTAGGCTTCTCTTACTTCCTCCAAAAAGCTAGTCACTGCAGATATGATCCGGGTACGAGGAAACATGAGCTCCTTGCGGTAGGGAAAGATAACATCATCTCTGCGAGAGAGAGCATCGGCGACTAGATTTTGAGAGTCAGGAATGAATGTGATGACAAAATCAAACTGGGCGAAAAAATGAGCCCATCTGGCCTGACGGGTGTTATAACACTCTTGCTGCTTGAGTATTTGCAGATTTTTATGATCTGTTCGTATCTGGAATGGGTGTAGGCTCCCTTGGAGCAAATGTCTCCACTCCAAACAAGCCAACTTCATAGCAAGTAGTTCCTTTTCTATGACAGAGTAGTTGCGTTGGCTGGGATTCAAAGTCTTGGAGAAGTAAGCCACCGGATGCTCGAGGTCCTCGACACTCTGAAGAAGAACGGCACCCACGGCAGCTGCAGAAGCGTCGGTCTCCAGAATAAAGGGTAGTAGTTGATCTGGTTGTTTCAAGATAGGAGCTGTACAGAACTTGTGTTTCAAACTGAGGAAGCTTTCTTCAGCCTCATTTGACCAGATGAAAGGACCCGTGGATTTCTTGAGAAGGGATGTGATGGGAAGAGTGAGTAAGGAAAACTTCGGAATAAATTTCCGATAGAACTTTGCCAGCCCCAAAAAATGTTGAATATCCTTAACTGAAGAAGGCGACGGCCATGACAAGATGGCATCCACCTTCTTTGGGTCCATGGTAACCCATTTGTCGGATAGGATGAATCCCAAGTATGACAACGAGGATTGAGCAAATGCACACTTCTCAGGTTTTACAAGAAGACTGTGATGTTGTAATCTGCGCAAAACCTCCTTGACATGCAGAGTATGTTCCTCCTGGCTCCGTGAGAAGACTAAAATGTCATCCAGGTAAACAACCGTGCTCAGATTCAGAAGGTCTGAAAATAATCGGTCCATGAATCTCTGGAAAATCGAAGGTGCATTGACTAGGCCAAACGGCATGACTTGGTATTCAAACAACCCATAGGGAGTGCGAAACGCCGTCTTTCACTCATCTCCAGTTCTTATGCGGAGTAGATGATAAGCATTCCGTAGATCAAGTTTAGTAAACACAACAGAGCCTTGAACAGCCTCTAGAATATCTGAGATGATGGGTATAGGGTACCGATCTTTTATGGTCACTCTGTTTAACCCCCGATAGTCGATACAGGGCCGCAGCTCCTTTGTATCCCATTTGGGTATGAAAAACAGAGAGGCCCTTGCAGGGGATTTGGAAGGCCTTATGAGTCCATTTGCTAAATTATCATCAAGGTAGCTTCGGAGCACAGCCTTTTCCGATACCGATAGAGGATACATCCTCCCAAAGGGGACCAACGCCTGTGGTACAAGGTCGATACCACAATCCTCTGGAAGATGTGGAGGAAGTTTGATGGGGGCCTGCTCCTGAAAGATTTCCGCATATTCAGAAAGACGCTCTGGTATGCAATGGATGGAACTACTTTCGACAGCGGACATGGTCTTAACAGTCTCGAACGTTGGTTCCGGAAGGCATTCTTGTAGGCAGAAAGCGGAATGAAAACTTAGTAGATTCTTAGACCAATCCACTGTTGGATTGTGTTTCCGGAGCCAGCCTATTCCTAAGATGACCGGGAAATGGGCAGCACGTATGATGTCAAATTTTATGGTTTCAGAATGCTGGTGAATGGATACCTGAATCTCCTCGGTGGTGTGAGTAATGAGTCCCGAACATAGGGGTGTACCATCCACTCCTTCGACCTTTTGGTCCTCTTTTTTCTCAATCCTAAGCAGACCCACCTTATCAGCCCAAAAGGTGTCAAGGAAGTTTCCAGCCGCCCCACAATCCAGTAGAGCCTGCGTCTCTACTTCTCTCTTTCGGAAGCGGAGTTTGATGGCTATACCCATGAGACGCAAATCTTCGCTCATCTGAGATGAAGCCACAGAAAGAGTAGTGTAGGAACAAGGCGCAGCCCCTCGATAGTCTTTTCCACTGACTATCGAGGGCGGTCATTTCCCGATCTCCTTGGGGGCAGATCAGGGCAGTCTCTCAGCAGATGGTTGGCAGCTCCACAATATAAACAAAGATTCCCTTCACGCCTCCTCTTCTTCGGCAGTCAACGGAGATCTGGTGGTTCCGACCTGCATGGGTTCATCTCTGACAGGACGCGATGCAGGTGAGGAGGCTGACGGGGGCGTATCCAAGAAAGGATGTGGACCTCGATCCTTCTTCTTTTCGTTCTTTCGTTCCGTCAGGCGAAAATTGATTCTTAGAACAGCAGTCTGAAGATCTAAAAAGGTTTCTGGGCGAGGGATCCGGGCAAGTTCATCCTTAAGCTCCTCTCGCAAGCCTCTGCGGAATATGGCGTATTGGGCCTGCTCTTGCCAACCGGCCTCTGCAGCAAGCTTCTTGAAGGTGGAGATATAGGACAGTAAGTCGGTACTCCCTTGACGCACATTCAGCAGGTCTTCGCTAGCCACGTGTGAGCATTCGGTTCGCAAAAAAGTGTGTATCAGTAGTTCCTTAAAGGCCGCATAGTCCTGCAGAACTGGGTCTGATAGGGATACCAATGGAGTAGCCCATGCCAAGGCGTTTCCCGTCATATGCGTGATCATGAAACCCACCTTGGAATGATCGGTGGAAAATGCATTCCTGCGGAAGGTGAAGTGGATATTACCGGCTTCCAGAAATTCCTTAACCTTTCTTTCTGAGCCGTCAAATTTACCCGACACCAGGGGCAGTGGGGGCAAATCAGATGTCTGTTGTTCTTCTGCAGCTACTCTTTGCTGGAGCGCCACGTTGTCCGCCTTCAGTGTTTGGACTTCTGCGTTGAGGGTTTGGACAGCTGTCACTAGTTCTTGCAGTTGTTGTGGCGCAGCCATAACTTCTTCCGGGCGTTGCAAGCTATCAGAACTGGCGCTATGGGCTACGGGATCAGTTAGGAGGTCAGCTATGTCTTCGTCGTCACTCGAGTTACTACTTTCCCCAATCACCTCCTCCTCACCTGAACAGTCCAGTTTCTTTCTGCGGGTAAGTCCAATGTAAGGCTTCTTCTTTTTTTGAAGATAAGGTCTACCTCGGAAGGAAGCCACCGTCACTCCAAGACAGAGAAAACCCTCGGTGACTCCCCTCCGCGGCAGCCAGAGGGGTAAAAACCACTGGATGGCAAAAAAACCCTGGATTCGGAGTAGTCGTAAAGGCAATGGAAGTCTTCGGATCTGTAGTAGATAGGATTAGTCCTCCGCTGACTACCCAGGAACGGTGAGGTCGGCGTTTCTATGCAGACCGGTTGTAGGAGGTAGCTGGATACAGGTAAGTACCCCACAGCGTGGAGGAACAAGCGAGAACGGGAGAATCCAGGAGTAGAAGGAATCCAAGAGCGAAGAATGGCAGCGGGGGAAGAGAACGAGAAACAAGGGAGAAGGCAAGCGGAAATCAGAGAGGGGGGAAAGCCAAACGGAACGGGGGGAGAAGGAAACAAGACAGACGCCGAAACAAGGCGTGATAGAAGGACTAGAACTGTCACAGGGAACTAGCGCAAGCAACGGGGCGAGAATGAACTCAGTTTCAACGCGCAGAGCCGCCGGCAGCCGAGTGAGATAAACAAACAGCGGCGGCCATCTTGAAAAACAACTAGACCGTGTCTGGTAGACGGAGAAGAAACGTAACGGAACACTTCAATGGTGTCCCTGTTTCCACCTTCGCCACAAACGCCAGTCGCCGGCGGCAGTGACAGATATCCACAGCTACTCATATCTACACTCCTCTGGCATATGTCAAGTTTTGGGAGCCAAATGCCTTCCCTCCTCATTTAGACTCCAATGCCTACAGGCCCTGCCCCCTGCATGTGAGTGCACGCAGCAGTGCCAGATGTATTTATTTTATTTTTGCATTTATTTCAGTGCACCAAACCCTTAGGCATCAGGGCGCTAGTTACAGAAAGTGCTTCGTACAATAGTGAACTTCAAGAACATACAGAGTAGTTACAGGCAAATTGGTGTGTGTATACAGACTGGCAAAGCCTCACCTGATGGTATGGGGGGCTAGCATCAGAAGATCATACATGCATATCAGACATAGCAGGTGTGAGATTATACAGACTGGCAAAGTCTCTCCTTCGATACAGGGGGCTATATCAGACATGTGGACAAGTAGTTAAACATCAGGCAGGTAGGATAAACAAATAAGAATGCAGTAACGACGCGGGTAGTGGAACGTGAGAAGTGCAGCTACTGTACAAATGCAGAATGGGGCTGTAAAGTACACAGAACCATCAGAGGGAAGTTTACCTGGGTGGAGGGTCCTTGGGGAGTGGGGAGAGGATGTCTTCAGACGAGACACAGTATTTCCCATTCTCTTTTTCCGAAGAACCTTCCATCCCAGCAATCTTTGTAGGATATAGTCAAACCCCCATCTTTTTCTTGCGTTAAAAATGACCCCTGTATATGTCGTCAAGATAAAGGGAGAAGAAAGCGATCAGTCATGAGGACACCCCCCCCCACGTGAGCAGCTTAGATACACATACATACACACACACACACACGCGCACACACCTCTTAGTTTATTTAGGTAGTGAAATCACACCTTCACTTAGGGCAAGTTAGGCCTTGTACCATCCTGACATTTAAGTTAATACAAGTGTTTGCTTTGAACATTGAATCTGTTGTCTGTGTCTTGCTTCATGATGCCTTCATACTAGTATTTTGGCGCTTAAAATAGGGTTACGCCTTCAGGGTTCGTTCTTCCATATGTGGTGGTCTTGCCCGGTGATAGTGACTTTTTGGACCCAATGCATTGCCACTATTGCGGACATAACTGGGATAAGGCTGCCCCTGGAGCCGGAATCGATCCTGTTAGGAGCCCCAATCCCGGGTGTATACCCAAGATCGGGCAGAAAAGCCACCCCCCTTACTCACCTACTTTTGGCCGCTAAAATCACGGTGGCTCGAACCTGGAAATCTCCGGAAGGACCCCTAATGATCCTATGGTGGCTGAAGCTCTGGGGTGTTTTTGTCACGGAAAAGATTACGGCGGCAAACCGAGGCCTTCTTCACCGCTTCACAAACATTTGGTCCCCAGTAATGAACTACGATCAGTGTTATCCAGCTTTAACTTTCAAGCCACGGGCAGTGGTAAACGCTCTGAGGGCTGGGGGCTTGGAGACGACGCAACAAATACAAGGGCAAAACTGGGAAGTTGACTGAGGGGAAGCGGCTTCGGGGTGGGCGTGAGAGAAGGGGGTCCATGAGCAGTATTAAGTTTCAGGTAATTGGATAATGTGATGTAATGTATTGTGCTCTAGTGTGTCGATCAAAAATAAACATGTTTAAAAAAAAAGAAATAGGGGTATGCATGCAGGATAACTGCAAAGCGGCTACTTGGTCATCTTTACACACCAATATTATTGCCTAGACTCTGTGTCAGGTCAGGAGGCCACATTTGACAAAACTGTACTTCACAGCATCAATCAATACAAATTCTCAGCACCCACCTCCTTATACTGACTGCTTCTGGAGTTTATCAAAGATGTGGACTACATGAGTGGAAAATCCAGTCAAAAGAACGTTACCAGGATTAGTAATGTGTTATTTTAGTGAAATTATCATCACCAAGTTCATTACTCTTTGTATGCATATTCCCCAAAGTACTATAAGAATTCTCAGGATTTAAAGTGGTAACAGTTAAAGACTTTTCTTCATTATTCCTCTGTGACTCATTGTCATGCCGTGTTCACGAAGGTATCCCTGGCGACTATGGAGCCGCCATTAGGATGTCCCACCTTTTTCCTGTCACTTCCTGTTATTCCGCTCTAGTCTTTTTTGTCTTCTGTTTCCTCGTTTCCATACTTAACCATGCCCTTTTTGTTTTGGCCGGCGCATTGCAACCCTTTGCATAGCGCTCCGGCTACTCGCTCTGCATTCCCTCTGGTTTTTGATGTGTTCCTTTGTCTACCGGTCCCACTCCGTTACTTTTTCCCTTCCTGACTTGCTTCTTTCCCCAGTTCTAGCTCTCCGGTTTGCCTCCCTTTTTTCCAGCCTTTACTGTTATCTTACTTGCCTTCCTCGTTTCCTTAACAGTTTTCACCGTTGTTTCCTGCCCTTTTCCACACATCTGCCCCGCCCCCGTTCCTCGCTGCTACCCTCTTCTGCTGTTCTTGGCTTTCCACTCTTACCTGTTTCTTTTCCGTCTTCTTGTGACTTTGTTCCGCAGCATCCTTCTCGTTTCCCTTTTTGTTGGCAACGGCTATCCAGTCTACGCTTGGAATCCTTACTCAAGAGACAGATCGCTTCCAGTACATCCCATCATGTGACCAGAATTACGTTTACCAGTTCCATCAACTTACCTGGATTTTCTGTAGCATCTACTCAGCAGTCGATCACAACATCCAAGAGAGGTTTTTTCAGCTTCCGCTTTTTTCCTCTAAGTTCGGTCTCTTCGGGAAGGGGCTCTTTGCTTTCCTGTTCTATCAAGTGGGCAGAGTGGCTTCTAACCGCGGAAGACCATTTCTCTTAAAAAACAAAGAAGTCAACGAGGAGAAAGGGGCGAAGACATAAATCCTCATCGGAAGATACAGATGAGGAGGAATGGGTTCGGGAACAAGATAGTTCTGATTCAGAGAAACCTTGTACAAAGCTTCACACTCATAGGGGCTTTCATGTTTATAAATGTCTGTGACTTTAAAAGTATTTTTCTGATACTTACTACATAACTGTGATTATCTTCAACTATATTCTCACAGTCAGTTTGAGAAAATAACAACTCTTTCTGACAGCAAGCCATTACATTTTCCATTATTAAGGATATTCCCTTCCCTGAGGAAGACAAATACTGCGTCTCATTCAACAAAGTCCTCCTATTTTCCTGGAGCCATTCTTGTCCCAGGTGATCCTCCCGGCTAACATCGCCCCCAGGGTTAGGATCAGGGAAATGCCTTTTCCTGGCCACCTGGGAGGGGACTTTAGGTAGGTTTTTTGTGTGGACTCATTAGGATCCATTACATACCCTTCCCTTAAAGATTTGACCTCCCAATCCAGGTTTTTTTCCTCCCCTAAACCATCGGCCTTTCCCGCATTTTTAGCAGGTTCGCCTGTTTTCCCATTCAACTGGATCCTCTGAAAATGTTTCCCTTGAACCCAAGAGTTTTGAGGGCAATAAAAAGAAGATGTTTTCTTTATTTGGTTAGCAAACGATTGACTAGGTTTCAACTTTATCTGGGCTACTTGAACATTCCATTCATCAAAATGGGGGACCTCTCTACCGAAGAGCATTGGTGTAGGAAGGTTAGGTATTACTGCCATCAATACCGATAGAGTTTTGTCCAGAACGGTAATATTAAGCTTAGTCAAGGAATGTCACTGTGATTGTCCATGAACACAACTTATATTCTTTTTGTAGGAAAAGTTGCAACTGTGCCTGCACTTATTTGCGCCAAGATAAATTACTGGTGTATTTCCTTTTGCTATGAATGACAAATCCAAAAGTTCTGTTGTATTTGATAAAGTTTTTTATTTTGAATTTTCAGCCCCTCTTGGATGACACGTGTTTCGGCGTACAACCTGCGCCTTTTTCAAATCCGGGCTAGTTTCATTAGTCAAGACAATGAAAAAAATATAAAAACACAACATTCAGAAACTTTTAAATGAAAACCATGTCAATTTCAAAAACAAAAAAGAAAAGAAAAATCTTGTCAGTGTTTAGTCCCATACCATATATTATTCAAAAACCACATTACACCTCGTGCATTCTAAGGAACCAGACTTTTATAAAAATAGACATATGTGCGCCATTGTAACGGAACAAAGGTGGAAGGGAGGGAGGTTAGGAAACTCCTGCTAATTGTATTTCATCTTATTCAAAGTGCTGTTTACGGTATCATTGCTGTCACTAAATGTGATTGCCTACTTTATTACTGCCAGTGGGTTACATGTAAATCATCTCTTACCCTCTAATGTGTCATTACGGTTCACAAAAGAATAATGTTCTTGTTGTAAATGAAGCACTTTTAGTCTTGGGCTCAATCCCACCTGTGCAAACGAGCAAGTGTAAAAGTCAAATTACTTGTTTCAATTTTGCAGCGTGTAGCGTGCATACTACTATAACACATGATATATGCAATTATAAACAGCAATTGTTCACAGTTGCTGGCTTCTGTTTAACCAGGCGTGGTACTGCCTGGGTGCTGACATAACAATTTTAGAATGCATAATGTCGGTAAACACATGCTAAAAAAAGTTATTTGGGACTAAGTCCCATCATTTGCAAATGCATTTCAGTTTACTGATAAGAGGTTATGTTCAGCACGATATGAGGCGTGTAAGTATCTTGAAAGGTGGGCTTCCCTCCCATTTCCAGGGCTTACCTGAAAATTCTGATGCTCGCGCTACAAGCGTCGGGTTTCCTCTCACTTGGGGCTTTCTGCTTGTTGTTAAAACCCCTAGGGACCTAAGTCCTTCTTCACTTGCTGTTGTTTTGGAAACGTGGCGGCCATGTTTTGGGATGAATATACATGTTCCTCTGTATGTTAGGTTAGTATTGCCCCTTTCCAATCCCTGTCATAAATCACCAGTCGATTTTAGTTGGTAGAAAGACTATTAAAATTTCAATGTGAGTAAATGTTTGCCAGCATAGGTAATTGCTAAACCCAAATATTGCTAAAATATTGTGCAGTTAGCAAAACATTTTTTATAAAAGTAAATTTCGAGTGCAATGCCTCAAAAGTAAGTAGTTGTCACTGTTTGTACCAGAGTGTGAAGGATTGTGGTTAGGGTAGTCATTTCACCTTTTATTTCTATTTTAGAAAAATCCTCACCTGAATATATCCTAGTTCTGAAAGGACTAGAGGGCACTTGGAGAATAGGTTCAGAAAAAAGGGGGGGTTATAGTTAGTGTAGTTTTAGCATCCTATTACTCTGCCTGTGTTAGTATTGGTAGTCCATATCCCCCGATTGCAAAGGTGTGAGGGATTCTGGTTAATGTAGTCCTTATGCCAGAATTTTGTATTTTTATTTTTTTAAATTTTTTTTAAAGTTTATTTATTTTGGGAATTTCTATTTCGCACATGAATTTCGTTATGGGCTTATGTTATTCCTCTTTCTAGTTATATATTCTGGCCTGATCTTATCCGGCACCACATTGGCCTACTCGTGCAAGTAGTGGTGATCCGTATCTCCGATGAATGGTGTTTATGTTCATTAAAAAAGTACAGTAGACACAGTATGCATTCTCACTCATAGTGTAAGTGAGGATTGAAACATGTGACAATTATATCATAGGAAGTGAACCATCTCATTGCCCGAGTTCAGACCTTGTTCAACAGTTTTGAAATGACAGATCAGTCTGGCTTCTTCCTGCCGCAGACGTAATTCTTGGTCACCTCCACGTTTGCCCATTTTGATCTTCTTAAGGCCCACAAATTTGATGTCCTTTTTATTATGTAACTGATGGTGGTGTTGCCAGTGATGTGACAGTGGAAGGTTCTTGTCTTGGCTGCCAATTGTTGAAATGTGCTCTCTAATTCTTGTTCTTAATTCTCAAATGGTACTTCCAATGTAAACCAGATTGCAAACACATATTATAGCATAGATAACGTATTTTGATCTACAGTTTATCTGTTCTTTAATCCGAGTTTTCACTCCTTTCTTGTCTGTGAACATATCTGTATTTGGTACTGCATAATTGCACATGGTGCAAAAGCCACACTTTCTGAACCCCAACATAGGTTGCTGTAACCAGGTTGTTGGTCTCGTCTCCTCTTTTTCTGGCAACAGTGATGGGCTTAGGATCATTTTCAAAGTTTTAGCTTTTCTATATACTATCGTGGGATGGTCCTGGATACATTTGCCCACGTGTGGGTCTAGCTTCAGTAGATACCAATTCCTTTTAAGGACTCTCTTAATTTCTTTATTATTTGCGGAGTACGTAGTGATGAATTGAATCGTATTGTCTAGTTGTGTTTCCTTGATTCTTTGAGTCAATGTTGATTGTCTCGTCATGTTTAGAGCTTTTTTCCTTGCAGTTTTAATTGCCTTTTGAGGGTACCCTCTAGCTGAAAAACGATTTGACAACAGGTTGCATTCTTTCTCAAATGTTGATAAATCCGTACAGTTCCGTTTTGCACGGATACATTCTCCTTTAGGAATGTTTCAGATGACTGGTTGGTGATGGCAACTTGTTGCGAATAGTGTAGAGTTTACTTCCGTTTTTTTTTCTGAAGGTTTATGTATGTAATCAATTGGAGGATACAAAAATGGTTAAATCCAGGAAGTCAATTTCAAAGTTGCTGCTTTGCCGGGTAAATTCCAAACCACATTGGTTTTACATTTACTTGACGTAAAAATGATTCAAGTTCATCTGGTGTTCCATTCCAAATAATTAATACATCATCTATGTATCTTGACTATTTTATTGTCTTATCCTTGTATTCTTGAAACTGATAGATAAACAAATCTTCAAACATCCCCATTACTAGATTAGCTAGGGCCGGGGCGTACTTCACGGCCATGGCAACCCCACGGATTTGTCGAAAAAATAGCTTCTGCTAATCAAGGGCTTTTATCCCCTATATATGCATTCTCGAGGTATTGACACCGTATAAATCTTTCATCTGAAACATCATTTGAAATCTATTCATGAGACTATCACATCACCTTCAAAGGGCTATCACAGTATGCCTAAATAGGTGTCTGTGCAGGAGTTTGGCACTTGCAAACTTGTGAGTGTCCAAATTTATGCTGTCAAGGGACTTATCCCCATTACATATTTTTTGGCGACTCGGAAAGGACCTCCCTGGATTCGCCTATCTTGGAAATCGTGAACTTTCATCTTGCTGCCCGGCGAGTCTGCATGAAAGCGGACGTCTTTGCCGTGCACACAGAGACTGCCTGACCTTCAATTTGGAACGTGTTTCCCGATTGGGTCAGCACTCCTCAGCCCGCCCTCGTTCCCGCCACCTCTTCACTTTCAAATACATCATGCACAGCGCACCCGCGTGCGCACATGGAAGTTCACAAAAGTACTGTTGGCTGTTGCAGGCGACTCGGAAAGGACCTCCCTGGATTCGCCTATCTTGGAAATCGTGAACTTTCATCTTGCTGCCCGGCGAGTCTGCATGAAAGCGGACGTCTTTGCTGTGCACACGGAGACTGCCTGACCTTCAATTTGGAAGTAAATATTGAACACTGGGAACACTGTTAAGGAGCAATTACGTTTAGCGCTGTTTTAGAGGGATTATGTTTAGCGCTATCTTGTGTAACTACGCTTAGCGTCACACACTAACATCCTTCCCTCTCACTTGCTTTCAGCGTGTTTCCCGATTGGGTCAGCACTCCTCAGCCCGCCCTCGTTCCCGCCCCCTCTTCACTTTCAAAGACATCGTGCGCAGCGCACCCGCGCGCGCACACGGAAGTACACAAAAATACTGTTGGCTGTTCGCTGCTTCGAGGATTTGGGATGTTGTGATTGAGTTCTATAACACTCTGGTATTGATCCAAGATCTAACTCCGATCTGTGCCTGGGTAAGATTAATTGCAATAAGCTCTCACATAGTAATAGCAAACTCTATGGTGTGTTGCCCTTGGCTCTATTTTACATCAGAGCCCCTCAAACTCTTGCCTTACTGGCGTACTTGTATACTCTAAGTGCGTCCCTTTTATTTACTAACTTAGGATTGCTAGCCTAAACTAGCCAGATTGTTAGCCACTTACCCTTACCAATCAACTCGACCTGTGCTACCATTTTCTGGAATTCCACGACATCTATTCATTCCAGTCATGGCGGCAGGTTTACGGAGTAAATGCAATGACTTGGGTATTATGACTCTTACATCCTCTAGCATCGATTCACTTGTTTGTCATGGCCGTACATCATACATTGAACATGTTGCTTTAGGAGCACCGACTTCAGGTACTATTGGGGAGGCCAATGCTCGTTCAAACTTGGCCCCACATGTGGTCACGATCCATGCTAACGAAACGAGATCATCATCCACTCCTAGTCCCGTACTCTCCCATGACGATAGAATCATGAATAAATCTTCAGAGATGCCCTCAGATGAACTACATGGAAGTTGTTCTGAGGTGCTGCTATCCAATTTATTCACCAGTGATCACCATGATGTTACTATAAAAAATATGGTTGCCCTCGATGATCAAGTGTCTCAGGCCATAGGTACATTAACTCCACTTCTCTATGGCCAAATCAAAAAGTCCCAAAGAGCTCCAATACAAACATCTGATGACCAAGATTTTTTAAATGAGCCGGATAGAGGGAGCTCTCAAAATATAGACCTTGAATTACCACCATCTCGCATGTCATATTCATCCGATATTGCAGATGTCTCTATTAGGCCCTTTCAAATTAACCCTTTAGATGGCCCAATTGACTCTGGTGAGAAAGTCATGCGATCTCCACATACCTTTCCCGTAATCATTAAAATACACGATCTATTAGACAAGGGACATGACCTGACCCACCTGGAATTGAAAGAGATAAAAGCCACCCTTCATCATCTATGCTCCAAAATGGACAAGATAGAAGGCTTTATAATTGCTGCTGACACCCTACGAGCCATAAACAGCAATCCTACTCAGGCTCCCCAGGTCCATTCTGAAAAAGCTTCTCAACTTGGCGATGAGCTTAGCACTGACCCTCCTAAACCGCCAAGCACTTCCCTTCCCTCCCTGCCATGCAATTGCACGTCCGAACTAAAAGAACTTAAAGCTCAAATTGAAGTAATGAACTCTACTATTTCTTCTCAATTGATTAAGCTGATTCCCCTTGCTGATGGTCCGGATAGCCCTTCAACATTGGTGAAGGTACTTGATGAACAACAGCTGGAGGAACGTGTATCCTCCAACTGTGAAAAGAATTTCCTGTTCATGTCTCGTCATGCAAAAAGATTGCACCTCAGGGCAATGAAAAGGAAGGCTAAGAGGAGAAAGGAATCTATAGTTAAAAAGTCTGATAAGGATGTAACTAATATCAGCATAGAACCGAGACCCGAACCTTCCCAGATTAATGAACAAGAAATGGTCATAGTAATTTCCGATGAAGAAAGCATTGACATTCAGCTATTAACAAAGGAAAGTCAGGAAGCATTAATATCGACTCCAATCATTAAGCTTAAATTACAATCCAAAAACAGAAGGATCGAAGCTATTCCGAAAAAACGAAAGGCTCCAGTGAAAACGGCACCAACCAAACCTCTTCTAGCTGATGTTTCTACCAAAGGCCCACAAGCTAATTCAGTATCAATTATTACTGGATCAGAGGCCAAAGTGACCGATGAGACACCTCTCCCACACTTGAAATCAAATTTGAACAGCTATTTCCTGATTTCAGGAAGAAGCTGTACAACTAGAAAAGATGTTACAATTGAACATTCTATATCCAACAACGATTCGGAAACTAACACCATTCCACAATTGGTACTGAGAAAATCCTACAATGCGGTATGCACTGAGCCCCTATGCGGCTCAGGGATTCCCGTAGGGGAAAATACGAATTGTAACAACAAGTTCTCAAATATGATCAATGGTAAAGGAAAAGTCTCAGTATTGGATATAGAATCTGAACAACTCAAGGCAAACTCTGCAGGAGCCACTTCCACGGAGGATGAGTTGCTCCTACCAGACAACGAGTTGGAAATTGTACACTCTAGATCACTGAAAAGGAGCAGTACCACTGACAAAGAGGAAGCAAAAACAATCTTTGCCCCTACTCGCATTTCCATACATGGCCCAGCTTTGAGTAGAGCTGTTCCCGAGTCCAACTCTAACGACTTCGTGAACCCTCATCAAGAATCTCTTGAAACCCTGAAAAAAGCCTTGGTGGAGGGCACATGGGGTATTGAAACACTCACCAAGATGCTTCCTGGTCTGTCGTCAACGATGACCGGGGAGAATCATCGCCACCTCCTTGTACTGAAAAAATAAGCCCTGTGAAACCTAATCATGAAATATTAGAAATCCTGAGAAAGGCCCTATACATCAAGACTTGAATACTGAAACCCAAAGTAAGGTGATATCAACACTTGTATCGCAGATGGTGAAAGGGGAAGTCTCTCATTCCCTTCGAAGTGAGGTGAAAAAACCTGAGAACCTGCCCGAGGTTGTCAACAATCATCATCTTGTTGGCCTTGAAGGTAATAGGCACTCAACTGCAGGGAAGCACATTAATCAATCTTTTATCCTGTCGCTCTTCTCTCGCATCCCACAACTCAGAATGGTGAAATCCGAAGACATCCTCAGGGTGTCTATCGCCCATACCGACAACTGTAGAACAGTATGCTATCTGAGCTCTGAAACGATATTGAAGTTCCTTTGGTTCAATCGTGATGAGCTCAAAAACCAAGGTCTAAAACTATTCACCTTTGAATTGGAAGCAAAAGCCAATGATTTCCTTGCCTACATTGACCCTGCCATTGCCGCGAAAGCAGCAAGTAGCACTGATGTTCAACAAACTACCGGTAGTGTTGATGGAGACTTGCACACACTCCTAGCGCACGTAGCGATAACAAAAGGTATTCCATGGCTCGAACCAATGGTCACTGCTATCCTAGGATCTAAAATGTCATCTATTTCCTCATAGCCTGCTGAACACAGCTTGCTTAAGGTTCTTTCATGGAATACCTGTGGCTACGCTAACTTCACGAGATGGCACGCATCACTATTGACCAAGAACCAACCAATGATTCTTTTACTACAGGAGACAATGAAATTGACCACATTTATCATACCTGGGTTCTCCACCTATTGCAAGCTTGCAAAAAGGCCTTCCCTAGGTCGTCCGAGTGGTGGACTTGCAATTGCTATCAATAACTCGGTCAAACTCCAGTCAAAGTGGGAATGGGAATCCGCAAACCTATAGGGTGTACTTGTACAGAATAAATCGTCAAAAAGGATCCCTTCAATATTAATTATCTCTCTATACTGGAACCCTGCTGCATCACCGATTGTAGCAATGCTTGATGAACTGGATGAATGTTTAGAGAATATGTCCAGTAAATACCAACACCTAGAAATTATCATTGGTGGTGACTTCAACTGTAGGGAATTGAGTGAATGTGGTCCAATAAAGCCCTCATATCTCTCACGGGGAAGAGGTGCGCAATTCAGAGAGTTATTGGGAAATCGGGATATGGATACAGTTGCAAGTAATGAGGTGAAGGCTCAGATCACATGGTCGCGTGGATCTAAATCATCAACAATTGACTTCATCTTTGTTACCCGAACCCTGTCTTCTCTTATCTCACCTTTGCAATGCAGTCGTATTTTAATCAGCGACCATGCACGCATAGATTGTAATCTGAAATGGGAATGTGGAACATTGGATATGGTACCAGCGCTGGCACTAGTTGAGATCGACCAACCTCAAATCTCCATTAGATGGAGTCAAGGATTGTGCCAGCAATTTGTTAACTATGTATCACAGCAAATACAATCACCCCGATCTTTCAACAATGAATCTGAAACTTCGGGATGAATTGTTACTCTGATGTGATAAACAATGCTCTCTCCTTTTTCAGCAAAAAGTATATTTGGAGTGATCACCCCCATCCGTTTGATTCCACCAGTAAAACCCTAAAACGAGAAAAAAACAAGGCTCTCAGACAACTTAAAACATCAGGTCTGGGAGTAGAACTCTACCGTTGTAGCTGGGCTCAAATTCTGAAAGACTATAAGAGGAACTTGAAACATGCTTGTATACTGAAATATAATAGAGAGAACTGTGACCTTATAAGAGCTATAACCATGCACGATACAAGAACAATATGGCGCACAATTAAAAAGGATGATAAAGGAATTTCTCTAACCACATCCTTTTGCATATCTGAACGAGTATGGCGTGATTACATAACAACGAAATACCATATTCCATTGAGATTTGTATATGTTCCTGACGTTCAATTGTGTTATAGCAGGATCGCCCGCTTGAAATGGACACAGGAAGATCTTAAATGGGCAATATCAAAAATATCTTATTCGAAATGAGCAGGCCCTGATGGCCTTCCTCCTTGCCTTTACAAAGCTGACCCTGAGTTTTGGATGGATATTCTGCAAACCAATTTTGACTCAATTATTAATACTTGTCATATTCCCCCCTCATGGACTACAGCAAATATTGTCCCTATTTTCAAAAAGGGCGATCCTTCTCTTCCACAGAACTATAGACCTATCTCTCTGATACAGATGCGAAATTGTTTGCTATTCTTCTTTTACACAACCTCGAAAAATTAATTGAAGAAAACAGCCTTTACTCGAAATACCAAACAGGTTTCAGAAAAGGTATGAGTACCTCGTTGAACGCTGCTGTCATGTGTCATCTGATCGCAGGTACAAAGGGAAAGAATTCCCAATCCGTATATATAGCCATGATAGACATGACATCAGCTTTTGATAATGTAGTACGAAACCTCCTGTGGAACAAACTGAGATCTATGGGAATTCCTACAGTATTACTTTATTGGTTCATCAAACTTCACACCACACTTCGTATAAAATAAAAATCTCTGCAGATGGTAGAACAACTGATCCTATCAGTACGTCCATTGGTCTCAAGCAAGGCTGCAACCTAGCGGCAACCTTCTTTAACCTTTATCTTTCTGACCTTGATAAGGAATGGGACCACAGCAATCTGTTCTCTGTCAAAATTGGATCTCTACGACTGAAATGGATTGCATTTGCAGACGACATCATAGTTTTCGACCCCACACCTGCCGCGCTGCAAACTAAGCTATTGCTTTTCCAGGACTTTGCAGTCGCCCACAATCTTACTCCAGACCCTGCAAAAACAGCTATTTTAAAGTTCGCCACCAAGCAAAACAGTAAGGGATATCAATGGGAGATCATGAATACCCAAATTCCATGTACTTCTAGTGCGATATATCTGGGCTACAATTTGACTGTTCAAAATTCAATTAAAGCATGGACAAATATAATTAAAAACAAGTCGCGCCCTCTATTATCCCAATTAAAAATTATTTATTCAAAATACTGCAAATTTTCATTAACACCTATGATAGACTTCTTGACACTAAAAATTGAATCTGTTATTCTGTATTTCATTGATATGTGTCTAAGAGACGTCACTGCAATTTTGAACTCTACGCAGGGATCACTGATAAAATCTGCCATGCACCTTCCTATGTGTATACCAAATTCAGTGATACGTCACGAGCTTGGGTTGGTTGCATTATCTACCCTTTGGAAATGGTGTTAACTATCAGGTTATGTAAAGATTCATTTTGCACCCAAAAACTCTTTGTACGTTGATTTGAATAGTATGTTGAATTCTTCCACTTCTGCCTCCTTTAACGAATATCATATTAGTATGCAGCACATCTTGAACTCCTTAGGAATTACTATAGAAGTGTAATAACTTTATAATAATAAAGCACTTGAAGCAAATTATCTCTCGCCAACTGTAAACGACACCTACCTCCGTGATGGTCAACCCTCTCAGAATAGAAGCAGGAGGGAATTACCTGAAAACCCCTCTCAAACCCAGCCAAAGGCTAGGTTGAAGTGGAGTCTCCAGGGGAAACCCCGAAGGGAAAAAACCCTGTGATGTGCTGCTGGGGAGCGTGGATTCTTGCAGCGGCTGGTGGAGGGTCACACTGGTTTGGCTGTTAACCGGAATCTTGTCAGGGAGGATTCTGATAGAAACAGAGTAGAATTTCAGGTAAGTAAGGATACAGAATCCCTAATCAGTAGAGTGGTAGGGATATAGAAAGGCAGCTTACCCTGACAAGCCTATTCTCTTCTAAGCTTTTCTTTTTCAATCGGATCTGATAAGTTGTCAAGGTGCCTATTATAATATTTAAGAGGTAAGGATATGTCCAGAGTAAAGACACGAAGGTGCAAGAAATGCTGTAGGATTTGGAGTCTTACCAACAGGTTATAGCCCAAGCAAGGAATTGTAATGAGCAGGATAGAGGGCTTGATCTCGAGGGAACTGAAGATTGAATAGTAGGTCTGAAGTTGAAGTCTAATGTAGATGTTAAAAGGTAAACAAGATTAGAGGGAGGAAACCCCGTGAGAAACACGGAAGCACAAATCGCTAGACAGAACAAAAACACTACCAGAGAGAACAGTCGGGAATACAGGGAGGTGGCTTCCTGTTGATCCGCCGGGCTCGGAAAGAATTCGAGATTTCTAAGTTTCCAGAAAACGGAAAAGGAAAGAGAAAAAGGATTGAAGCTACAAGGAGCGGTCCTCTGAAAAGCAGCAGACAAATATCTTCAGATAAGAAGGTAGCAAATTTACGGTGCGCAGCGTGACTCTGAATAGAGAAGCAATGCGTAGTACCGAAGTTCCTGTTGCCGGAAATACCATTCCGGAAGTTGGGGGCGGAGCTAATCCCGCGGTCCGGGGAGCGAGAACAACTAGTGGGCGGCTTACAGTCTCGGGCTCCTCCATGTTGAGAGTCCCGATTCTGGGTTGAACCGTGGGTATCACGGGTATCGACTCCTGGAAGTGTGAAGCAGTGAGCTCCCACAGAACAGTTGTAACAAGAAGATGTATATCATCGTCCCGCATTTGCAAAAAAGAAGCTTTTTGAACAGGATTGGAGGAGCACAATAGAAAGTATATCAACATACCATATGTACAAAGAGTATGGAGCTTTTCTCAAACAACGCATTCCCCGATTTTAACATGTGGTTTTATTTCCATGCAACCATACCCGACAATCTTACATTAGGTATAGATTGAATTTATACCATACTAGAGAAAGAACTGCAAACCGGACCAAAAACGGTGAACCCAAGTTATCAAAATGCCGTTTTCCTTCTTGTAAAGAGCCGATTGAGTCCATGAAACATCTCATCCTTGAATGCCCATATTTCAAAACAATAAGGAACAATCGGCTCTCGAAATTTGTGAACATTGATTTTGAAGATTGCATGCAATTTCTCTGGGTACGCATGATGCAAGGTACACACAAACCTTTTGATATTTGAATTGGTCAATCTGTGTAAGCATATTGAAAAAGAATTGCTGAACTTTTAAGAATTAGAGGGTATAAAGTGTTTGACACAATATCCTCTATTTTGAACCTGTCTATAGGATGACGTAAAGTGATATGTTGTAAATGTAAATGTAAATATTTTAATTTTTGTATTCTGTTTTGTAAAGGTTCTACAATGTTTTTTTGTAATTGAACCAAATACAAATAAAAAAAAAAAAAGAACCAACCACAAAAGACAAAAACCCTAAAAAGGCTAATAATCACCAAGTAACCCCGATTTGGTCGCGAAGGTACAGGCCTATGATATCTCAAAAAAGTTCCTCAATGTTAGAAAATTATATTCTTTTTGACCTATGGGTTCCCAATTTAACGGAAGAATACTAGTTTGGTTTGCTGAACCTCTGCTCAATATGTCTAATTGGGCCCAAATATTTTTCTTGTGCATTACTAAAAGGATACGATAACTATTCTTTTCTCCAGTACAAAACATTGTCAGGGTTTCTTTCAGATCTAGCTCTGGGAGAATATATAGGTGTTGGACTTTCTCCAAAAATTAATTTCGCATGGATTGTGTCCTCCCACGTATTCCTCATCTTATGAATACCCCACATCCAGCTTTAGCTGCCTTCGAAAATGTTTTCAGCAGAGGGCACTGCACGTCGATGCCTGTCAACTCGATGTCCCTCGAGTGCCTCGTCTCTGTGTCATCGATGGTATGTAGCATGCTCAGCGACCATTAGCTTCAGTTCTGTTTTTCTGCGAGAGCTATCGCTTTGAAGATCGTCATGCTTCGATTCCTTGACAAGAAACCTTTTGTTTAGTGAAATGGCATTGTCATTGGCATCATCAACTCTGAGATTGGGGTTCAAATAATGTCACGACTGCAGGCGAAAATGTCCCTTACAGATCCCCATCGGGTGTGTCTGTGGTGCATAGGATCCACTCATTTAACATTGGAGTGTGGGTTCTGCCTATCGATGACAGCAAAAGACCAAAAAGAGCATATCGGGAAGTTAGCTGCAGGTAGGACACATAAATCCACTTCGACAACCCCATTGATAAAAGCGATCCTCCGACGAGTCGAGAGATGACTCTCCTCGTCGATTAAAAGCTAAAAGGTCCTGATCACGCAGGTGCTCACACCACTCGTCATCATCCTCACGTCGGCTGTTGCATGTCTGAGCGTATTGAAGGATCCTTAAGTTCTGATGGTCAGTACGGACCTCCACTGGAAACTGTGCTCCCAATAACAAGTGTCTCCACTCCTCAAAAGCCCTCTTGAACGCCATTGTCAATGCAAATAGCTAAACCCTCGAAGGATATCGAGAAAACTTTCACTCCACTGCCTAAGAAAGACTTTTTTAAGTCTCTTTACTCCATTTATGAGGATGATGAGCCATCTTCGGATGAATTCTGTCCCTTTGGGTTACAATATGGGACACAAAATGTTCCAGATGCCTTAATTTCAGAGGACTCCAGAATAAAAGACCTTCATGAAACCCTACAATCTGCAGTTGGGTTGCACACTTCCCCAGAAATAGAGTTTGGCAGACCAGATCCCTCAGACCATGCCGATGGATCTTACAGACAACTGTTGTCTAGGGTCCTAGAATATCTGGAGTGGAAAAGGCTTGCACCACTTTTTGAGCAGGACGACCTGGCTGATATTTTAGATAAGGGACCCCAGGAGGACTCTATTCTTCCTTTCCATGTAGCTCTACAAAGGAGAGTTAATGCCAATTGGGAGACACCGCAAATCCAGCAGTGAACAACAAACTGACAAGTAAGTACAGAGCGTCAAGCAGTGACCCCTACTATCTGACAAAGCATCCAACTCACTAATGTTTGGTAGTTCAGGCTGCCACTTCTACATCCAAACAAAATGCATACCCAACTACATCCCTGGACAGAGATGACAAGTATTATGACTTTTTGGCTAGAAAGGTTTTCTCTGTGTGGAGTATGGCCCTTAAATCGGCAAATGTCACTTGTGCACTGGCCAAGTTCACGTTCAACTTATGGGATTGCATAGCTATGGCGGCTGAACATATCCCCGAAGGGGATAAACGAGACAGCTTCTTAAACATTGTTAAGGATGGGAAAGATGCAATGTGCAAATCCCTCCAGATTGGTCTCAACTCTGCTGACAGTATCATTAGGGCTATGGCAGTTAGCACTATAATGCACAGATTTGCCTGGTTGAGAAAGTCTGGTTTTGCTCCAGATGTGCAGTCTAGACTTCTTAGCATGCCCTTTGATGGCACTAATTTATTTGACAGCAAGGCTGACGAGAGCCTGGAGAAGCTGCAGACCTCCAAAGCAGCAGCCAAATCCCTTGGCGCTGCAATCAGACAGCCACAAACTCGCCCCACTTGTACAGCTTGGCGGGGCAGGTCCTTTTGCTATTACTCCTTAGTTGGAAGAGGGAGAGGACTGTTGAACCAAAGGGATCAGAGAAGATTCCCCCGTGGTGGACGGGAAGAGATGCTAAGACTGCCCAGGCAGTGGCTGCTTTACCCTCAGCAGCTGCATTAGCCACTTCAAAACCTCTCTGGGGCCTTACTCCCCAATACGCTGGTATGAGGTAGACTCTCACAACATCTGAAAGAATGGCAGGCTATTCAGATGCATGGGCATTGGAAACAGTTGCCCAGGGTTACTGCCTTCCCTTTCTAAAAAGGCCTCAGGATCAACCACTGGGGAACAGCTCTTTCCAAGTTCCGCATCCGCTCCTTATACAGGAAATTTTGACCCTGCTGGAGAAAGGTGCTATAGAACCGATACCTGTAGCGGAGAGGAGCAAGGGTTGGTACTCCCCTTACTTTCTAATTCCCAAGAAGGACGGAGGATTGAGACCCATTTTGGACTTAAGAGACTTGAACAGGTTCCTCAGGAAGTACAAGTTCAAGACGGTTACCCTTTCTCAGATCTTTCTGGCCCTCCAGCTTCAGTACTGGATGGTATCCTTGGACCTTCAGAAGGGTTACTTTCATGTGCCAAACTATCACAGGCACAGAAAGTACCTAAGGTTCGCCGTTGGCAGTTCTCATTATCAGTTTTGAGTTCTGCCATTTGGGCTGTCCTCTGCCCCAAGGGTTTTCACCAAGTTGATGGCGGTGGTGGCAGCGAGTCTCAGGGGAGGGGGGATTCACGTCTACCCCTACCTGGACGATTGACTGATCAGAGCACGTTCTTTAGAACAGGACCAGGAACATCTCAGCTACACCTGTCACTCCCTTCCCAAACTGGGCTTCTCTGTCAACTTCAAGAAGTTCCTCATGATACCATCGAAAGGCTCCAATTTATCGGAGGTGTCCCAGACCCTTCCTTGGGAAAAGCTTTGCCACCCGAGGTGAGGGATCAAGACATTCTGCAGATGGTCACCAAATTCCAGAGTGCCCAGCGTCTTCCGGCCTTCGATTTTTTTTTTTTGAGGTTGCTCGGCCTCCTGGTCTCCTGCATTTTCCTGGTGCCATAGGCCCGTCTGAGAATGAGATCCCTTCAATGGGCCCTCAGAACTCAATGGTACCAATTCTCAGGCAGGATGTCAGACCTCCTTCAGGTTCTGAGCAGAGTCGCACAGGACCTTCTGTGGTGGGCCTGCGAGGACAACATTTTGAAAGCAGAACCTTTTTGGCAGCTATGGCCGGGGATAACAGTAGTGCCGGACGCCTCACTCCCAGATGGGAAGCACATGCCACCAATCTGACAATCAGCGGTCATTGGCCTCCATCAGAGTCCAAACTACACATTAACCTTTTGGAGCTGAGGGCAATCAGACTAGCGCTAAAGGCCTTTCTGACCTCGGTACCAGCACAGAATGTCCTGATAATGACAGACAACACAGTGGCCATGTACTACCTCAACAAGAGAGGAGGCGTAAGGTCACTACCACTGTGCAGAGAAGCAATGCAGCTCTGGTTCTGGGCAATTTACGAAGGAATCTCTCTATCAGCAGTTCACCTAGCCAGAGAGGAGAACCTGGCGGCAGATGCTCTGAGCAGGCAGAGCACAGTCTCCCATGAGTGGGAACTAGCCCAGTAAGTCCTTCAAGAGATCTGCACCCTTTGGGGAACCCCTCAAATGAATCTGTTCATGAGCAGTGTCAACCGCAAGTGCGAACTGTACTGCTCTGAGGAGCTCTAGGAGACGCTTTTGTAGTGGACTAGTAGTTTGCACTCCTCCAAGCGTTTCCTCCGGTCCCTGTCATTCCTCACGTGATCAGGAGGTTGAGAAAGTTCTGATGGCCAGCAACTAAATCCTTAAACCGCTGCTGTTGGAACAAATTCTGCAGCTGGTGCAGGGATAAACATGTGGACCCTTTTACATGCAGTACACCTATGGTGTTAGCATTCTTGTTACATCTGGCCAATCTGGGGCCCCAGGTTGGTACAAATAAAGGGTATCTAGTAGCGCTATCTATTTTCAAGTGCTCCTCTGAAGAGGTATCTTTCTACAAGATATCACTGGTTATACCATTTTTGAAAGGATTGACAAATGTTTTTCCACAAGTCCCTTTTCAAGTCCTGTTTGGGATCTCAACCTAGTTTTGAAATTCCTAATATGTGCTCCATTCAAGCCTATCCACTCCTGTCCTTAAGATTGTTAACCATAAAGACCATCCTTTTAGTGGCTCTTACATCACCCCGTAGGGTGAGTGAACTTCAGGCCTTGTCCTGCAAGCATCCTTTCACAGTCTTCTTTAAGGATAGAGTGGTCCTTCCTTAAGGTTAAACCTACCTGTCTACCAAAAATTGTGTCTGAGTTTCATTTAATTTACTTTTTATTTATGTATTTATACCGTGCCGTAAGCCTGCAGGCATTGGGCGCCAACATAAAGACATTAAAACAGATGACAGACAGGCCACAGGACAACAATTTACTCAAAAAGTCATTCTACCTTCTTTCTATCCCCACCTCATCCTGGAAAAAAAGAGGAGAGGCTACACAGGCTTCACCCAAAACTTGCACTTAGCTTCTACATTTCCAGAATGTCTAAATTAAGACGAGACAATCAACTTTTTGTTGGTTACACAGGCCATAAGTTGGTATGGCGGCCTCAAAACACACTTTATCTAGGTGGATCATCCTAGGAATCTCAGAATGCTACAGATTAGCTGGAAAAGATCCTCAGAGCACATTCGACCAGGGGCATGGCTACTTCCTCTGCCTTACAGAAGGGAGTACCAATCCAGGATATTTATGCAGCTGCAAAATTGTCCTCAGTCCACACTTTCACCAAGCATTATAGACTAGACTCTTCCTCAGGCCGGGAAGGTGTTCATGGGAAGGCAGTGTTACATTCTGTACACATAGACCAATAAGGAACTCATAAATACTCATTTGAAACTGTCAATTCTGACTCCCTCCTCCAAAGATGCAAATACTGCTTTGGGAGTCTATCATAAAATGGGAAATATGTGGTGAGGACACAATCCATTCGAAGAACAAGTTACTTTCCCATGGTAACCTTCTTTCGACTGGATGTTCCTCCCACGTATTTCTCATCGCCTCTCCCACTCTACTGCGCAGTAGAATGTCCATGTAATTTCAGTTTTGCTGTTCCAGTGTGAGTAGCTGTCTGGTTAGGATAAACCAATAACGTGAAAACGTAACTGAAGCCAATCGATGACTTCAACACCAAGACATTGAGTTGACCGGCATCTACATGCAGCGCCCCCCTCTGGAAAAATATTCTGAAGCAGCTAAAGCTGGATATGGAAATATCATAAAATGAGGAACACGTTGGAGGAACATCCAGTCGAACGAACGTTACAATGGGTAAGTAACTTGTTCATCTCTCCTCATCCTTTAATATGTTCGGAAGTTGCGAAACACATTGATATACAGAATGTTCAAAACTCCCTCATCTCAAACAACCCAATTCATGTGAAACATTATTTGCCGAAAAACCTGGATCTCTAAAATGGGAGCGATTATTAGTAGAGATTTCTGAGATGTATTTGAATGTGGGGATAACACTTTATAATAATGTTTTAATTAAGTGATAAGGAGTTTTTTGCTATCTTTAACACAGCAAGGTTGTTTAGTTCCAAGGTGTGGTTTGATTGTCAGCATTTGAACACCATGAATAATCTGATTGTTCTTTAATTAGGGGTTCAAGTTTGGGACAGAATGATGGATTCTTTTCAAAACAATTCAACATATTTCCTCTTTCTCCTTCCTGCTTAACCAACGTAAAATTTGTTTCATACATTTCACAAACGGGAAACATCTTTCTGGACTCTTGTTGAGGATTTAGGTTTTGAGCTTCTGCTTGGTTCTAAGATTGCCAAGCAACATCATATATCAGCCTTCCCACTCTATCTCTTCTGTAGATTTCATAAGGATTCATTGATAGATTCAGGATCATAACTTTTAGTTCTTTGCCAATAGAAAGCACAGGATATATTTTAAATCTAGGTCCCTGGTCATGCATAATATAAGCAGATATATACATAGGAAATTCTACTTCTAGCTGCAAATAAACCAAAAAGCGTATCCTTCACGGAATAATATAATTCTGGGGAAAGAACAGATGGTACATATTCCCCCCCCCAACTGGTTTTCTTATTGGAGAAATAGCTTGTCCAGGCAGTCTAAAAAATGTTAGCCCAACATTCATCTGAAGTGGTTACCGATTATTAGGATCTTCTGGAACTCATTCAGAACCCCTGATGGGAAGAGGATCAGACTTCATTTCTTCCCCGGAGATAGATGTAGTAGTAACAGGGACATTAGGGGAGGTACATGATCTAAGAAGCAGGGGGTGGAGGGGGAGTATGTGTCACAAATTGAGGGTTTGTCAGTAATGTCCAAATCACTTTCTAGTTCTGTTACCTCCCCCTCCTCCTCACCTGAAGAGATATCTTTGGAAGTCTTCTTTCTTCTTTCCTTGGCTGACTATTTCTTTTTTAGAAGATACGGTCTGCCACGGAACGACGCCACACTGGTTGCGGAGGACTTCCGGAAACCAGGGGCCCCGGGACCGTGACAGCCAGAAAAGGGGAAAAAGCCACGTAGGCAAAAAAACCGAAACCTCCTGCAGGAGAGATGTACTTGGAAAGGGCACCGATGATCAAAACGAGACACGGAACTCTGAACAGGTAAGAAAAGTTTCCATTGCGGCCCAGAAATTGAGGAGAGAGTCCTTGTGGAAGTGGGGGAGGGGGGCTCTGACGAAGGAGAAGCAGAGAGCAAAGACAGGAGCGAGAAGCCGAGGAGAAACACCAAAGCCTCTCGGAAAGAGGAGTGGAGAGGAAGCGAGCGATAACAGACAGAACAGCGAGGCGGACCAGTAGGAAAGCAAGAAGAAAGGGAAGGCGAAAAAGAAGGAATGGAGAGAGCGGCGGCAAGGACCCGAGGAACGGCAGGGCTCAGCAAAGCCAAGGGAAATAACCAGGAGCGTGGCAACAGCAAGAGAGAGAAACACACACAGTTGCAACGCGGCGAGCCGGCGGCAACTGTACACAGATAAGCTGTGGGCGGCCATGTTGAAAAAGACTAGACCGCAGCCCAGGAACGCGTCAAACGTAATGGGACTAGTAATGGCGGCTCAATTTCCATCGGTCCCAATGCTTGACGAAAAAAGGGCGCATGACAGTATGCCCCCCTCCAAAGCGGGAATACCCTGGCTTACCCGGATTGGCCCGATAGAACAGTTTGATAAGACGGGGGGCCTGAACATTGGAACTGGGCTCCCAAGAGTCCTCAGATGACGGGTAACCCTTCCAAGAGAGTAAAAATTCCAACCATCCATGATGATAACGGGAATCCTTGATCTTGGCTACTTCATACTCCTCTTCCTCAGGACCCTGTTCCTCTACCAAAGACCCAGAGGGGCTGTTGGAATGCTAGCCAAAGCCGGACGTAACTGAGAAGCATGGAACACAGGATGAATCCTTTTCATGCGAGTGGGCAGTTGAAGTCGGAAGGCCACCGGATTAATTTGAGAAGTCACCGTATAAGGACCCACAAACCTGGGTGACAACTTAGACGGGTGAATCCACCTTGGAAGAAATTTGGTGGACAACCAAACCCTTGATCCAGCCTTAATTGCCGAGTGTTTGTACCAGTCGCGAGCGTGGACCAGGGCTGCCTTAGCGGTTCGATGGGCTTCTGTAATCTGCTGTAAACGGTCCTCAATGGCAGGACATACCGCTGCAGATTCTGAACCCGGTATAATGCTTCTCGGGTGAATACCAAAGGTTGAGAAAAAAGGCCTCAGTCCCGTGGCAGAATGGATGCTATTATTATAAGCAAATTCTGCGGTGAGCAGTAGATCATAACAGTTGTCTTGTGTATCATTAGTGTAGAATCGAAGATATTGTTCCAATGTTCCATTAAGTCTCTCGGTCTGTCCGTTAGTCTGAGGACGGAAGCCTGAGGATAGCGCTTGTTCGATTCCCAGTCTCTGACAGAGAGCAGCCCAGAATTTAGAGGTATAATGACTTCCTCGGTCTGAGATGATTTTAGTAGGCAATCTGTGCAGTCGAAATATGTCACGCACAAATACCTCTGTCATCTGGGAGGCCGTAGGGATTCCCGGGAAGGGGGGAAAAATGAGCCAATTTGGTAAGTGTATCGATGGTGACCATGATACACGTGTGACCTCGAGACTCTGGGAGGTCAACCACAAAATATGTAGAAATTTGCTCCCAAGGGACTCTAGGTAAAGGAATCTGTTCCAATTATCCTATGGGTTTCTGATTACAATTCTTGCTTCGAGCACATTGAGCACACGCTTGGACATACTTCTTTATGTCTGATGACATTCCTTGCCAAAAGAAGGATCTTTGAACAAGAGCCTCTGTGTTCTTCACACCCGATGTCCTGTGGTGGGGTGGTCGTGACACCAAGATATCACCTTCTGCTGCAAGCTGGCCTTTGGCACAAACAACCTTTTGTCAACAAAGCATAATCCGTTTCTCATGTTCACCTAAATATAAGGTGAGGAAAAAACGGGTAATGATGCTTTAGTGGTGGCAGACCTGACTTGAGAGAGAAATGATGAGGCAAAGCCAATAAACTCTCTGTTGGGAAACAGTCTTTCTTTAAGGCTCTGTGAAGAATCTTCTGTGGTATCTCGACGGGAGAGTGCATCTGCAATCACATTTTGAGTATCTGGTACAAAAGTGATCTCGAAGTCAAAATGAGCGAAGAAGTATGCCCACCTAGCTTGGCGGGTGTTTACACATTCCATATTTTGTAAAGATCTAAGATTCTTGTGATCTGTCCTAATGAGAAAGGGTTGACTTCCTCCTTGCAACAGATGCCTCCACTCTTCACATGCCAATTTGATGGCTAATAGTTCTCGCTCTATAACGGAATAATTCAGTTCTCTGGAGGTGAGAGTCTTTGAGAGATATGCAATGGGTTGTTCTTCTCCTTCCTCTTCCTGCAGGAGAACAGCTCCTACCGCGTTAGCTGAGGCATCTGCCTCTACAATAAACCTTTTGGTTTGATTGGGTTGAACCAGAATGGGTGCAGAACTAAACCTTTGCTTCAAAGCCTGAAATGCTGTTTCAGCTGCAGGAGACCAAACGAAGGGTTGATTTTCTTTCTTCAAAAGAGCGGTAATAGGAGCTACAGTAGCCGAAAAATTTTGAATACATTTCCTGTAAAAATTAGTGAACCCCAGGAATCTCTGGACCTCTTTTATTGTCTTGGGAGATGGCCAGTCCAGGATGGCTGGGACCTTCTTATTGTCCATCTTTATCCCTTCTTTAGAAAGTATGAATCCTAAATAATGGACAGATGAAACAAGGAATTCACATTTACTGGGTTTCACTAAAAGATGGTTCTCTTGTAGGCGACGGAAAACTTTGTGGAGATGACTGATGTGTTCTTGGTGGGTCTTGGAAAATACCAAGATGTCATCCAGGTAAATGATCACTGAATGAAACAGTAAGTCTGAAAATGTGCGGTCCATGAACCGCTGAAAAATGGCAGGTGCATTAACCAAACCAAACGGCATGACCTTATACTCATACAGACCATAAGGTGTTCGGAACGCCGTTTTCCATTCATCGCCTGTCCGGATGCGCAAAAGATGATAAGCATTTCTCAAGTCGAGCTTAGAAAAAACTGTGGCACCTCTCACGGCCTCTAGTATGTCTGCAATCAGAGGAATGGGGTACCTATCCCGAATGGTTACCATGTTGAGTCCTCTATAGTCAAAACAGGGTCTAAGCTCTGTAGAGTCTCTCTTGGCGATAAAAAACAACGGGGTGCCAGCTGGAGATTTTGAGGGTTGAATAAGGCCATTGGTTAGGTTGGCGTCCAAGTATTCCCAGAGCACTTCCTTTTCTTTTAGAGAAAGACAAAACATTCTGCCAAAAGGAACTAAGGCATCGGGTACTAAATCGATAGCACAGTCTTCAGGACGATGTGGTGGAAGATAGTGGTCAGCCTTTTCCATAAAGACTTGACGATATACCTGAAACTGAGGGGGAATCAAGTGTATAGTTTGTGGTTGAGCTTCTACCGCCTGTAGAATTGCTGGTAGGTAACTGGCAGATTGTAAACAGGAACGTTGGCAATGGGGGGACAGAACACTGAGGGTGTTCTTAGACCAGTCTATTGTGGGATTGTGCAGGCAAAGCCAAGCATGATGTGTAAATGAGCGGGCCGAATAATCTTGAAAGAGATTTCCTCCTTATACTGTTGGATGGTAAGGCTGATTGGTTCTGTGGAATGGGTAATGGGACCTGAACAAAGAGGAGTCCCATCAACTCCCTCTACCTTAAGATCTTCCTGGTTAAGAATGCGTCGGATCCCCATCCTTTCTGCCCACAAGGTGTCAACAAAATTGCCCGCTGCTCCGCCATCTATAAGAGCGAGGGTTTCCACTGACTTATCCCTCCAGGACAAGTGTAGAGTAACCACCATCAAACGAGTATCCTCAGACTGTGTAGATGGTGTGATGGATAACGAAACATAGGGACTTTCAGTAAATCCTCAAACCGTTGTCCCCCCCCTAGGTTCGAGGCACCCCGTTTCCCGTCCGCCTTGAAGGGGCCTCAGGACAATTCCGAAGCAGATGTGAAGAGGATCCACAATACATGCAGAGACCCAAGTCTCTACGTCTCTTCCGCTCTTCCTGAGTTAGTGGGCTCTCATGGATCCAATTTGCATTGGCTCTTCCTTGCTCATGGTAGTCGATGAAGGTGAGTGAGGAGGGATGGGGGCAGGATAACTTGTTGTTCCCTGCCTCTCTTCCTCTCTTGCCTGCGTTCATTAATTCGGTGCTCAATCTGAAGGACTACTGACACAAGCTCTGAGAAAGAGGCAGGCCGCGGAACTCTTGCCAGTTCATCCTTCAGTTCCTCCTTGAGACCTCTGCAAAATATGGTAAATTGTGCTTGCTCTGACCAAGTGGATTCGGCGGCTAGTCGTTTAAACTTTGTGATGTAGGACAAAAGATCCATCTGACCTTGGTATACCTCCAAGAGCTCCTCACAAGCCAAGTAGGTTATTTTTGGTCTTTCAAAGGTCTGCCTTAGTTTGGTAAGAAAGGCTTCCCAATCTTGTAATACCGGATCATTTCCAGTGACCAATGGGTTGGCCCAGGCCAAAGCGTTTCCGGTCATGTCGGAAACCGCAAACCCTACCTTGCTCAGACCTGTCGAATATGCCGTAGGTCGGAAGGCAAAGTACACGTTACAGGCTTCAATAAATTCTTTGAGTGATTTGGGTGTGCCATCAAATCTGCCCTCAGACAGAGGGAGTGAAGGGAGATCAGAACGTGTCTCCCGAGTAGACACCAATTGTCGGAGTACATTGTTCTCAGCCTTAAGGTTCTCTACTTCATGATAGAGATTCCGGACTTCCACGTTAAAGGATTGAACTGCAGTAACCAATTCTTGGAGTTGTTCAGGGGTAGCCATCTTGGTTGGTGTTTGGCGTTGCAAACTGTCACAAATTGAGGGTTTGTCAGTAATGTCCAAATCACTTTCTAGTTGTGTTACCTCCCCCTCCTCCTCACCTGAAGAGATATCTTTGGAAGTCTTCTTTCTTCTTTTCTTGGCTGACGATTTCTTTTTTAGAAGATACGGTCTGCCACGGAACGACGCCACACTGGTTGCGGAGGACTTCCGGAAACCAGGGGGCCCGGGACCGTGACAGTCAGAAAAGGGGAAAAAGCCCAAAACCTCCTGCAGCAGAGATGTACTTGGAAAGGGCACCAATGATCAAAACGAAGTGTCCGTTGCAGCCCAGAAATTGAGGAGAGAGTCCTTGTGGAAGTGGGGGGGGGGGACTCTGACGAAGGAGAAGCAGAGAACAAAGACAGGAGAGAGGAGCGAGAAGCCGAGGAGAAACACCGAAGCCTCTCGGAAAGAAGAGGGGAGAGGAAGCGAGCGATAACAGACAGAACAGCGAGGCGGTCCAGTAGGAAAGCGAGAAGAAAGGGAAGGCGAAAAAGAAGGAACTGAGAGAGCGGGGGCAAGGACCCGAGGAAAGGCAGGGCTCAGCAAAGCCAAGGGAAATAACCAGGAGCGTGGCAACAGCAAGAGAGAGAAACACACACAGTTGCAACGCGGCGAGCCAGCGGCAACTGTACATAGATAAGCTGTGGGCGGCCATGTTGAAAAAGACTAGACCGCAGCCCATGAACGCGTCAAACGTAATGGGACAAGTAATGGCGGTTCAATTTACATCAGTCCCAATGCTTGATGAAAAAAGGGCGCATGACAGTATGACCATACCAATCTTCTTCTGACTCACTCTGATCAGAATCTGCCATATACATATTGGATCCCCCATCTGTATCGACTGATGGCGTTCTGACTGACACCATTTGGGAGGAGTCAGAAATGTGAAGCTGACAACTTTGTGACGGTTTCTCAAAAGATGCCATTTAATAAACTCAAAAGGTTGGATAAACGCCTCACTATACCTACCCTGATGAGGATTTCCCAGCCTAAAATAAACTAAAGGAAACGCTCTAAAAAAAGTATTCTGTCCCTCACACTTAAACATACACCAACGTAACATTATATAGCAATTCAACAGCAACAAATATAACAGTTACATTTACATCATAAAAACAGTTTCTCCTTCTAATCTGGGTGAATACACCTTTCCCAGATTCAGGCAGGATTGTGTTCAAGAGTTCCAAAAAGGTTAAGGATATCCTGTCTCGTATCAACATTCCACTTCACTTCTCTTTTTAGTTCCAATTTGATAACACAAAGTTCCAGCTTGTATTTTACCAACAGTTCATTAGTGGTTAATAAAGATTGCTGTACCAGTTCACAAAACTACTTTTTTGACAATATGAAATACTTCTGCAGCAGTTCACACAACACTTGCTTCCATGATATTAATTTGTCAGGATGATTTTGCTTTAATTCACAAAAACACTTCAGTGGTTCTTCGACTTCTTCTTCAAGATGTTTAACCACACCACAGTACTTCAATGACTTCCACCTGGTCCACTCCCCTGCCAGGCTTAATAAGACAATGTTCTCAACTCTTTTGTTCTCTCCTGCCAGAACAGATCAAAATACTATCTGCAAGTACTTCTGTGGTAAAGGTTAAACTCAAACAGGTTAGCAATGTCTTTTGCTCCACAACCACAAATATAAGAAACACTTCAAGGGAATACCAGTGTGATTGCCACGCTCTCTGCAGGTTATACTTCACTCCACACTTCAGATCAGCCCTACTGCCACTATTGTTTCTCCCCTTTTTCACTAACCAACTTCAAATAAGGCTTTTATTTTAACTTCACACTTCTTTAGCAATGTGGGTTTAAGCCATCCTCTCTTTGGACCTCCTTTTCATATGGGCCATAGTTTTTACCAACCCTGAAAGTATCAACTACCTTCTTCTGGCTTTGGCAATGTTGGTTCTTTCTTAATTGCCTGGCTATGTTTCTCTTTTGGCAATGATGGTTCCTCTTTTCTCTTATAGATCTTGCCCCTTTTTTCAGCACGCTCTTATTATGCCTCGCAAAGTCACAATTACACTCTTCTGGTATGGTAATCAAGTTCTAAATTTGCCATCTGCACCCTTTTAAATCTGCTTGGTTCACAAATGAAGAATTAACCTGGTTTACATTGGTTCGCTAATCAAAACGTTTCTTCTTTAATGTGTTTTGCTCTGTTTAACACGTTTCTCTAGTCAAGGCCCCTGGACTTGGCCAGTGGGCAGTTACAGAGCGCCCCGGCATCACAATCTATCAGTGAACTCACTGGGTCTGGCGTGCACATCCATTCGTCTTGGTGCCTCCAGGTCCTCTGCTTCTGTTTCCCCAGGCGGTCAAAATTCTCTCCTTCACGGCCTTCCACCACTCACGTCTGTCACCAGCAGGGCTCTCCTGGCTTCCACAACTCTCCGGGGCTCTATGGCCACCGGTGCTCGACAAAAAATGGGGAAACCCTTTGAAGAGTTCACTTACTGCTGCGCATCCTCGGCAGCTACGATCCTCATAAGGAGAGTCTGGCCTCCCAATGCTTTCCACTGCACCAGCTCTGCAATCATGGTCTTGAGTAAAGAAGACCCTCTCGAGACCAGCATCTCAGCTTACATTACATCTCTGCTTCTTGTGATCGGTCAGTAATGCTAATGCGAGGCAGACAAATGTTTCACTATCCCTACTCTGCTGAGGATTTCCCTGCCTAACCAAAGCTATCTGAACACACTCTAACACAGGATATCTGGCTCTCACACTAAGTAACAAATACACATAAAAAAGATATGGCAATGCAAGATAACAAACATTCACAGTTTCATAATAACCTTCTAATGTCCTGGGTAAATTCCCTTCCCCAGATTCAAGGTCAATTATGTTAATGTTCAACCAAAGAAAGAAATGTCTCAAATCAGTTATTTATGTTTCGAAGTCAGGGTTAACCAAAGTTCCAATGATAGCAATTATTTTCTCCTTGGTGAAATATCCACTTTCCACTTCCACCAAATAGCACCTAGGGTAATCCCAGGCAGGATGCTTTGTCACCACTTCAGGAAGACTTGGCACAGTTCAAAAGAAATGCAATATCTCCAACTGTCAGTAATCCAGAGTTGTTGGTTAACAGTTAGTATTGCCTTAGTTACAGTTTTACAATTCACAATGGTATATTTGTCAGGATTACTTCATAGTACTTCTGCTTCCACTTCTACAACTTCATTTCTACTTAATTCACCATGGGAACAGTCACCTTTGTCTCTCAGTACTCCACTTTATTTAGGCTACTACAGTGTTGCATCTACTGACAACTTGATATACCACCACAGCTTCAGTACTTTGGACTACTACCACAACTTTAGTGATTTATATTTTAGACAAGCTTCGACAAGACTCACTTCAGAGTACTTGAATACCTTCAAGTAGGCAAGGCATTCTTCCTCTGAATATCTCTTTTCAAAAGGGGCAGCCTCTTTGCCTTTCTTGTCTTTCTGCCACATGGTCTGCCACAATAATTACCTAGTTAAAAGACTCGCTTCTCTCTGTCTTCCACAGTCTCTGGCAATACAGGTTGTGTCAACTTCAAAATAGTCTTTACAAGTAGCCAGCTTCCCTTCCCCAAATGTACCTTCACCTTTCTGCCAGCTATCAGCCCAAGTGATTACCCATAAGCCTTGGTGACACTCTCTTAGCTACAGGTAATGCTTGCACACTGGTATTTTAGGCCGGTTAAACTGTTATTAGATCCACAGTAACAGTTAGTTCCCTTTTACCTCTGAGAAAGGTTGGTTTCACTATTAATATGGAGACTCTTGGCTTGGGCAATGCTTGCTCTCCTCTTCAATAGTAGATACACTGTTAAACTATTTAACTTCTTGCGCATGGAAGGTATGCTGCGTTAAAGTAAAGTATAGAGTTCAGTCTTCCTTTAGGAATCACAATTAGGCACACGTGACCATTCCTTGGTGTAGTTTTCACAAGTTAAAGGTTTCAACAGTTGTTTTTATCAAGGTTAGTCTTCTGTAATGGTCTTTGCAACGTTCACTCTACTTAATTAGTGACATGCGAACACTCCTTCAGATAATTACAGTCTCTTAAGGGTTTAAAGCAGCGTTTTCTCTTCATGTGAGTAAAAGGAATTTTCTAATATATGTGAGTGCTACTTTTCCATTGTTCAAGTATTGCTGCTTCAACTAGCAACTTCAGCTCACTTTAAACCACACTAAAGTGAATAGGGAACTGGATACTGTTCCCAGCAATGCTCGTGCAAGGTATTAAAATGCCAGGCTTCACTCACCGGCTTCTTTAACACATGTCTACGGGTTGCACTGCTTCTGCGACTTCTGCCACATTTTCGAATACTTCTGGCTTGTTAGGGACCCACACCCTTCATCTCTGAAGGTGTCTCTCGTCTGGCCTCACGTTTTGGAGCCCCTCTCGTTCCTGAGAGCCACGGCTTGACAACTGCTCCTTGCCTCGGTCTCCAACACGTTCTCTGCTCGGCAACCACAGCAATCAGACTCACATGGGGAAAGACACCGCTCCTGCAGGCCTTCCGCTGCACAGCCTCTGCACTTCAGAGCTTTATGCCTTCTTCTTTCTGCTTCTACTGCTACAGCTTGCACTCCAGTCACAGTTCCAGTTCCTTCAAATTGCCTGCACCTGAGGGGGCCTTTTATGCCTCTCAGGCTCCTTCAGGTGTGAGCTGTTAGGCTTAATTGTCCGACTACTGATACAACATGCCTCTTCAGCCCTCTTCCTTGTCCCAGTACTCATGGGATTTTGGGACTTGTAGTCCCCTTCAAAAAGGTTTTTTTCTTTTAAGAATTAAGTTAGTTTTAAGGGTAGATTTATTTCCTTTAAACTCTTTCTAAGATGAACCGTTAAAATTGGTTGTTACAGAGGAAGGCATTTGATTTAAGACACTTGCTAGATCCTTTAACATTATACCTTTGGAGTAAGGCGGGTGTTTATTCTTAAAAGATCTTTCTATTGACAAGGTTTTCTCCGATTTTACAGGACTTCTACCCATAGTCATAGATATTATATTTGGCTCAGGGACATTATAATGACAATATGCTGTTACCTGTTTTGGTAACCCAGAAAGGTACTTCCTTTCAAAAGACAAATACCATGTCTCATCCTCACGGGATCTCCTCACCAACACGCCCAGATACCTTCGGGTTAGGTGCGCTATATAAATAAACAAATAGATTAAAAACTCAAATAAACCTGACCCTTGTCTCCTCCCAGGTAATTCTCCCGCAGTACACCACCCCCAAGGTCGTGATCAGGAAGCATTCGCCATTCCCTGGCCACCTGGGAGGAGACTTTAGGCAGGGTTTCAGTGAGGGATCTGTAAGATTCTTCAACTTCTGCCGCCACGTGGAGGTAGGAAAACTCCTCCACCTTCTACTACTGCTCCTTCTCCTGGCCTGCACCTGACATGGCTTTTTATGCCTCCCAGTCTTCCTCAAGGGTGGGTCATTATTCCTGATTGACTGCAACCTGCAGTCTTGTGTCTCTGCAGCCTTTTTCTTCGTCCCAGTACTCTGGGATTTATGGGACTTGAAGTCCACAATATCAAATTCAGCTTTTTTTGGGAAATTATCTTACCAAGTTCATTACTCTTTGTATACATATTCCCCAAAGTACTATAAGGATTCCATAAAGTACTTAGTTTTACATAAGAGTAGAGTTTGTCAGGATTTAAAGTGGTAACATTTAAAGACTTTTCTTCCTTATTTTTCTGGGACTCATAGGGGCTTTGATGTTTATAAATGTCAGTGACTTTAAAGGGGTTTGTCTGAATCTTAGAACATAACTGCTTGTGATTATCCTCATCTATATTCCGTCAGTCAGTTTGAGAAAATAAAAACTCTCTCTGACAGCAAGACATTACATTTTCTGGTATTAAGGCTATACCCTTCCTTGAGGAAGACAAATACTGCATCTCATCCGACGAAGTCCTCCTACTTCCCTGGGGCCCTTCTCCTCTTAGGTGATCCCCCCCCCGGCTAAAAACCCCTCCTGGTTTAGGAACAAGACGGGTCTGCCTTTCCCTGGCCTCCTGGGAGGTGTAAGGAAGGCATGGTATTGAAGTAAGACAGACACATGTGACCACACTTCAAGGGGCAGAAAGATGCATATCTAAACCTAAATCTCCAGATGGGAGCAAGCTACGACCTATCGACTAATAATAATTTATTTATTTACACATTTATATAGCGCACCTAATACTGAGGAATCTAGGCGCTTTAGGCTTAAGAAAGTGTTTACCAAGTGCAGTAGAGTCCAGGTACATACATTGGGAAAGCCCAACCTCATATTGCAAGGCGGCTACATCAAACCATGCAGTTGCAAAGTGCTACTGTCCGGGTACATGAAATGGGAGAGTCTGGCCTCATGATACAGGTCAGCCGGATCAGTCCTAGTGGAGTCTTGTCAAAATAAAAGGGCCTATACTAAAGAACCTATTGCCAATCCGTACCGCTAATTTACAAATAGTGTGGAGGAATGTTCATGCAAAAGAAAGAAGTGTTCACAAAAAGATAAGTCAGGATGTTCGGGCCGTTGGCCTCCCTTCCGCACGTTTTCAGCATGGGGCAAGACCGTTCACTAGGACTAATTGCCGTTCACTTTATACTTATCGAAGACTTTCAAATGTACACTGGGTTTAGCTTGACCACTTCGATACAAAGTTCCTTTTTTATAATGAAGTCGCCATTCAGTTGGATACCTAACAGAGACCCTCGAATGAGCACCTACGTGGCGCCAGACCACTTTGTACATGGTATCTTATTTGACTTTTTCAAAGTACATTCACTCCTTTAGTTCCACTTGTTCGTTCCTCTCATCACATGCACGTCATACACTGTACTTTGTGGATTTCTTCATACTATGTTGCTGCTTGCAACCTTGGTTCAAACACCAGCTGATTTTGTATCAGTTTCTCTGACTCACCAGCTGTGCTGCTTTTACTGGCATTGCTTTCTTGCAGGAGCCAAGGATAGTACCACAGCGGCAATTGCTCCTCCCAGCCTGGGTTATCAACATGGGAACGCCCTGGATTCCTTTGATGCACATTATACAAATGTTCAGCTTCAGTCTCCGGTTTTAGGCTTCTCACTTTCCAAGGTTCGTGACAATAATGGTTTCTAGAGACCAAGGGTCCTTCCCTCTTTGCAACCCTCTCCGGTCTTGCTGCCTTACTTCTTGTGTTAAAATGCCATCTTGGAACTGCTACTTCTTTCTGTACTTTTACTCGTTCAGAGTGTGCTTTCATGCTCCACCTTTTATCCGTGTGAGGAAGTGTGATGGGAGTCAGGTGTGTGTAATGATCAGTAATTGCCTGACCATTGTGTTGGGACATGTCAGGTATACAGCTCTGGTGTTAGTCCATTGTCGCTAACAATTAATTGTCCTTGAGAAAGTGTTTGTGTCGAGAAAGGGGGGGTTTAGCTAGGTATTCTGCCTGGTAGGATGGGGAAAAGGTGTTACAGGGAAGGGGATACCACGTCTCACCCTTCGTTGTCCTACGTCCGCTCCCCCTCATCGAGGTGATTCTCCTGCACTGGTCCACCCCAAGAACTGGTTCCAATAGTGATGGCCGTGTCCTGGCCACCTGGATGACAGATACCCAGGGACTAGCGGGTGAGACACCTTCAGATTTCTCACAGAGGAGACTTTAGTTTGGGTTTTTGTGAGGACTCCCTAAGTTTTATCACATTAGGTTTGTCAAAAAGTGTTCATAATCAAAACAAATAATTAAATCCAACAGAAACGGATCCTCTGGATCCAGAGGGTGGTTCCCTTCCCCTGGATATTTAGGTAGGATGGAAAAAGTGTCACTTTCAAGCAATAATTTCTTCAGGATGGCAAAAGTGTCTTTGGTATACTTCTTCACCATATGCTTTTGTAAAATAAGTAAACTTCCTTATACATCTTTGATGGACCTCATAGTATACTATGCTGCCAGGAATCCTACAGTAGATTCTTCAGATCCCCTGGTATTCTTCCCTTTCAGGTATCTTGCTACAAGCTTTAAGTGGATTGCGTGGTGTAATCTCCTGCCAGAAATTCCCTAGTATATGTATCTGCCATGTATCTTCCCCGCAACTGTTCACTGCCTGATATATTCCTTTTTTCCAGGACTTCAATGTCTTTTAACACAACACAGTTGTATCACTTCACTGTATTTCTATTTGCTTGAGGTATGACTTCCTCCATCTTTCCCCATATTGATGTCCCTTGGGGAATTGCTCAAGTTCTGCTGCAGTGCTTATTTCTTTAACATTGATTTGCTTAGGTTTATACTTGCTCCAACTTTCCCCATATTGGCATCCCATATGTGGAGACGTGTTCAAGTTCTGCTTTTGTACTTCATTTGTTCATTTGTTTGGTATTCAAATATTCGTATCTGTTTTATTGGTTTACATGCCTGCCCACATGCCCCGTAGTCCCCTATGGCATTGGGTGGACTCACCAATGTTTCGTAGCGTTCCCGGCCCATGGCACATCATCGCATAAAGCTTCCTCTATGGGACAGCATCTGTCGCTCTGCAGACCTTTCTCCGGCACTGCCGTGGCTTCCAGCTCACCCGCCGGCTTCTCTCTGCAACTGGGACCAAAGACTGCTTCCTCTCAGCATCTTGGTTTTGCCAGTAGCTCTGCTACTGCTGGTGTTCGGATGATCTTCCAGCAGTGCCTGCAGCATCCTTCCTGGTCTCGCCCCATTCTGGAAAGTAACTCCGGTGATCGCGAGTTGCCTTCAGGAATTGTCTGCCTTCTCGATCTTCGGTCCGTTCCTCTCGCATACTGCTTCCTTTCTTTGCTCTCTCTGCAGTTCGAGCGTGGATGGCATTTTTAAATGTCCTGTACACTCGTGAATTTTCAAAACAGCTAGTCCACTCATTCTGATTGGAGGTTTCTTCAATCTGCATCAACTTCTTGCTCCTCTTCCTAGTCCCAGTAACTGGGACCTTACGGGAGTTCCCATGATATCTAAGATTTCTACAGTGATATTGTTCTGAACTTTCATTTAAGTAAACATTAGACACAGAAGATGTTAGGTTTGTATTATATATGTGTGCGGTTTGAATGGTATCTTGACTAGAGTGATAGTATGCCATCAGAATTTTAGGCATCAAAGGTTTTTCTTCATCGAGCGGGGGAAATACTGCGTCTCTTCCAATGGAGTTATCACTTCCTCCCAGCAGTCATCCATCCCACATGATCCTACCTCATAATATCATCCCCAGCATCAGGATCAGGTAGCGGCTGCCTTCCCCAGGCTATGTGGAAGGAGATCACTGGGGAATTAGTGATGACTCAATCGGATTAAACACTACTAGTGTGTAATGAAGTAAAATCATATTACATCCCCTTTACCCCAGCCCGGCTCTTGTCCTAAACCGGCAAATTATCAATTCCTTGACACAACCTCTGGTCCACAATAGATAACTCTTTCCTTGACATATACTGCAAGACCTAAAAACCCAGGAGCTATAATTCTCATGCCTGGTGGGACACATACTCATCTCCGAAGTATCATGATTTTTCAGTAGAATATACACCAGATTAGGAACACTCTCCAGAACACTTGTATAGTATGGAGTTTTCAACGTCACTGTGTATGCCTTGAAAAAAGTGTCCACCACAACCACTAGGAACACTGATTATGTCATTAGATATCAGCACTTGTATAAAGCCTAACATGCCACCTACCTAATCTCAGTAACATCTCTGGGGCACTCTAGTGTTGGCACAAATATAGCACATAACTTCTGTGAAGGCATCCTGAAGCAAGACACGGACAACAGATTGTCTTTCTTAACAAAAGGACTTTTATTTCAAATGTCCGGATGGATTAATGCCTAAATTGCCCTACGCTAAGGTGGGATTTCCCTATCCTAAAGAATCTAAGGATAATCTGTGTCAGTAAGTTCAACTTAAAAGTCTATCTGTGTCCAACACCTATGCTTGCCCTAACAACTAAATATGTAGAATATGTAGGGATGGCAGCACCAAAAGAAACCGTGTTCAAAATGAAAGTTCTGAGCTTCATAGCTCAGACTTGGTTCGGCTTCCCCTTCCCCAAGTTCAAATAGTTCCACAAAGAAAAGGCTCAGGGTTCCCTTCCCCAAGTGTAACACAATCCAAAAATCCCTCGGGGTCTTTTTCCCAAGTTCGCCACAGTTCCAGGGTATCTCAAGGATTCCCTTTCCCAAGATCAACACAGTTCCAGAATATCTCAGGGTTCTCTTCCCCAAGATAAACACCGCTCCAAACTGGCTCAAGTCTCTTGAGATTCACAAGTATTGCACAGTTCCCACTGGTACTCCTTTCAACTTATATCACAAATGCTCTTCTTCACTTCAGCACTCATATCACACAGTCGATTCTGGGCTCTTCTTGGCTCTGTCCCAGGTTGGGCTAGTAGGTCTTGGCGCAGTTGTCAGACCGCACGATCCACCCATTACAGTTCACGCAACCAATAACCCTTGACACTTTGTGATGCTCTTAATTCTTCTTGAGTAACACTGGTTTTCCACCTAGCACCAGTGTCAACACTTGGCATTTGCTCTGATTCCTTTCTGCTAACTGTGGGGCTTGATCATCACTTATTTGTTGACAGTCTTTTGGCTTTGCCACAACTTGTATGTCACCACTTGTATATTAGCAGTCTTTTGGCCTTGCCACAACTCGCATTCAACTTGCCCCTCCGAGTTCAACAACGTTTCTCATCACAATTGCTTTTCACTCTGTTCGAAAGAAATATTCATACCAACTGTCACTTTGTTTCTTAATGCTTGGAACAAACTTCACTTCTTTCAACATAGCACGTTATTCGTTTCCACTTGTGTTACAAATTTCACATGATTTACATATCTTTTCTTGAGTTTGTTATTCAATATTGGCGGTTCAATTTTTCCCAATACTTAGCACCTTTGTCATGCTGCCTTTGGATTAATTCGGGTTCCAAACCCTCTTGTTATGCGCTTCCCACTTAAGCTTAAACATTTAATGCATCGCATTTGCCCCAGAGTACCCTGGTATGAGTATTCGTTCTCACTGGAGCAGCTTAGCTTCATCAGGCATACGCGCTCCTCTCTTACCTCCCGGATAGGCGTCAGGAGGCACAGCGAGCCGCGCTCGTCTTCGGAGAAACTTGTGAGGGCGGGGGGTCTTGTGGTATCAGGAGTTCTCCGTGTTCCCCAGCTCCAGCTGGGAACCTGCATTGTCGTCCAGTGTTGGAGCTTTGGTCCTCTTGTGGCTTGCTCTGGTCGCGGCACCTTCTTTCTCCCCTGGGCACACACAGTGTCCTCTCTGCTGTCTGCTCCTCGCAACACTCCGGCCACCTTCTCTCCATGCATGTTCTCCCTGCTATGTGGGTCTGCTTTTAAGCACCCGTAGTCTCTCAGTTGTGAAACTGACTAGGAGTGCGCATTGCTCCCAGTCGCCTCTTCCTCATCCCAGTTTTAAAGGGGCCCATTTTAATATCATGGTGTGTGTGTGACAGAAGTATGAATTGAGAAAACCCATGAAGGAAGGGGGAGAGGAGGATTCGGTCTCCTAGGAGAAAGGGGGATATCATGTCTCACCTGTAGACATCCTCTCCCCAAGGTTCCTCCACCCAGGTGATCCTCCCTCGCATATCCACCCGCTGGGTTAGGATCCAAATGCTTTGGCCTTTCCCTGGCCACTTGAGAGGAAGATGCAAGGGGAGTAGATAGAGGATGCCCTCAGGTTCCTCACACTTCCCACACAACAGTTCATCAGGACCACCTGTGGGGCGATTGGACATTGGCACACACATGGTGCCTAGTCTGCCATAAAAGCATTTCTTTGGTCCACCAGTGTGGCACTCATGAATGGGTACAAATATAGTGCATAGATCCATCACTCGACCATTTCTCAGTATCACCTAAAGGGGCATTGGCAAACATATAAATAAAATACTGAATGAAAGGGAATCGTGCCTCTGCAGGGTTCACACTCTGGATACAAATACAGCCACTAAATAACTTCTTTAGGATCTGCTGAAACCCACACCTCAACCTCAGGTTAAAATAAATCAATCTGAATGGATGCTTTGGGAATCGGCTGAACCGCACACTACCTGTGAACATTCAACTGCCCCTTTTCATTTTAAGGCAGGGTTGGGGGATTCTGACCTACAACAAGGGACGTCGCCAAAATGCCAGGGGTAGCAGAAGTGTCATCACGCGACCTCTGATGACATCACAGGAGTGCGGCCCACACCGCTGGCCTAACGGCGTTGGTCTTCACCGTTGTTCTCTATTGTGTGCCATTTCACAGAGGCACCTTTCCAGCGGGTTTGCACCCCTCCTTTGAATTACATCTACATTAGAGGAATTGAAAGAACTGTAGAATTTTTTTTTTTGGTGGTCCACGTTCACTTCAACCCAATCACAGGAAGAGATGTAATTTGCCCCACCCCAAAGTGACATCACGGCAAGCGATGGAACACGACCTTTCAGCCCTCGACAAAACAGGAAGTGTCATCAAATAGCATTGTTTCTAAGTACACTATGAAAAATATGGTTACGATATCAATGTAAAGTGATATACATTTCATACAAGAATGGATCGCCATATGTATTGTTAATATCAGTGCGTATAGGCCCATGTTACCAAATCACTGTGAATGCAAGCAGACGTCCAAGGCCAAATGATAATGATGTGTTATTATATAGCACTTACGCTTACATACAATATCACCCCAACCTGTGTTGGTGCTCATTTATCAACCTCAGCAGGATGAAAGGCTGAGTTGACCTTGCTGGGAGTTGAACCTGCAATCTGCAGATCACACACACATTGCAGCAGCCAGCACTCAACCCACTGAGCTATTTTACCGGCTATAGCTAACATAAAACCAGCCACTCCAGAAACAAAGAGCCATATGTTGCTGGCCACAGCCCATAAGCCACAATTAAAAAAAAATATATATATATTTTTTTTTTAGGGGTAGCAAGTCATAACACAGGGGTAGCAAAGAAGAGCTCAGGGTCGCAGAAGCGACCCCTAAATTACGTCCATGCCCACAACCCTCTAAATAAACCTATTAATAACCTCCACTGTACCCCTAGACTGTACGGTAAGATTACCAGTTGCCTGGAGCCAGAAATTCACCTTAGGCTATAAATGGACTAACCTCAAGCATTCCCCATCTTGAAAGGCAGACCAGTAAAACAAGATGTCTGCATTACAAGGCATGCAATTTGTCTACTCACCTATCATTCAGAATTGGTCCTCCCTTATAACAGACATTCCTAGCTACACATGCTCTTTGTGGTGATGGCCACTAACTGCAGTACTGACCATCTGACCAATGGAATGTGATCATGGCATAGCTCAAACTAGGAGGAAAGGCAACTGTAACCATCAGCTCTTCAGCAAAGCTCACAGGGGAAAAAGGATAAAGAAGCAGGGGCCAGGAACAAAACATGTAATTTGCTCAAGATCACATTTTTGTTTAAGCAACGCATGAGTAAAAAATAAAATTGAAGTTTTGTTTTTCAACTGTCAGTTTAGCGACTGGACTGAAATTTGCTTGCAGATTGTTATGATTGGTATTATATTTTTTATTTTGAACGCCAACAACATAGAGACAAGATGATCATAAGTAATACAATGAAAACAGAAGCAATGGAAAGGGTACAAATCAAGTGGTAGAGCAACACGTGTTCCATTTGAGCTGCGACAGGTAGGATAATTGCATGGTGGAAAAAAAAGAATGGACGAAAGGAGAAGAAAAACACATCATGTACCATGACAACACTTAGATATATACACATAGATCAGATAATATATACAGCAGGACACTGCTGCAATAACAGCAGGGCAAAAAAATGTTATAATAAATATTATTACAAAGTCTTCATCCTGTAAGCATATTAGCCATACATATCCAGGAACAGTCACCAAATATAATTGAATTTATCTGTTTCCACTTTGTGCTTGAAAATGTCTCTCTCGTACTTGGACAAAGTCAGCAATTACTCCACCCAGTCATCAATACAGAAGGAATTGGAGGATTTCCATGCACGTAGGGTCATTCATTTTGCATGCATGCAACTTTGCAGCAGACGGATTTTCTTTGCAAATGACAGATCCATCAACAGAGTGACGTCACCAAGAGTCCTAAGAGAAGCCCTTCTAGGAATGGCACACAACAACACCAGACCCATTCTTTCAATGACTCCTTCCCAAATGTCTCTAGTCTTGTTGCAAATCCAGAAGAGGTGGTTCAACGTACCACTAGCCTGTTTACAATTCCAACATTGGTCACTCTCTAAAGGTGTCTTTTAAACATTTGTTCTGGGGTCCAATATGTCCTGAAGAATAGTTTAGTCTGATAAACTGAACTCAGGCAGATTGTTATGACTGAAGACCATTGACGCCACTAAAGACACAACCTACAATTTAATAGAATATATTGATTATATAGTACATTGCGGCTTGGAATATCTGTAGAAAAGCCTGGAAATAATGTAATTACAGGCTAGTTGTGACATCACAACTGAGCTGTGTAAGAGAGGCATGGTATCCCAAGTATGACACGGACACAAGAGAACAGTTTCAAAACCTTTATTATTAAATGTTCGGATGGGTGAGAGAACTCATATCTAGCCCTATAACTAAGATGGGAGTGATCTCAACCGTCAACATAAAAGAATACAGTCTTAGTCAAATAAAAATGGCCTATACTAAAAAAAATAATGCCTGTCCTTACTCTACTACAAAAAAATTGAAAAGGGGATGTGTAATTTAAAAAGGAAAATCATTGTTCAAAAGAAATATCAGGATGTCCGTGTGAGCCAACTCCCTTCCCCACGTTCACATCACAGGGGTTTTAAAGAGTTCTTGCCGGGTGGCTAGCTCATAAAGTTCACAGGATTCACACACTTGAAACCACTTGGTACAATTCATAATGTTAGTTTTTCAGTGACATAAATATTTCCACAACAGAATCTTGTCAGGCTTTCCTTGCCTTGATTTCAAAGACACAGTTTCTTTGTAGGCTTCCCTCGTCTTGGCTCCAAGCAACAAAAAAGACATCACAATTCTGGCACATCAATATTTCAAACCAGACCTCTCGAGCTTCTCTTGGTATAGGTCTGGGTTTCTCCCTCTCTGGTTTTTCAAGTTCATTACATCACAATTTCCCAACAGGTCCCTCAGGTTTTCCTAACTTGAGTCGGGATCCCTCCGTACTGTAATGTTCTAAATTTCACTTCTTGATTGTTGTTTTGCTTTCCCATCGAAGACTTTCGAATGTGCGAGGATTTAATATGTACCTCAGCATGATCACTTCAACTCTCACACTTAACACAGTTTAACCGTCACCAGTGCTTTCTGGTAAATGTAGTTTATAGCACTCTTGGTTCATCTTTTGCCTTCTTGGCACTTTGATCACCCAATATTCCCTTTCTGATAAATGCACAGCTCAACATAGGCTTCCTACCGTCGGGCTTGAACATGTCTTTCTCTATTGGGTTTCCCTCTGCCGGGCTCGAACCCGCTTTGACTACCGGTAACTTTTGTGCACTTAAAAAGAATGTTCGCTTTCAGTTCACTACAACTCCCAGAATGCACTTTTAACTTCAAACTTGGAATGTCCACTTTCAGATTTCTACCCCTCTTCAGCCACATGCATACTACTGGGTTGCTCTCTCTCTGACTCACCCAGGTAGCACGGCGCTGGCAGGTATCCCCTCTGGCTGAGGTCAGGGTCCCACCACCTGCCCCTTAGAGACCCTGAGATCTGCACTGGCCCCAGGGGAATGATCAATTGTCCAGGCCTGGCCCGCAGGGTTCTGTCTGCCTGATTCCAATACTTAGGAGGCATGGCTCCTGTGACACGCTGCAGCCCTTTCTTCTCACCGGGCCAGCGTCGTAGCACACCATCCTTCTTTGGATCTCCTTGGCAGCCCCCACCCTTTTGGCTACTCTGCTCCAGACAACCTTACCAGCTCGCTTCTGGTGCTTGGGATTTGATGAAGAGGAATCCTCTGTTGGTCTCAGCCTTGCAGCCTCCCTCCTGCTCTCCTACTGCATCTGATTTCTATCCCTCAGCAGCCTCCCGTTATACACCTGTGTGATGTTAATGGGCTGCAGGTGTGTGATCAGGGTTGGGTCTGCCTGACCTTGCCTGACTTCATTAGTGGGACAACATGAGGGTAGTTGGTTGCCATGTTCCTTCTAAGCCAGTGGTCTTCAAACTTCTTTGGCCTGGGCCCCCTCTGAGCAAAATTTGGGCAGGCCGGGCCCCCCAAAAATGCCAAATGGACAGTATGTATTGCACGCTGTCACTGCACCCTACTCCCACTATAGTCCCTGGGCTCCCCCACCTGCTCCCATCACAGTCGCTGGGCTCCCTCATCCCACTCCTACCCAGTCCCTGGGCTCTCCCCACACCCTCACACACTCTGGAATCTCCCCACCCTGCCCTCACCACTATCCCATGGTTCCAGTCCACCCTGCTCCCACCACAGTCGCTGGGCTCCCCCCATCCTGTTCCCAACAGAGTCTGAGGGCCAGTGGCGGCTGGTGAATTTTTTAAGTGCAGGGGCATAACTATTTCCCCCAAAAATGCCATAGCGACCGAGCGCAGTGAGGGAGCCTGAACCAATCAATGGGGTTCCGGGCGTTTCCCAAACCCCCCCACCCTGGTGAATTTTCTAAAAAAATAATGGGTTAAAATGTTGCATTGCAGAGCATACTTTAAAAAAAATTGGTAAATAGCCAAACAGTTTGCAATTGGTGCTGGGGGGCAGGCATGACATTTTTTACTGGGCATCTATGATAGTTGTCCAGTAAAAAGATACCATCCCTGTCTCCTGGGCCCCACTGGGCCTAACGCAATCAACATGATTATGTGTTTATGCAAGGTGCTGGGCTCCCAAGGGGGAAAGCATGGTATTTTTGACTGAACATCTATGATAGAAATCCAGTAAAAACAATACCATCCCTGTCCCCTGGGCTCCACAGCGCCTCAGAAGGAGAGCCGATTTTGGCAGGTGGGTAATGCCTTTGTTGTACAACCCTCCTTCCCCCTCTATCCTCCACCATACACCAAAACACACACATACACATACACATATCACTCTATCATTCATACAAGCATCCATCACCATACACTCACTCATAACACAAGCGTACACACATCCATACACATGGTTAAATAAAAATAAATGCACATAAACGTACCTTCTGCATTGGCCTGCGTGTGGGTGCTGAAACGCCCTGTTCCAGGCTGCTCTGTCACTATGTGCGAGGAGGCGCAGGAGCTCCCCTTCGCACACACAGACATGCAGTGCCCCAGCCAGCATTTCCAATGAGCTATGCAATGCTGGCGAAGCAAAACGCCCCAGCCTTGCATGGCTCAGTGAGCAAGTGCGGCTGGGGAACGGAACTGAACTGTCAAAGGGAAATAGTGTTTCCCTTTGACAGTTCAGCCAGCCCAGGAGCACTCCCTCAGCTGGAAAAAACAGCTGAGGTAGTGCTCATTGTTTCACTGGGCTGGCTTCTTAACTCCTCCATAATGGGTGGGGGATGGGTGGGAGGGCCATTGGGTGAGCGCCCCCTCGCCATTATGGATGAGCCGCCAGGCTTGGACTGGCCTATAGGGCAATAGGGCAATGCTGTTACCTAAAATGCAAAATGCTAGTGTGGGCCAGTCAAAATGGGCCACCTTTTTGGCCACTATGCAGTTAGTCATTTTGACCATTTTTGCTGAATAAATATTCTATAAATATTACAATTTGCTTACATTCATACATTTTAACACACAGCACCCCCTTGGGTACTATCAAACAGTCTGTGACTGAAGGAATGAATATCCATTTACAACTGTGGGCCACTTTTTCATTGGTGCCTGAGACAGTTTCATGCTCCAGCCTGACCATGTGAGCTGCCCCTGCCCATGTCTTCCAATCTAAAAGAAAAAGGGTGTTTTTTATTTTTTTAAACATTTCATGCTGGGCTCTCACGCCCCCCCCGGGGATGCAGCCGCGGCCCACAGTTTGAATACCGCTGCTCTATGCTGTGCGCATGTGCGCTTGCCTTGCTTCGTTCTGGGTGCTGCTCAGAAGATTTTTAGCAGCGCACTCTGGCAATTCTCACCTTCTCAAGATTTAATAAAGCACAAGCCACAGCAATATCCTGATATTTGCTTTCTCTTAAAATAACTAACTAGTCATGATATTCTAGCTCATTTACATTACACTATTATGCAAGCATGACCTTAAAAACCTAAAAAAATTAATTCAACCACAAGATGTAAAAATGTATACGAAAAAGTGGCTCCATGAACAGAAAAGGCTGAGATATGTCTGTACACGTTCCCCAAATACTGTTCCCTCCCACCCATGGCTCCTATGCCTCACTCTACCACGCATTTACTCTAACCTCTGCCCCAGAACATATTTAGATAATACCAGACAACCTTGAGTCTTCCTCTGTGGCTCTGTGAAAGGTTACCCGACTTGTGCCTACATCGACTTGTTTTATGTTTGTTGTAATTTGAATAACCTTCAAGCACCAGAACTTCTGTTACTCACTGTGCCTTATCAAAAGTGCCCTTTTGCAAGGCTTTCCAGCAACTACCCTGGCACCTCTGAGATGTGTCCTGCATACTGCAGCATGACTCAAAGGACTATGGAAATTCGACCACCTGCTGCAAGCCATTTCATCTTCAAATCCTGTTGCATCATCAAGAAGGCTGTCACCCTGACGTCCCAAAGCTACCTGCCTGAGAAACTCAGCATCTCCGGAGGACTGCGGTCCAACAGAATTAAGGAAATGTTCAGACTTGAACTCCGACAGTGCGTGCAGGAAGGAAAGAACGAGAAGACCAGCTTTCTCTGTTTATGCTTCAAGACTCTGGAACTTCCTCCTGTAAACATCAGACTCACCCCATCGTGGCTGCAGTTCAGGAAAGAGCTCAAGAATGTACTCTTAAAGTAATGGCTCCTCTGTAAAACATAGGTCCACATACCCTCCACTCTCCAACGTACCGAGACTCTGTGATCTGCTCCCCACTGTCTCTTCCCATGGTTGCTTGTAGATCCCTTGCTGCAAATTGCCCATCCTTGCCCTCTCCTATTAGCTCCCACTCACTTTTTATCTGCTTCCTGCACTGTGCTTTTCACCCTCTGATTGTAAAGTGCTGCGTTGCTCCCAAAGTTAGGTCTGTGCTCAATAAATACCCTAATAATAATAAAAGTAATGATAATAAAAGCATCGCCCACACTATGTAACCCAACTATTAACTCAAATATCTGATACTGACGGTAAGTAAGCAGGCTATTTGGATGTGTAACCTCATCCCATGCTTCCTATTCTTCCTATTGTTAGTACATATGGCACACAAGCGCTTTGAAGTGGTCCCCTTGCAAGTTAACGCATTATATAACTCAAATATCAATTTGCTCTCTAAGGATTTTTAGCAGACTCGTGTAATGCTCAGCGTCTGCTACTTTAGCATTGCTAACACTACCCTATATGTGGAGAGGAACATTGCAATATCATTTGCTTGCCATGAAAGGATAATGGGTATGGGCTATGGCTGGTATTACTAGTCTATAATATTAGATATTCAGACAATAGAATGCCTTTCACACAATCTGCATTCTTTCCTTGTGTTCAGAGTTGCATTGGGCATAGGCCTTGTCAAATTATTCTCTAACTTGCTGCTAGACAAAGCTGTTTCAATTATCAGTTGTATAATCCTACCCAATGATAGAAGGGGGTGGGGGTAAGTTGCAAACATTCTTGAATTCACTGTAAAATAATTGTGTACATGCAGATTCATTACATTTTCTTAAAATGCACAGAATATCATGATGAGGCACTACATTTGTTTTGCTTACAAAGTATTATGGGGATGCAAATATCCCAGTGAGTATTTTGCTGCTGCTATCCTTCACTTGTTACAGTGCCCTGTCAACTAGTATCGGAGGCTAGCACAGTAGACAGAAGGGGGATGGGGTACGGGTGGAAGGGCAGAGGAAAACACTCCTTGTGGATAATATACAAATTAGTAACTTTCAGGAACCAAGTGAGTTGTTTTGACCGTACATTACAATGAAGGAAATGTGTTTGTTTCCTAATGGATAGTAAATTCTAGTAACAGTCTAGAGAACTGCACCTTCTGTTTCTTTCTATGCTCAGCTGCTGAGAGCATTTCAATATAAACATGTGTTCTTCATTTATTGACTGTAATATCAACCTGCATCTTGTTTAACTGATAACAATGAATTACAGAGGGATCCCTAGTTACAGAAGAATGCACTCAAGATGTGTTACCTCTAAGCATTGATGCTATTAACTTCAGATTGTCTTACACCGGGCTCCATATCAAACCTCAGTAAGGCTCTTGTTGAATTTTGTCTAGGTTGTGGTTAGGAAGGGTGGGAAAAAGTATAGGCTGTATTATGTGCCCAGTCATTTGACTTCCTATGTTAGGGTTACAAGCAGGATTCTGATAAGAATTTACTTCCTACTTGGAGTGAAATTATTTTTCAGGGAGTACACAAATAATTAGCTTTGCCAACAGGGATACGTTATGCTTATTAAAAGATGTTCTTTCCCTTTAAAATTCCTCTTGAGATTGGGCAGACATTTTATTAGAGTTCCTTCCTATGCCAAAGCTGGGCACCTATTTGAAAACATATCAGTGGAGCTTTGTGGACAGAAGCCAGGGGTTGTCTCCTATGTGTTCATTGTTTCCCGTTTTTGATGGGCCTATTTTTAGGGATATGTTTCTTAGCTTTAAGGCTGGGTTTGAGTAAGGGCTGTCACAACTCACGGGACAATGTAATATGGTTAGTAAGCAGAAGCTAGGGGGTTTGTATCATCATATTCTGTGATGCAGTTATTTGGATGCAATTATCATCCTTAAACAAATTATAAGAGGCATGTTCTCCTGGCCCCTAAATTACTTAAAGTGACACATGAATTCCTATTGGCATGTTTTCTGACACTTTCCTTTTAGTTGCCATTATTCCATCTGCAATTATTGTATCCGGTCTGATTTTTCATAGCCACATCAGTTATGAAAAGCAGTAATTGTTTATTGTAATACACCAGAGTGTTTTTCCAGTGGCATAAAGCACACATTTTTCTCTGCATATGAGTACTTTTGCTAACTACTATGGCAGATCTTGAGATCTTGAACTGGTTGAGTTCTCTTTATAATCACATATAAAATATTTGCTTTTTTAGCCTATATATTTGGAAAAATTGTTGCGCGATGCACCTTTTACACAGATTTGTAAAGAATTTCAGTGGTTGGGAAGGGGAAATTCCTTTACAAACTCTCTTCAGAGATGGTAACTCACTAACTTCGTATGCTCACAAAATGGCCTACCTCGTTATTCCGTTGCGCACGTGGAAAGAAAATGTACATGAAAGGCAACCAGTTTCGCACTTAGAGAAAAATAATTAGAGGGAACATTGGTTGGTTGTAGTCTTTCTTCTATTCCGTAAAGGTGTTTCATAGAGGTAATCTGTGTTACTCTCAGTTGTCTCTTCTTCTTCCTAGTATTATGCAAAAATGGGCAGGGGGAGATGTTGCGAGTTTGAAAATACCCCAAAAAGACAGAGGGGGTGTGCGATTGTGGATGACTGGTAAAAGGGGGATACTGTGTCCCACCTAGGGTATTTCCATGAGAATGACCCCAAACTACCCTACTGTTAGAAACCTGAAGGTGTCTCACTGTCTAGTCCCTGGGGATCTGTCATCCAGGCGGCCAGGACACAGCCATCGGTTTAGAGTCCTGTTCCTGGGGGTGGACCAGTGCAGAAGGATCACCTGGACGGGGGGGTTCTGTGGGAGTGGGACACCAAAGGGCGAGACGCGGTATCGCCCTTCTTTCAACATCTTTTCCCCATCCTGCCATGTAGGATATTCCAAAACACTGCCCCCCCTTTTCAGACACGAACACTTTCGCACAGCATGAAAGTCAATAGACTAACACCCGTGCCGTTTACCTGACATGTCCCAATACAAGGGTCAGGCAAAGTCAGGCAATTGAGCACAATCACACACACCTGACGGCCCTTTCTCATCCCCACAGGAATAAAAGGTGGAGCACGAGAGCACAGGACAAGCAAGGCAGACCGCACAACCTAAGAGCTAACTCAGCACGGCAGTTCAAGAGGAGGAGAAAGACTGTGCAAACAGAGGGTGACAAGAAGAGAATCAACCTTGCCCTTTCCGATCAAGGCCTGTGAAGCCTCTGTGGACGAAAGAAAGAACATTAGACCGCAGACAAAGGCCAACCTGCATTGCAGCAAATGTCTATGGTACGCGAGACCCTCCTCCGCTAATAACCAAGCCTGAGAAGGACGTTGGTCTTGGTGGTACCAACCTTGACTCCAAGGATAAAAAAAGGCAAGTGGTTAACCAGAGCTGGTGAGTCGAGGGGAGAATCGATAAGAAACCGAACTGTGGTGAACGAAAAGTAGCCAACCGCTTATTTGAACTTTGAGAAGCTAAAGAGGGGGAAAACCAGTAACAGATGAGGCCGGCACCACGTGTGGGCGCTTAGGCAGGAAACTCTGGGCGATTACCCGATTTGAGAAAGACTACCGTAACCAGAAGGCCGTTGGAGGAGGCGAAGCGAGGTCAAAGTGGTCATACAGGGGTATTGTAAAATCCCCTGTACCATCCAATGTCTTTGACCAAGAAATTATTATGAAAGAAAGGGAGATGAGTCCTGTGTGGTGAACCTTGCATAGGAATTGTATATCGGAAAGGTTGGCAAGAGTGAACCTGTCGAAGGGATGCTAACGAGAAGGGGCGAGGCCTGAATTCCCTATGAACAGTGTGTTATCAGGAGTGAACCAAATCAAGGGAAATTCAGACTGCATTGTTTGAAAAGACATCAAGAGTCGTGAAAACAGGAAATATTACAAGATAAGGAGAAGTGAAGTGTCCCCCTTGTCATTTGGGGTCAGAGCCTGGCCGAGGGAGATCCAGGGGTGGAAAGTCTTGTGAACTGTCTGTAAAAGTTGGCGAGACTGAACCCGGCAGAGGGAAGCCAACAAGCAGGGGCAAAGCCCGAAGAACACTTAAGAAGACATTAAGGTTCTTGAAAGCAAGAAGCACTGAAAGACCAGGGGAAGTGAATTGCCCCTTTGTCAAATGGGCCCGAGCCCGGCCGGCAGAGATCCAGAGGTGAAAAGTCATCATCCAAAATCATACTTGAAACAGAACTTGTGTTACTCACCGCTCCGTATGCAGGTCAGGAAATCTGGATTAGGTGACCTTGGAGACGGAAGTTTATACAGGAATTTGCTGTTTAGCCTCCAGTATTCCAGCTCCCCTGAATTCAGGATTCAGGCTTCTTCAGAAAGAGGGGCTCTTCTCTACAATGTACCTCTCTGCTGTTTCAATCTGAACAGGCAGAGGTGTCATTTGCATAAAAGAGTGGGGAAAACGCGCACCGCCAAACCAATGCTGCAAAGGAAAACAAAGAGGATTAGAAGTGCTGTGTTGAGGAAGTAATGCAATAAGACAACAATAACTGATGGAAATACCTAGGCAAGGATTGGATTGGAGTGGAGTTCACAATGGGGATGAACCTTCACGGAAAATAAACCCAATACCGTAAGGATAAGTGTAAAATAATAGGCTCTTCTTACAAATAAGCAAACCAAAAACGGATCTGAAGGAAGGAATCTCAAGAGTTAATGATGTCCAGTTTGGAGAGTAACAATGACAGGATAAAATAACAAAAAGGCAGGTTAGTACAGGAAGGTATACCCGGGCGGCAAGAGGGTCGTACTAGTGACGGGTTGGTGCATGCACAGGAATGCGTCACAATAATGCACTTGGAGAGCTGTTCTCCAAGAATAATGCAGTCCAGGAAATGTACCAGTAGAGTCAGACAGAAAGAGGAAAATGTTCTAGGAATCCCAGCAGAGAAGTGAGGTATGACTGAAGCAGTTCAGCGGAGGTAGTGCTGACAGGAATCCCCAAATAATGCGCAAAGCTTTGTTTACCTTAAATGTTGGTACAGCCTCAGGCAGGGTGTAGAGCAGCTGAGGCATCCAGGAAGAATTAAGGCGAGGAAACTGCAAGGAGGCAGTGGGCGCGGGCAGAGACAATCCAATAGCGTTCCGAGTCGAGACCAGGGGTGCAGGAAGTCAACAAGGCGGAGTGCAGGCAGTCCAGGGGCGGTCCGGGTCAGCACCGTAACAGACTTTAGACAAGGCAAAAGGGAGTAGACAAAGCAATCCATAAAGACAGGCGTAGGTCGGTAACCAGGAATTCAACAGTACTTCGCAACAGGAGTTCATGAAGAGGACGGACGTAACCGGAGCAGGATGGCAACACCACAATTAGCAGCAACGAGGCGCCAGGAGAATGGCAATTTTAAACCACAGGGGGGCATGGCTTCCTTACGTGTCCACCACGCACAAATTGTATCAGCTGACACTGGTTCCTCCGGAGCGTATATAGGCGCCATGGCAACCTGTATCTGCTCCACAAGGGAGCCTGCGAGTGTGATTGTCTCTGCAGGGAAGCCTTTCCTTGCCAATATGTAACAACTTAGTGTTTGGCGGTTTGCGCCAGGAAGAGGGGGACCTTAGGGGGGAAATTGTCACGCAATGCCATACGTGGAATATAACTTTTGTGTTTGTTGAATTATTCGGCCCTCGAAAACAAGAGACTTTCAGTTACATAGAGACTTTGAACGATCGAAGCACCTGATAGCTGGTGCGGAACTGTCGGCTTGTGCTGGGAAAGCTCAAGTGTGTGCAGTGCTCAGGAGACCCACCTTGTCCCGTGATGAACATTTGGGGAAGTGAGACGCCTGGCAATCACATCCTGACTTATTATTTGTGAACACTTCTTTACGTATTGAACCCTTATCCCACACTCTTTCTGTAATTAGTCTTCAGGAATTGGCCATAGGTTTTTCTTAGTATAGGCCTTTTTATTTTGACATACCGCCACGAGGACTGCCTTGTTTTCATTTAATGGTCGACGCTTGCTCCCATCTTAGATTTAGGTTACGTATTTTTCCACCTTGCATTTACAGTTTAATAAACACCTTTGAACTGTGATCACTTGTGTCTGTCTTTACTGTTGCTACCATGAATTCCTTACACTACCTAGGTGATCCTCCCATGCTCTTCCACCCCCAGGGTTGGGATCCGAAAGTGACGGACCTCCCCTGGCCACCCGAATAGAGGATTCTTGGGGTCCAAATGGCAGACTACCCCTAGGTTTCTCACACCTGTAATAAGAAAATGACATCACAACTGCTCTGTAATCAGTTATTAAGCTTCAGTTGTGATGTCACAATAGGAGTTAATGGCTCCCCTTTTTGCAATGCAACATTTTGACAGGTGGGCATGCCCCCTTGGTGTCTTTAGTCCCGCCCCTTTTTATACGGTTTTGATATCAACTTAATATACATTTTATATCAAGATATCAAACTGTTTTGATATCGTTTTATATAAAATGTATATTTGCTATAAATCGGGTATGATTTTATATCAATTTGATATAAAATATTAATTTAATATAAAAACTATCAACAAATGTTTTGATATCTTTTTTAATCAAATATATAGAAAGGTGGAAGCAGCTGGCTACTGTGTTGCTTGGTTGACTAAGTAGGGCGAAGTGAGCGCTGATGACAGGGACTGTGAACTTAAGGTTTTGCGGCGTGACACAGTGATGACGTCAGAGTAGGTTTGGCCTTTAGTGTGATAGGATGCGGATATAAATTTTATAGAAAGTATAGATGACGTTGTGATGTTATAATTTCAAGGACACGGTTTGAGAGTGTTTATGGATGGTATAGATTTGATATAAAATGATGGAGGTATAAATAGGTCTGGGCTGGTTCTAAGGCTATGACGAGGCTGGGGGCAGGGGTTTACAACCTAGATATATAGTTTTTGTGGTAGGGATGGAAAACCAGCACTCTCTCTGGGCTTTCTAGTGGCTATTGGGCATGATATTCAGGAAACGGTGATTATAAACAGCTACATTTACGACGAGGGGGAAACCACCCCGGGGAAGCCCCGGGATGTCGGAAGATAGTTAGAACCCTTATTGTCTCATGGAGAATGATGAGTTGGAGGCCGCTCAGGACTTGATGGTGGATCAGGAGGCCAGTGAGATTTGCGAGAACGTCGCTACACTTTCTTTTGACAGCAAGGTGCTGCTTACTGGTACAGTTATGGGGCAGTCTGTTGGGGATTGCATTCAAAACATTATGGGTCATGTGCTCATTATAGCCAGTAATCTGGAAATGACTGCCTGGGATGGTGACGTTGGGGTTCTGGACCAGCCGCTGGGTGTGGTGTCTGGCCAACGAATCACAGCTCATGCGTGATCTGAAGACAGTGGATATGAATGTATGGCTCTCCAAACAGATGCTTAAGTGCTTTGGCTATCTGACGGGTCGTCATATGGTGGGTACATCTTCAAGCAAGCATTTGTATTTTGTAGGGCGCAAGAACAAACCGTATTTAAAACTATGCGTCTTTGCTTTGTTTACAGCTTGTAATCGAGAACCAAGGTGTAGCAGAGTCCATCAATATTTACAGTGTCTGCTGTTCAAGCCAAATTGAAAGTCTGGTGGGATCGCGATAATAGCCTATGTAAGGCCTGTGTTTCGCTAATGGAGACCGATAGCACTAATAATGACACACTCACATCTTCTGTGGAATGAATTGATATTATGCTATTCACGGTTTTATGGCTATTGTGGTGAAAACGTGTTTAAAACAACACTTTCACAGAGTGCTCGGGGCATAAAATTGGTGACCCCCAGCAGGATGCTCACGAATGTTTGGAAATATCTTACATGGATAATTTGCTACGTAAAATATGTTACATGTTGAGTCCTAAACGCCTTGTAGAAAGATGTGAGTGATAGTCGCTAACACAGCTAAGGGTTGGCGTAGGGACTGAAAGATGCGTGTCTAAATCATTATGGACTATACAATCATCAAATAATACCCTTCTGAAAATGAAGCAGTTTAGACTGGGTTGTCTGATGTGTGTTATAAGTATTGTTGAGAAAAGTTTTCCTTTTTCTTTTTTTTGAATATTTTTATACATTTTACAATGTAACAATAACGAACACTAATGCAAATAATCATATACTTCAAGCATCTTTTCCAGTGTTCCCCATTTAACTCCCCCCCGCTTAACTGCCTGTGTATAGTTCCAACTTTGTTCTTTATCACGATACTCTTCCCTCAGTTCTACCTTGTGTGTCTTGAGTAGCGTGTATGCCCTCCTTTTGATTAAACAATGTCACTGTTATGGCAATTCATTGGAGAATGTCTGTTCCAGGCTCTTGTTTTTGTTCCCCCAGTACCTTCTCCGACACTCTCGTTTCGGCTGTTGTCCATTTCCTCAGGTCCTCCCATCATCTGTCAATACCTGGTTCCTTAGTGGCTTTCCACTGCATGGCTATGCTGCGTTTAGCTAGTATATAAATTAGGTCTTTAATCTTGACCATGTATTTATGCTTCGCACTCCTCTTAAACAAGCCCAGCATAGATGCCTCCGGAGATTGGATATCAAGGTTAATGTCACCATAGGCGACTTTGCCACCCTCCTCCAAAATACCTGTACAACATGACATTCCCAGAACATATGTATCAAGCCTACATTCTCCTCCTTATATTTGGGACATGCCTGCCTACCCACCCCTTTGAATTTTGCTATTGCAGCTGTTGTTAGATATACCCTTTGAATAATGTAGAGTTGGATTAGTTGCAGCCTGGCGTTCCTAGAGACTTTTTTTATGATAGAGGACTATACTTTGCCATTCTCTGTACTCAAATGCTTTCCCCAATTCTTCTTCCCATTTTCCCCTGCATTTCAATTCGACTCTCGAGGCGCGATCTGTCAGTACCTCATAAATTCTGGAAATTGTGCCCTCCCTCTGAGATGTTTATGAATGTTTCCGTATCTGCACACTCTATTGTCTCTTCCGTGACAGCTGGCCACCTGCACTTTATTATACTTATCATGTTCCTGTGTAGCAGGAATTGACCCTTATATATACCTGTGGTATCCTGTAGTTCATTAAATTCCAGCAGCCTATTTTCATTCCTCAAATCCCCTATCATCGCGATTCCGCAAGACTCCCACTGTACCTGCACCCTCGCTCTATACCCATGTGTATCTGCCATCACCGCTGCTAAGGGGGTTTGTGGTGATATTGGGTTCTGCAGGTCCTCTTCCATATCTGTATTCCTAACTTCACTAATTGGGGATGACTATACTGCTCCTGCGGGGGAGTCCAGATCAAGTCTCTGAGATAAAGAAAAATGTTTTACTCCAGTTTTATTATATTTTAACATAACATTACACACACTCAATAAACATTATCCGATGATACATCACATTATTCATCTGTCCAACCTTCCCAACTCCCCCCGACCCCCAGCCTATTCCACCTGTTATATCCTCCCGTGATCCGTGTTAATCTGCTTGAGTTCCTCGCCGAAATCTCATACCACTATTTGTGATGGTGCATGTATCTGTGTCTGTGTATCCTCTTGTGTAGGGGGCGCCAGTTCCTGCATCATATCTTTCCAAGCCATCAGGTTCATATTTTGTTCCTCCTATCCTTTGCGAGATGCCTCCTGCCACACAGCCGTCTCTGCTAATGCCCATTTCTGAAAGTCTCTTAACCATGTGTTTACCTCCGGGCCTTTTCGTGCCTTCCACCTCATCGCAATCCTACGTTTCGCTAAAATATATGCTAAATCTCTATTTGCTAACGTGTCTTGTCTGCTTGGGTCTTGGAAAACTACCCAGTTGGCACGCCTTGGGGGTGACCAGATAGGCCAATCTTGGCTAACGTTTGGGATACTCTTTCCCAAAATGAGCATATTTCAGCACAGGCCCAAAACATAAGTATCAGGTCTGCATTGACCAGGCCACATTTTGGCCATGTTTGTATTGTCGCTGTGCTAAATTTTGCAATTCTTTTTGGCGTTAAATATGTTCTATGGGTAACCTATAATTGGATCAGCTGTAGTTTTGCATTCCTGGACACTCTCTTATGATACCCCATGATCCTACTCCATTCTTCGTCTGACAATTGTTCCCCCAAGTCTGCTTCCCAACGTTGTTTAATCGATATCTGGTTGCTATCTGACCTTGACATCAGAATCTCATATAGTCTCGATACTGTGTGTCCCCCTTCAGAGATATCATATAGTGTTTCTATTGTTTGGTCCTCAACCAGGACTCCTCCCATTGCTGGCCATTTCAGTTTCAGCCCATGTAGGAGTGAGGCGTGAGTTATATGTTACCCGGCACTAAGTGGGATGAATAAGGTGCATCTTTTCCCAGAAAGCGGCAGGCTCTTTGCCACATCACAATGCCCAGTTTCAGCAGCAAAGGAGAGCTAGGATCTTGTGGAATCTTGTTCCACACCATCTCCTTCAAGAAGAATGGGGTACATGCTGGTTGTAGTAGCTCTGTATCTTGAGTCTGTTTGTCTAAAAACCAATGCGTGGCAAACCGTAGTTGGCACACCACAAAATATCCTTCACAGTCCGGTACCTTTATCCAACCTTGTTCGTACGGCCTTTGCAGTCTTTCAAGCACCAGCCTACACCTCAAAGTATGCCATGGGAAGCTTCGGCAAATGGTAGTCAACCTCTTGTAAAAGGCTCTTGGTATGTTGTATGGGGCGTTCGTAAAATAATGCAGCAGCTTCGGGAGCACGACCATTTTCAACAACGCTGCCCTCCCCATCAGTGACAGTGGCAGTTTGGCCCAGAACTTCCTAGAGTTCTCTATTTTATTGACTGCATGCACCAAATTCGGCTTGTGTTCAACTTTATGATTATGGAAAATATCTACTCACAGTTATCTAAACGTTTCAGTTTTCCAATTAAACGGTAAGACTGGTAGCGCTCCCGGGGGCTTCTATTATACCGAGCTAGGGAATAAGATGGACTTCTGTGGATTTATCGTGATCCAAGACAAGTCTGCGTAACGCTCCATCACGTCCTGTACATCTTGTAAATTGGTCTCTGGCTGTTGTAAATAGAGGAGCATATCATCCGCATATATGGAGATCAGATGTGTGTCACCGCATATATCTATGCCGGCCTCAAGATACTCCTTCCGTCTTCACCCTAGCCCCCGGGTTGCTGTATAGTATCTTTACCAATCTAATATATGTGGCGCCCATACCAAACCCTTTCAGAGCTGCTAGTAGCTATGGCCACCTAACCAAATCAAAGGCTTTAACTGCATCAAGCGAGGCTACCATCATGGGCTGGGCGTTGTCTTGGCTATGGTCTATTACATGGTGCAATCATCTCAGATTGCATGTGATATTTCTATGTGGGACATATCCCGACTGGTCTGGGTGCACCAGTTTATGTATCATGGGTTTCAGCCTATTAGCCATTAGAGCCGTCAGTATTTTCCCATCTTGATTAAGCAGCGAGAGGGGTCTGTAAGAGCCATATTCGGAATCAGATTTGTTTGGCTTCAGCAATGGAACTATAATGGATTCTCGCAATGACTGTGGCAAAATGCCCTTATCTAGGGATTCGTTCAGCATTGCTAACAATGGGGGCGTCATTTCTGCAGTGAATTCTTTATAGAACTCACTAGGCAGACGGTGCGCCCCTGGAGCCTTGCCCGATGGCAACCCTCTTATGGTATGTTCTAGCTCTTCTTTAGTTATGGGGGCTTCCAACTTGTCTGCATCTTCTGTATCTAGCTTTGGAAGATCTATCTGCTCTAAGGCCTCTTCTATCTCTGACTCTCGGGTGTCCGATGTCTCTTTATACAATGTTTTATAGAACTCACAGAAACCGTTATTTATGGCGTGTTGCATCTCGCAAAGCTCACCATCCTTTGCCTCAATTGCCACTATGCTCAGTTTCGCTCTGTACAACCAGGCCAGCAGGAGACCTGGTTTATCTTCCTCAGCATGCTGGCGTTCCACATATTCCCTATAACTCTGTTTCCCGAGTCTATCCCAGAGCAACTCTCGCTAGGTTGGTCACTTTGGCCGTTTATGGCTTCTAGTTTGGTTTCAGCCTAAGTCATTCTCTATTGCTGCATCCACCCTGTTCGCCTTAGCAATTGCCATCCCTCTAATCACCACCTTGAAAGCCTCCCATAACGTGCCTGCTGACTCTACACTTCCCATATTATGCGTGAAATAATCCTGCACTCCTGTTTTTAAATGTTCCTGAAGGTCTTGTCTTGAAGGTACTATCTCGAAGTCTCCATGTCGGGATACGCGCTCTTGGGGGGGAGACCCGCCAAGCAACCACCAGTGGGGAATGATCTGACAACACTTGTGCCTTATATTGCACCCCGTGAATTCTCTCAGGAGATCCTCACCCGTGGAAATATAGTCTAGCCTAGTGTACATGTCTTGGGGGGGAGAGGGAGTGCTGCGTAATGTGAGTAACCCTGGGTCTGCGGGTGCAGAGTCCGCCAAATGTATGCGTACTGAAACGATTGCAACAATGCGCATAGGGATTTGGCGGACGGGGCAGGGTGCGTACATTTCTGATCCGACCTATCCAGAATAGGATTCAGCGTACAGTTAAAATCCCCACCCCAAATCAGTGTACCATCTATGTGTGGACTTATTAATGGATACAGCGTGCGAAAGTAAGCTGCCGTCTCCTGGTTGTATGTATTGATTATACAAAATTCTCTAAGTTCCACCTGACCTCGTAGCCCAAACATCCTGCCCTCTTTGTATTGAAATGTCCTAAGCACTTTCAAAGGTATCGACGGTGCCACCCATATTAACACGCCGCTAGCGTAAGCAGGACATGGCGAGCCCAGCGTAGTGCCTCTCAATTTTTACTCTCTTTCATGAGATGAGTGACCTGTATGATGGCAATGTCCATTCTCTGACGCCTTAGGTATGTTATAATTCTATTCCGTTTAATGTAACTGTTAAGCTGTTAAGGCCTCTGACATTTCAGGACACAATTCTAAGTTCCCCTATCACATTTGAAACTCCCTTAACCTCTCCCCTCCCAACAATTGCCCAGCTCAATAGCTTGTGCTCAGGCATCCCAACATCTCTCCGTTGCTCCAGGAAAGTGTCCTGGCGCGTGGGCACAGTTGGCGGATACCTAACTTCTAGTATCCTTACAAATATCTCCGTCCCCAGAAGGTAGGTGCTCCCACGTGGTGCCCTCTGAAATAAGCACTGCTTCGTGGGCTCCTGCATTCATTATTACATCCTCTTGTAGCTTCCATCTGGAAGGGTGTACCCTCATCATTGTTGTATGTTTTCAGACTCTTGCCCTACAATGTACCTAGTCCTTGGCATATGCTTACTCATTGCGACTCGTATCAGCCTCCGTTCCGGTTGGAATATTCTGCGTGTCCATCCATTTATGCGCTTCTTCTGGGCTCTCAAAGAAAATGGCACAACCTTTATGGATCACCTTCAGTTTGGCTGGATACAACATATATGTTTGCCCCTATATAGTTCATCCGTTGCTTTTGCACATGAAAATTGTAGTGCAGATAAGCTTTTATCATGGCCGACGCTCGTTGGATCGTCCCCCCTTTGCGGAAGTGCTCCAGCATCTTCTCCCTATCATGATAGTTCAGTATCCGGCCTTGGTGGAGCTCCAGGTGGTGGTTTCTTCGCCAATGATTGATGTGCTTTTTCCACTGTGAATCCTTGTGGGAGGGCACCAGGGCCGATTCCTTGCTGTAGCAGGGACTCAATGTATTCCGTTGGGTTCCCTCCTTCCTCTCCTTCCGTGAGCCCAATAATTTGCACGTTATTGCGCCGAGCTCTCCCTTCTGCATCTTCGGCCCTGTCTTCTAGATTAAGCACTTGTTGTTGCAGCACCCTGACGCCTTGAGAAGTATCTTTAAGGTTGTTCATGTTTTTTGCAACTGTCTTTTTCAGTGTACCTGTGCGTTCAGCCTGTGCCCTCACATCTTGTCTCAGCAAGTTTACGTCTATATTGATGGCTTCAATTTTAGCCTCGAAGGATTCCTTCAGGGATGCTATGGCCTCTAGGATCTGTTGATCCCCTCTTGCAAGCGCCGGCTCTGCTTTGGGCAACCTTGCACCAGTGGTTTCGGCTGTTGAGGTGGGCTTGGTAAAAGCGTCCAACGTTGGTTGCTTAGCCTTGCTCTTCTGGGGCTTGGACGCCATGACCGCACTTCTTAAGTGTCCAGAACTTCACAATGACTGCCTTCCCAGGTGTCCGCTGCGCTCAGTCAGCCCTCCGGTAGATGGGCTCTCGTCCTCTCGTGTTGTGCCCCTTCCGTTGCGCACCCTCATATACCAATACTAGGTAGCGTCCGGGATTTGTAACCCTGCCTGCCCAAGCGGCTTTCATGCTGGAGCTTGCCTCGAGTACGACTCTTGCCGCCGGTGGGGCTGCTGGCTGCCTGGGAACCCGTTGTTACGTGATGGTTCTGTCTGGGTTGCAAGGCGTTGACGTCCGGGGTGCTAATTTGCACCAGGGCCAGCATCCACTTGCCAGCCTGTGTCTAGTTGCACCAGGGAACACTTGGAGTGTCCGCTCCCGCCTGTGTGTGTCTCACAAGGTTATGCTGGGTGTCTCTCCCTTTGCTTCTCCGGTGTGTAGCTCTGGACCTTAAAGGGTGTTGCCACCTATCCCTGTTTTGCATCACCTCTATGTTCCTTGCAGAGCCTTGTCTCCATCAGCCTCATTTTGATTTATTCAGACCTCCTGGCAATTTTGCACAGCTTCTTAATGTTGGCTCGCAGTTTATAATCTCAGTGCCTAGGCTGGCGCTGGCGTTTTAACTCCTATCACCCACAATCTCAGGTGTGCCATGTGACTCGTTGTGAGAATGGAGCTCCTGCGGCTCAAAGGGGGCTACATGAAACGCAATCTAGTACAAATATGATTGCGGTAATGAGAGAGCCGGCTAACAGGACGGGGAAGCCGGAGTGTGCAGAGGGCAACAAACTCAGCCGTGAAAAAGATGGAAGAAGTGCAACAGCACATCATAGAAGGAAAAACACCAGGTGTTCACGAAATTAGCATTAAATTGTGCGCGGGGCAGAAAACTAATACTCCCACAATGCACTTTTCAGAAGCACAGAGAAAAACTCCAAAAGACCGCAAATGCAAAATGCACACAGGGATACACCTGCCTTACCATCGGGGGAAGAAGAAATGCAGAACATGAGGGACATCGGGTTGGCGTGTTGGAACAAGTATCAAACAGGGAAGGGAGGGAGAGAAAATGCCAGGAGACGAAGTAAAGAAAAGGGAGGGGTGGTTTCCAAAGTTCAAGGAAAGATTGAATGCACCTGAAGATGGGAGGGGAGGAAGGGAGAGCCTTGTTAAGCACTCATGCGTGAACTCAAAGGTGCTCTCTATTTTTCCCATTTGCAGGAACAGCTCGAGTGTGGTGAGGATTAGAAGGAGGAAACTTCCGGATTGCACTGGGCTTGCTAAGACTACAGGCAGCAGCCATCTAAGGAGTCTGTATGCTCGACCGAAGAAAGAGGAGCACCGGAAGGCATTAAGGGGAAGAAATACTTGAATGAACAAGTGGTTCATTTTGCCTGCGAGCTGCCAGAGCGGGTGTTTTTTTTCATTTCTTTTTTTGAAGTACAGACTTTTACTTTCACTGCAAGGCGAAAGGCGGTGTGTTACAAGAACAGACTGTGGGTGACTATCTGAGAAGCAGAGCTGTCGCCTTGAACAGAGTTTGATTTATGCATTACTAAGTGGCCACGCAGAACAGATACTGCGAGGCAGGTCCTGCACAAATTGACTTTTTGAGTGTTCCTTTTTCTTGCTTTTCCATTACTACCGTGCCGACGCACGTCTTCTGATTTATGGTAGCTTGGAAGCTGTGACCTCCGTGAAAGGGGAAAGGAGTTTATTTTCCTATTTATTTATTTTATGGCTTACTGTGTCAAACCCCTCATTTACTGTTGATTGCCTCAATAAAAAGGATTTTTTTGTACCAATTGAGTCGCGACTTCTGCCTGCTGATTAACACTCGTCTTCAGCTTTTCCTTAGTTGCTTGACGCTTTTTCCCTGTGTCTAGATCTCCATTTATCTCAGCTGTTGCCTACTTGGGCGTTAAGCAGGCCTCCTTGAATCTTGCTCACATTCTACATTCTTTGTCTCAATGTACCCACTCCCCCACCTGGGCTGGCCCCCGCTCACCCTCATCCATCTGCACCTCACGTTCCGCAGGCAACACTGGCTTGCCCACAGTGGAGTCCTGCAACACGTTTATTCACCCGTGTCCCGGGCCGTGCTGATCATGTTAGGGCAGACCGCAGTGGAGACTGAAATGCTGTATGTTTATAGATTCTATGGCAAGACAGGTGGCTCCTATTATGCATTCGATCTTTACTTCTGAAACCACAGCAGCAAAGAAACCACTTTTACAAACAAAAAAGTTTCAATAACAGAACTAAATAGAGTTCAATGTCAATGTATGGGACACCCCCCAATCCATCATGGAGGACAGGTCATGCCCTGCCATGAACCAATGAGCAGCGACCCTCTTCTATATAAGTCCTTTGCTCTAAAACCAACTCCTCTTTCTTTGCTGCTGACTCCACAGCTAAGTCACACCTTCTAGTTTTCATTAGATGCTAGTGAATGATAGTGTGTTATTTGTGCAGGTTTCACTTTATAATATTGGTTAAAAGTGCTGCAGTAGTTTTGCTCTGCATTGTTCACTTGGCCTGACATTACTTTGCAGTTGTTAGTTGGTGCCGTGGCGGCCGTCGTGTTCATGGCGAGCTGTTTTCTTTTCCTTCAATGTGTTTCCTTTGTTGTTTTTTCCCTTCCGTGCATGCCTTTGAAGCTCCGTCTTGAGGCTAACGCGAGCCCCAGTGTGCGTTTGTTTACATACTTCAGCACGTGCGGCCTGTGGAAGAAGCTTCTCGCTTCGGGCTGGACGCGCATCATGTCTGGGTGCACCTTCCTTTTAAATTAAATTATGTTTATACCACGCTGCTTGCGTTTTGCTTTGTTTTTTCCTGCACCCCCCCTTCTTTAATTTTAGAACGTTTTGAAAATGATTACTGACATGTATTTATAACACGCTGCTAGCGTGTTTGTGTTTTCTTGGGTGTCACGGTCGCGGCCTGTCAGGAAGCCAAACTTCAGGCCCGCATCATGTCTCTGTAATTTTGAAAGTCAGTGTATTTTTGCATGCGGCTCGCGTGTTTGTTTTTCCCTGAGTTTCACCAAAATTTAAAAAGATAGCTTATGGTGAAGTATATTTACTGCAAGCTGCTTACATGTTTGTTTTTCCCTGGTTTTCACTATAGTTTTTGCAAATGTATGATGGCACGCTGCTCGCGTGTTTTTCTTTTTCCCTAGGTTTCACTGTAGTTTTTGAAAGTAATTTTCTTGCACGCTACTCGCGTGTTTGGTTTTTCCCTGGATTTCACTGTAGTTTTGAACAGTGTATTTATAGCACGCTGCTCACGTGTTTGTGTTTCCTTGGGTTTCCCTTTTATCACTGACGTGCACGGCCTGTCAGGAAGCTATGTTTCAGGCCCGCAACGTGTCTCTGTAGTTTGAGTGCAAAATAATTTTGTGGTACGCTGCTCGCGTGTTGTTTTGCATTAACTTGCTTTCCCTCATTATCAGTGTTGCGTGTGGGAAAGGGGGCATATTCCATATATATATATATATATATATATTTATTTTAAGGAATGGCAGGATAGGGAGCTGGCACCGAGGTCACAAGTCCTTGACTTAGGGTTTTCCATGTAACTTCTCAATATTAGTTATTTATCCCTTTATTTCAGTTTATTATGTCCACCTCCCCTGTCCCAGGTGCAAACCTTTCAGAAGCCTGGCTTCAGGTTTAGCTTGAGTGGGGGAGGAGTGAGCTTCTAAGGGCAAGACCACACAGTGCGACAGGGGTGCATTTATTGTACCCGTGTTTAGAGAATAAAAATAGTATTTGTTAAAAGTGTTTAAAGATAATGTATTTTATCATTATGGGGTTTTCTTTCCGGGAGTTTATCGGCACAACCGGTTTGCCTTACTATAGGCATACATGACCTGCTCGGCTTCAGGCTTTCCCTGTATTATGGTGCAAGGTTTCCCCCCACCCCCTTGTGTGCTGCTGAGTGCCATACCCTGCTAGGGTGGACAGCTTGGGTATGTGCTTGCGCAGTTAATTTCTGCCTATGTTTTCTTTGTTCTGACCACATTATGAGCTGTGTTGAGGAACTTTAACACTTACCTGCTAGGTTTGTGGTTATATTTATTGAGTGCAAATAATAAAATGTATTCCTCTCATAAAAGTGAGAGTTAAGATAGACCTTCCAATTAAGGTTTTCCTCTTTCCACATCAAGCTCCCTTTAGGTGCATTAGTATTTCCAATTAGGTCACAGGACAACTCAGTCCTCCCCTCCTCATTTCCCCATTCCCCGCCCCCCCCCCCTCCCTTGATGAACAGTATGTAAGACCTTGAGCAGTTGTCAAGGCAGGTTATCCAATGTGATAGATCAGTTCACCCAGACTTTGATACTGGCTTTGCCTGTGGATGTGCGAGTGCTGCGCGACTGGGGTCTGGATATGGTGGATGCTCGGAATAACTAAACTCCTTAATTCTACAGAATGGTGAAAATTCTTTCCCATGTGTCTCACGGGTTATAAATGGTGAATGCGTTAACTCAGGCTGCGGGGGGGACAGGGTGTTTGCTCAAGAATCAACTGGCAAATTTGACCATTTTCTGGTTGCATCTGCAAAATGGAAAGGGTTTATTATGCTCATTACCTCCATTTTCCCAGGGGATGGTATACTCAGGTTGGACCTAAAGGATGAGTGCCGGGGGGGTTTCCTGCTTGCTTCCTCCTCATCAGGAGCTTTCCCTCTTCAGTTCCACTGATGGATTTGTACTTACCAATATCCTTCCCTTTTGGTTTGGCCTTTCCAATTAGCCCTGATGCTAACTCCCCGCAGTTCTAAGGGTTTTTTAAAATAATTTTTTGGTTTTTGACAACAGCTAGCGGGGTCCCTTCTACAATAGTGCGGTTGTTTGTTACAAATACAAGAGTTTTTAAAAATCTCCACATCTTTGTCCTTCATGATGGCAGTCTCCATAGTAGGAGGTACTCCGTCTTCTCCTCTTGAAGGGGAGTGTTTCCTGCAGTTAGCTAACCTGGATGGATAGATGGTCACTTCCATTGGTGTCATCGTTCCAAACATCCTTCGCGTGAATCTTTCGTTCTCAGTTAAGGTTCTTTTTCTTGAGGTCACAGTGGAGCTCTTTCAGTGACTCAGCCACCGGAATGCCTTGAAGGTCTCCAGTTTTTTCCTTCCCCACTCTGGACCTCTTTCCGGGGTCAGATACCTGCAGATTGGGCTGTCAGTGGTAGGATAGGAGGTTTTTCTCAGGCAGAGGTGGTCCGCTTTAGTGATGAAACGGCAGGTCAGCCTTTGGAATTATTATTAGGGAACTCTTATGCAATCAAGAGTTTTTTCTCTAGGATCTATGCCAGATATCTCCAAGTCAGGAACAACATAATGTTGGACGAGACTCGCTCTTGCCAGGTCTTGTACCTTTGCATCCGGGTTAGTGGTTTTTCCTCTGGGCCTTTTGGACAGCTCCCCAACCTTACAGTTAGAATGGGGATCCCAAGGCACTATTTTCGGGCGGCTTTCTCCGGGATTGGTCAATTATTCTTTTGGATGTGTTTTTTCCTCTTTTTCCGTGCTAGCAGGGCTTCGGGTTCAGCTTCATTACAGACAGCTAGCTCGTGTTGGCCTGTTCAGGGGTGGTTTCCGTCCTTTAGGATTTCATGGGCCATATTACTAGTATTGTACCTCTCCTCCCATACCCGGTCTCTGTACCGTCAGTTTCCTTTTAGGAATGGTTCCTGCAAGGGTTCTACTCCCTTATTTATTAGTATATATTTTCATATCTTTCGGGAGCTTCTGGGGTTTTTTCGTACGGTTCTATCTGGTTTTCAGGGACTTCGGAGCAGCCTTTAATAAGTAAGGGGTTTTCCTTTCAGCTTACACCCGCTCAGTTAGTATTTGGTAGATTGATTTGCACTTCCCTCCTTTCCTTATAGTAGGGATAGATAGTTTTGGATGGAAGGATTTGGAAAAGGTAACATTACAGGTTTATGTTTGCATTTAACTGCCACTATTTCACAGAATCTTTAAGGGGGAACAACAGTAGATAGACAGCGCTGGATGCGTAGGACCTTCAAGTTCATTTGAATTGGTTTTCCTTCTGAGCTAGGAGTTTTTCTCATGCGTCGTTTACATCGTATTGGTTTAGCGCGTTTTGTTTCTAATGAAGGGTTGTCCGGAATTCAACTGTTTTTCCATGTTATTCAGGTGCTATATTTCTTCCTGTTAAAATATGTTTTTCTGATATCAGTCCATTACATATGGGCAGTTTTCTTTCTTCCCGATGGTGAGTGTCTTTTTCGGGGTTGCCAATAAGGATAGCGTGAAGTTTCCTCCTTCCATTATCCAGGTGTCCAGAACATTTTTATGTATCAGCTTTTTAAGTATTCTAGAATGTTTCAGTGCAATAAAGAAGCTCTTAGTCTCCTAATACCTTTCAGCTGCTTCCGTGGGATCACTTTTCAGGGGCCTCTTGCTCCTTTGACCTATTGGATTAAGTAAGTGATGCAGAAAGAGGGAGTTAAATTCTCCTTTGGTTCTTCATTTATTGATAATATGGTTTATGACGTTCTCCTGGGGGGGAAATAGTATCGAAGCAGCTGATTGGTCCTGGGAATAATAGGTAATATTTTTGTCACAAGTATTGGTCAGGTGGTAATTAATGTGATGCAAGGGCTTTAAACTTGCATAATAGGAGCCTCCTGTCTTGCCATAGAATACCTAATCCCCCTCACTAAAGTGAGAAGGGGGTTTAGATTCTATTAAATACAAGGAGGTGAGTTTTATGCCACCCACCAACCCTGAATGGGATATGATATAGCATTTATAATGTGCCTATTCAAGTGTGTTTCAAGAGAGAACATATTTTGGTTTGTGGTTCTTCCCACCCACCCTTTTCTGGTTTGTTGTTCTTACCACCCACCCTTTTTTGGTTTGTTTTTCTTCCCAACCACCCACCCTTCTTTGTTTGTTATTATTACAGCTTCCAGCTGAGAGGTCCTGTTCGGGATTGAGTCACGGCTACAAGCGGTGCAGAGTGCGTCATCCGGGAGCTTCGCTGGATTTCGTCTCCATACTTGATCATCTAGTCTGTGCAGTGGACGTCCGATTAAGACAGCTACAGAAAGAGGAGTTGGTTTTAGAGCAAAGGACTTATATAGAAGAGGGTCGCTGCTCATTGGTTCATGGCAGGACATGACCTGTCCTCCATGATGGATTGGGGGGTGTCCCACACATTGACATTGAACTCTATTTAGTTCTGTTATTGAAACTTTTTTTTTGTAAAAGTGTTTTCTTTGCTGCTGTGGTTTCGGAAGTAAAGATTGAATGCACAATACTCGCCTCCTTGTCTTTAATAGAATCTAACCCCCCTTCTCACGTTAGTGAGGGGGATTAGGTATTGTAATGTTCGCACTGCTGCGCTTGTTCAATAACGCTGCATGCCCGGTCGCGTGGGAAACCACACCTGTGTTACTCTGCCCGATCGAGTATACTGCCTCGGCGTGGAGACCGGCCGTAATTAGTCCTGTGCCCCGCCGTGCCTTGTTAGTGCAGCCCCGCTGGGCAGACAGCGATGAAAACCACTATCACGGCTTCTTGCTACATATGTGGTCGGTGTTTCGCATGCAGGAGCGGACTACAGTGTAAGCTGCGTATGCTTTTGATATTGCTGTGTGCTCCGCCCCACCCACCACACCGTTGAGAATTGTGGCGGTAGCTGTCCAAAGGTAGCTGCACCGATACTTTGTATCCAACGTATTCTTAGCTTGTCACTGCTTGGTTGGGCTCTGCCGCACTTAGTTGCTCTCCGTTAGACCCTCTGAAGCTGCATCACCGCTCGCCAATCTCAATCCATTACTGGATGTCACAGCATGCCCCACAACAGTGCAGTGTTTCTTATTACTTCCATTGTCATGTCTCGCTCTCCTGCTGCAGGCCCTCTGTGACGCTTCGTCCTCAGCATGTCGGGTCCGCCATTTCCTCAGTGTGTCCGACAGGACATGTCTCTGCGCCGCTCTCCTTGTCCACAAAGCTACTCCCACCTGGGTAAGCTGCTTGCACTGGGTGCCTTCTCTGTACACGGGTCATCAGCCCGTCCAGATGCCGCTACCACCTTGTCAGCCGCATCCAGTGATTTACACTGGTTCTCCGTCCTGCAGTGGCGATCCTCTCCTGAAGTCCTTTGTCATGAGGCGTCCGCCATCTTAGCTCCTCGCTTTTTTTGTCGGGTTGCTGCTTCTCTGTCTCTCGCTGTTTTACAATCGACCCTTTGCAAATGCACTTTTCATCTTATTGTAGTCACGGCAGCTTTGCATCCACAGGCATCCCTTCTACATGTACAAATGGTGCCTATAGTCACCTTTGTCACCCAGGATTATGTCAGATCAGCTGGAGCCTCACGGGAACGCTTCCTACTGCATGGCTCTTAAGCCACACCCCCAGATAGTCTTTTAATTGCTGGTTGTAGGAGAATTCTTTTCCCTGTAGTGTCTACCATCCATTGCACCACATACTGTAACTGGCTCGCGGATCTTCAATCCTCCTTGAGCATAAGGCCTTTGCAATACGTTGAGTGCAACTCTATGCCTTCCCTCCTGCCAAAGGAAGCCCCTATATATTTAATCCCGTTCTAGAAAGAATTTTTTAGGGATATTATATGGGATATTCCCAAAACCGTGCATAAGCCTTGGACGTGCCACCATTTTCAATAGTGCTGCTCTTCCTGCCATCAACAGGAGTAGCCTGCCCCAAAACTCCATTGATTTTACTAATCCCTCTTTGGCCTGTATTGTGTTGGATTCATGTTCTGATTTGGGATCATGGTATATGTTCAGCACTAGGTATCTGAAGGAGTTCCTACTCTATGGCAGGGGAAGAATTGGTAGTTCTGCTTCCCCAAGAGTTGCCATCCTTGGCAGCGGAAAGAGACATGATTTTCTCTTATTTATTTGGATCCCAGTTAGTGTACCAAAGTTGTCTAGCACCTCTAACACGTATGGCAAGTTCTCCTCAGGGTTACTGAAGTATAATAACATATCGTCTGCATACATTGACACTATGTGCTTTACCCCGTCTATTTCTATCCCAGCGTCACTATATTCCTGTCTCAGGAAAGCCGCAATGGGTTCTGCTGCAATTATGTATAGGATTCGGGCCAGAGGGCACCCCTGTTTCTTCCCCTTATGCAGTTGCCATTTGTCTGAGAACGTGGTACCGGTCCTGACCCTAGCCATCGGTTGAGTGTATAATATTTTCACTCACTTCATAAAGTGCAAACCTATTGCCATTCTAACCATGGTGGCATATAGCCAGTCCCAGTGGACAGAATAAAACGCCTTAGTGGCATCAAGTGAAGCCACGGCGCATTGCATCGCACTGTCTCTTGTGCTATGGATGACATGATGTAGTCGTCTCAGGTTCCCAGTGATACTCCTTCCTGGAACATATCCCGTCTGATCGTGATTGACTAATTTAGGCATTACTTTCCTAAGTCTGTTTGCCAGTATCGCCGTGAGGATTTTACTATCCTGGTTCAATAAATATAATGGTCTATAGGAACTGCAATTCTTGCCTATCTTGTTTGATTTAGGAAGTGGGACTATCGTAGCCTCCCTCATACTATCTGGGAGAATTCCTAACTCATATGCTTCGTTGTATACCCTGGCTAGGAGCGGCACCAACGTGTCTTCATAAGTCTTACAAAACTCCCCCGGCAACCTGTCTGCCTGGGGTCTTCCCCGAGGGCAATGTTCTTATAGTGGCTACCACTTCCTCTGGGGTTATGGGCTCTTCTAGCATATTCGCTTGCTGCTCATCTGATCTAAAGCATCCTGTAGCTCCTCCTCTGGCTCAATCTGAGGGTCGGTGTATACATTCTTATAATATTCAGAAAATATCTTATTAATGCCTACTTGCGTATTGACTGCTTCCTGTTCTGTGTTTAGGATGCAGTATATCAGGGATCTTTTGTTCCTGTTTTTATACAGCCAGCCGAGCATTCGCCCTGGTTTGTCTCCTTGTGCACAGCCCTGGATGAGAGTTGGGCCAGCAGGTATTTTGCGTAGTTGAACTTAACCAGCCTGTCCCATTGTGTTAGACATGCATGTATCAATCTGATTATCTGATTTCCTCCTTCAAGTGTTCCTCATCTACATTCGCCTGCCTCTCCATTTCCAATAGTTGACTTTATATCTTTTTTAGGTCATTAGTGATGGTTTTCTGAACCCCTCCCACCCCCCGGCTGTAGCTATCATCTCACCTCTAATTACCACCTTGTATGTTTTCCAAATCATGCATACCTGGTTAACACTTCACTTGTTTACTTCAATAAAATCAACCATGCTTTTTCTAATATGTTCACTAAACGCCTTATCTAGCAATGATTCACTTCTCAATCTCCACGTAGGTATGGGAAGTCTTGGGGCAAATGTCCTCCATTTTGTTACTAGTGGGCGTGATCTGACAGAACCCAAGCTAGGTATTCAGCCTCAGTAAATTCCATCTCCTGTTCTTCCACTGTGAACAGATAATCAAGTCTTGTGTGCACTTTGTGTGGGGCTGAATAACGGGAGTATTCTCTGCTGCCTCTGTGTAGTGTCCTCCATATGTCTTTTAACTGAAAATGATTCAAGAGTTTACTTAGGATTTTGGCAAGTGGGGTCGGTAGGGGCCTAGCCTCGTATACAACGACTTACAAAAACAGTGGCATTTTTATTGGGTGCGTAGGAGTTCACTATGCACAATTCCCTGTTCTCTAACATGCCATATATTATAGCCATCCTACCGTTGTCATCAGTCCTAGTGTTCAGTACTTTAAGTGGGACAGCATGGCATACTCAGATAAGGACTCCTCTTGCGTATGATGAGTATGTGGAATCCACCATCACCCCGCCCCATGCGCTAGTAAGCCTCTTTTGTTTTTGCGCATTCAAGTGGGTTTCCTGTAATAACGCAATCCCAACTTTATGTCTCCTTAAATTAATGATCACCCTTTGCCATTCATTTGACGTTGTTATTTAGACCACGGATATTGCAGGTCATGATTTTTACTCCTTCAGCCATCATACATTAATTTCATGGGTTCTGGCGGGGCCTTCGGACTGCCCTGAGCTTTGGTCAGGATCGTGTGTAGCATACTGCCACATATACCAGGCTTTCCCCTCCATTTGAAACCTCCCCAACTAACAACAAAACACACTCTAACTTCAATCGTCCAGGCATGCTACCCACACTAAGACTTCCCTGCTTCCACTCCAATAGACCGAGTCGCTGGACTAGACTCCTGATGCCCTCCAAACTCAAACTAAGTAACAAAACACCCAAACCCTGAAACTGTCTAGCAATGCATAGCATTCTTAGACTTCCCCGCTTCCGCTCCTCGAACGCCCAGTCGGTAGATGAGGCTCCTGGTGCCCAAAGGGTGGGTGAGATACGGCACCCTTAGAAAAAGGGTGTGGGTAGTAGAAGGACCTTTCCGGATAAGTCTGCTCCACTGATCTTCTGTGTCCAATCTGTGATGCCCCTACATCAAGTAGCTACTTTAGGCTTCAGAGTATTGCGTTCCTTCTGTGCCATGTTATGTTTCGTTGTAGGCCCTTCCAGCCACTCCCTTGACGGCCACTGTTTACCGCATTTAAGTCCCTATGGTAGTCGCTCACATTCCACCAAGCTCAAGCCTGCATCTCGTCATTAATTGACTTCGGATGCCAGAATTCTCTCGCTGTCCAGTCCTGTGCTTCTGATGACTTCTCGAAGAACAGGGCCTTTCCATTATGCCAGATCTTTAATTTAGCTGGGTAAATTAACATATATTTAAAACCGGCTTTTTTGAGTCATACTTTCGTCTAAATAAAGTGTGCCCTCCTCTTTTGTACCTGAATGGTATAGTCAGGGTAAATCGCCAGTTTGGCAGAAGCTCTCTGTATGTCCCCTCCATTTCTTGAGAAAGCCAGGATCTGCTCCCTGTCCTTGTAATTAAGCACCTTAGCAATGATAGGCCTGGGTGGGGCTTCTGGTGGAGGTCTCTACACTAGGGAGCGGTGAGCTCGCTCTATGGTGAACCCCTGTGTTCGGTTACCCGGGCCTAATTCTTGCAGCAGAAGATTCTCAATATAGTTGGTGGGGTGTCAACCCTCCATTCCCTCGGGTAGGTCCACTATTTTGATATTATTTCGGCACGTCCTTCCCACGGCATCATCTGCTATTTCCTCAAGCAGTTTAACTTGTTGCTTTAAAATATGCAGCTCTTTGGATGTTTGTATCCTCTCTGTGGTATTTTCCTGGACTTGTTTTTCCAGTTCGCCAGTGCGCTCTGCCAGTCCCCTCACATCCTGTCTTAGTAGGCTGACGTCAATCCTGACTTCGTCTATTTTGTATTCCATGGTGGCCTGCAATGCTGCAATGGCATTTAGAATTTGCTGGTTCCCGTAGTCAACGGTTTCCTTGTGGCCTTTAGACTGGTCCACCTCTTCTCCCCTGCTTCCGTCTTTAGTAGGGCTTCCTTGTCCTTTTGCCTCCATTGTGGTCTGCTTTGCCTTAGTTTTGTTGTCTTTTGCCGCCAACTGGGCCGCTGCTAGCTGTGGCTTGGCCCGCTCGATATTGTGTGCTCTATGGAGCTTCTTTCCAAGGTTATAGCTTCTTCAGTCCTCTCAGCACCTGGATTCCGGGCTAGGGTTCCCAATGGCTAAGGCTAATGTCTAGGTCGCCCATTCCATGGGCCTCCATTTGAGCTGGAGAGATTAGAACAATCCCCCTAGGCCGAGCTGGGTGGATTTAGTCCCCCCCTTGTGCTTACAAGGGATTGGTCACCCAGCCGCCTTCACCCTGGGCTCCTCTTTTCATTGGCCTGCAGACCTTCCTTGTACCGTGCAGTTGGCTTGGAGCGACGGGCCCCACTATCCGTATTGCTGTATTTTCGCCTATTAGGGGTAGGGGGCCGGTGAACCATGCATATGGGTGACCCCTTCTCCTGGCTTGCATACCACGTGTCAGGGGCAGTGTCAGGTTGCCTGCAATGTCTCTTTAAGACCCTAAGTTCGTAGTGCAACTTTCCGCGTAAATTATGAGCTGCTGTGCACTGTGGTTGGTGAAATCACTTGCAAAATGTAGGACCCCAGACATTTGTCCCAAGCCCCCCGTGCTGTAGTTGTTTGGTTCCCTGGGCCCCCTGTGCTTCAATAAGGGGCATCTCACTGTGCCCCAATGGTAATGATATTGCTTGTGATGGGGCCGTGTGGGGATAGCATTGCTTGTTGGCCCCTCTCAGGATCCAGTATATGCAATTTGGAAAAGTCTCATATTCTTTGGGAGAGCCGGCTCCTCCCTTTTGCCCCCAGCTCCTTACCGCAACTGTTTGGCTGCTTTTCTCTGACTCCGGACCCAGGGCCTCGCTGCCAGACCACCGGACATGAGCCACCACCAACGTCTCTGGCACCACTACTCGCAGAGCTCAATGCCCTCGCTCCGGCAGCGGCACGGACCACACACCGTACCAGTGCTGGCCCAACTCTCTTCCAGGGCTGTGCACCACTTCAGCCCAACACAATCTGTTTGCTAGGGCTCCTCTGGCTCCAGGCTGCACTCTCCTTCGGGACCTGGCACCTTGATTGCACTTCTAGCACCGGTGACCCCACTCTGCCGAGTACTCCCGCCTTCCCTCGTCCGGGGATGGCTGCCTCCGATCACTCTGCTGCGCTGTTGGGGACTAACTTCGTGTATCGCAGTCAGCCTCCTCTAATTACCCTGGCATGCTTTCCCTCTGATAGATTTGGTGGCAACTTGGTTTTAAGCTGGCACGTACTGCACACCGTAACAGTGCTGGCCTGACTCTCTTCCAGGGCTGTGTGCCACTCCAGCCTGACACAACCTGCTTGCCAGGCCACTTCAGGCTCCAGGCTGCTCTCTCCTTCGGGACCTGGTACCTCGATTACGCTTCTCGCACACCAGCGACTTTGCGTTACAGAGTCGCTCAGCCTTCCCTCGTCTGGAGATGGCTGCCTCTGATCACTCTGCTTCTCCGTTTGGGATGCACCTCGTGTATCACAGCCAGCCTCCTCCAATTCCTCCGGCATGCATTCCCACCTGTAGCTCTGGCGGCACCTCTGATACAAGCTGTGTCTTCGGGCAGTCTCTGACCCACAACAGCACTTTCCCAATGGCTATGCAGGATAAACTGAATTCCTTGGTACCCGCCACCATTTTCCCCCGACCCAGCACAGCGAAAGGTACTGTTCGCTTGGTGTACCTCGCAAATGGGATTAGCTTGGGCTAAATGAGTTGCATGCCCTAGCTGCTGAAGTAGTTATAGTAACACTCTTAGGTTTCTGGAACACCTCTGTACCTTATTAAGCTTTTCTTTAGTTAGATCTGCAGGAGCACCTCCTGGACACGTCCGCTCTACATGGCAGTTAGCCACGCCTTTAAGTATTGTTGACGCGGTATCCCCCTTCTTTGAACAAAGAGTATGGTCAAAGGTATGCATCACTTTTCTGTAATATTTTTTAACTGTGCATACATCATACTTTCCCGCATGTAGGATATTCCAAAACACTGCCCTCCACCTTTTTTCCGACACGAACACTTTCACACAACACGAGAAGGCAATGGACTAACAACCGTGCCGTTTACCTGACATGTCCCAATAAGATAGTCAGGCAGAGTCAGGAAATTGACCAGAATCACACACACCTTACGGCCCTTTCCCTTCCCCAAAGGGATAATGTTACACTTCAGACTTCCCCGCGGGCATCCTTGCAGAATACAACTTCTTTACAGGCTCCTCTATGGTCCACGTACAAGCTACCGTGGCGTCTGCACAAACGTCGACGCACTCCAGGTCACCTGACACGTCTTGTACGTGGAAGACGTACAGCAAGCCACGCCCCTCTTACGACTATAAAACCGCCGTCTTCCAAGGGGCTCGTTGCTGCTAATTAGCATTACCAGCTACACGCGGTTTCATCCGTTTCCTCGTCGTGTCTCCCTACATGAATCCTTATCTGAACTCCTGGTTTTGACCTTTTGCCTAACTTTTGGATTGCCTCGTCTCCTCCCTTATTCTTGTCGTGATCGTCTGGTTGTTGGACTCGGAACGCTACTGGATACGGCTCTCTTCTGTGTCTTGCGGTTCTTTCCTGGTTGCCGCTCTGCACATCATTTTGCTGTCTACATCCGGATCATCTCTACAGCTACTCAACTATACTCGTGTACTCAGGTACATACCTAATGTCTTCCATGGATTTTGTCTTCTGTTGGATTCTGGGACATTGAGTGACTTTCCTGTGAGGTTGCTCTTTAGTGCATGAACTCTCTCCTGATCTGCACCAACCCGGCACTAGTGCGTCCCTCGTGCCGTTCGGGGTTACTTACCTATACTAACTTCCCTGTTTGTTATTTTCTCCTGTCGTTGTCTTCAGAATCCTGGACTCCTCTTACTCCATTTATCTTTACTCAGGTCAGTTGTTATCAATTCTATAACTATAGTGGGAACCGATACTGATTTAGTTCAATTCCACTCATTTGTGTTATTCTTTGTAGATTATCCCGGGGAAACGCAACGCAACGCAACTCCACTCCAATATCTATATAGGTAGTTGTCCAATCATTTCAACTGTCTAATCACCTGTATAATATCAACCCTGTCTAATATCTTGGTATTCTTTTGCAGCATTGGTATTGGCGGTGTGTGTTCTCCCCGCTCTTTTATTCAAATGACATCTCTGTCTGTTCTAACTGAAACAGCAGAGAGGTACATTGTGGAAAAGAGCCCCTCTTTGAGGAAGCCTGAGTCTTGTACTCAGGGGAGCTGGGATGGAAGGCTGAATTCGGAATCCTATACCACCAACATCTCCAAGGTCATTTTCTCTGCATCTTCGGCCTATTCGGAGTGGTGAGTAACAGATAAAAGGTGTAGCACGAGAGCACAGGACTAGCAAGGCAGACCACATGACGTAAGAGCTAACAACACAACAGTTCAAGAGGAGGAGAAAGATGGCACAGACCCAGAGGAAGATAAGGAGAGAGTTGACCTTGCCCTTTCCGACCAAGGCCCGTGGAACTTCTGCCGAGGGAATGGTAAGTCAGCAAACAATAGCCAACGTGTATTGCAACAGATTTGGCCGGTACGTGAGACCCTCCTCCGCTGATTACCAAGCCGGAAGAGACGCTGGTCTCAGTGGTACACACCTTGACTCCAAGACATCAGTAAGCCAAGCAGTTCATCACAGCCGGTGAGTCGAGGGGAGTGTCGATAAGAAACCGAACTGTTTTGAATGACAAGTAGCTGAAGGATAAATTAAACTTTGAAAAGCAAAAGGATACTATAGAGAAAGAGGGGGGAAAACCAGAATCAGCAGAGTTCGGCACCACGTGGGTGTTCATGCAGGAAACTCTGGCCGATTACCCAACTTTAAAGACGACTGTAACCGTAATGCCTTGGGAAAAGGCGAAGAACGGTCAAAGTGGTCATACGGCAGTCTCATAAAATCCTTGTACTGTTGAAAGTCTTTGACCGAGAGAGAATTGTGCAAGCTAAGAGAAGTGAATCTCGCATGTTGAAAATAAGTGCATGAACAGTGGGTTACAAAAGTCATCGAGATCGAACCCGGTAGAGAGAAGCCAACGACCAGTGGCAAAGGCCGAAAACCTGTTTAAAAAGACATTAAGTTTTGTGAAAGCGAGAAGCATTGCAAGACAAGGGGAAGGGAAGTGTCCCTATTGTCTTCGGGGGTCCGAGCCTGGCCGAGGTAGATCCAGGGGTGGAAGTTTATCACCTTAAGTTCCCAGAGAAAAGGAACTGTCTTGTTAATTTGTTGAATATGTCTTCTAAGGGGTCAGCGCAGAGAAGAGGGGGATCCAGGGGTGACGTCATCACCCAGATTGTTCATAGAACAGAACTTTGTGTTTGTTTGTTGAGCGCATCATGCTTTGAAGGCAAGAGACTTTTTCATTACCAAGAGACAACCATCGAAAGAACCTGATAGCTGATATGGAACTGTTAGCTCGTACTGGGAAGGCTCGAGCGTGGGCTGTGCTCCAAAACCCCACCTTGTCCCGTGCTAAAAACGTGGGGCAGGGAGACCTCATTGCAATCACATCCTGACTTATTATTTGTGAATACTTTCTTTCTTTATTTTGATACCCTATCCCACACTCTTTCTGTAATTAGTTGTAAGGAATTGGCAATAGTTTTTTCTTAGTATAGGCCCTTGCTACTTGACACAACGCCACTAGGACTGCCTTATTTTTCATATCATGGTCGATGCCTGCTCCCATCTTAGATTTAGGTTTAGTTTAGGTGTTTTCCATCCAGCATTCATAGTTCAATAAACACCCTTGAACTGTGTCCACTTCTGTCTGTCTTTACTGTTGTCACCATGAGTTCCTTACAGGGGATAAAGTATATCAAAAACAGTATGGTAGAGCAATGTGCATGGGGCCCCATGAACTGACCTACGAGAATTTAGACTGTAGATGTTTTCATATGTATTTGAGCTTATTGTGAGAAACCTGATGGTATTCTCCCACCTACTCCCCCGGAATCTTCCATTCAAGTGGCTAGGGAAGGGCCATCGCTTTTGGATCCCGACCCTGGGGGTGGACAAGCAAAGGAGGAACACCTGAGTGGAGGGTCATGAGGGATTGGGAGAATACCCAAGGGCGAGACATTGTCTTCCCCCTTTCCCAAGTATACCACAATCCACTCTCCCTCCCCATTTCCAACAAACACTGAAAAGAGGAAGATACAACTAAGAACAATGAGGATTACCCATAGGAAAAGCATTGGGAAGCAAGTCTGGGCCTACTACAACCTACCACTAGGTTGTCTCACTAATATAGTCGGGCAAGGCCAGGCACTCACTTCCAACTGTGCACACTTGACTCCAATTGACTCTTTACACCAGAATAAAAGGTGTGGTTTTGTCAGAAGCAATGAGCGAGCTGGGGATGCCGACTGGACCAGAGGAGCCAAGGTGTGGGAAGAGGCAGGAAGAGAAGCCTGGAGAGTCTGGAGGGGCTGCAGCGTGGCTGAGGAGCTGTGTCTCCCGAGAGCCTGAGTGAGGCAGACTGCGACTTGCTAGCAGAGTCCACAAAGATGGTCATTCCCTTTGGACGTGTGCCAGTCCCAAGGGTGTCTAAGGGGCAGGTGGTGAGACTCTGACCTGACCTCGACCCATTGTATCCTGAAGAGACTGCTTGCAGCACCGTGCTACCCGGTGAGTTTCGTGACAGTGAAGAGAAAAACTCGGGAGTGTGTGGGTGGCTGGAGCGGGGAGTGAAGACAGAGATTTACAAGCAGCCCGAGGGTAAAGAAAGCCGAAAGTAAAGAGAGTGGAAAGAAAGCTTAAATAAAGATGCGCTAGCAGCGCTGAAGTAAAGAGAAATAAAAGGAAAGTGGACCTTAAAGAATATAAGAGAAAAGAGACAGTGCGAGTGACCCGAAACAGAAAAGAGGATGCGAGTGACCCGACAGACTGGGAAAGTGAAAATAAAAGTGAAAAGAGGGTACGAGGGAACCAAAGGTTGAAAAAGAAAAGTGCAAGCGGCACGACAAAGGCAGTTTCCTCCCACCTTAGTGTTATCTTCCCAGCAATTGAGAGTTTATAAGGAGGCGGTGCGTCAGGGAATTTCAGACAAGCGGGCCCTTAAAGTATGGATCACATATCATGAAAGTCAACATAGGTTGATTACCAGGGTCCCCGATATACAGCCGTATCTACTTTGGCCCACGAAAAAGCACATAGCTGGATCATTATGAGGGCAAGATTTCACTGCCTATTGTTGAGGGGAATTACTGAAAAGTGTCCAGGATACCCTAATGACCCCAGCTACCCAGTGTGTGTGGCTCCAAAGAGGGTTTGAAATATTTTATACTATTCTGCCCGAATGTGGGGACATTAGAAAACGAAAATTCAACAGATTATGAAGTGCACTGATATACGTTCCTATAGGCCCGCTTTGGTGATGCTTCTGACAGCGGAATGCAAATTGACTGCATGGGCCCTTTTGTCCTTTTTGAAAAGTGCTATGTACAGAAGAAATTTAATTTTAATGGGATAAGACCTTGTTTTATTATTTTGAGATCTAAGGTTCTAGTGTTTTTGTCTTGAGGTAGTGAATTTGTTATGGTAACTTTTATTTATACACTGTATTCTGATGAATTTCATGCTATGTATTTATTGTTTGTGTTTGATGGATGTTTTAATATCCGAATAAACATAATAAACTGAACTAATTGAGGTGTCCTTAAATCCAATTGCAACCAGTGGTCGGGAGCAGTTGGAAGCAATGCTCCTATACTTTTTTTAATTACGTTTTCCCATTCCTACACTTTTATTCGAAAAAGAAACCATTCTGGAATGGCTTAGTTTTAAAATAAAAATGTAGGAATACGTTGAAATGCGTTCTGCACTGAGCGTTCCCTTAAAAAGCAGGCACATTTGTTTGGGGGTGTGGAATGTGCATGGGAGGGGCATAGTGATGCGGTTTGTGGGGAGCTGGGGCAGGACTGCAGGGAATATAGTTCCACTACATTTCTGTCATGATGCCTACCCCCGGGCATCTGGATCAAGCCCATCAGCCCGGGAGCAGGCATCCAGACATTTACAAAAACCCCAGCAGCCCCAGCTAGGGGCTGTCTGGGTTCGGTCCTGGCGCCGTAGGCACCAGGCTCATAATAAAAATCAGTCCTGGCGCCATAGGCGCCAGGCTCATAGACATTACTTACTTCATGCAGACCATGCTGCAAATAAATCCAAGCCAACGTGAGGCCTGGATGGGACTATTTTATTACAGGGACTATTTTTTACTCGGGTGTGGTCCTGGGGAACTTCTTTCCTGGGACTACTTTGGAGGCTATTTAAACCACGCCCGAACAGCAGCACATGCTTTGTGTTATTCTGCATCCAGCAGCGTGACTCTCACCGTGCCTGCAGCCAGCATCCAGTCTTCTGCCACGCCCACGTGCCTACAGCCAGCATCCAGTCTTCTGCCACGCCCGCCTCGAATCCAGAGCTCCTAGAATAAAGAGGAAGAAAAGGACAAGGTTAGAAAACAAACTTATTTCAAATTCCTCACCTCATTCCGGATTCATTTCATCTCCCGACCCGGAAAGTACATCAGTCCTACACGCGTCGCTTCGCCAGCTCCAGCACGGCCCCATACTCACCAGTTCTCACAGCATCTTTCGATCCGCACTGTCTCCATCATTTATTCGCCGTACTCCGGCACCTAGGGGCACAAGAATAACAAGGTGAGCCAAGGGAATCAACAAATACCTCTTACCACCATAGACTTACCTGATTTACCACCAGCGGTATTATTCTCCATATCTTCATATGCCGCATCTGTAAAGAGGGAGCAAAACAATACGTTAACGCATGCAATTGTTACCGGACAGCGTTGGGTAACACAGACTCTTACCTGAACACCAGCAGCAGCTACGAGACCTTCTTCTCACAAACTCAGTTGCAATTTAAGGAAGGAAGGGGACAAGAGTGAACATCGGGCACATTGAACTCTTTGAACTTGATACTTACCAATCCCGCCTGGGACTTCAGAGTCAATGCTTACCGGAACTCTCCCACCGCCTTCAAACCAGTGAAGTAACTGGTATCTACGCGCCCCTGCAAGATACGCGGGATGGAGAGCTCATCTTTTGCAAACATACGGTGAGGTTATTAAGGGGATATCGGAGGTGATTAGTGGGGGAGAGCGAGAACAGTTGGGAGGCCATCACTAAAACCCACAGGTGGCTAATCTCTGTCTCAACTTGCAGGAAAATACTTCTTCGGGTCCAGCAGACAAGACTAGGCGGGCCAGTCCAGTTAGTCATCTCTGCACTACGCATCACATTGATGGAGACCGCAGCTGTCCGGGTCCGATCGACACTCCTGTGGGGTCCAGGTGAGCGTAACACTTTCGTACACTTCAACCCCTGACTGCAACAACCTATTCTTGCATTGGTAGTGTGATCTTCCTGGAGGACACCTGCATTTAATCCAAGTGGAAGAATTACATACAAGTGTGAACAGGTGATACTATTCTCCTAAGATTCTGCCATTGATCACTTTAAAGAACTCAGATACAAGTTTAGTCGTGTAGCCCATCTCTTCTGTCACCTAGCTACAGGCTGCATTTAAAGGGTTACACTTGGCATCTATGATATTTTCACAGTCTTTCCATGCCACTACAGAAATATGGCAGTGGTTTGATATTCCTGTGGTCACTGCTCCAGATAAGATTTGGAAGTGGGAGTATTGTATTCCCTATTTTCAGTGGTCGAAGTGGGCGGGAGCGGTCAGGAGCGGTGCTCCTTTACTTCTTTTTATTACGTTTTTACCATTCCTATACTTTTATTTTAAAAAGAAACCATTCCGGAATGGTTTTGTTTTAAAATAAAAGTGTAGGAAGAAGTTGAAACTTGGCACTTTTAGTGCACTACACAGGACGTTTCCTTAAATAGCAGGCACATGTGTTTTGGGGTTTTTATTGTGCAAGGGCGGGGCGCGGTGATGAGGTCTGTGGGGAGCGGAGCAGGCCAGTAGGGAACATAGTTCCACTACTTCTTTTCATACACTTCGACCACTGCCTATTTTTTTTTTATTTGAGAGTAAAATTATTTTGTTGGGAGTAAAAATGTACATAGAGTTCCCAAAGGGAGTATTTTACTACCGAGTAAAAATATCTTCTAATTGGACAACAGTAATGTTTTTGCTAGGAATTCTTTCTTTATACCTAGTTATTCATGCACATTAAAAGATACATGCTAACTTCTTCCTATCAGGCAATTATAATAGTAGCTTCTTCCTGTGGTACTATGTTTTCTACTGGTCCAAACAGATCCATGGAGCTCTGTGGGTGAAAACAGAGGCACAAGGCTCTACGTGTCTGTTGCCTATTTTTTGCTGGGAGTATTTTTACTCCCTATTTTTATTTTTGGGGAGTATTTGCCTATTTTTAAGGAGTTTTGGGATATATTTACGCACTCAGCAGTACTTCCTCACATCATCCAGTTGCCTTTCAGCAGTTAACAACAAAATGGCTGTGCTGGCTCCTTGCCATGCACCAAAACTGCGTTTTGCAGATACAAAATGATGGCTACAACATCTTGCCAAGCACCAATTGGGCAGGATGGAACAGGGGGCACACTGAGAAAGTCTGCCAGTGTGTTGCTTACATGCACCAAGAAGATAATTGAGAAGCAGCACTGCTTTGCTGCTTGATCCACATTCCCCTTGAAAAAGGAAATATTTGGCGTTTATAATGATGGCGACCTGACGCTATTTCCATCTGTTCAAACATCACACAGCTTTCATCAAAGTGGCCCTGACATGCCCACCCATATCCAGATTGTGCTCCTGCAAAATAGAAAATTATCTCTGTATGACAGGCTGTGCCAGCCAAATCTGAGAAATCAAAAGAAGCTTTTATTTTCAGTCGCATAGGAAAACGCTTGACTTTGAGTTACAAAATGTCAAATATCAATGCTGCAAAGGAGACTCTGGCTCTCTGGGCCTATGTCAATTTCAATGGACCAGATTGTTGTATAAGTGAAACTGACTCAGGCTGCAAAGCAATGTGGGAAATTCGGAGAGAAATTTTGAAATGGTCAGCCCAGCAGACTTCACCATGTGTTAAAATGCACTTTTGTAAATAAGGAAAAATGCCCGTTTTAAAAGTGTAATGTTGAAAGAAGGCCCTGTTTTGGCCTAGCAATGTAAAGGGGGGGGGGCTTTGCTGGGAAACATATATGGGTTGTTTTATTCAAAAGGCTTGCTTTTGATGAAAAACAAAATAAAATAAGAAATAATGACATGGGCTGCCTTCTAAAAACTAGCCAAACAGGTTTCTGCCATGGCTCAAGGGACATTTGGCTGCCCGCAGGAGTGGTCTAACCCCCGAAAGAAGGAGCCACAATAGATTCTAGGACAAATGCATGTTAATTGCTACCTTTGGAAAACTTTGAATGGGCCAGAAGACTGCATATCACAGTCTCATCAGACTTTTGACTGGGCTGAGGCCTCTTACAATAAAGATTCTGGGACACGGACATGTGAAATAGAAAATCGCACGTCCCCGCAACTTCTACTGGGAGCTTCAAAGCCAACACAAGAGCAGCCTTGGAACTATGCCCTTATATGGTGAACAATGCTGACCATTTTGGCTCTAAAGACTTTTATTAATAAACTTTTAAAACTTTTATCTTGGCAACAGGACTTCGCAGGAATGTAAAAAGTTAACAGTTTAAATGTAATTTTGTGGGTTTTAATTTAAGACGTGGTAGCCTTCACTGCCATATTGGGAACAGAAATGGCAGAAAATTGGACAGTTTGAGGAAAGTGTACATGATGCCACTGTGAAATTCAATACTTACACGCCTTATAATCTATACCCATTAATAAAGTTATAGAATTTTAGGTCGAATATTTATCACTGAAAATCGCGAAAAACTATTAGAAGGGCGAAACAAAGTCCTACAGACATGAGGGTGGGACTGCCATGCGCTGCATAAAATATGTAATATGCCTATGTAATTTGTTAAGATGCCACAACTGTAAAAATGTGCCATTTATGTCAAAACTGGATTTTAGCTAAAGTAACTGTCGGATGATCCTAGGCATTGTAAGGCCACATCATAAAGCTGATGTCATGTCCCTAAAAATCCAACCAGCTGACAGCAAGGCGGTAACAATCACCCCTGGCCAATCCAGTTGTTAGAGGCATGTCCAGCCTGAGCCGGCCCCACCATATAATTCTATCATTTCACCATGCCTTATAAATAGGGGAGCCTGACAGAACTCTGGATACTCTCTTCTGAATTTTCCAGCACCTGTGTATCAAGATATCTCACCTTCACTCTACAAGATTCCAGACCCCACTGCCAGAAAAGGGATAGTTGACCCAAGCCTTCCTATCCAGGCAGAACCACCCTTCAGCACTAAAACCCCATAACAAAATCCCACTAACTTCAGGGAGAAAGGGGAAAGGTGTATGAGCCTACTTTGTGATTCTCCAGTGCCGCCTGCTTGCCCTGCTTACCCTCTCCATCCAGCTGAGGTGTCGCTGTACTGTGACCAGACCTTTGCCCAGCTGTCTTTTGCCAGGAGAACCCGCTATTCGGTGACCAGAACCCGGTTGGCTGTAAATTCCAAACTCAAGTGCTGATTGTGAGTGTTTCCCCATCCCTGTTAGATTCCCAGTGGCCTTGCACTCGTAGTGTAGCCGAGGAAATCTTCAAGATAATACTATTCTCAGGTGATATGAAACATACACACCAAGGAAAGTATTAACCAGAAAATGGAGATCAGAAGATGCCGTGGATCGTCCCTGGATGATCGCAGAGTACCCCAAAGGAATCGATAACCAGGTTAACCAGGTGGCTCGAGAAGATATCTGGAGGAAAGGATACAGTTACCACCACTATAACAATATCATTGTCCTATAGCACCATACGCAAAGACAGACTAACAGACTAACCTGTGCCAGTGGAACAAGCAACTAGGTGTTTTCAATCAAGTCGAGGAAATTACAATTTATCCATCTAGAAAGGCAAAGACAAAGTAGGTTTGAAAACAGGATAGCTTATAAGACAGAATCCACAGATAACAGAATAAGTGACTTACCAGTGGATCAACAGGTGACACCAAGTACCTCTGGTACCCAAGGGAAGTTCTGCCCCGACGAGTACGAACACCTAATGCTAAAGTGGCCAGTCTCTAGTCCCCAACAGCCACTGGACCCGACGGCATGAGGACGCCTACGTCTAGGGTGGCCAGTCTCTAGTCCCCAACAGCCACCGGTCACGACGGCACGAGGGCGCCTAAAACAGGTAAGTGCCCCTGGGACCAGAGGAGGGATGAAGTCCATATGAAGCGTAGGATGATGTGGAAGGACCCTTTATCCAGAAGAGCACTGATCCAGAGGTATTAAGTTCTTGATCCAGACGTGCCGTAGTGTCACCAATGAACGGAATCTCACAGGGCGGTAAGGATGGTATCAGGAGTGTAGTGAGAGAAACCAGATAAGATAATGGCCAGAATCATGGAACGGTTGAGTAGCAGAAGGGGGGGACAGGCAAGAATCCAAAACGTCACAACAGACAAGGTACTGGCAAGAGCTAATCCGGGAAACAAAAAAGGTCAGCAACTAACGAGCAAAACTGGAGCCATGGATGTAGAAATCAGCAAGTCCAAAAACACATAGCCAAGAGTCCGACAACAACCAGGAAGAACCAGACCAGGGGTAGAGCAGCGTAATCCTTAGGACAAAAGCAAGAGTCAAAATCACTGGCATAAATAAAACGAACAAAGCGTACCATACAGCTCAATCAGGAGCGCTGTGGCACTGTTTCCGCGAGCTTTAAGAAGGCTGGGTCACGTGATCCTGCGTGTTGTCGCACGTGACCGGAACGCTGAAAACGCCGTCCCAGTTGCCATGGCAGCCTGCAGCGTTCCGCAAAACGGGTCCTGGAGGACGTGAAGAACTGTCTGGCCAGAAATGGTGGTAAGAACCGGAGGGGTGATTTCGAGGAGCTGTTAAGAAAACAGCGAGGAAGGTAAGCAGAAGCGCCAACGTGTTTCTTAACAATCCCATAGCATACCCCATCTTGACCCCTTGTCTTTGCCCTATTTTCTAAATGATCCTATCCATACCCTGATAACTTGTCTAAACTGTTCTAATTCTCTGTGCACCCTGTCTTGTTTTTCTAGTGTTAGCGCAATCTTTCATTCACCTCATCTTGTAACTCCTTAGCAATATTTGGAATAATTTAAATTAATTCCCACATAGATCTGAACGCGGGGTGAAAGGGTTAAGTTGCAAATGAACCTGGGATCTTACTGTGTCTTTCTTTAACAATTTAGTCTGAATAATCTAGTTAAAGTAAAACTTGTCCTTTTTCTCTTCAAACCGATTTCCTCTCTTTGACTTCTTTATTTTACCCAAACCGACCCTACTTTTATCTTGCAAATCTCAACCAGTTCTTCAGCTATAGCCCTCCTTTCACTTCTATATAGTCCCTGTGATGTGCGTTTATCTGTCATCCGCAATCGCTACCGCGGGTGGCGGCTCCTTCCACGTTGGAGGCTAACCGGCAGGTAGAGAGGTTTTAGTCCCTTTTTTGTGTCTGGTAACAAGTCACGGCCAATCACAGCACTGCCGGGTGTTTATCTTCCCTTCTAGCCCGGCAGTCGCTGCGTTTCAACCCATTGCTGGTTCTCGCACCAGCGGCTCTGGTTTTTTGCGCTCCCAGCGTTTGCCCTCTGCTCGCCTCGGCGTGTGGCGGGTTTTCTCTGCTTGCTTTTCCCTTCTCCTAGGGATAAGTTCCTTCTACTTACCTGACGGCCGTTTAAGTTTCAGCGGTGGCCTTCTTTTCTGCAGCCTCTTCCTTGCCGATCCCTCGGCACTACTTTGCTTTTTCCTTCTAGTCTCGCCGCTTCGGCGGCAGGCGTGTTTTTTCTCTCCTCTTTGCCGCTCTTTTCTCTCGCGGCTCTCCAGTTTTCCCTTGTTTTTCTCTGTCCATTGTTTTCTCTCCTGTATTTTCTCTCTTTCTTACCGCGCCTGGTAGTGGCTTCGGCTCCCTTCACCTCTCATTGGTGTCGCATTGGACTTCTCTCCTGTGTTCAACCCTGTGGACCTCGCATCTGCTTCCAGTCCTACTGGCTACAAGCTTGGATCTTCACCTACCTCATTGCCAGAAGTATCCTAAGGGTTTTTCCCACGTGTGGGTTTTTTTCCCTTTATTCCGGCCTGTTCCCGGTAACGGGGCCCCAGGAAGGCTGTCTATTCAGTTGTCACTGTGGCTTCTCACCGAGACAGGCAAGTGCTACCTAAAAAAGAACGGGACTACCTGAGCCGGCGGAATCTACGGAACGCAGGCAACTCTGAAGACTCAGGTGAGGAGAGTGTGGAGGGACGGGAAGAAGAAGGGGTTCTGCAGCTTACACAGTCACAGATTGAAACGCCCTTAAGGACCAAGATGTCAGCCGAAGAACAAGTTCAGGAGTTATGGAAGGCTTTTCAGGCCATGTCACTGAAATTACAGGGGGTCAAGACGGAGAATGCCCTACTAAAACAGATGGTAGCGGTCCGGGAACCCTCACATCCCCCGGAATTGCCTCCTATGGCTCTTTCGTCAGGAAGATTTGATGGCTCACCTAAGAGGGTAAAGGAATTCCTGGAGGCCTGCAATGTGTATTTTACCTTCAGACCACACACCTTCTCCACGGACCAAGCCAGAGTAGGGTTTATGGTCTCGAATATGACAGGGAATGCTTTAGCCTGGGCTACTCCGCTAGTTACTAACAGTAATGCCGTTCTACAAGATTTCTCGGGTTTTCAGAACCTACTGAAACAGACTTTCGAGCGACCCGAACTATCTTTTACTGCAGGTGAGGACCTGCTGGATGCACGACAGGGTGCTCTAGATGTGCTGTCGTACATCTCCTCCTTTAAGACACTGGCAGCAGGAGCGGGATGGTCCGAACAAGCACAATATGCGGTATTCCGGAGAGGGTTGAGAGATGAGATCAAGGATGAGCTAGCCAGATCCCCACGCTCTCCCACATTTCCGGACTTACTGGCTGCCGCTCTCCACATCGAGTACCGTCTCCAAGAGAGAAGGACAGAACGCAGAAAGCAAAGAGGATCAGGAAATCCCATGAACCCTCCTTCACACTCTCCCTCTGGACGTTTCTCCTCTACTCAGAGCGAAGAACCGATGCAAATCGGAGCTACCAGAGCACCTCTGTCATCAGCAGAGAGAAGGCGAAGAAGAGAAAAAGGATTGTGTGCCTATTGTGGTTCCGATCAACATGTACTGAAGGATTGCTCTGAGGTTCCGGAGAGGAAGGCGAGAAACGAATACCCTCGGCGTCAATAGGGACGGGCAGCCGGGGGTACTCCGATCTTTTTCAGCGTCCCTATGTCACACTTTCGGTGTCGGCTTCGGAATCCCAAGAGGATTCCAGACTGATGGTACTATCTGTTACCTTGAATCTAAACGGAAGACTGGTGGAAACATTAGCCTTATTGGATTGTGGAGCGGCAGGGAATTTTGTGGACACTCTGTGGGCTGACAAGATGGGGCTCACTCGGATAGTTCGGAAGGTGGGTCAGAAAGTGGAAGGAGTGGACGGTACCCCTTTGTCGTCTGGACTAATCACACATACCACCGAACAACTCTCTGTGGTCATCAACCAACACACAGAGGCCCTGCAGTTCGACATTATCAGAGCCGCACATTTCCCCATAATCCTAGGCATTCCTTGGCTGCGCAGGCATAACCCGTATATCAACTGGACGGAAAATCGACTAAGTTTTTGTTCTACGTACTGTTCGGTCAATTGTCTTCCTCCCAATACCAGGGAAGATCAACAGTCAGTTAGAGTTCTCTCCAAAGATCTTGTAGGTATTCACGCGCTTCCTCATTTTTGTGCACAATTCTCCGGGGTATTCCAAGAGAATCTTCACGCTCAGCTACCTCCTCATCGGCCAGAAGACTGCTCAATCGATCTCGAACCTAATGCACTGGTTCCATTTGGGCGCATGTTCTCTCTCTCTCAGGCCGAAAAGAAGGTATTAAGAGTCTATCTGGATACCAACTTGGAGAATGGTCTTATTCGACCTTCGAAGTCACCAGCTGGCGCCTCCCTGTTCTTCATCAAGAAAAAAGACACGACTGATCTCAGACCATGTATCGATTACCGGGGCCTCAATAAGGTTACCATCTGTGATCGGTATCCCATGCCACTCATAACCGACATTATTGAGGCGGTACAAGGGGCTCGAATCTTCACCAAATTGGATCTCAGGAACGCATATTGTCCCGGGAGGATAGCTCTTGGAAGCAAGACGACACGAAGCAACAACAGGTTCGATCCCCGGGTCCGCGCTTAGAAACCTCTGGGTGTTTAAGCGCGTTATAAATACGTAACTAAGACAAAAAAAAACACACACAATTAAGAAAACAAACAATTCCTGTAACAGCGCCTCGATGCCTGCGGGCTGTGTGAGCGCTTTATAAATGTAAAAATAAATGAAAATATCATCTACTTCGCATCGCTGATGGGGACGAATGGAAGACGGCTTTTCGAACTCCATACGGTCTTTTTGAGTACAGAGTGATGCCGTTCGGTTTAGTGAACGCACCGGCTGCATTCCAGAGATTCATGGACAGGCTATTTTCAGATCTGCTGTCGGTCTCGGTTATAATATACCTCGACGACATTCTGATTTTCTCCCCTAACATGGAGGAACATATTCAACACGTCACACAGGTTCTGTCTCGTCTTCAGGAAAATCAGTTGCTGGTCAAGGGCGGGAAGTGCAAATTTGCAGTACCCTCGGTTCACTATCTCGGATTCATTCTTTCCGAAGAAGGGGTGGCCATGGACCAAACCAAGGTTGATGCTATTCTTGATTGGCCAGCTCCTACTTCAGTCCGAGAAGTCCAGAGATTCTTGGGATTAGCGAATTACTACCGCAGATTTATCTCAAACTTTTCGGAGGTAGTATACCCGATTACGCGCCTACTCAAGAAGGAGGCCGTTCCATTTTTTTGGTCTGATGAGGCAGAGAAGAGTTTCGATTTTCTCAAGAGATTGTTCTGTACTGCCCCCATTCTCCAGCATCCTGATCAATCACAACCATTTGTTTTGGAGACCAACGCTTCTGCGGTAGCTGTAGGAGCGGTATTGCTCCAGATCATCCTAGGAGTGGAACACCCCGTGGCATACATGTCAAAAACTCTTTCTCCTAGCCAGCTCAACTATTCGGTACTGGAGAAAGAACTGCTGGCCATGAAACTTGCCTGTGAAGAGTGGCGCCATCTCCTACTAGGAGCCAGACATCCATTTCTGATTAGGACCGACCATAAGAACCTCAAGGTACTACAAGATTTGGAGTGTTCGAATTCCAGGCAGGCCAGATGGGCCCATCATTTTGCACAGTTTGAATTCCAAGTCTCGTATATCCCGGGATCACAGAATAGTCTAGCGGATGCCTTATCCCGCAAAGACTCCACCAAGGAACACCTGGAAATCAAGAGGGAGTCCATGTTCAAACGCAACCAAATCCTAGCCTTTGTTGGCTCTTTCCTTAAAGAGGTGAAAACTGCCCTCATTCAGGAAAAGCCCCAACTATCCCTACGTATTACCTCTCCTTTTCAACAAAGAGGTGACTGGCTCTTCTACAAACAGAAAATGTACATTCCCAAGGGTCCTCTTCGTTCTAGAATCCTGAAGTGGAGTCACGACTCTCGCTCGGCCGGACATAGAGGGGCTGAGAATACCTATGAGCTCCTCTCTAGAACGTTTCTTTGGCCAAACTCTAGAAAGGAGACATACGAGTATGTCAAGGCTTGTCCAATTTGTGCCAGAGCCAAAAATCGCCTGGGAAAACCGTTGGGTCTACTCACTCAGGTCGAACTCCCAACGCGTCCCTGGGGTCTCATATCTACCGATTTCATTGTCGATCTGCCGGTATCGGAATCCTGTACCTGCATTATGGTCACAGTAGACGCCTTTTCTAAGTTGGCACATTTCTCTCCTCTTCCAGGTCTGCCCACTGCGGCTAAGATGGCGGAGGTCTTCTCTCGAGATATATTCAAGTTACACGGTCTCCCCGATAAGATAATCTCGGATCGGGGAAGTCAGTATATCTCGAAGTTTTGGACTGCCTTCTGCAACCGTTTGGGCATTGAAAGAGCTCTGTCTTCAGGGTTTCACCTGGAGACCAATGGTCAAACGGAACGCCTGAATGCGACCCTGGAACAATACCTAAGGTGTTATATATCTCAACATCAAGACAACTGGGTCTTGCTGCTTCCCACGGCAGAGTACTCGTACAACAATACCAGGCATTCCGCTACAGGACTCTCTCCTTTCTTCTGCACTTACGGGGTTCACCCTTGTGCCGTGTTTCCGGAGGTTCCCAGCTACACCAACTCCCCGACGGTAGAAGAGGTATTAGGGAATATTAAGGAAGCCCAGACTTCAGCCATGCGGAGTCTAGAGGTCAGCAGAAGACGGACAAAATCCTGTGCCGATCAACATCGGAAAGAAGGTCCAGCATGGAAGCCAGGAGATCAGGTGTGGTTGTCCACCCGGTTTCTGCCCAGATGGACAAGGCCTTCTAAACTGTCTCCTCGTTTTCTTGGACCTTTCACTATTCTCTCTAAAGTCAATCCTGTGGTTTTTCACCTTCGGCTTCCCTCCTCTCTTCGCCGCATTCACCCGGTTTTTCATTCCTCTCTTCTCAAACCTTACTGTCCCGATCTTCACCATAGAATCATTCCCAGATCTATCCTAGCACGGTACTCAGAGCCTGATGAGTATGAGGTATCTAAGGTCCGTGATTCCAGGTATTATCGCGGACGTCTTGAGTACCTGCTGTCTTGGAAGGGATACCCTGAGTCGGAGGACTCATGGGAACCGGCTTCTCAGGTTCATGCACCAAGGTTGTTGGCTACTTTTCACCGCCGCTATCCAGGGAAGCCTGGGGCGGTTAGGTGGGGAGAGGGTCATACTGTCATCCGCAATCGCTACCGCGGGTGGCGGCTCCTTCCACGTTGGAGGCTAACCGGCAGGTAGAGAGGTTTTAGTCCCTTTTTTGTGTCTGGTAACAAGTCACGGCCAATCACAGCACTGCCGGGTGTTTATCTTCCCTTCTAGCCCGGCAGTCGCTGCGTTTCAACCCATTGCTGGTTCTCGCACCAGCGGCTCTGGTTTTTTGCGCTCCCAGCGTTTGCCCTCTGCTCGCCTCGGCGTGTGGCGGGTTTTCTCTGCTTGCTTTTCCCTTCTCCTAGGGATAAGTTCCTTCTACTTACCTGACGGCCGTTTAAGTTTCAGCGGTGGCCTTCTTTTCTGCAGCCTCTTCCTTGCCGATCCCTCGGCACTACTTCGCTTTTTCCTTCTAGTCTCGCCGCTTCGGCGGCAGGCGTGTTTTTTCTCTCCTCTTTGCCGCTCTTTTCTCTCGCGGCTCTCCAGTTTTCCCTTGTTTTTCTCTGTCCATTGTTTTCTCTCCTGTATTTTCTCTCTTTCTTACCGCGCCTGGTAGTGGCTTCGGCTCCCTTCACCTCTCATTGGTGTCGCATTGGACTTCTCTCCTGTGTTCAACCCTGTGGACCTCGCATCTGCTTCCAGTCCTACTGGCTACAAGCTTGGATCTTCACCTACCTCATTGCCAGAAGTATCCTAAGGGTTTTTCCCACGTGTGGGTTTTTTTCCCTTTATTCCGGCCTGTTCCCGGTAACGGGGCCCCAGGAAGGCTGTCTATTCAGTTGTCACTGTGGCTTCTCACCGAGACAGGCAAGTGCTACCTAAAAAAGAACGGGACTACCTGAGCCGGCGGAATCTACGGAACGCAGGCAACTCTGAAGACTCAGGTGAGGAGAGTGTGGAGGGACGGGAAGAAGAAGGGGTTCTGCAGCTTACACAGTCACATTATCCCCCAGCCCAAAAACCACATTCCAATTCAGAGTACTTCACCCGTTTTTCTGAAAAAACGTTTGACATTTCAAACTGCAAACTAGAAAAAATGCAACTTTTCCATGTGTGATTTGACAGCACTGTGTTTTCAATTTCAATCTGCTTTGTGAACTGTATGCCTTGTGTGATAGCTTACCTTATAGTTGCTAGTGATATGACATCCCTGAGACTGTGATAAAATATATGTGCATCATTATTTAATTAGACAAATAATGAATTATTTGTTAAAATCCGAGTGTCATTTTAGGCCATTGCAAAGGGTTTAAAATCTGTTTTTGCCTCTTATTTTTGTGAGGGAAGGACGGATTTTGATTCTATTGATTTGCTGCCTCATATCCCTGACTACCTGCTGCTTCTTTCTATCCACTCGGAATTTGAGTCATTGTGGGTTGAGGGAACATTGCAGGGGGAAACCTTAACTGGGGTGCTATCTATCCTAAATCAAAAAGTGCTCCTATTCAATTGTTGTTTGGATATGTTCTTGTAGAAGGTTACCCAAGTGTATTTCACTAGTTTTCATTATATTTATCACCCCGTGCTGATTGCTCCCCAATTTAAACATTTTTTTGATTTTCTTTGAAATTAAAATAAATAAATATTGTGTTACCACCCATTGGCCTGGTTCATGGTCCATTGTGACCCGGGGTATTTGTAAAAGGCGGAGTGAGACGGGTTGGGTATCGGCTCACTTTGAATTCGTTGAAATTAAAGAAAAAGCATTCTAATTGCGCGCTACATCTAAGGCTGAGGGTGAAGGTCCGGTTCCGGTGTGTGACACCCAATTGGAATCCTTCGCAGAGTAAAAGTGGTCGATATACTCCTTATCTGTAGGACTGCCTGTGGTAATATCATCGTAATATTTTAATACTGCTACAGTAATGTCACAATGGCATTTGATATGTTTCATGGAAACGTACTCTAGCAATTATAAAAGGTAGATAGATTCTTCAACAGTTCAACTAGAATCAAACTCTAATTAAGAAAATACATCAATTTTATTTAAACAATGTTAACAAAACAATCAAATACAGCATCATTAAATTCATACAATTAATACACTTAAAACCTATTCTAAAACAATAGTCTAGTGACTTTATTATTCCTATTAATGGAACTCAAATGTCACTGTAAATAAATCAACAAAAATCAAGAGATAAGGAAAACTCTTATTCTCTTCAGCGATGACAATATAGATCCAATTCTGTTCACAATCTAGTATAACTGATTATAAAAGATATAGCTCAACATGTTTCTGTTCTCTAATTCATTATGGAACATTCTTCAGGAGGAATATTGTAGGTCTCGTTGACTTTGATGCAGATTAGACTATGTCTTCCCTTCTTCTAAGCTGTCTCTGCTTTGGTTCATGTGAACTGATCCAGTCTGTGGATACAGTGCTTAAAGTTGGTATCTAATCCAAGGGCAACTCTTCCGGATGGCTTGGGACTGGTCCATTCCAGTATTCGCATCTGTATAAGGTCAGGTAATGCTAAACATCTGTTTCAGCAGTAATTTAGTTTCTTTAGTTTGGTTACATGTAGTCAGAATAAATCATCTGGAGCTGTTATCAGGATTATATATTTAAGTATTCTCCTTTTCGTCCCACGGATCTCTTGGATGTTGTCTGATAATCACCTAGATCCTGGATGCTGCGAGATGTGCTTTTCGATTTCAGCTCAGACCGGGTGCCGACTCTCCGCCTCAGCCCACTTCTCCACCAAAGCATGTGATTGGATTACCTCATTCCTTCAGGAGAGAGTAATGAAGGTCTTCTCGAACACAGCTAACGCTACACCCAGCCCTATCAATGTGGAGTGCCACAGGGCTCCTGCATAGCCCCTACACTATATAACCTCTTCACGAGACGTCTGTTCAGGATACTTGACTCTCTGGGCATCTCATATACCAATTATGCAGATGATACCCAGGTTCTCATCCTCCTCTCAGGTGATTATACTACTGACCTGAACACCCTTAACAGTATCTACTCCACCATTCAATCCTGGACGGCAGAGAATTGGCTCTGCCTAAATAGTGATAAAACCAAACTCTTACTGGTCGGCTCTCCATCCACACTGGGCAAACTTGATAAAAAGTACCACTCCTTCACCATTGATAACATCCCCATCACAGTCTCTCAATCGATCAAGACACTGGGTGTGTACCTCAAACCCAGCCTCACCATGGACAGGCAGGTCAATGCCATCGCATCCTCTAGAGTATACCACTCCAAAGTCATCAATAACGTTAGGCCTTTCCTATCCCAATAGAACTGCATCACAACAGCCAGAGCCATCATCAGATACAGACTGGACTATTGCAATGCCCTATTCATCGGAACCTCTCAAAAAAACCTTGCCAAACTCCAGATTGCCCAAAATAATGCCTTAAGGGCTGCTACAGGCATCTTGTGCAAGGAACACATCTCGGGGGTCAGGAAGCAGCTACACTGGCTCCCCATAAAGGAAAGGGTGGTTTTCAAAACCTTGGCCCTAACACATAAATGTCTTCATGATCAGGCTCCTCTCTATCTTGCACAAAGGATCACCAAACAAACAACGTCCAGAGCCTCGAGGTCGGCCTATGCCAACCGCTTCACGGTTCCTCACACGCGCAAAGTGTGTGCAGGAGGCACCAGCTTCCCTACCAAGGCTGCAACCCTGTGGAACAACCTCCCAGCTCAGATTACATCACACACAGCCTTCCGCAAGGCCCTAAAAACCAGGCTCTTTATCTAAAGAGCATATCCCCATGAGATCTGTACTGCATATGTCACTATGTATAAGAAACCTATCTGTACTGCATTCTGTTACCTGTATAAGAAAAAATCTTGTGAACAACTGTAACGTATCAAAATGTAACAACTGTAACCTAACAAATGTATCTAAGCATTCTTTCTTGGGCCACTTATTGTAACCCTTAAGCAAACCTCCTTAAGTTTCCTTAAAGCGCCTCGTTGCCTGTGGGCTGTAGTGCGCTCTACAAATACAAAATAAATAAATAAATGAACCACAGAATAGTACCACAGTTTAACAGCTGGGTTATTCCTATTGTTTTTGTCTTATAAGGGGATTAGTGACATGCTATGGGTACAAAATGCGATAAATACATTTTAAACTATCATCTAAATAGTGTGCCCTACAAAATGGCACTGACTTGGTTCATTTTTAACATACGTTTGGAATCTGCACAAAAAAGAAGGGAACCAAAAATCAATATGGAAAGAAATCACGCATTTACCTATTAAGTCAGGTGACACCTTGGAACTTGAACCAAAAAAATAAATAGCTTATCCCAAAAATATCTGCATTTGATTATTGCAGCTCACAATGCAGGCACCCTCTCTTCCTTAGCTTTACTCTTGCCTCACGTATATAATGACTTCTTTTGGGCATAATGAGGTTTGACACAGAAGCTGTCTAAGCTGAAATCACTTAAAGTTAAAATAATCAATGTTCCGGAAGTGTCTCCTCAAATCACAATAACTACAACCGGGGATATACACTTATACGCCGGAAGAGAAACCTTTCACCCCTGTGATAATCAGTGTGACCCTGCTCGTACATTCCTCCGCCGTAAAATGAGCTACAGAATTTGCAGAAGCAGGATTGAAATCCGTGTCGGCTGCTTTGAATATGGTGTTTAATCAAGTTTCTATTATTTAAATACCACATTGCTATATAGTTCCTCGGCAACTCTCCAGCCTGCGGCAGAGGGACTCCTTTTTTTAAAGACTTGTCATTTGCGGAGGGATACCAGTGAAAGTTGAGATGCTTCCGGGTTAGAGCCGAAAACAGAGAAAGAAGCAAAACAATCAGAAGGGAAAATTAAAAAAGCAGCAGCAGCAGCAGGAGAGAGAAGAAGATAGGGGGGATTGTGGAAACTGCGGGATTTGGCAGAAAACACACAGGTGAGCCTCCCCGAAAGGAGGGGCTCTGCGTCCCGCAATCACATCAGGGGCAGGATGAGACCCTGGATCCTGCTCCGTTTACCTGGCGGAGGAGGGGATGGAGACCCAGAGGTGAAGAAGAGCGGCGGAGGGGAGCCCTGTTAAACCGGCAACTGGCCCCGGTGCCTCCCCGTGCCATCTCCCACAGCCCAGTACTTCCTACGCGGCACGGGGGGCACACAGGCCCTAACCCTGTTACGATTGTTTTTGTGTTTTGCTATTTCCCGGTGGGGCGCAGGTCTTTTGTACCCCCCACCCGTCCCATCCCCCTATTATGGCTGGGTACGCGGAGTTTGTGCCCCCTCCCGAGTGCCCGGTGTTTGAGCCCAGCTGGGAGGAGTTCAGCGACCCCCTGGGATATATTGGGAGGATACGACCGATCGCCGAGAAGACGGGAATCTGCAAGATCCGCCCACCCAAGGTGAGAGGATGGTGATGGTGGTGGCGAGGGATGGGTTGCAGCTTGCACACGTCATCCTCCATGGAGGCTATCTGAAGGATCTCATCTCGTTGTGACCAGACATGATGCTTGAGGGTTGTTGGGTTGGGTGGGGTGCAGGGGGGGGGGGCATCTGAGCTTTCTGACAAATGATGCGTGTGGCGTGATGTGTTGTGTTTCTGTCAACGCCCATGATGAGCTGGGAGCATGGTAGAAGGACGTCTACATATTCTGAACCACAATAAGAAGAAGAGGTGATTAGTCAACTACCCAGTTTCCTCAGATACCAGTCAGGGTACCTGCACCACATTATTCGTTCCCTCAAGAAGAGAGGATGATGGAATATGTCGTTCGAACCTGATCCACATCAGTGGCTGGTGATGAGATCAATCTGGTCTGTGTCTGAGAGACACGAGAGAGATCTTGAAAGATGCCTCTTGTGTCTTCCCTGTTAATTCAAGGTGTGATGGAGCAGGTGGTAGCAAACGCACAAGGAGAGGTCACTCGACAAATCGGAGTATAAAAGCGTATTTCGTTTTTTGAACTCTTTTCAACACATCTGTGGGAGCACAGGCTAATTCTGAATGTTGCATATTTGGGACACGCCAGGGCGCCCCAAACCACCATCCTTTAACAAAGAAAACGTTATCTGGGTCACCTAGATTTCGGCTATTTGAACAAATAGTTATCAAAAGTTCTAACTACGGAATTAAAAAAAACAGGTGGTGTACCTTTTTTCATGGATCATGCACTTAATACATTTGGAAATTTCATTTTTAATTCAAAATCATTTTGAATACATACTATCAGAAACGAGCGTTAGTGGTGATAGTTCAGAAGACTTTTTTTCTTCTAATGACACAACGTAGTAATGGAACATCAAAAACCTAAATACATTTCAAAAAGTCTGATATCCCCCTTGAAGCAATTCCTTAAAAAGCATTCAAGCTTTCAATTGAGGAGTTGATGCCCGGAACACAAAGAATCCAATACTCGTTTGTCCCGGGACGTGAATATAATTTTACATTGATTTAATAGGCTGAAAGCATCAGGTACCCCTATCTCCCTGGTTAGTAAATGTATTCCCCTCTTGCTGAAATCTTCTTAAATGAAAAAAAATCCATGTCACTATAATGAGATTTACGGCCCATTTAATCTAAGCGTGATGATAATATCATTGGGTTGAAATCCACATTCTGTGAGAAATAAATATTCTTGGCCAAGTTTTGGCTCATTAACAGACCTATTACCCACTCCCCCTTTCCCTTATCTTCCAATTGATTATAATTGTCATATTGAGGATGTGACGTCTATGTAGTTTTGATTCATTTTAGTGAGCTTTTTGTTAGGATATAGATTAGCAGGCGTATTGATGTAAGTATATGTATACCTTATCTGTGCTTTTTTATCTTGCATAAGGGTTTTGTAATAGGAAAATCTTTAAAAAAAAACGAGAAAAACCATTTCACTACAGCACTATATAAGAAAAGACACATTCGAAGACTGATCACTATCTTTCAATGTTCTTAACTGACAGTATTGGGAACATTTTCTTTGAATACTCCCAACTAATCGAGAAGAATGGTTACTAGGGAGACACCATACCACTCTGTGAAGCTGGCTTTACAAGAGGCCAATTCGGAGTCATCGTGTTTATGTACTGGCACATATACGTTCTAAGTATGCCTACCTCTGCAACCAGCAACGTTATTGCTTTTATAGAGTATACTGCAGAATTTGACAGAAAAAAATCTTATTTTACTACAAAACTTGTGGAGTTAGATAATGGTCTGCTCTAAATGTTTAATTTTGTTTAGGTAACTAGGATAGCAGTCTTGTAGAGAACTGGTTGAATACAGGGAATGCTAAAATCCATAAAAAGCGCTCCTAGACCCCTATGTGGTTGACAGCTGGAACAGCTTTGTAACATAACAGAGTATGACCGCTTTCCCCCACTTTATTTGGTAATTTGTCAATTTTCCCATAATTACCATTGTTAGCTAAATGGCAAACCTCCTAGGATTGGAGTGTGCCCATGTTGATTATTGTATGTGGAGAATCTTACTATCTTATCTCAAACTCGGGACGGGCTACACTCCCATCTATTGAGGGAGAACAAACACGAGCTTAGCATAACAAAATACTTTTGGCTTCTGGGATATGCATAATGCTAATTATTTGCTGACCGGCCAACGGGTCCAAGTGGTGGTTCTTGTTGAGAAAAAAAGCAGAAGCAGCTTTGGTCTTGGTGGGGTCTTTAAGGACAATTCTTGGATACAAAGTTGAGGGCTCTGTGCAACCAGCAATACCTTTGCATGGGAGTACCACCTGTGGCACTCGTTGGTGCACAAGTGTGTTGGAGAGGGATTCCTGGCATTGAATAAGTTGGAGGGGAAATGTAGGTACTGCTTGTTGCATCTTTTCCCAAAATTCCCCAATAGGTGTGATTGAACTTGAATGTAGAAAACCGTGCTTTAAATGTACATGTTTGCAGGGCGGCACGTGGTGCTGCAGGATACGCTTTCTCCAAGTAGGGAGGTTTGGTTGAAACAAATGGCAGTAGAACTGCTTGCTGAAAGGGAGCTGAGTTTGCAAACGGTGTATTCGGACTGCTTGAAATCCCGGTTTTATGCAGCAACTTTGCAGGCTAATTCAAAAGCAGCTGCACACTACTCAGCCATACCACACTACATGCCATAGAATGCACTTCCTTTCATATCCTTTTCGAGGTAACTCCTTGGGACAGTAAAAATAACTGTTACTGTGGCAGAAGAGATGTTACGTGAGGGAGACCAGTGGTGTGTATGCTGATGAGTAGCAGAAACACCATTGCGTGTTTTGAATAAATGACCATTATATATAGAAGAAAGTACTAAACATTTATATTTTAAACTTGGTACACTGAAGGACGTAAAAGGGTGTGAACGACTGGTCCTGCTATGTATTCTCGTGGTATGTCTTATTGGTCATAGTAGAGCGCCAAACTTCTAACACAATATTATAGTAACTGATGAGGTCGCTATAAGATCCGAGAAAAAATAAAAATGTTAATTGGACTTTTACTGACAATTAGAAAATAATGCGTGGGTCTTATCTTCTTTTGTAAGAACGTTTGGCACAGTTTGAATGGAAAAAAAAAACATTCTGATGTGTGTCGCTGCACCTGTCTTTTGTATTAAGTTTTCTAGCCTGAAGCTAAGTGATACCGCAAGCTAGGAGGACAACTTGGAAAGCTACAGAACAAATCGTTGTTTTGTTGTAAAACCTGTTCTAGGCAATTTCCGGCTGGTTTTGTTTTAAGTTGAAGGAACAACGTGAGCCTACCTTTTTGAAAACCGATTGAGTTTTCCTTTTTCATTCTAATTTATTTATGACACTGACTGACAGAGTAACCGTAATTGCTTCTGCTTTGCAGAAACACCAATTTACTACGGCCAGCTTCAAGATTTGTTTTCCAATTTCTAAAACACTGTGTGTTCTTCACAAGTAGTTTTAATTTCTCCTTTTTAAGCCGATCCATTAGCCTTCCTCCCACCCCCAAATCATTCATTAAATCTGCATCAGGCGGACAGGCATGTCTGCACTGCCACAGACAAAGACGAGGGCTTTTCTTCATCAATGGCTCACCTTTGAAATCTCGCTGAGCAGCTGGGATTGCGTCATGTCAGCAACAGCTTGCAGTCTGTGCTGTGCGACACATGGATACAGGCTGGTAATATGATGCTTCTGTGATGCGGAGATTTGAGTGTTTTGTAGCTAATCTTATCCGCTTTCCTCAGCCAGTCTCCTTTGGTGATGGTGTGTTTTTAAACATTGTTTACTCACGGTGGGTGATGGAAACAATATTGTGGGCTGGTAACTTGACCTTGCCTGTTGTACTAGATTATGCCAGATTTGGTTAGTGTTTGCATTAGCTCATTACTTTACGTTATGGCACTGCTGTCATTTGGAGTTAGAAATTCTGTTTTGTTCGGAGTACAGTTACTATGAAATTGGATGCCAGTGTTTCTTGTTAATTTTTGGTTTTGTTTGTGCTGCAGGGTATACAGTTAAAACCATTTTATGAGATCATCCTCAAATATATAATTACATTTAGAGTTGGTTTCTCTCTACCTACTTACATAGAGCGTTGATTTCTATTGTAATTTTAACAAAAGCGTATTTTATTGTTTGAGCCTTCTGAAATGGAGTTGAAATATTTACATCCTAAGCTCTACATCGCATTGGTACAGATGGAAGCTCTGCTGTAAAGGAAATGGCCCAATGAGTCAAAGCTTGTAGATTAAACATGACATCACAAATGTTTTTATTTGTAAATCATTTTATTAGAAATTTGCATCTGACATGAGGTCCATTATTTTGACAATGAGTTAAAAACCTTAGAACAGCAGAGGTTCATTTGTCCTAACTTTGCTGACACATCAATGTCCTAGATGTGTATATACACTCTTCTGCTGTCTCGTGCTGAAATGACCCTTTTAGTCTAGTTGGATTTTATGTATGAATCTTACTTTTGTATTCATGCTCAAAACTGTTTCCTACTCAAAACCAAAATAGTTGATTGAGATTGCCTCATGTCACTTCCTGCAACTCACTTAATTTGGTAAATGTATGCTTGTGACTTGTTTGCTTGGGAAATGTCTTTTGTAGTTTATACTTCCGACTCCTGAGTATGAAATGGTGTGCTGTGTGTATGTATAGAACTGACATGGCGAGTCTGGCCAGTAGCTTTCAACTGTAATTATTACTCCTTGCTCTGAAAATGGCAGACAGTTATAGGCCGATGATCCGATGGCTATCCGGCAGGAAGGTTTGTATTGAATTGGGGATTCCAACATGACCGCTACATCATAGTTGATCTAACCAGTATTTTGTGGGTATGAGGAAAATGTGTACCCTGTTCATGTCTATCAAATGGCTCCATGAAGCCTCGTTGTTTAATATTGCTTTAGGCAATTAGTGTACATATGGTGATGTTTGAAGTAGAAGCTTTCCTTTTACTTGCAATGAAATCTGAAAACCTAAGCCAAGAGGCAAACTGAGTTTTTCTAACAGACTAGTTTGAAAATCCTCAACCCGCTCTTCATATTTGCTTGTGAAAATTGTGGTCTGTAAATCCAATGCTTTGCCCATAAATCAGAAACCAAGACTGTGATTAGTTTATCGAAACGTATATCTATTTGATTTCTAAAACACATCTTTTACTACTATTTTGCCTTCCTATTTTCTCAGTAATTTCTTTTTTACTTAAGGGGTTCCCCTCTGCACTTAAAAAAATAAATAAATAAAAGTCTGGAAGGCAATGTGCTTTGTCTTGGAACCCAAAGAATTCATTCACACTCCATGTTCGTTTTGCAATGGACCCGTCTCGGGTCTCTTTATTATTGCAATTAAAGATTATCACAATAAACCTCAGATATAAATGAAACAAATACATCCCCATTAGCTTTTCTATAACATTCTTCATCTCTGCCAAGCCTTCACTGGCAATCACCAGGGTAGTAGAGAGAATCCTTTGCCAGTCGGAGCATACTAACGGAAACATGTCTGCTTCAGTCAGCCCAGCCAGAGTTCAAAGTAAGAAGAAATGAAGTGCTCTTTCCCTCCAAATTTAATCCAGTATTTTTCCAGAGTTGTTTGCTGTCAGTAGAACCCCACAGTTGCGTGGCGGTTGCAGCTACCTGACTCCACTGAATTTGTAAATAATCTCCGATTTCTCATGAGAAGCCGACAGACCTTGCTCTTGGCTGCTAAAAGGCACAGGCTTACCTGAACATATGCCCATCCAAAAGACTTAGACGCTTCATTCTCCTATTTAGAATGGAACAACTTCCAACAAAGATGGTCATGGGGCGCAGAGAAAAGATTCCTATTAAAGAGCGAGTCTGTCACCTATGTAAAGTATCGGAAACATTGGAGACAGCCAAACATTTGTTGACCGAATGTCAAATTATAGCCAATACAATCCAGTATTATATTGATGTATGTACATAATCGGGAAACCATTGGGGAACTGTTCTTTTGGAATTACTGTGCTAACACTAACAGTATGTGCCTGTTAATTGCCCTCTATAATATATGGCTAAATCGAAGCCAGGTTGGGCCCAATGATATGAGAAACGGGAATCATTGTGATAATGTGCTTCATGTTAAATGGATGGTGGGCCTTGTTGGGGAGAATAACTATAAATATAACCCTTTATTCTCATTTATATCCAGAGGTTTTTCTGAGAAAATGATTAAAAACATCTCATGGCCACACCAACTAAAGTACTATGAGATGATTTGTCTACATGTTAGAGTCATTGGGGAGGGTAGAATTGAGAATGTTTAATTCGAATGCACTGCATTGAGATTTTATGAATAATGATGGTTACACGGTTTTTATGTTCATTATCTGATTGTAAACTTAATCACATTAAATATTAAATTAAAAGAATGCAAGCTATGTCTGACAACATAAACAAACTGTCTTTCTATGGCTCTAGCAAACTCACATTGAGCTCAGAAACGGGGCTATTTAAACTTGGAAGTAAAATGTTCATGTGTGTTCAGACTGCATTTGACTTAGACTCCATCTTGGAATCGAAGGTTACATTTTTTTTAATGCACTATCTTCCACCCCTGGACATTTGACTGCCAAAACTCAATGGCACTAAATTAGGTTTTTTAAATCTACAAACCATTATAGCAAAGAATACATTGTCCACAACAAAACCAAAATAACAAAAATGCAGGCAAGGTCATAACTTACAGTCTCGCCAATATTTGGGATCCATGCAAATAGCCAATACCACCAATTACCTGAAAGATAAACGGTAATCTCCTTGGTCATCAATTATATGATTTTGCCCAAATTGAAACGCATCCCTTCAAACGCATTGCACTCTAAATTATACTTTTAATAGTTAATAATTGTACTTCAATTTCGCAAAACTGCTTTTCTCATACATGTCATGTCATTGTTGACCCTACTGCTTGTGCAGACTCTCTTCACACAGTTTGGTTGATTTCTTGATGTACCATAAATTGTTGCACTTGCCAACCTCCTTTTGGCTGGTGTCATGTTGAAACGAATGTCTCTGTTGGCAATGTTGTAAATGTAGAGTTTAGTCATGTTGTTCCATTTATTTGTCTCCTGGGAAAAATTGAATGTTGTCCTCAACAGAAGAATCTTTGTGAAGTCTTTGGAAGTTTTGCTTTAATATTGGAGCAGGTGTTGGCCCTGCTACCAGACATGTTGTCAATATGTCCATTCCATTATGAAGATCCAGTAGGCAAAAGTAAGATGTATTAAGGATTTCTTTAGCAAAATATTTCCAAATATTCTGTGTTTGAGTAAATTTCATTTGCAAAATTCTTTTTTTAGTCCCAAATCCCTTTCTTCAGGCCTGCTGGGACTGGTGTCTTGTCGTTGTAATCACTTGATTTATGAATCATATTCTCCATTTTGCTCACTTGCATATTGATCTTGGTACCATGTGTGATATTTTGGATTGGTTTCTTCATTTTTTTGCATTGTCTTCCAAATGGAGACCATTGATACTTGCAATTACACCAGTCGGGCACACCCAGTACAGAATCTGTAAAACAATCCAGAAACAGGCAAATCAGTGTTGCTAATAACATTTTTCAGCAGGAACATAATTCAATTTTTTTTCTGGCCAAGTTCCATAACCAGAACGCCTTGGTCTCTGCCTACAGCAATGATCTCTGTGGGTACAGGTGGGCCAATAGGCTTCTCTACCCACACTTCTACACCATGTGGTCTGATGAATCAAACCCTCGGCCCACCCTAATAGTTAATACACTATGGGTCTCTCCCTTTTTGATCATAGACAGTTTGGCAGGTATGACAATGAATTGGGCCATCCTATCTCCTACTTGGATAGGCACAATCTGATCTCCACTGTTCATCAAAATAACTTTAATCTCTCCTTGATAGTTAGCATCGATCACTCCTCCAAACAATTGAATGCCTTTCAATGCCAATCCATCTAGAGGCAATTAATCCCATATGCTGTGAGGGAATTTGTTCTCCAATCCCTGTCTCAATGACTACTATCTCCGGGTTCTAGTCTGATTTCTTTCTGAGCATGCAAATCTACTCTTGCAGATTCTGAAGTTGATGGATAAGAAGCTAATGCACCCAGTGTCAGTTCCCAGTACATCAGTGTCTCTGTAGCTAACTGAGGTTGCATCTGTACAGTAGGCCTCAAAAGGCGTGTTTGCATCAAAAATGTGCTCACGCCAGCCTACTAGGCTACCATTCCCTGCCTTGAGTAATTGCTCCTTCAGCAGTCCATTCATTCTCTCAATGAGGGCTGCTCTTTGGGGATGGTAAGGGACATGGTATAGCCATTCAATATGTCTCTTGACAATACTCCTGAAATAGCTTGCCTTTGAAATATGTGCCATTGTCCCTATGAATTTGCTAGAGCACTTCCTAATGCAATGTTATCTGGTCTAGAAACTTTATGGTGTTCAACTGTGTAGTCCTCTTGCATGGCAAGACCATCAGATATCCTGAAAAAATACCCACAATGATACATGCATATTGATAGCCTTTACTGATTGGCATAGGCCCAATATAATTACATCTGCCAGATTTTACCTGGAAACTTTCCTCTTCGCAAAGTGCTCTGGTCTATGTTGCTTATGTTGACACTCCGGCCATAGCTAAATAACTTTTTTTGCTACTTCTTCAGGGATGTTAATCCCTTGAGCTTGTGCCCACCCGCATGTAGCTTTTTCTCCAAGATGCCTGAATTTTTGGTGAGCCCATTTTGCCAGACCCTACAAATCCTCCTCCTGAGACTCTTTGTCCACAAATGAACTCTTGATGTGTTCATCTGCAACAGAATTAAACCAACGCTCTAATGAGTCAGTAGTACAGTGTGCATTCACATGATACACTGTTACTTCACTTTGCGCTAGTATTTCCCAGATGTCCTGCCACAGTTCCTTTGCCCACAATTCTTTTGAATGTATTTTCCATGCTGGCGGCCACATAGCTAGCCCATTGGCCACTGACCATGAATCTGTGTACAAATTACATTGACCAGGTGTCTCTTGTTTCAAAGCTTGATAGACTGCATAGAGTTCTGCAAACTGGCTGCTGTTCCCTTACCCTGATGTTATCGATCTTTTTTGTCTTGGGACTATGACACTGCTTTCCAGTAGCGCTCAGTCCCTACATAGCAAGCAGAGCCATCAGTAAACCAAGCATTCTCTGTCTGCTCCACTGTCGGGTCTCTATAAGGTACTCCCCCATTTCACTGACATTCCTGTACTTCAGTCACTTCCTGTGGTATGTAATCTACGGGTGGTATAGTTACCATTTAATTCTGCCACTCCACCCTTTCCTGATTTGGCTCTGTCTTGAAAGTACCGTTTCCGTTTGATTATGTTAGCCTCTTGGGCGTGACCTCTCCTACCCATTGCATAATTGGCATTTCAGGTCTAATTAGTACATCATGACCCAGCGTCAATTGTTCAGTATCAATAAGAACCCAATAACATGCCAGCAATTGCTTCTCAAATGGAGTGTACTTATCACCTGCCTCAGGTAATTTGCGACTCCAAAATCCCAAAGGGACTCGCTTGCTGTCTTGCTTGTGCCTCAAACTTCAGTTAGCATAATTTTCCTGTAGAGGGACATTTAAGTCTACTTCTTCTGGTTCCAAAGGCCACAAATCAAGCACATGTTGCACAGTGTCCTTTGCCAATTCAAATGCTCTCTGCTGCTCTTCTCCCCATTCAAATTCATATTTTGTTTGTCACTTTGTACAGTAGGGCCAAGATTTGCTCTAAATGTGGCATGTGCTGTCTCCAAACCGCAAACAGCCCTATGAACTGTTGAGCTTTCTTCTTGTTCATTGGAGTAGCAAATTCAAGTATCTTTTGCTTGGCTTTTGGCACTCTCTCTCGATGGCCATTATGCCAATTCCCCAAAATATCAGTCTCATCTGGCCCTCAAATCTTGTTAGGGTTCATTTTCCAGCCTTCCTTTTTCAATCCCTCAATGATTGCTTCCAATTGATTTTGCACACTGCGCTCACCTTCACTGAATCAAAATGTCATCAATGTAGTGTGAGTTGAATGTCAGGCTCACGTGGTATCTTGTCGAAGTATTCTTCCACCAGCCGGTGACAGTGTGATTATGCAACAACTCCATAGGCAATCTTGTGAAGGTGTACTGGGCCTGTGGCTCAGTGGACTAATGCAGCCACTCCAGGGGGTCTGTGTTTGACCTCCTGGTCGCAGGTTCGAATCCCAGTATGTCCACTTAACCCTTCCTTCTGAGGTCGATAAAAGGAGTACCATTAAGTTGGGTAACAATAAACATCTGTTATTAGTGCCAAGATGCCCCTTCGGGAGTGAACATGCACTTTACAAATACACCTGTTACGTTATCGACGCCCACCCAAAGAAAATGAGAACTGCTCTTGGCACTCTTAGGCTATTGGCACTGTGAAATGTGAAAAATGCATTTGCTAAATCTAGCACAGTGTACCAGATTCCCTCAAACTTCTGGATATTCTCAATCAAGGTAACAGTATCTGGCACTTCAGGAGTTAAAGGATGTGTGTGTTTAACTCTCTATAGTCTGCAGTCATCCTCCAGCTCCCAACCCCCTTTTTTAGAGGCCATATTGGGTTGTTCCAATCAGTAGAGACTGGCCTTAACACACCTGCCTCTACATATTCTTTGGTATCAGAAACATTCTTGTGCCCCCAGGGGATGCAGTATTGTTTATTGACACACGCTTTGTGGCCAATGTCACTTGCACCAGAGGGATCTTCAATTCGCCTACAATCGCTGGTGTACAAATCAATACATTTACTCCAAATTGATATTTTACCTCCTAACTCTAAATTCAACCCTTCCAAAATGTCAAAACCAATTATGTATTCGGGTATCTGGACAAGCAATACTTCATATTTCAGTTTTTTTTCAAATTGCCAATCTTCATTTCCACTCCTGTCTGTACTGCGGGTGTCTCTTTTCCACCCAGTCCAGTAATGGTAAAATGACTGCCTTTAAGAGTTACCGTGAATCAATGTGGCCTCTGCCTCAGTGTCAATGAAAGCTCTAACCTTGTGTGTTTGCAGGCTTCCAAAAGATCTTTACATCAACATGAGTATGCCTGTCAATTTATATACGAGTTGACACCACAGGGAATTGGCTATTATCCTATTCAGACTTTGAGTGTACCCCGACTCAGCCTTCAACATTGCCCTTGCTGCCTTTCTCAACTCTGCATATGTTGGCTGTTACTGGGAAGGAGTTTGCATAGAACTTTCTCCTTGCTCCTGAGGAGGCGCAGAAGGTGAAATGTCAACCTTCTGCTTGGATACCACCTGTCTCTTGACTTGCTAATAGTTCTCTTTCCCAGCAAGCCCTCTCTTCTTGTGCAACTCGTACATTTCCTTCGTCGCAATACCATCTATTTCTTCCCATGGCACACCATCTTTCAATAGTGTCTAAAAACATGGCCTGTTCTCCTCTCACTGCGTCCCTCCCTCTCACGGCTTGTCTTCAGTTTTGTCCCATTCCCCCAGATCTGACAATTGCCGTTTGGCATCCACCATTTCATCAGTGGGTTTGCCAGTCATCCCTACTAGCAAAGTCATGATAACACTCTTGTATGCTGGAGAGGCAGTTCTGATAACCATATTTCTGGTTGATACCGATAGTGGCACTACACTCATGTGTCCTGGCTCATCGACATGGATTGCCTCCTTCATTGCATGTTGCCTAATCGGATGACTCATCTCTTTCAAAGTATACCATCTCTTCTCCTCAGAGGGCCAATCAGTGGTAATCGGGTACTTTCTATCACGTCCATGAGCTGGAAGGTGTAATGATGAACACCTGTGAGGTTTGCTCATTGTCATCATTCCCTGGTCCAGCTCGCAACACTTCCAGAACATTAGTATCATTTGATAAAGGTTGGAAGTGCAGTTAGTCAGTAGAATCCACTAACAAACATGTCCCACCCCATCATATAACCTCGGCATCCAAGCCAATAACGTCTCACCTGACTTTTGTCTCAATCCATTGATTATTTCACCCACTTCTTGCTGAGTGAAACCACAAGTGTGGTTTAATCAACTATGCCCTCCTCTGGATTATGCAGATGAGGCCCGGCTCTGCGGCTAGTCACCGGATTGTCAACTTTTTCCCATCTTGTTTAACTGTAGGGTCTGTCTTCATTTCAGTGTCGGAAGAGGTACTACTCAAAGCGGAATGCCATATATTCGCATCCCAATAATTCAAGTTATATTAGCTATTGCAATGACGGCTGCTACCTTGCATTTATCTATTCTATCTCTCTGCTTCTTATATCAGAATTGGACCACTCTAATTGCCGCATTTTCCACAATTTGTTGACATTCAGAAGCCTTGTTGCTCCAAATGTTTTAACTGCAATTGCTGCATTAAAGAAGCCTGCCTTTCTGTTGCCAATTCTCTTTCTAAGGCTTTACTTCCTCCTGTAAGTGCACAGTCCTCTGATGTACCTTATGATAAGCTTCAAGTACAATCCAACCTCTGCTCACAGCAATCACTGGGACTTTTTGTAAACAGGCAAACACATCATCAGGTTGTGCGCTAGTGAAAAAGTTTCTCCATTGCTCACCCAAACCATGCAAATTCCTTAGCCAAAGCATCATACGGGGCAGAATTCCAACCAATAATGAGTAATTCACAAGAGTCCCTGCCAGCAGGACGAGCTTTCTCTTTTTCTGAATAAGGAATTCATATTATCATAAAACTACACACAAAGTACAGTGAATAAATCAGTGGTTGCATTAAAAAGCTAAAAATAAACACACACAGCAAAAACTTGGTTTATACAACCAAAGCCACAAAAAATCAAACCTTTTAAAACATTGTAACTCAAAATACATGGCAATGAAGTCTTGTGCTCCATAGCACAAAAACTACAGATTAGTCTGCCAAGGAATTAACAGCTCAAGGCCACTGATCATGACGCCAATTGTTTAGCCTTCCTGTTTTCTCAGTAATTATCTTTTTTTATGTAAGGGGTTCCTTTTTTTATTTTTTTTATTTAAAGTTTATTTATTACGCTTGCAGTGCAACAGAGAAAACGAGCATTACGTGGATGATCAATAAGCATACATTCACTGTACATATTGGACTGCAGGTTGTATCGAACAGTGAAGCGCCAGTAGGGATGAGAATGACCAGGGTTACAGATAGCACAACAGCCGGAGAGGCCAGATTGCTGGCCTTGTTTTAAGTGTCGGTGGACAGGGAGGAGATATATGAACGGAAGGGAGCCGAGACGTTCCTCGGTCTAGACACCGTTGGTTGTAGGTCTATCCAACACTCTTCAGTGTCAGAGGCCCAGGTAACAGCTGAGAGCCACTGAACATGCCATACCAATGCCTCTAGCCTGTTCCGAATCTCGAAGCCTAGTCAACAGGGGTTCCAAATAAATGGTGTACAGTAAAGGGGACAAGAGGCATCCCTGCTTGGTACCCCGTTTTATTGATATGCTGCTAGAGAGGGCCCAGTTTATCTCTATTTTAATCTGCAGGGATTGGTAGTTTGCTCGCACCATCTGAAGAAACCCCACGCTGAACCCCCATGCGTTCCATAGTACTAAACCGGATGGGCCATTTTACTCCTATCGAATGTCTTCTCGGCTTCTAGCGATACCAAAAGAGCTGGTGTGCGCCTTTCTTGCCAGTTTTTCAGCATGTGGCATAACTGGCAGATGTTATCGTGTGTCTGTCTTTGTGAGATAAATCCTGACTGTCGGGAACCTATTAATTTTGGCATGTGGCCCGACAACCTGGTCACTAGAATTTTGGTATATATTTTGGCATCCGTGTTAACCAGCGCCATAAGTCTATATGAACTCGAGTGCAACAGATATTTACCCGTTTTAGGGAACACCACTAGTTTTGCTTCATTCATAGAATTTGTGATCGTACCCTTCTATCGGAATGAGTCGAACAGTGTAGTAAGACGTGGCACTAAGGCGCCATAGTAGCGTTTGTAAGAACTTGCTGGGTATCCATCAGGTCCCAGGGTTTTGTTTCATGGTAAAGATTGTATCGCCTCGATGACATTTGCCTCCTGTATTTCCCCCTCCTCCAGCCTGTCCCTCTCCTCATGTGTAATACTTGATAAGGGGACCCTCTTTAAGTATGCTTCTTGATTTTCACTTACAGGGTTGTCGGAGGTATATAATACTGTATAATAATCGCTAAACACCCCCAGGATCCCCTCGTTGGTGGTTTCGTAGCCCCCTGTATTACCTTTTTGGTTCAGTCCATGTGTGGACCGGGTTTTTTCTTTTAATTGTCTAGCTCGCAGTTTGTCAGTGGTGCTAGCTTTCACGTAATAGTGTTGTTTTGTAAATGACGCCTTTTCGGCGTATTTTGTATAGTGTGTTTCTAGCTGGCCTTGCGTGTGTTTCAGAGCCATATGTAGACTCTTAAAGGGACCCTTTGCTATCTCTGCCAAGAGCTTTTGTATTTGTGCTTCTAGTTCCTCCTCCCATACTCACTGTTGCCTATCTTGATTTGCCTTCATGGCTATCAAGTGTCCCCTCAGTACCAATTTGAAGGCGTCTCACACCAATACCGGGGCCATGTCTTGGGTTTCATTCTCTAGAAAGTAGATATCAATTATGTCCTGTATCGAAGTGGCCATGATCGGGTGTTTTATCAAGTCTCCCAGAAATACCACTTCCAAACTTCCTCAGGTGCCCCCCCCCCCCCTACTCCCCACTTCCATCTGCATTGTTAGTGGGGCATGATAATTGGGAATAATATGTGAAGCCCTTAGCCTGCCCGTTGACTGCTCGCCAAATATCGTGGAGTGCTAATGTGGTGATTTCTTCTGTTTAAGTAGTTTGAATGGGGAACATATGTGCGGAGTAGCCTGTGAGCTCCTGTCTAGTTGAGGGACCCATGCCATGTTAAAATCTCCTGTCAGTATATCTCCCTTGGCGAAATGAGACCGCATTCCCCTCAGAAAGCCATCTTGAACCTTATTAGGGGTGTATAAAGTAGTTAATGTATACCTTTTGGGATCCCATTAGTACGTTGAGGAAATGTGAATGTCCTGCTGGATCTGCCCTACTCCCACAGACTTTTACCACTAATCTATCACTAATGGCAATGAGAACCCTGGCTTTCTTTATCCTCTGGGTTAGTTTTGTACAGATGGGGATAGTCCATTATCCCCAGCTTCCCCATTATCCGAGCTTCCCCTTGTCCTTTTTCCTAATATGTGTTTCTTGGAACATCAGGATTTCTGGTTTCGCCACCCCTTGCCTGGATCACTCTGTTTTTTCTTTTCTAACCAGGGAATTCATACCCCTAACATTGTGAGAAAAGACTTTAATATTCTTTGTACTTCTGTGACCTCGTGTTCTATCAACCCCTTTTCCCCCTTCCTTTTTTAATAAACGTGGCCGCCTTCCCTCACATTTTTCTGTTCTAACCTCTTGCGCCTTCCCCAACACCCCTCAACCAAGTATACCCCAACACCCATACCGGCCACCCCCCCCTCACCCAACTTTTCCCCCATTCCCTGTGGCGGGTCAAAGTTCCTAGGATTGCCCGGGTGCAGTGCCAGATACAATTGGCCCCCTGTCCAACCCAAAGGGACTTTGTGGGGAGTCCTAAACCCCACTTTGTGATTCCAACCAACAACTGCCTTGTGGTCCCCTAGGGCCACCATCGTACTTGAATTTACGTGTCCTCTTCACTTTCCGCTTATCAAGTGTCTTTCCCCAGATCAGTCCTCTCCCTTCAAGGTCCCCTACATATCCTCAAAGGTTCCAAAATGCATAGGTTGGAAAATGTATATTAGATATGCTGGAGCGGCACTCCAAATCCTCGCATTGGATCTCCAGATTGAGACAGTCTTGAAAGATGTTCTAGCACCTCGTCATTTTTTCTTGTGTCGTCCGACATGTCTTGTAAAGTTCTTTCTGCTGTGTCTACCGTCTCCTCCAATTTAGCGATGTCGACCTTCGCTTCCTGCAATAATGGCTTCAATTCTGATTTTGACCGGGAGAATTGCGTCTGAAATGTCGCCATGAATTGATCCTGGAACTCCATAAAGCAAATGAGTCCTCCGTGTTTGAGACCTCTCCGCTATCTTGCTATTGCTTATTGGGATCCTTCTCCCCTTCGGTGGGTTGTGATGGTGTTCCAGGGGCCACAGCTTTTTAATGCTGTTGTCCGTGTTTATTTGTAGGCTTCTCTGACCCACCGTTGGTGCCTCCCCCTTGCTTTTGGACATATGGGTAGTGTAATTGTCCTCTTTCCGCTGTGTGACCTTTAGGTTGCTCCCCTTCTAATAGCTTCCAAGGGTTGGCTCTGGGATGAGTCATTCATTCATTCGTTCTATGCGCATACTTTTTTTTTTTTTTTTTTTTTAATTAATTTTATTCAAACCAAACAACAATACAAACAAACCCAACTAGCAGTGCGGTTTACAACAATTCCATTAAACACCATTTGTATTTCCATTTTTGCCACTGCTCCCATAGTCCCACCCTCCATTATGAGCCTATTTATACTTCACATTCAGTATCTGCTGCATGTGGCTGGGTCTCATTATCCTCGGATTCCGTTGGGTCCGATATAGATCCGAACAGTTCCGCTATTAATTTCCATGCCATCACGGTACCCACTTCTTCCTCCCCACTCATATTGCTTGCCTCCTGACATACTGTCGTTTCGGCCTCCGCCCATTTCTGTAACTCCTTCCACCAAACCTCCACCCGTGGCTTGTGGCACTTCTTCCATCCCATGGCAATCCTCCGTTTTGCTAGCACGTATGCCAAGTCTTTCAGTTTCTCAACATGTTTCAGTTTCCGTCGTCTGGGGAAGCCTCCCAGCAAGCAAGCCCAGACCTTATCTGTGACGAGCGTGACCCCCTTTGTCGCTAATTTTTGTGCCACTTCACCCCAGAAACATTCGATTACTGGGCATGACCAAAACATGTGTCATGTCAGCGTTTTCCATGTCGGACTTGGGACACGCCTGTCGCCCAGCGTTTCCGAACTTGGATATCCTCAGAGGGGTCATGTATGCTCTATGCATTATATACAGCTGTATTTGTTTGTCTGGTGTTTCTTGACACTTTCTTGTGATATCCCAGGGCGCGTTCCCACATCCCGTCTCCCATTGGGGCCCCCACCTCCTCTTCCCAATCCAGTCTCTCATGTGTCAATTCCTTCCCAACCTTGGTCATCACCATCTCATACAATCTAGAAATCTCATGCCCCCCTCCCGATATGTCATATATTGCCCCCACGGTAGCATCTGGTTCCTCTGTCAATACTGTTTCAGGCCACGTTTTCCGAATTTTCTGAACCATCCTATGGTATGGAACATTATTGGCCAGTATGTAATCCCACCTCCTCCCCAAGTTCTTCAAAATCTCTAATGGTCCCCTCTTGCCATATGTCCCCTAACGGTACCAGCCCCACCGATTTCCCAGTAGGTTCTGATAATCACCCTCAGCATCCTATCTCCTTCTGCTAAAGCAACCAGCGGTACTTGCGTGGAGCATGGGAATGGGTCCCCCATCATCCGACACGCTCAACGCCACATTTTCCACCCCAGCATCATCATCATCATCCCAGGGCGTTCCTTCATATCTGACTCAGCCAACCATATCATTTCCCTTAAGTAAAATGGGGTACAATCCTGCCCAAACAACCTAAGTTCAGGGGTCACTTCGGAGAGCCAGTTGGCCACATATTGTAGTTGGCTCGCTACATAGTAGACCTCAAAGTTGGGCAGTTTAATACCCCCCCCCCTTTTGTAGAAGTTCTGCAACTTCCACAGCGCTACTCTATTCCGGGTACCATGCCATAGGAAGTCCCTACACACACTATTCAGTTGAGCAAAAAACTTCCTGGGTATCATATATGGGATGTTACTAAAATAATGTAAAAGCCTAGGTAGGACCACCGTCTTAAGCATTGCTCCCCGTCCCATCATTGCTAGGGGCAACTTCTCCCAAAACGTCATACATTTCCGGATTTTCTCAATAGCTACCTCAGTGTTGTGCTTGTGTTCCTCTTCTGCCGTGTGATACACATCTATATCAAGGTAACGGAAAGAACTAGTCACCTATGGTATCTGTAACACCGGTAGCCTTTCCACAGGGGTGCCCTTATAGCTGCCTAGCGGGAATATACTAGATTTTTGAGGATTCACCGCTATGCCGGACAACCCCGCATACTTCTCCATCACTTCCAGGATATATTGAAGATTTTTTTCCGGGTATTGCAAGTATAGTAACAAATCATCCGATAAGGATATTAGGTGCCGCTCTCCCCCCAACCTCAAAACCTAGCGTATCATATTGTTGCTTGAGGTATATTGCTAGGGGCTCCAGGGCTAGAATGTAAAGCTTCGGGGACCAGGGGCACCTCTGCCTGGTGCCTCTACTAAGCTGCCATCTCTCGGATATTACTGATCCCGTTCTAACTCTGGCTAGCGGCTCAATGTATAGCATTTTCGCCCACCTAATATAACCCAGCCCTACTCCGTATCCTTCCAGGGCCGCCAGCAGCCATGTCCACTTAACGGAGTCAAAAGCTTTTACTGCGTCTAGGGATACAATCGCCATTTCACCTTTATTCCTATCCGCCCATTCGATCACCCGGTGGAGTCGCCTATGGTTGTGGATAATATTCTTATTCGGGACATAGCCCGTTTGGTCTGGGTGGATTAATTTGCTAATTACTCTTTGCAATCTGTTTGCCCGTCAATATCTTGCTGTCCTGGTTCAGCATCGACAAAGGCCTGTAGGAGCTACAGCTATGCCCCGGTTTGTTGGGTTTAGGGAGCGGTACTATGATCGCTTCTCTGAGTGACTCCGGCAACCCTCCCATCTCAAACACCTCGTTAAGCATTTCTAGCATTGGGGGGAGCACTTCTTCTCTATATACTTTATAAAATTCGCTAGGGAACCCATCTGCTCCTGGGGTCTTACTGGTGGGCAACTGCCTCACAACCTCCTCCAACTCCTCCAAGGTAATTGGTGCGTCAAGCTCTTCTTTCCTCATCACTTATCTTGGGCAGTCCTATAACTTCTAGTGTTTCAGCTATCTCCTCTCGACTTCCCCCCTCCTTGTCTCCATACAGCACCCTATAATAATCAGCAAATTCCTTGTTGGCTCCTTCTTGGGTGTCTACTACCTCGCCATCTTCTCTAGTTATTGTCCTAATCGGGGGTCTAGGGGTTTCGCTCTTGTACAGCCACGCTAAAAGCCTACCCGTTTTATCCCCTCCCGCGTGCTGTCTTTCTACATACTTTTTATAATTGAGGTTGCAGAGCCTTTCCCAGTGTTCCGCACACTGCTGCTGTAGTTTAAGTACTAGCTCCGTGTCCACACTGCCATCTTTTAATGTTCTTTGTAGTTCATCTTCTACTCTTTGTAGGTCAGCCAGAACCCCACCTTGCAGGCCCTTTGACTTAGCTATGGCTACTCCCCGCATCACCACCTTAAAAGCTTCCCATAGTGTACCCGCCGAGTCAACACTACCAGTATTCGTTTCAAAGTAGTTAATGATCTCATCTCTTATGTCCTCACGAAAGACCGGACCTTTGAGTGCCTCCGCTCGGAGGTGCCATGTCGGGATCCGCGCCCTCGGGGGACAGTATTGCCACCCAAGGACCAGGGGCGAGTGATCTGAGAGGACCCTCGCCTTATATTCTATTTGAGTGCTCTCTGTCATTACATCCGGCATGGCAAAGACATAATCCAATCTCGTGTACAGCTGCTGCGGGGCTGAGTAGTGCGAATATTGCCTACCATTAGGATGTTTTGTTGTCCACACATCCACCAAGCCAAAATCATCTAGTAACGCCTGCAATGCTTTGGCCGCTGGGGTGGGCCTGCAGATACAACCCTCCAGCTCTTCCATGTAGGCTCATGTTTGAACTTAAACTCCCCATAACTATGTACACCCCAAACTTCCCACCTCCCATCCCTTCCCCAACAATGCCCTCCCCAACTGTTGCCCAGCTCCATCCCTGGGTCTTAGGCACCCCCACATCTAGCCCCGTCCAGCACAAGCTTATGCTCATGGCTCAGTAGGGTGAAGTCGCCCTAATGGCCACTTAACTATTAGTATTTCGGGGTGGGTTGCTTCCATCCTGTTGCTCCTATTTCCAAATTTATTACGCATTGTGTTAACCTTTTGCAGCTTCCAATTACATTTTGCCCACTATATTCCAGTCCATGCCGAGCACAGGGCCCGAATGCTACCCACTGTTCAACCGGTCCGCTTCTCTGTATAATCCGGTACCCCCTCCCACTTACCCCCCCCCCCACCCTCAATGTCCGTGGCACCAGTTCTTCATTCGTCCTGTTCCTACCGGTCACGGTCCACTTCTTGTTCCGGGCAGCCTTGCAGATCCAGCCACGTTACCACCTTCTCAGGAGTGTCAAAAAAAGTGCTCTGCTCTTATGTAGTACCTTCAGCTTTGCCGGGTACAGAAGCATGTACTTGATGCCTGCTGCTCGCAGCCTCCTCTTGACGGCCACGTAGCTGTATCTCTCTCTCTGCACCAGCATCGTGTAATCAGGGTATGCTGTAATGTTGGCGGATGCTTTCTGTATTGTTCCGCCTTTACGAAAATATTCCAGGATCTTCTCCCTGTCTCTATAGTTCAAGATCCTCGCAAGGATGGGTCTCGGCGGAGCCCCAGGTCGTGGTTTCCTCATTAAGGCGCGATGCGCCCGCTCCACCGTGAATCCCTGCGAAAGCTTGTCTGCTCCTATTTCCTGTAGGATCATGTTTTCCACGTAGTTTGTGGTGTCTTGGCCCTCCTCCCCCTCCGGCAGGCCGACCACCCGTATATTATTTCTTCTCGCTCTTCCTTCCGCTTCTTCCACCCGATTTTCAAGGCAACCTGCTGTTTGAGCACGTGAACTTCCTTAGCGTTATTTGTGCTGACATCAGTATTGGTCTTTACAGCACTTTCCAGACCACTTGTTCTCTCCGCCAGCCCCCTGACATCTTGCCGTAACGGGGCAAGTTCAGTTCCTACCGCATCAATTTAGTTCTCCAGGGCTGTCTGTAAGTCCGCCATTGCCGCGCCCCATTTAGTGCTCAGCTCCGTTATAGCCTCCAGGATCTGGTGCTTATCTGCTTCTGGGGCTTCTTCCGCAGTAGTTGCAGCCGTGCTCTGCCCCGATGTTTTAGGGGTCCTCTGCGTTTTCATGAAGACCTCCATCGTGGGTTGTTTGGTCTTGGTTCTCAGACTTTTTACCGACATGATACAACCTTGTCCACGTGTCTAACTCCGGCTCAGTGCTGTTTAGTTGTTGTTCGAGTCGTTGGGGTCTCTGTATACCAACCTACACCTATTGCGGCACATGAAATTGTTATTCGGGTGGATTGTAACTTCCCACATCACAATTTCCTCTGTGTCCGTCCCTATTGTCAGCAGGGTGCTGACTTCTGCATCCCTGATGCTTCTTTCTGGTCTCTGTGCCTATCGAAGGCTGGGGGTACATACAAGGTGCGTATGCCCACTTACTGCGTCTGCAGGCCGCAATGGTTGATCTAAGCAGCATGTGCGTCCCAATCCTTACGAGGCCGCTTCACGGTCCATCAGTGTGATCCTTTGTTCAGGATCGGTCGCCATTTTGTTTCAGACAGTGCGGGTCTCGACGTCGCTTGTTTTGTCCGTAGTTGCTCTTCCACTCCCTGGTGCGGCCTTGGGATGTAATCCCTGCATGCCCGTTGCTTCCAACCTATTGTGGGTACGTTGTCATTCCTCGTTCAGTGTGTACTCCGTCCCGGTTCAGTGGGAGCACCAAGGACGTGCCACCAATCTCGTGGCCAGTTAGCCTGACACTGGATACGTCCTCTCGTCAGCCCGGGCTATTTGTGAGCTTCTCTCGGGTATTCGGCCGCTCACCGTTCCATCAGCTGCTGCACGCCTGGAGCCCGTTCACTACCCGCCTGGCACCCGATTTCAAGTGCCGCCGAGGGCCTCTTTGTGTTGGCGCGCCGCCATCTTGGTATCAATTACGCCGCTCCCGGATCAGGACACAAAGTAGCCTAACTCCCGCTACTGTGTCCACCTTCTCCCGCCGATACGCTCATCTGCTGCCTGAGGTATTCACGCAGATACAGTATCTTTTTCTGCTGGAATCAGCCGTCAACACATGCGCTTTGCTTAGGATCAATAAGTCGGATCACGGAGCTCCAAGGAATCGCAGCCTACTCCATGGCTGCTTGGCCACGCCCCCCCTATGCGCATACTTAGTCTCACCAGTCCACACAGTGCCTCAAGGTGGTTATGTCCCCACCGAACATACAGTTCAGTTCTCAGGGGGCACTTTATTCCTCTATTCCATATCCCCTCCACCCCCCAGGGGCTTCACTTTGAGCGTCTTTCTCTTAGTACGCTGGCCCTGTCCACTCTTTTCCTAAACGTTAAGCCCAGTCATCCATGAGCTCTCGGCTTATTTCACATTCCATATCAATGCAGGAATTGTAACCAGGTCCCCTGAGGGCTCTTGAGCGTTCTTCTAGCTTCCCCACCCCCATATTCGCAAGGCCACCCCCTTCCCTAGATAGTATAGGCGGGGGTTGTCTACCTGGCTGCTTTCATCAGGGGAGTCTGCCCCCACCTTCCAAGTGTTTTCTGACAGCCAATTCTCTCCTTACCACCTCCGTTTGTATGTTTGTTCATTTGTTAAGCGCACCAGACTCCTGAGTAAAAGGGCGCAGCAAAATGGAAAGGCAAGACTTACATAGTTTCGTATCCACAGGTTACAATATTTACATGATAGCAAAATATACAGTTTTTTACATGAATACAGGATATATACAATGTACAAAATAGGACGAAGAAAAAATACCAAATGAAATCAATGAACAATAGGCACTGTACAAAGGATGAATGTGCCACGTGGGGCCCTTTGTAAGAAACTAGGCTCCCGAATGGATCACAATGCACAAGGTCTTTAGAGATTAATGCAAAACTCAAAAGTAATATGGTAGTCTGCTGTTACTGCAGGATGACCAAGTCTCTGTGGGAGTGGGCAAGTCCTCCGAGGGTAATGGGAGACTAAGGATCCGTAGCAGTGATATGTTTTATTAGATTTTTCCTGAAATGTAAGTAGGGTTGGTCTGCTCTCAGCTCCTGAGGCAATGAGTTCCAACTTTTAGCTGCCTTAACAGTAAAGCTATTACCCCCAATGGTAGTGAGCTTATATTTGGGACTAGTCAAGCAATTAGTATTCCCAGTTCTGGTAGGTCTGAGAGAAGCTCTTCTCTGGAGTTTATCTATGAGGTAGCTGGGGGCTGCGTTGTTAAGGGCTTTGTGTCAAGGAGAGCGTTTTTAGTAGTATTTTGTTAGATGTAGATAACCATTTATGTTGACGTCTCAAGGAAGAGATGTGAGTTTTCTTTTTTATGCCTTGTGCTGCTCTTAGGGTATTATTCTGTAGTGTTTGGAGCTTTTGAATGGTAGATTTATTGGCACCACTGTAGAGGGCATTGCAGTAGTCGATTCTAGAGAGTATTAGAGCTCTAGCCAGGATCAGACCACTATTGTCAGAGAGAACTGTTTACCAGCTCTGAGTAATTTGCAGGTATAAGGCGTGGCAGAGGTAAGGGATTTGACCTGTTTATCAAAGGACAGTGTGGAGTCCAAATGGAATCCAAGGGTTTTTACTTCCTTGGAAACTTTAATGGTGTTACCGTCAATATTGAATGATGAGAATTCTTGGCTTAGTTTTTTTATGTTAGCCTGCGAACCCAGAATTATAAGTTCAGTCTTATCATCGTTCAAGCACAGGCCATGAGTGGCCATCCATGCTTGGATGAAAAGGTAAACTTTGTTCACTAAACCCATGTCCGTACCGTAATCCCAGGAAAGTGGGAGGAGAATCTGAGTATCATCTGCATAGTTAATGTAGGTGATACGCAGCTGGTCCAGTTCGTCGAACAGTGGCTTAGTGAAGATGTTGTAAAGGGTGGGCGAGACGCAGGACCCTTGGGGAACACCGCATAGGCTGGGTGTAGGGTCGGCAGCTGCTGAAGGGGAGAAGACTCATGGTTCTCTCGCTCAGGAAGGTCTCAATCCATTTGATGGCGCCCGTGGAGAAGTGCGCTGCAGAGTCAAGGTGCCGGAATAAGACCGTATGGTTGACCAGATCAAATGCGGCAGAGAGGTCAAGTAGGAGCAAGAGTACTGTCCTTCCTTTGTCTCTCAGCTCGTCTATTTGGGACTTTAGGTCGATTAGGGCTGTCTCTGTTCCGTGTAGTGGACGGAAACCAGATTGTCTGTTGCCTAGAAGTTTATGCAATTCCAAGTGTTTTTGAATTTGAATGTAAGCGGCTTTAGCCAATATTTTTAGTAGAAATGGGACGGTGGGAATAAGTAGATCTAGTGACTGTTTCTTGAGGAGGGGTAACATCCAAGATTGTTTGAGGTTAGCAGGTATGGTACCTGTAGCAAATGAGGCATTTATCAGTTTAGTTATGAATGGGGAGAGTTCTCTGGCAGCATCTTTTATTAGCTGTGCTGGGCAAATATCGCCTTTACAGTTCGAGTTAGCAATTCGCTCGTCATATGAATTGCGTTTTGCCAGGCAGATTTCCTTCTTGTAGTGTGAGGATAGTGAGGTTAATTTGGCTTTGTTCTCGCTAGAGGGGCAAAGTCTCCAATTAGTTTCACTTTTATTCTTTAATGTGCGGAGGTCTTTAAATTGTGGAGTGAACCATTTGCTTAAGTGGGCTATTGGTTTGCTAGGCCTAAGTTTGATGGGGGCAATTTTATCCAGTGTGGTGAGCATAATGTTGTTGAATTCCTGAACTAGACTACTAGGGTCAAGATTTTCAGGCAGTGCGTTAAGTGTGGGCAGAATGGCAGGGATAACTTTCTCTACCGTGATACTTTTTTAACTTCTGGTTAAGCATCGTGGCGCTAGTGGTTGAGCCAGTGGGGTAGGCCTTAAAGTGGATAGGTGAAAGGTGATCAGAGAATGGTCTGTCCATGCTAATGGCAGGATGGATGAGATAGTGGCTGAGCAGTTAAGGTCTGCTATCCAGTCCAATATTCTCCCTTTAAGGTGGGTGGGTTTATTAACTTTTTGGGTGAGGCCTAGTGCTTTGATCGAATTGGCTATTTCAGTCGTGTTTTTATCCATTTGGTCATTAAAGTCTAGGTTAACGTCACCTAATAGGAGTAGTTGTGTGGTGGGTTTAAGGTTATTCATAATTATATTCTGCAGGTCTTCCTCAAAGGTACCAAGAGGGCCAGGTGGTCTATATATAAGGTGTATAGTAAGGGATTGTGAGTTATTTATCTGAATTTTGGCAGTGATAGTTTCACATGATTGTGATAGTTGGGTAGGGACTAGTCTTAGTGTTGCTGGGAGGGCCTCTGTTTCGGGCACCGTTAGATCCCTGATCTGCTTCCTAAGTTGGGGGCTTGTTCCTTCCTCGAGGAGCGTAGACTGTGAGGGTTTAGATCCCCCACCTCACCCGTCGATCGGGGGTTAATGTTTCACTGGCAGCCCGCTCATCACCCCGCCCCTCCCATTCCCCTAGCCCAAGACCCGCTTGTCTCGGCCGTTGTGCCGGGTGGGTGCTTGTTATGGTAAACCATTTATAAAGAGCAAACTCTCACCCCAAGGGGCATCATGGCGCTAAGGCAAAACGATACTGAAACAAAGAAAGCAGAAGACCAAAATTGGAAATTAGGCTGCAAAAAGCCAAGTTTTCACAGCCCGCCTAAAGCTGAGATGATCCTCGTAAGACGAAGAGGCGTGGGCAGAGAGTTCCACAACAACCGTGCAGCCCCAACAGAAAAGGAGCGGACCCCACACGGTCGCGTAAAAAGACCTCTAAAGAGGTGCAGATGGTAGTGAGCAAGGTCCGTGATGTGAGGAGAGAGGAGTCGAAGAGGACGCCAAGGTTTTTCGCCTCACAGGAAGGCGAAGAAAGAGGGCCCAAGGAGGACAGCCAGAGTGAGAAAGGGAAAGCGGTAGCAGGGGTCCCAATGAGACGGATCTCGGTCTTACTGGCATTATGGCAGAGATTGTTGGAGGCGCACCAATCCTGAATCACAGATACACTCAGGAATGAGCGCGAGAGGAGGCTAAAAGGTGCCTGAAAGGGAGCAGAGTGCCATCCGCATAACACTGAAAGTTAGAGAAGGTAGAGATCAGGTGGGCAAAAAGGGCCAAGTAGACATTGAAGAGCCAGGGTGAGAAGTTGGAGCCCTTGGGAACACCACATGTGGAGAGAGAGGAGGTGGAGCGAAAGGACCAAAGTTGAACCTGGAAGTGTCTGTCCAGGAGGACAACCACTCCGGCCCTGATCCGTGATGCCCAGGTTCACAGAGTCGATTGATCAGGATGGCGAGAGTGACCGTATCAAAAGAAGAGGAAAGGTCAAGGAGGATGAGGACAGAAGGAATGGCTGGAATCAAGATTAGAGAGCAGATCTTCACGGGTGGTCATGAGAGCAGTTTCCATGCCTCCGTTTTCTCTCGGCCACCCCGCACTTGCGTATCCGAGCGGCAAGGTCGGAGTCATACCAAGAGTTGTACTTGGAGGTAGGCTTCAGACGGATTCTCATGACAGGGGCAAGGACATCCAGAGTGTTGGTGATAGAAAGATACAGCTTAGAGAGGGCTGTGTCAGAGTGCGAGTCAGTCAGAGGCTTAGGATGAGCAGAGAAAGTAGCAGCAAAGGAATACAGTGGCACGCTTCATGCGCCGAATGACCGAGAAGGTAGGTGGAATGTGCTGGGGCGGGATAAGCTTGATGGGCTGAGTTTCACCTGAGAGGTGAGCGAGGAGTGGTGGGAGGGGAATGTCTGAGGAGATGAGAACATACAAGGTGTGTCCGTCAGTGTGTCAGACCAGAGGGTGGAATGGAAAGAGTGTTGCAGAGGTTGCGGAAGAACCATCCTGGTGGATGTTGAGGTCTCAGAGGAGAAGTTGTAGAGGCGAGGTCTGCCCACTCTACAGGTGGCCTGTAGATGCTGGTCACAGTCAGAGAGGGAGGACAGGAGAGATGTAGAGCCTGTAGTGAATGTCTTATGACGCAAGCCTACATTAAGCAGAAAGATGCAGCCAAATTCACTGCCTTACAAAGCAAAAATGGGAGAAATTGAACAACTTTACAGGAAAATTGCAACTGGTTTAAAAGAACAGATGAAAACAAATCAATGGTTCATATAAGAAGAGCTTGAATGAATTACCATTATTTTTAGTAATCCCAAAAGGGTAAATGAACCATGAGCCTCATTGAAAGTAACACAAGATAGTGCACTATCTCATGCAGAAGAAGAATTTGAGGATATTGAGAAGAAATATGAGAACCCTTGTTGAAGCATCTACGATTTTACAGAGAGCCGGACTAACTTGTGAAAATTGGAAATTCACTGGAAAATTCAGTGGAAGTTTTGAAGAAGTGAATTGTGAATTTGGCAGATGTTGGTCCGAAAGAAGTAGTTTTACAAGCTGTGCTCTCAAGGACAGATGGATATGAAAAGTAATTCAGAAAAGCGGGATACCACTGTAATGGACAGTGCTCATTGTCACAGATGTTTATATGTGAAATGCGATCACGACAAGCTTCCTAAGCGAGCACGTCCATCACACGGCATACCCGCCACAAAATGCCCTTTCAAGTGGCAGTTGGGTTCATAATGCACACAGCTACCCGCAGCAAATTCATCATTCAATTTCTGCATAGCATTGGAGCCTCTATAGATTACACCAGAGTCCTTCGGTTTGAGACACAGATAGCCACAGAAGAAATAAAACTCATTGAGTGTGGAGGATCTTCGGTTCCTTCAGAATTAGTCGAAGGCAGAATTGACTATTGTGCTGCTGACAACATCGACTTCCTCAACGATACTCCGGAAATATCAGGACCATCATCCCTTGCATCACTGCAGAAAATTCCTCGATGCCTGACCGAGGTCATGTCTTGCAACATTCCCAAAGGGTGTAGACCACACAATCCTGTAAGCAGTCACATCACTGATTATGCAGAGAGGAATACGATTTATTTTAGATTCCAAACCGGCATGAGGACCTACTTACAGAGTGATTTTCAAGAACTTAAGTTGTTGGATACACATTGTAATCTTGTTTTAGAAACCAAGACGGATGAATGTGAGACAGAAACACTCACTGCAGTTCTGACTTAAGTCACCTTACAATTCCATTACAAGTGATCCTCCAACTAAAGAAACTAGAGTCTGTGTACTCCCACTCACAGATACTAGCCCAACAAGCACCTATCATTCATGAAGAAGTTGATAAAAAAAATATCTGTTACCCCAGAATCAAAAACAGTTTTAACATTGGATCTTGGCCTTTACAAGCCGGCTTTAAAATTAGCTACGGCTAAAAAAAGACTGGTCAAAGAACTGGATGCTTGGACCAGGTGAGCAACATATAATAATGGCGATGCTTCGAGCAATTGGTTGTTTCTTGGATGGTACAGCTATTGCGGCCACCTTAAATGTACTTTATGACGCAAATGTTGTGTCGAAGATACTATCAGGGAAGTGCGTAAGGAGAGCAGTCAAGCGCACACGACTAAGGATTGCATTTTCCAAATGCATCATCGATTAATTCTACAAAGAGCATGTTGAAATCAAGTAAAGAATGAAACTTGAGCTTTACAAGTTAATTAAAAGTTTACAAGTGGAGATTCCAAAATGGCGGTCATCGGAGCAGGAGGTGAGTGAGCTGCTCGGTCCCCTCTGGGCCAAACAATAAAGCTGATAATCAAAGCTGGCCGGTCTATGATCGGGAGGTACGAGCCAGGAGAAGACAGCCTAATTTGCGAGGAGCCAGGTGGCAAATCAGCTTGTGATCTCAAAAAGATCGAGAGTCATCGGCTGCCTGGGATATGCAGTGTGGATCATAACACGCCCCTGACCCCGAAGCAGAGCACTGGACAATGGGATTCTTTGTGACGCATCCCATCCACAACGGAACAGCCAAGGAGAATCTGATGATACATGGGGCCTGGCACAGAGCAGATGACAGGGGCCTCCTCCATGTCCCTAAGGAAATCAATCTCCAGAGCGGAACACCCCAGAAGTACAACGAAATGCGGCACCCGGCAGGTGGAGGGAAATGCACACGCCAGACGAGGGGGTGGTGGTGGTGTGAGTCCACTATAAATGGCCATCGAAAACCAACCATGCTTTCACTATGCTAAGCAGCATTTCCTGGTATTATTATTTGTTTGTTATATTTTGATTTCCTTTCAGGAGTTTCAAGTTGGCTTCGAGCCTCGAGGAGGTGACTGGATGCCTTGTTAATTATTTATAAATGTTCTTGCATTCAACATATTTGCTTTTATTTTATTAACTGTCACCTTCCTTTATTTTCCTTGTATTCCCGCGCAGTGCGGGTGAGGTTGAATGGCCTCCTGGCGGGTGTAGTGCTCGTCCTGCTGCGTGCCAGTCTTCTTTTTTTCAGACATGCACTCACATTGCTAGTCTGTTTTTGCTACTTCCCGATTCCCTCAACCTGGATTGGCTCCTGTAAATACCATGTGCAGTATAAGTATGTCCCGGCACGAAGCGCACCGGACAAGCACAGCAGAAGTGCCTTGCCCATGCCAACGTCTGGCCCATCTGCGCCCATCCACAGCACAGACGCGCATTTGGATACGGCTAATACGCCTACTATTAAATGCTATTCATGTAAGGAAATTATCCTTGCTGCTCCTGTTGATACTACCGTTCCCGGTAGGCTGGTCTTGTCTCGACCTCCGCTACTTATAAGCTCAAACCCACTCAGTCACAGGTAAGATGATCTGTGGTGGCCCATGCTGAAGATTGTGATCTCTTACAGGATTTGTCACCCGACTTGGCATTCACCACCGAAAACTGGCTGAAAGTTACGTCGGAGTCTTCGCTTATCCACACTCTCCTGGTGGAGTATAGTATTGTTAGACTTGATAGATCTCCCCTGCAGGCAGGTGATAGTATTGCACTTATACACCGCAAGGACCTCCCCTGCTCTATGTTGGCCTTTACACATGCTCTTAATATGGAGGCATGTGTTTTACGTATGGAATTTTCACCTTCTTGCACAATGCACGCTCTGATTGTCTATAGACCTCCTGATGCCAGCTTTGTGGTTGACTTTGTGGCTCTAACATCTTATGTGCAGTGTTGCTGGGAACCCTTTGGGTTCTCCTTTGAGATTCTTTCCTTATCCTTAAATACTGTTTTTAAGGATAGAGGGATACTTTGTTCCCTTCCTAAAACCTTGTACTATGAGAGATTAGCGCACACCACCGTATGTGGAGTGCTGAGGGGATACCTAGTATCCCCCTTCTCTTTGCTCCTGTGACATTTTACACCCCCCAACCTGCAGTTTCTCTGCGCTGCCTTCTACCTGGCACTTCAGGTCTGGGACTGCAACCGTGTAGTCCTCTGCCGCCCTCTCACTTACTCGGAGCCCTGCTGCCCTGACTGCACTTCCCCTTGTATTCCTTCCCTGCACATCTCCCCTCACCCTGTCCCTTGCACTTCTCGTTGCACTTGCATGATCTTAATGTCACAAGACCTAGTAAGATCGTTGTCTTGTCATCCCTCTGTCTCCACTCCTTTGTCTTCTGGCGCATAGAAACACTTGTGTAAAGGCGTGTTATCAATACCATATCTTATGTATCATACAGTTATGGCTGGTTGCAGTAGAATTTTTCAAGCAACTATTGTGCTATTTTCTTACCGCAGTCTGTATTCAGTCTCTGGTTTGTGCACAATAGGTCACCCAGCCCTCCAGATAGGTTTTATATCGGCCACTTTCACACTCTAAAAATAGGCAAATACTCCCCAAAAATTAAAATGGGGAGTAAAAATACTCCCAGCAAAAATAGGAAACACCCACACATAGAACCTTGTGCTCATGCTTTCTCCCAAAGTGCTCCATGGATATGTTTGGGCCAATAGTGCTGGTTACACCACAGGATGAAATTACTATTATAATGCCTGATCTGAAGAAGTAAACCTGCATCTTTTAATGTGCATGACTAACTAGGTGCAAAGAAATGTTTATTACAAAAACATTTGTTTTTCAGTTGATTTTCTTTTTTCTTTTCTCCATGCTTATAAATACTCCCATTGGGAATTAGACTTCATTTTTACTCCCAACTTCTCATGTGGTTGTCTTTTGTTAGCCCTTGTGATACCATTCTGGTAGGTGTGTGAATGGGGGGTTGTGTGTGTCTTTGGCGGGAATACTGGGTGTCCCCACCTAGTGTGTCTAGGCAGGCAGGAAGTGGGGAGGAGTTTTTCACTCCCATGGCCTTGTCTGCCAGAGTGCCTAAATAGAACCAGTTCCCACGGGGTGCTGGCTGTCCTAATTGGACAGCCACCCGACCCTTTCTGTAAAATGCTTAGGAAGTTTGCAGAGGAGTTTGTGGGGAACACAAAATAAAAAGCGAGGTTCCTGAGGTGAAAGACAAGTTGCCTCATGAACTTTATTCTGAACTTACAAAGTTCTGGATGGACAAATCCATCCAGAACGTTCATGAGCTCCAGTTGGGCCTCCAGAGGCACGATCCCGCTCATCTAAGTCCCCTCACCAGAGGCATGGACTTCAGAATCGGAGAAGATGGACCAGGTGAATACCATCCTTTGTTGGAGCTGATAAAAAGGCGCCAAAACCGCAGACGGACCAAGGAGACTGAAGAAATCCGTGCCAAGGATCCTCTCCCATTCAGTGTCCTTCCTTTCGTCACGAGACCGAGGAATCGCGAGACCGGACCAGGTCTGTCGCTGCTGCACAGAGGAGAATCCAGCTACGTTTACTGCTTTTAACACCAGCTACTGTGGGGTGGAAGCTATAACCGATCTTGAACTGAATAGTCGCTCCAGTGTGACTGGAGTGTGTGACAAGGTGCCTAGGGTGTCCACCCTACCTCTGACCCAAGCTTGCCAGCTTGTGTCCCTTTAGGGAGTCCTATTGCAGACTCTTCCTATCTTGTGGTATATTCCTACGTATCCTGTCATAGAGACTGAAAGTATCCTGTGGAACTTTTGCAATTCTGCTACTTTGTAAGAATTTGGCTCCACTCCTCCACTGACTTTTTCCTATAGTTAGGGATTGGTCTTTGAAAGCATTAGAAGCTAAGTAAAGTGTCTCTACAACGTTGAGTTCTGCTGCTGTGTGTATAACCAACCTTTTTCCTTCCAGAGACTTTATCTGATGAGGTTTTGTTAACTAAATACAATTACACTTTATCTGTAAAGTAATGCAAGTGCGCATTAGTACCGATTATACGGTAGAACTGTCATTAGTCTCAAACTCTAACAATTGAAAACGTGAGCAACTACTATTGAAGTAATCCCCTTTTAAAAAATATAGATACTGAATAGGCGGGCTGGCCATATTGCTTTAGTTGGTGCTCATGTTTTAGCAAGATAAACCCTTTCTCGGAAACCTTTGACGCTTTCGGAGGACGGGCTGATAGCTTGTGACTAAGACCCTTGTTATTCCAAGAAGAAGAGCAGAGCAGGGGTGGGACGCATGTCTGTCGCAGACGATATGCACTAATTATGCAACCACACGAGCGATTTACCCGAACTAGGTCGTCTGAAGTTGAGGTAGGTGTGGTGTGCGTGCAGCTGTAGAAAACTGTTGAACCACCGGAATGTGTTTTTTGTCTTGGCTACCTGCCAGCTATTGATTGCAATGCAAACCAAATTGTATAAAAGCTGTATGAACTTTAAATGCTCAGCTCACTCCTGCGCAGTCCTCAGAGTGTGCAGGGAGTCATGCCCTTTCGCTAAAGCCTAAATTGAATAAATGGATGACTTGACTTATTTGGTCAGTGTTATTGGTGGGTCCTTTGTACCAGGTTGGGTTGAGCAAAAGGTGTAGCCTCAATTTGGCTGACCACAAAGGGACCCGACGGTGCGGTAGCCCATCACTGGGTGAGGCCTTCCAGGGTGAGGCTGGAGGGGTAACTGTATCGGGGCCCCAACGAAAAACGCCACTATTGAATGCAAAAATGCACGTTACCCTTCCTCCGCCAGTCCCGCCGGACGACAGGACAGCAGGCTGCCATTCTTTGGGTTCGCTAGACTTCTGGCGAAGACCCACTAGAGGTGAGTGTAGGTTGGAGGAACGTTTGGTGAGAGCGTTGGGACAAGAGTATCAGTTTCATGGTACGTATTATTGTTGAGGTCTGTTTTGTAGACTGAAAGGAATGAAATAAGGATGTATGTTTGATGTAAAGGACCGGTCCGGATGTAAAGGGTATAAGTGAAAAGAAGGTTGTGGGGAATTTGTTGTCAAAAAAGCCTATTATGCCCCATTATAGGGTACACCGGCATTTCAAATGTTAATTAAGCACAGGTTAAATGTAACTTTGTTTGAGTAAATGGACAGAATATACAAAAGACTCACTCCAACATAAGTGGGATGGCCTGGCACAGAATGTATGAACCTCTTTGATCATGAGGCAAGACAGATGATACAGACTAGTCAAAGTGAGGGAGAGGAGTGCATGTTGTTTGGGAATGACCCAGCGATGTTCCAAGATTCGACCAGTAGTCTGCTATGAAGGGGCCGTGGTGGATCTGAGGGAGCGGTACCTGTACCCATTGATCAGAAGGAGCTGTATGTATCCTTGTGGATAGGTCAACAACCTGCCATCAAATGTTTAGTAGATACTGGGGCTGTGCACTGCTCCGTTGATACTAAAGCCGTCCCCTCGGTGCCACTATTGGGAATGAATAAGACATCAGTAGGATTTGGCATGGAACCCATAGTTACTCCGGTAAGTGAAGTTGGATGGTAGTTGACAGAAAAATGTGCCGAAAATTAGCTTGCCATTGATTCACTGTAAGCACTTAATGCCACCCTCTATTGCTCCACGGGAGGAGTATGGATTACTATTATGGATTCAAAGGGTGATATTAGGATGTGCCTAGGCAGACCGTTGCTAGCAGAACTACAAGCATTAACAGAACAATTATGGGATGCTCACAGTAATGAAGTAGGGACCCTAGCAGTTGACCCGATTTGTAATAAAATTGAAGGATGGGGTAAGGCTCCCCTGTGTGAAACAATACAAGTTTCAGTGGAATGGGAGGAAGCACTGACAGATTTAATTGATAATGGTGTTGTGGAAGAATGCGATGATAGCCCTTGTAACTCCCTGGTGCTTCCAGTCCATAAGAAGGGCAATGAGGCGTACCCTTCCGTTTTATTATCGATTTGAGAGAAATTAACAAAATAGTGGAACCACGCTTTCCAGTCATACCGATTTCTGCTAGTATTATGACCTTGATTCCCAGTACAGCCGAATGGATTGGTGTGATCGATTTGAAGAACGCATTTTTCAGCCTACTTATTGCAACAACATCCTGGTATTTGTTTAGCTTTATACTGGGCCATAGACTGTATCGCTTCACCAATGTCCCACAGGGATATACTGAAAGTCAAGCCATCTTTATCCAGGTGCTGAAAGCCCAATGGACGAACTTATTCTACCAACAGGGACATCCTTGGTCCAGTACATAGATGACTTATTAATAAGTGCCAATACGGAGTAAGGTTGCAGGGAAACAACTGTTATGGTACTGTCTCACATGGAAAAACATAATCAGTGTCTTTAGCAAAATTGCAGGATGTACAGCGACGAGTTGACTATTTGGGCTATGTCTTGTCAAAGGAAGGCCGGTCCTTGTCAACAGACCGAGTAGCGTTGATTCAGGCTATGCCGACTCCCAGAACATATAAGGAATTGAGAAAGGTGTTGGGAATTTTGTCATTTTGTCGGCACTGGATAAGAGTTCTCAGTAATAGCTAAGCCCCTGTTAAAAACATTGAAGGATGAGAAACGTCACGTACCCTTCGAATGGAACAGAGAGATGGAAGAGGGGGTACGTGGCGTTGAAGATTGCCTTATGTAACGCTCCAGCCCAGGGTGCGCCCAATTATGACAAGGTATTTTACCTATTTGTTGATGAAGTGGGTGGCTGTTCGGTATCAGTATTAATGCAAGAACAGGATGGGAAACAAAGACCATGCGCTTACTTTTCCACAGGATTAGACACAGTAGCAAGGGGGCTACCCCCTTGTATGAGAGCAGTAGCAGCAGCGGCACTAGCATTAAAGCAGAGCACTGGTATTTTACATTGAAATGAAGTGATTGAACGAGTGCCTCATGCTATGGACGTATTATTGAATAGAATGCAGACACAGCATTGACAACAGCCAGACTAACCCAGTATGAAATGTATTTGTTTAGCAGGATTGTAAAAATTGAAAGATATAATGTGCTTAACCCAGCATCATTGTTAACCATTCCAACCAAGGGTGTCGGCCCAAGGCATGACTCTGTGATGAGAACAGAAGAGGAAACAAGGGGAGAGAGAATAGATTTACAGGATTAGCCCTTAGAGGATGGTGATGGAATCTTGTTCTGTGACGGGTCCTGCTATAAGCTGGATAAGGGGGAAGACAGTGGCGGGATATGCAATAACAACTGGGGCAACATAGTCGATAGGGGAAGGTACTAGAGAATTTGGCGCAAGCAGCTGAGCTACACGCCTTGATAAAAGCATTAAGAAAAAGAGAAGGGATGTGTGTAACAATTTATACCGACTCTGCTTACGCCCATGGGGTTGCGACTAACTTTGGGAAATTGTGGGCAGAAAGGGGATTCTTAACCACAAGGTACGAAGGTGAAGCATACAGTGCTGATATGAGCTATTGAATGCCTTGACATTGCCCACACGGGTGGCAATAGTAAAATCACAGATTGTGTCCCAAGGAAATGATATGGCCGACCTGGTTGCAAAATCTGTGGCAGACAACTGTGGGAATGACAAAAGGGAAATGCTTTTATGTAAAGGTAAAGAAGGTGGGACAGAAGAAGTAGTAGCTTGGATGCAGAGAAAGGCGAAAGAAGAAGAAAAAGTATTGGCAGATGAATAGTGACATACACCGGAAGGACTCGGGGAGGTAGGGGGGGGGGGCGCGCGTAAGGGGATGCGGGAGGGGGGGGGAGGGAGGGGGGCGCTGGGAAAAGGGGAAAGGGGAAGATGGATGCTGCCACATGCTTATCTTCCCGTTGTGTTGAGTGTGTTCCACGGACAAACGTATGTGAATGGAGCCACCATGGAGTGGACTTTGAAAGCCGTTTGGGATAAAAAAAACATTGGTCAATATTGTAGAAGTTGGGCCAGACAATGTGAGATATGTATCCTGTACAATGCGGGGAAAGGCGTACAGGCCCCAAAGGGCCATAGCCGGCTGCCTACTCAACCATTCGATGTTGTATACAGGACTTCATTCAGCTGGAACCGGTGAACAAGTTCAAATATTGTTTGGTAATGAAGTGCGGGTCTGATTAAACATGGCCCGCTTTGCAACAATATTGTATATACCTGACTAACAGATTGCTGTCTATACGTGCACCGGTTGAGGAAGCTGCCCCAGTACCATTGGTTGGTCCCGGCCACAATTTGAAACCCGCAGAGTGGGTTTGTCATCTAGGCATTTTGCCGTGCCAACGGCTTGCAATCCAGATGGAAGGGTCCGTACCAGGTCCTGCTAACCATGCAAACTTCTTTTAAAGGTGAATGGAAAAGCTCATTGGTACCATCCGAACCATGTAAGAAGGTCACCCGCTCCTACGGTGAATAACCCGCCAGAAGTTGAAGCAGAATCGAAAGATACGGACTTGAATGTTTCCCCAATGGATGTGCTAAAGTATACTCCAAGGTCTCGAGAGGTGTATTCCCAGTACTAAAGGGTAAGAACTGTGAAATGATCTTTGGTTGGGATAGAGATATGGACTCATTCATTGATCAGAGCATGGCACAGTCTCACTGAAGACATCGGGCAAGTAGCCTGAAGGGCCTCTGGCGTCCCTCCTGGACAAGTCACAACGAGACATGGGACAGATCAGTGAAAGGGCCACTGGTGCACACTGTACGTTTCGGGTACAAAGACACTGGAGCTTTAAATAGGGTTGGGAACGTAAGCCGTAAGAGTGAGAGGCTGCTTGAGGGGGGGGCGTGCCTAAATGGCCACAGGCTAGGACCTGATTTCCCCATGGTCCTGTTGAGCCTCCAGTGATCCGAGGAAAAAATGCACTTAAAGCCTGCTGCCAGATGCTGGGATGGAGCTGCTGTGGCATGAACATTGAGACAGTGCTGCGGTCAACAGTCTGAAGAAAATTGCAGGAAGAATAACGAACTAAGAGCTACAGAAGATTACAAGATCCAGCCTACGAAGTACATAAGATGGCACCCACCTGAACACACAGGAACGAGCAGTCGGTTCGCCGCTCCAGAAAGTCGAGGAGTCGCACGTCTATTAAACAGATGCAGACCCTGTTCATGTAATCAAGTAATAGCAGCAGCGCTGGTGGGCAAAGACGCACATGAGAAAATCTGCATGAGTGTGGTTGTCATGCTCAGGAGGAATACCAACATGCACCCCATCATGCCTAACGGACAGACCACTGCAGATAGTGATATCAGTACTCCCATTCCCGGTTACCCTCCGACAAGCAGCACTGCTAGGCTTCCCAGGCCACACCCAGTTCAGGGTCCTACGTTACCTTTGGTGCTGGGGAAGCGTAAGCGGTCCTCGTTTCCGAGCAGGGGCGGCGGCCGTCCTCATTGGGTGTCTCGTTTTCATTGGCAACTTCCCTGGAGGTTGCGGTCGGGCAGGAGCAGCCGATCACGATCACTTCCTGGTTACGGGACGCTTTCCCGATCACGTGCCCTGTCATCCGCTCACGTGATCAGGAGCCGTGCATAAAAGCCGGCAGATTCGAAACGCTTGTTGCTTCACAGCTGTTTCTCACGCAAACACTGTTCGGCGTTTCGATTCAAGATTCACGGTACTCTACCTCGGCTCACGGATCTCTCTTTCTCTCTTTCTCTCTTTCTCTCTTTCTCTCTTTCTCTCTTTCTCTCTCATATATTGTTCTTCCATACCTCGATTAGCTGAACTGACCCTCGGACTGTTTTTGGACCTGCCTTCGTTTTGCCTGAATTGTTAGTCAAGTTCAAGTGTTCCATGTGGTGCCAAGAAGCATCCAGGTATTTTCAGCCGGCACTACCATCGGGTGCCAGGCTTCAGGGACCGTCTTGCGCGCCCCTTGCACCACAACTCCCGATCCCGGCCCCCTCTTATCGGGTTTAGGCAAGCTCCTTTTTGGGTATTAAGGTTTGCCTGTGTACTTAAATACTGTGCCTGTTTGTGCTAATACTTGGCCTCCTTCTCACAGCCTTGGGGTCTTCGGCTGCGCCTGGTTCCTGTTGCAACTACACCAACACCTGTGGCATCAAGGCTCGCACAGGGAGTATTTTTATATCTCTCTGTGGGGAACTTGGGGACAGAGGCCCTAATACTCTTCACGACACAGCAAGTTTGGACAGCGGTGAACAGCCAGCTGGGAAACACAATGCTACAATGTAGCAACGATCGGTACGAATACTGGGAGGCTCCATCCTCATGAAGCAGTCGACCGTGGAGGCTTTGCAATGCCTGCGGGGTGGAAGCAAGAATGAGAATGTGGACCGGAGTCGTCACGCAGCAACAGTAAAGCGCAGGATAGTTAGCCGACACAGCGTAGGACCCCCATGAACGTAGCGATCACTTGGTCGCAGTTATAGAACCTGTACCACAGTTTCAAGTACAAGGCGGCAGCGAGAGGCGCTAAAACAACATGGCACATTATATCTGAACGAAGGGGGGAAAATACATTGGTGTGTTGAAGTGGAACGGACAACTTTTCTGGAACATAATAGCAGAGTAGCGCTGCAGATGGATGCCTGCAGGAGAATGTGTCATACCCCTGGTGCTCTCTAGAGATGGGACCATTATAGACACCAGAGAGGCCACACGCAGCTAAGAGAAGTACCACAGTGCACAGTCACTGCACTGCAGAACAAGGCACACCACCTGACACGGTCTGTGGTACTATGGTAGAATAAAATAAAATAGCAGGAGACATGGAGGACTGTTGGTGTTGATGTGAGGCACTCGCATCAGTAAAGGAGCGGTAAGGGTGTATGTGCCACTGATATACAACCCACAAAAAAGGACACACCGGAAGACCCCCAGGGATTGAGACAATCATTGAGATACAGCAAATGATCAGACCTGAGGCGCATTGAGCAAGGAATACTGCCGTGAGGTACATCTATGCATGTGGAAGCGCACAGGAGCAGGGCCATGTTGGCAGTAAGGCATTGGGCAGACACCCCCCCCCCCCAAATGGTGAATCAATGACCGCACAGGCCATTAAGACAGTGGATGCATGACGGGGACCCCATACACGGCGGACCTGCCCAATAAAGTGGAAGAACAAGCAGGAATATTGCATTAGTGTCACGTGACTTGGTGCAGTAGGCAAGCCGAGTCGGCTATGAAGAGAGCGATGGCGCTTAAGAGTGGCAAAGCTAAGGGTAAACAGCCAATGATGGACATCTTTACCAAACCACTGCAATCCCCGAACATGTCCGTACAGGCTAAAGTCGACACACAAGAAATGACGGTCCCTCTGAGAGATGATCACCTGATCCTAGACGCCATAACTGAGCTGAAATCCTTATGGGGGACCACGATGGCGGATCTCGAGGCAGCACTAGAATCCAAGATCAACGCGGTGGGTGTGGATGTCAACCTCCTGAGACAGGACGTGAGGGCACTGGCGGAACACACCAGTAGCCTAGAAAGGGCAGTGAAAACTAATTCTTCTGATAGCACTACCAACGCCAAGGATGTTCACATACTGAAACAAGTGCGCAACCTGGAGATCAGAGTGGAGGAGGCGGAAGGGCGAGCAAGATGCAACATTTGCGTGGTGGCGCTACCTGAAGGGGAGGAGGGCTCGGATCCTACGGACTACGTGGAGAATATGCTGATCCAAGCAATAGGGGCCGGCAAGCTCTCCCAAGGGTTTGCGGTTGAACGGGCGCATAGGGCCCAGACAAGGATGCCTCAATCTGGGGCTCCTCCCCGCGCAATTATTGCCAAAATCTTGAACTACAGGGATAGGGAAAAGGTCCTGGAGTATTTTAGTGGAGGCGGAACGATGACCCGTGCATTGGCAACGGTCACTGTGTACCCGGATTACACCATGGTGGTGCAGAGACAACGCTTCAGCTACGTTGCAGTGAAGAGACAACTGAGAGCAGCTGTCTCAAATACATACTTTTGTATCCTGCGAAGCTTAAAGTTCTTCACAAGGGCAAGGCACACTTCTTTGAAGCACCGGAGGAGGTGACGGATTGGTTGGACGCCCAAGGCTGCCCAGAGGATGCAGATAGACCGGAACGGACAGGGTAAGTGAACCAGTTCCATACTATTGTTTGCTAAGATTAGGTACTAGTGTAGCAATGATAACTGGAAGAGGTGCATGGGGCATGTTAGCGGGGTGTAGATACTGACGATTTGGCACACTCATCATGTGGACTTGTTGGACTGGAATATATATATATATATATATATATATATATATATATATATATATATATATATATATATATATTATGAGCAATGTTAGATATGTGCAGGGAGTGGGCAGCATACCATGACATTAATACGGGAGGCACAGGAGGAGCACAACCTATCCCCAGTAGTAGGATCGCCAGTAGGGCGATTACCCCCCCCCCCCCCCCCCTACCCGCCCCTGCTGTGTCCCGAGTACTGGCAACAGCTGAGAAAAGGGCTAGATGCTGCCGGGTGGCCTGAGATCCAGGGATGGGGCTGGGCATCAGTTTGTGTTGGGGAGGGAGGGATGGACGGGAATTGGCAGAAAGGGGGTTTGTTTGGTTTGTGTCCGGTTGAGGTTGGGAAGGATGTTGGGGAGTTGAGGGTGATGAAGGTAATTGGGGAACAAGCCTATGTCTATGCACCAACATGCCGGGTGGGGGGGGGAGAAAGGGGCAGAAGACAAGGGAGGATGGAGGTGGGACGGGATATGGATGAAGGATGGGAGACCTTAAGATGGCAACCTGGAATGTCGGGGGACTCAATAGCTATTTCAAGAGGAACAAGATCATGATGTACCTGAGGAGGCAAAAAATAGATTTCACCTAAGGACCTTGCTGGGTGATTTCCAGCTGGAAGATATATGGAGGCTGCACCAGCCACGCGATAGACCGTACTCGCGTTACTCAGCCCCACACAACTTGTATACACGGCTAGATTACATGTTCGCCTACCCGAAACTAACCGGGGAGATGGTGAGGTTGGAATATAAAGCAAGGGTCCTATCGGTCCACTCACCTTTTGATCCTAACATGGCAATACCTGCCTCCCAGGGCTAAGATTCCAATGTGGCGCCTCAGAGCTGAAGCATTGAAAGATCATGTTCAGAGTTGACCTGAGGGAGGAAATAGTAGAATATTTCAAAAATGATACTGGTAGCGTAACATCGGAGTGCACTCTGTGGGAGGCATTTAAAGTGGTGGTGAGGGGTGCAGCTATATCCAAATTCAAGGGGCTCCAAGGAAGCATAATACGAGAGCTACAGGAAGCAAAAGGGAAACTAGAAGCAATCGCGAGTAAAGGCGATACCTCACAGGAGGACGCCAAAGCCATGAGTCAATTGCAGCAAGAATGTGGCGGGCACTGGGAGAGACTATGCAACTTAAATTACAAGAAATACACAGAAAGGCAGTATGCAGGTGGGGATAAGCCGGGGAGGCTGTTGGCATGGCTATATAAAAATGAGACGCCCAGATCAGCGATAAGAGAAATAAACAGGGAGAATGGCCAAACATTGGATACCCAAGAAGGCGTGAACGGAGGATTTCTCAAATTCTACCAACACTTATACAAAGACACTTGGGAGGGGGGGGGGTGGGAGGAGAGCGAGATAAGGGAGACGTTGGAGGATATTGGGTTACCTAAACTGAGCACAGAGGAGAGAGAGAAAGAGAGAGAGAGAACCTAGATGCCCCAATTACACTAGAGGAATTAGAAGCAGTGGTCAGGCAATAAAACCTACCAGTTTTACAAATACCCTGGGGGACTAGAATGTTTAGATACTTGGGGATTGACATCCATCATGTGGTAGTAGATGAACACAAACACAATACAGAGAAGGCCGTAGCAAACATTGAAAATAGCATGAGGTTCTGGGTTAAACTCCCCATGGTGGGGAGGGTGGCATTGTTGAAGATGGTTGTATTGCCTAGGCCGTTACACTTTTTCATGAACATCCCATATATGATGCCAAGACGCTTCTTTGCTAAACTTCAGAGCTTATGTAGAGACTTTATTTGGCACAATACTAGGACAAGAATTGCCTTATGGAAACTACAAAACATGCATGACAGAGGGGGCATAAAATTGCCTAACTTTGAGATGTACCATCTGGCCATTCAGCTACAGTATGTGGCTAACTGAAGACACAACAGCAGAGTCCAGACTGTTGAGGTCTGAATGTGCCCCGTTCTTTCTGAAATAATTGATATGGCTGCCCAAATTAGAGCTAAAAGGGCAATTGAGGCTGCTAGAACTGGGGTGGAAGATATGGCGCAAGGCATGCCATGCCATGGAGAACCCGAGTCCCTGCTCCTCGCAGATGCCGTTAGTGGCGTTGCGGGGAGGGGATGAGCAATTGAGAAAGACGATTCGTAGACACTGGGAACAGGTGGGCATAGCAACACTGGGAGATGTATGGCGAGATGGGAAGGCAATGGAATTCAATGCACTAGTGGAAGAAACTGGGGTACACCCGGGGCACAATACATCACCTATACTAGATTGGTACGGCGGTTGAGTGAGTCATGGTCTGAAACAGTGTTAGAAGACCAACCAGACTCGGCCATAGAGGCGATTTATGATATCTCAGAAGGGGGGCATGAGGTATCCCGGATTTATGAACTGGTGATGTCCAGGGTGGGAAAAGAAGTGACCCAGCTGTGACGGGATTGGGAGGACGACGCTGGGGAACCCATGCAAGATGGGCAATGGGAGAGAGCACAGGGGTACCATAAAGTGTCCAGGAACGCAAGATTACAACAGATCCAACTATATGTAACCCATCAGGCGTATATGACCCCTCAAAGGATCGCCCGATTCAAGAGCACAGAGATACAAACCTGCCTCAAATTTGGGGAAGTGACCGCAGGGATGATACATATGTTCTGGGCATGCCTGGAAATTGGGAAATTTTGGGGGGGGCAGTTACCCACCGCTTAGCTGAGAGAGGAATCAAGCTAGATGTGGAATCTATGTGGGCCTGCATGTTGGGGGTGGGGGGGATTTACTACCCTGAAACATGTGAGCAGACTTAAGGACTTGGCTTACATCCTGGCCAAGCGCAGAATAGCTATGGGGTGAAAAGCGTGCCATAGACCCAGGATAGAGATGTGGTGGCATGATCTCCAGAAATGGGCTGAAGCTGAAATGGCATTAAGGTATGAGGTGGCCAACGGGGTGGGGGGGAATGAGGAAGTGGGACCACTGATGGCTTGGAGACATTTAGTGGTCTCACTGTTTGGGTCATCCAGCCCTGTCCAAATGAAAACTATACCTCTGGGAATACGGAGAGAGGGGGGCCCCCAGAGGAATTATAGCTGTGGTTGTAGTGGAGTAGGCTCTGGTCAGGGGGGAGGGAGGGGGTGGCAGTGGCAATTTCACGATAATGCACATGATTGTAAGTTTATAAAATGCACTGTCGGGCGTGGTTTGTTTGGAGGTTGTAAAAATCAATACTTTATTTTTTATTTTAATCAATAAGAGTGAGGGGCTGCTCACTAGGGTAAAACGCTAGGCGCCAAGACCCAGGCAAGCCACGGAACTTAACCTGCAAGTGTCAACGTAAACTCAGGTAAGGTGGCAGAAGCAATGACAATTGAGATGGAAATGCAGGATTTAGCTCTGCCTGCCCACCCACAAGGACGGATGAAGGTGGACAAATATGGGTGTACGACTAAGGAAAAGGCTGTTTTTTGTGCAATTAGTATTGTGGCATTAACAGAGTTGGGTGTGGTGTTTAGAACATCCGACAATGTCGGAGTTAAAAAATATGCTTCCCATACCTACTCCCAAAAATAGCACTGGAGTTGATTATGTATATAGCAAGAGCAAACATGAACATGATGTCCATGAAGATAATGAATTGAGTAGAAACACATATGTGAAATTGATGACTGAAACCCTGAGGGCGTTGAATGTGTCGAAATGCTGTATATGTAGCCATATACCCTGCCATGCTGAGGACGGGATACCTGTCTATGCCTTAGCAATGACGGAATATGTACATTGTGCAGTGTTGGCAATGAAGGTTCTGTATTTAAAAAGACTGATGGGGGGGGAGACAGAATAGGAAGATGGTCTGAGAATAGTAATATGTCCACTTATGGTTATAAATTAATGAAGGAAGGGCTGACCCGGACGGACACGGCGGGTCGGGCTTTACCGACTCCTTTTCCGGTAAATGGGGAGTTGTTTAAGAAGACTATCTCTTTTAGAGGGGCCGGGGGGAACATAGATATGGGTTGCAATGTTACCCATGACTTTACCAAGTTCAGGAGTGGAATAGGCCAGGCTGATGGATATCCATGTGTGTAATAGAAAGGCTTACCTGTGGCTTCCCCGGAATTTTTCAGGAACCTGTTATATATAAAAGGTGGTGCCTGCAGCCATGATCTATACCCCAGAAGAAATGCATGCTAAGAACAGGCATAAGAGGGAAACGCAGAAAGGAGGTCCGGTGGTGATCAGACAGATACGAGCTTGGAAATATTTATTGATATAGTAAAGGCACGAGACTGGGTCAGGTGAAAGTTGGTGGATGTCATTGTTGAAGGATTGGGGATGTAAATTGTTGACCCCGCTGTTGGTAGTGGTCGGGATAATATTATTTTTGTGTACAGTGTTTACCGATGTTTGTAGGTTGTTGTGTAGCTTACTGCAGTAGAACAGTGAATAAAATAATCCATATTAGGCCAGCCCATGTGGCTGCAAATGAAGAGTATAAGCGGGTTTTGTGGCTGAAAGAAATGGAAGACTTAAATAAGATTGATATAGCATGATCTTGCTCAACATGAACAAAAGGGCCGCTTTGTAGATACTGAATAGGAGGACTGGCCATATTGCTTTAGTTGATCATGTTTTAGCAAGATAAACCCTTCTCGGAAACCTTCGACACTTTCGGAGGAAGGGCTGAAAGCTTGTGACTATGACCCTTGTTATTCCAAGAAGAACAGCAGAGCAGGGGTGGGACGCATGTCTGTTGTGGAAGATATGCACTAATTATGCAACTACGCGAGCGATTTTCCCAAACTAGGTCGCCTGAAGTTGAGGTAGGTGTGGTGTGTGTGCAGCTGTAGAGATAACTGTTAAACCACCGGAATGTGTTGTTGGTCGGGTACGTGCAAGCTATTGAATGTAATGCTAACCAAATTTTATATAAGCTGTATGAACTTTGAATGCTTAGTTCATTCCTGCACAGTCCTCGGAGTGTGCAGGGAGACATGCCCTTTCGCGAAAGCCTACATTGAATAAATGGATGACTTGACTTATTTGGTCAGAGTCTTATTGGTGGGGTCCCTTGTACCAGGTTGGGGTGAGCAAAAGATGTATCCTCAAAAGTATTGTTACGAATTCCTAGGTGTGTTGGTTAATATTGATCTACTTTGTGTAAATAAGAATAAATGTATATTTTTAATATAACATTTACTTTGTTATAGATTCTTCTAACTATTGTACTTAACTTTGGCTCACATCTTCTTCCTAGGATGAGCCTGGCTGCTCTGCCATTCTACCAAGATCCTTTGGGTAGTACAGACTTATGCTAAGAGTTGGGAACCTGTATGCCAAGGGATAGTTTTATGAAGTCTTACATCAAGTGGACTTTAGGAAAGCTCTCCCAACAACCATTACCTGAAATGTGCCATGACCTATGACCAAAGGGCCATAGCATTCCTAGACTTTAAACATCTAAAGAAGGACTCTGGCAAAAGTGATACCGAACTTTATCTCAAACCTCCAGAAAAGAAAATGTTATTACACTACCGCAGTTTTCACCCTCTGGCTCTGAAAGAGAATTTGCCCTACCGGCAAAGTTAAAAGAAATTAATAAACGCAGTACTGATTGAACTGGCAGATTAAGGTTGAAAGGTTATCCTAAGAAAACATTAAAATATGCTAGGAAAAGAGCTATGAATCGGACCAGAGACACTTGCCTCGCCAAACAGTGGCTGAGAAAGTAAAATCGCACATGTCACTACATACAGCCTTATCAGTAACAGACCTTGAAGAGCTATTCTAAAGAAGTGGCACATTCTCATGACAGCTGATATTTCACCCAAACAAACCCAGATTTTCCTTCAAGAGATCTAAAAACATTAAACTATCACTGATTCACACCCCGTCAGTCAAAGGACTGGTAACTGTCCGGTCAAAGGACACCACTGTTGTGGTACCTGTCCAGTATGTTCTCTGACTAAAAATTTAACTAGCTTCCAACTTTACCATATATTTTATGGGAGTAAGAGGAATGTATAACTTGCAAAACCATATGGACCATTTACGGCATAAATTGCCCTTGTGGCCTGATTTATATATAGCAAAAACAAAGAGCAGGAGGAGACCAAGAATATGCGAACACCACTCATGTCTGAAAAGCAAAGCCCCTGAAAAACGAATGGTGGAACATTTTCACACAGAAAAATCATGAACAAAAAGAATTGGTCTGGTTTGTTATACAAACGGTGAATGCCCACCCAAGAGGTGGCGACAGACTAAAAGATCAGACAAATGGAGAAGAAATGTATCCAGCGATTAGATTCAGTATTCCTCAGTTTAAAAACTAGCATTGAGTGGGTTTGGTCCTCTGGTTTTCAGAGCTGGGATCTGGCAAGACGGACTTAGCTGGAGCGCTGCTCTGTTGGTGCTGGCACAACCCCTTCCCTGCTTGGACTTAACCCCTTCTCCCTCTTCAGCGCTTAGAATGTAACTTTGGATGGCACAAGGCACTGTACAAGAAATTTGCATAAAATGTCAAACCACCTAGATTGGCAGGTTCTCCACTTAACACTTCCCCGGTTATAATGTTTAATTCAACGTGCCTTGAATGACCTTCCCTCGCACCTGATGTCTTGTGTCCCTCATAACAAAAAAGTTTCACAATGCGTTGACATGTATAACAGTAACACTCTTTCGGCACATTAAATCTAATTATCCCAATCTATAAATGGAGCCCAAGAACAGAGGTTGGATCTTTCCGCCTTATTGCCCTCAATATTCTTAGTATTTGCCTTTGTACGGTTAGTAAGAATACAAAGATGAGCTAGGAAGAATACAGGGATGGGCAGAGAAGAACCACCAACCCAACGCCACCTCCACAGCCAGTACAGTACCCAACCCCTAATGCCACCCAGATATACGTACAGCAGCCGACCCCCTACTCTGCCCTGGGACAAAAATCCCTTGCCACAAGGTACAGTAACAGATTACAACGGAGCAAGTGGGATAGGCGGTAACCCTTTTCCACTTCCTGGATTGCACATCTACCCGCAATAGGACAGCCCACAGAGCTCTGAAATGCCCAGTTCTGTCAGTCACTGCCAACCCGGAAGAGGATGCCAGGTGGAAGTCAAGATGGGCAACAAAACATTCACATTCATTGTTGACACAGGGGCTACAAAGTCCTGTATCGGAGAAGGACGGTTACCCTTCTCGGGTACATTTATGGACACGCAGGGATTCTCTGGGGCAATTATGTCAGTGTTTTATTTTTGCTTTGATCTTTATTTTTTAAACAACTCGTAATGCACACAGAGTAACTTGTATTGTCACCCACCCCTTTCTCCCTCCCAGCTCCCAACTTTGAACCGTAAGACTGCATAATGGTTTTCCCATCACATTTTGCATATAGGACATATATTTCACTGTTCATGAGGTCGACACATCCTAAACCCGGAAGGACCTTGTCTCAGTGCTGTGGCAGCTCCTCTAGGACTGGCTAACATGTTCCCGCCCCTGCCTCCTCCCTCTCCCCCCATGTGAAGGCACTGAAACAAACCACACATCCAGAAACCCCAAACCAATGTCATCACTACATCCTGGCTGACTAAATTCAACAGATCTTATTGCTGCCCCATTTCAACAAACGGACCCCAGTCCTAATGGAATCTGGAAACCGAGGCGTTAACCAATGTTGTGAACTTTTCCATGTTAAACATGTTCCACAACGTATCCATCCAGTCCGCCTTTGTGGGCGTGGTGGGACTCTTCCAATTCTGGGCTAACGCCAATCTCCCTGCCCTCAACATAGCCTCCTACATTCTCGGGAATCGATGCTCCTCCCCATGCCCTCTGGGGACACCCAACAACACTTGAATTGTTTTCCGGGTGATGGTCACCCCTACTATGTCCCTGATCCAGCTAGGAACCTCCGCCCAGTACACCTTTTATTTTGCGGCAGTCCCACCACATGTAGAACAGTGTACCCACCTAACCACATGCTCACTGGCAGTGGGGGACATCTCCTTCATTTTAGACAACTTTAAGGGGTCACGATGCCAACTGTGGAACTCTTTTTCCCAGTTGCCCTTGCACTGCTTGGTCTGGATCTGTAACCCTACAGTCCCTTCTCTCTGCACTTAGAGACACCCTCTGGCAGCATTTATTGAGTTACCTGCACTTCTCCTCACCCCCCCTTCCCCCAAGCCCTATTGGCACTTCTCCCATCCCCTCTGCCCCACACTTGCGCGCTCTGAATGACACAAGGCCTAGTAAGATCGTTGTTTGTCCTCGTTCTGTTCCCCCCCCCCCCACACTTGTCTACAGGCACGTAATGGGTGACTTATCAATTCATAGCTCCAGCTTGCAAACGGGCTTCAGAATTGGTTGTTCTATGGTTCATAACATTTTTTTTTTTAAACTTTTCTTTATTGGTATGGTGAGAGAACAGACAATCAACACACTGTACAGCATAGCAAGAGTGACCGGTATATACATAGTAGTGCAATACATGGGAATGTTAGGTAGATATCGGTGGGGCCATTGCCAGCTCCAAGCGGCACAGCAGTGGGTTAGATTACATCACCTGGAGGAGGGGAGGACAATAGTTCTAGGTCGTCTTTGTTATTTAAATATGTACAAAATTCTGTCCACACATTCCTGGGGCGGGAGGCCAGCGGGAGGGTATTGATATAGTCCTCCTCGCACAATTGAATCCAGGTGAGGGCCCTCATCCACATCTCAAACGAGGGGGGGGATCGGCGCTTCCAACATTGTAATATGCATTTTTTGGCTATTATGGTGGCAACATCGAGAAACCTAGACCTTTTCCTCAATTCCGGGCTATCCCACAGGCCGAACAGTACAGCTAGGGGTTCTGCAGGGATACGGGACGCTGTGATGTCTGAGAGAGCTTCAATTATGGCCTTCCAGTATGGGCCCAGCGCGTCACAGTACCAGAACATGTGAGTATGATCTGCAGCAGGAGAACCGCACTTAAGGCAGGTGCGGGCCTGGGTGTGTGCAAACCTGTCCAGTCTTTGAGGTGTGTAATATAAGGAGCTTGTATTGCATACACCTATGCCTGGCGTTCAGAGAGGTGGTCCGGGTGTGTGTGCACATTTTCCCCCATATTGTGTCCGTGATGGGGAGGCCCAGCTCCTCACTCCACTTATCTCGCGCCTTGATTGGCACGTCTGTGGGGTCGGCCATCAACAGTTTGTACAGCGCGGATACTAGCCCCCTAGCACCAGCCGAGTTGGATATATACTGGATCTCGGGTGAGTCTGGAGGCTCATCTGGGTATAAGGGCCACCAGGTGCGGAACGCCGCTCTTAGCCCGTAGTATTGTAGCAGTACCTAGGTGTCCGGGGCGCCACGTCTGCGGAGTGATAAACTTCCCGTCAGGGTAAAAGTCGGTCAGGGCTCGATAGCCTAGATCATGCCAGTGTTTCATCAAAAACTTATCATGTGCAGGGCTGAGGCCCGGGGACTGCCAGATGGGCAGCCATTTGTAGTATGGGTGGTGATCAGGTTGTATCTGCAAGATATGTTTCCAGGCCCTAATAGTGGCCGCCACAGGGTCTGCCGGGGCGTCGGCGTGATATGTGTGATGGAGGATGAGGGAGAGGGTGTTAACGCTCTCGCTCGCTAGTTTCTCGAGCTTCACATGCGGGGGGGGTCGGAGAACGTGTACCAGTATGTGGCGTGTTGGGCCTGCGCAGCTGTCCAATATTTGGCAAAATCGGGGGTGGTGACGCCCCCGTTACCATAGGGGAGAGTCATGTGTTGCTATTTCTTACGAACAGCGCCCGAGTGCCACAGAAATTGGGCACACGCAGCGTGTAGATTCTTGAAATATCGCTTTCCGGGCCAGATCGGCACATTTGCAAAGACGTAGAGGAATTTAGGGACCATAATCATTTTGATTAGAGATAGTCTACCCGACAAGGAGAGTGGGAGACTGCGCCATTTCAACATTTGAGCCTCAGCAAGCTGCGCCACAGCCGCATAATTGTCAGCCAACAGTGAATCGTTAGTGAGGGACACCTGCACTCCAAGGTACCTGATGCCTCCTGGTGACCATCGAAGGGGGAATTCGCAGGACGGTTGTGTAGTGGAGGGGGTGAGCGGGAGGATTTCGGATTTGGAATAATTTATGGTGAAGCCCGAGAAAGTGTCAATTTTGATTGTCTCTCAATACCGGATCTAGGTGGGCAGCCGGATCTCTAATATATAGGAGCACGTCGTCGGCATATAGAGAAATGATCTCTGGAGTATCACGGAGATGTATACCTTTGCGCGTACGTTTGTCCCTTACATTATCAGCCATTGGCTCTATGGCGAGCGCAAAGAGTATCGGAGAAAAAGGTCAGCCCTGGCGGGTACCTCTGTGGAGAGCAAAGGGGGCCGAGGCCCTGGAGTTGACCAGGACTCTGGCAGTGGGGCTTGTGTAGAGGAGTTTGATGTACGACCTCATGCGTGGGCCAATTCCCATTTTGTGGAGCACTGCCCACATGTATTGCCAGGACACCATATCAAATGCCTTCTGGGCATCAAGGGTGACCGCCACGGCCTGTGCGTTGGGGTCAATTCTAGCCAGAACATTGAACATGCAACGGATATTTAGGGCGGTAGATCTGCCGGGCACGAAGCCACTATGGTCGGGGTGGACGGGGTGGGGCATAATGGGGAGAAACCTATTGGCAATGATCTTGGCAAATATTTTAGTGTCAGTATTGATCAGAGAAAGGGGCCTTTAAGACCCAGATTCATCCAATGGTTTGCCTGGCTTGGGTAGTACAGTTATAAGCGCCTCACGCGTGGATGGGGGTAGGATGTTTGACTCTAGGGATTCGTTCCACACCTCCAGGAGTGTGGGTACCAGAATGGCTACATGCTCCCAATAAAACTCTGAGGTGAGGCCGTCGGGGCTAGCGTTTTGCCCCTGGGGCAGTTCGAGATGACCGTGGTTATTTCATCGAGGGTGATGGGGGGGGGGGGGGGGCCCTCAAGGAGGTCACTGGTTGCGCGGGAGAGGAGGGTCATGGGGGTCTGCTCTAATAGGGCGTCATTGTCTTGCAGGCTGTGTTCTTGCTGTGGGCCATATAGGGTTGTGTAGAATGTGGTGAATGTCCCGAGGATTTCCTGGTCAGACCAGCACATGGTGCCTCGTGTGTCCTTGATGCAATCCATGCGATTCCTGCCCCCCCTCAGTACGGACCAGTCTGGACAGTGTTCGACCCGGCCTAACCCCCTCGCCATACTTCCTGGCCACCACAGGGCGGGCGAAGTACCGAACCTCTCTCAGGGCGTGGGACTCGAATGTTTCTAATTCCGCTCTAATCTGTGCCAGAGCAGTCGGGGAAGGGGAGGAGGCATATGCCGTCTCAAGCGATCTTAATTTTGCTTCTGACTGTTGCAAGCTATTTTTTTATGGCCTTGAGGTCTCCAGCCTCTCTAGATATGCACATCCCTCTGATGAAGACCTTGAATGCCTCCCAGCGCACTCCATCAGAGGTGTCACGCCTGTTGCACTCAAAGAAGGTGTTGATATCAGCTAAGATATCGGCTTTAAAGACTGTCTAGCAGGGCCTCCGACTTAAATCTCCAAGAGGAGCGGGGGGGTATGAGGGGGGAAGGCTGGTCGTGTCCCAGTGTTATCTGGAGTGTTACCGGTGAATGGTCCGATAGTGTGCGCGGTAGTATCTTGGTCTCCATGACCCTGCCCATTATGCAGCTTGATATGAGGAACAGGTCGATCCTGGAGTGTACTCTCTAACTTGTGGGTTGAGAGCTCTCCATACATCTCTGAGATCCAGTGTGTCGATATGGGCGTGTAGCCTGTGGGCTGCGTGTGACGGGGCTTTGCGGGCCGTCCCGGGCCTATCCAGGTCTTTGTCCAGGATCAAATTCATGTCCCCGCCCCAGATGATGGGAATCCCAATGTATTTCAGAAGCGTGGTGGTGATGGCGTCAAAGAACTCAAGGGTATCAAAGTTCGGGGCATATGTGTTCATTTGGAGGCATTCCATATTGGCGAGTGAGCAATGGAGGATCACATATCTACCCTCAGAGTCAATATGGCTGGAGCGCAGGGAAAACTGGACTGATTTATGGATTAGGGTTAGGACCCCCCTGGATTGGGTGGAGTACTTTGTGTAGAATCTGTTGTTGCCCCACGTGGGAGCGAGACATGCTGCTAGGCGCCCGAGAGCGTGGGTCTCTTGGAGAAAAAAGGATTTTGGCGCCATGTCGCTGTGCATAGGCAGTTATCCTGCGGGCCTTAGTGAAATTGCTTAGGCCGCGAACATTCCTTGTGACAACGTTTATTATGGAACATCCCAGTAGTAGTATTCGTAAGGATTGTCCCTCATGTACCTGCCGTGTGCACAGCAGTGTTGAGTTAAGGTCATGCGTCTCTCAGCCATGTTGTTAACTGTTAACACGACCCCAATTACGTCACTGCCCAACCCCAACATGCAGTGCAGGTCCCCCACCCCAAAACACACCCTTTGCCCCTTGGACCTGCTCTGACCGGGAACCAAAGGTCGGAGGACCAGATCCAACGTTGATAGGGCCACATCCTAGCCCAACAGGGGCCAGTCAATAGGAAGAACAAAATAAAAGTGAAAGCAAACATTGCAACTGCAACGGGGGGCGCTAGTGCCGTGCGGCCGGCATGTGTGGCTTGATGTGGGGCAGCAGACGCTGTCCCGAGTGTATTGTTGCGGTAAAACAGGTAGTATAGACGGCCTCCGAGAACCAGAGAGGACGCTCTGGCAAGATGACCTCGCAAGAGAGCAGGGCACAGGGATAGCTCCAGGGGGCAGGTGAGGGAGAAGGCAAAGAAGCAGTGCAGGAGCTAGCCCGTGGCCCGCATACACATGGCAAGAGGCCGCCGTTATTGAGTGGACATGGTGGGGTTGCCATCAACACATCAAAAAGTCATGGATCCGTGGACATTTTGAGAACATCGTAGGCTGTGTAGTATATGGCTTGTGGTCGGCTCGGTGCCAGGGGAGAGCTATATGTAGTTCAATAAACTTCACTGCTTCGTCAGGGACAGTGAAGAAGAAGCTCTTACCATCATGGGTAATATTCAGTCGTGCCGGGAACAGGATGGCGTAGGGGACGTTGCGCTCCCTGAGCAGCTTTTTGACGCCTAGGAACTGGCGCCTTTCCTGCTGAACCGCCAGCGAGAAGTCCCTCTTTTCCTGCGACAGACGGAGTTTGAGATCTCTGTCGCGGTAGTTGAGGATCTTGGCGATAATGGGTCTGGGGATGTCGCCGGGTCTGGGCCGTGGAGCCAGGGCCCGGTGAGCCCACTCGACCGTGAAATACGGAGAGAGAGCTGGGTCATCCAGCAGCTCCTTGAGGAGTCTCTCCACTGCATCCTCCATCCAGCCCTTGAGTGCATTTTCGGGGACCCCGATAATGCGCAAGTTGTTCCGACGGGAGCGCGACTCCAGATCGTCACACTTCGCCTTGACTCCTTTCATGTCACGCGTTAGGGAGGCCACAGTGTCCTGGAGCGCGGTGATGCTATCTCCGTTCCCCGAGATCCTATTTTCTGCCTCGGTGATCCTCGATCCTGCCTGGTCCACTCGAGCCTTAAGCGAGGCGACGTTAGCGTTGATGTCGTCTAACTTTTCATGAAAGGAGGCAAAGTTTTTAGCCATGGATTCCATTAGTAGGGTGAGGTCAGGGGCCTCGACCGCACAGTGCTGGGTTAAATCTAGCTCGTCCTGTAGCGATGATGCACTGGCTGGGTCATCTCGAGGGACCGTTTTAGTGTATTTGTCCATTGTGCCTCCTTGGGCCCCTGCCTTATTTCTGCTAGGCATTGTCGTTGTGGTGGGCACGGTTGCAGTGAGGGCTCACTTATGGGTAGGATGGAGAGCTGAGATGGGCCAGGGCCAGCAGGCTCAAACGCAGTGTCCTTCGGTGGCGGTAGGCAGTTTGAGGTAGGTGGGGGACCGCCGTGGATAGCAGAGAGTCAGCGGTGGAGCAGCAAGGCTGTGATGGCGAGTGATCGCGGCCCCCTTATGTGTACAGGTTGCGTGGGGGTGCCAGCGGGATCTTTCTTAGGGGCGCGGGCAGAGGCGGCGACACTGTCAGCGGAAAGGTGGGCAGGCAGTACGATGAGGGCAGCTTCTTTATGACAGTACAGGCCCGTAGTGTTGCAGACAGTGGGCAGAGGTCTCGACGCTCACCACCGCTCCAGCCCCCGCTCACCTGGTCCGCGGCAGCGGGACGATGGGAACCTCTGTGTCGTCGGCGCTGGGGGGGTCGCGATGATCACTGACGCAGCAGGTGGCATCCACAGTGTGGCGGCGTCCGCAGCAGGACCCCGAGGCACTTGCCGCGATCTCGGAGCGGCGGGCAGCGGGGATGGGACCCAGGAGACAGGCAGGCCAGGCGGGAGGGCCGGATGTTAGGCAACTGCCGGGGCCGGGTGGAATGCTAGGCCCAAATCCGACAGGGCCGCCAGCCAGGTCCCAGGTGGGCCGATTGAGACCAAAATCGAACAAAATGTCCAGTGCAGTGTCAGAAGGAACTCGGCCAGCTTATAGTCCTCCACAATATCGGGAACGTCAGATGAATGCCGAGGCCGCACGGAGCTGAAAGGCTAGGCAGCCATCTTGGGCTGCCCTACAGCGCCGCCTATGGTTCATAATATTTTAGCACAAACTCCTCTGTTAAACAGCACAAATGCCCAACAAACTACCACTTTTGTAGCATATATAGATTACTCTGCAGCCTTCGGCTGTGTCTGTAGAGACTGCCTCTGCCTTAAATTAGACTTTAATGCGATTGATGCCCAATTTATTAAGATGTCTAATACAATTACACTCAAACACACATTTACAGATCAGATTGGACGAAGCCGGTCACTACACAAGGAAACTTGGGACACGGAGGGTTGAAACGAGGATGTATGGTGGCACCGTTTTAATTCAATTTCTAGAGGTTGTTGTCCCCTAAAATGGGAGCAGAACGTATAGCATGAATGTCCTACACGGACAGCATTCGCCTTCTCGACCATTCAGAAAGGGGTTTGCTAAGAGCTTTGAATGGTTTGGTGAACTTCTCCATCAAATATCACCTCCATGTTTACTTCACAAAAGTGAATAATATGAAGTTCAGGAATAAGCTCTTTTATTGAAATTACATATGGCACTGCTAGTGAACCATCCTTGTTAATGAATAAGCGCCTGGGAGTCGTAATGTTCATAAGGTACACAGACAAAGTTAATGTTTACTTCACAAAAGTGAATAATATTGAAGTTCAATAGCAATATATATATATTTCGAAGGGATTGTGTCCTCCGACGTATTCATCTTAGATATCTCCTTCCAGCTCTGCTGGCCTCGGAAAATTTTCTCTCTCTAGAGGGCGCTGCGCATCGACGTCCTCCGAGTCGATGTCCCTCGACAGCCGCCGTGTCGACGTCATCGTCATCCTGCCTATAAAGGCCGCGCGCAGCGTCCGTTGCTCAGTTTAGTTTTTCTGCGCTTACTCAGTGCCTCGGAATACCGTTGCTCAGTTCTTAGTCAGATTAATCCTATTTACCTCGAGTCATTCGATCCGTACTCGATGGCTTCCTCGTCGGAACCGACAACTCCTCGATCCGGCTTCAAAAAATGCCGAGATTGTGGGAAAAAGATGTCGTTGACTGACCCTCCCAGAGTTTGTCTGTGGTGTTTGGGAGCTGAACACCATTGTTCGGAATGCGAGGACTGTATGTCCATGACAGCTAAGGCCCTGAAGGAGCATAGGGGGAAGCTGGAGAAAGGTAAGACTTTTAAAGCTTCTTCTTCGTCGACGAAGTCGAGACACTCGTCTCCTCGTCACCATTCGCGCTCCAGGTCTCGGAGTGGGTCCCATCACTCCTCGAGATCGAAGCACTCGAAGAGGAGACGTCGAAGATCCCCTTCTCCGTCTTCCTCTTCCTCTGTTTCGCCAAAAAGAATCCCTTGCCCCACGAAACATAGTTCCCGGGCTGAATGGGAGGAATTCCGCAAAAATATGATGAGCGTCTTCGAGAAAGCGGCCTTGACCCCCTCGAAGACTGCCGAGAGCGATGCTCTGGTCGAAAGACCCGAAGGTCAAAAACGCCGCGAGTCGCAGTACCCGGCGAAGGAAACCTCTCGAGCGCATCTCGAACCCTCGAGTAGGACTATGACCTCCAAACCTTCCTCGAAGGTTCCGTCGACGCCGTCGACGAGGGTTCCGTCGACGCCGTTGTTGAAGGGACCTTCGACACACGGGTCTGTCGACTCGACGCCAGCTTCGACACCGGCGTCGACGCCAAGAAAAGTCACGGTTACGACACACCGAGTGACTATCCCCAGGTCCTCGACGTCGATGGCTTCGAGATTGTCGAGTAGAATTCCAATTCTGTCGAGGTCTTCGACATCGACGTTTTCGAGGCCGATAATGACAAGTTCGGCACCCTCTGCCTTGGAAATGGGATTTACTCCCTTTATGAGTTCAGAACAATTGAGAACTATGTCCTCAATTTTGGAAGAGGGTGAATTGTCTGAACAGGAAGACACATTTGAGTTGCAGGGCCTGTAACCCCAATTAGAGAGGAATTTTCCTCTGAAGAACGCAGGTTAAAGGATCTTCATGATTCTTTACATGAGGCAAGTGGGTTAGACACTTCCCCTGAGGTGGAGTTTGCTAGGCCAGACCCGGGGGAGCATGCTGAAACCCCCTATCGAGCCTTAATGGCCAGGATCACAGAGTTCATGGGGTGGTCTGCACCTTCACAATCTTTCCAACAAGATGACCTCACAGATATTCTTGACAAAGGCCCACAGGAGGATCCTGTGGTGCCTTTTCATAAAGCTCTTCAGAGGAAGATCATGACAAACTGGGAAACCCCAGATGTAGTACCAGCAGTAAATAAAAAACTGTCTACAAAGTACAGGGTATCTTCTACAGACACAGAGTTTTTGTCTAAACACCCATCCCCAGAAAGTCTGGTGGTACAGGCAGCATCCTCTACCGATGTCAAGACGGCTTTTCCTACCGTCCCACAGGACAGGGACGATAAAAAATATGATGCTATGGCAAAGAAAGTCTTTTCAGCATGTAGTATGGCGTTAAAATCTGTTAATGCTACTTGCACCCTTGCTAGGTTCAGCCATACACTTTGGGAGTGTGCTTCTACAGCGGCTGACTGCATCCCGGAGGGAGAAGAAAGGGATGCGTTCCTGAATATTATACAGGACGGTAAAGACGCTATGTGCGAATCCCTCCAGACGGGCATTGATTCGGCTGACAGTATCAGCAGAGCAATGGCGGCAAGTACATCAACCAGGAGATTCGCTTGGTTGAGAAAGTCTGGTTTTGCCCCAGATGTGCAAGCCAGGCTCTTGAACATGCCATTCGATGGCTCTTCTTTGTTCGGGAAAAAGGCGGATGACAGTTTAGAGAAACTGCAAACATCAAAAGCAGCAGCAAAATCCCTAGGAGCTGCAATCAGTCAGACTCCCTTTCGTCCCACAGGAACCTCTGCGAGGGGCAAGTCCTTTCGCTTCTACTCCGCATTCGGAAGAGGTAGAGGACGACCGGCTCAAAGGGGACAAAGAAGAACTACCCGAGGTGGACGGGGTAGATATTCAAAAGCCGCAGCAACAGCAGGTGCCTCTTTACCATCGGCATCTGCATCAGCCGCCCCAAAACGACTCTGAGGAATTCCCCTCACGGGACACCTGTAGGAGGCAGGTTGACTCAACATCTGGCGGTATGGCAGGCTATCACGTCAGATGCTTGGGCATTGGAAACAGTTGCCCAAGGTTACTGCCTGCCTTTCCTACGTATACCTCAGTCATCCACCGGGGATCAGCTCTCAGAAAGCTCCAGATCCGCTCCTCTTGCAGGAAATTTTGGACCTGCTAGAGAGAGGTGCCATAGAACCGGTACCTGTAGCGGAGAGGAACAAGGGCTGGTACTCCCCTTACTTTCTCATTCCAAAGAAAGACGGAGGACTGAGACCCATCTTGGACTTGCGAGAATTGAACAAATTCCTCAGAAAAGACAAATTCAAGATGGTCACTCTTTCTCAGATCCTCCAGGCCCTTCAGTTCCAGGACTGGTTGGTATCTCTGAACCTTCAGGACGCTTATTTCCATGTGCCTATCCATCTCAAACACAGGAAATACCTGAGGTTCACAATTGGCAACTCACTATCAATTTCGAGTGCTGCCATTTGGGCTGACCTCCGCCCCGAGGGTCTTCACCAAGTTAATCTCGGTAGTGGCTGCAAGTCTAAGGAGGGAAGGGATTCACGTCTACCCCTACCTGGACGATTGGTTGATCAGGGCTGTTTCTTCGGAACCAGCTCAGATCCAGCTAAATCACGTGTGCCACTCCCTTCACAGACTGGGCTTCTCCCTCAATTTAAAGAAGTCACAAATGATACCATCGCAGAGACTCCAGTTCATAGGAGCGATCCTGGACACCTCCCTGGGAAAAGCCTCGCCACCAGAGGTGAGGGCTCAAGATATTCTACAGATGGTTACCAAGTTCCAACATGCCCAACGTCTCCCAGCCTTCGACTTTTTGAGGTTGCTAGGCCTCATGGCATCCTGCATTTTCCTAGTGCCAGAGGCTCGCCTGAGAATGAGATCCCTCCAGTGGGCACTGAGGACTCAGTGGTCACAATTCTCAGGGAGAATGACAGATCTTCTTCAGGTTCCCAGCAGGGTGGCTTGAGACCTTCAGTGGTGGGACTGTCAGGAGAACATTCTGAAAGGAGAACAGTTTTGGCAACCCTGGCCGGAGATAACAGTAGTCACGGATCCCTCACTCACGGGGTGGGGAGCCCACGCCAACGACTTGACCATCAGCGGTCGTTGGTCTCCATCGGAGTCCAGACTACATATCAACCTGTTAGAGCTGAGAGCCATCAGACTTGCGCTGAAGGCGTTCCTGCCAGCTGTACAAGGGAAGAACGTCCTGATAATGACGGACAACACGGTGGCCATGCATTACCTCAACAAAAGAGGAGGCGTAGGATCACTACCCCTGTGCAGAGAGGCGATGCAGCTCTGGTTTTGGGCAATCCAAGAAGGAATCTCTCTATCGGCAGTTCACCTAGCCGGAGAGAAGAACTTGACAGCGGACGCTCTGAGCAGGCAGAACACAGTCTCCCACGAGTGGGAGCTAGCTCAGGAAGTCCTTCAAGAGATCTTCGCCCTTTGGGGAACCCCTCAGGTAGATCTGTTCGCCACCAGCCTAAACAGGAAATGCGACCTGTTCTGCTCAAGGGAATTTCCCCTGAGAGGAGCTCTGGGAGACGCGTTCATAGTGGACTGGGAGTTTCCGCTTCTGTACGCGTTCCCACCGGTCCCCGTCATTCCTCAAATGATCAGGTTGAGAAGTTTCCGGAGAACCATGATCCTAATTGCCCCGGATTGGGCAAGGAGAACGTGGTACCCGGACCTTCTAGACTTGTCCATCTGCCCTCCAATTCGACTTCCACTCAGAGAGAACCTACTCTCACAGAAGGGAGGTCAGGTTCTCCATCCAGACATCAAAACCCTCAACCTTCACGCTTGGCTTCTGAAAGGCTGAGGTACAAGGATTGGGACCTCCCTGATGATGTTATGGAGGTGTTGCTTTCGGCAAGGAGGCCAGCAACAAAGTCTTTATACCGCTGCCGTTGGAACAGATTTTGCAGCAGGTGTAGAGAACAGAATATCGACCCTTTTTCATGTGGTACACCAATGGTTTTGTCCTTCCTACTATATTTGGCAAATTCAGGCCTTCAAGTTGGCACCATTAAGGGCTGTCTCGCAGCGCTATCCATCTTTAAGCATACTGCGGAAGAACCATCCTATTTCAAATTACCCTTGGTAATACAGTTTCTAAAGGGGTTAACCAATGTTTATCCCCCAAGACCATTCCAAGTTCCCCTATGGGATTTAAACTTAGTACTAACTTTCCTGATGGGCACACCTTTCGAACCTCTCCATTCTTGTTCGTTAAGATTCCTTACCCTTAAAACTGTTTTATTAATAGCACTTACATCTGTTAGAAGGGTGAGCGAATTACAAGCTCTTTCTTGTAAACCCCCCCCCCCCCCACACAATATTTCACAAAGACAAAGTTGTCCTGCAAGTGAAGCCCAATTTCCTCCCAAAGGTGGTTTCTGAATTCCATATCACTCAGAAGATTACTCTACCATCTTTCTATCCTCCTCCTCACCCGGGGAAAGAGGAAGAGTTTACACAGGCTAGACCCTAGGAGGGCTTTAAGTTTTTACATCAGTAGACTAGCCAGGATAAGACAGGCAGACCAGCTGTTTGTAGGTTACGCAGGTCACAAGCTGGGGTTACCAATAACTAAGCAGACCATTTCCAGATGGATCATTCTAGCCATTCTGGAATGTTATAAACTGGCAGGGAAAGAGCCCCCTCAAAACCTTAGGGCTCATTCGACCAGAGGTATTGCAGCTTCATCGGCCCTCAAAAGAGGCGTGCCGGTTAAAGACATCTGTGCGGCCGCTACATGGTTGTCTGTCCATACCTTTACACGTTTTTACAATTTGGATTCCTCCTCCAGTCAAGAGACTAGGTTTGGAAGGACTGTACTGCATTCTATTCATCAATTGAAGACAGCGTGAAGTCAGTACTCCCTCCTCCGATAATAGAATACTGCTATGGGAGCCTATCTAAGATGAGGAATACGTCGGAGGACACAATCCCTTTGAAGAACAAGTTACTTCTTACCTTGTAACGTTCTTTCGACGGGATGTTCCTCCGACGTATTCCTCATCGACCCTCCCATCCATCCCCGCAGTTCTACTTCCCTTGTTGTTGCAGCTTACGCTCCTTCAGGGTGATTAGTTTAGTCCAGAAAGTATTATTGTGGGCTACAAAACGGAACTGAGCAACGGACGCTGCGCGCGGCCTTTATAGGCAGGATGACGTTGACGTCGATACGGTGGCTGTCGAGGGACATCGACTCGGAGGATGTCGACGCACAGCGCCCTCTAGAGAGAAAAAATCTTCCGAGGCCAGCAGAGCTGGAATGAGATATCTAAGACGAGGAATACGTCGGAGGAACATCCCGTCGAAAGAACGTTACAAGATAAGAAGTAACTTGTTCATCTATCCCTCTCTCTCAAGGTTAATGCTATTGTCTCAACCTAGATCGATTTTGAAAATAGCTCGATATATCGCCCAGCCCTACCCACTTTGTAGTTTGTTTTCCATTAACTTCCTGTCTGTGTACCTTATGAACATTACAACTCCCAGACGCTTATTCATTAACAACAAGGATGTATATATATTTCTGAGGCTTGTGGAATCTGCTTAGATGACATGCTGTGCATAGGCCGACATCTGGTGGAAGCTGCGGAGTATTACAATTTGTTTTTCGAAACTCTAAAATGGGCGCCGACGCAGGGCGTGCCAGTAATACTATCCCTAGTGTGACGTCCACTGTACCCATGATCCCTCACGCGTCATATATATATATATATATATATATATATATATATATATATATATATATATATATATATATATTATTTACATTTGAATATTCTCAAACAAGAAGAGGAACCCTGTATTTGCACTTTATTTTGATGAATGTCTTATAAATAAAGGTGTTTGTGACATCTCACATGTAGTTGGCGGCTTACAACTGAGCATTTAACCCACATAAACAATATTGTGATATATATCGTATATTGCCATTCAGCCCAAAAATATCGAGATTACTTTTGGCCCTGATCACCCAGCTCTAAAAGTGGAAAAAAGGTGTATGCAAGCATGTTTAAGTTTAAAGGGCCTATAATTGTTGCCATACCATTCCCAGTAACTTCCTCCCTTTGTAAGATGGTGACATGGACTACTGAAGACCCTTATTCAGACAATTTCATCATGCTGAAGCCTATGTCCAGCTTGCACATTTGACACTTCCATTAGTCCGTCTAATGTTTTAACCTATGCGACATAATTTATCCCATGTGAAGTACAAGAATAGTTTACTTGAATGCATTTGTCCTTTTAGTTCCACTTTATTCTCGCACCAGTACACCTTTTTAAAGCTGTAGCAAAAGGTAGCACATAATCCTTCCAGGCGTGTGGTAGTTTGTGCTGAGTAGGCCTTATTCCGCTGACGATTCAGATTTCTAAACATGAAAACACTATTCCTACCTACCTACCATCATCATCATCATCATCATCATTATTATAATTTTTTAAAGAGAATTCTATTGAAGATAAAAACGGTCAGAAGGTACATTGCATCACAGTTGCCAGTCAGTGCAAGTGACAGAACAAAATGGAACGGTAATATTGCCACAGTAGCGCATGCCTAGGCATCTTCTAGGTACCCTTCCGGAGTTCAAGCTTGGACCCTGGCGGAGTAAGCCCCTGTGAACCCAATGAGTATTTTAAATCTAATTTACATTTTCTCCCCCCCCCCCCCCTCGTAGCCACCTCCCTGAAACCCACAACTTCGTTAACTATAACTTGCTTGCTTTTAGTCAGCGCTAACTTTCTGCTGTCAACACTTAACCACTCAGCCCAGAAAAAGAAGAAAAAACGTCCCGTCATCCTCGATCCACAGTGGGTGCTCCGGACAGATTTCTCACTCCCATGCCATGACGCACCCCGCAGTGTTTTTCGGACGTCTGGTCATCTATTCGCGACAAGTCATTGAGTGTTGACTCTTTTGAATTTCCTGGTGCCCTTACTACGCCCCCTCCTGCACCAGGGGACCATTGATTTTCTGTATGGTTCAGAGGATGATGGGAGTTCCCCCATCTCGACTCCACCTACTCCCGCTGTTGGGCCTTGTAGCACGCAGTTTACTTCTTCTGTAGAGACCACCCTATATTCCGCATTGTCATGTTCAAAGGATAGCGCAAAAGGGAAGCCCCACCTATAACACATTTTCTGTTCACATACCCGCAGCACAATTTCGATCTTGTGCCTATAATAATGGGATTTTGCGAAGACCGACCTCGTTCCATTTGGGGTGCCACCTGCCCGATGCACTCTTTCAAATTCCAGGTCTGGCGTTAGGGGGGCGGTGAAGGAGTTGACTAAGGCTTTCACTTGCCTTTCCAGGCTCAATGGGGTTTCGTTTGGTGACTCCTTGAGGCCTTGCATACGTATGTTAAATCTCCTCTCCCGATTCGCGAGGTATTCAATCTGGGCTGCCAGGTCCACATTTCTTTGCTCCAAGTCCTGCAAGCGACCTTCCGTTTTTATTTCCACCAGGTCGTTCGACAGTTAGTAATTTTCCAGAGCTCCTACCTGGTCCTCGATTCTGTTGACTGTCTTGCAAGGCATTCACTGTGGCTGCTATGCTGCTCTTTAACGACCTGATTTCTTCCAGGAGTAGCGGGATATCTGCCTTTGTGGAAGCATCATGATCTGCTGCTGGTATGATTGGCAGATCTGTCGGGGGTTGAGTCGCCGTGTTTGGACTTGTGCAGCGAGTAGCTTATGTGCAGTTGCAGGTTCCAGTTCTCCAGGCATTTACACCTTATGGTGACCGGTTCTGATGGTGGACGACTTTTTAACTAAGTGCTTGAACAGGTACTTGACTTTGGTTCCCTGCACCGGGTGCCTGTGGTGATTTGCGGGTTGCGCTTCCGTGAGTAAATCATGCTTGGGAGTGCGTGCTGAAGTACAGTGTCCATTTTAAGGCAAATTGTCTGCTGTGCCAAGGGGCCTAGTTAAGCGTCTGAATCTGTGTATTCACTGCCTCCCTGAATTTAAAGTGCACTCTGTCCTTGCACGCTGATGGGGCGGCATTTACAGTGCTGCCCCCTACACTCTACCTAAACCGCGCGCTTATGGCACCCGATTTCAGCTTCTAACTGCGGTTGAGGGGGTTAGTTCCGTGCAGGGCATCTCACATGCAGAGATCCCGAGCAGCCTCCCCCTCCGCCACGTTCCTTGTTTTGGCTCGTGATATGAAGTGGCGCACGTGGACCGCTGTTTCTGCAGCCTATCAAGAAAGGCAAGAGCACCGCACTTGCGGAGTCAGTTATGGCAGGCCCTTTCTGTTGGGGCGCTGAGTTCTCAGAGTGCTCAGGCTGATGGGTGTGGTGTGAGAGGATAGCGGCCAAGCCTCAGGAGCACCTCCTACCCCCAAGCCGGGTGCTACTTGACGCACACAGCGAGCGCTCGCTCCTCAATGGACAATGCTCAGTTTCTGCCCTGGTTCTTTTCATGGGCACTGACCTCTCTCGGGACATCACCCGCGTGGTGGTTCCGGGCAATGCCTGCCCTCTCGCCTTCTGTGCTGGTCACACGTTGACAGAACAATCTGCTCATGGTTCATCTGGCTGGTGCTTGGATTCCGCCCCTGATCTTTGCACTGTAGCCTCTCCCTGGCGATCCGCCACGTTGAGCGCTGGATGGGGCGGTGTGCTCTCTTGGTGACCTGTGAACGCTGTGCCACGGCCTCACGGGTGAACACCAGTCCGTGCTGCGCTCGGAGGGACGCCCTGCTGACCTTATACCATGATCTGGACAATCTGGCCACTAACCATTGCCATAGGCTATACCTCGGTCAGCAAAGGTATCACTATTTTTTTGTACCTACATTATAACACTTGTCAAAAAATAAAACACAGGCACATTTGCAAAACCATGCTTTAAGGTCCTTGCCAATGCTTCTTACAAGAGTTTGCTTGAAATCAGCCCATGTTTTATTTGTTGAAAAGTGTCAAAATGTATGTACATACAATATTCATATAATTTAGCCCCCACTTCACAAAATCCATTCAGACTTTACACAAACATTTAAGGTTAGCTCTATAATCTTTCTGAATACTTTTGTCCACATTTGTCAAATGGTAACAAAGTTATAAGCCATCTAAAAATGTTGAGACCCCCCTCTAATTTAGCCCCCTCCTGACAAAATCCCACCAAACTTTACAAAAAACATTTATATCTAAAATCCTTTTGCAAACATTTGTATAGATAGGTCAAATGGCACCACATTTATAAGCCTTTACAATATTTTGGGACCCACTCTAAATGTGTTCCCTCTTGACAAAACAGCTCCACACTTTCCAAAACCATTCAGTATACAGTCTAGAAAATTTCATGCAGTTTCATGAGTTGCGCCAAAGTTCTAAGCCATACAAGAACTGCTTTTCACCAACCCCGTTATGCAGAAATAGGCACAGATGTCCCCGAACATCTGAAGTGTTTTCGAACACCACAGGACTGCTCCCCGAACATGCAGAGCGTTTGGGAAGCAAATACCAATCTTTTGGCCCCTCCCCTCCCCAGAGATTGTTTGATAAATTAGACAAGTGCAATGTTTTTTTGTTGTTTTTACCGCGATGTCCGCGGACACCGGCGGATGTCTATATCCAACATGCCGGGCGTTACCAAAAATCTGACGCACTTCATGCTTTTCACCATCCAATCAGGGGGCACATCCGATGTCCATGGACATCACATCACCCTCTAGGCCAATCAGATGCTTGTCCACGGAACAAATCGGGAAATGGGTCTGCGGGGCGTAGCCAGATATCAAACATTTTTTACCTACATTTTGCCTGTTTTCAGAGAAAACTACTGGACGGATTTACACCAAATTTACAAAAGCACGTGTCAAAAATATTCATAGAGATATATATATATATATATATATTACTTTTTTTGGGTTTTTTTTTTTGCAAAGCTTGGTGAGGATTAGTCCAGGGGGAGCTAGTTATAAACCTAGGAGAGCACTTTTTGGGTGGCTTAACAACTTAACCAGAACTACATGGCCGCTGTAGGGTAATGTTTTAGAGTGCATAATATCGGCCCAATAAATGGATAACTATTGGTAGATGGATTGAAGCCATTGATGGACCACTTCAGTTTGGATTTTTCTTCCCTAATGGTCAAGCCATATGGTAATGCAGCCATATCCAACTGCTACTTAGCGTGTAACTGCTTATTGGACTTCAAGCTTTCTCGATTGAGATTTTATTGGAGTAGAATGGAAATAAAAGCGTTGGGCTTCTACAGAGATGGCCGATGAAACTGGCCAGTCTGAGGGGTTGGGGCCGGTCCCTGCAGACTGCTCCTTTTTTGGAAAGTTTTAACCCATTCTAAGGGCTCCTTATTCACATCTTCCAAATGTGGCTAGAAAATCATCACTTCAAAATTTGATTTGCTTATCACAGTCGGATCTATAAAACAGATCCTTTTGTGGAGTTGCTTGAGAACAATTTAAAAGACTGTCCGGAAAGCCAGCCCTCTACTCTTAATAAAATGCTTTTTATTGGTGATATCACACTGATGTTCAAATGTGGGCCAGAGAAGATGCGTCCAGGTATTTTAAGTCAATTGGGAAACTAGAAGGGTGCTGTCTATGGAATCACAAGCTGAGCAATGTGTCCAAGTGATCTGTACATGAACAGTGTGGTGAGAGGAAGCTTTGGTGTGCCCTCTGATGCAGTTGAAGGTGGATAACTGAAAAGCCTGAGGGTAACTCAATCTACAAGTTGTATACAGCACCAAATTATCACTCAGAATTTTGTCAACTATTTTCTGCCTAGTCGGTAGGCTGCCGCAGCACACGGCCTGTCCTCTCAAGTTTAAGCTATTGTAACATTCAGGCTGCGACTGGTGGACTGGTCCGTTAGGACTCTTAGAGTACCAGGCCCTCCTTGACCAGCCTATACCAGCCCCCATCCCCGACTAGCCTGGTTGGTTGGGCATCCCTCCTGAGTCTGGTCCACTAAACATCCACCCCCCCCTCCCCGTCCTTACTCTTAGACGGTAGTCCGTTCTGGCATCCCCAGGCACTTTCCTACCTGGGCTCCTCCCAGCACTTGCCCCTCCCCTGACCGTCACTTGCCACCCCCTCCCTCCTTCACCCCCCCCCCTGCATTCCTTGTTACTGCACTTGCACAATCTGAATGTCACGAGGCCTAGTAGGACCGTTATTGTTGTTTATCTCCCTTGTTCCCTCCCTGCTTTATTTTGTCTTGTGGTGCCTGGAAACACCTTTTTGCTGTGTAGTGTGCCTTTTATAAATTTTCAATAAATAAAACCAAAGAATTCCCTCTTGCTCTGTACCTTGTTGCACCATGTAACTGTCATGATGCCTACCCCAGGGCATCCGGACCAAGCCCATCAGCCCCGGGAGCAGGCATCCAGATATTTATTAAAACCCCAGCAGCCCCGGCTAGGGGCTGTCTGGGTTCAGTCGTGGCGCCTTAGGCGCCAGGCTCATAGACATTACTTACCTCATGCAGACCATGCTGCAAATGAATCCAAGCCAACGTGAGGCTTGGATGGGACTATTTTGTTACAGGGACTATTTTTTTACTCGGGTGTGGTTCTGGCAAACTTCTTACCTGGAACTACTTTGGAGGCTATTTAAACCACGCCCGATCAGCAACACACGCTTCGCGTTATTCTGCATCCAGCAGCGTAACGCTCACCGTGCCTGCAGTCAGCATCCAGTCTTCAGCCACGCCCGTCTCGAATCCAGCGCTCCTAGCAAAAGAGGAAAGAAGAAGGAAAGGTTAGAACACCAACATTATTTCAATCCTTAACCTGATTCCGGATACATCACGTCTTAGAACTTGAAAAGGACATTATTTCTGCACTTGTCGCATCGCCAGCTGCAGCGCCGCGCCGCGCCATACTCGCCAGTCCTAACAGCATTTTTTGATCTGGCGCTGCCTCCATCATTTTCTTTGCCGAACTCCAGCACCTGGGGGAAAACAAAAGAAACAACAAGGTGAGCCAAGAGAACCGACAAATACAATCTCTTACCACCATAGGCTTACCTGATTTACCACCGGAGGCATTACCCTTTAATACGCCTCATTTTCATTTGCCGCACCTACAAAGGGAGAAAACAACAAGTTAAACTCATGCAACGTTTACCGGACAGTGTTGGGTAATACAGACTCTTACCTGAACGCCATCAGCTGCCTCCAGGCAATATTCTTTTGAACCAGTTGCAATTCAACAAGGGAATCGAATAAGAGTGGTCATCGGACATATTGAACTCTTTAAACTTAATAAACCCCGGAGTCAATATTCCTCGAACTCCTCCAGCACCTTCAAACCAGTGAAGTAACTGGTATCTACACGCCCCTGCATGCAATGCTGGATGGAGAGCTCCTCATTTAAAAACACAAGGTGAGGTTACTAAAAGGGGAAATGGGAGGTGACAAGAGGGGAGAGCGAGAACAGTGGGAGGGGCCCATCACTAAAATCTCGGGTGGCTAAATTCCCTTTCTCCACCTGCAGGAGAATACTTCTACGGATCAAGCAGACGAGATTAGGCGGGCCAGTCCAGACAGTCATCTCGGCACTACCCATCACGTTGGTGGAGACTGCAGCTGTCCGGGTCCGACCGATGCCCCTGTGGGAACCAGGTGAGCGTAACAGTAACCCTAACGACAGACTCTCTGCTCTAGTTGTCAGTGCCGATTTGTTAAAATCACCAATGCCCATTTGTTTGCGGGCCTACATATTATAGTAATAGTAACATCTAGAATTATACATAGTGTGAGGAACCAGGAATTGGACTCTTGACACGGGACCCATGATGATTGCTCTAAACCTTTATTGAAATGATAAAGGGGAGGGTAAATGCCTCGCTGTCCGTAGTCTAGGAGACATTTCCCTACCTGAACCCAAAAGTAAGGGTCTGTCCTATGTCAAGATGTCCAAAGCAAAAATGTCATGTGTCCGAAATCCTATCCTAACCCTCTTTATAAAAGTAACTCAAAGGTGAAAAGGTGCACACATTTTCAAGTTCAACAAAAAGTTATAACTTCAACAAAAGTTCAAAATGGATAATGTTCACAATTCCATGGAATTACAACCTTCCCCAGGTTTCCCACCACAAAACAAAAGTTTGAAAGAATAATTAAGTTCTTTGTAGCCCCAAGAGGATAACCCTTTCCTTTTGGTGTTGCAATTCACTCCAAGGAAAATGACTGCCTTCCCCAGGTCTTTTCCACATTCATTGCAATTAAAAATCCTAAGGGCATGAATCTTCCTTCGGATTCTCTGACTCACAAAACACTCTCCTGCCAGACCCTCTCAGTATTCATTTACTTTCAAGATTTAGGGACATACATTTTCCCTCAAGTTCCTCTTATCACTGGTGTATTTGCTCTTCCCCAAATACTGAGACTTTGTGTAAATCAGTTTGATTCATGGCGTAGAGAATTTGCCTCGTGTTTCATTTAGGGACAGATTTGCTTTCTCCAGCTCCCTCCAGGGTCCCAACCTAAAACCAGTGATCCTACAGTGTAAGAACGGTTCCCGTCCCTTCTCTGACTGCGCTCATAATTTTAGCTCTCCACTTCGGGTGGCGTCATTCTGCAACTGGTGGCGGTCTCTCATTGCTCCGGCTTCCCTTGCTGGCACAAAGCTCTTTTGCCTCGCGTCCCGCTTAGGCGTCTTTGCCTGAGAAAATGCGTCTTCGGTCCAACATCTCTTTTACTGTCTCTCCATGCTGCGCCTCTGTGCTGCATGTTCACCTGACAGCTTGGCTTCCCCTGCTACATCTTTGAGCTCCTCCGTTACTGAAGGGAGCTAGTTGGAGCCAATCGGATCACTCCAACAGCTAAATCGCTCACTTCGGTCTAGCTGAGTAATCCTCATTCTGGTTGCGCTCTTCCTCATGTCAGTCTTTCTTACTGATGTAACTTTGTGATGTTTAAATGTTCTATGGCTAAGTGTAGGAGAATATTGAGGGTTAGTGCGATAATCTGCCATAAGGGATAGGGGTACTGAAGGGGTGTCCCTAAAATGGAATGGGGGATACCATGTCTCATCCAATAATGTCGTTTCGCCCCCACTGAGGTTCTCCTCCCTCAAATAGTCGCCCTCCAGGGTCGGGATCGGGTAACGGCTGCCGTCTCTGGCCACACAAGGAGAGATTACCTTTGGGAAAGGAGTGATAACATCGTTGGATTCATCACAATGGATAGTAATAAACTACGTGGATATATTGCACAAAGGGGATCCGGGTGAGCTCTGAAAGACTATGCAGAAGCTCGAGTTGCCCATCATCGCTTTGAATGCACACTGCAGTTGAAAGCCTGCCCACGTTTTAATTTTGTTTTCTGTACTCAAAACGCCCCGCCAACTTTTCCCATGCCCCTTTTGAAACCACTGTGCTGTCCCTTATGGGCAGCATTGCTGGGAGTGTAGAGGGGAAGCATGAGTGACTATATACAAGTTAAATTCCAAGGAACTTATTGCGAATTTTGTTGTGGGAGAAAAAATGTCAGCACAATAGCATCAAATTCCGAATTTGTGGTGTTATGTGGAGGCAATGCTTCCAGCACCTACAGGAGGTGTTTCCTCCACTTGAAATCCAAAAAAGGGATTTATCGTGGGCAGAATTATTACCAGTTTTACATTATCCAAATCCTCTCAAGTTCTATGAACTCTAGGATTGGGGCTCAAAACTGCCATTCCAACACACGTAATATGGCAGATTTATTGTGATTGCAAGTGGTAAAAATGGTAAACGACTGTAACATTCTGGGAGTTGATCATGTCTTTATAATCTTTTTCTCTGACATAATGGGGAAAATGCAGCATTTAGATATGGAAATAATGACTAATTGCTTATTAAACTTAAACCTTATCTTGCCATGAGCAAGTGCAGATCAGTGGGTTACAGTGACTGCTGCCTCAGTCTGAATGCATTCTACACGTCCTAAATTCAAGTCCTAGCTCGACTGACCAGACAGATCATTTTTTGCAAAGCCAGTGAAATGAGGATCATTACATTTAGTAATAGCAACTCTTGTTTACCGAACTGTGAAAACCACAAGCGTGTGGCAGCAAGTATTCGATGAAAAAATAATTTGGTTATTAAACGATACTTTGTGGCATGTCTTCACAACAGAAATTCCATTAGCGCAAATAGCATAAAAGCATACACTCGACCTACATAACGCAAGCTGGTTTGCCTGTGCCAGCCATTTGGAAATGGCTTTTGAATTCTATTTTTCTGATGCTTATGAATTTGCTTAGAATCACATGCTGAGCATAAAGTCCGGCATCTAGTGGTACCGCAGAGTATTGCATCTTGTCTTTTGAGGATCGAAAAGGGACGTTGACATCGGCGTGTCTGTAACACTATCCCTAACGTGTTGTGTAGTATACCCGGAAACCCACACGCGTCGAGGTCCCTCAGATTGTTTTTTTCACCCAACAAGCTGGTCGCCTTATGCAGAGCTCTCACCTAAATTGCTAATTTAATATCCCGACCTTTAGTCATTCGTAGTATATTCATCCCCTCTTTATTACTGAACCACTGGCGAAGACAGAACAGACTTCAACGGCTGGCATTCCGGTCGACGATGTAGACCGCGTGGTCGGGCCTTCTGGCCAGCCTAGACAGTAGGGAGAGTGGGGTCTGGGTATTTCCTTTCTTTTTAAGAATATCTTTTTCTCCCCTCTCTTTGCCCCTTCGGTATTTTCATCGATTTAGTTTACTTGCTCTATGGACAGGACTCCCTTTAAATTTTGCCCTTCCTGTAAAGGAACATTTCCCAGGAAAGGCAAGCACCCTCGGTCCAATAAGTGTCTCCCCCTCAATCACGTTGAGGCATCCTGTCGGCACTGTTAGCTCCTGCGTCCTAAGACCATAAAAGAGCGTCGTGTAAAACGGTGGGCGGCCTAGGCAGTGTCGCAGGCCGAGGGTAGGGCCATATCGACGACCATGGCTCGGACACAGACACCATTGACCTTACAACGGAGCAGAGACTGTCCAAGACGTCCATCCCCGGCTCTGAAAGGCAAACTGCAAGCCCGGCTATGGGGAAGATGGACCCCCTGCGACAAGGACGCACCCACTTCACATGGGACTAAATACGCAACCCCCGGTACCGCTGTGACCTCTCAGTCGAACCGTTCCAAGGCGCCAACGGGTTCCTCGACGAAACCCACTGATTCGCAGGATTGGCAGCCCGTCCCGCAACCACGCCAGCGCCATGCGTCCAGGCACTCTGTGTAAGGGACCCAGCACCAAATCCCTCAAGGCGATCAACGCACCTTCCAAGAGCGCACCGATGCTTAAATCTCTGGTTGCACCAAAAGTTTCTACGCAACCGCCCTCCCAGCCTAAACACCTTCCCGTAACCCTGAGAATCGGCAAAACCTTGCGAAGATTGTTTCGGTGGCTAGTAAACGCAAAGATACGTCGAAAGACATATCAGGACGTCTGGAAGGGTGGGATAGGCCCAAGAATACATGGAAGGAGACGCCAGAATGCCCAAAAGAGCAACAGTCCCCAGTCTTTGTTTAAGACTCCCAGTGAAAAAGTCGATGTTCTAGGCTGCAGGATCCCCTAGAGGAACCCCCCCCCCCCCCCCCCCCCACCACCCTCCCTTAGACACCTGGGTCATCTATATGGAGTAGGGAGAAATTTGAGGGTTTTATGAACAGGCTAGAAACATTTGTAGATTTTTTTCGGAGCGGTTCACTCCAAAGAGCCCTTGTGAGGAGATCCCTTATGATGTACCCACAGTATCTAAATAGCAGAGGACTTCACACCCTCTCCATGAGGTTGTCTTCGGCCGATCAGATCCTGAAGAGGCTCCTCTTGACTTTAATGCACAGGGGGTTGACCCTTATGCACAGGGGGATGATCCATTCGATGATCTTCATGATCACACTCCGGATTAGGGGGGATGACCAACCAGTTGATGAGAACCCACCTTGGCTATCCCCTACCCTGGACCCAGATGCCATTTGCCTTAACCCTCCCTCATCTCCTCCTCTGCGTCGGGCCTCTCCTGTGGACGACCAAAAGGCCGTTCTTAGGAAGGCGGCTGAGCACCTCCAGATAGCCACACAGGAGGCAGTGGTAGACTCAGATTTAGTGGAGGACATTTGAAAAGAAAAGCCTTCCGGCTAGCCAAGCTATTCCCCTTCTCAATTCCATCAAGAGGCGCATCGCACCCTCTTTATTGACACCCTCTCAAACCAAAGCTGTTAATCCTAGAGTGGAGTAACTTTTTCGGCTCTCCCCAACTGATTCCCGTATATATTAGGGGGCCATGCTGCACCACGTTCTGTTGCGGTCACAACAACAAGGAAGAGGGTTGGTTCCCCTCATCTACAGGCTAATCGCCACAAAAGTTGTATGCTTTGGGCAAAAGAATCACCACTGCTGCGGCTTACTCCACGCGCATAACCAATAATACCACGCTATTGGCTAGTTATTCGGATGTCCAGTGGAAACTACTGCAGTAGGTCGCAGAACCAGTGCGCTCCTGCCTACTTGCAATTGTGTCGGAGGGGAAGCAAGTCAATCACAACATCCTCAAGAATATCTTGGATGCTGCTGAAACAGCTGGTAGTACCCTGTCACAAGGTACCCTTTTAAAGCGCCATTCCTGTTGAGGAACTCTGGGATGAAACCTGAGACTGAAGCGCCATTGATCAACAAACCTGTGGAAGATTCCAATCTGTTTGGAAAGGCGGTTGACGAGGCGCTAGAGACCGCCAAGAAGGAACACGACTCTCAGATTACTCAAAGACCTTTTCAACAAAGAGTTCTCACTGCTCCTTTCGCGGGCAATCCTATCAAGGTTTCTCAGTACGGCTCCGGCAACAATTGGTCTTCGGGACAATGTTCTAACACCCCCAGTACTTTCCGTCCAGAGGACAACGTCAGGGAAGGGGTTGTAATGCCACCCCTATAGTCTCCCTGGCCAAAAATGACTCTGGAATCCGGGTCACATCAGACCAGTTGGTGCTCAAAACCGTCACCCACGGGTAATGTATCGAGTTCAGCTGGCCACCTCGGTACAGACCTCCAAGATCCAGGCGTCCGACACCGGAACACCTCAAGATCCTGCTACAAGGGGCCAAGATCCTGCAGGAAAAGGACGCTATCGAAGTCATCCCCGTTCTACAGGTAAACAAAGGTATTTATTCAGTTTACTTCCTTGTACCCTAAAAGGATCTAACCATGCACCCTGTTTTAGACTAGTGCCCAGTGAACAAGTTTGTCAAACCCCAAAAGTTTTGTATGGTGACGCTGCAGGAAGTAAGTCCTCTTCTCATGAAGGGGATTACTTGGCAACATTGGACATGAAAGATGCATACTTTCATATTTCAATGTTGCCGGCACACAAAGTACCTACGGTTCATGATAGATGGCAAGCACTATCAGTTCAAAGTACTTCCCTTCGGCATTGTGTCAGCCAAAAGGGTATTTACAAAGGTACTGGCAGTGGCAGCAGCTCACCTGTGAAGGCAATCCATCCCAATTTATCCTTACCTCCATGACTGGCTCATAACAGGGGACTTCTACGAAACATGCCTAGCAAATACTCCAAGGGCGGTCGACCTGTTATTCAGTCTGAGCTTCTCCGTAAACGAGAAATCCAGCCTTGACCCCAGCCAAATCAAGCAGTTTCTAGGAGCTCTTATTCGGACAGAAGACTCTCGTCTTCCCTTCCGAGAGGGTTCAAAACATGCTGTTTCAAATCCCTCAGTATGTAGCTGGTCGCGAGGTGACGGTATGCAAAGCCATGCGACTGTTAGTATGATGGCGTCCTGCATTTACTTGGTTCCTCACGTGCGTTTGCGCATGCGCCCCATGCAAGAGTGGCTAAACAGCCAATGGTCAGTCCCGCGGTCTATGGGAAGATCTAGTGGTTGTCGCGGTAGCCCTTGTTCTCTCTCTGCGGTGGTGGTCGATGGAAAACCTCTTGAAGGGGAAAGCCTTCACCATCACAGTAGAAGCCACTCTCACGACAGACGCATCTCACTGGGTGGGAGGCTCACCTTCTTCAACAGGGTTTGACCCCCAGCGATAGCTTCCAACCACATAAACCTGTTGGAGCTACTAGCGGTGTTCAAAGCACTGTAGGCCTTTCAGACGCAGCTACAAGAAAAGGCGGCACTTGTCTTCATGGACAGCACCACAGCCATGTACTACCTGATCAAGCGAGGGGGCACTCATTCTCCAGGGCTGTCCAAACTATCTCAGAACATTTGGAAGTGGGCTCTCAAACACAAGATGTTTCTATTGTTTCTATTGTCTCAACACGTTCCAGGGGAATTCAACCTTCTGGCAGACGTGCTCAGTCGAGACTTCCCACTGCCCTTACAGTACGAATGGCGACTACACGAAGACATCTTTGTTTTCGCAGAATAGGGATTCCCAGAGATCGACTGGTTCGCTACTCTGGAAAACTCACAATGCCCAGATTACGCCTCCAGGTACCCTCGGAACCGATCCAAGGGGAACGGTCTCTGGATAACATGGTCAGGGAGATTTGTTCACGTTTTTCCCCCAACTCAACAAGATTGTGCACAAGATGCACCAGGAACCAGTTACCATGATTTTGGGGGCCCCATTATGGGCACGCATGCCCTTGTTCTTGCATCTGATGGAAATGTCTCTTTCCTCCGTGGAACTGCCTTGCCCTTACAACATGTTGTCTCAGGACAGGGGTGGGAACTCTCCATGCCCACAAACTCTCAACCTAGAGGCCTGGCTCCTGAAATAGAGTTTGGACATCTCCAGCTTCCTCAGAGATGCATGGATATACTTAAAGAAGCATAGAAACCTAACACCAGACTTTATTACTCCAATAAATGGAAACTCTTTGTCATATGGTATAACCCCAAGGGCATCAATCCCATTGAATGTTCTCCTGCACATATTGTTATACCTGACTCACCTGCTGGACTCGGGTCTAGTATTCAATTACCGGAAAGTCCACTTAGCTGCACTTTCAGCCTACACTACGTCCCAGCAGAAAGTGTCATGGTTGAAGATCCCAGTAATTAAAGCTTTTATGGAGGAGGTTAAGATAATGTATCCTCCCATTTCCAAACCGGCTCCTGGATAGGACCTAAATGTGATATTAACCAGATTTATGGGGTCTCCCTTTGAACCTATGCACAAAGCAAGCCTTAAAGCACTCACTTACAAGGCAGCCTTCTTAGTGGCAGTCACTTCTATACAAAGAGTTGGTGAACCACAGGCCCTCTCTATTCTAGACCCTTTTGTCACAATTCACAGAGATAAGGTAGTTCTGCACACTCACCCTAGGTTTGTGCCTAAATTCATTTCAAAGGTCCATGTGAACCAGTCTATAGAACTGCCTACATTCTTCCAGAACCCTACCAACATGGCAGATGGAAGCCTACACACACTGGATGTGCGCAGGGCAGCCATGTACTATCTGGAAAGAACTAAACCACTAAGAAAAACAAACCAGTTTTCTTTTCAGTGGCAGCTGGTAGAGAAGGGGACCTGGTCTCAACCAGCCAGCTCTAAATGGATTGTCAACTGCATCACACTCTGCTACACTCTTGCCAAGAAAGAACTGCCCTTCAAGCTAGAGCACACTCTCCTCGGGACACGGTGGCTTTCATAGCGTTCGTTGCGAATGTTCCCCTAGGGTCCATTTGCAAAGCGGCAACCTGGAGTTCTGTACATAACTTTACAAAACACTATTGGCTACATACTCATTCTAGATCTGATTTCCCAGGTGGGACAAGCAGTACTAAGACATTTTTTCACTACTGTTCTTTCTCCCATCCCCCCCCTCCAACTCCTGGTACTGCTCCCTAGTCTATGTACAGCATGCGATTCCAAGCAGATTCACATGCATCATTACTCACTGGAATGGCATTTCTGATGATTTTATCTGCTTAGATTCACATGCGCCCACCCTCTCTCCCCGCTCGGATGGAAGGAACAGACGTCTTACTACTTCTCTCATTCTGTACTCGCTCACGATAGCAATAAGGCTCCCTCACGGCAGAAAAAATACAATCGGGGGGGGACCTCGACATGTGAGGATTTCTGGGTACATTACACGTCACGTTAGAGATAGTGTTAGACACGCCTATGCTGACGTCCCCTTTCGATCCTCGAAAGACAAGATGCAATACTCTACGGTTACCACTAGATGTCGGACTATATGCACAGCATGTGAATCTAAGCAGGTACATTAATCAGAAATGCTATTACGATGAGTAATGCATGTCATATAGTAGTGGTTACTGCAGTTTTTGCATTTCAATAGTACTACAAACAGGTATAACTCTTATCCTATCCAATTTAGGTGTTCACAATGTATCAACCGAGAAAGCATAAAAAGTCAGATTTGGCCCTGCAAGAATTCACAACTGTTACCGGAGATCTCGGCGGCATGTGCTTGCCTGACCCGGACAACATTGAATGTCCTGATAGCAAAGGATTTTATTTTTCTCCCCAATTTAAAATTGCCTTATGTCATTTGCATGAACCCACAACATTCCCTTTTACGATTGGTCAACACATGTTTACTCTTTAAAAAGAATATTTTCATCTGGCTGAGTTGGTCTCTGCTCCACAATCCCCTTGCCTGCTTTATCTAAGAGCATGTTGCTATTCTTCTTTAGTACTCCTTTTCATCTCTGCAAGGACTGGATGCTCTTGTTGCTTTTTGAAATATGCCTTTTATGTTTCATTGCCTGTGCTGAAAAAGCCATGGTGGTTCTGCCAGAAAGCTTTATTGGTTGTGGAGGGACGTTTATGTGGACTGTGGATTCCTTAAGGAGGATGTTTAACTGCATTTTATCTTAAATGTAAGCCTGAGTTTTTTTTGGCTTCAGGTGGTTCTTTTGAAAGGCAATCTTTTGTACTTGTTGCATATATGTGGGTCTGGTGATGTCTCCACTACACATAAAAGCATGAAAAGTATTTGATTTCCTTGAGTTATTTATGTCCCAAAGCATGTGGTTCATTATCCTTTGTTGGAAACCATGTACTCCTAGTTAGCTAAAGCTTATCCCTACATTGAGTCTAATGACCATTAAATATTGCAGCTAAGAAGCTTGAACAAAACAAGCCAACTGCCCGAAAAAAGCCAAAAGAATGACTTGATGCTGAGGAGAGGAATCCATTTCTTACAATGGTTTTGTCACTCTTACATCAGAAACGTCAACGCATAGCCATTTCATACGTTTAAAATGGGATAGAATGTTGATGGAATATTGATGGAATGTTTGCTGGAGGGGAACGAGGGGGGTAAAGGGGGAAGGCAGATGCAAGGCATAAATAAAGCAGTGCTGCATAGCAATTTGCTATGTAATTGTGTAGATTTGCTATTAAAATGTATAGTTGTGAAACACAGCAATTTTTGAATTGCCTTGTTCACAAAATATAAAGCACGGGTCACTGTGCATTCTTTTGTTGCCATCGGGGCCCTCCCTACCCTCGTTGCAAAGGGAGAAGGAGAGACCGATCCCAGAAGTAAATTGTGATGATAATGCGAACTGTATTTTGTCTGGCAAAGACCAGTCGGTACGCGTTAATTTTACTTTTTCAAAAGGGTCCTCCTGCAAATCCAGTCCTAACAATGTGACTTGTTAGATAATGCATAATTACAGTATTTCTACTGTAAAACATTGCATTGTCGTCTCCATTATTTAATTTAGTGCATGTAAATCTCAGTGTCAACTATATTTAATTTTGTTGGGCGAGATGCATATTGACGAGTGAACACTTTTGAAAATGTACATGATCACACCCCCAAATGCTTTCATCTTGTCCTTGGAGATGTTGCGACAGTGGTGCCTCACCTTGAACCTGGCTCTACCAGAGCCCCCATATTTACTCACCCATACACCTCTTGGCCCACCTCCAGTTCCTTGAATTGGTTATTTCCAATCACAGACACGTGGTATTTATTTTTAAGAGAAGCATGTCTTGCGCAAAGCCTGGTTCCTTTAAAAACAAACAGAAGTATTATTACCCCAGATGTTGGCTTGGAGTGCTATTGGCATTGCATGCTGTTTTAGTGGATGTGCAAAGTTGCAGTGCTGCACTTGGGCCTAGCTGGCTTGGGCTTAAGGGCCATTACCAGCCCATGCTGTATTGTGGCTCCCTTTATGGATTGGGTACAAATAACCTCTGGTGACATTTAAAAGTATTAGTACAAAATTGCTAATCAAATGAGTCTGTTTGGTAATCAAGAACATTTTAGTTCCCAACATTTGTTTGAAAATGAACTTATGCCTTGCGCTTGGATGTTTTTGGTGTTGTGGGTCTATCCTGATTAGGTAATGTTTTTCTTCTCTCCTTTTGTAGGACTGGCAGCCTCCATTTGCATGTGAAGTGAAAAGTTTCTGTTTTACACCACGTGTTCAACGCTTAAATGAATTGGAGGTGAGGAGAGTTTGTGACAACATGTTTTACAAATACTAGTGTACAGGCTTCATCTGTGGTGCTCCACTATTAAGTAATGCTTTACTATCCCCCACACTCTAAAATAGAAGCACTGCTTGTGAGTCTTGAATGCTCCATAGTGAATGTGCAGAATGCCTATACAATAACTCTTGCATTCTTTGAAACCCTTAAGTGCTGTGATAAGCCAGAAGAAGGACTTGGACCAGAGGACATAATTGAATGTAGTTTTATTTAAATTAAAAGAAAATGCCTTGCCAACTCTACTACAAGACTAGAAGGGAGTTCCCTGCCAGGGATGTCATTCGCAGGTTGCCGTAGGGCAGAAGCTTCTACCCCAGGCTCCCCCTTTGCTACCCCTACACCTGTCCCTGCTAGCCCTGGGCCACTGGACAAAGGGCCAGTGACAAGAGCAGATATTGGTGTTGCACCTGAAAAAGGTGGTTGTAAAGGCAGCTAAATGTGCTATAGCTTTTTTTTTCACCTGGAATCTCGATTTTGTTAGCTGGAGTAATACCAGGGATGCAGGAAACAAAAATGAATCCCCCATCACTAAAAGGTTGCCAGTCCATTCGTGAAGAATGCCTAAATGGTTGGGTTCAGAGGCGGGGCTGTCTGTGCAGCTCATACCAAGAACTGTAGCAACAGGAAAGGAATGGGGTCTAGGTCTAGCTTGCTGGGAATGGGTAAGAGCAGCCTGCAGTACTCAGTGACCACACAGCATGAACACAAATCTCATCTGTGTTTCTCGTTGTCTGCTTTGTACATCCAGTGAGCCACTGGGCCTGTGATGAGGGGTGCGCTCCAGTGGCTTCTGCCACCAATCCTGCCTGGGCACTATGTGACGTGACCCAGATCTGTAAGACCTGCATCTCAGGCACACTATAGACACAAGGCGATTTAATTAATTTACATGAAGTTCTCCAGCATGGGGTCTGGCATGGATTCACATGCTCATGAATATTCCCCGTCGTCAGGCTGGGAATCCTCGGTAAAGAAAAAATCAGTATCAGTTTCGTTTCTGATCTGTCTTTCGTAGTAGTAACCAATCACTGATCTCTGCGTCATACTGACCACAGCCAATGACTACCCTCTACCTAAGCCCCGCCTCTGGCAGCCATCTTCAGATTTTTACCGCACGTTCAAGTGTTGGGATCCTCGTGCTATTGCTCTCGAGCGTTAGTGCTTTTTTCATGTTTTTTCTCAGAAAAATTTCTCTTTTTTCGGTCTCTTCATCCGATTAACGGGGACCCGTGTCGGATTCGTCTACGCCCCTCAAGGGTGAAGATTTCGTCGAGCCATGCTTTTGGAGGACTCCAGAAGTTTCTCAGGCCCATCTCGCACATGGCCCAGGAGAAGGGAAGCTCGACGCCCGGAAAGCTGTTCAGGGTCTGCCCTGGATGCCAGCTTCAGAATGTCTTTAAGGAGGACGAACACTCCCTTTGCCTTTACTGCCTACATGAGGACAAGACGCACGTGGAGAAGGACTGTGCGTTTTGCGGCAATATGTCAGAGCGGACCATGAAGGACCGCCAGCAACGTCTCGCTAACTGGCTGGAAGGAAAGAGCCCGTCAGGCGAGAAGAAGAAGTCCGAGCGGTCTTCTAAGACCTTTGAGGGCGCCCCGGCGACAGGGGTCCAACAGAAGGCCAAGCACCGCGAGTCCGCTGGCACCAGGAGCGCCGAACGGTCTGGCTCTACGGCGCCAGGCAGGGCGCATCCTCCCCGGCGCCATCAACCACGAGCCAACGCTCTGGCTCGGGTAAGAGGAAGGCTGAGCACCCGGCGAAGCTCCTGGAGAGACCCCGGTCGAGCTCGAAGGCCCCATCGGAGGGGGAGCGAGGCGGTGACCCTCCCCCCAAGGAGAAGGCGGTGAGCGCACCTAAGGTGGTGAAATCCTTAATCCACCCGGCCAAGGCCTCTATCGAGACAGTCGCGGCGGCCCTGGCTCAGCCTGTGGAGGCTACACCAGTGGTGGCGACCCCGGGGCCCAGAGTCTCCCTGCCACCGCGGAGGGAGTCCTCTTTCATGCCCATCGACGGGACCCCCGTGAAACCTCCGACGGAGAAGAAAAAGGGGGGGCAGGAGGTCGTCGTGGATTCGGCCTCAACCTCTGAGGAGGAGCTGATCGAAGTCTTAAGCCACGACGTTGGCGTGGAAGAAGACCAGCCCGTCGGGAGGGACCCCAACGTAGGAGACGACGAGAACGTCGAGGGTGCCGACGGGGCTCCTGACCGCCTGTCGGACTCCCCTCAACCAGTGCCGCAAGACAACTCGGCGGCCATTTTGTTGGCTATTCAGTCCTTATGCTCAGAGATAAGGACGAGACTGCCGTTACCACCAACGGACGAACCGCTCCCGACGGGGGACCCGGAGCCAGGCCCTTCTGGGAGCCCTCCCCCCTAAGAGAAGGATTCATCCTCCACCTCCTTTTCAGCCATCGCGCCCTGTTCAGCCCTTCTCCCCGTCCACGTGGGGATGATACGGGGACTGACACGGCCGCGATGGGTACAGACGACGAGGTTTACGACGAGGATCTGCCGTAGTCACCTCCCACCCGGGCTTCCCCGCCCGATGAGATTGGATCGTTTCACTCCATGATCGCCAGGGCATCCGAGCTTTTCCAGCTCTGCCCGGAAGAGAAGAAGGAAGGTTTCCTTTATCAATGGCGCGAGGCCAAGAGGAAGACGGTCCTCGCTGTACCTCTACTGGACGATATTTGGGATGAGGGCCTCGCCCTCCTCAAGAACCTATCCACGACGCCGGCTAGAAGGGATCGGTACGAGAAGTACCTGGCCCCGGACGCGGCCCCCTTGTGCCTTCGGGCACAGCTGACCCCGGACTCGGTCGTCTCAGCGGCGGCCAGGAAGAAAGCAGGGGGGGGGGGGGCCACGGCCTCTACGTCGACCTCCCCGCCGGACGGCGAGGGAAAGAAATTAGACAAGATGGGACGCAGAGTCATCTCGTCGGCAGCGACGACGATTAAGGCGGCCAACGCCTTGGCTATCGTAGCCCGCTACGACAGGGAGTTGTGGTACAAACTGGCCCCCCTGCTGGACTTCCTACCAGACGACAAGAGGGCGGAAGCCCTAGAGATCTTGCAGGAAGGAGAGGTGGCTTCGGACCACGCCATTACGATTGCGACGGACATCGTTGACACTGGATTTCGCCAGTTGGGCAACGGTGTGTGCCTTAGGCGGCGTGGATGGCTCAAGGCTACTGACTTCCGTCAGGACGTGCAGACCAGAGTCTTGGACATGCCGTTCGACGGAAACAACCTGTTTGGGAAAACAGTGGACGATTCCCTTCAAGCCATCAAGGTGGACACGGAGACGGCCCGGGCTCTTGGGGTTCTCCAGCAACGGCGGCCGCCCTTTCGGAGCGGCGGAGGCAAACTGGGTGCCTCCAAAGGTTCCAGCGGCGGATTTTCCACCTACCGTCAAGCGGCCCGTTCGTCGTCACAGGAAGCTTACAGGGGACGAGGCAAGTCAGGCGGACCCCGCCATCGTCGCCAAGGAGGACCAGGCGGCAAAGCCTCGTCAAAGAAGGACTGAACCGGCCGTGGGGTCGGGCCCCCACCGAAGCACCCCGGTGGGAGGCTGGCTGGCGAGCTTCGTCAGCGTGTGGGAGTCCATCTCCACCGACCGTTGGGTGCTGGATGCCCTAGCTCAGGGTCACGCGCTCGAGTTTCTAAAGAGGTGCCCGCGCGTCCCCCCTGTGGCCAGGAAAGAACATCACGTCCCTCAACTTCTCTTGGAGGTAAAGGCGATGCTCAAGAAGGGCGCCATCGAGCTCGTCCCAAAGAGGCTTCGGGGCTCCGGAGTTTACTCAAGATACTTCCTCGTGAAGAAGAAGACGGGAGGATGGCGTCCCATCCTGGACCTACGACGACTGAACAAATTCATCAAGGCACAGAAGCTCCGGATGGTCACCCTCCAACACATCCTGGGTCAACTGGAGGAGGGCGATTTCCTGTCATCGTTGGATTTGGAGGATTCCTACTTCCATATTCCCATCCTAAAGGGACACCGAAAGTTTCTCAGGTTCGTGGTCCAAGGGCGTCACTACCAGTTCAAAGCCCTTCCCTTCGGTTTGAGGTCGGCACCCAAGTGCCTCGCACCGGTGGCGGTGCAGCTGCGCCGAGAGGGGATCCACGTCTACCCCTACCTGGACGACTGGCTCATCCGAGCAAAGACGAAGGAGCTCGCCGTGGAGCACACGGCAAGGACCGTCCAACTACTCACGGACCTGGGATTCTCAATAAATTACGCCAAGTCCCACCTGGTGCCCGCGCAAGACGCACTGTTTCTGGGAGCGAAGCTCGACACAGGGTCGCTTCTGGCCTCTCCGTCGGAGGAAAGGACGAGGGCCATCTTGGGCAAGGTGCAGCGGATGCTGGTTGCGGACGCGGCCAGGGTGAGGTCCATCAAGTCCCTCCTCGGAATGATGTCTTCTTGCATTTATCTCATCCGCCTGTGCAGGCTCCGGATACGCCCATTGCAGGAGTTCCTGGATGCGCGTTGGATCCAGACGACGGGCAGCTTCGAGGAGAGGATCACACTCGACGAGAGTTTCCGACGAGCGATCCGGTGGTGGGGCACCCGCGCGCATCTGACGGCGGGCATGGACTTCCAGACCCCCGGCCACCAGGAGACAGTGACCACGGATGCCTCCCTGGAAGGGTGGGGAGCGCACACCGAAAATCTGCACGCGAGAGGCCTTTGGTTCCGACGGAGAAGTCCCTCCATATCAACGTCCTGGAGCTCCGTGCAGTGTTTTGGGCCCTCAGGTCCTTCCTTCCGTCCCTCAAGGGCAAGGTGGTGAGGATCTTCACTGACGACACCACCACCATGTTCTACATCAGGAAGCGGGGCGGTACCAGATCCCCAGCCCTGTCCAAGGAGGCGCAGGATCTGTGGCATTGGGCCGTCGCCCAAGGGATGTTTCTGGTGCCGTTTCATCGGGCAGGGATAAAAAACACCATCACCGACTCGCTCAGCAGAGAGCTGCGCTCGTGCCACGAGTGGGAACTACGACAGGATCTAGTGGACCGCCTCTTCCGACGGTGGGGCACTCCCCAGATCGATCTGTTCGCGACAGCGACGACTCCAAGTGTCGGAGGTTCGCCAGCAGGTTTCCCCAGCCGAGGAGCTTGGGCGATGCTTTCTCGTTCCCCTGGGAGGGCCTGTTTCTATACGCGTTCCCTCCATTGCCATTGCTGATCCGGCTCATCAACCAGCTCAAGAGGTCACGGTGCAGGATGATCCTCGTCGCACCTGCGTGGCCGAGGCAGATATGGTTCCCGGATCTTCTGGACTTGTCAGCGTCCCCGTCAATCAAGCTGCCAGTGGACGCGGATCTTCTCTCCAGGGAAGGAGGCGCCATCCTCCATCACGACCCGAAGTCGCTGAACTTGCAGGCCTGGCTCCTGCAGCGTTCGAGTTTGGAGGATATGACATACCGGCCGACTGCAGAGAGGTTATTGCAAAGGCCAGGGCGTCCTCAACTCTTAAATGCTATGGACACAAATGGAAGAGGTTCTCTGTCTGGTGCCAAGCACAGAAGATTAACCCTCTACGGATTACGGCTCCCCAGGTACTGCCGTACCTTCTGACGCTGGCCAAGGCTGGGCTGGCGCACGCGTCCATCAAGATTCACCTTGCTGCGATCTCCCGATACACCAGAACCACGGGGCGGATGTCTTTGTGGTCTCATCGTCTGGTGAAAAAATTCATGAAGGGACTGTTCAGATCGTTCCCGCCGGTGAAGGCTCCGGCCCCGGCGTGGGAGCTCAACGTGGTGCTGACCAAGCTCATGGGACCTCCGTTCGAGCCTCTGCACTCGGCTCCGTTGAAGTTCTTGTCGTGGAAAACAGCGTTTCTTGTGGCCATCACCTCCGCACAACGAGTGGGAGAGATCCAGGCCCTTTCGGCCAGCCCCCGTACTTGACTTTTCACGACACAAGGGTAGTGCTCAGGACGCACCCCTCCTTCATGCCCAAGGTGCCGTCGGACTTCCACCTCAATGAACCCTTGGTGTTGCCTGTTTTCTTCCCGCCGCCTTCGTCGTCGGCCGAAAGGACTTTGCACTCGCTGGATGTGGCTAGAGCGCTGAAGTTCTACGTGGACCGCACAAAGTGTTTTCGGAAGACGTCACAACTTTTTGTGAACTTTGGACCTGTCAATCGGGGGAAGGCTCTCTCAAAGGCCTCCATTTCCAGATGGCTCTCCGGCTGTATCATGTACTGTCATCGGTTGGCAAACCGACCGCTGCCTGGCCGTCCGAGAGCCCATTCCACCAGAGCGATCGCAGCTACCACGGCGTTCCTATCTGGTGTGCCCTTGCTGGACATCTGCAGGGCTGCTACGTGGAGGTCGACGCACACCTTCACAAAATTCTACTGCGTCGATCGGGATTCCAGGGAGGAGTCCAGGGTCGGCCAAGCGGTGCTGCGCAACCTGTTCGCCTAAGGTGAGCCTGGTGAGGAGGTAAGAATTGCTTAATGTTGAGTTTGATGTAATGCTTAATGTTGAGCCTTTGCCACCTCCCGTGGTTGTGCATGTGTGTACTGCTATGTATTCTTTATTCATGAGCATGTGAATCCATGCCAGACCCCATGCTGGAGAAGGAACAAGTTACTTACCTGTAACTGTTGTTCTCCAGCATGGGTCTGGCATGGATTCACATGCGAACCCTCCCGCCTACCCCTCTGCGGCTCTTCACTTGGTCATACTGCCACTTCACGTGCTACCAAATCTGAAGATGGCTGCCAGAGGCGGGGCTTAGGTAGAGGGCAGTCATTGGCTGTGGTCAGTATGACGCAGAGATCAATGATTGGTTACTACTACGAAAGACAGATCAGAAACGAAACTGATACTGATTTTTTTCTTTACCGAGGATTCCCAGCCTGACGACGGGGAATATTCATGAGCATGTGAATCCATGCCAGACCCATGCTGGAGAACAACAGTTACAGGTAAGTAACTTGTTCCTTTTCCTCCATCTTTGAAGTAAACAATCTGTTGCTCCCTCAAGCAAAACAAATGTATATTTGGAAGGATTGCTCTGGGGCAACGTGATTGCTTTGGGAACAAGAGAATGCACCGCAACATGGGTTCAGTTCCTGTTCCAGTGCTTAGAAGATGGAGGAGGCTGGCATTAAGCAAGATGTAAAGGAGCAAAGAAAATAATAAAATTGACCTTTTCTAGGGGTGATGTAAACAGCAGCAGCAGCAGCTCCATGACATTTTAAAATGAATAAAAACCTGCAATTACTGTGACCTGCTACACCACATCTCCCTCCCTCTCACCAATCCAACAAAACAAACTGTGGTTTACATACCAAATAAACAAAACAGAAGGGTGATGGCTGGAAGGTTTCAAATCATTCATAGCCTCTGGCACAGCTTTGGGCAACCTATGTGAGGAACCCACGGGCATGCTTGCTTTTGGATCCTGATCCTGGGGGTGGATATGCAAGGGCGGAATCACCTGGGTGGAGCCAACTTGTGGAGAGGACGTCCTTAGCTGAGACTTGGTATCCCCATTCCCTTTTCAGAATTAAGATGGCCGCTGCCCGATCCTGAAGACTTCCTCCCCCTACCTGGACCTGCGACACAGTTGTGACCGTGATGATTGACTGCCCCCTGTCTCATTTATCCAATGAGATTCGACGATAGGCGAAGCCGGCCTTTACAACAAAGGCCTTGAAACTAAGGCCACATCTGTCCGAGCCTGTCGGAGCACGGCGGGCTGTAGGGCTGCAGCCCCTGCCAATTGCCTTTTTCGGGTATGCCGCCATCTGCGCCCCGGCTGTCTGTACCCCCCCCTCCCTATGACAGTTGGCCTAGCCCAAGAACCGGCGTCAAGACTATGACTCGCACTGAACTGTAACTGCCTCTTATCCTCGTACCTTATGCCGCAACACCCTGCTCAGCGAGCACTCACTGGACCCATGCACACACCAAGCTGCGCCCACCGTTCTAGCTTCACCAATGTCATGCACATACCTACTTCGGCTCAAATATCCGAAAGTATGTACTTTTCTCTATGCCCCCCTGCTGCTACATTGTAAACCCGGGTGGGGTATGCCTACCTTTTACAGAGCGGCCAAATTTGTGTGCATCATTCCGTGCCCCATTACTATTGCACTGTGAAGTGCCGTAGGCCCATTCTTTAGCTGGTGACCCAACTTGTGGGTTCCCTACTTTGCCCCCATACTGCTGCTGCATTGTGAATTGCCATAGACCCACTCTCCAGCTGGTGACCCAATTTTTGTGCTCTGTACTGTGCCCCCATACTGCTGCTGCATTGCAAATTGCCATAGGCCTACTCTTAGTTGATGACCTAAAATGTGTGCTCTATATTGTGCCTAGATATTTTCGCCCTGTGAATCTCCCTGCCAATTAATGCTACACATACCAGCATTCACATCGTACCCATATCTTTATCTGTTACCCTGAGTTGTGACCCTACTTTAGTCTTAGGCACACCATGAAAAGTCCACTAACCCATACTCTCCTTATGATACTCTGGGCCCTCATAATCATGATGTGTATCAATAACATACCTTGCCTGCTGCAGGAGAGAAACGCCGGACTCCGAGCTAGACTGCCATAGATCTACGATCCCAAGATCATAAGAAACAGACCGCTAATCACTGAGCACAACCTCTGTGACACTGACCCTAACTTACCTGCTCCAGCCCACGAAGCAATGCAAGAAACTCCGATCCAGCGCACTACCTATTTCAGTCATAACCTTAAGCAGACCATACACCGCAAAATAAGACCTATACTAGAGCAGAATTAAAAAACGACCATCTCAGGAGCCCTCATCAACGCAAGATTTTTATTGCGCATCCTGCCGAAATCTCCGACATAGTCACCTCTGACGACCTAGATTTTATGGCTGTCAGAGTCCTGACTTCATAACTTGGCAGGTCTTGCACTCATGTTAATGTTAAAGGTCATTTGTACCGCGCACTATCACCACCGGAGTGGTCACCTGGCGCTCTGGCGGCTCTGAAAGAGGGGTGGGGGGGATGGTGGGTTAGTGGGTGGAGGCTGGAAAAGTGCAATATTGCAGTGATGTGCTGTTGGCAGCCTCAGCCCGGTGGTTCCGTCGGCTGGGCCTGGGGTGTATGCGGCCGGTAGTCGTCGTGTGCTGATGTGCGAGTCTGTGTGTTTTTGTTTTGTTGTTGCAGTGTAGTGAAGTTTGTGCGGTTTGCTGCGCTAGAGGTTTGTGGTTGTGTTTGGTTTGATCGCCATACCAGACAACTACCATATACTTAGAGTTGACAGACCCAACACCAGAGGAGGCGGTCTTGCTATCATAGCCAAAACCAAACTGGCACTAAGGCTCACGACTCCCCCTGAAATTAAATCCCGTGAGTTACTGGTAGCTAAATTACCTATCTCCAATAATAGTACACTAACTATTCTCCTGGTATATCGACCACCCGGACCATTAGGCACCTTCAAAGACGACCTCTCCAGCCTCCTAACCAATAATGTAAAGGAATCCACACAACTCTCACTACTAGGGGATTTCAACTTGGTTTTTAATGATGCTGAGGACAAACCAGCCCGATCTATTGAAACTATCTTCGTTGAACATGGCCTGACGCAAGAAGTCCAAGAGTCTACACACATAAAAGGGCGTATACTAGACTGGATAGCTAACTTAAACTGCTCTATCAATATCTCTAAAATAACCCCACAAGACTCGACCAATCACCATCTTATTGGCTTTTCATCCACCATTGAGCCACCAAAGTTGACGAACCCCGAATTGTACCTCCTCTCCCTACTAGATGTAAAAAAGATATGACGGTTGATAGACTACTGCCTCTCCTCTTACCAGCCCTCTCAGCCAATACTAAATACTCTGACCCCAATGCGCTAGTTGAGACCTTCAACAACACCATGTCCATGGCCTTGGATATTATAGCCCCAGTCAAACTGCGCAAGAGTAAACAAAAGTCCCATCTTAATACATGGTTTACACCCTACCTTAAAGAACTACGCCTTCAAAAAAGGAAACTCCAAGCCATCTGGGGGCACTCACCCACGGATGAGAACAAAACAGCACTATCCAACTTCGCCAATAAATATAAGAAAGAAATAATCCAAACTAAAAATAACACATTCAATGATAGAATCACTAAGGCTAATTCTAATGCCAAGGAGCTCTTCACCATCCTCCGTGAAATGGAAAGCCCTATTACACCAGCAGACAATGTCCCAAAAGATAAACAATGGTTTACAAGTATCCAAAATGCCCTAGCTAACAAAATAGCAACTCTGCAGACTAAAATGACAAACAAAAAAGCATCCCTGTGCCCCACAGATACACCCACTACCCCACGGGTCGATACACCATGCATCGACAAACCCTTTAGCTTCACCAATATTTCCATATTGGAAACAGAAAAGGTTATCCTTTCTCTGGAACTTTGCAACTGCTGGGGTTACAGCTGCCCCGCACAAATGATCAAGGACGCTGCCAGAGATTTAGCACCTTTTATCTCAAAGCTAATGAATGCCTCCTTTAATACAAGCACTGTCCCCATGAACCTCAAAGAATCTTGGGTGTTACCACTCCTTAAAAAGCAAACCCTAGATCCGGCCATATCTACCAATTATAAACCTATCACCACAGTCCCCTTTCTCCTCAAAAGTACTTGGAGATGAACCAGCTACTAGGATCTCGACAATCCGGTTTCAGACCACAACACGGCCCTGAAACAGCCCTAAACAACCTCAAAACACAAATCGACGAGCTGAAGGATAAAGGAAAAACAGCTTTGCTACTCCTCCTTGATCTATCTGCAGCCTTTGATCTGGTGGACCATGCAGTAATACGCAAACACCCAGCATCAGCTGCCCATTTCTCGAGTGAAGACATAGCCTGGGTTCAATCCTTCCTAGAAAACCATACGATGAGAATGTTCTCTCCATCGGCCTCAGCTGACCCACTCCATATTAATTGTGGTGTTCTACAAGGTTCCTGTGTTTCTCCAACAATGTATAACATCTTTACTAAGCCACTCTTAGGCAAACTTGACAGGCTAGGTGTCACATATACAAACTATGCTGATGACACCCAGATCCTTACACCCCTTTCGGGCAACTTTGTCATAGACACAGCCATAGTAAATAAGATATACTCCCTCATTCAGGCATGGATGGCCTCACATGGCCTCTGCCTAAATGACGACAAAACGGAGATCCTGGTCTCTGACTCCAACCTCAAAAACGTAGCCCTAGCTATGCTGCCTTTAACATTGACGGTAATGTTATCAAAGTAGTCACTGAGGTCAAAATACCAGGTTTCTACCTTCACTCAACCTTCTCTCTCAAAAAGCAAGTCGGCTCCATGGCCTCCTCCACAGCCTATACTTGTAAACTGATTCGGGCCTGCAGACCCTATCTCTCCAAAACTAATTGCATTACGCTTGCCAATGCACTTATAATGTCCAAGCTTGATTACTGCAATGCCCTCTATGTGGGCGCTAACAAATACACAGTAAATAAAATGCAAATACTGCAAAATAATGCCCTAATGACTATGAACCGCTCTCAATATACCCCGCAGAGAGCATATCTCCAACATCAAGAAAGATAACCACTGGCTAAAAATTAGCGACAGGATATTTCTTAAAATGGTTTCCCTTACATTTAAAGGCCTTAACAATGCTGCGCCCCCTTATCTCAGTTAGATTCTCCAAAAGAATTTCCACTTAGCATACGAGCGCGTCCAATTACCTTTTGCCTAGAAGTTCCCAGGTGCAAACTGTCCAAAGCTGGAGGAGCCAGCTTCCCAGTCAAATATGCTATTGCCTGGAACACACTACCTACTGCCTTTTTAGAGAGTACCAGCCCTACTCTAGATTCAGAACTGGCTCCGCACCAAGGACAGCTCATAAACCTATACCTCTCACTGAATGACACCCGTCTCTGACGTCACGTTTATATAACTGTTATACATGTACCTTGTATTATACCCTTTTTGTTTCCTCGTATTTATATCTTTATAAAGTATATACTGTAATAACCATCTGTTGTAACTAAGCTCTAAATATTCTTGTAACTGTTGCGCCCTGCTACCTCAGGGTTTGGTGCGCATTATCAAATACATAAACTAAACAAAACCCTCTATCCCTGAAGCCTTAATCCACTGTCCGCCCTTTCCCTTTTCTTCTCTCCAAACTGTCCCCCAGAAACTCCACCTCGATTCTGGGACTAGGAAGAGACCAGCTAGGAAGACACATCCTCATTTGATTGAAACCAACACCCCAGAGACAACACAGAGTTATACCTTTTGAATCTGACCATCCCAAGCACCACTCTGGTACTGACGAAGAAGAGGGCTACGGAGGCATATATCTGGAAAAACCAGGCATGTACACCTAATGGGTTTCACCAGAGTCAGGCAATTCGACTTAATGACCAACACCTGGGGTCATTTAACACTCCGAATGGATATAAAGCTCGCTGAATGGAAGAAAGTAGAGGAGGCTGGCGTGAGGGGAGCTGGCTACCCAGGTGCCGGGAGCCGTTTCAAGTAGTAGAAAGACACACTGAAGCCAAGGTTGGTTGCGAAAGCGTCTGGAGGTCCTGCTTACAGGCTCTGCGCAGCAGGAGCTGTGGTACTCCCATGAATTTCAGTGCCGTGGTAAACCAGGAGAGTGAGCAGTGCTCAGTGGCTGCTGCAAGGGAAAGGCCAGTGCTAAAAAGGTGCAAATTGGAGTAAGCCTGTGGGCTCCCTCCTCAAGGCGTTTTCCCACCTGGAATATAAACAAAGCATGAAACGCATTCACACAATAAAAGTCACATATTTAGTTAGCATCAACAAAGCACTCGAGCGGAGAGAGGCGACAACATATGTTTTGCTTGTGCTCTCTGACTTGTACTTACAATCTTTTGCTCTTTATATACTGTTTTTCCAGCTGTGTTAGCATGACACGTAAATAACACAGGGTCCTTGAAAGGTAAATCACTGGCAGGGTGAAAAGAAAGTTTGGTGAGTAGTTATTGTGAAGAACAAATAAACACACAGGGAGAACTCGACATGTGTTCCTTTCTATCTTCAGCCTGAGGTCGACAGGGGGTGGGGCGCCATTTTAACCATAAGCTATTTCCTAGCTTGAGAGCAGTGTCTGCAGCTTCACACACAGGTCGTATGGGATGCTGTTTGTTGATCACGTCAAAAATGTTGTGTAACATTTTAACAGAGAAGGAGAACTGGTGTTCATTTAATGTATATTTCCACACACATCTTGGGGAAGTCGGATAGCAGAACGAGGAGCGTTGAGAGACCCGTTACGAAGGACAAGCAGCAGAAGGGAGCTGCCGCGTGGGACTGGTGAGTGAAAACCAGGGAAACACTAATATCTGGATGCTCCAGGAACCTAAGTACTTTTTGAATGCCTCAAGAGTTAAAAGCAAGTAGATTGCTCGTGAATGGAGTGAAGGAACGGTGGTGTAGGAAGTAGATACCATGGAATTGAGTTTATTAAACACAAGTATTGGTATTAGCATAGTCAGGAAAATAACAAGAAGTGTATGAGATATAAACCAAGTATTGAACTAAAGCTAAAAAGGTTCCAGGAATTGCAGGATAAGAGGAAGCCTGTGTTGGCAAGAGTCAGAGGAAAACAGAAAAGTGTAACAAAGTGCATGGTGGCCAACCAAGCCACGGTACAGTATCGGAAGAGTGTGACACTGGAGAATCAATTAAACCTTACTGTCAAATGGAAGCAATGGTTAGTGGTTGATGGAAGCAGTCCAGAAGGGCTATCGCATCCGTGACCTGTAAAGGATGGACCGTGTAGTCTGTCAACTGTGCCTATACCAAGGGCCCCTGTATGGAAAAGCCAAAAAAAGTATACATAAAGAAGCTTGTGTTTTGCAACAACCTTGTATGTAATTTTTGAAGTCAAGAGATAGAACTGCCTATGTGAACTGGTGAAAAGTATTGATATAGAAACAGCGTTTTGAAAGCTGGAAGATGTTAACTCTTGAGGGCGGGAACCTCGATATATTGTGAACTGTTTTGAACTTGCGGAAGCTGATCATAAGCCAAGAGCTGGAAGAAGATCTTTCTTTTGAACACAATTCATTTTGATGCTGACACATTGTATACAGTTAGTTATGAGGGAAAGTATAGGTTTTGGACACAGACATTTGATTTGGACTTCCTTTTGGTCAGGAAATCCCACCTTAGTATAGGGCAAGTTAGGCCTTTCTCCATCCTGAATGTTAAGTTAATAAAACTTTTGAGAACCAATTATAATCTTTTGTCTGTCTACTTCATGATGCGTTCACACCCTATAAACCATCGTTTTTCAGGTTGGACTTGTGTTGGTCAGTTGCTGTTTAGTCTGTACACTTGGCAGGCACTGGGATAGCTATGCTTTGGGGTTTAGGCCTCTTCTAGATGCTCTATCTGTTGACAGTTTAGCCTGAGTGATGTACAATAGTCCAGTTTGTTGTATTGGACATCTGCTTACATTCACACTAATTTGATATCCTGGGCCTATACACACTGATATTAACGCTGCTTATGGTGATCCATTATTGTATGAAATGTATATCCTATTACAGTGATATTGTAACCATGTTTCGAATTGATTGTCCTCGCAGGTATTACTCATTTTATATCTTTGGTTCCAGCTTCAGCTGCTTCAGAAAAAAAATTACTCCTATGTCCCGTCCCCTTGCCTTCATGCTTTTGGGACATTCCATCCATTGGATTGGGACCAGTGCACTTTTGAAGCATCAAAAATATTTGTTTGTCCTTTCACTTTTACCCGGGGCCACTGCACGTGACTGTAGCCCTGCCTTCCTGAGCTCTGCTCCGCGCGTCACCTTTCAGTCCTTTTCTCTGCGCGGTCGGACGCACTTACATCACAGGGAATTTTCCGTTTTCTTTTGTTCCTTTGGTCCTTTATCGCTTGCTCCAGTTCCCTTTCCTCCGTCGATGCCGCAGCGTCTGGGATTCGTGCCCTGTTGTTCGTGCGAAATTCATTTCGAGAGGGCGGACCTCCATAGCTCTCTAACTGTCTGGAGTGCTTGGGCCTGGTGTAACTCTTGCTTCTATTGCGACATAATCTCTGTCGGGGCACAGGTGGGAGGAGGTGTTCCAACGGCTTACTTCTCCACTTTTACACCAGTTCATCGACGAAAAAGGAAGGGTCCGCCAAGTTCCTTTCTTTACAGAGCATCCGGGGTCTTCTGGTTATGGGAGGGGCCCAAGTGGCTCTGGTAGCTGGGTTCTCCCAGAGGTTTCCCGAAAGGGATCTTACCTGAATTCCAGAGTTTGCCCCAGGGCCCCCTGTCAACTGGCTGTCCAGACCGGATATTCATCAGAGGTTCCCCATCTGGGGGATAAGGTTAAGCCCAACATCTCTAGGGCTGTTTGACCGGGTTTATTCCAGAGGTTTCCAGGTCTGTAACTGAATGTACCGGGCCTAGTCTTGCGGCTTCCTTAACAGTGACTAAAGGTACCAGGGTTATCCCAGAGGATCCCCGACTAGGGGCTATGATTAATACCTCCAAGATCGAGGGGCCTCCTCTGAGGGCTTGGGCGACGGGGGGCTGACCCTAAGCCTTCCCACAAACAATCTTGTTAAACCGATTCTGCAGAGAGGGGAAAGGAGGAGGGCAAAGACCAGACCCATGAAAAAGTGAGTGGCTGCCTTTGCCTCCACCTTCGAATTGATTGTGTCCACCAACGTATTCCATTTCTTTGACATGAAATGTCCACAGCTGTGTACTGTGTACTACGGAGGAATGGGCTGCCTTCAGAGAGAAGATGCTTGCGATTTTCCAATCCCAGGGCACAGTTCCATCTGCGCCTTCTGATGAAGCCGGCAAGGAACGGTCTTGATCCGTGGCTTGTGCGCTTTCGGGCTCGGGTCTTCGGCGCGATCCTCATCGGGAACCTTGGAGGTCCTGTTCGGGCAAGGCTCAGGATGGTCGCAAGAGACGTGCTTCCAGGCTCGGTCCTCGTCCCCAGCAAGACCACAGAAACCAGCTGAGGGCTTGAGGTCGGCGTCGACTCCGTTTGCGGTGTGTCCATCGGATACTGAAGTCGACACTTCGCCTTCGTACTTGCCCTCTGCGCCGAAACAGTCAACACCAAAGCTTTCGGCGCCCTCTGCGCCTTCAGGGCCTTTTAGCCGGGATTTGCCGTCGGAGATCCCTGGTAATGTGGATCCTCCAAGGAAGGCTACTTTCAAGTCTGTAAGGCCTGTTAAGGACTCCAGACCCTCAGCTGTCTCCCGAGACAGGACTTTTACCTTCCTCTGGATGACATCTATTAGGAGGAGGAGAGGTCAGATTTAGATTTTGACCCTGTTGACCCTGATGTGGCTCCTGTATTTTCTGGGGATAGTCAATTGGAAGAGTTAAGGCAATCTCTTCATGATGCCAGTGGCTTGGACACTTCTCCTGAGGTGGAGTTTGGCAGGCCTGCGCCTGGGGATCATGCTGAGTCATCCTACAGGAGTCGGATGGCTAGCATCACAGAATATCTTGGTTGGTTCACTCCTCCTGAAGCTTTTGTTCAGGATGACTTGACGGATATTCTGGATCAAGGTCCGTCCTCTGACCCGGTGTTAGCTTTTCATTTGACCTTGCAGAAGAGGGAGGCGGCTGCTTGGCAGACCCCGGAATCTCTTCCGGCAGTTAACAAATCGTTAACTAAAAAATACTGCCCTTCCGGTAGTGACCCCAGCTATCTTTCATCTCACCCCACTCCCGAGGGTTTGATGGTTCAGGCGGCTACGGCCACCGCGAGGCAGGCGGCGTACCTTACCATCCCTCCTAATAGGGACGACCATCTCTTCAACGGTTGGGCATGCAAGGTGTTTTCTGCAGGGAGTATGGCGCTGAATCAGCCAACTCCACTTGTGCCGTGGCAAGATTTTCACACACTCTGTGGAATTGTTTCTCTTGCGGCTGAGCATATTCCCGAGGGGGAAGAAAGGGATGGGTTCCTTGCTCTCGTGCAAGATGGCAAGGATGCCATGTGTGAATTCCCTTCAGTCAGGTTTGGACACGGTCGACGGTGTTAGCCGGTGCATGGCTGCGAGCACCCTTATACACAGATTTGCGTGGTTGCGGAAGTCGGGGTTTGCTCCGGATGTGCAAGCCCGTCTTTTGAACATGCCTTTTGATGGCGCGCATTTGTTTGGCAGCAAGGCTGACGAGAACCTTGAGAGGTTACAGACCTCAAAAGCTGCAACAAAATCTTTAAGCGCAGCTGTGCGTCAACATCCGCCTTTTCGTCCTAGGGGTCAGCAGTGGAGGGGAGGTTTTTTTCGTTACTACTCCTCCTTTGGTAGAAAGAGAGGAGCTGCCAGTCAAAGGGGTCAGCGTAAAAGTAGCTATGGTGGTCTGGGAAATAGAGGTGCCAAAGCCGCTCAGGCAGCTGCCTCTTTGCCATCAGGCGCTGCCGCAGCTGCTCCGAAACAGTCATGAGGCCATGTCCCATGGTTCGCCGGTTGGGGGCAGACTGTCTAGCATCTTGAAGAATGGCAAACTAATACTTCGGATGCGTGGGTTCTGGATACAATAGCCCACAGCTACTGCCTTCTCTTCCTACAGCGGCCTCATGACAATCCACCGGGGAATCTCTTTGAAGCTTCCAGATCCGCTTCTTGTGCACGAAATCTTGACCCTGCTAGAGAAAGGTGCTATAGAACTGGTGCATGTAGTGGGGAGGAACAAGGGATGGTATTCCCCATATGTTTTTGATTCCAAAGAAAGACTGGGGATGGAGACACATCCTGGATTTGCATTGGTTGAACAAACTTCTCAGGAAGGACAAGTTCAAGATGGTTACTCTTTCTCAAGTCGTCCAGGCCCTTCAACTTCTGGTTGGTGTCTCTGGACCTACAGGATGCTTACTTTCATGTGCCGATTCATCACAAGCATAGAAAGTACCTGAGGTTTGCGGCTGGCGACTTGCACTTTCAGTTTTGGTTCCTGCAATTAGGATTGACCTCCGCCCTGAGGGTCTTCACCAAGCTAATGGTGCTGGTGGCTGCAGCATATCTCAGGTGGAGGGGGGGACAATTCACGTCTACCTCTACCTGGACGACTGGTTGATCCGTGCGCATTCTCCCAAGCAAGCATTGGATCACCTCGGTCTCAACTGCCGCTCCATCCACAAGCTGGGCTTCTCACTCAATTTCAAGAAGTCTCATCTGACACCTTCCCAAAGGCTCCAGTACATTCGGGCTGCGTTGGACAAGTCCTTGGGGGAAGTGCTCGCCTCACAAGGTAAGGGCTCATCACATTGCGCAGATGGTGGACAAGTTTCAACATGCCCAGAGTCTCCCGGCTTTCGAATTCTTAAGGTTGCTCGTCCTCATGGCATCCTGCATTTTTCTGGTGCCAGAGGCCAGGCTGAGGATGAGATCCCTGCAATGGGTCCTCAAGATGCAGTGGTCGCAGTTCTGAGGCAAGATGTCGGATCCCATTCAGATTCCAATCTCAGCGGTCGTTGGTCTCCGTCAGAGTCCAAACTCAACTTCAGCCTGTTAGAGCTGAGGGCCAACAGGCTGGCCCTGAAGGCTTTTCTGCCGTCTGTGCGGGAGAATGAGTGGCCTGATCATGATGGACAACACAGTGACCATGCATTACCTCAACAAAAAAGGGGGTTGGAGGGTAGGGTCACTCCCGTTGTGCAGAGAGGCAATGCAGCTCTGGTTCTGGGCAATCTAGCAGGGAATTTCGCTCTCAGCAGTTCATCTGGCCGGAGAGGACAATGCAACGGCGGGCGTTCTGAGAAGGCAGAGCACGATCTCTCACGAGTGGGAGTTGGCTCAGGAAGTCCTTCCCTTTGGGAAACCCCATAAGTGGATTCCTTCGCCACCACTGCCAACCGGAAGTGCGAGAGATTGTGCTCAAGGGAATTTCTTCCGAGAGGAGCCTTAGGAGACTCATTCGTAGTGGATTGGTCATTCCCTCTGCTGTACGTGTTTCCTCCAGTCCCCGTCATTCCTCAAATGTTGAGGTTACAGAGGTTTGCATCCCGCATGATCCTCAATGCTGCAGATTGGGCCAGGAGAGCGTGGTATCTGGACCTTTTAGAAATGTCCATCTGCCCTCCACACCGTTTTCCCTACCGAGAGGATCTGCTCTTGCAGGATTGTGGGTCGGTGGGAGGGCTAGGGTTTTCCATCCAGAGGTCAGGACTCTCAACCTTCACGCTTGGTATCTGAAAGGTTGAGGTATAAGGATTGGGACCTCCCGGATGACATGATGGAGGTGTTGGAGTAAGCTTTGCGACTGGTGCAGAGGACAAAATGTTGATCCTTTTCAGTGTTCTATTCCTGTGGTTTTGTCTTTCTTGCTTTCTTTGGCCCACATGGGCCTTCAATTGGGTACCATTAAGGGTTACCTGCCGGCGCTGACTATCTTTAAGCGCTCGTCTGAAGAATGTTCTTACTTTAAGATTCCTTTGATTTCCCAATTTCTTAAAGGGCTCACTAATGTGTTCCCGCCGTCCCCGTTCCACGTGCCGGTTTGGGATCTGAATTTGGTTTTGAAATTCCTCATGGGTGCTCCGTTTGAACCTTTGCACTCTTGTCCTTTGAGATTATTGTCCTTCAAGACAGCGTTCTTGGTTGCGGTTAATTCCCCTCGCAGAGTGGGTGAATTGCAGGCACTTTCATCTAAACCGCCCTTTACTGTGTTCCACAAGGATAGGGTTGTACTGAGGATACGTCCTTCCTTTTTACCTAAGGTAGTGTCTGAATTTCATTTGAGAGTACATTTAGTCCTTTGGTGTACTCGTACACAATCACAAGATGCAAACTTTTACTGTTGGGACGACTGAGTCTCTGACCCTAGGTTGTTTATTCAACAGATCAATTTTTGCATCAATATCAAAAAATAACCCAAAATGGACACTGTCAATTCCAAAAAATGGTAGTACAAATGTTTACAATCCAATTGAATCAGAAGGATTTAACTCATCCAATACACGTTTCCTTTCATTCTCGACAATACATTTACATAAAAACATGTGCTATCCAGAGCATTATGCCTATCTGGAGTACAGAAAAAACAGTGCGATACTGAACATTACACAAGGAGGTCGTCGACACTATAATGTTTCAGCCAGGTAAAGCTCTTTGTTGAAGCTTGTGTGGAATTGACCACCTTCAGGACGGGAGGATGATGTGTTGTGTCCATTGGGTATCTGTCAAGGTACAATGACAAGGGATGTGTGTATTAGAACAATGTGTGATCTCAAGGAGCTTATTACATAATTTAAACAAATCCTATTAGATGCTTATTTAAGCTACACTACGACAATGTGTGCAATACCATTGGCATAAAAGCTTACAGTCGGTAATTGTTTGCTGCGATAAGTTCTTGCAAATGGCCCTCTCTTAAAATGGTGGGAGGTACTCGCATCTCCAGGCCCCATCTAAAAATGATGATTGCGAGAAATCCTGTCTGCCTATGGAAAACAGGAATGGGGACAGAGATGGAACCAGTTGAAGGGCTGTAAAGATACAATGCTCAGCCTAATCTAGTTGATAAGGGAAGGTTCTTACCTTACGGCGAAACAACCCATGATGCCATGTTTTTAGTCATGGATCTAGTGCGTTGTAAGTGGGTAAAATTCCTGCGCTGCCAAACGTCGTCAGACTGGAATGTTATCCAACTGAAAATAAATAAAGCAACATGTGCTGTCTCAGTTTCCCTCAACTGAAATTGTGATGGTTTATACATTGTGTTTGGTGATGTATGAGGCGGTGCCTGCGCACGGTACCGTGGCATGCGTGGTCTAAAAAAATGAGTCCATCTTGAGTCAAGTGCATATCTTTCTAGACACTCGCCAAATTAGTTTGTCAGCCGAAGCTCGGTGGCGGCGTCCAAAATGGTGAAACTGCTTGTCTCAGATGTGGTATAGGTATACAATTATTAACATGGTGTCTACTGTGTTATGGTGCCTTGGTGCCATAATATGCGTGGTCTATAAATGGCCATCCCGTATCGTTTATATATCTACATGGGTGCTAGTCCAAGAAAAGCCGTGCTGTGTGCGAGGTGGCTTAGTGTTAAAGGGACCCGTGTGCTGCACCCTTCCTAACGTGCCATTCCAGTCACTGGATCGAATGAAAGAGTGCCTCCCAATGGGCCCGGGCTCTCGTGCTGCTATGTGGACGAATCCTCATTAGCCAAGTTTGTAAATCAACCTGGTGCATGAGGATGTAGCCCTGTAATCTTATTAATCACTCGGGCTGCCTCAGCCTGGTGCACGAAATGCTGTGGTACAGCGCATGGACGTACTTGGGTCAAGCCATCGATGTGAACCTGGCGACTGCTGGAAGTCCGCGAGGCAAAGGCGTCTACCTCACTGTAGGAGACGCTGACAAAGCGTTGCCTTGGAAATGGCTTCAAAACAAAAGTGCGTGCCGACCCAGGCCACGCCCATGTGTGTCATCCTAGGCACCACCGCCCAATCCGAATTGGACATGTGTCCTGCTCGAGGGGGTGTGTGCGCGAGTGCCAACCCTGCCTCCATCAAGTTAGTGTGCGCGCACAGGATGGGTTGAGGCGGGTGCACACACTCCTGACAACCAGTCGGTCCCATAGTGGTGGTGTTAAAATACAGAGCGCATGTCTGTGACACGGTCTATTGACAGAACCTCACCGGGCTCATAGACAAGGTGCCGATTGTCATCTTTTTATTACCTAATGGTGCATAATTGTGCAAGTAAGTGTTTCATATATGTAACGTGTACCAATGCAATTGTATTCCTATGACACGATTCAAGGTGCATTGAAGTTAAATACAGAGTTGCTCATTTTGTTATGTCATAAATACCTGCAAAAAGGTGAACCAATAAACAATGTATTTGGAGATCAGGATTGCACATGTTCCTGCAAATTGTTGGTCATTATTCTCATTGGTAACATGAAACCTCCTATTGGGTTTTGTCAAAACGTGGACTCCATAGTTCTGAAGATGTATGTCATAAAATGGTACATATATACAACATGTAACCCAATGCATTCTATTTCTGTGACACGATTTTAAGGTGCGTTACTAACAAATCTAATTAGTTGATCATTTTGTTATGTCATAAATACATCCAAGAAATGGACCAATACATCATGTATTTGGAAGAAAGATTCAACATATGATCCTGCAACTAGTTGGTGTTCATTCTCGTTAGTAAAATGAATCATTCTCTTTGGTTTTATTGTCACAAAATGGACTCCATTGTCCCACTTGGGTCCCAGTGGCGGGTCGGGCCAGCCTATTGAGCTCTCTGCGCATGATCCTGGCAGCTGACGCTCCAAAGTATAGAATGAGTGGGAAAAGTTGTCCAGCCATTGTATGTATGTCTGAGTCTATATGGTCGATGGAGAAAGTGTTGACCAGCCATTAATTTTAAGCTAAAAGGCTGCAGAGTTCAAGCCCGTTTAGAATCTTTCTCGTGTGGTTCAGCTTCTTTGTCCTTTTTAGGAGTAGAATGTTTTTCCTTTCTTTGTGAGATTATCAGTTTTGTTAGTTCCAGAAGTGTTTACATTCTACTGTGACGTTCAGTCGATTCTTGACTGTGTCCAGTTTGTGTACCCATTGTTGTTCTAGTCTTGTTAGGGATACATTGATATCACCTCTCCTTTTCTGTGGGGTCAGTTGCTGAATGATAGTCCAGGTAAGATCTTCGCTCGAGTGTCAACCGGGTGTAGTCTTCAACCAATGGTTTGTCTGCAGTTTTGCTTTTGGTGCATGACAATGTTCAGAAATGCGTTGTTTGATTGGTCTGATGGTTTTGCCTATGTAAGATAAATTACAAGGGCATCTGATGACATATCACATGTTTGCTATTGCAATTCGTGTGATTCTTGAGGACCCAGTGGAAATCATTGTGTACAAATGTTTTGCTGGGTACATTGTATTTAAAAGCCATGCATTTCCCACAGCTGAAATGTCCTACCACCTGGGGCAGACTCCACAACGCGTTAGGTTCTTTGTTTGGTTCTATATAAGTGTGTACCAAGGTGTCCCTTAGATTTTTGTATTTCTTGAAAGGGAACATGGGTTTCCTGTCTAAGGTGCCCTTGTTCCTGACGAGGTGCCAATTCCTATTTATGGTTGCTTTAGTCAAGTTGCTGAGGGGGGCTGTATGTGGTGAAATCACGAGTCTAACCAGACACTCGAAAAAAGGGTGGATATGCAATGGTGAGCAAACATTTCTAAACCAATCACATTCGAGGACACCTGCCTTTTTATATTCTACCGAAAATGCACAAAGACGCGACGAAACCGCCAGGAAGACCGATAGTCTCCGCGTGTGATTCTCTGTTAGAGCCACTCTCTTTATACACCGGCTATTTTCTAAAACCATTTGTAGGCAAGATGATCTCCTACGTAAAGGACACTACCAATGCGATGAAGATACTACAAACAGTTGAATTAACACCAAACACCAAGGGCATCTGTATTTAGCAGAGTGTTTCCCTTCGGTATGGAAATGACAGTCTGTGTGTAGAACACTCAAACCAATAAGGAATTTTCGACCTCCAGGCTATACAGTCCCCTGACTATCGTAGTATACAGACCCAGGCTAAACGCCTCCACCTATTGTTCCCAATCAGATGCCCAACACAGCCTTGATAAAGACCTGTTTGTTGAGAGTGCTGACATGTATTTCGACCAACAATCAATTTTCTTTTAACAAATCATAAACTTGACACAACCAAGTAATTGTGTGGACCATACCTATTACGCACAACTAAAGTGAATGGAAAGGATGTTTCTTTGACTCAGTGCACTAGCAGCACTCAAGTAGAAAAACAACACAGTTCCCCTTACCTACACTTTGGGCTCCAAGAGCATGGGCCCTGCAGTTTCTACTCACAGGCAGCAAATGCTAATGCGATCAGTTTCAATAAATTGAGTCAAGGCGCAGCCACCACTAGTTCCTAGTGCCAATCTCTCTTCTGCTAGTATGCTGGAAGTGGTTGCATACCGGATATGGGAGTCAAACGGGGAGATCAGCAACCCCTGTCCCTTTGCAGAAGCATCGTGGTCCCCGCCTGGGTATAACATGAGGTGGTCTGGGTTGATCAGTCAAGGAGCAGGGACAGGCAGCCGCAGGATAGTGTGCTTTACACCTCTGCCTCCGTCTCCCACAGGTCAGACAGTGGTCCTGGCACACACCAGATGGCAGTGCTGGATATCGCGCTCACTCCTAAAGCCTGGATACCACTTATGGGCGATGATGCACACCAGATGGGAGTGCTGGCTGTCACGCTCGCACCCACAGCTCGGACACCTCTCTGGAGTGCTGATGTAGGTGGGGGGCGGGAGTACACCCCCCCCCCCCGCAGGGCCCACCGAAGCTGGCTTCGATGCAGGTCACCAGTCAAAGCTGCGGGCAGCATGCAACCTCCTTCGTGACTGGGCCCGGCCCAGAGCTGCCATCCTCCAGACAGACACCCACGGGCCTTGAAATTTCACCCGGCAATGGCCACTCTGTACTTACTTGGCTAAACACCATAGTTGCTTTATGTGGGATGCCAGGAAAGGGTTCTGATGTGCTCTTCCGGCCTCACAACTCCATAGACACTAAGGCAGCCATCTTCCTGATGGCGTGCCTAGCCACGCCCTGATGGTTATGTATGTTTTAGTAACCTCCCAAGCAGCGGTCTCAAAGGTCACTCTACTGGGGGGCTTATTACATTGTGTTCCAATAAATATGAAGCAAGTGAACTGCACTTAACAGTCCCCAACCCACATGTTTTGCTGGTATTCGCTGAGGTATGCGATAGTTTCAATTCTCCTGAGAAAGGTGTCTTTCCCTTGGAGGCAAAAGGTGGATAAACAGGCCAAATCTGATCAAACAGCAGTAAAGTGGGTGGAGTTTTTTAATGATATCCAGGTTACCATATTGAATGGAAACATATTGGGGGATTCTCCACTAGCACATGGAGGATGCTTAATAAATCCTCAGTCATAGACTATTTTTTATGGGCGTGAGATTATTGGGAAGACAGAATTCGGTGACCGTGCTCATTTGTCGCTAACCCTGAATTGGAGTAATGTACTGAGCAAAGATACTGATGCAATGGGTGAGATTGTGGTGAATGGAGGATTGTACCAAGTAAGCTGGTCGGATCGTAACATTCTGGCTATAACCAAATGTATGTCCTGCCTAGAAAAAGTGTACATCCATTTTAAGTGTTGGAATGATATTGTATACTGGATACGCACCATTACTAGCTCCTTCCTTTTTAGGAATACTCCCCAGCGCCTCAGTAATGCAATCTATATCCATCAATACGATCTTAAAATTGTTGGTGGAAATGCAATGAGATCAGAATTATCTTGCATTCGGTCACAGATATATCTGTGAGACGTATGCATATTCAATCCTTAAAGAATAAATATTGCAATTGGAGGAAGAGATACTATGGGCCTCATTACGAGTCACCCAGTATGGAAATAATGGTGGCGGTAAACCCGCCACCACCGTTGTTTCCATGCCGGGTGATCTCGAGTACTGCAGGCGGGAGGTGTCATTCCCACCAGGTCTGACCTGGCGGGTTTAACAACCACCCACCTGCAGGCGGTCGTGGAAACACCGGCACCATCATGAGATGGTGCCGTTGTTTCCACTTCCCAATTACCATTGAGTCCTATGGGACTCAATGGGGATTTACCAAATTCTGCCTCCGGAATTTCCAGGTCACCAGGGTCGTAATGCCCCAGTAATTCCGGGAATCACGGAGGCAGAATGGTAATACGAGTCCGACGGTAACCTGCTGGAATTTCAGGCACGGTTACCGCCGGACTCGTAATGAGGCCCCAAGTCTGATACCAACTCACAATGGCAGTCCTTATATGTGGCATTATATAACAATAATGTTAAATATCTATAGCAAGCTTTCAAATATAAAGGTAATTTCTATGAGATAGCTTGGATTAATAAAATTTCCACTGAAGAATGGGAAAGGTTTTTTGCAGGAAGAAATGCAAGGCTTGCTCTGCTCCTGTGACTATAGTTCATGCAGCAGAAGTCGAGGTAGGTAGAAAGTAGTTGTGGGACGATACTCTATTAACGCTCTTTGAAAGTATTTTGCAAACGGGTTATATCCCCTCCTCTTGGACTCAATCATATATTATTCCTGTCTTTAAAAAAGGCTTTCCAGATGAGTCAAGAAATGATTGTCCATCGTCCATCGTGGACGGACCTAGCAACATTTTTGTCATCTGCATTTTAAGAAATATTGAGAAATGGATCATTGAGTAGGGGAATATTTTAAGCTGATACCAGACTGGCTTTCGAAGGGGTCTGTCAAGCACATATATCTTTATTGTGAATTCCCTTATTCATCCAGTGGGACCTCATGTCTCTTCTCCTGTCTACATACTATTTATCGATTTCACAGCTGCATTTGTTACCATTGACCTTGTTGAACTATGGGCTAAGTTGAAGAATATGAGTATGCCTAGCCACCTGTTGCATGCATGTCAATTGAAGCCCGCGGGGAGAAAGGGCTTGGGGTGTTTCACACCGTAGGGGACTGATGTGTTGTGTCCCAGGAGGGGCACCGTCTTCCCGAGCGCTGGAGTGCTAGGCAATGCCCCCTTCACTACTTTGCATGCTCCAGGGCCTGCAATGGCTGAAGCCCGCAGGGAGAAAAGGTGCTGGCTGAACCGAAGTGTTGGACTGCTGGCTGTCAGATTTTGTAACTATAAGCCTCCACTGGAAGTTCTCACCAAGGTGCTTGAGAGTTGAGATCGTTTTGGGTTGGGGGGGCTGTTGGGGGATCTGCTGTGGACGGTGCCTGGCTGCACAGAAATTAGAACTCTGAACCCCTAAATCCCCTGAGCCCCGGGACGTGGCACCTTTGGAACACTACAATGGAGGTGTCGGAGCCCTCACCCACTTCTCCTTACCCTCCACTTCTTTTCTGCAAGTAGCTTGTCTCCAAGCCTATCATGCAAGGGCACCCTGAATCTAAGTCCGAGCGCAAGATCCTAGATGTAAGGAGGAAAAGAGGGGTTTGCACTTAAAGACTTAACAGGGAGTGCACTTCTGCGGCTAGTCCTCATGGGGGGAAAATCCAGAAGTGCTTTTTTTCATGGGGAAGACTGGTTCCCTGATAAAGGAGATCAACCACTTCTTGGGGTCCAACCAAGCTGTTTTGGGAGGTGTAGTGACTGTAATAGGTGATTACCATGGGGCGGGGGGGGGAAGCGCCTAGCAGTTTGCTCGCTCCGAGCCTTGCCGTTGGCTACACAGTAGAAAGATGGGAAGGAGCGGGCACAAAAGAAGGCAGCCCATTACCACAGGGAAACTTGCTTATATGGATACTGTTCAAGCCAAAGCCCCTATCAATGGAAATCATCCTCCCCTCTCAACCTCAGCTGAAACCCCCACAAATGTTGTTCCTTTTTGCTTCTTCCCCAGTCCTCACTGTGCCTGTGACTATGGCCCACTTGTCTCAACACTTTCTGGGCCATCCGCCACTAACCATCACTAGTTGCGGTTCACTATGCCATATCAAGGCCCCCCCCCACCTGTTGGGTCTTTATATAGATTTAGGGGGGGGGTGCTATGCAAGCTTACACCCGTGAACAATGTACTCCTACGTCCTGTCGCCTTTCCTCCATACTTGTGGGACATACTGTCCTTCGGGACAGGACCGGAGCACTTTTGTAAAAAAGCATCAAAGATTTTGTTTTTGTCCTTTTACTTTCACGCGGGGCCACCGCACGTAGCCTTAACCCCGGCCTCCTGAGCTCTTTCCTGTGCATCGCCCTTCAGTCCTTTCTCCGTGTGGTAAGGGCTGGATGCACTAGCATCACCGGGTCTTTCCTTCCTGCTCCGGGTCCACAGTCTCCGGTTGGCGGGCCCCGACGTAAGTAACAACGGCAAGGTGTCTGGTTTTTCTTTCACCCAGGGGCAGGTAGTCTCGCTGCCGACCAATTATCTAAATTATATTTTTTGTTGGTTGCACGAGACTCCGGTGGGAGGACCGATTTTGTCTCTTCTGGAGGCATGGCAGACCATCACCGAAGACCGATGGGTTTTGTCTCTTGCTCGGGTGGGCTTCCGCTTGGCCCTACTCCACCCTTCAACCCTCCCTTCCAGCAGACCGGGACGCCCTCCCTCAGAGCTGAGGTACAAAAACTTCTAGACCTCTGAGCGGTGGAGCCTGTTCCCCTCCCCCCTCCCCCCCAGGGAGCAAGGGGAGGGCTACTACTCCCGTCAGTTCAGTGCCAAAACCCAACCAGTCTGGCTTGCGCACTATCCTCCATCTTTCCCAGTTCAGTCTATCTCTTCACCAAGAGAAATTCAAGATGATCATGCCATGCCAAATACATTCCTCTCTTCGGAAGGGCGATTGGTTCAATGTGGTAGACCTCCAGGATGCATACATGCACATTCTGATTTGGAGCCTGCATCAGTGATATCTGCGCTTCTCCGTGGGATTGGAACACTTCCAGTTTCGAGTGCTCCCTTTTGGTCTCAGCTCGGCACTGCGTGTCTTTACGAAGATATCGGTTATTGCATCATTCCTCAGACTGCAGGGAGTTCATGTATAGCCATACTTCTCCAGCATGGGGTCTGGCATGGATTCACATGCTCATGAATATTCCCCGTCGTCAGGCTGGGAATCCTCGGTAAAGAAAAAATCAGTATCCGTTTTGTTTCTGATCTGTCTTTCTTAGTAATAACCAATCACTGGTCTCTGGGGTCATACTGCCCCCAGCCAATGACTGCCCTCTCCCTAAGCCCCGCCCCTGGCAGCCATCCTCAGATTTTTACTGCACGTTCAAGTGTTGGGAGTCCTCGTGCTATAGCTCTCGAGCTTTTACTGCGTTTTTCGCTTTTTCTAGGAGTTTAATCTCTTTTTTTCAGTCAATCGAGCCTCCGGCTCCACCGTTTCTACTTCCGATCAACGGGGACCCGTTTCGGAATTTTCTACGCCTCTCAAGGGTGAAGTATTCGTCGAGCTACGTTTCTTGGAGGATTCCAGAAATCTGAGGCCTACCTCGTGGACATGGCCCAGGGAAGCTCGACACCGGGATCCAAGCTGTTCAGGAACTGCCCTGGATGCGGATTACAGAATGTTTTCAAGGAGGATGAGCATTCGAGAGGTCTCTACTGCCTTCAGGAAGACAAGACGCACGTGGAAAAGGACTGTGCGTTTTGCAAGATCGGAACGGACCATGAGGGATCGCCTGCTGGCTAGAGAAGGGCCCAGCAGGTGAGAAGAAGAAGTCTGAGCGGTCTGCTAAGTCCTGTGAGGGCACCCCGGCGACGGGGGCCCAACAGAAGGCACCACGAGTCTGGGAGCGCCAAAGGGTCGGGCTCCTCGGCTGCCAGGCAGGGCGCACGTTCAGACACAATCAACCACGAGCCAACGCTCTGGCTTGGAGAAGAGAAAATCCGAGAACCCGGCAAAGCTTCTGGAGAGGCCCCGGTCGATCTCTAAGGTATCGGCCGAGGGGGAGAGAGGCGGTGACCCCTCCCCCAAGGTGAAGGCCTCAAGCACGCCCAAGGTGGTGAAGCCTTTGATTCACCCAGAGAAGGCCTATATCGAGGGAGCCGCGACGGCCTTGGCGAAGCTTGGGTAGGCTAACCCAGTGGAGGCGACATCAGGGCCCAGAGTTTCCCTGCCGCCACGGAGGGAATCTTCTTTTCAGCTCATCGATAAGACCCCCGTGAAGACCCCGGTGGAAAAAGAAGGGGTGGGGGGGGGCGGTGGCCATCACAGACACGGATACAGCCTCTGAGGAGGAGCTTGTTGAAGTCGTGAAGGGCCTCAACAAGAGTTTCGAGGAGGTCCGGTCCCACAGGGGGAACCCCGAGTAGGCGGGCGAAGAGAGCGACAGTGGCGCCGAGGAGAATCCCGTGGAGGAGGAGCAACCATTGCGCCCGTCGCAGCCAGTGCCCGAGCCTCAGGACAACTCGGTGGCCATCTTGAGAGCAATCCAAACCTTATGCACGGAGATAAGGACGAGATTGCCCATCACCCCAACGGACGACCCAGCAGACCCGGGCCCGTCGGGAAGCCCTCCAAACAAGCAGAGGACAGTTAATTTCTCCCCCCCCACTCCCGCCTTTCCAGCCCTCGCGGCCCACTCAGCCTTCATCTCCTTCCCCTGTTCCAAGGGATGACACAGGAACGGATACGGCCACAACGGATGACGATGGTGGTGACGACGGGATGGGGCTTCCATCACCACTCCCTCGGGCCTCACCGCCCGACGAAATTGGCTCTTTCCATGCCATGATTGCCAGGGCATACAAGCTTTTCCAGCTCTGCCCCAAAGAACAGAAGAAGGAAGGCTTCCTCTATCAGCGGCACAAGGCCAAGAGGAACACGGTCCTAGCGGTACCATTGATTGACGATATCTGGGAGGAGGGACTTGCTCTCCTGAAGAACCCATCCACGCCGCCTGCCAAGAGGGATCGGTACGAGAAGAAGTACCGGGTCCCTGATTCCGCCCCTTTGTGCCTTAGGGCACAGTCAACCCCGGATTCGGTCGTCTCGGCAGCGGCCAAGAAGAAGGCGGCGGGGGCTTCATCCTCAACTTCGACCTCCCCACCTGACGGCGAGGGAAAGAAGCTGGACGCCATGGACCTGGAGGATGCTTACTTCCACATCCCCATTCTAAAAGGACACCGAAAGTTTCTCAGATTCGTAGTCCAAGGACGGCACTACCAATTCAAGGCCCTACCATTCAGGCTGAAGTCGGGACCCAGGGTGTTTACCAAGTGCCTCACGCAAGTGGCGGCGTGGCTGCGCCTGCGGGGGATCCACGTCTCCCCCTACCTGGACGACTGGCTCATCCGTGCAAGGTCAAGAGAACTCGCCGTCGAACACACGGGGTAGACCGTCCAACTTCTCAGGGATCTGGGATTCTCCATCAACTACTTGAAATCCCACCTGGTCCCGTTGCCGGTCGCACTGTTTCTGGGAGCCAAGCTCGATACAGTGGCGTGATTGGCCTCACCGTCGGAGTAGAGGACGAGCTCCATCTTGGGCAAGGTGCAGCGCCTTCTGGCCACGGACGTGGCCAGGGTGAGATCCATCAATACTCCTACGTCCCGTCCCCTTTCCTCCATACTTATGGGACATCTCTCCGTCCTCTGGGACGGGACCGGAGCACTTTGTAAAAAGCATCTAAAAAATGTTTTTAAAAATGTGTCCTTCCTCTCTTTCTGCGCGGGGCCCGGCACGCAGCCCTAACCCCGCCCACCTTGGCTCCGCATCGCCCATCAGTCCTTTTCTCCGCTCGTTCGGGACTGGACGCACTTGCATCCTCTGAAGATTTTCTTCCCTTTTTTCCTCTGTGGCTCTCGCTAGCGAACGTGTACTAGTCTGTCTGTGTCGCTCAAACTAGACTTTCCAGATTGTTCATCGTGTCACTGTCGTTCCGCGAGGGCGGATCCCCATCCTCTTTGTTTAGAGTGCTTGGGTCCGGATCACCGTTGGGACTCCGGTTTTTACTGCGACTCCCTTTCGGTCCGGGCACTTCAGCGTCGGTTGGAGCGGTGGGAGGAGGTGTTCCGACGAACTCCTCCTTCACATTTTCAGGCGTTCGACGAGAAGAAAAAACGCCCAGTAAGTTCTTTACTTTTCAGAGCACCTCAGCCGGGGGATACCTTTCCAGGTTCCTCTCGGGCCGGGAGGCGCGTTGATCACTCTGTCACCAGGGTTCGCCCTGAGGTGTCCGTTGGGCCTAATAATTGTACCAGAGTTTTCTCCGAGGGTCTCCGTAAGGGGCCTGTGGATACCGGAGCACGCTCCGAGGCCCCTCCTGTGGGGGCTGTTTGTAGACCCAGTTCTACTGAATCGTGGGATACCGGAGCTCGCTCTGAGGCCTCTGTCGGCCTCCCTCAAAAAATAAGACCGGGGTGCGCCCCGAGTCCTTGGTGTGGGGCTTGCTGTTACCAAACTGATGTTCGAGGCCCGTGTGGATAAGGTTGTCACCGGACGTGGGTCTGAGGTCCCTCTTTCAGAGGCTAAAGTTACCAACATTTCTGAGAGGCCTGACAAGGCCTTACCGGTGAAGGCTGTTTCTCAACGTTCCCGCTCTTGCGGCGACACCAGATTTGTTGAGGGGGCAAAAAAGGAAAGTTCTTCTTGTCCCGTCAGTGCCGAGGTCCTTCCTGGGAAGGCTGATTTGGCGGTTGGTATGTCGCAGAAACATTCCAGGCCTCATTGTACCGGCTCTGCTGAGGTTCCTTATGTTAAGGCTAAAGTTAAGACCCCTGATCCATCGATGGGGACCCCTGCCTCACGTGCCACAGTTCCCCTCGGGCGATGACAAAATGGTGCCCGTTCCCGCCACGACCGCGGCAGCCATTTTGGGTGCTACCCCTACAACTACGCCATCGGCCTCGGGTGTAGGGCTTGGTCCCTTGTGCACATCCTTATCGGCCAGTTTACGATTGGAATGCCTGGATGCCTCTTCCGCACAATGTTTCATTGCCTGCTGGGTCGGCACCTTCGATTTATGTGGATACGTCGGTGGAGGGGCCTGTGTGGCACTCTTCCCCGTTAAGTCCTGGATTTGTCCACCTCGTGAGAGGCCTCCTCAGGTTCTGAAACAGTCCCCGGAGGAGGCCTTTTTCGGTACATTTCAAACGTTAATGCGTACCGACCCCATGAGGGAGTATTTCAAAGTGCTTTTTAGGGAGATATGTCCGCCTGTGCCTCCGGCTCCACCCGTTCCTCCAGTGGTTCTGCCGGCTCCTCCCTTGCCTGCGGTGCCTCCCCCGACTCTTCCGCCTTTGCCTCCGTTGTCCCTTGTGGACAAGGCAGCGCCCGACACGGTTCAGCAGGATCCTGACCTGTCGGATAACGCGCAGGGCGATCAGGACAACGAGGACATGCCCCGCTCTATTAGAGCTTTTCATGACCGGGTACTGGACATGGTGTGCTTCTTAGATGTTCCGGTGCCCGAGGCACCCGCTCCGCAGGAGGGTGTGCTTTCTGGGGCGTTCACCCTGTCTCCTTCGGAGCGTACCGGCCTGTTCTTGCAGGAGGACGTTCTGGCCAAGGTCTGCAGGGTCTGGATAAAGCCACACTCTGGACTTTTTGTCAATAAGAAAATTGACGCGAGATACAGGCTGCATTCTTCGGAAGAGGTGGCTCTGTCGTCTTGTCCGCCCCCCCTCCTCCACTATGGTGGCTGCGGCCACTTTGCAATCCAGGCCTGCAGCATCCTCTTTCACGACGGCTACTCAGGTTCTGGGAAAGGAGGACAAGCTCCTTGACTCCCTTGGGAGGAAAATCTTTGCCAACTCTGCTTTGCAGCTCAGGCAGGCCAACACCGAACTGGTGTTAGTGGGAGCTAATATGCAGATGTGGAAAGGTCTGTCAGAGTTTGAGGAGTTCATCCCGGTCGAGAAGCTGGAAGACTTTAAAGCGGGTTTATCTGACGCCAGGCTCTTGGCCCAGGATCTCCTGGAGGCTGCAGCTCATCACGTAGATACCTCGGCTCGGGGCCTTATGCTGGGGGTTGATATCTCACGGCAGGCGTGGTTGCATGCAACTAAATTCTCAAAAGAAGTGAACGACAAGGTGTTGGACCTTCCGTTCGATGGGAAGGAGCTCTTTCATTCTACAACAGATGTAGAGCTCACCAAGACAAAGGATATCACTGAGACAGCTAGGTCCTTGTCGGTCCTTGTTGAGACTCCCTTCAAAACCCAGAGACCGTTGTCGCAAAGTCGACCTTCCTCTGGCTTTAGGGGCTTCCTCGACTGAAAATCTTGCAGAGTGGATACCCCTGCGGGGAACAACTGCCTTAGGCAACAACGGACTCGGTTTTTCTCCCGCTCCTCAGCCACCTCCTAAGGTTCAGGTGGCAACACCACTGATAAACCTACTAAATGAGGGTTCTCCGCGCTCGTACGAGACCCCGGTGAGAGGACGCATTGCGTCTCATTGGGAGGCGTGGCAGACCATCACAGAAGACGGATTGGTCTTGTCAGTTGCTTGGGCGGGCTTCCGCTTACCACTACCCCCTACCCCACCCGTCAACCCTCCTTTTCAGCTATCGGGCTCGTCCTCCCTCAAAGCCGAGGTTCACAAACTTCTGGACCTCAGAGCAGTGGCTCTTTACGGTGTCCAAACCCAACCAGGCTGGCCTGCGCACCATCCTAGACCTTTCCCAGTTCAATCATTTTCTACCCCCAGAGAAATTCAAGCTGATCACGCCCAGCCAGATTCGGTCCTCCTTGCAGATGGTCGATTGGCTCAGTGTGTTGGATCTTCAGGATGCGTACATGCATATTCTGATTTGGAACCCACACAGGCGATATCTCCGTTTCTCTCTGGGAGAGGAGCACTTCCAGTTTCGAGTGCTTCCTTTTGGCCTCAGCTTGGCGCCACGTGTCTTCACGAAGATGTCGGTGATTGCGGCCTATCTTTGTCTCCAGGGTATCCATTTGTATCCATATTTGGGCGACTGGCTCTTACGCAGCTCTTGTCCGCTGGCAGCAGCGGGCAATCTCCAGTCTCTCCTTCAGCTCCTGTTCCATCTTGGGCTGTCGGTGAACTGGCAGAAATCTTCCATGACTGTCTCGCAGGACCTGATTTTCCTGGGTTTTCGCTGGAACACGATCGACTGCAGAGTGTACCTGACCGGGTACAGAATGGCGGATCTGTTAACCACATGTCAGATGTTTGCGCAGTCGGAGAGCATGTCGGCCTGGTGGTTTCAGAGGCTTCTGTGCCTCATGGCCTCGTGTGTGCTGGCTCTTCCGTTTGCTCGTCTCAAGATGAGACGGACCCTGATGGCTCTTCGGAGTTCTTGGCGTCAGGCTGTTGACCCGGATTCCAAGCTGATAATAATTCCGGCTTCCATGAGAGTGGACCTAGAATGGTGGTCATCTCTCAGCAACCTGTCGGTGGGTGCGGGGTTTCAGGACCCTGCTCCTATGGTTACGATCACGACGGACTCCTCCCTCCTGGGGTGGGGTGCGACGTTAGATCTTCTACAGGTCTCGGACCTCTGGCCGCCTCAGGACAAGCTCCTTCACATAAATCTGGAGCTTCTGGCGATCTTCGTAGCGCTCAGGGCGTTCAGACCGATCATTGGCAACAAGGTGGTCCGCATACGTACGGACAATGTGGTGTCGACGCATTACATCAACAAGCAAGGGGGAACGAAGTCCGCCCCCCCCCGTACCCTCCACCCTGTCGTGGACTTGTCCATCCAGATTTGGGAGTGGGCCGTGCTTCATGGTGTCTGGCTGCTTGCAGTGCACATCCCGGCCCAGCTAAATGTTACAGCGGATGCCCTCAGCCGGCAGACAGTGGTCAGCTACGAGTGGGAGTTGAAGGCGGAGGTCCTCTCGGGGATCTTCTTGCGTTGGGGCACACTGGAGGTGGATCTCTTCGCTACGTCGGTGAACAAGAAGCTTCCTCGGTATGCCTCCAGAGGAGGGCTGGGAGCCTCCTCTCTGGGGGATGCTCTCGAGATTCCATGGCACACCAAGAGAGCTTATGCCTTCCTGCCTCTGCCTCTAGTCCATCAAGCAATTTGGAAGCTGAAGAACTCTGTGAACTGTTCCCTTCTACTCGTAGCCCCCTGGTGGCCGGCCAGGTTTTGGTTCTCAGAACTTCAACACCTGTCGGTGTATCCGCCGATCAGGTTACCAGTGATCTTCATCAAGGGGAACAGCAGATGTGGCACCCCCTCCCCACAATCGCTCAGCTTGGCGGCATGGTGCCTGAGTTCAGGTCTAATTTGTCTACGGATAACATGCGTATTATCCAGGCAGCCAGGAAACCCTCGACCAGATCCCAATACAGGAGTAAATGGCTTAGGTTCTGTCATTGGTGTTTGGGGAAGCAGTTGGACCCAAGGGTGGCTACGATGGACACTGTGCTGTCCTTCGTGTCCTCCCTAGCAGAGTCGGGTGTTCACGTTCTGTCATGCAGAACCTACCTTTCAGCGGTCTCCGCTTATCTTTCTACAGACCAATGTTCCTACTCTCTGACTACCAGTACTACCCAGTGGTTAAGAGGTATTTTGCAGGCTTGACACGCCTCTACCCTCCAGTTCATAGTCCGCACCCACCGTGGGACCTAAATGTAGTCCTGACGGTGCTGTGCCATAAGCCTTTTGAACCCCTGACCACAGTGGACCTCACGTACCTATCCTGGAAAGTGTCCTTTCTGGTCGCCATTACCTCAGCAAGGCGGGTGAGTGAGCTCCAGGCCTTGTCAGTGGAGCATCCCTTCTTGTCTTTCACAAGGACAAGGTAGTCCTACGGACAAACCCTGCCTTTCTACCGAAGGTGGTAAATGAAATCCATCTGAATCAGTCGATCTCCCTCTTTTTTCCAAACCCTACCTCGGAGGCAGAAAGGGTTCTGCACTGTCTCGATGTCAGAAGGGCTCTTAAGTTCTACCTTGACAGGACTTCCGAGCATAGGAGTTATTCTCAACTTTTTGTGACTTTCGGTAACCCTCATGATAAGCAGGCATCTAAGGCGACTATTTCTCGGTGGATCGCCGCCTGCATTACGGAGTCTTTCACCGTCCAAGGGCTGAAACCTCCTAAGGGCATTCATGCACACCTGGTGTGGGGCAAGGCAGTTGCGGTTGCTTTTCAGAAATATGTCCCCTGGGAGTCCATCGCTAGGGCAGCTACTTGGGCCTCCACATCCGCTTTTTGTAAGCATTATTGTCTTGACGTAAGTTCGAGAGCTGATGCTCAGTTTGGCCAGGCTGTGCTGAAGAACCTTTTTCAGTAAGTGGTATTTCCATCCACCCGTAGTTACTTTTAGGAGTGCTTGGGGAATCTTCCATAAATATGGAGGAATGGGGACGGGACGTAGGAGTATAGCCAGGTTACTCACCGTAGTGACCACCTTACTCTTAGTCCATAGTCCCCTTTCCTCCATACGCCGCACGCCGTCCCCTCTAATACGGTTCCTCTGTTATTGCTAATAGGTCTCTGACCTGGCGATAGAAAAGGACTGATGGGCGATGCGTGGGGCGGAGCCAAGGTGGGCAGGGTTACGGCCGCGTGCTGGCCCCGCGCAGAAAGAGAGGAAGGACACATTTTTGAAAACATTTTTTGGATGCTTTTTACAAAGTGCTCCGGTCCCGTCCCACAGGACGGAGAGATGTCCCATAAGTATGGAGGAAAGGGGACTATGGACTATGGACTAGGAGTAAGTTGGTCACTACGGTGTGTAACCTGGTTAGTCCCTGCTCAGAATGATGTCCTCTTGCATCTACCTAGTGCGCCTGTGCAGGCTAAGGATGCGTCCTCTACAAGAGTTCCTCGATGCCCGTTGGATACAAGCGACGGGCAACTTCAAAGACAGGATCCCGCTCAACAAGGTTTTTTGCCAAGCAATTTGATGGTGGGGCACCCGCGCGCATCTCGCGGCTGACAAGGACTTTCAGACCCCGGTACATCAGAAGGCAGTGATGACGGACGCCTCCCTGGAGGCATGGGGAGCGCACACCAGAGATCTGCATGTGAGATATGCGATAGGCCTTTGGCTCCCGGAGGAGAGGTCACTTGACATCAAAATCCTGGAACTCCGAGCAGTGTTCTGGGCCCTCAGGTCATTTCTCCCGTCCCTCAAGGGCAAGGTGGTGAGGATCTTCACCGACAACACCACCACAATGTTCTACATCCTGAAGCAGGGGGGCACCACATCCCCAGCCCTGTCCAAGGAGGCCCAGGATCTGTGGCACTGGGCCGTCGCCCAGGGGATGTTTCTGGTTCCCTTCCATGTAGCAGGAATAAAGAACGTCGTTGCTGACTCGCTCAGCAGGGAGCTGCGCTCGTGCCACGAGTGGGAGCTGCGCCTGGATCAAGTGGATAGGCTTTTCCAACGATGGGGCAAACCCCAGATCGACCTGTTTGCGACGGCGGCAAACTCCAAGTGCCAGAGGTTCCCCCAGCCCAGGAGCATGGGCGATGCTTTCTCGTTCCCCTGTGACGAACTGTTCCTCTATGCGTTCCCGCCGTTGCTGCTCCGAATCATCAACCAACTCAAGAGGTCCCGGTGCGACAAGCTTGTCGCACCGGTGTGGCCGAGACGGATCTGGTTCCTGGACCTTCTGGACTTGTCAGCGTCCCCCCCAGTCAGACTGTCGTCCATCACGACCCGGAGTCGCTGAACTTGCAGGCCTGGCTCCTGCAGCACTAGAGTTTGGAGGGTACGATATCCCGGTGGATTGCAAGGAGGTTCTTTCGAAGGCCAGGGCGTCCTCAACTCTAAAATGCTACGGACACAAGTGGAAGAGGTTCTCTGTCTGGTGCCGTGCACAGAAGATTAACCCTCTTCGAATTACGGCCCCCCAAGTGCTGCCGTACCTGCTGTCGCTGGCCAAGGCAGGGCTAGCTCACGCTTCCATCAAGATCCATCTGGCAGAGATTTCCCGTTACACCAGAACTACGGGACTGGCGTCCCTGTGGTCTCATCGCCTGGTGAAGGAATTTATGAAGGGGCTGTTCCGATCATTCCTGCTGGTGAAGGCTCCGGACCCGGCGTGGGAGCTCAACGTGGTGCTGACCAGGCTCATGGGGCCGCCATTCGAGCCTCTGCATTCGAAACTGTTGAAATTTCTGTCATGGAAAACAGCGTTCTTAGTGGCCATCACCTCTGCACGACGAGTGGGAGAGATCCAGGCCCTATCCTGCAAGCCTCCATACTTTACTTTCCACGAGACGAGGGTGGTGCTGAGGACGCCCCCCTCCTTCATGCCTAAGGTGCTGTCGGACTTCCACCTCAACGATACCTTGGTGTTGCCAGTTTTCTTCCCTTCGTCACCGGCCGAGAGGATTTTTCACTTGCTAGATGTAGCTAGAGCGCTGAAGTTCTACGTGGACCGCACAAAGAGTTTTCGGAAGACATCCCAGCTTTTTGTGAACTTTGGACCTGTGAATCGAAGGAAGGCCCTTTCGAAGTCTTCCATTTCCAGATGGCTTTGCGGCTGCATCATGCACTGTCATCGGTTGGCAAACCGACCGTTTCCCGGCTGTCTGAGAGCCCATTCGACCAGATCGATCGCTGCTACTACAGCGTTCTTGTCTGGTGTGCCCCTGCTGGACATCTGCGGGGCTGCTACGTGGAGGTCGACGCACACCTTCATGAAATTTTACTGCGTCGACTGGGATTCCAGGGAGGAGTCCAGAGTCGGCCAGGCAGTGCTGCGCAACCTGTCCGCCTGAAGGTGGGCCTGGTGAGGAGGTAAGAGTTGCTTAATGTTGAGTTGATGAAATGCTTAATGTTGAGCCTTGCCACCTCCCGTGGTTGTGCATGTGTATACTGCTATGTATTCTTATATTCATGAGCATGTGAATCCATGCTAGACCCCATGCTGGAGAAGGAACAAGTTACTTACCTGTAACTGTTATTCTCCAGCATGGGTCTGGCATGGATTCACATGCGAACCCTGCCACCTACCCCTCTGCGGCTCTTCACTTGGTCATACTGCCACTTTACATGCTACCAAATCTGAGGATGGCTGCCAGGGGCGGGGGCTTAGGGAGAGGGCAGTCATTGGCTGGGGGCAGTACGACCCAAAGACCAGTGATTGGTTATTACTAAGAAAGACAGATCAGAAACAAAACTGATACTGATTTTTTTTCTTTACCGAGGATTCCCAGCCTGACGAAGGGGAATATTCATGAGCATGTGAATCCATGCCAGACCCATGCTGGAGAACAACAGTTGCAGGTAAGTAACTTGTTCCTTGGATGATTGGCTCCTGCGCAGTCTGTGCCCACAGACAGTTACGACCAATCTCCAGTCACTCCTTCAGCTCCTGTTCCATCTTGGGCTGTCGGTCAACTGGCAGAAATCGTCCATGATGGTGTCTCGAGACCTGATCTTTCTGGGTTTCCGTTGGGATTCTGTCAGTACCAGAGTGTTCCTAACAATGGACAGGATTGCAGACCTGTCGACCACGTGCCAAATCTTACTCCGGTCTTCTCACATGATGGCTTGGTGGTTCCAGAGACTTCTGGGACTCGTGGCTTCTGGCGTGTTGGCTCTACCTCTTGCATGCCTGAAGGTGTGGTGCACTCGGCTAGCTCTTCGAGCTGCTGGTCCCAGGCTTCGGATCCAGATTCCAAGATGATTCCAGTTCCATCCTGCATGATGGCGGATCTACAATGGTGGTATTCCGCCAAAAACCTTTCAGTGGGGACCTCCTTCCAGGAGCCTTGCCCGCAAGTAACAGTCACTATAGACTCCTCCCTTCTGGGGTGGGGAGCAAAGCTACATCACCTCGAGGTGTTCGATTTGTGTAGGCCTCAAAGGCAGTTCCATAAAAAGTACCTGGAACTCGTTGCTGTGTTCTTGGCAGTCAAAACTTTTCGACTATCGGCAACAGTGTAGTCTGTGTTCGCACGGACAATTCTGTTGTAATGTTTAACATCAGCAAGCACTAAATCTCCTCCCCCCCCCTATGGATCTGGCTATATAGATTTGGGACTGGGCCATCCAGCACAATGTTTGGCTCCAGGCGGTGCACATCCCGGGTCACATCAATGTGGCCGCAGAGTCACTCAGTCGGCAGCCAATTACGAGTGGGAAATGAACAGCAAAGTCCTCTAATATTTTGCTTCAATGGGGCACCCCAGAGGTGGACCTCTTTGCAACTTCTTCAAACAAGAAACAACCTCTTTATGCGTCCAGGGAAGGGCTCGGAGTGTCAAATCCCTGGGGATGGGGGGGCGCCCTCGAGGTTCCGTGGGACAAAATGAAAGCTTATGCTTTTCCTCCATTGCCTCTGATTCACTGGTCGCTCTGCAAGCTCAGGAGCACATCGGACTGCACTCTCCTGTTCATGGCTCCCTGGTGGCCAGCCAGGTTCTGGTTTTCAGAACGAAAGCATCTGATGGTACTCCCCCACCCCATTCAGATTGCTGCAGATTCCCAACCTTCTTCACCAGAGAAATCAGATGTGGCACCCCTCCCCACAATCGCTCAGCTTGGCGGCCTGGTGCCCGAGTTCAGATCTTTAGCACAGTTTAATCTGCCTGAAGACCATATGCGCATAATCCAAGCGGCCAGGAAGCCTTCCACGAGGGCTCAGTACAGGAGCAAATGGCACTGTTTTTGCCATTGATGTTTAGCTAACCAGCTCGATCCCAGGTATGCTTCGGTTGACACCGTTCTCTTTTGTGTCTCATCTGGCAGCTTCTGGAATTCATGTCCTGTCATGCAGGACTTGCTTATCGGCTCTTGCGGCCTACCTGTCCACGGAGAGCTGTTAATTTTCATTGACTAATCCAGTCATTAAAAGACATTTTGCGGGGCTTCTTCATCTCTTCCCGCCAGTGCGCACCCCTCATCCCAAATGAGATTTGAATGTGGTCTTTACCGCATTATGCCATAAGCCATTTGAACTCATAGCCACTAGCTATCTTAAATGCCTTTCTTGCAAGGTTGCCTTTCTGATCGCAGTAACATCGGCGAGGCGAGTAAGTGAGCCTCAAGCACTTTACACAGGGATAAGGTTGTGCTTCGCACTCATCTTTCCTGTCTGCCTAGGTGGTTACCGATTTTTCATTTGAACCAATCGATCTCCTTACCTGTCTTTTTTTCTAACCCAGCATTCGAGGGGATTGTGTCCTCTGACTCCTTCTACATCTTTGACATTGACGTGTTCGCTTCAAAATCTCGACGCGCCTCGGTTCTCTTTTGTTGAATCGTCTTCTATGCCGAAGTCGGGCTTCAAGAAGTGTCGGGACTGTGGTTCCAAGATGTCGCTTACGGACCCACACGACATCTGCCTCTGGTGCCTCGGTGAGAGCCACGCCACTGATGACTGCGACGAATGCCAGTCTTTGATGTCGAAGGCCTTGCGGGAGCAGAAGAAGCTGCTGTCGGTATGTAGGGTTTCCAAACCCCGTAAGTTGAAATCCGCTGGACTTTTGACCGACTATTCGAGGGGCGACTCTCCACGTCAGTGTAAGTCCAGGCGGTCTCGTTCTAGGAGTGGGTCCCGCCATTCCTCAGCCTCGGTCACCTTCCCTGTCCTCGTCGGAGGACTCCGCCAGACGGCGTGTGGCTTTTCCCACAAAACACTCATCGCCGGCCGAATGGGATGAATTCCGCCTGCAGATGATGGCGGTTTTCGAATCGCACGGCACCGTTCCGTCCGCGCCTTCGAGTGAAGCCGGCAGGGAACGCGCTAGAGCCACCGCTTGCCTGCCTTCAGGCTCGGGTGGTCCGCACAGTCATCGGGAACCGTCGAGCTCCCGATCGGACAAGGATGATCACCACCATGCCCGCTCCATGTCCCGGTCCTCGAGGCCGTTGGAGCTTGTGATGCCTTCAAAGAATGCATCAACGCCGTCGGCGACATGTCCGTCGAGGGACTTGATCGAGGCTCCGGCTCCGAGAAAGTCGTCAACGCCATCGGCGCCGATGCCGTCGAAGGACCCGCTCGGTGCTGTGGCCTTGAAGCTGTTGAAGTCGTCGGCGCCTCGGTCGATGTCGCCGCCACTCCCATCTGCGCCCTCGACCCTTTTGAGGAAAAGTTGCCGGAGGTGCCCAGGAGAGCTGTGGAAGCTCAGAAAGGCGCTCAGCAAGTCTGTGTGGCCAATATTTGACACATTCTCTGTTCCTCCTCCCAGGGTGGACTTGTTCCAACCCTTGGAGTATATTTCAGAGGTAGAGGAAGGGTCTATTGAAGTGGGGGGGTTGTACCTCCTGAGATTCCTGATGACCTGTTGTCTGGTCATGGCCAATTGGAAGACCTTCGTCAATCTTTACATGATGCAAGTGGTCTTGATACCTCCCCGGAGGTTGAGTTTTCTTCTCGGGGTATGGCTTTAAAGGCAGCCAACTCAGTTTGTGCCCTTGCAAGATTCACGCACGCTCTGTGGAATTGTGTCATTGGCGGCTGAACATATTCCCGAAGGGGAGGTACGGGATGGTTTACTTGACCTCATGTGTGAAACCGTTCAGTCGGGTCTGGACGTGGCAGACTGTGTCAGCCAGTCCATGGTGGCGAGCACAGTGATGCGCAGATTTGCGTGATTGCGGAAGTCTGGGTTTGCTAAGGATGTATAGTCCCGGCTTCTCAACATGCCCTTTGATGGTGTCCATCTTTTTGGCAGCAAGTCTGACGAGAGCCTTGAGCGGTTGCAGACCTACAAAGCTGCAGCGAAGTCCTTGAGTGCAGCAGTGCGTCAATCTCCGGCTTTTCGGCCTAGGGGACAGCAACGGAGGGGAGGCTCCTTTCGATACTACTCTTCCTTTGGTAGATCGAGGGGAGCTGCCTGTCAAAGGGGCCACCGTAGGAGTACCAGAGGTGGAAAGCATGGTACTCGAGGTGCCAAAGCCGCTCGGGCAGTTGCCTCCTTGCCTTCTGGCACTGCTGCTCCCACTCAGTCATGAGGCCATGTGCCATGCTTCGCCGTTTGGGGGGAAGGCTGGCGCAGCATCTTGTAGAATGGCGTGCCATTACTTCAGATGTGTGGGTTCTGGAGATCATAGCCCACGACTACTGTCTTCCTTTCCGGCAGAGGCCTCACCACAATCCACCGGGGAAGCTCTTTGAAGCGTCCGGATCCGCTCATTGCGCAGGAAATCCTATCCCTGCTAGAGAAAGGTGCCATAGAACTGGTACCTGTAGCGGAGCAGAACAAGGGATGGTATTCCTCATATTTTTTAATCCCAAACAAAGAAACGGGATTGAGACCCATCATGGACTTGCGTGGTTTGAACAAGCTCCTCAGGAAGGACAAGTTCAAGATGGTTACTCTTTTTCAAGTCCTCCAGGCCCTTCAACTTCAGGATTGGTTGGTGTCTCTCAACCTCAAGGATGCTTACTTTCATGTGCCGATTCATTCCAGCAATAGGAAGTACCTAAGGTTCGCAGTTGGCGACTCACATTTTCAAGTTTCGGGTCCTGCCGCTCGGATTGTCTGCTGCCCCGAGGGTCTTCACCAAGCTGCTGATGATGATGATGATGGTGGTGGTGGTGGCAGCGCATCTCAGGAAAGGGGGGGATTCACGTCTACCCCTACCTGGACAATTGGTTGACCAGGCGCGCTCTCCCGAGCAAGTCCTGGATTATCTGTATGTCACCTGCCACTCCCTTCACAAGCTGGGCTTCTCCCTCAACTTAAAGAAGTCTCATGTGACACCTACCCAGCGGCTCCAGTACATCTGGGCAGTGCTAGACACATCCCTGGGGCAGTGTTCGCCTCCCCAGATGAGGGCTCACCACATTCTGCAGATGGTGGACAAATTTCAACGTGCCCAGAGTCTCCCGGCGTTCGAGTTCTTGAGATTGCTCGGCCTCATGGCATCCTGCATTTTACTGGTGCCAGAGGCCAGGCTGCGGATGAGATCTCTGCAGTGGGCACTCAAGATGCAGTGGTCACAGCTCTCCAGCAGTATGCCGGACCCTGCTCAGATTCCACCCTCGGTCCCCCAGGACCTTCTGTGGTGGACCGTCAAAGGAAATCTGTTCAAAGGGGCTCCATTTTGGCAACCATGGCCAGAGGTGACGATCGTGACTGACGCATCCCTCACGGGTTGGGGAGCTCATGCCAACAAGCTGACAGCCAGCGGTCGTCTGTCTCCGTCGGAGTCCAGACTCCACATCAATCTGTTAGAGCTACGGGCTGTCAGGCTAGCCCTGACGGCTTTTCTGCCGTCTGTGCGGGGGAAGAAATGTCCCGATTATGACAGACAATAGTGACCATGCACTACCTCAACAAAAATGCGGGGGCGGGGTCACTCCCACTGTGCAGAGAGGCGATGCAGCTCTGGTTCTGGGCCATCGAGCAGGAAATTTCGATCTCAGCAGTTCATCTGGCCGGAGATGAAATCGCGGCGGCGGACGCTCTGAGCAGGCAGAGCATGGTCTTTCACGAGTGGGAGCTGGCTCAGAGTTCTTTTAGAGATCTTCGCCCTTTGGGGAACCCCATAAGTGGATCTCTTCACCACCAGTGTTAGGAAACATTTCTTAATTGTAGGTAATTTCCCTTCCATGTGGCAACACCTAAACTTTTTGCTGTTGTTTTACACCGTGATCTAGACTTTGCCAGAGAAGTGCAGCCTTCTGCCGCACTCCTCTGCGCTCCATTCTTACGGGGAAACTGACATGCCCTTAAGACAGTCAGTACCGGGAAACGTTGTTTTCCGTATTTCTTTTATCATGTTGCAGCTTTTGCGCAACATGACACGAGGGCATTGTAAGCTAAGTTACTGCTCTCCTGGGTCTCTAGTCACTCTACAGGCCCTAGACACTCTCTTTGGATTGTTAACGAACGGTGCAAGTGAATCACGGACAGGACTGGTGGCAGCGATCGTTTCTTTGTGTTTTGAGCTCCTTTTGGCTTTTTTTGCACGTTTCTCGCGCTTAGCCCAAAATGGTGGCCTGGCTTCCAAAATGGCCAGACCACAAGGCTCTTTGTCCTGCCCGCTGACCGTCTTGCCCCCTTCACCTTCCCTCAGGTCAAGCCAACCCGGGGCCTTCCTTATTTGGGCATGTACTTTCCCGCGAAACACAGATGCTTTTGCGGGCTTCTACAGGCCTTGTGTGTGCCTCCAGGATGTGGGCTGGCATGTCTGGTCCCAATACACATCCTAGGTGCCAGAGAGTCTAGTGTGTCGTGAATGCCTGGGACCACCATGGTGCGTGATAGGTCCACGTATGGTGTGAGTGTTTTCTGAGCAGATCTCCTATTGGGTCCCCCTCCGTTTTGGCGCGAAGGGAACCATGGATAAGAGGAGGCTGGAAACACCAGTAACATGTCGATTTCCTGAGTTCTCACGAACGAAGGAATACAGGAGCCAAGTATCCTGCAACTACAAGGCTGAACCGAGGAATCGCTAGTGACCCGCTGAAGGACTGCTCCTCTGCACTGCTGTCGCTCTGTGAAACCATTCTGCCTCTGATCGAACGACAAGGCCTGTACTGGTACTTCGACCCTTTGGAATAGTGGGAACAACTATTCTCGGCATCTTCATCTCCTGCACGTAAGCCTTCGGAAGCGTCTCTGGGCCATCCAGTGGACTGACCAGCCTACACAGGAGTCTTGCTCTGTTACCGCCGTCAGGTTGTGTTGTATTCCGAGTCCTTAGCACTCTCACACGATTCGTACACTTGGCATTCCCAGGTCTGAAGTGTGAAGTGTACATTGGGCTGAAATACACACGGCCGCTCCGTTGCCCTTCTGTGGTAACAATCTGTGCGGGTTCACTGCGTTTGGGACATCCTCAACTCTAACTTCTGCTGCCGCGGACGACGCCGAGACGTCCCCTGCTCGCATCTGAACCTGCCAGCACTGAAACGGACGCAGAGAAGCCTGGGTCTGCCTGCATCGGGGACCGTGAGTAGCAACGCTAGGAAGTGGTTCGTCCTCCTGCACTAGCCCGTAGCTCTTCCTCGCTGTTTTAAACAGCACACCTTTTTCGCACTCGCGCTCTTCTTCTGCCCGCAAGTGGAGGCCGCGCTTGAGCACCGGAGATCTATTCGCCCTCCTTTGTTCACCACTCTGAACTGCCTGACTTCCTTGAAGAGATTCCCCTTGGCCCATCGGCACCAGCGTGTGCAGGTACTTTTGAGCACAAGGCTCCACTCTTCGTAGGGCTCGGACTTCCTTCTAGTTAGGTGGCCTCTGAAGGCGAACTGGGTCTAAACGATTACTTGCACTGCCTGGTTTCCTCCCCATCTAGGTAGTCTGCATATTTTGTGCTTCTAACTCTTTAGACCCTTCGGTAATTGTATATATACTGTAATTGATTGTGATGTATTGGTTTACTTGAGTTTTATTGTGATTCTTTGCTATGGTCAATATTACAAAGGCCTTGTAATAAATGTGTCTATATTTTTAATATAACACCTGCTTGGAGTAATTTGTAAGTGTCCTTGCTTTGTGTGCTCATTGCAGGCTTTGTCACCCTCACCCCTCTTGAGACCTAGTCTTGACCGCCGCGATCGCTACCTTGATTGGTCTGGCTTGTCCAGAGGTTACCCTGTTCCAAGAAAGTAGGCTGGCCTTCTGAACCTCTGCGCCTCCGGGACAGAGTTCAGAAATCCGTCTTAACAAGTGTCAACCGGAAGTGCGAGAAATTCTGCTCGCAGGAATTTCCTCCAAGAGGATCCTTAGGGGACGCATTCGTGGTCCTTCCCACTGCTGTACGCATTCCCTCTAGTTCCTGTCATTCCGCAGGTGTTGCAGAGGTTGTGGAGGTTCGGTTCCCGGATGATCCTCATTGCTCTGGCATGAGTCAGGGGAATGTGGTACCCGGACCATCTAGACATGTCCATCTGCCCGCCATGTCGTCTTCCCTACCGAGGCAATCTCCTCTCACGGGAGAGGGGTCGAATTCTCGATCCAGAGGTCAAATCTCTCAGCCTTCATGCTTGGTATCTGAAAGGCTGAGATATAAGGATTGGGACCTCCCTGAAGACGTGATGGAGGTGTTGCTTTCGGCCAGAAGGCATGCAACGAAATCCCTGTACCGTTGCCGTTGGAAGAAGTTCTGCGACTTGTACGCAGGGTACAGAATGTGGATCCTTTCCAATGTTCCATTCCTTTGGTTTTCTTTTTTCCTTCTTTAGCCCAGAAGGGCCTGCAAGTAGGTACTATTAAGGGTTACCTGGCGGCGCTGTCAATATTTAAGCGCTCATCTGAGGAATGTTCTTATTTTAAAATCCCTTTGATTTCTCAGTTCCTAAAAGGGCTAACTCATGTGTTTCCAGTCTCCTTTCCAGGTGCCGGGATGGGATTGGAATTTGGTGTTAAGTTCCTAATGGGAGCTCGGTTTGAGCCCTTGCATTCTTGTCCATTGAGACTATTGTCCTTTAAAACTGTATTTTTAGTTGCGGTTACTTCCGCCCGCAGAGTGAGTGAGTTGCAGGCACTTTCCGCCAAACCACCCTTCACTGTTTTCCATAAGGACAGTGTTGTCCTTATGGTACGGCCTTCCTTACTTCCGAAGGTTGTGTCGGAATTCCATCTGAGCCAGAAGGTTATGCTTCCGGCATTCTATCCGCCTCCACATCCTTGTAAGGAAGAGGAGAGGCTCCATAGGTTGGATCCTAGGAGAGCTTTGAGTTTCTATCTCTCGCGGATGTCCCGGGTCAGAGTGGACGATCCAGCGTAAGCAATAAAGAGCAGAAGGCGTTTAGGTCAGGCTGTTTCCAAGCAGACCTTGTCTAGATGGATCATTTTGACGATCTCTGAATGTTATCGTTTGGCGGGAAAGGACCCTCCAGTAGGCTTACGGGCTCATTCTACTAGGGGTGTGGCTGCCTCCACGGCACTACAGAGGGGTGTTCCGATTCGCAATATTTGCCAAGCAGCCACATGGGCCTCTATCCATGGGCATGATTTGGCCTTTGGCAAGGCAGTCCTCTATTCTTCAATTTGATTGGGCATTCTAAAAATACTAAATTCTTTCCCCACCTCCTTACATTGGTACTGCTTTGGGAGTCTCAAAAAAGGTAGCAGGCGCTCCTCTCCAGAAAGAACATGGCATGATAACCTGTTCTGAGATGAGTTTGCAGCAACGTTTTTACGATGGGATGTTCCTCCGACGTATTCTGCATCGTACCCTCTCTACCTGCCCTGTTACAGAATTTCTTATGCGATTGCAGTTTCTGCTTCCGCAAGGCTTTCTGTAGTAATACTGGCAGAAGATTGGTGCCACACGTTCTGGGGGAATAAATCTACAACTGAGGCTACGGGCGTCGTGTGTCCTACATATAACATCCAGTGACGTCGACCGTTGGAGGAGGTCTTAGAAGGGGCGTATCGACACAGGACACCTACACCAAAAGTTTTCCGAAGCAGGGCAGCTGTGGTAATCAATGTCAAAGATGTGGAATACGTCAGAGAAACATCTCATCGAAAGAACGTTACCAGGTAAGAAAGTAACTTGTTCTTTGGATCCGAGAGAGTTTTGTACAACTTGACGTCAGGCGATCCCTGAAGTTTTACCTCGATAGAACGAGTGAATTCAGAAGCTCCTCACAAATCTTTGTCACATTCAGAGACCCGAAAGGGAAACCAGCTTCCAAAGCAACTATCTCCCGCTGGATTGGCTCATGTATTTCAGAAGCCTATAGCATTCAAGGCCTTCAACCTCAAAGGTATCCATGCTCATCTTGTAAGTGGCAAAGTGGCTGCTGTTGCCTTCCAAAAGTATGTCCTTTGGGAGTCCATCGCCAAGGCAGCTATGTGGGCTTCCCCGTCAGCTTTTTGTAAGCATTACTACTTAGACCTGAGCTCCAGGGCTGATTCCCAACTCGGCCAGGCTGTTCATAAGAACTTATTCCAGAAAGGGGTTTTTCCCATCCACCCGTGCTACCTGTGGTGTGTGCTTGGGAATCTCCCACAAGTATGGAGGAAAGGAGACGGGACGTAGGAGTATAACAAAGTTAGTCACTCTAGTGACTACCTTACTCCTAGTCCATAGTCCCCTTTCCTCCATATCCAATTAGACCATCTTCTTTTATTTGCTCATGAAGATGGGACAACACTCTCTCTAGTTTATGTATTAGACCCCTACAAATTCTGCAACACGTAAGGGTAGCTGTTTGTGAACTGTTTTTGTATATGAACTGGCAGTCATCAAAAAGTTATTAGTCCTGATAGAGGCCCTGGGGAGGTCAGGAGTTGGGCCTCCAGGGGAAGCTTTCAGTGTTTCTCCTGTTGCTACGGAGTTCGGTAATCTATCTGCGGAATGCCCTACTAAGCTGGCCATACCATGTCTGTCGACTCTTGCAGAGAAGGCCGGCAGTCTTAATCTCGACCATTTGAGATCCCTCCCGGCTACTGCCCCCTGTGAGTCCTTGATTGCATTCATATGATGCAGCTCCATTCCGAGTAGCTATTGCAGCCTACTATGCTTAGCAAGGTCTCCAACCCGTACATCAAGCATTCCACTCTTAAGGCCCGCAAGTTCTGTGTAAAGGGAATATAAGGCCCCAGTATGAAGGATTCCAGAGCCAGCAGTCATTGGTCGAGAATGCACAACTAGGGGTTTTGGGGGGGGGGGTTGGGGGGGTGGGTGTGGGGGCAGGGGGGCAAAGAGGTGATATAGTATTTCTCACTGGGGGTACCCAAATTGACTGCGGACAAGCGAGAACCAAGGAATTGCTTCATCATATAAATGTCTACATTGGCTTTGTACTGTGACAGGTTGTGCCTTTGTTCCCAGCGAAGCACTGGTGGGCTGCCACAGAATGTCCAGCAGTGGTGGTTACCCCTATGACTCAGTAAAATTGGTGTTCCGGAACATGAGTGCCCAAATGTGGCCTGGGAGATCTGGGAGTCCTGGTCGAATTGATAATAGCAAGATTGTAATTGGCCCGTATCCCTATCCAGGAACTGGTGGGCTCTGCAAGCACTCCAATTAACTATGCTCTTTCGAAGGCATTGTGTCCTCCGACGTATTCCTTATCTTTGATATACGTTTCCACCTTGCTGGCCTCGGACATTTTTTCTCTGTAGAGGGCGCTGCACGTCGACGTCCGCCGAGTCGATGTCCCTCGACGGCCACCGTATCGGCGCCGACGTCACCATGCCCATAAATAGACAAGCGCTGCGTCCGTTGCTCAGTTCTGTTTTTCCGCGCTTCGTGGGGCCTTGGAACGTCGTTGCTCAGTTCAGTCAGGTTTATCTAAATCTATTTCGACGAATATTCCTTATCGTTCTCGGTGGCTTCTTCATCAGAACCGACGACACTGCGGTCCGGCTTCAAGAAATGTCGAAACTGTGGCAAAAAAATGTCAACGGATCCACACGGGGTCTGTTTATGGTGCTTGGGGTCCGAGCACCATTGTTCGGAGTGTGAGGACTGCATGTCCATGACGGCGAAAGCCCTGAAGGAGCGAAAGGGGAAGCTTGAGAGAGGTAAGTCAGCGAAAACCTCCTCGAAGGTTTCGTCGGTCGAGGCATTCGTCTCCTCGCCGTCAAACACTCCCATTCTAGATCTCGAAGCAGCTCCCACCATTCGTCGAGATCTAGACACTCAAAAAAGAGACGTCGAAGGTCCCATTCCTCGTCGTCTTCGGTGTCCTCAGAAAGGGTTTCCTGTCCCACCAAACACAGTTCTCAAACGGAGTGGGAGGAATTCAGAAAGAAAACGTTAAGCGTCTTCGAGAACGTGGCCTCGACCCCCTCGAAGACAGCTGAGGGTGATACCCTGGGTGAAAAACCCAAAAAATCAAAACGCCGCGAGTCGCAGCACCCGGCGAAACATTCCACCCGAGAGCGCCATGAGCCATCGAGTAAGAAGGCACAGTCTTCGCCGTCGTCGAGGGTTCCTTCGACGTCGTCGAAGATTCCCTCGACGCATGGGTCGGCGCCATCGACGCCGTTGTCGAAGGGTTCCTCGGCGCATCGGTCGATCGACTCGACGCCATCGTCGACGCCGATGAAAGAGAGGACCAAAGCTCCACAGCCAACGGTGTTTTCAAGGGCGCCGAGACCGTTGTCGATGCCCTCGAGTAGGATCCCGATCCTCTTGAATTCTTCGAGGCCCCTTCCAGTTTTTTCAATGCCATTTTCGGCGCCTTCGAGGCCGGTTACATCGGCGTCGACGACTTCGACATTTTCTCGTCCAATAACGACGAGTTTGGCTCCTTCAGCCCTAGAGATGGGCTTGACTCCATTTCAGAGATCAGAATACCCTGGTCTTCAATTTATGAAGAAAGAGAAGACTCTGACCAAGAAAATTTTGGTTTACAGAGATCCTCACTGCCTGCTGCAGAGGAGTTCACCTCTGAAGAAAGGGGGCTGAAGGAACTACAGGACTCGCTTCATGAGGCCAGTGGACTTGACACTTCCCCAGAAGTGGAATTTGTAAAGCCATACCCAGGGGAACATGCCGAAACACCATATAGAACCCTGATGGCAAGAATAATTGAATTTATGGGTTGGTCTGCGCCTTCACCTGTTTTCCAACAGGATGATCTAACGGATATATTGGACAAAGGCCCACAGGAGGACCCGGTGGTCCCCTTCCATGCAGCCCTACAAAGAAAGATTACATCCAATTGGGAGACTCCCGAAGTCATCCCAGCAGTCAATAAAAGACTGTCGACAAAGTATAGGGTAGCGGCTGCTGACCCTGAATACCAGTCAAAACACCGACCCCAGAGAGCCTGGTGGTTCAAGCGGCAACTTCATCCAGCAGTAGGACTGCTTACCCTACTGTCCCACAGGACAGGGATGACGAGAGGTACGACTCGATGGCAAAGAAAGTCTTCTCTGCCTGTAGTATGGCGTTGAAGTCCATCAACGCCACCTGTACGCTCGCCAGGTTCAGTCACACATTATGGGAGTGTGCTTCATCAGCGGCTGACTGCATACCCGATGGAGAGGAGAAGGAAGCCTTCCTTCAAGATGGCAAAGATGCCATGTGCGAGTCTCTTCAAACTGGCATCGATTCCGCTGACAGTATCAGCAGGGCCATGGCGGCTAGTACAACAATCCACAGGCATGCGTGGTTGCGAAAGTCTGGCTTTGCTCCAGATGTACAGGCCAGACTTTTGAACATGCCCTTTGACGGCTCTTCGTTATTCGGAAAAAAGGCTGATGACAGTCTGGAAAAGTTAGACTTCTAAAGCAGCAGCAAAATCCTTAGGAGCTGCTATTCGCCAAACTACTTTTCGTCCCTCAGGAACCTCTGGGAGAGGAAAGTCCTTTCGCTATTATTCCGCATTCGGAAAAGGCAGAGGACAGCCGGCGCAAAGAGGCCAAAGAAGATCCACCCGAGGTGGACGGGTCAAAGGTACTAAGACCGCAGCAGCAGCAGGTGCCTCTTTACCATCGGCATCTGCATCAGCCGCCCCCAAACCACTCTGAGGCCTTTGCACACAAGACACCTGTAGGGGGCAGGTTAACTCACCATCTGACGGAATGGCAGGCTATAACGTTAGATGCTTGGGGGTTGGAGACAGTTGCCCAAGGTTACTGCCTACCCTTTCTACACATCCCTCAGAGTCATCCAGCTCCCGAAAAGTTCCAGATCCGCTCCTCTTGCAGGAAATTTTGGACCTGCTAGAGAAAGGTGCCATAGAACCGGTACCTGTAGCGGAGAGGAACAAGGGCTGGTACTCCCCCCTACTTTCTAATACCAAAGAAGGACAGAGGACTGAGACCCATCCTGGACTTAAGAGAATTGAACAAGTTCCTCAGGAAGGACAAGTTCAAGATGGTAACTCTCTCTCAGATCCTTCAGGCCCTCCAGCTCCAGGACTGGCTGGTATCTCTGGACCTTCAGGATGCTTATTTCCATGTGCCAATCCATCTCAAACACAGGAAATACCTGAGGTTCGCAATTGGCAACTCTCATTATCAATTTCGAGTTCTGCCATTTGGGCTGACCTCCGCCCCGAGGGTCTTCACCAAGCTGATGTCGGTAGTGGCGGCGAGTCTAAGGAGGGAAGGGATCCACGTCTATCCCTACCTGGACGATTGGCTGATCAGGGCCGTATCTTCGGAACAGGCCCGGACCCAGCTAGATTATGTCTGCCTCTTCTTCCTTCACAGACTGGGCTTCTCCCTCAATTTAAAGAAGTCACAGATGATACCATCTCAGAGACTCCAGTTCATTGGAGCGGTCCTGGACATTTCTCTGGGAAAAGCCTCGCCACCAGAGGTGAGGGCTCAAGATATTCTGCAGATGGTCACCAAGTTTCAAAATGCCCAACGTCTCCCAGCCTTCGACTTTTTGAGGTTGCTAGGCCTCATGGCATCCTGCATCTTCCTTGTGCCAGAGGCTCGCCTGAGAATGAGATCTCTTCAGTGGGCACTGAGAAATCAGAGGCCACAATTCTCAGGGAGAATGTCAGACCTCCTCCGGATTCCGGACAAGGTAGCCCACAACCTTCAGTGGTGGGCCTATTCAGAGAACATCTTGAAAGGAGAACTGTTTTGGCAACCATGGCCGGAGATGACAGTAGTCACAGACGCCTCGCTCACAGGGTGGGGAGCCCATGCCAGCGACTTGACCATCAGCGGTCGTTGGTCTCCATCGGAGTCCAGACTACATATCAACCTATTAGAGCTGAGAGCGATCAGACTAGCACTGAAAGCTTTCTTGCCATCAGTACAGGGGAGAAATGTCCTGATAATGACGGACAACACAGTGGCCATGCACTACCTCAACAAAAGAGGAGGCGTAGGATCACTACCACTGTGCAGAGAGGCAATGCAGCTCTGGTTTTGGGCAATTCGGGAAGGAATCTCTCTATCGGCAGTCCATCTAGCCGGAGAGAAGAATTTGACAGCGGACGCTCTGAGCAGGCAGAGCACAGTCTCCCACGAATGGGAGCTAGCTCAGGAAGTCCTGCAAGAGATCTTCGCCCTTTGGGGAACCCCTCAGGTGGATCTGTTCGCCACAAGCACCAACAGGAAGTGCGATCTGTTCTATTCAAGGGAATTTCCCCCGAGAGGAGCTCTGGGAGACGCGTTCGTAGTGGACTGGGAGTTTCCACTCCTCTACGCGTTTCCACCAGTCCCTGTTATTCCTCAAATGATCAGGAGGGTGAGAAGGTTCCGAAAAACCATGATCCTAATTGCCCCGGACTAGGCCAGGAGAACGTGGTACCTGGACCTTCTAGATATGTCCATCTGTCCTCCAATCCGTCTTCCACTCAAAGAGAATCTTCTCTCGCAGAAGGGAGGTCAGGTTCTCCATCCAGACATCAGAACCCTCAACCTTCACGCTTGGCTTCTGAAAGGTTGAGGTACAAGGATTGGGATCTCCCTGATGACGTCATGGAGGTGTTGCTTTCAGCCAGAAGACCAGCAACAAAGTCTTTATACCGCTGCCGTTGGAACAAGTTTTGCAGCTGGTGTAGGGAAGAGAATAATGTCCCTTTTCATGTAGTACACCAATGGTGCTATAGTTTCTACTCTACTTGGCAAACTCCGGCCTTCAAGTTGGCACTGTAAAAGGCCATCTCACAGCGCTTTCTATCTTCAAGTGCACTGCGGAGGAACCATCATATTTCAAAATTCCTCTAGTGGTACAATTTCTCAAGGGTCTGACTAATGTTTACCCTCCAAAACCATTCCAGGTTCCATTATGGGACTTAAATTTAGTCTTAAACTTCTTAATGGGCACTCCATTCGAGCCACTTCACTCTTGCGCATTAAGATTTCTCACACTTAAAACTGTCCTACTTGTAGCACTAACATCGGCTAGGAGGGTGAATGAGCTACAAGCTCTCTCCTGTAAACCCCCACATACAATCTTCCACAAGGACAAGGTTGTCCTCCAGGTGAAGCCTAATTTTCTCCCAAAGGTGGTTTCTGAATTCCATATTACTCAGAAAATTACCTTGCCTTCATTCTACCCTCCTCCCCATCCGGGGAAAGAGGATGAAAGGCTACACAGGCTGGACCCTAGGCGAGCTCTCAGATTTTACATCAGGCAAGCAGACCAGCTGTTTGTAGGATACTCGGGTCACAAGTTGGGACTACCCATAACAAAACAAACCATCTCCAGGTGGATTATCTTGGCCATCCTGGAATGTTATAGACTAGCAGGGAAAGAGCCACCCCAAAACCTCAGGGCTCACCAGGGGTATCGCAGCTTCTTCGGCTCTCCAGAGAGGGGTACCGGTCCGGGACATATGTGCGGCTGCCACATGGTCATCCGCACATACATTCACAAAATTTTACAATCTGGATTCCTCCACTGCTCAAGAGACCAGATTTGGCAAAGCTGTATTACACTCGGTCCATCCCTTAAGGGATATATAACACTATCACTCCCCCCTCCAGTTACATACCACTGCTACATCTCGTTGAAAGAACGTTACCAGGTAAGAAAGTAACTTGTTCATCTGGTGCGAACCTCATGCCTCTGGGGAGAAGGCTTACAGGGAACTAACTCGGACATGGGCTTGTGGAACATTGAAACATGTCCTCACTGTAATTAAGTTATTTATTTTATGATTGAATTGTATACGATGCAACGATGCATTAAGGAAATTTAGAAATGTCTTGTACTATGATGTACTTTGATGGCCTGACGGCCGAATAAAGTTATTTTGACTGACTGTCAATTGGTGATACTACGGCTCAATTGAGGTTGAACAGTTTGGGGAAGTTGTCTGTCCCAATAAATATCAGAAGGGGTGCAAAGAAGGGTTGTGTCCTTGCCCCTGTTCTGTTCAACCTTTTGTTGGCAGTTGCCTCAGTGATGGCTGTAATTTTGCTTCTAAATTAGGCCGGGAAAGTACTGTTATGAAATATTTCCCTTAGGTGCAATTTTCTCCCTCCATTTATGGACCTCCCCAAACTTTTGCATTTGTTTGGCTTACCTAACCTGACTTTTTCCAGTGGAGCATAGCCTTCTGCTGCACTCATCTGGGCTTTTGCTCATTTATTAAGGGGAGACTGATCCGTCCTTCAGGCTGTCAGTACTGGGAAACTGTTTCCCTTAGTCTTTTGACTGTGTTGCCAATTCTTGGTAATTTGTTATCTATGTGCCAAGTACCTTACAGTACTGAGCATAGGGGTCCTTTTTGTTTTATGGCCCTAGCCACCCTATAAGGATTCTTTTGGTGTTTTGCATGAACTTGGGGCAGCAGTCTACTTATTTGTACTTTTTTATGGACCATATTGCGTTTACCGCATTTTGCCCAAGACTGTGGCCAGTGTTGAAAAGGGCCGTGCCACAAAGTCTTTTGTTCTGACCAGCTCGAAGCCAGGGTCTCGTATAGGAGCGCTGCCGTCCCGAGTTGAGACTTTGGGAATAGCTTACTTGTGGTCCTGGGCTCACTCCTTCCAAAACTTGTTGTACTGGCTCCTCGGGGGCGTGATTTATGAGAGTGCACCACGCCGCAAGCATTTGCGGTTCCCGTTTAACCCCGCTGTGGTGACTGTTGCTGTAAGTGCATGCAGACCTGCTCCCACCAGCCCCCGTGTCCTGAAGTACTGCACCAGCACTATCCTTCTCCTTTGAGAGCTGAGAAAAGGCTACTGGCCCGCCACGGACGATCATAGTCACTGAGAGCTGGAGCAACCTGTAACTGCTGTTGTGAAACCTACTAGCGAACTGGACTAGACTGGCAAAGTTTGGCCCGGACTGTGTCGAGGGTCGGTGAGTACTTGTGGCCCCCTGGCACATCCATCTGTTTAACGCACGAGAATCCCTGAAAAGATACTCTTCTTAGCCTGCACTCCCAAGCTATTCCCAAACTCCGAAAGTCGTGCTACCTGCAAATGTAGACCCTCCTCAAGGAGTAGGGTCTCATTCTTCATCAACCCCTTTCCTGGACAGCTACAGATTCCTGAAGAGAACCCCCTTTTCGCTTTACGCACAACTGTGTGTTTTTAACCCACCACTGTACTGTTGAGCATAAGGCTCCTCACTTTTTAGGACTGGACTGCATAAATTGGGGATTGACTTCGAAGAACTGCTTAATGAGATATCTGTGCTGAACTTCTCTTCTGTTGCAGGTTGTGGTTATTTTCTTCCCCTTTCATCCTCATTAGGCTAAACGCATTTTGTATACGTTATATAGTGAAAAGCGTGTGTGGTAACTGTTTTTCGAAAGGATTGTCCTCCAATGTATTCCATGTCAAAGATGTGGAATATGTTGAAAGAACATCCAGTCGAAAAAACGTTACCAGTTGGTAAGTAACTTGTTCTATTATTACTGTGATTTAATTGTTTTGTTATAAAGGCCTATAATAAATGTATTGTTGATATATACACTTGTCTAAGCTTAATCTGTGGAGTTTTACTGTGTGTGCTCACTGTGGACTTCCGATCACTCTCACCCCTCCTGATACTTAGTCTTGACCGCTTGCCAAGCTACCGTAGATTGGTCTCGTTTGTCCAGAAAGTTCCCTTGTTCCACTAAACTAGGGTGGCCTCCTAAACTTCTGCCCACCAGTTCAGAGTCTAGAAATCCATCTCAACAAGCATCCCTTATTTAGCATATGCAAATTATTTTGCAATTTTTGACTCTACTTAAGTCGGTATTAGAAGTGCTACTGTGTTGGTTGCCTACACCAAAGCAAACTATCTCCATATCAACTTTTAGAAATCTAAAGTCATGAGATTTGGAGTAAGTAAAGGAAAAATCATACATATTTACCCCAGATTGAAATATGTACTCTGTTCTCTGCTATCGTTATCTGGGCTATTAGGTGACCAGCAATAAAAAGGAACAGTTTGTTTAAAAAGAAAACACTTGAGCGGTCTCCATAATTGAAAAACTTTGTTTCTTTTAAAGCGGGATACAACTTAGCCGGTTTAGTGACGATATATTAACAAAAGTTATCGAGCATTGGTTATACTCTGGAAAGCTCCTACTTTGATTCTGTTGCCTCCCATGCAAGCAATACATATTGAACCGGGCGTATCCTCGCATATGTGGAGGGGAATTCTATTCTTGCATACCTCAGGGATGAACTATCTAATGGAGGTTGCTCCACATTATCTGAGTTTGAAAAGTTTAATTTGAAATGTTTAGCTAAGTGCATTGTCTCCGTATTGGGGAGAGATTTTAGGTGTCCTCTTGAACCAATTCAAGAAACAATCACAGGTATGGGATTGGGCAAATACTCATGACCATGTGGGTCCTTTAACATCTTTAAATTAATTTGTTGGCCTATCTGTTTCACAATTCCTGTGTCCTAAGCTTCGTATGAAGATCAGACTAAATAATACCGTTTTTGGAACATTACGAGTGCCTGTGTGGGCATGCATAAGGAGGAGTGGACTTGCCGTCTCTTCAAAAAACGTGGCGTTATAGAAACACTTGTACTTGGCACTGCAACCAGTTAACACATGTCTAAGTGAGATACTATCGTCACTGTGCAGAACGTTTCAAGATATCCAAAGTGATCTATTTTGGAGCAATGGTATCTCTGTCTGCAACATATCGAGGGCTATTGCCTTTTAATGTGTGGGTAGCCTTTGAGAAAGAAATGCATCGATGAACATTGCATAGTGTGGTTTACCATTTGCTGTATGGTTCGAAGTCCTCTCCAATGAATTGTTTGGTGATTGTATTCTTAATTTAATGAATGAAGTGGGGTATTTGATGAGTTGAGAAAGTGATGATTGTTCACCTTTTAATGTTTGTAGGTTTTTATACATTATTTGGATGCATTTTCCATTTATTCTATATTTTTGTATAAAGTTTTAATATCACAAATTGACTTTCTCTTCCCTGCATTCTTGTAAAAACTACTGTGCCTTATTGGAGGATTCTTTAGTCCATAGGGCAAACGCCAACCATTCTTTTGGGTGTTCTTTATATCCCTTAGAGTGCAGTAGGACAGAAACTGAGTTCAATTCTCCATCATTGAGCGTCCGCCTGTGGAAAAATGTTAGTCCCCAGGCCAGCTGCCGTAGTACTTATGCCACTTAGGAACAAACTTCACTGAGTCCTCCCCATAAGCTGTCTCCTTCTTTCCCACAGGAGTGTCCAATCCATATCGAGCCCAGTGTGATTATGGCAGTGTTGCCCATAGATAAAGGAAAGGAACTTGGCTAAAATTGCCCCACGGAAAACTGTGAGGGGTCAGAAATGCGAGACAGACTAATAGATGTAGTTTTTTCACAAAGAAGCCAGTTTATTAAATAATGAAAGGTGAGATGAACGCTTATCTTTACCTAGCCTAATAGCAATTTCGCTACCTAACAAACTAAGGCTAAGAAAAATGACCTAATTACCCAGAAGTCCCTCACACTAATATACACAAAACATGACATATCGGAAATGTCGGGCAATGTGAGCTTCACACAATAACATATACATTCAGAAAAACAATTATAATCTATAATCCTTTTGACCCAAGTGGGAACCCCTTCCCATGGGTCAATATAGGATCATTTAAACCAAAGTTCAATTTCGGGAACTTTGGTTTCACTAGCCATGCAGAAGTGCAAAATTTCCTTTATCTTGGCTAAGTTTAATAATTCAGTTACAACAGGGATTTATCTTTAAGACAATTATTACAGCTTCCACAATATTTGCTTGGTAAACTAAAAATAATGATCTCTTCATATGTCAAACTGAAAGTCAATGTAAATAGTCTCGACTCTGAAGGCAAATAACTTTTTATTATATCACATGTCTTCTTCATGAGCAACGTTGTTTTGTCAGGATGGTTAGAATAACAGTTCGGCAAAACACACTAGTGGAATTGTCACTTCCTTTCCACCACAATCTTCCACCACTTTGCAGTACTTTAAATCATCACCTTCCTGGTTTACTCGCTTGCCAGGAGTAACCACTAATTGTCCCTTTCCTTCTGTACTCGCCTGCCAGGATAAAAACTCCTATGACATATATATATATATATTTTTTTTTTTTAAATTTCTTTTTTATTCGTTTTCAGGAAGAAAAACAAAAGGAAAATCAGCAGGCATATATGAACACAAAACGTAACATTAACACATCAATTATAGAACTAAACCCTCCCTAAACCCCCCCTCAGTGGTACAGCACCTAAAACGCCTCATCCCATTCCCCTCTCTCCCCTGAACCCTACTTAACAGCACAAGTCCAATAGTTTAAGTCTCTGCGGACACCATTGTGCTCTAAAGTCTCCTCTTAGGAATTCCAGAGTCTCCCCCCAGTCCGCGTAGAAAGACCCCAGTTTGTTTTCCGCCGCATAGGAAGCCCACTCCAGCGAGACTATATCCCAGAGCTTTCTGAGCCACTCCCTGTTCAGTCGGGACCACGGGCCCCTTCCACTTTTGTGCGATGAGGGACAAGGCCGCCAAGATGAATATCGCCGATGCTTTGCTGCAGCCGCGTCCTGCCTCATCCACCCCCACCCCGTCCCCTAGCCCGCTCCTCCCCAGCAATATCTCTCGCGGTTTCGGAGGACTCCTCCTCCCAAAGCCTGAGCGGACGCCTTCATAAGATCGTCCCAGAATGGCTGAATAACGGGGCAATCCCACCAAATATGTGAGGCCGTGCCAACCTCCCCACACCCTCTCCAGCATTCCCCCGAAACAGCAGGGTTCATAGCATGAAGATGGGCAGGAGTACAATGCCATCCCACCAAGCATTTGTACCACACCTCCCGAACCTAAATGGCCTTCGTAAGCTTAGGAATCCACGCCCATAATCTCTCCCAATCAGCTTGCCCCATGTGTACCCCTGCGGCCTTTTCCCAATTTGCCAGGTATGCCCAGTTGGTACCCGGTTTACCTCTCTCAAGTTGTTTGTAAAGATCGGAGATCAGCCCCTTAGTGCCCTCCTGGGTTGTTAGGAATCTTTCAAAGTGGGTTAGATCTCTAATCGCCGCTTGCCTCTTAGTCAGAGACATAACGCAATACCTAATTTGAAAATACCGATGTCGCTCACTTTCCCCCAAACCAAACTTTTCTTTACATTCCACAAATGTTTCACCCTCTTCCCAATAAACATATCCCTCAGGGTCCTACACCCCCCCTCCTCCCAAGCCAAGAAAGCTCCCCTCTCCATCCCAGGAGTAAAGGCCCCGTTTCGGAAGATAAGGGTAAATGGCGAGGGAAAAGTTGTAATCCCCCAACTTAACACCGACCGATCCCAGGATTCAGCTACACTTTTCGTGATGTCGCTTAGATAAATATGGGCGGGTCGTAACCGTCGCGGGAGCCAGAGGACCTCCCCCAAGTGGTGCCCAGCCACCGCCCTGTCCATCCTCACCCAATGTTTCCTGTACTCATCCGAGAACCATTCTCTAAGTATTCTGAGCTGAGCCGCATCGTGATAGCAACGGAAGTCGGGGAAGGCCAAGCCTCCTCTATCTCTAGAGGCAGTGAGTAGCTTCCTAGACACACGAGATCTCTTCCCCCCCCCCCCCCCAGACAAAGTCTCTGACCATTCTATCCAATCTCCTAAAGAAGTTCTCCGGGACTCTCAAGGGAATGGCCTGAAAAAGGTAGAGCACCTGAGGTAGTATCACCATCCTAAGTACCACCCCCCTGCCCAGCCAGGAGACCGGAAGGGCCCCCCACCTCCGTAAATCTTTCTGGATGGCTGGGAGAATCGGTTCATAGTTTGCTCCATACCAACCCGCTAATGAGGGGTGATCCTTACCCCCAAATACCGCAGCCCAGAGGGGCTCCACTTGAAAGGGGACAGGTCCCTGACCACCCTCGCCTCCACTTCCTCGAGGAGAGATTCATCAATTCCGATTTCTGGAAGTTAACCCGCAGGCCCGATATCCCGCCAAAGGAAGTTAACAAAGCTATGCAGGCTGGAAGGGACTCTCTCGGATTTGTAAGTGTGAGCAGCATATCATCGGCAAAGGCCGCAACACTGTGTTGCACTCCACCAAATGGGATTCCTTTGATCTCTGTTGACTGATGGATAGCCAACAGGAAGGGTTCCAGATATATGGCAAATAGCAAAGGGGAGAGGGGACATCCCTGTTTCGTCCCCCTCTGGAGCCCAAAAGGTCTGGACACGTCTCCGTTGATCAAAATGCGTGATGTGGGATTTTTATAATTAGCGGCAACCAAACCGATAAAGCCCTCCCCGATCCCCATCTTCTCCATAACCCGGAATAAGAAGGACCACTCAAACCGGTCAAACGCCTTCTCGGCGTCCAGCGCCAAGAGGATCGCCGGGGTTTTCGTCTTACGGGATTTTTCAACCAGGTGAGCCACCCTCCTGATGTTATCCGCCGTTTGTCGACCCAAAACAAAACCCGCTTGATCCTGGTGGATCAGAGGTGGAAGATGTTTTTCCAGAGGCCGAACCAGAATCTTAGTAAAGACCTTGGCTTCTGTGTTGATGAGGGCTATAGGGCGATAAGAAGTACAGTCCTCCGGGTCTTTCCCTGCCTTATGGATAATGGTGATCTTGGCCTCCTCCATCGACCGGGAAATTCCGTCCTCTGAGCTAAATGAATTAAAAAGCTGGGTCAACTGTGGGACCAAAAGGTGGGAGAACGCCTTATAGAAGGAGGCCGGATAACCATCGGGGCCCGGCGCCTTATTATGGGGCAGAGCGGCAATAATTGCTCTCACCTCGTCCTCCAGAATGGGGCGGCCCAATTCCTCTGCCACTTCCCTAGAGACCTGCGGGATTCGTAAATTCTCCAAGAAATCTTCCTGTAATTGAAGGGAGAGGCTCTCAGAGGAATACAGGGCCTCATAGAATTCCACAAATCTCTCCCTTATTTCGCCAGCCCAGGTCAGACGCCTACCACCCTGGTCTTTAAGTGCGGTAATTACCCTGCTCTCCCTTTGCCCCCGCAGAAGACGAGCTAGCATGGAGACTGCTTTGTTGGCCTTGGCATAAAAGATTTGCCTCATTTTGAGCACAGCTTCTTCGGCCCTCTTGTTTCTCAAAATCCCCAGTAGGCCCTCCGCCAACCTATACGCCCTGAAGGCCCTCCTTGTGGGGGTATTACGGAGTTGGACTCTGGTGGCCTCCACCTCTCCCTCGAGCTGGGCCTCCAGACCTCTCAACCGCCTATTTCTCTCCGCCTTAAGGGCGATGAGGTCCCCCCTAAGGGTCGCCTTAAAGGCGTCCCATCTAGTGCCCAGACTCGTGTCGGAGGATGCATTATTCCCAAAAAATCCCTGGATCCTGTCTTCCAGTTCCCTACATATCACAGGGTCCCTCAAAAGCTCTCCCGGGAATCTCCAACCCCACACTCCTGGTCTACGTCTCCCCAGCCTGAGGACCATTTCCACAACTCTGTGATTGGCCACACCTAGGGGGCCCACCTCCACCGCCTCAACCGCTCCCACCAGACTGGCAGATACCCAGATGTAGTCAATCCGTGATTGTGTCCGGTGGACATCGGAGAGGAATGTGAAACCCTCCTCGCTCCCCCGCAGAGACCTCCAGACATCGCGAAGGCCAGCCCCTGCCCCTGCCCATCTCTCCCTCAGCTGCGGAGAAGCCACTGAACCTCCCCCCTCTCCCCATCCCCCTCACCCCCTCTGGAGCGGTCTCCCAGCCTATCCCAGGCAAGATTAAAGTCCCCCATCAGAACCACTTGGCCCCTAGCAAAATTCTTGATGATGTTTAGGACTTCCTGCAAGAACTGGTCTTGGCCCACATTCGGCGCATATATTGACCCAATAGTGTAGCTCGAGCCCATTATGGTCCCCCTTACCACCACGTATCTCCCATTGGTATCCCGCAGGACCTCCTGAAGCTGAAAATCCGTACCCCTTCCAAAGGCGAGGGCCACACCCCCCATCTTCGTGGGGCCCGACGCGAAATAGATCAGGGGATAGCCCTTGAGCCGCAACCGGGCTTGATCTCGCTTTCTCAAATGGGTCTCCTGCAGGGCCAGCACATCCGGCTTGTGGGATTTAACGAAATGCTCCAACTTTGTACGTTTGAGGGGGGAATTGAGTCCCCTCACATTATGTGTTTGCCACTTGAAAGTGTCAACTGAGCATCTCGGGCCATCAGCAGCCCACCTACCGGGGTATCTATAGACTGCCCCATTAGAGTTCCCCTCCTACTACCCGCCCCAGGGCCTCCCCTCCCGCCCCACACCTCCCCGCAGGATGGCTCTCCAACTGCCGGGCTCTTAGGGTGATGCATCCTCAACATGTGCTGTAACCACCCCCCCCTGTCCCATCCCCCCTCCCCTATCCCACACCAGACCACTCCCCTGCCCTCCGAACCCCAACTTTGAAGGCATCCCACACCCCCTCCCCCCCATTCTCCGGACTCTTCCGTCCTTGCGTGATCCAAGAAGTGCAACCCCGCCCCCTCCCCGAATCCGTTGATAGCCCATTGTCACACCACCCCCTTTTTAAGATGCAAAGCAAACCGTATCAGCAGGAACCCCCCCGGTCCGAGGACCGATCCCCCATCTCCTCCCTGGGCGGGCCTCTCTCTCCCTTCCTGTGGACGCTTCCGCGGCGTCTTCTTCTTTGCGTCAGAGCCCACCGTAGACCATACCCACGGTCTGACCCCGTCTCCTGGAGCAGACCGGACACTTCCAGTTTCCCCCTCCAAGTCCCCAAGGTCCAGGTGGATAATGTTCGCCGCCTCCTGTACACTAGTGGCCCTTCTTTGGGCGCCCTCCCATTCAAACACCAACCCAAACGGGAAGGTCCACTTATATTTGACACTCTTCCTCGAAAGAGCTCTAAGAACCGGGCGCATTGCCCTCCTTTTCACCAATGTACTGTTAGCCAAATCTTGAAACAGCGAGATCTCCTGGCCCTTGTATTGTAATGGTTCGCGAAGCCTTGCCGCCCGCAGAACTGCCTCTTTTTGGCCGTACCGTGTGAACGCAGCCAACGTCCCGTGGCTTGGAGCCAGGGCCACGGAGAAGCCGGCCCACCCTATGCAACCTGTCAAGCTCTATAGCCTCGGGGTCTTTTCCTCCCAGCAGGTCCATAAAGATTCTCTGCACTACTCCCTTCAAGTCCCTGTTCGTTAGACTCAGGAAGGAGTTTCACTCTTATATTGACCCGTCTCGACCTGTTTTCCAAGTCCTCCAGTTGGGTTTCCAAGTTGCGGGTCGCTAGGTCCAGACGATCGATCGCTTCTCCATTGGCCGTGCCATCTCTTTCCAATTCCTGCAGGCCCCTTTCCAGTATATCAGTTCTCTCGCCTAACTGAGCACCCTCCTGTTTCAGCTCCCCGAGGGCCATATTTAAGTCCGACCTCAGCAACTGGAACTGGTCCTGGAAGGCCTTCGCCAGAGTTTCTCCTAGGGCATGCATCTCACCCTTGAGGTCCCCCCTTGTCAGGGGCTCCCGATCTTCAGCCTCTCCGGGTGCCCTAGATGCCACGTGGCGCTCAGTATCTTCACTGCTACTGCCTTTGACTTCCATTGCTGCAGACCACAAGGCGGGAAGGGTGCCCAGAGGGTCTCCCTCTCCCTGTCCAGTGCGCGGGGCCCTACCCCTGGATCTCGAGGGCATTAGGTCTCACCTGGGGGCCCGAAAGACCCAGGAATCGCGGAGAGCAGGACAGCGCCCCCCAGTACACCCACCACTCCTCAACCGGGCGCAGCGGGGGGTGCCGCCCGCACCCACCGACCCCACGGAGAGGGGCAACCACAAACCGCGGAGCCAGGGAGGTCCCACCTCCCCTGATGCTGCTTTCACCCCCTTGGGATGGGGGGGGGAAGGCCCGGTCAACCAACAGCCCTCCCCCGGGGCCCTTCAACGCCAACACCGGGACCGAGCCTCCGCCCCGCGGGTCCAGTCACGCCTGGGGGCGGGGCCGCCCCCCCGTCCTCGGCCCCCTGCCCGGGGACCTGCCCGCTCCTCAGCTCTTTGTCATGTGCCGGGGGGGCCCGTCTAATCGCTGCCGGCGGCCATCTTGAATCCTATATATATATTTTTTAAACTTTTTATTGATTTTTCCAACAATCAAAACCATCCCCAAGAAATCCCCCCCCCCCTCCCTTCCTCGGTACTGCCTTTGCTCTTCTATTGTTCCCTGTCACTGCATATTCCAGGTCAAGGAGCCTCAGGCGTTGAGGGCGCCACCCGATTCTGAAATAGTCTCTTAAGAAGGTGAGAACCTCGCCCGCAAATTTCTGTATTGCCTTGTTCATAGCATATGTGGCCCATTCCATTGCGACCAACTCCCACACTTTGCGCAACCAGTCCTGAAACGATGGAATGGATGGGCTCTTCCATCTCTGGGCAGCAAGCGACATTCCAGCTAGTATGAGCATCACCCGCGCTCTTTCCCTACCCTTAGGTTCACCTGTCGTGTCTTTTGGTCGCACGCCCAACAAGACCCACTCCGGGTGCATGCTTCCTCTGGGCCCAAACGACTGCTCAAATGCTTGGGAAATATCTGTCCAGAAAGGGACTATTTTTGAGCATTTCCACCAGACATGCTCCGCTGTGCCCTCATGCCTGCAGCCCCTCCAACATAAACCCGAAGTCTCTGGATAAATCTTGTGCAGACGTGCCGGGGTATAATATCATCCAAACAGTATTTTATACCAAAGTTCCCGGAGTTGTGAGGCTCTTACCAGTTTAGGGATTGTCCTCCAAAGTTTCTCCCCTTCCCTCCTCTCCATCTCTCTGCCCAGGATTCGCTCCCATTTCTCCATGTGTGCCCACTGCGGCCTCAAAGTTGCTTCGTCCAGAATCCTATACAGCTGAGAGATTAGGCCTTTCGAGCCATCATTGGTCAGCAGGAATTTCTCGAAGGTGGTAGGTGATCTAGTGGCCACCTCCCTGTTCGTGGGGTGTAGGAGCCAGTGGCGTAGCTGGGTGTATCTCAATCTCTCCCCCTCCGAAAAACAGCTGATTTCACCCCCTATAAACATGTCTCGCATTCTCCGGCACCCCCTTTCTCGCCATAACTTGAATGCCCCCTCTCAAGCCCTGGGGTAAACTCTGTTATTGAATAATGGTATAAAAGGGGACCGGTAGGTTGTAATTGCCTTATGTTTAACTAGCCTGTCCAAGTTATCCGCCACCAATTTTGTAATGGTGCTCTAATACACATTCCTTGGCCAATGTTGTTTAGGCAACCACAAGACCTCCCCCAGTTCATGCTTCGTTACCGCCCTATCCATTTTGACCCACTGCTTTCCATCCCCCTCCTGGAGCCACTCTCTGATTACCCTTAGCTGGGTCGCCTCGTAATATTGCTGGAAATTGGGCAGGCCTAATCCCCCTTCATTTCTCGAGGCCATGAGTTGCTGTCGCTTATCCTTGCTCTCTTCCCCTCCCAAATAAATTTGCTTGTAATAGCTTGGAGCTTCTTTAGGACGCTATCTGGAACAGCGTGAGGGATCGCCTGGAACAGGTGGAGTAACCTTGGTAGGGTGACCATTTTTATTGCCGCCATCCTCCCAAGCCAGGACACCCGTAGGTTTCTCCATCTGTTAAGATCTTTTTTGATTTTTTTTCCCATGAGGGGGGTAGTTAGCCGCATACCACCCAGAGAGGCTTGGGAGTAATTCTGACCCCCAGGTATGTAATCCGCACCGGACGCCAGGCAAAGGGCATTGACTCTTTTAGTACCTTCCTCTTCACTCTCCCCAAGGACAGGTCCATCAGTTCAGACTTATTCATATTGATGCATAGCCCCGATGCTTTGCCAAATTTCTCTAGCAATAACCTGCATTGTCTGCTCGACTCTAATGGGTCGGATAGGGCAAGCAGCATATCCGCAAAGGCCACCACCCTATGCTGCCGACCCCCGAAAGGGATTCCTTGTATTTCTTCCGATTCCCGGATAGCTTGTAGTAGAGGTTCCAGGTAGATCGCGTAGAGTAGGGGCGATAGGGGACAACCCTGCTTTGTACCTCTCTGAAGTAAGAATGACCTCGAGGTTGTGCCGTTAACCACCACCCATGCCCTCATAATTGGCCTTAACCATCCGTAGATATACACCCCCTAGGCCCATCCTTTCCATAGTTTTGAAGAGGAAAGACCACACCACCCGATCGATCGCTTTTTCAGCGTCAAGAGATAGAAGTGCAGCCGGGGTGTGGGTCTTTTCCGCCTTCTCAACTAGGTGTGCCACCCTCCTAATATTATGTCCTGTCTGCCTTCCCTTTATAAATCCCACCAGGTCTTGGTGTATCAGACTTGGTAGAAGCCCCTCGAATCTATTGGCCAGTACTTTAGGGTAAATCTTAGCGTCCACATTAATAAGCGCAATAGGCCTGTACGAGGATCTTTCTAGGGGATCCTTGCCCGGCTTCAGGATGAGGGAGATCTTGGCCTCCTGCATAGAGGGTGTTAGGTGCCCATTGCTTTTGAAAGAGTTGAAGAGATAAGTCAATTGAGGCACCAGCACCCTGGCAAATGCCTTGTAAAAAGAGGCCGAGTACCCATCTGGAACAGGGGCTTTGCCTGCCGGCATATTCCTGATCACCCCCCTCACTTCCTCCTCTGTTATCTCTTGCTGCAGATCTATCTGGGTGTCTTCATCAACAGGTTGTAGGCTTATATTGTCTAGGAAGGCCTCCTGAGCCTGGGGGCAGGGATTTTTGAGATGTGTAAAGATTCTCATAAAATTGGGCCATGGATTCTTGGATGTCTTCCGCCCGTGTAAGCCTGTCCCCCGAGTCTGAGTTTAAAGCCGTGATTGAGTTTCTGGAGGACACTCCCCGAAGCAGGTGCGCCAGTAGGGCGTCTGCTTTATTCCCTCTCGCGTAGAATTTTTGTTTGACCAAGAGCATAGCCGCTTCCGCTTTTTTTGTATGTAAGATACCAAGTTGACCTACCGCCCGCCTGTATTCCCTCTGATTTTGTCTACTGGGGAGCTCGGCTACCTTGTTTTTTGCCCCCTCAACCTCTGCCTCCAACTGGGTCTCCAGGGCCTGCAGCTGTTTGTCCCTTTGCGCCTTGGCTGATATCAGTTCCCCCCCCCCTCATAGTAGCCTTAAAGGCATCCCATCTTGTCTTCTCCTGTGTCCCCCCTTCTATTGTTGACGAAGAATTCCCTCATCTTGCCCTCCATTTCGTCCCTTATGACAGGGTCCCTCAACAGATTCTCTGCATACTTCCAACCCCACACCCCCCTTCTTTTCCCCCCTAATTCCAGCTCCATAGATAATATTTTATGGTCCGCTATCCCCACAGGGCCAACCTCTATCTATTTGACTTTTCCCACCAGGGTGGATGAGACCAAGAAGGAATCAATTCTGGATTGTGACCCGTGAACTTCAGAGAGAAAGGTGAAGCCCTCCGCGTTCCCTTTCAGTTCCCTCCAAACGTCCCTCAGGCCCAAGTCCGTCATTTTGTCCCTCAACCCCGGTGAGGCCACCGCCCCGCCCCCCACCCGAGCCCCTGGTCTCCCCCCCCCCCCCGATCTATCTTTGGCCTTGTCCCAAGTTATGTTTAGATTGCCCATTATAATTACCTGACCCCCTGCCCACTCGCCTATTTTCCCTAGAGCCCCACGGATGAAGGGATCTTGCCCTGAATTAGGTGCGTAGATAACCCCTATTGTATATGTCTCCTCCGCAATTTTACCCGTCACCATTATAAATCTGCTCTCTTTGTCCCTGAGTGTGTCTTCCGTTTGAAAGTTAACTGAACTCTTCACTGCCAACGCAACCCCTGCTGTCTTCAAAGGGCCCGATGCCTGAAATATTTGATCAAGCCTAAGTGGGCTCTGGTCCTTGCGCAGCAGGTGTATTTCCTGCATCCCCAGGAAGTCTGGTTTTCCTTGTTTCGTAAATTGTTCCAGTTTCTTCCTTTTAAGCGGGGAATTGAGGCCCCTGACGTTATGGTCTTCCACTTGAATTGTGATACTCCTCCTGCTCCTGCCGAATGCGTCCCCCCCAGCTGCTTGCATCCAACTATTCTTACCCGACTGATTTTCCGGGAACAATTGCCGCACCTGTCTCACCACTTTGGCAGTACCTGAAGAAACCCTACCCCGTATTCTCCATGAGGTGCTCCTGCGCGGCCCTGCGTTTGTCTGCCGGGTCTTTGCTCGCCCACATGGATGCAAGGGGGCCCGACGAATCTGCATGTGGCACACCTCTTTTGTTTACTTTGCCTTTGGTCTTGGCTACCATATTCTTGAAGTGCTGATCAATGTGGGGAACCCCTGGGCTCAGCCTTGTTCGTCAGAGAGCCCCTCTCCCCCTCGCAGTGCTCTGCCCCCCCCGCTCCCCCCCCCCCCACTGAGTCTTCGATCCCAGTCTGGACAGCAGGATCTTGCTGGTCCCAGCACACCTCCAGAGGCCCAGTAGGTCTGTATCACCCTGCAGGTTTCTTCCCGTGCTGCAACCTGGGTGTACTGCTCCCCAGATCTGAGTTGCAGCTATGTGGGCCGGGGGAGCATATCCCAAGGTGATTGGAGCTTGAAACAGTCCGGGGCCTCTCAAGCGGCTCATTGCCCGCACTGATGTAGTTTGCCACACCGGGCTGGTAAGTAAATATGACCCAGGAGGTCAGCTAGTGCGTCCGTTCTCCCTGAGCGGGGCCCCCAGTCCGTGGCAGTTCTAGGTAGTGGGCCCAGCTAAGCAGTGGGTAGGCGGGCCACCAAGCGGGAGATAAAAAAAAAAAGGGGGGGGATGCTCCACTCGAAATACTCCCAGTAATCAGGGGGGGGGTCGGGACACTACCCCCTCTCACGCCTCCCCCGCTGGCACTCCCGCCAGCCAAGCTCTGCTCCTCACCTCATGCCCTCCGTGGGCTGGTGCCTTCACTGCTCGACTGCACCCGCCAGCCCCCTCCTACCAGGGGATCTTCTACTCCCGGCTGTTGTGGAGCCCGTTGTCAACTCTCCACGGGCGGGGAGACAGGCCCTGCCAGCCCCCTGTGGCCGACTCCCAGTCCGCCGCTCCCCCAGGAATGTGCCGGCTTCCAGGCCCCGCGTCCGCCCCGCCGATCCTCTCTTCCTCCTTTCCCACCAGCGCCGCCCGGAACTGCCCCGCGGGGTCCGTCGCGGGCCCAAAGTGGCTGGGGGGTGCCCGACGCTACGCTGCCTCCACTTCAGGTCCCGGGGGCTGGTCCTCTCCTTCGCTCCATGGGGTGGGAGTGGCAGCGAGGCCCCGATCCAGCCCAACCCCGGCCTCCTCTACTCGGGTCGGCGGTGGTTGGCCCGTCCTGCGACGTCCCTTCCCCCACCGGACTTCGTCGCTCGCAGGGTCCCAAGTCTCCATTCCCCTGGCCGCTGGGAGACTGCCACAATTGCCCGCTGCAAAGACGGGCAGCAGATCTTAGTGTTATGTGTTTTTTTCGCCCTTGGGGGGTGGTGGAACCGCCTAGGCTGGAAGGAGAGCTCTGGAGCGCCGTCGGCACATGTCTAATCAGTGCTGGCAGCCATCTTGGAATCCTACGACTACTATTTGTACTCTCCAATCGTTCCACATTTAAATCCTCAATGGCGAAATAGCTTGTTTCAACACAATTGGCTCACAACTTCATTTTCATGTATATTGTACAAAAGGACAATGCTTCCCATATGGATTTGTTTGCCTTAAGCAATGCAGGTTATACTTCCCTCTCCTTTGATCCTTTCTACAGGGAGGGCCTTTTCCTGCAATTTCTGATGTCCTTTAATCCAACCTATTGATTGTTGGCAATCTAGGTTATAATGTCCCTTTGTTGGATATCCCTCTTTAGGCATATTGATTTTCAGCAGAATTGAAGAGAAAGGCTTTTGTCTTGTATAGTAGGGTGGTCGAGCAATGACACGTATGTCTGAAGATAAATGTGTTTTAACAAGTGGTTTATTTAGTATTGAGTCAGCGCCTAGGGGAACTAGGGAAATCTCTTGTAATGATTAGGTGGTTACTAATATCAAAAGCGGCATGATGGGTTATACAACGTGAGATGGTCTTCCAGTGCCTAACATTTTCATTGGCATTGCTCTAACGCTTCAAGTTCAAACCTAATCTTAAAAGTTCTTGTTGTTCCACTTCCTGATCTATAAAACAATATTCTAAGATGTGGTGCGTGGAAAGTTACAAGCCTATGCTTATGTCCTTGGCCTACTGGCTAAACTGTAAAACAAACATTTCCATTCTTGGCCAACAGAAGAAATCACTAAACATATTATACAATATCCAGCCCTATTCTGTAGAGCACAAGAAGTGGTTTAGTCAGTTTGGGCCTTCCTTTGATCTTCCTGCTTTTTATCTGTCCCTCCAGCTATCTCCCTTGTATCTGCCTTCTCAAACATCTCTTTGGCTTCACCTCAGCCTTGTTGACTTCAAATTCGTACATGTCCGTGCTCCTCACTGCTGGCTTATCTACAACTTCTGGTACTTGACCTCATCCGTTAGATCTCTCCTAGATCTTAGCATTCAGGACAGGTTTTCCCCAGACTGCAGGTTTTTGGCATTCATTGGTTCAGATCTCTCCACAAACTTGGTTCTCAGCATTCACTTGGTTACATCTCTCTGTGACCCGATTCTTTGCATTCACTTGGTCGAGTATCTCAACAACACACCGGAAGTGTACGAAAGTGTACTGTTGGACTGGCTGCTGTGTCGGCGTGCTCCGTCCTCAAGCACTAACTTTGGACTTGCTGCCCGTGGACTCGTGAAACCACTAGTCCGCAAGAGGAAGACACCGCCCCACACCGTCACCAGTCCCTCCTCCCTCCTGGATTTCCATTGGCTGCAACCACTACAACTACTCCGGTCACGCGCACCGGAAGTGTACGAAAGTGTACTGTTGGACTGGCTGCTGTGTCGGCGTGCTCCGTCCTCAAGCACTGTAACTTTGGACTTGCTGCCCGTGGACTCGTGAAACCACTAGTCCGCAAGAGGAAGGTTCGCGTTCCTAAAAACACGCTGCTAGCGTCCTTAATCCTTGGAAAAAAAAAAAAAAAAAGTAATTCTTTATTCGCTAAACCAAGTACTTACTAATAGTACTTGCTAGCGGTACTTGCTAGTATTTCTGTATTGCTTTGGAGAGTTGCTTTCCTTTCGAGAAGCTACGTTCACTAAAACACTTTTTCTTTTTGTCCCCCTCCTTAGACACCGCCCCACACCGTCACCAGTCCCTCCTCCCTCCTGGATTTCCATTGGCTGCAACCACTACAACTACTCCGGTCACGCGCACCGCGCGCGCACCGCGCGCGCACCGGAAGTGTACGAAAGTGTACTGTTGGACTGTTTGACGGTGTGGCGGGTGTCGGGTGGACCCACATATAAGTAAGTTGTCTTTGAAAAATCTATGAAACTTTACTTTTAGCTTTGTGCACTGCATGTTACTGAAACTCGCACGTTGTGCTTTTGGGTCATTATTATTATTATTACTATTAATCTAATTGTTCAATTATGGTTGGGAGTCTAAGAAATGGAAAGAGTATCTCTAAAGATAAAACAGACACTGTGCTTGATGGTAATGTACCTATTCAGCTTCATGACTCCATCTTGAACGAATCTGTTCCTATACTGTTTGAGGCACATGGAACGAAACGGGTGATGGATGTTAATACGGTCCCCTACAGCCTCCAGTCTTTGTCTGTCGAACCAAATGATGACATAGAGACAAGACAGGGTGCGATTTCAGCAACCTCTTTTGGAATAGTACAAAAAGGTAATGCCTCAAAGATGCCCATATATACGACTCCTTTTAAGGGGAAAAATCCTCCCTTCTCATCTATTAAGATTGCTAAAAATGAGCTGTCAGACGTCTCCATTATGGCGCCAGCTCTGATAAATGAATGGGAAAAACGCTGTCGCATCTCCCTAGGGCCTTCTTCACCTGCAATATTGCATCCCGGGGACATAGAAAGCATTTATTTGCATAATGAAGATATTATATCACATGTTGCGTCTTCCTCTGAGCATGATACTCCGCTGATGCCACCTCTTACAGGCCCCTCTACCAGTTCGCCAACTAATCAAACTATGAGGGAATTATCTGGAATTGGGGTATCAGGGGTACTTGCGCCCGGAATCCCACATGTGAATAGTACAGGGGGTGTTGATGAAATCAATCCACTAGCTGAAAACACAATGAATAAAAACTTTGACACTGCTTCAAACAGTATTCTTAATCCACCGAATATGGGTGATGAAAATGCAGCATTCCCGGTGATCACCTCTATATTGAACCTATTTGATAAGGGGCATGACCTTACACACGCACATCTAATTACGATTAAGAATACTTTGGCTGACTTGTCTGGAAAAATTTGTAAAATTGAGGGATTTATGTTGGCCTATGTCACGTGTCAAAACGAAAAAATGATGTTGATTGACTCACCTAACAAAAATGGCCCAACCTATACTCACACGAAAACAGGATACCTCCTCTCAGACTGAGGAAGTATCGTATGCAAAGGCTCTGACTTTAGGGGTAAATATGCAAAATTTAGCACCTACAACATCCACTAATCGGTTGCTAAAGCTTATCCAGGCAAACTCTGTAAAAATAGATGAAGTGTTATATCGCTTAACGGTACAACAATGTCTTGCGCAAAAAGCCTGTGAAATGGACACTTGTGAGATAGCCCCTGCGATCCTAGCTGAGGCTAATCACGAGGTGCATCCTAGTAGCCCTACGCCTCTTGTTGACCTGATAATGTATAATGACCCAGATCTTGGAGAATTAGAGGGTGACAAATCTAGTTCTGACGAAATTGTAGCCAGAGAAAAAGATTTAATTAATCTCGAAAGCGAAATTGTATCTAGCAAAGAAAATCCAACAACCTTTCTATCTCGAAAGATGAAACGCGCCCAAGCAAAAGCCTTAAAAAAAGTAAATCAAAAAATTAAAAAAACTCTTGCCCAGAGTACTCAAGAATCTTCTAAAGTACAAAAAAAAAAAGAAAAAAAAAGAGAGAAAATTCAAGGACAACAGAGTAACCCTATTGATGACCAAGATGACATACATGCGGTGACTGAGAATGAGCAAGTTAATGAGATAGTGATTAATTTATCACAGTTGAACGAGGAATCAAAAGCACTGCTAAATTTGGCTCTTCCACATGAACAGAAACTAAAAGGTATGGGCAGGAAGAGTACAGAAAAAGACACACACAGCCAGACGGCTATGGCCTCTGATGAATCGAATGTTCAGAAGCAAGGGCGTCTTTCAGCATTCTACCCCGTTATTAAAATCAAGACGAGCAGAACAGATTCCACTCATGATACAAATACACAACACAAAGAAACCTCATGTGCGACTGTGAGTGAACTGATTGTTAAGGAGCTGCAGAAAACTAGAGAGGATACTCGGATTAATATGCAAAAAAACGTTGCGGATAATGAAAGTAAGGAAAGCGATGAAAGATCTGAAATGGTCAACGCGATAACTAAAAATATTCTTGAAAGCATTGAAAACGCTGCCTCTCATCAAGAACAAACGAACCAAAAATTGAGTAACATATCCAGAAATAACATTCAAGAAGAAAGTGAGTTGGAAAATCAGAGCCAGCAGGCACACACAAATTCAGTGGTAGCTATGGAACAGTGTTCCTTTTCAAGGGACACACGCTACATATTGGGTTGGCAGAGCGATCCCCAGATGAATGGTCAGCAAAGAATAAATAGATCATTCTTATTTAATATATTCAAAGGGAGTCCGCAACTAAGAACTTTACACTCTAACGATATTGAATGGATTAGGCTTGCAAACCATAACAACTTGCGTATGATCTGTGCTCCTCAGTCACAGATCATTACGAAATTGTTATGGGAACACAGGCAGGACTTTGAGATGCGTGGCTTGGAATTGTCTCTATTGCGATCTATTGAAGAAGCGGAGGTTTTTTTGGATGCACAGACTGCTCCGGATGAGAGCAAATCTGGTGAGAAGAGTCGAGCTGGTAGTCAAGAACAGGCAGCAGACCTTATCACCCAGATTACTACACTAGTAGGTGTAGCATCCAATATAACCTGGCTAGGGCCCCTAATGACATCTATCATCGATATGGCGGCAAATAAAAAACAATCCTAATCAGGCTGAACTGAGATTCATTTCTTGGAACTGCTGTGGGATGAAAAACCTGGGCGATTGGCTTAAAGAGTCTGTGTGTATACAATCGCCCACGGTCATATTCCTACAGGAGACGATGTGCTTAGATGCCTTCTTTATTGATGGCTTTAACACTATTAGTGTACCTGCTCGCCAAGGATTAGCTGGTCGTCCTTCCGGTGGTGTGGCAATCTTGATTGATAATTCTATTGATCATAACGTGAAAACCTTATATGCTACAGACAATCTAATGGCAATTGAATTCTCCGTGTGTGATCACCCTGAGCATATTTATCTTTTAGTCTGTGTGTATTATAATCCTGCTAAGTGCCTTTTAGAAAAATTTCTGGAATTAATAGATGGGATTTTTTTGGCTGCTATGGAACGAAACCCGAATTACTTGATACTGATTGGTGGGGACTTTAATGCTATTTGCACTGACTTGGGATTAATTGACAGACAAACTTATATCTCTAAATATAAAACCAATTTAATTAATAGAGGCGATAATTTGCTGCATTACTTCAAAGCCTGGAACGTTGTCCCTGTGGACTTTGAAGCTGGGTTACTAAATGGTACCTGGAGGAGGGGTGGAGTCGAATCTTATCTTGACTACTTCTTTGTCTCAGTAAATCTTATGGGGCGTGTGAGTAGGATCATTATGATGGATACACCTTATAGTGATCACACGCCCATAAATATGACTATTAAATTAGTTTTTACAACTCTTGAAACTAGTTCTATTCTTAAATTGATTAACATCAAGAGAGTTCAACACTCAGTGAGATGGCATCCCTCCTTATGTAGAAGTTTGAACTTCTTGGTCAACAGGGACCTATGGAGAGCCCCCAAAGGAGATGATTCCAAACAGAATGTAATTTTACGTGAGGCATGGAACAATCTGATTATAAAAAAACACCTTCAATCATTCATAAACGATGTAGGGACGCAAAATGTTTGTCATCCTCACACGTTTAATGCTGAAATTGCCTCTTTGAAATGTGAAAAAAATCTGCGTTTGAGAAAATTACGAAAACTGAATTTGACTACTGAACTTTATTTTCTATGCAAAAAGAAAATCTGTTTAAAATACACTAATAAGAACAAACGTATTAAACACAGAATTAAGCTAATGGAGAACCAGCAAATCATGAAAGCCATTATTCGAAATGACACCCGCAGGCTCTGGTCTATCATTAATGATACTAATGGACGAGAGCAGCATGATTTAAGTTCTTCGGTCTCATCTGAATCTTGGAAATCATTCATGATTGAGAAATTCAAGTTACCATCAAAATTTCATAAAATTGAATCAAACATTTTAACTGAAAAGTGCAGGGACAAACTAGCACTTACTGTGGATGAGATCTTGGATGCTATTAATCTACTTAAACCTTCAAAAGCTGCTGGTCCTGATGGGTTGCCTGCATGTGTTTTAAAGGATGATCCGATTTTCTGGGCTACAATTCTCTACACCAAATTCTCAAACATTCTGGATTCAAATTGCATTCCCAAATCTTGGCAGAATGCAATAATCATTCCTATCTATAAAAAGGGTGATCCAACTGACCCTGCAAACTTTCGTCCGATTGCCCTTATGGATGCTTCTGCCAAGGTCTTTGCCATTTGTTTATTAAAAAGACTACAAAATTATATTGATAACAATGATATTTACTCAAAGTTTCAATCCGGATTTAGAAAGAATATCGGAACATCTCTTAATGCTATAATTCTTGCACACTTCTACTATAAATCTAAACTCCCTGAGTCTGGACCAATATACTTTGCATCGCTTGATCTAACTAGTGCATTCGACTGTGTAATTAGAGAAGTGCTGTGGGAAAAACTATTGAATTTAGGTTTTCCTCAACGACTTGTGCAACTTCTTGCAATGTTACATACTAATACATCTTTCCAAATCAGAATAAATAGGGAAGGTGCTCTTACCTCGCCTATTGTTACCGAGATTGGGGTAAAACAGGGTTGCAACCTAGCAGCAATCCTATTTAACTTGTACCTTTCAGATATGGATCGATTGTGGACAGGCAATGGCATATTTCCGGTAAAACTTGGTAGTCTTAAACTTGATTGGCTTTGTTTTGCCGATGACATTATTCTGTTTGATAGGACCCCTTCGGGACTACAGCATAAATTAAACATTTTTTATGATTATGCTGCAGAACACAATCTCACGGCAAATTCTAAAAAATCTCAAATCATCATTTGTCATAATAGGAAAAAAATAAGATCCTTCTATTGGACAATTGCGGGTAGCAGGCTTGAAATGGCAAAATCGATTAGATATTTAGGTTATCCTTTGAATAACAGCTATTCACTGAAATCATGGAAGGAGTTCTTAACTTCAAAATCTTGTTCTCTCCTATCAATGATGAAGGTGATTTATGCTAAGTACTGTATGTTCTCGGTTGAGCCTTTATTGGACTTCTACTTGTTAAAGGTTGAACCCATTATTCTTTATAGTTTAGATATTTGTCTAATAAACATTGAACAGATCCTTAATGGGATTCAAGGGTTTCTTTGGAAAAAAAACCTTGTGCTTGTCATCAGCAATACCAAATTCGATAATTTGCCATGAACTGGGTCTATCTACATTAGCGTCAAAATGGAGATGGCGACAATTAATGAGCTATATGAAAATGCTGTTGCCCCCCAGAAACTCATTGTATGAAGATCTTCACAGTTTATTACATAATGGTGATGTTAAATCGTTGGATATGTTTAAAAAACAAATGAATATGCTTTTGGACACCATTGAAGTAACAATTGAGGACTTAGAACTTGGTTTAGCTAGAAATAAACGCAAAATGTACGAATGGGACTGGAGGATGATAATTGAAAAAAATCATAAATATGTTTTATACACAGAGTGTGCGAATAGACTTAGGACGAGGGGTACTCTTCCACTATATCTTATGAAATGTCCCGATCGTAGAGTACGTAATATCTACCTAAGATTCAGATTAAATCAATTCTCTACTTTGGAACGTATCTTTAAATGGAATGTTGGTAGCGAATTGATCGTGCACCCAAATTGTCGGTTTTGTGCTTCGATTTGTCAAACTGAATCTATAAAGCATCTTGTGGTATATTGCCCATATTTTGAGGAAAAGAGATGCTTGTTATTAGGCGAATTTAATCCAGGCCCAACATAAATTGCACGGGCCGCGTTTTGGGAACGCAGCATGCAAGGGGATAGTATGCGCTTTATTTTGACTTTATCAAGGCTCCTATTCAAAATTGACGAGGATTTGAAAACTAAAGATCTGGGCTTAAACATGCTTCTTGTTGAAGAATTACAGTAAATTAAATGAAATTGATGAATTCAGGATATAACTGATGTATTATATACTTTACTTGATTAATTGCATCATTATGTTACTTAAAGCAATGTTTTTTTTTTTTTAATATACTATATACAAGATTGATTTGGGTTTTTTGTTGTCATGTATTAAGAAAAGGCCTATTGCAAAAATATATACTCATGTAAAGAAACTATATAAATTCTAATGTTACTAAGTATGAAAATGTGAAAATCGTAAAATAGAAATGATTTATGCTAAATATATCTTAATGCGTATAGAGAAAGAAAATGATTTTATGCGATGCTTCTAAGAAATGTAGTGTTTTAAAGTTGATGAAATAATTGTAAAAGTTTATAAAATTGATGTAAACTATAAACAATTTTTAAATAAAAAAAAAAAAAAAAACACATAGCCTCTCATCAGTCAGTGTTCTGGTCCTTTCCTAGACTTTCAGCAGGCTTCACACCTTTTTACCAGAGTCCCGGTGTCCAGTAGTTCCTCAAGTAAAGTAGCATCTTGTACCAAGTGCCAGACTCCCTGCTTCGGCAGTGCAAGAAATCAGAAGCGGGAGGCTGACACAAGGGTGGCCTTTTGTTTGCTTCAAACTTTAATTGAAAGTAAAAATGGGTTGGGGAAACTTCTAGCTTGCCATAAAGCTAAGAGGGGGTGTCCCTACCCCAACCAAAACCACTAGTGTCTTTGTCAGGATGTCAAAAACAAAATGTGTCCACTGTTCTGTTTCCAACCCTATTTCTGTCCCTTACACTCGTAACTCAGGATAATGTAAAATATTTATCTGTAGAAAACAAAGTTCCAAAAACAGGGTGGCAAAAGTAGATCCCAAAGTAAAGTTCCGGTTAAACCAAGCTGGACGATTCCTTTCCCCTGGTTTGCTGTCACACATAGAAAAAAGGTTCTCAAAAACATTCTTACTCTGTCGTGCCCTCCAAATGTTTAATTTCTCACAATGACCGGCCAAGAGGGTGCCTTGCTCCTCTTGAAATATGCCCCAAAGGTTTCAACACCATGGGTTGTGACTCCCCTCCCCTGGTCTGTTTACTGCTGCTGATACCACAGCCAACATGTTGCACTACCCTTCGAGATACTGTGCCTATGAATAATCGGCATGTTCCCATCTTCATATGGGCGCGAGCCCTAGACTTGCTTTCTTGTTTTTATAAAGGTCTTCTAGTGCTTCTGCTTCAGCTTCTTAGACTTCAATGGGTCATTGACCCTTCTGTACTCTTGTGTGGCTTCCCCAGTTTCATATGGATTCCATACACCTCTCTCAGGTTTGTCCTGTAGCTCAGCACCTTGTTTGCATGCTTCTTTATACTTCAGTGGGTCCCATAACCTTCTGTACTCTCTGGGGTCTCGATGTGCCTTCCCGGTCCCCCTCTGTGTACCTTTTGCCTTGATCCACGAGGGTTCCGGTCCTCTAACACCGGTAAGCTTCTGTGGTTTCCCCTGGGCTCTCAGCTTTTCCTTCGGCAGCTCCCCAGTTGATCTATTCCAGTGAGGGAGTCTCGTGCTTCCCTTAGACCATTACAGACTGCAGGTGCACCAGAGTTTTCCCAGTGAGAGATAATCCAGCATCCCTCAGTTTCCCCACAGGCTGCTGGGGGATCAAGGGTTCCCCCCCTCCCTCTAAGTATTGCAGTGGTGCACAGCCCCTTCTGTTCCAGCACAAGATTCCTGCTCCCTGCTCCTCCTGGGAAGGCTCAACAACACTTCCTGGTTTCCCTCCTCTAATTCTACCCTAGATGGACCAATCTGAAACCAGTAACCATTCGACTGTTCCTTGTGTTCTCAAGTGTGATCCTTAAGCTTTTGTTCCTCTCCCTCGTCACAGTACTGATCTTCGGACTCCCTTTTGAGTCATTGGGGATCTTCCTCGTCCTAGTACTTTCTAGGGAAAAGCTAAAATGACCATAATTCTTGATCCTCTTAGGGGAAGGGTTTATACTTGGGCTTGCAGGAAGGGGCTCTAGCTTCAGGTGATGGGCGAGGATACCACCTTCTTCTTGGGGTCTCATCATAGAAAGGGGTTTCTCCCCCTTTCGGAGGGATGACAGTGTGCTTCGTCACAGCAGGAAGTAGCTAAATTCATCTACCCGAGCCACTAGGTCAACTAATACAATCGGCTTGATAGCCCCCAGATATAAATTACAAATATCTGGTGGGATTAGCTTACCAGTCATGGCTGCTCAGCTGTGGAACTCGCTCCCGCTATCCTTAATAAGATCTAAGTAATTTGCAAACTTCAGAAGCAACTCCATGAAATGGCTAACTGAGTAGTATTAACTTTAATATTCCTCTCTACCATTCCACTTCTGAACCCCCAATCCGAACCAGTGACTGCTGTCTGAATAATTTAGTATCATTAGTATTGCTTATGAATGTAATTCTTAATTGTTTTTTACCTCTGTAAATCTGATTTATATATCATCTGTATGTCGAACTTCGGCAACCGTCAAATGTGCCCAGATACCTCTGGGTTAAGGTGCGCTATAGAAATAATTTAAACAAACACATCCTTCTTGCCCTGGTCTGCTGCTTGTACTGGGCTCTTCCTGGCTCTTTTTATGTATCTACATGGTTTCCTTAATTGCACCTGCCCTTTGTAATTGTATAGGAATGCTAGGGCTTTTCCTCAGTATTTTGCGTCGGGCTGTTGATCAGGTTCCCGTAAGCCTTTACATTTGTAGTGATGCGACTACATTAATATTTGTCTCGCCTCTTATTTCCTTGGTTTTAAAGGCACTACACAATGTTGGCGCCATCTTGGAAGCACTCTGGCAGCAGCTTTTCAGTACATGGTATTGCACATCCTTTAGAAATTGACTTAGTCTCTTGCTGCATTTCTGCCCATCTGCGCGACTCGAGGTTGCTCAGTTTCCTCTCTACACAACGTGGAAGTACGAGAAAGGTTACTTGAATAATCCATGAACTCTGCATGTTGGTAACAAAGCACTTCACGTTCAGACAGTTTCTTGGCCTGAAGTGTGCTCTTTTTGAGATCTGCACAACCGGGTCTTTGCCTCAAACTCCTGTTTCACAGTGGGAGTTTGACAACCGGGATTATGGGGTTTTGGAGAAATCTGTTGGTGTATTTTTAGGCACCACTGATGGAATGATACCACACCTGAGTAGGGATGACGAGCATGAGTAATTTCACTTCTTCCGCTCTCAATTTGATTTAATCTTGTATATCGAGATTTAGGACCATGGGCAAACAGGCGCTCCTACTAATAGAACAATAAACAAGGCACTGACAAACGTAATTAATAAAGTGATATGATATCCAAGGTAAAACAAAACACGAAAAACTCCTAAACGGAAATTTATATTTGAGTCCTTCACAAAATCAACACGTTTTTTATACATAGATGACACGTTTACAAGATTTCGAAAAACACTCAGAAAATGGGGAAAGATAAGTTCCACTATACAATCCCTGTTGTTCGTGGAGCACCATTTCCACAACTGAATCCTACGACAGGCCTTCAGATAAGCAGGTCTAATGCATTCAGACCCCAGTTTTTGGTGTAGCCATGCAAGGACTTTATTTCTGAGAACCTTTCTAGGTGTCTTCCCCACCGCCCTCCTCCCCCCGCACCTCCCTCATGGGTTTCTCAACTTCCGTAATGACAAAGTTCCTCCTTTCAAGAACAAGCCATCTGAAGTTCTTATCAGCAATCTCTGGCATTTGTGTTTTTTTTTTGCACACGAAAGTTCCTATGGAAGCAGGCTCTTGGTTTAAGGTTGGCCAAGTTGATGCAGCATTAACTAGGCTGCGCAGGTTGAATTAAAGGCACTGCCGGCATTGGCAGAATCAATGGCACAGTTAGAGGACAGAGTAACATATCCTGCCTTGTACCAGACTAATCAGCAACCCTATAATTATTGCTGCTTCTTTTAATGCTGCTTTACTGGACACCTCTACTATTGGCACCTGGAAGGGCCTTCCTCTCAGCCCCCACCGCCACTTCAAACCAACAGCAAAGTTCTTGAAAATTGTTAATCTGATTCAGCTTAACTGCAATGCATTACTTTAAACACTGCTAGTTAGCCGAATCGTTTGAGTCCTGCTCTTACTTTGCCTGAGTGGAAGGTGACTCAGCACAGTCCTCACAAGGCACTGACCTCCCTGTAATAACTGCTGACATATTCGGGAGACTCCCCTATTAACCGATGGGCTTCCCCCAAGCTGTCTGCTCCCAGCGACGTTAATGAACATGCAGGGGGGATATCTGGTGCCAACACAATGACCGGTTTATGCAGGTTATCGCTTCCACTTACCTGATCCACACTAGATTGTTGGGGGGGGGGGAGGAGGGGGTTTGGAGGCGCATAACTCAACTGCAGCATACTTCCCGAATGATTTTCACCTCCTTTCGACTCAATTAAACGTTGCTTTCTCCTGGCACTTAAAGCTAAAACCTCCTAGAGCCAGTTCCCTCTAGGTGATACAGGTGCAGATGGACTAGTCTGCTTCAACAAGACTGGCTTAGCGACCCCTAGGCAAATGGCAGATTGTTTTTAAAACCGTCAGACTCCTAGTTGCTATTCTTAAATTATCCATCAAAAAGATGCTTCTTCAGTAGGAGATATCACTTCTTTGAATCCGAAAAGACAGCAAGTTATTGCTTCAGTGGGATGTACCGTTCTTTGACTCAGAAAAGACAGCAAGGACCCAAATTAAACTCAGAAAAGAGTGTGCCAGGTGTAACGTGCCCACTGCCTGGTGCACCTAATATAACCAAGGCTTACAAACTAAAAGGCAGGACGGATAGGCAGGAGAGACATCATAAGTCGACGGGTACCTTCGTAACCAGCAAGGTAAGTCGGAACACAGGTCCCCTTTGCTCCACACTTCCATGGCTCATCAAAATGCCAAGCTAATATGCCAGAAAGATGCTAGGAAGCACCAGCATTCGCCAGCACACACCCGCATCCGCCAGGGCCAGTGAACCTCAAGGCCACGAACATAGCGGCTGAGACTGACCAGACCAACTATCCCTTGCTGCTCTCCTCCTCCAACATACAAGAAAATTGAGTTCTACCAACGTTCTACTCTTACCAAGTGGTAAGTAACTTTTTTCAGAGTATGTTTACCTTGACTTCTCATCTGGATTTTGTGGCGATGATGGGAAGTGCAAATTAAATGCAGTAAAGGTAATCTATGACAAGGTTTTCACTCCCATTTGTTTGGAAATTAAGAGATGTGCTATATTGTCTTTCAGCACCCTTTGTTTCCCTTAGAGCTGTATGCAAGTTTTGAAAACCTTACTTTAATTTTTCACAATGTAACATGCCATCTGCTTTCATTTTTGTAGGCAATGACAAGAGTGAAACTTGACTTTCTGGATCAGTTGGCAAAGTTCTTGGAGCTTCAAGGATCTACTCTGAAAATCCCAGTGGTGGAGAGAAAGCTCTTGGATGTGTATGCTCTCAGTAAGGTGTGAAGGTTGGATCTGTTTATGGATAGACAGGAGGTTCTTTGATTTGGGAGCAAGTTGGGGTATGTTGTAGTAGGATTGGCTGGCTGATTGACAGCAAGAGAGCAGTGATGGTTTTGTGTTCATGCTACTCTGAAAATACACTTCAAGGCCTTTAATCTAAAGCTATAGAAATAACACATCATTGTCATTATATCTGTATTTGTTTATTATTTGTAACGCGCGCCTAACCTTGAGGTAACTGGGCGCTTGAAAATTTGGGCATACAGATTAGAAACAACATGAATAAATAGATCAGAAAGGACCCTGGTTACATATGGGTCAAAATCTGGTAAGCAGGCAAGGAAATACAATAGTAGGCTAGCAGCGATTGACCAGAGTGTAGGCAATGTATGGCAGGCCTAGTGAATACTTCTTACTGGTGAGGTTTGTTACTCAACCAGTTTTTTATGCCAGTTTTAAAGGTGAGAAAGGAAGGTTCCTGTCTAAGGTGGATTGGGATAGCATTCCATCGCCTGGCAGCTTGGACTGGGAAGCTGGCCCCTCCTGCTGTTTTAAGATTGTATCTTGGGACAACTAAGTTGTGTGAATGCGATGATCTGGTGGTGCGTGTGGGTTGGTGTAAGCAGATTCTGTCAGCCAGGTATTTCGGGGAGACGTTGGTGAGGCCTTTGTGGGTGATGGCCAAGGTGCGTAGCGTGATTCTATCATGGATGGGTAGCCAGTTGGCGTTATGGCTGTGTGTGGAGATGTGGCATGATTTAGGGAGACTTAGTGCTGCTCTGAGTGAGTTATTCTATAGCACCTGGATTTTGTTTCGGTTATGTTCTGAGGAGCCAAGGAAAGGAGTGTTGCAGTAAAATTACATAGAATGTTAAGTTAGACATTTATGATACTTCAGTAACACAATTTTTCTATATTTTATCATAGACTGTTTCCAGCGAAGGGGGATTTGAGATTGTGACCAAAGAAAAGAAATGGTCCAAAGTGGCCAGTCGACTGGGTTACCTACCAGGGAAAGGCACCGGATCTCTGCTTAAAGCTCATTATGACCGTATCCTATATTCATATGAACTTTTCCAGTCTGGAATCAGCTTGATGGTAAGCTTTGCTTCAGGAGGTTGGGCACTTTTATAATTACTCTTTTAGACACTGGTGAACTACTTACTGCACGTTTTTGCAAATGTTCCCTGTAGAGATAGTGGTGTCCTAAGCAAGTATCCAGGTAATTGAGGCTGTAGCATAGCTATGTTTAGTGATGGTGCAGGATACTTTTTTTTAATGAACTATTTTAATTTTATTTTCTTGCATTTCACATAAATGAGCTCATTCTTTAAAATGAACCAATATTTTCTCCATTAATTGATTTAATGCAGATTTGGGTCTGATAGAATTATTTTTGCTGGTGGGGAATTTTTAATCTACACCCCATTGCTGCACCCCGTTGCTGATCTCCCTTTTGATAGGTATGTAGATACTGGGCCGCCACAGGTAGAGCAGAACTCCTAGATTTTCTTTTTTTTTTTTAGTAACCACGCTGGCCCTCCAGCCGTGGCTCATACCTTCACTCCTACGTTCAGCGAGCCTTATTTCCTTCTGTACTCTGATCCTCTAGGGTATCCAAAAGCCATGTTTGAACCTTGAGGAGAAAGTGGAAGTGGTGGAGCCCAGCACTGAAACCCAGGCTTTCCCAGAGCAGGGCGTAAAAACGAAGGTCCCTTTGAAGAGATCAAGGCGCATCAAGTCTGAGGTATGCACATCAATTGCTCAGGGTACAGCAGATACCCACTTGGCATAAGTTCTCTTGTCAGAGCATTGATGTCTGGTATTTCAATCCCGCTAGTCATTATATGGACTGAATGGGTCTAGGCAAGTTTTGTTTTCTATGGCAGACATGCTATCTAAATAATAACCTAACTTGAATTGTAAAAACAAGTTTTACTCTTAATCCCAGTGAAAACTGATACATTTTTCATGTAGCTTAGTTCTTCTGAAACAGAATAGACAAATATCTGTAATTGCCAAGATGGCAGGCAAATTGAAAACAATCCATGCAATAATGAGTTTAGCACATCCTGATAGCAGGTGCTGCCATACAACTCAAAGGTCTGGATAGCTGTGAGTGATTGGAGAGCTATGTTGGTGGTTAGATGTCCCATGACCGGAATTTGTTTTATACCTGGTAGCAAGCTGTTAAAATGTGCATTTGTTTGTTTCATTAAAACACTTGAATGCTTTTTAGAAAATATAAAATTGAAAAGTTAAAAACGATCACGGCAGCGTTATTTTAAACCGCTGCAATCCGATTTCCTAGGCATTCTATGAAAGCCTGGATGTTAAAATTGAGAATGAAATGCCCATTTTTGCACCTTTTTGCTACATGGTTTGCGCGTGACGTTTGCCTTGTTGCTAATGTCAAACATCATAATGTTTTGTCTAGTCTTTGATGACAGCATGTTAATTAGGGTATTAAACTCACTTGGATGTTTTCATAGGGCCAGCATAGTTTTAGGCAGTCCTACAAATTATTCTGATAAACACAGTTCCAATAATATTTCCCACCTTGAGATAAAGTATGGGGTAGTTCATAAAGCGAGTTGGTCACTTTCAAGGCAGTTTTGTGCTTTTTTTCCACTTTAATCATATTCAGTTTTGGCTATTATGTGGCAGTTATGTGTCTCCTTTAAGCCAAAATAATTGCATTGGAATACAGGAGGGCGATGGGATGTTGTTACTATACATTTTTACTGTACTGACGCACCACTGTAATAGTTTCAAAGCCCTGATTTTTGGCTGTGGTGTATATTTCTCAGTGAGTCGGCTACAGTGGTTATATGATTTTGGGCAAAGTCTTTTATTACCACAAAAAGGTTGGAAAAATGCCTCTCTATCCCTAAAAACAATGAGGGGTTTCCCTGCCTCAAAGTAAACTAATAAAAATGTCAGAAAGTGTGAAAGCAAAGTCGGTCACGGTCGTGTCAAGAACCTACTGCTGTCCCCAACACTTACATTCTCAGATAATTGTACAAGGGTGTTCTTTACTAAATGAAACAAAGTTCTTAGTGAACAGAAAAGTTCCCAGATTAGCTGGTAGTATGATAATACAAAGAAATGTTCAAAACCACAAAGTTCCAAGATGGGATAGTGCTCCTTTTCCATAAGTTTAAACAATGTTCTTGCTAGAGGCTGGATCACAGATCAGGTAACTTCTCTTATATTTCCAGTCTTTATATCCTATTGACTCCGGATTCCTCGCCCCGAAGTGTAGGATTCTCCTTATTGTTCCCAAGTAGTCTTGGACCGATCCCCATTCCTTTGTGAAAGATCCTCCCGTCCCTTGAATTGTATGCGTTAACTTTTCCATTGCCATTTGTGACCAGACCTTCTGGAGCCATGTGTAGACCAGTGAAGGGTCTCGCTTTTTCCAATTTTGGGCTATTGCTGCCCACACCGCTATGACCAGTGCCATGAAGCTCCTCCAATGTGACTTTGTGTATCTCCTGGCTGCCCTGTCTTTCATTCTACATAGCCACACCTTTTCCCCCAACTGTTCTACTTCTGGAAAATTTGTTCCCATCTCAGTCTTTACCTCAGACCAGAGGCCCTTGATCCCCTTGCAATCCCACCATATGTGTTTCCACGTTCCCACCTTGGCGCAACCTCTCCAGCATAGGTTAGATGATTGAGGGTACATTGTGTGAAGACTCTCTGGCGTGTAATGCCATTGGGTTACTACTTTTACCCACATCTCCCTTTTTTGAACAGATCGGGTCAGTTTTGGAATGTTTATCCACAGGTCCAACCATTGATGTTTTGGGATATCCTCCGTCAGTGTCTTCCCCCACTTAACCATGTAAGCCCACTTAACTTCCTCGTCTTGGGAGTTTATAAAGGTGTACAGTGTCGATACCAGCTTCCTAGACCGTAAATTGGTTATAACATATTGTTCGAACGGAGTGAAGTCTCTTGTTGCCCCCCTTTTGACTTCTGTTGTTGCCAGCCAGTGCTTGAGCTGGTCATACTTATACCTCTCTCCCTCTGTGAGGTTCATTAGGGTTTTACAAGCCTCAAACATTATGATTTCTTTGTCCTGTTAAATTTCCCCAATCAATTTTCATACACCCTGCGGCTTCCCATTACTCAAACGCCCCCCGCTCCATACCTGGTGGGAATTGGGGGTTCTGAGAAATGGGTGTGAAGGGGGCTTCCACCGTGGTCATGGCACCCCTTCGCGTTTGATCGTCCCAGGCCTCCAGAGTGGTCCTCAAGACTACGCCGATGAGGAGGTAGGGTTGCCTGTGTTTTGCTTTCCACAGGAGTTCCCTCAAAGGGGTTCTGGCAACTGCCCTTTCTTGTGTCACCCAGATTGCTTGTGGGCCTTCTCCCAGCCATTCCCGCAGCACCCTTAGTTGCGCCACCTGGGAGTATTTTTGAAAGTGGGGGAGAGCCACCCCCCCAACCTATTCAGCTAGGTGCTGTGAGGACCGCTCTGGCGACCCTCGGGGGTTTACTTTTCTTGATGTAGGACGAGATTGCCTTTGAAAGCGCCTTGAAGAACGATCTGGGAACCTTGATTGGGAGTGCTTGGGAGTAGTATAATAGCATAGGGAGGATGTTCATCTTAACTGACTGTATTCTGCCCCACCATGAGACTATCAGGAGGGTTCCAGCGCTCCAGATCCCTTCTTATGTGTTCTAGGAGTGGGGGATAGTTGCCTTCGTATAGTTGCCCTACCCTGTGTGTCAGTGTTATTCCAAGGTACTTGATCCCTTTTGCTGCAATTTTGAGGTCTAATGCTGCTGCTTCCCTTTCTACCTCCTCTCGTTCGCCTGCCAGGATCAATATCTCTGATTTTCTACTATTGATTTTAAGGCCAGAGATGGCCCTGAATGATTCTAGCTCTCTAACTATTGCTGCCAGTGTCCTCCCTGGGTCTTCTAGGGCAATACGCATGTCATCAGCGTATGCTATCACTTTGTGTTGTCTGCCTGCCATTTCTATCCCCTTAATTTGAATGGATTCTCTGATTTTAATTAAGAATGGTTCCAGAAAAATGGCATATAGGAGGGAGGAAAGTGACAACCCTGTTTTGTAGCCCTTGAGATGTCTACCCTTTCTGAGACACCTCCCCTTTGATGGCTATCCTAATTGTTGGAGTGTTATAGTTGGCTCTAATCGTGGCTATATATTGATCCCCCAAATCCCATACGTTTTAGCGTTTTAAACAGAAGTGACCACTCCAACTGGTCGAAGGCCTTTTCTGCGTCTACTGAAAGTAGAATTGCTGTAGTGTGAGTGATGCCCGTCTTAAGCCATCTAAGGTTATTGTGCGTTTGTCGACCCGGTATAAAACCTGATCGGTCTAGGTTTATCAGGTTGGGCAGGAGTGGTGACAATCTTGCTGCCAGGATTTTTGTGTAGATCTTGGAGTCCAAATTTATCAGGGCTATGGGGCGGTAGGAAGTAGTGCATGAGGGGTCTTTTCCTGTTTTATGGAAGACTATTACCTTTGCTTCATTCATTGTCTGGGTCAAATTTCCTCTTTCTTTGAAGGAATTTAGGAGTCTGGTTAGGAATGGGGCTATATTGTCTGCATATTTTTTATAAAATGGGGCTGTAAAGCCATCTGGGCCGGGTGCCTTGTTGTTTGGGAGGTCTGCTATTACCTTTTTCACTTCCTCTTCCCTTATCGGGCTCTGAAGTGGCGCTCTATCTTCTTCGGTTATTTGTGGGATGGGGAGGGACTGTAAGTAGGCGTCTTGAGCACTACTATCCGGAAATTCCGTGGTATACAGCATTTGATAGAACTCCCTAAATGCCTCTCCCATGTCATGGGTGTGTTAATTTCTCCAGCATGGGGTCTGGCATGGATTCACATGCTGATGAATATTCCCCGTCAGGCTGGGAATCCTCGGTAAAGAAAAAATCAGTATCAGTTTCGTTTCTGATCTGTCTTTCGTAGTAGTAACTGATCTCTGCGTCATACTGACCACAGCCAATGACTGCCCTCTACCTAAGCCCTGCCTCTGGCAGCCATCTTCAGATTTTTACCGCACGTTCAAGTGTTGGGATCCTCGTGCTATTGCTCTCGAGCGTTAGTGCTTTTTTCATGTTTTTTCTCAGAAAAATTTCTCTTTTTTCGGTCTCTTCATCCGATTAACGGGGACCCGTCTCGGATTAGTCTACGCCCCTCAAGGGTGAAGATTTCGTCGAGCCACGCTTTTGGAGGACTCCAGAAGTTTCTCAGGCCCATCTCGGACATGGCCCAGGAGAAGGGAAGCTCGACGCCCGGAAAGCTGTTCAGGGTCTGCCCTGGATGCCAGCTTCAGAATGTCTTTAAGGAGGACCAACACTCCCTTTGCCTTTACTGCCTACATGAGGACAAGACGCACGTGGAGAAGGACTGTGCGTTTTGCGGCAATATGTCGGAGCGGACCATGAAGGACCGCCATCAACGTCTCGCCAACTGGCTCGAAGTAAAGAGCCCGTAAGGCGAGAAGAAGAAGAAGTCAGAGCGGTCTTCTAAGAACTCTGAGGGCGCCCCGGCGACGGGGGTCCAACAGAAGGCCAAGCACCGCGAGTCCGCTGGCACCGGGAGCGCTGAACGGTCGGGCTCTACGGGCGCCAGCCAGGGCGCATCCTCCCCAGCGCCATCAACCACGAGCCAACGCTCTGGCTCGGCTAAGAGGCAGGCTGAGCACCCGGCGAAGCTCCTGGAGAGACCCCGGTCGAGCTCGAAGGCCCCATCGGAGGGGGAGCGAGGCGGTGACCCTCCCCCCAAGGAGAAGGCGGTGAGCGCACCTAAGGTGGTGAAAGCCTTAATCCACCCAGCCAAGGCCTCTATCTAGACAGTTGCGGCGGCCCTGGCTCAGCCTGTGGAGGCTACACCAGTGGTGGCGACCTCGGGGCCTAGAGTCTTCCTGCCACCGCGGAGGGAGTCCTCTTTCATGCCCATCGACAGGACCCCCGTGAAACCTCCGTCAGAGAAGAAAAAGGGGGGGGCAGGAGGTCGTCGTGGATTCGGCCTCAACCTCTGAGGAGGAGCTGATCGAAGTCTTAAGCCACGACGTTGGCGTGGAAGAAGACCAGCCCGTCGGGAGGGACCCCGACGTAGGAGACGACGAGAAAGTCGAGGGTGCCGACGGGGCTCCTGACCGCCCGTCGGACTCCCCTCAACCAGTGCCGCAAGACAACTCGACGGCCATTTTGTTGGCTATTCAGTCCTTATGCTCGGAGATAAGGACGAGACTGCCGTTACCACCAACGGAGGAACCGCTCCCGACGGGGGACCCGGAGCCAGGCCCTTCTGGGAGCCCTCCCCCCTAAGAGAAGGATTCATCCTCCACCTCCTTTTCAGCCATCGCGCCCTGTTCAGCCCTCCTCCCCGTCCACGACACGTGGGGATGATACGGGGACTGACACGGCCGCGACGGGTACAGACAACAAGGTTTACGACGAGGATCTCCCGTCGTCACCTCCCACCCGGGCTTCCCCGCCCGACGAGATTGGATCGTTTCACTTCATGATCGCCAGGGCATCCGAGCTTTTCCAGCTCTGCCCGGAAGAGAAGAAGGAAGGTTTCCTTTATCAACGGCGCGAGGCCAAGAGGAAGACTGTCCTCGCTGTACCTCTACTGGACGATATTTGGGATGAGGGCCTCGCCCTCCTCAAGAACCCATCCACGACGCCGGCTAGAAGGGATCGGTACGAGAAGAAGTACCTGGTCCCGGACGCGTCCCCCTTGTGCCTTCGGGCACAGCCGACCCCGGACTCAGTCGTCTCCGCGGCGGCCAGGAAGAAAGCGGGGGGGGGCGCGGCCTCTACGTCAACCTCCCCGCCGGACGGCGAGGGAAAGAAATTAGACACGATGGGACGCAGAGTCATCTCGTCGGCAGCGACGACGATTAAGGCGGCCAACGCCTTGGCTATCGTAGCGCGCTACGACAGGGAGTTGTGGTACAAACTGGCCCCCCTGCTGGACTTCCTACAAGACGACAAGAGGGCGGAAGCCCTAGAGATCTTGCAGGAAGGAGAGGTGGCTTCGGACCACGCCATTACGATTGCGACGGACATCGCTGACACTGGATTTCGCCATTTGGGCAACGGCTTGTGCCTTGGGCGGCGTGGATGGCTCAAGGCTACTGACTTCTGTCAGGACGTGCAGACCAGAGTCTTCGACATGCCGTTCGACGGAAACAACCTGTTTGGGAAAACAGTGGACGATTCCCTTCAACCCATCAAGGCGGACACAGAGACGGCCCGGGCTCTTGGGGTTCTCCAGCAACGGCAGCCGCCCTTTCGGAGCGGCGGAGGCAAACAGGGTGCCTCCAAAGGTTCCAGCGGCAGATTTTCCACCTACCGTCAAGCGGCCCGTTCGTCGTCACAGGAAGCTTACAGGGGACGAGGCAAGTCAGGCGGACCCCGCCGTCGTCGCCAAGGAGGACAAGGCGGCAAAGCCTCGTCGAAGCAGGACTGAACCGGCCGTGGGGTCGGGCCCCCACCGAAGTACCCCGGTGGGAGGCCAGCTGGCGAGCTTTGTCAGCGTGTGGGAGTCCATCTCCACTGACCATTGGGTGCTGGACGCCCTAGCTCCGGGTCACGCGCTCGAGTTTCTAAAGAGGTGCCCGCGCGTCCCCCCTGTGGCCAGGAAAGAACATCACGTCCCTCAACTTCTCTTGGAGGTAAAGGCGATGCTCAAGAAGGGCGCCATCGAGCTCGTCCCAAAGAGACTTCGGGGCTCCGGAGTTTACTCAAGATACTTCCTCGTGAAGAAGACGGGAGGATGGCGTCCCATCCTGGACCTACGACGACTGAACAAATTCATCAAGGCACAGAAGTTCCGGATGGTCACCCTCCAACACGTCCTGGGTCAACTGGAGGAGGGCGATTTCCTGTCGTCGTTGGATTTGGAGGATGCCTACTTCCATATTCCCATACTTAAAGGACACCAAAAGTTTCTCAGGTTCGTGGTCCAAGGGCGTCACTACCAGTTCAAAGCCCTTCCCTTCGGTTTGAGGTCGGCACTCAGGGTGTTCACCAAGTGCCTTGCACCGGTGGCGGCGCAGCTGCGCCGAGAGGGGATCCACGTCTACCCCTACCTGGACGACTGGCTCATCCGAGCAAAGACGAAGGAGCTCGCCGTGGAGCACACGGCAAGGACCGTCCAACTACTCACGGACCTGGGATTCTCCATAAATTAAACCAAGTCCCACCTGGTGCCCGCGCAAGACGCACTGTTTCTGGGAGCAAAGCTCGACAGTGTCGCTTCTGGCTTCTCCGTCGGAGGAAAGGACGAGGGCCATCTTGGGCAAGGTGCAGCGGATGCTGGTTGCGGACGCGGCCAGGGTGAGGTCCATCAAGTCCCTCCTCTGAATGATGTCTTCTTGCATTTATCTCATCCGCCTGTGCAGGCTCTGGATGCGCCCGTTACAGGAGTTTCTGGACGCTCTCTGGATCCAGACGACGGGCAGCTTCGAGGAGAGGATCACACTCGACGAGAGTTTCCGACGAGCTATCCGGTGGTGGGGCACCCGCGCGCATCTGACGGTGGGCATGGACTTCCAGACCCCCGGCCACCAGGAGACAGTGACCACGGATGCCTCCCTGGAAGGGTGGGGAGCGCACACCGAAAATCTGCACGCGAGAGGCCTTTGGCTTCCGACGGAGCCGTCCCTCCATATCAACGTCCTGGAGCTCCGTGCAGTGTTTTGGTCCCTCGGGTCCTTGCTTCCGTCCCTCAAGGGCAAGGTGGTGAGGATCTTCACCGACAACACCACCACCATGTTCTACATCAGGAAGCAGGGCGGTACCAGATCCCCAGCCCTGTCCAAGAAGGCGCAGGATCTGTGGCATTGGGCCGTCGCCCAAGGGATGTTTCTTGTGCCGTTTCATCTGGCAGGGATAAAAAACACCATCGCCGACTCGTTCAGCAGAGAGCTGCGCTCGTGCCACGAGTGGGAACTACGACAGGATCTAGTGGACCGCCTCTTCTGACGGTGGGGCACTCCCCAGATCGATCTGTTCGCGACGGCGACGAACTCCAAGTGCCGGAGGTTCGCCAGCAGGTTTCCCCAGCCGAGGAGCATGGGCGATGCTTTCTCGTTCCCCTGGGAGGGCCTGTTTCTATACGCGTTCCCTCCATTGCCATTGCTGATCCGGCTCATCAACCAGCTCAAGAGGTCACGGTGCAGGATGATCCTCGTCGCACCTGCGTGGCCGAGGCAGATATGGTTCCCGGACCTTCTGGACTTGTCAGCGTCCCTGTCAATCAAGCTGCCAGTGGACGCGGATCTTCTCTCCAGGGAAGGAGGCGCCATCCTCCATCACGACCCGAAGTCGCTGAACTTGCAGGCCTGGCTCCTGCAGCGTTAGAGTTTGGAGGATACGACATACCGGCCGACTGCAGAGAGGTTCTTGCAAAGGCCAGGGCGTCCTCAACTCTTAAATGCTATGGACACAAATGGAAGAGGTTCTCTGTCTGGTGCCAAGCACCGAAGATTAACCCTCTACGGATTACGGCTCCCCAGGTACTGCTGTACCTTCTGACGCTGGCCAAGGCTGGGCTGGCGCACGCGTCCATCAAGATTAATCTTGCTGCGATCTCCCGATACACCAGAACCACGGGGCGGATGTCTTTGTGGTCTCATCGTCTGGTGAAAGAATTCATGAAGGGACTGTGCAGATTGTTCCCGCCGGTGAAGGCTCCGGTCCCGGCGTGGGAGCTCAACGTGGTGCTGACCAAGCTCATGGGACCTCGGTTCGAGCCTCTGCACTCGGCTCTGTTGAAGTTCTTGTCGTGGAAAACAGCGTTTCTTGTGGCCATCACCTCCGCACGACGAGTGGGAGAGATCCAGACCTTTTCGGCAAGCCCCAGTACTTGACTTTTCACGACACGAGGGTAGTGCTCAGGGCGCACCCCTCCTTCATGCCCAAGGTGCCGTCGGACTTCCACCTCAACGAACCCTTGGTGTTGCCTGTTTTCTTCCCGTCGCCTTCGTCGCCGGCCGAAAGGACTTTGCACTCGCTGGATGTGGCTAGAGCGCTGAAGTTCTACGTGGACCGCACGAAGTGTTTTCGGAAAACGTCACAACTTTTTGTGAACTTTGGACCTGTCAATCAGGGGAAGGCTCTCTCAAAGGCCTCCATTTCCAGATGGCTCTCCGGCTGTATCATGTACTGTCATCGGTTGGCAAACCGACCGCTGCCTGGCCGTCCGAGAGCCCATTCCACCAGAGCGATCGCAGCTACCACGGCGTTCCTATCTGGTGTGCCCTTGCTGGACATCTGCAGGGCTGCTACGTGGAGGTCGATGCACACCTTCACGAAATTCTACTGCGTCGATCGGGATTCCAGGGAGGAGTCCAGGGTCGGCCAAGCAGTGCTGCGCAACCTGTTTGCCTAAGGTGAGCCTGGTGAGGAGGTAAGAATTGCTTAATGTTGAGTTTGATGTAATGCTTAATGTTGAGCCTTTGCCACCTCCCGTGGTTGTGCATGTGTGTACTGCTATGTATTCTTTATTCATGAGCATGTGAATCCATGCCAGACCCCATGCTGGAGAAGGAACAAGTTGCTTACCTGTAACTGTTGTTCTCCAGCATGGGTCTGGCATGGATTCACATGCGAACCCTCCCGCCTACCCCTCTGCGGCTCTTCACTTGGTCATACTGCCACTTCACGTGCTACCAAATCTGAAGATGGCTGCCAGTGGCAGGGCTTAGGTAGAGGGCAGTCATTGGCTGTGGTCAGTATGACGCAGAGATCAGTGATTGGTTACTACTACGAAAGACAGATCAGAAACGAAACTAATACTGATTTTTTTCTTTACCGTGGATTCCCAGCCTGACGATGGGGAATATACATGAGCATGTGAATCCATGCCAGACCCATGCTGGAGAACAACAGTTACAGGTAAGTAACTTGTTCCATCTCACTGTGTGAGTTTCGGATGTTCTTAATCGATATTGCCTTCTGTTTTCCGCAGAGTTGTCGGGCTAAGTATCTATCAGCCTTGTTGGCCCTAATATAGTAGTGTTGTTTGAGATATAAAAGTGATCTCTCAGCTTTTTTGGTGCAAAGCATTTCTAGTTGCCTTGTGTGTGTCACAATGCCTTTTGTAAGCTGCGGGTGGGGTGTTTCAGAAGTTTCTCCTGGGTGTCCGTTATTTTGCTTTCCAGTTCTCTCTCCCAACTGTACCTCTGTTTATCCCTGGAGACCTTCAGAGCTATCGGTTTTCCGCTGATAACCACCTTGAAAGCCTCCCAGACCGTTCCCAGTGGGACGTCTCCTGTGTCGTTTTGGGCAAATGTTCGATTACCATATCCCTTATCGTCTCTCCCACTACGCGGTCCTGGAGAAGGTCCTGGGGGAGCCTCCACACCTTCCCGAGGTTTTCACCTCCATCCATAGCAGAGCTTGGTCTGACAATGAGATTGACCCGATTTCCATTCCCTGTATTTTGCCCACTAGTCCCACTGATACCCAGAAATAGTCAATTCTCGACATTGCTGTGTACATGCGAGAAATAGGTATAGCCCCTCTGGTCGCCCTTCAGTTCCCTCTATGCATCGCATAGAGCCAGTTGTTCCATCTTTTGCCTGAGATGCTTGGATGGTGCCCCTTGGCCTTGGGAACCCCCTTGCTTCTATCTGTTTGTGGGTGCCATGCCAGGTTAAAGTCTCCCCCCCGCCCCCCAATATCACTTCTTTTGCAAAAACCTCAAGGTTCCCCAGTGTGTCCTGCAGAAAACCATCTTGCCCCGTGTTGGGAGCATAGATTGAGGCCAAGGTGAGGCGGCATCCCTCTATCATGGTGTTAACAAATGCAAACCTCCCGTTCTTGTCTGAGTTTGTCTGAGCCTGCAGTCCCCTCCAGCTTTTACCGCCATCAATGCCCCAGCTCTCTTATCTGTTGCGTTGGACTCGGCCCAGATCTTGTATCCCCTAATGTGGGCTTTCTGTTTATCCTCGGCTCTTATATGCGTCTCTTGGAGTAGCAGAACGTCCTCCTTGTCTCTCTTAAGCATGCTCTCCAGCTTTTTCCTCTTCACCAGGGAATTAAGGCCCCTTAGGTTGTATGATAGAATTTGAAGATTCCCCATGGCATCTTAGCCCTTGTCCAATGTCATGTGTTCCCCATTCTCGTGTGCCTTACCGTCTTCCGACCCCCCCACTCACGATAACTCCCTCCCCAACATTTAACTTTGAACCATACATTTTTATCCCGAGTAGGGCTCGGGTTCCTAAGGATGCTAGGGTGTTGCGCCTATCGCCCCCTGCCCTCCTTGAACTCAGGATGAAATTCGCGGGGGCTCCTAAACCCCGCATCTCCATCTGTCCTTACCGGTTCCAATTCTGGGGGCTTGCCCCGGACCGCCGTTAAGATGTTTCTCCGGATGCCGTTATTTGCTCACACCTCTCTCTCTCCTTCCGGTGTTCTAATCCTGTCCCCCGCGGAATGACCAGAGCAGTCCTTGCCCACATTACCCCACCAGGGGCACCTTGTGGTTCTCTTTTCCAGTATTCTTCTTCCTTTGCTGCACCGTTTCCCATCACCTCTGTCTTCTTTGGCGCTCGCACCTAGGTTTAGTGTCTCTTTCCTCCGTGCTGTCTGCTTCTACCCCCATGATGTTGAGGCCTTCCTCCCATGTGGTCGCTCTTCTTTGCCCTCCCTTGTGAAAAGCAACCCAAATGGGAACGTCCATTTGTAGCGAATTTGCCTCGCCAACAATTCCTTGACCAATGGGGCCATCTCTCTTCTTTTTTGTAGTGCTACAAGGGCCAGATCTTGGTACAGCTGAATGTCCTCCCCATTCATTCTTATGTGGTCCATTCCTCTCGCCCTCCTCAAGATTTGTTCTTTCGAAGGGATTGTGTCCTCCGACGTATTCCTCATCTTAGATATATCCTTCCAGCTCTGCTGGCCTCAGAAAATTTTTTCTCTAGAGGGCGCTGCGCGTCGACGTCCTCAGAGTCGATGTCCTTCGGCAGCCGCCGTATCGACGTCGACGTCATCCTGCCTATAAAGGCCGCGCGCAGCGTCCGTTGCTCAGTTCCGTTTTTCCGCGCTTACTCAGTGCCTCGGAATACCGTTGCTCAGTTCTTAGTCAGATTAATCCTATTTACCTCGAGTTATTCGATCCGTACTCGATGACTTCCTCGTCGGAACCGACAACTCCTCGATCCGGCTTCAAGAAATGTCGAGATTGTGGGAAAAAGATGTCGTTGACCGATCCTCACAGAATTTGTCTGTGGTGTTTGGGAGCTGAACACCATTGTTTGGAATGCGAGGACTGTATGTCCATGACAGCTAAGGCCCTGAAGGAGCGTAGGGGGAAGCTGGAGAAAGGTAAGACTTTTAAAGCTTCTTCTTCGTCGACGAAGTCGAGACATTCGTCTCCTCGTCACCATTCGCGCTCCAGGTCTCGGAGTGGGTCTCATCACTCCTCGAGATCGAAGCACTCGAAGAGGAGACGTCGAAGATCCCCTTCTCCGTCTTCCTCTTCCTCTGTTTCGCCAAAAAGAATCCCTTGCCCCACGAAACATAGTTCCCGGGCTGAATGGGAGGAATTCCGAAAGAATATGATGAGCGTCTTCGAGAAAGCGGCCTCGACCCCCTCGAAGACTGCCGAGAGCGATGCTCTGGTCGAAAGACCCGAAGGTCAAAAACGCCGCGAGTCGCAGTACCCGGCGAAAGAAACCTCTCGAGCGCGTCTCGAACCCTCGAGCAGGACTGTGACCTCCAAACCTTCCTCGAAGGTTCCGTCGACGTAGGTCCCGTCGACGTCGATGTCTTCGACGCCGTTGTCGAGGGGACCTTCGACACACGGGTCTGTCGACTCGACGCCAGCCTCGACGCCAAGAAAAGTCACGGTTACCACACATCCAGTGACTATCCCCAGGCCCTCGACGGCTACGATATTGTCGAGTAGAATTCCAATTCTGTCGAGGTCCTCGAGGCCTCCACATCTGTTTTCGACGCCACGCTCGAAGCCTTCGACGACATCGACGTTTTCGACGCCAATAATGACAAGTTCGGCACCCTCTGCCTTGGAAATGGGATTTACTCCCTTTATGAGTTCAGAACAATTGAGAACTATATCCTCAATTTTAGAAGAGGGTGAATTGTCTGAACAGGAAGACACATTTGAGTTACAGGGACCTGTAACCCCAGTTAGAGAGGAATTTTCCTCTGAAGAGCGCAGATTAAAGGATCTTCATGATTCTTTACATGAGGCAAGTGGGTTAGACACTTCCCCTGAGGTGGAGTTTGCTAAGCCAGACCCGGGGGAGCATGCTGAAACCCCCTACAGAGCCTTAATGGCCAGGATTACAGAGTTCATGGGGTGGTCTGCACCTTCACAATCTTTCCAACAAGATGACCTCACGGATATTCTTGACAAAGGCCCACAAGAGGATCCTGTGGTGCCCTTTCATAAAGCTCTTCAGAGAAAGATCATGACAAACTGGGAAACCCCAGATGTAATACCAGCAGTAAATAAAAAACTGTCTACAAAGTACAGGGTATCTTCCACAGACCCAGAGTTTTTGTCTAAACACCCATCCCCAGAAAGTCTGGTGGTACAAGCAGCATCCTCTACCGATGTCAAGACGGCTTATCCTACAGTCCCACAGGACAGGGACGATAAAAAATATGATGCTATGGCAAAGAAAGTCTTTTCAGCATGTAGCATGGCGTTAAAGTCTGTTAATGCTACTTGCACCCTTGCTAGGTTCAGCCATACACTTTGGGAGTGTGCTTCTACAGCGGCTGACTGCATCCCAGAGGGAGAAGAAAGGGATGCGTTCCTGAATATTATACAGGACGGTAAAGACGCTATGTGCGAATCCCTCCAGACGGGCATTGATTCAGCTGACAGTATCAGCAGAGCAATGGCGGCAAGTACATCAACCAGGAGATTTGCTTGGTTGAGAAAGTCGGGTTTTGCCCCAGATGTGCAAGCCAGGCTCTTGAACATGCCATTCGATGGCTCTTCTTTGTTCGGGAAAAAGGCGGATGACAGTTTAGAGAAACTGCAAACTTCAAAAGCAGCAGCAAAATCCCTAGGAGCTGCAATCCATCAGACTCCTTTTCGTCCCACAGGAACCTCTGCGAGGGGCAAGTCCTTTCGCTTCTACTCCGCATTCGGAAGAGGTAGAGGACGACCGGCTCGAAGGGGTCAAAGAAGAACTACCTGAGGTGGACGGGGTAGATATTCAAAAGCCGCAGCAACAGCAGGTGCCTCTTTACCATCGGCATCTGCATCAGCCGCCCCAAAACCACTCTGAGGACTTCCCTCACAGGACACCTGTAGGAGGCAGGTTGACTCAACATCTGGCGGTATGGCAGGCTATCACGTCAGATGCTTGGGCATTGGAAACAGTTGCCCAAGGTTACTGCCTGCCTTTCCTACGTATACCTCAGAGTCCTCCACCGGGGATCAGCTCTCAGAAAGCTCCAGATCCGCTCCTCTTGCAGATAATTTTGGTCCTGCTAGAGAAAGGTGCCATAGAACCGGTACCTGTAGCGGAGAGGAACAAGGGCTGGTACTCCCCTTACTTTCTCATTCCGAAGAAAGACGGAGGACTGAGGCCCATCTTGGACTTGCGAGAATTGAACAAATTCCTCAGAAAAGACAAATTCAAGATGGTCACTCTTTCTCAGATCCTCCAGGCCCTTCAGTTCCAGGACTGGTTGGTATCTCTGGACCTTCAGGACGCTTATTTCCATGTGCCTATCCATCTCAAACACAGGAAATACCTGAGGTTCGCAATTGGCAACTCTCACTATCAATTTCGAGTGCTGCCATTTGGGCTGACCTCCGCCCCGAGGGTCTTCACCAAGTTAATGTCGGTAGTGGCTGCAAGTCTAAGGAGGGAAGGGATTCACGTCTACCCCTACCTGGACGATTGGCTGATCAGGGCTGTTTCTCCGGAACAAGCTCAGATCCAGCTAAATCACGTGTGCCACTTCCTTCACAGACTGGGCTTCTCCCTCAATTTAAAGAAGTCACAAATGATACCATCGCAGAGACTCCAGTTCATAGGAGCGACCCTGGATACTTCCCTGGGAAAAGCCTCGCCACCAGAGGTGAGGGCTCAAGATATTCTACAGATGGTTACCAAGTTCCAGCATGCCCAACGTCTCCCAGCCTTCGACTTTTTGAGGTTGCTAGGCCTCATGGCATCCTGCATTTTCCTAGTGCCAGAGGCTCGCCTGAGAATGAGATCCCTCCAGTGGGCACTGAGGACTCAGTGGTCACAATTCTCAGGAAGAATGACAGATCTTCTTCAGGTTCCCGACAGGGTGGCTCGAGACCTTCAGTGGTGAGGTAGTCAGGAGAACATTCTGAAAGGAGAACAGTTTTGGCAACCCAGGTCGGAGATAACAGTAGTCACGGATGCCTCACTCATGGGGTGGGGAGCCCACGCCAACGACTTGACCATCAGCGGTCGTTGGTCTCCATCGGAGTCCAGACTACATATCAACCTGTTAGAGCTGAGGGCCATCAGACTTGCGCTGAAGGCGTTCCTGCCAACTGTACAAAGGAAGAATGTCCTGATAATGACTGACAACACAGTGGCCATGCATTACCTCAACAAAAGAGGAGGCGTAGGATCACTACCCCTGTGCAGAGAGGCGATGCAGCTCTGGTTTTGGGCAATCCAAGAAGGAATCTCTCTATCGGCAGCTCACCTAGCCGGAGAGAAGAACTTGACAGCGGACGCTCTGAGCAGGCAGAACACAGTCTCCCACGAGTGGGAGCTAGCTCAGGAAGTCCTTCAAGAGATCTTCGCCCTTTGGGGAACCCCTCAGGTAGATCTGTTCGCCACCAGCCTAAACAGGAAATGCGACCTGTTCTGCTCAAGGGAATTTCCCCCGAGAGGAGCTCTGGGAGACGCGTTCATAGTGGACTGGGAGTTTCCGCTTCTGTACGCGTTCCCACCGGTCCCTGTCATTCCTCAAATGATCAGGAGGTTGAGAAGATTCCGGCGAACCATGATCCTAATTGCCCCGGATTGGGCCAGGAGAACGTGGTACCCGGACCTTCTAGACTTGTCCATCTGCCCTCCAATTCGACTTCCACTCAGAGAGAACCTACTCTCACAGAAGGGAGGTCAGCTTCTCCATCCAGACATCAAAACCCTCAACCTTCACGCTTGGCTTCTGAAAGGCTGAGGTACAAGGATTGGGACCTCCCTGATGATGTTATGGAGGTGTTGCTTTCGGCAAGGAGGCCAGCAACAAAGTCTTTATACCGCTGCCGTTGGAACAGATTTTGCAGCTGGTGTAGAGAAGAGAATATCGACCCTTTTTCATGTGGTACACCAATGGTTTTGTCCTTCCTACTATATTTGGCAAAATTCAGGCCTTCAAATTGGCACCATTAAGGGCTATCTCGCAGCGCTATCCATCTTTAAGCGTACTGCGGAAGAACCATCCTATTTCAAATTACCCTTGGTAATACAGTTTCTAAAGGGGTTAACCAATGTTTATCCCCCAAGACCATTCCAAGTTCCCCTATGGGATTTAAACTTAGTACTAACTTTCCTGATGGGTACACCTTTCGAACCTCTCCATTCTTGTTCGTTAAGATTCCTTACCCTTAAAACTGTTTTATTAATAGCACTTACATCTGCTAGAAGCGTGAGCGAATTACAAGCTCTTTCTTGTAAACCCCCTCATACAATCTTTCACAAAGACAAAGTTGTCCTGCAAGTGAAGCCTAATTTCCTCCCAAAGGTGGTTTCTGAATTCCATATCACTCAGAAGATTACCCTACCATCTTTCTATCCTCCTCCTCACCCGGGGAAAGAGGAAGAGAGGTTACACAGGCTAGACCCTAGGAGGGCTTTAAGTTTTTACATTAGTAGACTAGCCAGGATAAGACAGGCAGACCAGCTGTTTGTAGGTTACACAGGTCACAAGCTGGGGTTACCAATAACTAAGCAGACCATTTCCAGATGGATCATTCTAGCCATTCTGGAATGTTATAAACTGGCAGGGAAAGAGCCCCCTCAAAACCTTAGGGCTCATTCGACCAGAGGTATTGCAGCTTCATCGGCCCTCAAAAGAGGCGTGCCGGTTAAAGACATATGTGCGGCCGCTACATGGTCGTCTGTCCATACCTTTACACGTTTTTACAATGTGGATTCCTCCTCCAGTCAAGAGACTAGGTTTGGAAGGGCTGTACTGCATTCTATTCATCAGTAGAAGACAGCGTGAAGTCAGTACTCCCTCCTCCGAATATAGAATACTGCTATGGGAGCCTATCTAAGATGAGGAATACGTCGGAGGACACAATCCCTTCGAAGAACAAGTTACTTCTTACCTTGTAACGTTCTTTCGACGGGATGTTCCTCCGACGTATTCCTCATCGACCCTCCCATCCATCCCCGCAGTTCTACTTCCCTTGTTGTTGCAGCTTACGCTCCTTCAGGGTGATTAGTTAGTCCAGAAAGTATTATTGTGGGCTACAAAACGGAACTGAGCAACAGACGCTGCGCGCGGCCTTTATAGGCAGGATGACGTCGACGTCGATACGGCGGCTGCCGAAGGACATCGACTCGGAGGACGTCGACGCGCAGCGCCCTCTAGAGAAAATAATTTCCGAGGCCAGCAGAGCTGGAAGGATATATCTAAGATGAGGAATACGTCGGAGGAACATCCCGTCGAAAGAACGTTACAAGGTAAGAAGTAACTTGTTCTTTTGTGTGTATGAGGAGAGGGCCACTAGCACGTCTCGTGGTCTCTCCCTTGGCGCTCCAGTTCTCTTTGGGCCCCCTTATGCACTCTGTCAATCCCAATTGCGTCCGTCTCATGTGCCTCTAGGATGTCTCTGAACACCTCTGTACTGCCACTTTGAGGTCCTTGTCAAGCACTAATTCCGTCATATTTTTAATACGAATGTTGGATCTTCGTGAGCGGTTCTCGAGGTCCTTGCATTGTATCTCTAGTTTGTGGGGCTAGCCTCACCAGGTGTTCCTGCGTCTCGCCGATTTGTTGTGCTTCTTCTGTATTTTGGAGTATTCTCTCGAGTGTCAGTTCGCTCCTCCACTTTGGCCACATCCACCTTCACCACCTGCTTCATGTCATTCCTAATCGTGGCAAACTGATCTTGTACTGTTGACATGAACCACACATGCATGTTATCCCTTGAGGGCGGCTGTTGGTGGGAGACTGGAGGGGTTGCTTTCACCTGGTAGATCTTCCTGCGCCCTTCCTTTAGTTTGTACTGGGGTGTCTGTTGACCACATTTGTATTAGGTTGGTGTCCTGCTTGGTGGTCTGGGAGTTGGATTGGGACGAGGTCCCCTTCCCCTTAGCCTTTGACATGTTCTCCTTGGGCTTGTGGTGCTGTCTATAGTGGAGCCGGGGGAGTCTTGTCTCTGCCCTCCGCTAGATACCCTCCACTTGGTGGCGTTGGTGGGGGGTGGGGTGGGGTTTAAGACTAATGGCGGATGATTTGTTTTGAAATGTGCTCGTGCAGCAGCGCTTGCCATCCCAGCTGTTTCTCTCCTGCTTTTGTGGGTGAGATGTCGCTTTCCTTAGCCCATTTACCCCCCTCCCAGCAAGGTTTGTATGGGGGAGATCTCACTTCTTGGCCCCCTTCGCCCTGCCCCTGCCCCGAGGTGCTGGTTTGTGCTGGGTGGAGGCTCTGCTTCCCAGCCCCGCATGTCAGTTCTGGAGGGGGGGGGTTATGCGGTATGCTGCGAGGTATGGGGCCCTCACCTTTTGTGCTTCCCGCCGTCTGCCGCTGTCCTCGCTCCCAGTCTGGGCCTCATTTCAGGTTTCACCCTGGGGCCACGCGCGTCTGTTCCTCTTTCCCCACCTCGGGGAGCGGTTTGGGCCAGGGGGTTCCATGATCCTTCAAATCAGCATATATTAAACCACTTCTTAAGAACACAAGTGGTGACATGGAAGACCTACCCGGCAAAACCCCTCGAAACATACGTATACAAACCCAAGAACACGTACACCCACCAGAGGAACCGAATTGGCGCTCCTATCCATCTGGGACGACCTAAAAATAAACGCTGACTCCAACACAACATCAGCCCCTATTCTGCTCGACCTCTCAGCAGCCTTCGACACAGTAAGACATGGCACCCTGATCAAGAGATTAGAAGATCTAGGTATAACAGGCATAGCAGTACTCTGGAATAAATCATTCCTAGCAAACGGGCTGTATGGTTAAAGCCCTTCAAATGTACTCCACGAGTTAACGACTGTGGAATACCACAAGGATCCTCACTGTCACCACTGTACTTCAACATCTGCCAGACTCTGCTTATCAAGATCTTTAAAAAATACAATCTTGTGTGCTACAACTATGCAGATGGCACTCAAATCTACAAAATCGAAGATGCACAAGCAGAACACTAAACGCTAGGAGAATGTCTAAAAGAAATCCATGACTGGATAAACACCAACAATCTAAAAATCAACCCAGGAAAGACAGAAATCGTGATTATATCCAAACACCAAGAGAACACCTACATACTGTGGCCGTCAGAACTGGGAACCGCACCCACACCATCAAAGGTAGTCAAACTGGGAGTCCTGATGGACAACGCACTGAACATAGAACCACAAGTAAACACGATAATTAACAAAGGCTTCTTCTCCTTCACTCAACAAAAAGCATCCTACCATTCCTGTCCTTCACCCACAAAACACTGACAATTGCCGCCCTCATGTCAAGAATCGACTACGCCAACAGCCTCTTCCTCGGGATGCTGGAACATCTCCTGAAGAAATGACAACGCATCCAAAATGCAGCAGCTAAGAGATTTGTATTTATATTTATTGTCTATATATTTATCTAGAAGAGATCTCATCACACCAGTGCTAAAAATGCTACATTGGCTTCCAATAAAACAACGTATCATGTTCAAAACAATGTGCATAACACACAGGGCAATCAGCGGACAGGGAACAGAATTCCTACAAAATAAAATAATCTACAAGCCAACGAGACTCCTCAGATCAGGCAATGAAATCCGTCTGGAACCAAAGCCATGCACCAGCAAAAAAACTCGGGGGGGGGGGGGCTCCTCTTTCTCCCACCTGGTGGCAAAATCCTGGAACAACCTGCAGAAAGGAATAAGAAACGCCAAAAAAAATTTAGAACCCTGCTAAAAACCTGGCTCTTCAACACCTCGGAACCAGACAGAAACAAGTGAAACAATAAAACAGGAAATGCAAAGAACAGGCTGACAAAACACATGACGGTACAGACAACACCTAGAACCGTCAAAGGGAAACTACCACAAGAACAAGAGAGAGCCAATGCTAGGTGGAACCTCCCACGAGCGTCAACCCAATCAGGACAGAACGATAGCAAACGAGGCTGACTTAAACGGCACAACTACCAACCTTACCCACTCAGAGCGATGTGTGTGGGCATAGGTCGCAAGTAGAGAGATCTGCAGGGACCAGTTTGCATCAAGCACACTGGGATGTAGGGGCTAGCCTGAGTATGAACAAAGATAGAAATGTAGAGATTAACTAGCGCAACATAATGACAGAGAGATGAGACGGCCCTATCATGCTGAAACTAGATCACTGTAAGGAAGACTATTTCATCTAAATCTCGAAAGAGATACAATAGCAACAATGCTAATAGCCAACCCTACTAAAAACTACTAAACCCTCCCCCCTGTTCACACACCTCTCAAAGCCCAACTAAACACAACCATACCTCGTAAACCACAGCAACCTGCATGCACTTCACCAAACAGCAACAACAAACACACCACAAACCCGCACATAACAGGAGAGCAGAAGAGGGGGAGTTGTGCAGACTGTATGCAGCCGAGGTCAGGACCGGACGAGAGAATGGACGCCGGGACCACTGTGAAGCCAAAAGACACTGGCTAATCCTGAGAGGGTATATGCCTCAAGTTATCCCAGAGGCTGCGCAGTGGGAAGTGAAAGCGAGCGAAGTTTTGGATGTCAAAAGGTCTCCAGTGGGTGGCATGCACCAGAGACTCTCAGGAGCAAGTGGCGCAGGCGAAGGCGGACCAGGAGAAACTGCCTGCCCGGTTGCGAGGAGTCACTGCAGAGGAAGACCTGCGAATGCCGAGAGGATCAGAAGCATGCGACATACCCAGTGAGGTCACAAGTGGAAAGTGACCCCGGAGCGCGGAGACTGCTTGCATATAAGTGAAAGAGGTGTTGGCAGGAAGTTTGAATACTGAACTATCAGAAAGCAGCTACATTTAAAAGCCAAATGACTGTACATTTAAGCATGTGAGTTTATGGATAGTCCAACAACCTGATGGTGCAACATTGTTAAAAGCTAATGCATGCAACCATTACCAAATGCAACCATTACCCAAGTCAAGAGAAACCAAAAACTAAGCAATTCAAGTCCACAACACATTGCCAAAGGGGAGTAATGGAAACCCCAAGGGTTTTGAAACGTGTTATTCTTACTTTGTGAAACTTCTAACAGCTGATATAAACACACATTGCCAAAACCAAGAAAGGAACAGAATAAGACTCTATCCTGATCAGTATTTGGTTACTTGTGGAGGGGGGAAAGGAAAGTGGCAAACAGGCTGCCCTTCTGGAAAAGATTATTCCGAAGGAGAGGAGCATACTTTGCAGAAGAGTATTAAAGAGCACCAATGTGCATCTTGTTTTCCCTGAATATTTACAATAAAGTTTAAAGCTGTAAAATATCAAATATTGTGAAGCTGTTGTTAAGTTGGAGGTTACCACTGAAGCACGTTTGTTTGGGTAGGGGAATATCCCCGGGTGGCAAACCTTTGAAGTAGTAAGCCAGGCATGGGAGTAAACCAGGTAGCAGTTGATGAAGTGGTGCAGTGGTTTTAACAAGACAATGTATGTTTATGGTGCTGAAGGAAGAACTGTGTAAACCTGCTGTGATACGATATATTTTATTTATATCGCGCTCATACACAAGTGTTTCTGTGGAGGAGTTGCATTTCTTCAGAAGTGTTCAGTTATGGCAAATCATCCTGACAAAGACTATTATTGTTGCTTATGTGAAAGAGAATTCTGATACGCATTCTTACTTAAAGAGGAGAAAGAATATGCAATTGTCTTCTGTGCCTCATTGAAGTTTTGGAACTTTCTGTTGCCAAGTTGACTCTACAATGACTTGTGTGGAAACTTTGGTAAAAGCCAGGATTTCCATAATTTCTGTTTTTTATGGTTTAGCTTTTTTGTAAAAAAAATTGCTGTGCATTTCCTTATTGATTTGTTGAATGTAGAAGTGTGAGGGACAGACATCCTTTATTAGGGTGTTTCTGCTAGTTTATTTTAGGCAGGGAAATCCTCATCAGGATAGGAAAAGTGAGACGTTCATCCAAACTTTTTATTAAATATAATGTCGAATTTTGAAAACTCTTTACAAAGTTGTCCGCCTCACATGTCTGACCCCTCAGTTATCCTTCAGACTGGAGGTGATTCCCCTCTGCAGTGCCCTTCATCTAGTTTGAATGTACACAAGACCCATCTAGCAAGAGACTTGAAAAATATCTGTTTCCACCTCTTCAAAATTTGACAAGGTTTGCCGTGATATGATAAGTCATTTTTATACCGTGCTTGTACACAAGTGTTTCTAGGCGCGACAAGACAAGGGAGGGAAGACGGAAGGAGGACTCTACAAACTATCTTACTAGGCCTTGTGGGCAAGTTCGAGATGTGCAAGGGGAAAGAGAGGGAGTGCAAGGGGAAAGGGAGGGGTAAACAGAGCAGCAATGCTCTGAGTAAGTGCAGCCAGGGCAACGCGGCTCTAGGCAGTGCAAGGAGAACAAGTGACTGTAGGTGTTGCAGTTACAACCCCTAAGTGCGTGGTTGGCCCAGAGGCAGTGCAAGGGTGATTGATCAATAAAGACCCTGGTACCCAGTGAGACTGAGGGTAGCCAAGCAACCAGTTAGTACAGCAGACGGGTAGGTCAGCAGGGGAGGGGGAGCCAGAAAGCAGAGAGGAGGAAGGTTTTGAGCTGCTTCCGGAACTTTAGGTGATCCGGCTCAAGTTTGAGAGGGGCAGGGATGCCATTCCAGAGGGAGGCACCTGCAAAGGAGAGAGATCCACCCCCCACTCTCTGCCTGGCAGTAGCTGAGCGAAGGGCTTGAGGGAAGGTATTTTAGAAGAGAGCTTTGGATGCAGTGTGGGTCCTGACCCCAGAAAGTTTTTTGGACAATGCAAAGGGTCTTGAACTTGATCCTTGCAGCCACCGGGAGCCAGTTTGTTTCATCCTGACAAGCAGCCATTCAGATTGATGTTAGATTCTTAATAAATACTGCATGTAGCATGACACAAATTCGATCTGTGTGCAGTCAATCTGCCTTACATTTGTAGAAGATCTGATTGTTTAGTTCTGCAACATTTCTTCTTGCATCAAGAATCTCCCCCCCCACCCTCATCCTCCAGTGTGCTTTGTATTAGACCAACTATTTTTTTTGTAGGAAAATGTTTTATTAAAGTTTTTCAGGTACAATAAAACATATAACATTGCGGCATTTTATCATCGTGTCAGATTTTCATTCCCATCCCTCCCTAACTCGGAACCGTAACTGTGTCACTAAGCAATGTTTTCGAATCTGCAGGAGTAATACACCAACTATGAAATGCACACTTTCTACCTTGGTACGTGCCTGCTTTCCAAGGCCCTGTGCTCCTCCAATGAGGCTCCAATCTCTATTTAAATGAACTCCTATTGGTACATCCCATAGACGCAGCATTATTCTACTTTGAGGCTGTAAGCCTCAAACAGTAGTGGAAATAAGACATACTACTTAAGTCCTACACATGGTATTCGAACAATGACCCCGAAGATCGCAGACCCTACTATGGCAAGTCCTTTACCAAGAGTCTCGAAGCAACACTTGTACATATGAAAACATGTTTTCACACCTCTGCTTGGACCATGCCAGAGGAAGATAGGAGTGAGGAGTCCTGGAGACCAAAATCGTCCTTGTTTAAGTCAAATGATAGATGTGGGAATAAAAGCGTTTTTCTTACAGACCCACACCAGGATTACATATATTGCCATCATCCTCACAAGATGGAGGACTACAAGATTTATGATAATTTACCCCAGAAAACGCTGTGAGACGTAGGAGGATTCAATTCTTAAGTCCTTGGAAGAAAAAGGCTTCTTCTCAGGGAAGTAATATGTTTGAACAGTCCTTCCTCCCTCCTCACTAGGATATAAGGAGAACACGCTCCTCAGAAGTATTTCCACCTTACTCCTACGTCCCGTCCCCTTTCCTCCATACTTGTGGGACATCTCTCCGTCCTGTGGGACGGGACCGGAGCACTTTGTAAAAAGCATCCAAATTTGTCCTTCCCCTCTCTCCTGCGCGGGGCCCGGCACGTGGCCGTAACCCCGCCCACCTTGGCTCCGCCCCGCGCATCGCCCCTCCAGTCCTTTTCTCCGCTCGATCGGGGCCGGACGCACTTGCATCCTCGGAAGACTTTCTTCCCTGTTTTCCTCTCTGGCTCTTGCTAGCGTTCCTCTTCTAGTCTGGCTATGTCTTTTAAATTAGACTTTCCAGACTGTTCTTCGTGTCATCGTCGCTTCGCGAGGATGGATCCCCATCCTCTTTGTTTAGAGTGTTTGGGTCCGGAACACCGTTGGGACTCCTGTTTTTACTGTGACTCCCTTTCGGTCTGGGCTCTTCAACGTCGGTTGGAACGGTGGGAGGAGGTGTTCCGACGCACTCCCCCATCTCATTTTCAGGCTTTCATCGACGAGAAAAAGAAACGCCCGGTAAATTCTTTACTTTTCAGAGCACCCCGGCCGGGGGATACCTTTCCGGGTTCCTCTCGAGCCGAGAGGGGCATTGATCGCTCTGTCACCGGGGTTCGTCCTGAGGTGCCTGTCGGGCCTAATAATTCTACCAGAGTTTTCTCCGAGGGTCTCCGTAAGGGACCTGTGTACACCGGAGTAACTTCAGAGGCCCCTCCTGTGGGGGCTGTGTGTAGACCCAGTTCTGCTGAGTCACAGGGTACCGTAGCTTGCTCTGAGGCCTCTCTTTCGGCTGCCCTCAAAAACAAGACCGGGGTGCGCCCCGAGGCCTTGGCTGGACTTGTGTTTACCGAACGGATGTTTGAGGCCCATGCCGATGAGGCTATTACCGGGCCTAGGCCCGAGGTCCCTCGTACAGAGGCTAAGGCTACCAACAGTTCTGAGGGGCCGGGCAGGGCCCTGTCGGTGAAAGCGGTTTCTCACCGTTCCCGCTCTTGTGGTAATACCAGATCTGTTGAGGGGGCAAAGAAGCAAGGTTCTTCTTTTACCGGCAGTGCCAAGGTCCTTCCTTCGAAGACTCAGTTGGTGGTTGGTATGTCACAGAAACATTGCAGGCCTCACAGTACCGGCTCTGCCGAGGTTCCTTATGCTAAGGCTAAAATTAAGACCCCCCTGATCCATCGATGGGGACCCCTGCCTCACCTCCTCGCGTGCCGCAGTTCCCCCCTCAAATGAAGACAAAATGGCGGCCGTTCCCGCCACGCCCACGGCAGCCATTTTAGGTACTACCCCTACAACTACGCCATCAGCCCCTGGTGTAGGGTTCGGTCCTTCAGGTGAACCTAAGGTCACTTGTGCGTATCCTTACCGGCCCATTTATGATTGGAACGCCCGGATGCCTCTTTCGCACAATGTTTCATTGCCTGCAGGGGCGGCCCCTTTGACTTATGTGGATAAGTCGGCGGAGGGCCCGGCGTGGCACCCTTCTCCGTTACGTCCCTGGGTTTGTCCACCTCATGAGGACTCCTCAGGTTCCGAAGCAATCTCCTGAGGACGCTTTTTTCGGTAAATTTCAAGCGCTTAGGCGCACCAGCCCCATGAGGGAGTATTTCAAAGGGCTTTTTAAGGAAATGTGTCCACCAGCGCCCCCGGCTCCACCCGTTCCTCTGGTGGTTCCGCCGGTGCCTCCTTTGCCCGTGGTGCCTGCCCCTGCTCTTCCACCTTTGCCACTGTTGTCACCAGTGGACAAGGCAGTGCCTGACATGGTTCAGCAGGATCCTGACCTGTCAGATGACCCTCAATGCGAGCAGGACAACGAGGACCTTCCCAGCTCTGTTAGAGCTTTTCATGACCGGGTACTGGACATGATGAATTTCTTGGATGTTCCAGTTCCCGAGGAACCTGCTCCACAGGAGGGCGTGCTTTGTGGGGCATTAACCCTGTCTCCTTTGGAGCGTACTGGCCTTTTCCTGCAGAAGGATGTTTTGGCCGAGGTCCGAAGAGTCTGGGAGAAGCCACAATCAGGACTTTTTGTAAATAAAAAGATTGACGCGAGGTACAGGCTACACTCTTCGGAGGAAGTGGCCTTGTCTTGTCCGCCTCCCTCCTCCACAGTGGTGGCTGCGGCCACATTGCAGTCCAGCCCTGCAGCATCTTCTTCCGCGACGGCTACTCAGGTCTTGGGAAGGGAGGACAAGCTCCTGAACTCCCTAGGGAGGAAGATCTTTGCCAATTCGGCCTTGCAACTCAGGCAGGCCAATGCCGAATTGATTTTGGCGGGAGCTAACATGCGGATGTGGAAAGGTCTGTCGGAGTTTGGGAGCACATTCTGGTCGAGAAGTTGGAAGACTTCAGAGGTGGCCTTTCCGATCCAGGGTCTTGTCCCAGGATCTCCTGGACGCTGCGGCTTATCACGTAGACACCTCGGCTCGGGGCATGATGCTCGGGGTTGATACCTCGAGGCAAGCGTGGTTGCATGCCACTAAGTTTTCGAAGGAAGTGCAAGACAAAGTATTGGACCTTCCATTCGATAGTAAGGAGCTTTTTCATTCTTCTACTGATGTAGAGCTCACCAAAACCAAGGATAGCACTCAGACGGCTAAATCATTGTCTGTTCTGGTTAAAGCTCCTTTCAAACCTCAGAGACCGTTATCGCAGAGTCGACCTTCTTCTGGTTTCAGGGGCTTCCTCGACCGCAAATCGTGCAGAGTGGATACTCCTGCGGGAAATAACTGCCGTAGACAACAGCGTACGCGGTATTTCTCCCGCTCCTCAGCCTCCTCATCAGGTTCAGGTGGCACCGCCACCGATAAACCTGCTAAATGAGGTTTTTCCGTGCTCGCACAAGACCCCGGTGGGAGGACGCATTGCGTCTCATTGGGAGGCGTGGCAGACCATCACAGAAGACAGATGGGTCTTGTGAGTTGCTCGGGCGGGATTCCGCTTACCTTTACCCCCTACCCCACCCCTCAACCCTCCTTTTCAGCTGTCGGGCTCACCCTCCCTCAAGGCTGAGGTTCAGAAACTTCTGCTCCTCAGAGTTGTGGAACCCGTTCGCCTTGGGGAGCGAGGGGAGGGCTTCTACTCCCGGCTGTTTACGGTGCCCAAACCCAACCAGGCTGGCCTGCGCACCATCCTAGACCTTTCCCAGTTCAAGCTTTCCTTACCCCAAGAGAAATTCAAGATGATCACGCCCGGCCAGATTCGCTCCTCGTTGCAGGCGGGCGATTGGCTCAGCGTGGTGGACCTTCAGGATGCGTACATGCATATCCTTTTTTGGGCTCCACACAGGAGGTACCTCCGTTTCTCTTTGGGAGAGGAGCACTTCCAGTTTCGGGTGCTTCCTTTTGGCCTCAGCTCGGCGCCTCATGTCTTCACGAAGATGATGTTGGTGATTGCGGCCTATCTTCGTCTTCAGGGTATCCATGTGTATCCTTATTTGGACGATTGGCTTCTACGCAGCCCTTGTCCGCTGGTGGTAGCGGGCAACCTCCAGTCTCTCCTTCAGCTCCTGTTCCATCTTGGGCTGTCGGTGAACTGGTGGAAATCCTCCATGACGTTCTCTCAGGACCTGATTTTTCTGGGTTTTCGTTGGAACACGATCGACTGCAGAGTATACCTCACCGGGGACAGAATGGCAGATCTGTTGGCCACGTGTCAGATGTTTGCGCAGTCGGAGAGTATGTCGGCCTGGTGGTTCCAGAGGCTTCTGGGCCTCATGACCTAATGTGTGCTGGCTCTACCTCTTTCTCGTCTCAAAATGAGACAGACCCAGATGGCCCTTCGGAATTCATGGCATCAGGCAGTGGACCCAGACTCCATGCAGATAATGATTCTGGATTCCATGAGAGTGGACCTGGACTGGTGGTCATCTCTCAGCAATCTGTCTGGGGGCACGGGGTTTCAGGACCCGGTCCCTATGGTGACGATCACGACGGACTCCTCCCTCCTAGGGTGGGGTGCGACGTTAGATCTCCTTCAGGTCTCGGACCTCTGGTCGCCTCAGGACAAGCTCCTGCACATAAACCATTTGGAGCTTCTGGCGATTTTTCTTGGTGCTCAAGGCGTTCAGACCGGTCATTGTCAACAAAGTGGTCCGCATAAGAACGGACAATGTGGTGTCAATGTATTACATCAACAAGCAGGGGGGAACGAAGTCTTCCCCCCCCCCCCTTCGTGGATCTGTCCATCCAGATTTCTGAGTGGGCCGTGCTTCATGGTGTCTGGCTGCTTGCAGTGCACATCCCGGGCCAGCTGAATGTCACAGCAGATGCCCTCAGCCGGCGGACAGTGGTCAGCTACGAGTGGGAGTTGAAGGCGGAGGTGCTCTCAGGGATTTTCTCGCGCTGGGGCACACCGCAGGTGGAGCTCTTTGCGACGGCGGCGAACAAGAAGCTTCCTCTGTATGCCTCCAGAGGGGGGCTGGGAGCCTCCTCTCTGGGGGATGCTCTAGAGATTCCATGGCACAACATGAGAGCTTACGTCTTCCCGCCTCTGCCTCTAGTTCACCGGGCAGTTTGGAAGTTGAAGAACTCGGTGAACTGCTCTCTTCTACTGATAGCCCCGTGGTGGCCGGCCAGGTTTTGGTTCTCAGAACTCCAACACCTGTCGGTGTATCTGCCGATCAGGTTACCGGTAACTCCCGATCTTCTCCACCAGGGGGAGCAGCAGCTGTGGCACCCCTCCCCACAATCGCTCAGCTTGGCGGCTTGGTGCCTGAGTTCAAGTCTTTAGAGCATCTGAATTTGTCTGTGGATAACATGCGTATTATCCAGGCAGCCAGAAAACCCTCAACCAGATCTCAATACAAGAGTAAATGGCTCAGGTTCTGTCATTGGTGTCTAGAGAAGAAATTGGATCCAAGGGGGGCCATGGTTGACACGGTGTTGTCCTTCGCGTCCTCCCTAGAAGAGTCAGGGGTTCATGTTCTGTCATGCAGGACTTACCTTTCAGCGGTCTCTGCTTATCTTTCTACGGATCAGTGTTCGTACTCTCTGGCTAACCCAGTGGTAAAGAGGCATTTCGCTGGTTTAACACGCCTTTACCCTCCAGTTCGTAATCCGCACCCGCCATGGGACCTGAATGTTGTCCTGACGGCGCTGTACCATAAACCATTTGAGCTGATGGCTACTGTGGACCTCAAGTACTTGTCTTGGAAAGTGTCCTTTTTGGTCGCCGTCACATCGGCAAGGAGAGTGAGTGAGCTCCAGGCATTGTCGGTGGAGCATCCTTTCTTGGTCTTTCACAAGGACAAGGTAGTCTTTCGAACTAATCCGGCTTTTCTGCTGAAGGTAGTGACCGAATTCCATTTGAATCAATCGATATCCCTACCGGTCTTTTTTCCGAACACCGCCTCTGAGGCGGAGCGGGTTCTACACTGTCTTGATGTCCGAAGTGCTCTTAAGTTCTACCTGGATAGGAGACTTCTGAGCTTAAAAGTTCTTCTAAACTTTTTGTGACTTTCGGCAACCCTCAAGGCAAGCAGGCGTCTAAGGCAACTATTTCTAGGTGGATTGCCGCCTGCATCACGGAGTCTTTCACTATCCAAAAGCTGAAAACTCCTAAAGGTATTCATGCACACCTGGTGCGGGGCAAGGCAGCTGCGGTTGCTTTTCAGAAGTATGTTCCCTGGGAGTCCATCGCTAGGGCAGCTACTTGGCCTCTCCATCTGCTTTCTCTAAGCATTACTGCCTCGATATGAGTTCTAGAGCTGATGCTCAGTTTGGTCAGGCTGTGCTGAAGAACCTTTTTCAGTAAAGGGTATTTCCATCCACCCGTAGTTCCTGTAAGGAGTGCTTGGGAATCTCCCACAAGTATGGAGGAAAGGGGACGGGACGTAGGAGTATTACCAGGTTACTCACCGTAGTGACCACCTTACTCCTAGTCCATAGTCCCCTTTCCTCCATACGCCCGCCCGCCGTCCCCTCTAATAAGGTTCCTCTGTATTGGTAATGGGTCTCTGACCTGGCAAAGAAAAGGACTGAGGGGCGATGCGCAGGGCGGAGCCAAGGTGGGCAGGGTTACGGCCGCGTGCCGGGCCCCGCGCAGGAAAGAGAGGAAGGACACATTTTTGGGAAAAATTTGGATGCTTTTTACAAAGTGCTCCGGTCCCGTCCCACAGGACGGAGAGATGTCCCACAAGTATGGAGGAAAGGGGAAAATGGACTAGGAGTAAGGTGGTCACTACGGTGAGTAACCTGGTAATTTGACGACACTGTCTTCTGCTGTTTGTCGCTAGGATTCCCAATACCTTGGGTGGCTTGTGACCCCTGAACCTCGTATCTTGTCTTTATATACAGAATTAGACCATTCATCTCATCCATGATTTATTTCAATAAGCGAGTTCAGTTAGATGTTTGGCAAGCCAGCCGTTATTTTTCAAAAGTCTTAAGTAGCATAGCTAACTGCATACTGTAATTTTTCCAGTTGAGCCCATTTGCTTGATATGTTAATTGCCCTTTTTCAACCCATATCTTTAACAGGTTGATGTACAGACTATACCCCAACCCGGGAACCCAGTTTGTGGGAAATTACTATTTTAAATGCTCTACAAGAGAATTTATATACTCTTACGTCCCGTCTCCTTTCCTCCATACTGCATGGGCGTCCCTTCCTGGGGACGGGAGACAGAACCTTTTTCACCAGAATAAACCACCTTCCCCTTTAAATTTAGAGGCGTGCAGGGGTGCGGCCCTGGGAGCATGCGCTACCCTGACTCTGTCCACCGGCGCCACACCCCAGTCCCCTTTTCCGCGTCGATGGGAACGGGCCAATTTCACCAGTGCTCCTGGGTTTGGCCCTGCCATGTAAAACCATGTGCTCTTCCCGGGTTCTTCTATCTTTTTGTCTTTTATTTGTCATTTAGGTACTTGGTTCTCCGGCGTCGCGCTCCTCCCCGACGCATGTCGACTTCAGCGGGCTTCAGCAGGGGTCCAGTACGCAAGGAGCTCTTGCCTATGTCCGACCCCCACACTCTTTGCCTCTGCTGCCTTGGCCTTGACTATGGCTGGGAAGGTTGTACCGTGTGCGACACACTGACTCCATGCACACTGAAGAACAGGCTACCTAGGTGGAGGGAAGCTCTTCAAAAGATCTCCTCCAGAGGACTTCACTTCGTCAAACAGAGATCGAGGCCCAAAGGAGGGCTGCTATTTTCTATCGCACCCTGTAAAAGTGACTCCTTCCCAAGGAAACGCCCGAGCGGGAGGAACCTCTCGGGTTCTGGTACCAGCACACACACCATGGCTAGTCCAGCTTCCGGTCTAACAGCCGAGGGGTCATCGGATCTGATCCAGTGCTGAGGGATTGCAAGGTTCTTTCACCGGGTGTATACCAGAGGGGCTACGCCCTAGTAACGGCTCAATGTCAGAGTGGGCGCCTGCACGCAGCACTACCAGCGACACAGCTGAGGGCAATACGCCTTCCAGGTATAGACCTGAGGTGCAGGGTAGGTCTCTTGTTCCGCCACCAAGAGTCGTGTAGGAGGCCGGGCCCAGGGAGCCATGGACCACGACTTTGACATGTGGAACGCAGCTCGACAAAATGGCTGCCGGGCCATACAACATGGCCGCTTGTCTAATGCCGTTCTTGGAAACAGAGCAGGCGGGTGAACGAGTTTCAATGTGGACTGGTGTCAACCAGGTACGTGGCCTCTAGTTTATCCATCAGCGGCGCAGGGTAGGTTCCCCCTGCAACCTAGGTAGAGTGCGCTCCGGTCTCAGCAGCCCCCCAAAACACTCCGTCAATATCTCCTGCCACCTCTTCAGCCTCCAAAGACCGGTTCTTCGAAAGGTTCCCGGCGCTGTTGTGAACCCCCTGAACCCCCCCGGATGGGGGGGCCATCCTGTGGGATGCAGTCAGGTACTTGCTCCCTCCGGTCACTCTACCGGCACCCATAGTCATTCCTCACATGGCTCTGGCACCACAGGTCCCAACGCAGCCTCCGCTGCACCTGCCAGCTCCTTCGATTCCGGCTGCTCTGCCTCCCACAGTACAGTCGGTTCCACAAAAGCCTCTGCAGCAGCCTCCGGGCTCCACACCGCAGCCTGCAGCGTCCATCACTCCTCCACCCACTCCGGACCAGCCGGACACTCTGGTGGACACAGACGAGGAGGAAGATCCTGACACGCTGTCGTCAGTGAAGACCTTCCACGACAGGCTTGCAGGTTTGGCAGAATATTTGGGCCTTCCTCAAACCGAGGTCGAGCAGCCCGAGGAGGGGAGTCTTGGCCGAAGTCCTCACCCTACAACCCCCTATCAAAACAGGTATCTCGATGCAGAAAGACTTTCTGGCTTTGGCCAAAAAGGGGTGGTCCAACCTGTCAATTGGCACCTCGATGCGAAGTATAGACAGATGGAGGGGGATCCACTCTTGCTGTATGCACACCTTTAACCGCGCTCTTCGGTGATCGCTGCAGCGTCACTCTGCTCTAAGCCTCAGTCGTCCTCTGCCACCTCGTCCTCGGCACTGCTAGGCAAGGAGGAGATGATCTTGGAGGCGTATGGGAAGGAGCTGTACTCAACGCCTCGCTGCACTTGCGTCAGGCCAATGCGGACGCCACGCTGGCAGCCGTCAACCAGAGCCTTTGGTGGGAAATAGCAGACTTCCTTCCAGAACTTCCAGTGTAAAACCAGGCACGCGTCCAGGATAGTCTAGAAGCCAAGCTGGTAGCGCAGGACATCATGTTGTCAGTGACCCACATCGATGCCTCTGTCCGGGCCATCGGCATTGCCACAGACATGAAGACGGCCTGGCTTCGGGCTACTAAATTTTAACCCCGATGTCCACGAACGCATATTGGACCTTCCCTGTAAGGGTAGTGACCTCTTTCACTCTACCACCGATTAGGAATTATATCAAAAGAGGAACAGCTCAAACTGCAAAGTCTTTATCCTAACGAATGCCACGCCCAAGGCATACATCCAGTCGCATCAACACTCTCACAAGGGGTGTTCATTCGGTGGGTTCCAGGGCGTCTAGGAACGGAGGTCGAGACAGCCTGAGCGCTCGCTGAGTTGGCACCGGCGCAAACAACAAAAGGGGGCGGGGGAGCTAGGGCATCTTCCAGTCCCCCTCCTCAGCAGCAGCCTCAGAAGGAAAAAAAGCATGGCACGTCCCTTCTGGTTTACGTGTCTCCGTTGGGGAGCAGACTTGCCTCTCGCGTGCATTTTTGGCGCCAGAACTTTGTGGACCTCTGGGTACCGCCTACCATTACCCTCCATCTCCTCCTTCCTCCCCTTCTCTCCCACAGATTGGGACACCAACTCTGTTGTTGGAGATCCAGGCGCTGGACGAGAGCCAGGCAGTGAAAGAAGTCCTAGCCTCCGAGAGGATTAGGCTTCTATTCCAGGATTTTCGCCATACTGAAGAACCACCAGGCTGGCCTGAGAGTTGTGTTGGACCTATCCACCCTCAACCTCTCCCTCCCTCTTCAGAAATTCAAGATGGTTACGCCAGCACTCATTACGGAGACACTAGACAAGGGAGACTTGATGTGTTTCCTGGATTTGAAGGATGCCTATCTACACATCTGCAACAGACTCTTTCTAAATCTTTTCTGCCCTCTGTAACTCATCCAAAACAGGACTGCAAGACTTGTCCTTGGCCTCAAGCCCAGGGATGGTATCTCTCTAGGACTATCTCTGCACTGGCTTTCAGTGGCGGCGAGGATTAAGTTCAAAACACTCTGCATTGTTCACAAGGCCTTCTGGTGTCTGGGGCCTCAATACCTTCAACTCTCTCTTCCTAAATATCTTCCCTCTCAAGCTCTTTGCTCATCCGCCTCCAACTCCCTCAGGGTAAGTCGCTTCTCAGAGCAACAAGTTGGTGGTAGCTCTTTCTTCGGCTGGGCCCTCCCTCTGGAACAGCCTCCTGTCTCTCTGAAACTTGGAGAACCCTCTCCGGTTCCGGAAGCACCTCAAGACCTTCATCTTTGCTTCTGCTTTCTCTCCTCCTGTCGCCTGCTGATCGCCTGTCTGAAACTGCACTGGTTACCTGGCTACCCTCTGATCTTGAGCCCAGGTCCCCTCCCCGCCAGTTGTACACCTGCACCGCCCCCCTGGCAATCCTTGCACCCGGGGGGGGGGGGGGGGCGGGGATGTTTCTGTATCCCTACAGTACCTGACCAGCACTTGACACCTGATGTCTGCACTTACCCTCGCACTTGCCACCAGCTGGTTGTTATTTTTATTGTTTTATTTATTCTTGCTGTTATCCTATGTACTGCACTACTCCCCACCCCCCCAACCCTCTTCATTTGCACAATCTCAATGTCGCCTTTCCTAGTAAGATCATTGTCCGTCTACCCTCTGTTCCCCCTCCCTTGCCTCATTGTGCCTTGAAACACTTGTGTATAGGCGCGCTATAAATGCCATATAATATCATACACATCCCGATATGGCAGCCACAGCTCCTTCCTGCGCTCCAGTACAAGGCGCTATGCTTTGGCCTGAACTAGGTTCCTAGGGTATTTACCAGACTCATGAATGCAGTGGCAGCCCTCTTCGGGGCCCAGGGCCAGCATGTCTACCCGTACCTGGACAACTGGCTCGTCAGGGCGAGATCTCCGGAGGGGGTTACCCACACTTCCTCCGCATTTATGAACACACTCCACGACCTGGGGTTTACTATCAACCTCTAGAAGTGTCAGCTACAGCCCACGCAGAGCCTCACCTTCGTGGGCCTCATCTGGGATACGAGCTACGAGCTGGTCTTTCCCTCGGAGGACAAGATCACTGCCCTCAAGAGAGCCACAACGCACTTTCTTACCAGAGCAGTGACCTTGGCCTGGTGGTACCAGCACTTACTGGGTATCATGGCAGTGGTCCTCCTGGCTGTGCCACATGCAAGACTCAGAATGACCAGACTACAGCTGCACTTCTCAACCTCATCGAATCAGGAGAGGGGATCCCAAGCGGAGCTGGTCAGCATACCTCCTTCTCTCCACCCGGACCCCTCATGGTGGTCCAGGGACTGCAACCTGTGGCCGGGCAAGACCTTCCGGCAGCCGGCCCCGCAGGTCACCATCACTACGGACTCCTCCCTGGAAAGCTTTCCTTTTGCTCATTGGAGCAAGTCTGCCCTTATCCAAACTGACAACTCCACCAGCATGTACTAGCCTTTCTGGGGCCCGGGTCCAAAATTCCTTCAACTGTCCCTCCTCTCTCGAGCCATTAGCTCCTCTACTTCTAACTCCCTCAGGGTCAGTCGTTTCTCAAAGAAACGAGCCGGGGCTAGATCTCTGTCCTCGGCTGGGACCTCCCTTTGGAACAGCCTCCCGGCCACTTTGAAACTTGAGGAGAATCATCTCCGGTTCCGGAAGCACCTCAAGACCTTCCTCTTCGCTTCTGCCTTTGCCCCGCCCCTCCCCCGCTGATCTGTTTTTCTCTCTCAGCAACATGCTCCTGGCCACCCTTTGTCCTGCGGGCCCAGATACCTGCCCATCCTCCTGCACTACCCCCTGAGCAACCCCTTGCACTGGGATCTGTATCTGTACCCATACAGTCCCCCCATTTTTCTTTGCACTTATCAGATATACCCTATCTGACAAATTAGGTACTTGCCTATACCTGTATTTTATTTATTTATTACTTTTGTTTATTGCACTTTAATTTATTTTATTCTCTCCTTTGTGCCGCACTCTCCACTCCTCCCCCTTCCTTGCACTTTACCCATTTCCATGCACTTGCACGTTGTTCCTGTCACTGGGCCTAGTAACATCGTTGTTTTTATTCTCCCTTGTTGCCCTCCCTTTGCTTGGTCGCGCTCTGAAACACTTGTGCATTGAGCGCAATAAAAATAAAATATAGATCATATCATTGTCAACAAGCAAGTGGGGTACCAGGTCCCCTCTGCTGTGCAGCCTAGCGGTCAGCATGTGGAAATGGGCCCTGGAGAACATCTACCTCACGGCCATCCACCTCCCGAGGGAGACCAACTTGGAAACGGACAGGCTCAACAGACTGGGAGCGGACAATTACGAATGGCAATTGAACGACCAGGTGCTGCTGGAGTTCTTCAGCAGATGCGGACCACCTCAGGTGGATCTGTTTGCCTCCTGGAAGAACAGGAAGTGCTACCAGTTTGCATCTTGGCAGGGGCAGGGCCCCGGTTCCCTGGGCTATGTTTTACAAATTCAGTGGGACGGTGTGATGACCTATGCTTTTCCTCCCACACCCCTGGTCCACAGGGTAATCCGCAAGGTAAAGGAAGCCTGTCACCTCAGCATCATTCTGATAGCGCCATGATGGCCCGTGAGACTGTGGTTCTCTGAACTGCTCAGCCTCTCGGACAGACAACCCATTCACCTTCCGCTTGGTCCAGCCCATCTCTTGTCCCAGCAGTGGGGCAGGGGTCATACACCCTGCCCCACAGAAGTTAGCCCTCACAGCGTGGTTCCTGAGCTGGTCACCCTCAGGCACCTAAGCCTATCGGAGGCTAACCTGGAGATCATTCAGGGTGCAATGAGCAAGGCTACCAGGAGCCAATACATGAGTAAATGGACTAGGTTCTGTCATTGGGTGGACTCTAAGGAGATCGACCCCCCCCCCCCTTAGGTGCACTCTGGATGATGTGCTCCCCTTCTCGGCGCACCTTGCACACGCAGGTGGACACTTGTTGCACCTATCTGGCTGCCATAGGGGCCTACAGATATTCGGAGGAGGAGGTCTTCTCCTCTTCCAACCCGATAGTCAAACATCTGGCGGGCTTGTCTCGGCTCTACCCGCCCATCAAGAGGCCACACCCTATGGCACCTCAATGTGGTGTTGGGCGCCTTCGCGCACAAACCCTTAGAGCCAATGGCATCCGCAGACATCCGGCTGGTCACCATTAAGACAGCTTTGTTAGTGGGACTCGCTTCCACTCGCAGACTCCGAGATCCAGGCTCTGGTGGCCTCAGAATCCTATACACTTTCCCTAGAGATAAGGTGGTCATGTCGACTCACCCGTCGTTCCCACCTAAGGTAACCCCCGCTTTCCATCTAAACGAGGACATAGTCTTACCTATGTTTTTCGCAGACCCCAAGGACTAGTCAGAGTCTTGCACGGTCTGGATGTCAGGCGCGCTCTGAAATTCTATTTGACCAGGACCAAGTGCTTCTGCAAGTTGGACGCACTTTGTCACCTTTGGGGAATTCCAGGTCCGGGTATCAAGCATCCAAGGCTTCTATTGCACGGTGGATGGTTGCGGCCATCGAAGAGGCCTCTGAGCGGCAGCACAAGCCGCTGCCAGCTAACATGCACGCTCACGCTGTCAGAGCCAAGGCCACGGCCATCGCATTCCAGCGGCATGTTCCGTGGCAAGTCATAAGCAGGGCGGCCACCTGGGCCACCCTTTCGGCTTTCTGTAAGCATTACTGATTGGACTCCGGCTCCAAGTCAGACGCGGCCTTCGGACAGGCGATTCTAAGGAACTTATTTGCTTAAGGAGGGTCTCCTCTCCACACTGGGGCTACATTCAGTTGTAATTGCCAATGCAGTATGGAGGAAAGGGGATGGGACGTAAGAGTAATTATAAGTTACTCACTGTAGTGACTGATGTACTCTTAGTCCTTAGTCCCCTTTCCTCCATACGCCCCACCCCCCCCCCCCCCTAATATTACAGGTGTCATTAGGCAATGTTAAATTTTGTCGACGTGTCAATGGGGACTGAGGTGTGGTGCCGGTGGGCGTGGTGAGGGTAGCGCATGCTCCCAGGGCTGCACCTCCGCTCGCCTCTAAATTTAAAGGGGAAGGAGGTTTTTGTCTGGTGAAAAAGGTTGTCTACCGTCCCTACGAAGGGACTCCCATGCATTATGGAGGAAAGTGGACTAAGGACTACGGTGAGTAACTTTATAATTATTCATGAATGCCAAATGAGTATTCTTAATGTAATTCTATTGGAGTATAAAAGACACTATATATTAGTGTAAATACTTATTGGTTTAGTGATCAACTTTGTGGAGAAGATATTGATAACATCTAATGTTTATTTTAGATAGTGTTAATGAGCAATGGTTCTGAGATACTGTAGGCATGATGAAAAACATAACCTGGTTTTAAAAAAAAAAAGCCAAACCGCATTGCTGAGTACATTTTCAAGGACTCTTCTCCCTCTTCATGTATCCTCCCATATTACTAGACTGTGACAGAGAGAGGCAGGCTCACAAAATCTAGAGGAGTTATAGTGCCCATTAAAGCACACTTAGCCTCTGTGGCATCATCTGAAGTGACATCAAATGATGATTGCCCTTCTTGATAGACCAGTTTATGCTGTTGAAACAATATTTATTGGAAATCTGAGGTTGCAGCATGTTTATGAAAATGCCCAACTAGCATCTAGCTAATGAAACAATCCAAAGATACAGGTATACTGACTTTATCACTAGTCGGATTAGTTATATGGTAGGGTGCCAGCAACCTGTAGGGGAAGACAGGGTAATAAATATGTCCGAGTACAAACTGTGGATTATCGGATATGCGATAGGTAACACTTAGCATATAACAGTAACACCATACATACAAGACTGATTTTTGTTCAGACAGGTACTCACAGGAACTGCATTGTCTGGCTGTAAGCGAAGAGATGGAGAGAAAGCAAAGGCATGGGTCTACTGCAATCTGAGGGTTCTCCAGGGAGATTAGGAAAGGCCATCTGGATAGGTCCCAGCAGATTATTCTTAACTAACAACTGGGTAGCTGCATTCTAGGTAAGACGTGCTGAAAAGACAGTTGCACTCAGCGTAAAGGTGAAGCTGGAGACTATATACTGAGACAGGTAAGAATCCAATGGTTTAGACATCTATAGGTTTTTTTATATTGCGGCAGCAGGCCTGCAGTCTTCAGAGTGTTCACAAGACTTGCAACGAAAAACTATCAGGAGGCGAACGAAAATTGTTCTCCAAGAATCTCAATCATCTCCCTTATCGAACAAATAGGTCTTCAAGTCCTTCTTAAACTGTGCACTTGAGGGAATATCAGCATTAGAAGGCTTTTCCTTATCTGAGTTTAACAGAGTCCACCCCATGGGTCACACTTTATACAGATATGCAGCTTAGGGATAACAGTTCACCAATTTGCAATGAAGATGGAAAAGCAGAGTGGACCGAAATAACCAGGTACAGAGTCGATGGAGAATAGAAACAAAGAGCAGAAACTGTAAACCTAGGCTGTCGATGGAAGCTATACAAGCACGAACGTAGAAGGCACGTGTGAATGCTGGTGTAGAGAGAAATCATAGACCAAGAATCAGAACAGGTATCTGGGACTAGGAAGGAAGGATGCAAGGAACGCTGCCACACAAACCTGGAAATTTAGCATTCTAGGACTATCTATCACAACCACTAGCTCCATGGGAAGCTCCTACCCCAATCCCTACACATATGCACACATATCGAAGAATCCCATCGGGTCACATAGGCTTCATGGGCACTGTTTGGGGGCTCATGCTAGTTCAGGCGTAAGTACTGGGAAACACAGTTGGGTGCAGGCATGGCACAACTGGCGCCACATCAATTTTCCAATGGGTAAGGCTGAGGGTTAATCACTTCCTGTCTTCCCCCAACATGGAGGAGGACTGCACACACAGCATCGGGTGCTGCAGGCCAGCTTTGGGTTTGTCTGGGAGGTTCTGGGCGTGGTCTGGTGTGGCCAGGTATATAAACCACACCCAGACCAGTTCTCCTTGCTTCGCGTTACTCTGTTTAACAGCGTGACGTTCACCAGTACCAGCTCCTGCAAGCAGAAGAAAGGAAACGTTATTCCAAGGAACAGATCTTCGTTTTTGCATACTTTCCTAAGGATTAATCCGACAAACGATCCTGAATCTGCAAGTCTTCAGATCGGCTCCGGTCAGGAAAAGCCACTGCACCGCAACCTGTGGAATCAAGAAACAAAGAACAGTAAGTGCAGCGCGCATGCAAGTCAGCACGCATTAAGCCAGGAACACCGCGCACATGCAAGTCTGCATTTAAAAACCACGAAAGCCATTACCAGCAAAAGGGCAGCAGAAAAGGTGCAGAACCAGCTTGCAAGAAGGAAAGCACGAACAGTAATTGAACATTTGGAAAAAGCAGCGTGCACAGCGCAGAAGCACGCATTGAGACTGTGGCAAAGACTAGGTGGGAGTACCGCCACGTTGCCAGAAGCAGACCACGCTGCAGCAGGTCTGGGCGGGAGTCAAGGCTACGACCAGTGAGGTAACTTCTTCTACACGCGCCCCTGCCAGAAGAAGAGGCAGGATGGGAGAGCACCCTTATTCAATAAAGAAGGTGAGCGTAGTCCCAAGGGTTTTGGGTCGCAGGGAGGGTGTTGGGGTTCTTGTTACACTGCTCCTTAACCTTAGTGTTCCTTCCACGGGGGGAGTTCCCTTGCAGCAGTCGCAGTCCTCGGATGCCCCTGTCCAGATCCTTGAGGGAGAGGTTCCAGGTGCTCCTGCAGAGCTAAGGTGGGCGTAACACTACCGTGAAGCACAAATCATTAGTCACAGGCAGGAGTTCTCTGCAAACTCAACAAATTTGTGGTTCAGGAAACTTAGGTTTCTCCAGCCAGGGGGTCTCGCATGGATGCACATGCTCATGAATCAGGCTGCAAATCCATGGTAAAAAGAAAAAACAGTGTCACTTTCACAAACTGTATTTCTCCTTTAAACCAATTACTGTCCTCTGGGGCATACTGCCCCCATCCAATGACAGTCCTCTCCCTAAGCCCCTCCTCTGGCAGCCATCTTCAGAGTTTTACTGCACGCTTCAGTGTTGAGTCGTCGAGTTTGCTCTGTGAGCTACTTCTGTTTTTTCGTGTTTCTACAGAATACAGTTCTATTTCTGTTCCAAAAGAGTCTGTGTGCTCTTTTCTACATCAGGGATCGGTTGTCTGAATTTCCGCGCCCCTCGGGGACGAAGATCGTCGAAGTTTCCAGAAGGCCATCAGGCCTACTTGGTACCTTCCGACCATGATGGAGGAGAAGGAAGGAAGATCCCTCTTCAAGTCCTGTACCGAGTGCAGGCTACGGAATTTGTTAGTTGAAGACCTTTGTTGAAGACGAGCACCTGCAATGCCTCTACTGCCTGCACCAGACCACAAGGAGGGAGAATGCGAGATATGCTTTGGTTTCTCCTAGAAGATGACGAAGGACAGGCACAATAGACTGGCGGTATGGCTGAAGGCCAAGCCCTCTGCCCCGTGCTCTGAGCAGGGTCAGGTCTCACCCAGGACCGGCCTGTTCGAGGAACGGTCTTCTAAGTACTTTGAGGGCGGCGACTCCGTGGGGGCCCAAGACGAGGCCAAGAACCGCAAGTCTGGGTCCACGGGGTTGCTGCAGGTGCTCCTCCTTGAAAAGTAGATCGTCCAACCTGGCTAAACTGCAGGAGAAGCCAGAGAAGACACGGATGGAGGAGAAGGCTGAACTGCCCAAGAAGGCCCAATCGGCACAGGATAAAACTTTGTTGACGATAGTTGCTGGCAGCCGCTCTCACGAAGGTTAATGGTGCTGACCCTGTGAAGGTAACCTCTGCAGCACAGAAGGTATTCCTGCCCCGAGGCGTGAAACCGCCGCAGTGACTTTGGCAAAGTCTGCCGGCACGCCTTTCTGAACCAGTTTCCAGGCCTCGACAACGATGGACTACGATGATATCTTCACGGCAGGTCTCTGCAGCCTAGGACGTCCACACTTGATGAGAGGAGGGGGTCATTCCATTCCATGATCGCCAGCGCCTCAGAGCTATTCCCGCTCGTGCCCGAACAAACCTGGAAGGAGGGTTTCTTGTAGCGGAGACGCGAGGCCCAGAGGAAGACCATCACGGCAATGCCCATTCTGGATGACATGTGGGAGGAGGGCGTGGCCCTCTTGAAGAGCCATTGCCCGGTCCCTGCCAAACTGGGCAGGCTGGAGAAGTAGTACAGGGTGCTGGAATCCGCCCCCAAGTGCCTGAGGTCGCAACCATCGCCGAATTCGCTGATTTTGGTGGCAGCAAGTAAATGGTAGACTAACCCGTCCTCAGTCCCTCTGGCCTGCGATGGGATAAAGATGGACGCCATGGGAAGGAAGGTGATTTACACTACGGCGTCCACCATCAAGGTGGGTCCGATTTTGGAGTTCCAACCCGACAACAAGAAGATGGAGGCAATCGCTCTCTTCCAGGAGGGGGAGGTAGCGTCTGATCACACCATCACAATGGAGCAGGACATTGCAGACACAGGGTTCTGGCAGATGGGGAACGGTGTCTGCCTTCGTCGCCAAGGCTGGATGAAGGCTACGAATTTCCGCCAGGAGGTCCAAGCGAAGGTACTGGACATGCCTTTCAACAGAACTTTTTCGGGAAGGTCGTCAACTAGTCCCTACAGGCCATCAATGCAGATACGGAGATGGCCCATTCTCTGGGCACCCTCCAGCAGCACAACTTTTCTTTTTGCTCCGTCAGAGGAAAGTCGAGCAGGTCTTCAAAAGGCTTCTCCTCATTGTACCATCACCCTTCCAGATCCATGACTCAGGAAGCCTTCACAGGCCTTCGGAGGCTGAGGACAACGTTGCTGTCACCCACAGGGCAAGACGCTGGTGCCGAAGCAAGCCTGAACCGACCAGGTGGGGGGCCCCCATCTGTACACCCCTGGTGGGAGGCCAGCCAACTAGGTTCGTCAGCAAGTGCAAAAAGATCACCAACTGATGGCTGCTGGTAGCTCTCGCCCAAGGACATAGCCTGGAGTTTCAGCGCAGGTGTCCGCCGATCCCTCCGGTGGCCTGTAAGGAGCAGCACATCCCTCAGCTCTTGGAAGAGGTGCCGGCCATGCTGCGAAAAGGGGCGTTGGAGCTAGTTTCCCAGCGACTCTGTGCCTCCAGTGTCTATTCCAGATACTTTTTGGTCAGAAAGACCGGGGACTGGAGGCCCAGTCTAGACCTGTAGCGTATGAACAAATACCTCACATCCCAAAAATTCAGGATGGTCACGTTGCAACACGTACTCGGCCAACTGGAAAAGAGACTTCTTAAGTCGCTGGACCTGGAGGACGCCGCCTCCAAATTGACCAGCAACACCAAACGTTTCTGTGCTTCGTAGTGCAGGGACAGCACTACCAGTTCAAGGCCCTGCCTTTCGGCTTTGTCAGCCCCCAGTGTGTTCACAAAGTGCCTGCCACAGGTGGCGGCCCATCTGCGTCTACGGGGTATATACATATACCCGTACCTCGACCACTGGCTCATCCACTCGCGAGAGTTGGCTGTCGGACACACCGAGGCGACCGGCCAGCTGCTGACGGATCTGGGATTCTCCGTCAACTATCCAAAGTCCAGCTTGACACCATTGCAGAAAGCGCTGTTCCTAGGAGCCAGACTGAATACAGTATCCTGCCTGGCGTCATCCTAGGAGGAGAGGGTAGCGGCCATTCAAGGGAAGGTGCAGCGGCTGTTGTCGATGAAGACCGCCACAGTGCGAACCATCAAGTCTTTGCTCGGCATGATGTCCTCTTGAATCTACCTTATTCGGCTCTGCAGGTTACAGATGCGACCTTAAGGAGTTACTGGACGCTCGCTGGGTACAGGTGTCCGGAAGCTTCGTGGACAAGATCCTGCTCGATGAGGAGTTCCGTCTGGCAATAAGGTTGTGGGGCGTCCGCTCCAACATCGTCCGGGGAACAGGGTTTCAAAACTTCCCCCATTACATTTCATTTGTTATGTGCACTATTGACCCTTAGGCATAAAGGCGCAGACATACAGCACAGATGAGGACAGGCTTAGAGATGGAAGATCATCAGACTCCTCGACAAAATTGTTCCACTTACCCCTGACGTATGAAGCCTCACCAATGGAGGCATCCTTATATTCAGTAGGTCAGACGAATAGGAAAGTCTTCAATTCCTTTTTGAAAGATATGAGAGAGGAGTGACTTCTCAAGCTTAAGCCCATCCCAGCTGACTGTCATCACTGACGCTTCCCTGGACGGTAGGGGAGCCCACACCGGGCATCTACACAGCCAGAGGCCTGTGGCTGCTGGAGGAGAAGAATCTCCATATCAACTTCTTGGAGCTACGGGCAGTGTTCTGGGGCCTACAAGTCATTCCTTCCGTCTCTGAAGGGCAAGGTGGTGTGGATCTTCACAGACAATATGGAACTCGATCCCCAGCGTTCTCCAAGGAAGTGCAGGACTTGTGGCACTGGGTCGTCTGACAAGGGATGGTCCTCGTTCCTCTTCACCTAGGGGGAGTCAAGAACACCATTGCAGACTCCCTCAGCAGGGAATTGCGTTCCTGCCACGAGTGGGAACCGGCAGGACCTCGTGGGACAGCATCTTCAAGTGGGGCAGGCCCAGATTTGATATGTTTGCAACGGCGACAAACTCCAAATGCCAGACTTTTGCTAGCAGATTCTTCCTTACTTGCTATCCTTGGCCAAGGCCGGACTAGAGCATGCCTCTATTAAGGTATATATGGCGGCCATCTCCCGCTACACCAGGTCTGCAGGAAGATCTTCACTTTGGTCACATCGACACATCAAGGAGTTCCTCAAGGGACTGTTTCGATCTTGCCTGCCGGTGAAGGCTCCTGCCCCGGTGTGGGAATGTGGTGCTGATGAGGCTCAGGGGTTCTCCCGTTCGAGCCTATGCATCACGCCCTTCTCTAGTTCCTCTCGTGGAAAACAGCTTTCCTTGTGGCCATCACCTCTACCAGGAGGGTAGGTGAGATCCAGGCCCTATCCTGAAAACAGCCATACCTGACTTTCCACAAATCGAGGGTGCTGCTGCGGATGCACTCCTCTTATGCCAAAGGTTCAGTCGGAATTCCACCTCAACAAGCCTTTGCTGTTACCTGTTTTTCCCACCCATTCATCACCGGCTGAAAGGGCCTGGCACTCGCTGGATGTTGCTCATGCCCTTTAGTTCTATGGGATTCCCTGTTTTCTTTGGTGGCTTTGACACCCTAGGCCCGACTCTGTAGGTTGTCTCCCCAAAACCTTTGGGAGTTACAAGTGGTTTAGTCTTTTTCCTTTTGTGCCCCGGTAGGTGCACCCACACGTCAGGTACTGTTTTCATCGGGACACCTGTGAGAACGCAGGACGGTAGGCCATGTGGTGTTGGCGGTGTGTTTCGGTGGGTGAGCAGAGTGAAATGTCTGAAAACTGTGTCCCCCCCCCCCCCAAATTTGGTCTTTGCCAGGGTTCTGGGTAGTAGATTCTGGGCCGATTTGCGTAAATCAGACTTCTGTGGATTCCCACCGGTGTCCTCTTTTCAGAAATGCATATGGGTTCCCAGTTTACCTTGCTGGCTTCGACACCCTAGGCCCAAATCTGTAGGTTGCCTACATAAACAAAATGTGCTGTGGCGAAAGGCTTGGGGTTACCAGTGGGTTACCCTTTTCCGTAGGTGCACCCACACATCAAAGACCCACATGGGAGAAGGGTGCCCAAGGCCAGGGATATTACCGCCGACTTTGCTGGAGCTCTGGCTGGCCTGCATTACTGCTTCTCCTGACCAGGGAGTCCCTGCAGTGTGCCAATACCTCCCAGAAGGTAAAAGCTGTAATGCAGCCCAGCCTCAAATCCAGGACGGTTGGAGGTGATGTCCCCTGCCTTGGACATCCATGCACCATGTGGGTGTACCGTCCCCTAAGCACAGCGGCAGCGCCAGGGATCCCAGGCAGATACCCCATTCCTCCCCGGAGGTGACACCTATAACATAGCACAGCCAGAGCTGCAGCCTGGGCTTGCAGACGGACAACCCACATGGGAGGCATCCACTCCCAGGGAAACACCAATGTTCACCTGGCATGGGGGGCAATTTGTGGCCTGCCCCTGCATTTGTTTCCCAGCCCACCAAACATCTGCCCAGACGGCTCATTCCCACCCACCCACCAACAATCCAGCCCCAGTCTCACCCACCCCACTGACAGTGGGCCCTAACATAGAATAATAAAAAACAGTACGCACATAACGTTGCAGCTGCTCGCGTAGAAAAAGCTGTAAACAAAACAAAAATCCTGTTACCTACGGTCACACCAGCAAAAACAAATCAATACTTTCCAAGAATGCCCCCCACCCCCACTTGCAAGCCATCCCTAGTGGTCTACTGAACCTCACCCCCCCAGTGACAACCCATTTGCCCCTTCCTACGGGCAGATATCTGCCCCCAGGGAGGGCTGCATGAGGTGCACCACCACACTCAATATGGGGTGGGGGAGAAGACCACCCCAAAATGTTGGACAGGCCCCCAATGGATGGGGAAGTAGGATTTGGGCACCCTGGGGCCAGATTGGCAGGCTGCACTTTAGGGGGGGGGGGCGCGCTGAGGGGCATCCTACACCGCCGGGGGAATTTTGTAATGTGAAGGGGGGTGCACCTTTCCACCCCCACCCCAATTGGAGGTGCGGCGCATCTCATGTAGCCCTCCCTGTGGGCAGATAAGGGGAGGGGCAATTCCGCACTCCTCCCTGGGCTTAGGTGTCCCTTCCTAGGAGCAGATATCTGGCCCCCGGGAGGGCTGCATGACATGGCCCCCACTCCATTGTGGGTGTGGGTGTGGGGGAGGGGGTCACCACCCCGTCCTATTAGAACATTCCGTCGGTTTGTGGTGCCCCACAGCCCCCCTAAAATGCGGTCCACCTTTTTTCCTTTGGTAACCCAACTCCCCTTGGGGCAGAGGGGCACATTGGTGTGCCAATCTGGCCCCAGGGTGCCCAAACCTTACTGCCGCACCCACTGGGGGGGTCTGACCCACAATTTTCGGTGGCCCTCTCCCCCCCTCACCCCAAATGGGTGCCATGGGCACCTCATGCAGGCCTCCCTGGGCCTCCTACAAATGGTTGCGTGAGGTACACCCCCCAACCTCCATTTGGGGTGGGGGGAGAGGGTCACCAAAAATTGTGGGACAGGCATCCCAGTGGGTGCGGCAGTAAGGTTTGGGCACCCTGGGGCCACCTATGTGCCCCTCTGTGCCAAGGCAAGTTTGGTAAACAAAGAAACGAAAATCGCAGGCTGCACTTTAGGGGGGCTGAGGGGCACCCTAAACCGCCAGGTCATTTTCTAATGTAATGGGGGTGACCACCCCCACACCAAATGCAGGGTGGGGCATCTCATTCAGCCCTCCCTAGGGTCAGATGCCTCTTCCTAGAAGCAGATATCTGCCCCGAGGGAGGGCTACAAGGGGTGCCCTCATTCCCCGAGGGGTACAGAGGACCACCCCCCTTTTCCGTAAAATAAATCCCTGGTGGCGAGTGTCCCCCCACTCCAACCCAAATCTCCCTTTTTGTTTTTTTCATTTTTCCCCCATCCTTTCCACTTGGTGTCGGAGGGGGAGGGCCACCACCCTTTCATGGGTAGATAAATCCCTGGTGCCCCCCCACCCCTACCCCATCCCTGTTGCATTCATTTTTTTGTTTACATTTATCCCCCTCCCTGAGGGCAGATGATCAGCCATCTGCCCCAGGGTTCTGCACATATGTGCCCCCATGCTTTGGGGGCCGAGGGGGGGAGAGAGGGCTGCTTACGGTAAGCAGCCCCACCTCCCTTCACCTCTCAGACAGATCCTTGGTGTCTAGTGGGCATTGCTGGGCGCGGATCGAGCGCTCTGCGCCCTATCCGCGCCCAGCAATGCTTTCACAAAAGGTGTCGTTGGAAAGGGGATCTTCTCCCCTTTCCAACAACACCTCCCTCGATCTCCAGCTTGACATACAGCCGGAGATCGAGGGGGAGAAAGGTGCACACTCTCCTTTCATTTTCACCGCAGCAGTCCGAAATGGCTGCTGCAGTGAAAATTACTTTCACGCCGGCGTGCATTACGCACGCCGACGTTAAACTGAAGGTAATCCAGTCCCCTGGCAGTGAGGGGGGACCTCCCCCTCACATAGCCCGGGGGTTGGATTACAGTTTTGACTGATCCCTTCTTTGCAGGGATCGCTCAAAACAGGGTGCCAAAAAGGACAAGCTATCTCGTCCTTGGCACTACGGCAGTAATGTCAAGGACGAGATATCTCGTCCTTGGCACTTAAGGGGTTACAGCAGCTACAGGCAGGATTCAATAGCAAAAATGATAGCAAGGAAAGGTTCAAAAACTGGTCACAGAAACCCAAAGCAGGAACTCTGAGTTAAGGCAGTTGATAGATCAACTGCTACTGCTGAAAGTGAGATTATGAAAGGCCTCCCAGGCCATAGCGCAGGATGGAGCTGTTTGCCGTCTGTGGCAGCTGTGTCCAAACAAGCCAATTCCAGGCTTGATTAGCCTGCAGCAGTGGGTTGTAATTATGGTCTCTCCACCTCTTGGAAGCCCGGCCTCCAGTACTTTGAAACAGGTGAATGTTATCTGGTCGTTCCTAGCTCTTAGCATCTTGCTTCAAGTGACTATACTTGGTATACCTCGTCCATCACTCTCTTTTGGAAAGCACACATGCATCTGTTGGTTTAACCAGAAACTCTAAATGGAAAATGAATTTTATTTGGCCCAAAGCTGCAGCAGTAAAATAGGTAAGGCATGCAGAGGCAGTTTGGTGGATATGCTACAGTCTATGAATCTGTGTATGTTTTTGGTTTAGTATTGTGTTGTATACTGATGTTCAGTTTTTGTCAGTAGTCCGATTTAACAGACGAGGGAAGATCAGGGAGATCGTTTTCTATTTTCCAAGATAACATGTCTTGATCAAATTGCAAAGCTGCCATAAAAACCTAGGTCTTCCGATTCCAATGTTTGCAATTTGGCTACTGTCTAAGTCTTTTGCTTTACCTCTCCGATATGATTGATTTAATGTACCTGTCCTTACCTGGATCTCTTGTAAGTCTTCAGTGGGACCGTGCAGGTCGCTTCGTATGGAAGTACTAGAAAGCGGAAAAAGAGGGTGAGGCCCTGTGGTCTCCACTCAGAGGAAGCACCCAAGGTTCCACTCCTTACCCGGTCCACAGCAAAAAGGACTACTCAGACTCTGCAGATGGGTGTTCTTCCTTCTCTCTTTTCCTATAAGGGTGATGGAAGGGTTTTAGTACTATGATCTGTAAAAAATAAAATAAAAAAAATGTCGCTCTAATTATTTTTCCCTAAGTGTGAAAAGTCTTAGCTTTTGTTCACGCATTATTTTCCATGTGCACAACTTGATTACGAGGTTAGCCCAGTGGTCGAAGTGGGCGGGAGCGGTGCTCGTCTACTTCTTTTAATTAAGTTTTACTGTTCCTAAACTTTTATTTTAAAAAGAAACCGTTCCGGAATTGTTTTCGTTTTAAAATAAAAGTGTAGAAGAAGTTCAAACGTTAACTTTGAATGCACTACAGTGACCGTTCCCCTAAACAGCAGGAGCATGTGTTTTGGGGATTGTATTGTGCGGTGGAGGGTGCGTGGCGATGGGGTTTGTAGGGAGTGGGTGCAGGCCAGTAGGGAACATAGTTCCACTACTTCTTTTCGTACACTTCGACCACTGGGTTAGCCACTTTGTGAGCATACGTAGTTGGTGAGCTACCATCTTGAATGAATTTGAGAGGTAATTTCCCCTTGCCAACCACTGCAATTATTTACAAATGAGTGTTAAAGGTCCATCCTAGAACACTTTTTCCAAAGATATCGGCTTAAAAATATGTATATTTTATGTGTTCATAAGGAGAGCTCATCAACCAGTTTAAGACTTCAAGATATGCCATAGTAACTACCAAAAGTACTCCTGCGCAATGTGTATGCACACAAAACTTTGCTCAGGCTAAGCAATAGGTTAAGTTGTGGCTGTACATTTGTCGACTGCTTAGAGGGAATGCAGAAAGTGTTTAATGCCATAGGAAAAAAAATCATGTTCATTACAAAAAAGCAAATATCGCTTATCACTGATGTGGCTGTCAAGAAATTCAGCCCGGATACAATTTCTTGCTAATGGAATAGCCACTAAAAGGAATGTATCAGAAAACATGCCAGTAGGAATTCATATGCTACTTTCATGAAGTAATTCAAAGGCCAGGGAAACATGCCTCATAATTTGTGTAAGGACTATAATTGCATGTTAACTGCACCACAGCATATGATGGTCAGAATTCCTGGGCCTCTGCTTGTTATCCACATTACGTGATCCTGTGAGTTGTGACAATGTTTGCCTTGCAGCTAAGGGCCATATACACCATCCAATTGTTACTCACTAGAAACAGGAAAATGTCCCCAACACAAACGGGGAACCATGAACATATAGAAGCCTACTCCCTGCTTCTACCCACAAAGTTCCACTATTATTTTTTCGAATCAGTGGCCAGCCGAACAGTTGGATTGGTTGCAACTGGAATAATACTACTGTCCAATGTCGAGGAATTTTAAGGGTAAAGAACATGACTTAATAAACATGAAATGCCCCTACTGGAAAAGGTAATTACTTTCTTACTCCCTGAAAAGGCATTTGATTCCTAGTAGGGAGTAAAATCATATCAGAGCCATATGACCGGGTGCTTTCTACAACTTATAGTTTTGCCTAGACACAATTCAACAAGATTCTTATTGAGGTTTCATCTGGAGCACTGTTAAAGAAAATCACTTATTTGCCTTTTTAAGTCAATAGTAGCAATGCTCATATGTACAACACATTGAGTGCTTTCTTCTTTAACTAGGGACCCCTCTTCTGAAATGAATTTATCAGTTGAACAAGATGCGTGGGGATGCTAGAGGCAATAAAAGCGAACATGTGATTATATTGAAAAGCCCTCAGCAGCTGAGCATAGAAAGAAAAGAAGGCACAGTTTCCTAGACTGTTAATAGTGTCCTATCCTTTAGAAAACAAACACATTTCCTTCACGGTACTGTACTGCCAAAATGTCTGATTTGGTTGTTAAACCTTGCTGATTTGTTCTCCCTGAAGGAGTGTTTTTCTGTGTCCTTTTATCTGTTCCCCACCCTTGCTCCTCTGCCTGCCTCCAGTACTAATTGACCGGACACTGTAAAAAGTGAGTGATTGTAGCAGCAAAACAATAACTTGGATTTTTGCATACTCACAATACTTTGCAAGCAAAACCTCACCATGATATTTGACAGTTTAAGAAGATGCCCTGAATCTGTATGTGCACAATTACTATAAAGTATATACATGATTGGTTGCAACAAACCCCACCTTTTAAATTGCTGGGTAGGATTATAAAAATGCTCAGTGAAACGGTTTTTTTATAGCAGCAAGTTAGCATATAATTTGTTAAGGTCTATGCCCCATGGAACTTTGAATACTTGGAAAGGCTGCAGATTGTGTGAAAAGCATTCTAGTTATCTGAATGTTGGTTGACCCAATGCTATATAAGAATAATACCAGGCATAGGCCATACCCATTATCCATTGCAGGCCAAGTAAACGATATTACAATGTTGCTCTCCACTTCTAGGGTAATGTTAGCAACGCTAAAGTAGGAGATGCTGAACATGACATTTGCCTACTGAAAATCCTTGGATGGCAAATTAATATTTGAGTTTTATAATGCATTAATTTGCAAGGGCGGTGCTTCAAAGTGCTTGTGTGGCATATGTAGAAAGAATAAGAAGTATGGGATGAGGTTACACATCCTAAAACCCTGGTTATTTACACTCAGTATCTGATAATTGAGCTTACAGTTGGTTACATAGCCTGGGTGATGTTTTTGCTACGGCACCATGGGTATCAAATATTCTTGTGCTTAAACTTCATTCATATTATAAGAAACAAAGTGGAAGTCTGGTAACCTTTTGCAGAGCCAAGGTAGGCAGAGTCAAGGTTGCCTGGTAATAGCTGGATGTAGACCTGGAGCGGAAGTACGAGTCATAAGGTATAACTGTGGTAGAGTCAAGTACAGGAGTCATGGGTTGGGAAGGGAGATAATTTGGTTAATGTGTGAAGGCATCTTAGTTCTATCATGATGCTTGTTAATCTGCTTAGAATCACATGCTGTGCATATGGTCCGACATCCAGTGGTAACCACAGAGTATTTCATCTCGTCTTTCGTCGAGGATCGAAAGGGGACGTAGGCATAGGCGTCTGTAACTCTATCCCTAACATGATGTGTAGTGTACCCAAAATCCCTCACGCACAGAGGTCCCTCAGATTGTTTTTTTCCGCCGAGATTACTGGTTGCCGTAATGCAGAGCTCTTACCTAGAGATAGCATTATTGTCAAATTTATCGACTTTGTCGTTATTCCCGTTAAGACACTTCGACAGTTGAATCCTGTGAAACAACGCAGAATACTGCTGCAGACTTTCGATGCCTGTTGATCCTAGCGGCGCTGCTGCCACGTGGCCGTGCCTTATGGCCGGCCTATACAGTAGGGAGAGTGGGGTCGGGTTGGTCATATTCTTTACAAGTATGCCTTTCCTCTTTCACCCTCTCTGCTCCCAAGGTTTTGTCATCGCTGTACCTGTCTTTCGCTATAGTAATGACGCCATTTAGGTTTTGTCCCTAGTGTAGGGCCAACTATCCTTGGAAAGACCAGCACTCTCGGTGCAACAATTGTCTTCCCCTCGACCACAAAGAAGTGGGTTGCACGGCCTGTAGACTCCTGCACCCTAAGATGCTTAAGGAGTGCTGATTGAAGCAGTGGGCTGCCTATGGCATGCCGCAGGCGGAATGTTCTTCCGCCACAACCACCGAAAGTGATGTGGGGACTAGCGATGACCAGGCCTCCGTGTCGAAACCTTTGACCCAATGGCGGACTGCTCTCGGTCCGTGACACCCGTCTCTGACCCCACCAGGCCTGAGGCAAGTCACTCTATGGGCAAAACACCCAGAAACAGGGGTGCACACGATCATAACACCAAACACACAACCAAAGGTTCTGCTTCGGCAGTACTGTTGAAGCGTACCAAAGCACCAACGGAACCGTCAAACTTCGACAGGATCTTCCGATTGGCATGATCGGCAGCCTTACCTGAAGCCGCAGGGTTCGACTGGGCAATCCAAATTAAATGGCGCTAATACTAAAAAAACACGCGGCTGTCAAAACGCTCCAGAAGGACGCGTAGACGCTGCTGAAGGCCCTGGTGGCACCGAAATCCACAGCTCGGCCTCCGGTTTAGCCAGTAGATCGACCAGATTCCCTGAGCATTGGCGAGCGCATCGCAAGGATTGCCTCGGCAGTTAGACTGAAGGAATGGTCGAAGGAGGCGGCGAAGCACAAAAAACGACCTAGAGCCGTGCCGAAAGACATGCCACAGCGCCCGAACCCCGCATGGACTACGCTGAGAGTCCTGTGCCTTTAAGTACATTAGGGGACACATCTCAACGTCACAGGGAAGAAGATGAACCCTTTCGTCCCCTGGATCCCTCTGATTCCTCCTCATGGACCAGGGAGAAATTTGAGGGATGTTTGGACAGATTAGAAAAATGTCTCTTATTCTGAGAAGCTGGCTCCCAAGAGACCTCGAGAAGACCGTCCCTTTACACCTGTATCCAAGTTTCAAAGGACCTTGGAAGATCCACATGAGTATACCTGTGTCCTCACAGATGATGATGATGTTATGGACACACATGATCAGGATGAGGATGCCACCTTTCTGAACAACTACGATGTGGATGACCAGACAGACAATTGTTAAAACGGCCGTCAGGTTGATGCTCAACCTTGGACTCCCCTTCTCCCACCCATGACCCTGATGTCCTGTCCATAGATTCCCCCCCCACCCCTCTCCACTCCAGCCCCCCAAGCCTCCCTAGTGGACCACCAAGTGGCGTTTAACGCCATCTTGAAAAAGGCGGCTGACCATTTTCAGATCGGCACTCAAGAAGCTTTACCAGATTCTGATTTTGTGGAGGATGTACTCAATTACCTCCGGTTAGGGGGCGTGGCTACGAGGGCCACGTAGGAGGACGCGATCTGGAGGAGCTCCCGAGATCCTGAAATGATCCTGGCAAAATAGTGCATAACAACGTGCCTATGACTGCTGAAAACACACATGCCGGTGTGTGAACGGTCTGACTGCGCTTGGTGAACTTTTGGAAGGCGTGGGAGGAACGGTGGCGGAGTTTTGTGTGAAAAAGGTAAGGAGCGCCGGAGACAAAAGATGAAACAAAATGGCCGATCAACGACCGGAACAAAGGAAGGAGCAGGCCGCACGGTGGTCGGGCGATAGAAGCGTACTGTGTGCGCATTTCTAACTTGTGCAGAACGCAGGTCCTCTGGGTCATGTCTAATAGAACAGTGAGACCGAAGGCGAAGCAGCCCACCTTGGACGACTTCACCAAGACGTCCCCATGTCCGGAAAATTCCAAGAGTAAGGATAAGTCGCCTACAGGCGGCATGCCTGCGACGGGTACTAACCAAGAGGTCCTGGCTGCGATTGCGGACTTGAAGGCGACCTGGGAAGCTAAGCTTGAACTCGCCGTAACTGATCTGAAAACGGCATTGGACTTTAAGGTCGGTGAGGTGCAGGAAGAGGTGAATTTACTTCGGCAGGACGTCAGGTCCTTGGCGGAGCGCACTGAGACCCTCGAGAAAGAGGTGAGCCCGAACACCGCGGATTGTGCCTCCCATAAGGCCAAATTGCATGCCCTGGTGCAGAGAGTGGGCAACTTGGAGAACAGGGCGGAGGAGGCAGAAGGACGCGCCCGACGGAACAACATTCGCATCGTGGGCCTGCCAGGATCGGAGGGCCACGATCCTACGGATTTCATCGGATCTATGCTGTTGCAGGAGATCCCCGGAGGAGCCTTATCTCAAGGATTCGCGGTGGAACGTGCGCATAGAGCTCTAACAAGGAGGCCGCCGCCAGGAAACCCGCCTAGGCCAGTAATTGCCAAAATCCTTAATTACCAGGACCGGGGAGAGGATACTAGAAGACTTCCGCAAGGGAGGAACGATTACACGAGGAGCGGCAAACATAACGGCCTACCCGGACTATACCCTGACTGTGCAGCGTAGCCGCATGAACTTTGGGACGGTAAAGCGGAGATTGAGAGAGGCGGGCCATAAATACATGTTGCTGTATCCGGCGAAATTGAAAGTTTTTCATAAATACAAAACTTTGTTTTTTGAGACTCCGGAGGACGCCATGGGATGGCTCGACGCGCAGGGATGTCCCCAGGAGCCCGACGTTCGGACGGGAAGAGGAGATGGAGGAGATAAGTAGTGCACGAGGAGGGTGCTACAAGATGGCGCGGAACAGATCTCTGAGACTTGATTATAGTAATTTGCGCTGCGTTAGGCAGAGAAGGTCAGACTGTTGCACAAGATATTATGAGCACTGTGACTATTGCTGTATTTAGGGGAGCCTTGCAGAGCGGATCTCTTTAACCCACTTAGTAACTTTAGTTAAGTGGCCATTAGGACGACTTCACCCTACTGAGCTCTGGGCATTGTTTGGTGCTTGCAGGGCTAGATGTGGGGGTGCCTGAGTTCCGAGGATGGAGCTGGGCAGCAGTTGGGGTGTGTGGTGTTGGGGAAGGGATGGGTAGAGGGTGGGGGAGGGAAGTGGGGAGTTTGGGGTGTGTATAGTTATGGGGAGTTCGAGTTTGTACAAGAGGCTACAAGAAAAAGCCAGAGGGCTGTATCTGCATCGCGTGGGCAGGTGGGATTTGCTGCACGGAAGGGGGGAGGATACTTATGAGCTATGGGGGAATCTTAAGATCGTAACGTGGAATGTCAAGGGACTCATTAGTTCCCTAAAGAGGAACAAGGTCATGATGTATTTGAAAAGACAGAGGATTGATATTGCACTGTTGCAAGAGATGCATCTGACTCGGTAGAAGTTGGAACTGGTGGGGAAGAAGAGGAGGTACTGTAGTGGACTCTCCGTATTCTGCCTACGCTAGGGGAGTGTTGGTCTGGGTGGCACCGCACGTTCCGCTCCAACTTACACAAGAGGTGGTGGATACGGAGGGGAGGATGGTCATATTGAAGGTACTGGTGGAGAATAGGGAGGTGTGCATTGTAAATACGTATGCCCCCAATCAAAATACTGCAGCATATTTTAGGACTCTGTGTACCAACCTGGGTGCGTGTGTTTGTGGGGCGGTTATTTGGGGAGGGGATTTTAATTGCGTGCTGAACCCCAGGGTAGACAGATCTGATAAGATTGATAGGCCCACCCCAGCGGCCAGGGCATTGCAGACACTGCTCAACGACTTTGGGCTGGCAGATGTTTGGAGGCTGAAACATCCTAATGAGGAACAATACTCGCATTACTCAGCCCCGCAACAACTGCATACGAGACTTGATTATTTTTTTGCCACGCCAGACGTGGTGATAGAGACCACCCAAATAGACTACAAAGCGAGGGTCCTGTCGGACCACTCGCCTCTGGTCCTGGGTTGGCAGTACTGCCGCCCCAGAGCGTGGATACCGACGTGGCGCCTCCGGGCTGAGGCGCTCAAGGATCCGGTCTTTAGAGAGGATATCCGGGAAGAGATCACACATTATTTCGAGGAGAAAGCTGGCAGTGTGGATTCGGCGGGCACGCTCTGGGAAGCCTTTAAGGTGGTATTGCGGGGTGCTGGCATTGCTAAATCAAAGGGCCTGCAGTGTGGGGTCCTAATGGAGCTAGGGGAAGCTGAGGATGAACTGGAACGGGAACTCAATAGGGGAGGGGGGGATGCAGAGCTAGTACTCAAACTACAGCACCAGTGTGCGGAACTTTGGGAAAGGCTCTGCAACCTTAACTATAAGAAGTATGTTGAGAGACAGCATGCAGGTGGGGATAAAACGGGCCGTCTCTTGGCGTGGTTATACAAGAGCGAAACCCCTAGGCCCCCGATTAGGACGATAACCAGAGAGGACGGAGAGGTAGCGGACACCTAAGGAGTCAATGAGGCATTCTTCGACTATTACAGGGCACTATATGAGGACAAAGGGGGGGGGGCAACCGAGAGGAGATAAGAGAAGCTTTAAGAGATATGGGATTACCTAAGATTAGTGCCGAAGAAAGGGAGGGGCTGGATGCACCGATTACTTTAGAGGAATTGGAGGAGGTGGTGAAGCAGCTGCCCACCAGTAAGACCCCGGGTGCGGACAGACTCCATAGCGAATTTTATAAAGCATATAGAGAGGAGGTACTCCCCCCCCCCCCCCCCCCCCCCCCTCCTGAGCAAGAAATGCTCAATGATTCGTTTGAGGTGGGCCGGCTCCCGGAATCGCTTAGAGAAGCGATAATAATACCGCTCCCTAAACCCAACAAACCAGGGCATAGCTGCGGCTCCTATAGGCCCTTGTCAATGTTGAACCAGGACGTCAAGATATTGACGGCGGTCCTGGCCAATAGGTTGCGTAGAGTTATTAGTAAATTGATCCATCCGGACCAGACAGGTTATGTCCCCAACAGAAATATAACCCACAACGATAGGCGACTCCACCAGGTGATTCAAGGGGGGAGCAAGAGCGAGGGTGGAATGGCGGTTGTGTCCCTAGATGCAGACAAAGCTTTCGACTCAGTGAGGTGGCCGTGGTTGCTGGAGGCCCTGAGGGAATACGGGATGGGGCCGGGCTATGTCAGGTGGGCGAAGTTGCTGTACAGTGAGCCGCTGGCTAGGGTACTTACAGGAGCGGTGATATCCGAGAGGTGGCGACTTAGCAGAGGCACCAGACAAGGGTGCCCCTGGTCCCCAATGTTATATATTCTGGCCCTGGAGCCCCTGGCAGTGTACCTTCGACAACAATATGACATGATAGGCATTGAGGTAGGGGGAGAGAAACACCTAATATCCCTGTATGCTGACGATTTGCTATTATATCTGAAATATCCGGACGAAAATCTACAATATATTCTGGAGGTAATGGAAAGATATGCAGAACTGTCTGGCATAGCGGTGAACCCCCAAAAATCGAGCATGTTCCCATTGGGTAGCTACAGAGGAACCCCTCCGGAGCGGTTGCCAGTGTTGTCGATACCATGGGCGGTTGGCTCCTTCCGCTATCTCGGAATAGATGTGCATCACACGGTAGAGGATGAACATTTGCATAACACAGAGGTGGCTGTGGGAAAAATCCTTATAAGTATGAAGTTTTGGGAGAAGTTGCCGTTGGCGGTGATGGGACGGGGGGCGATGCTCAAAATGGTGGTCCTACCTAGGCTCTTGCATTTTTTCAGCAATATTCCGTACATGATACCTAAAGTTTTTTGCCAAGCTGAATAGTATGTGCAGGGACTTCCTATGGCATGGCACTCGGAATAGAGTGGCACTATGGAAGTTGCAGAATTTCTATGAAAAAGGGGTTATTAAGCTGCCTAATTTTGAGGCCTATTATGTAGCTGGCCAGTTGCAATATGTGGTCAAATGGCTCTCTGATGAGGTAACTCCCGAATTTAGGCTGTTTGGACAGGACTGCACTCCGTTTTACCTGAAGGAAATTATTTGGTTGCCTAGGTCTGAAATGAAGGAGCGCCCGGGTATGATGTTGCTTGGGTGGAAGATGTGGCGTAGAGTATGTTGAATGATGGAGGACCCGTACCCGTGTTCCCCGCAGGTGCCGCTGGTGGCCTTGGCAGGGGAAGACAAACAACTAAGGATGATAATCGGGACCTATTGGGAGTCGGTCGGTCGGGCTGGTTACATTGGGGGATGTCTGGCAAGAGGGGGCCATTAAGGATTTTGAAGGACTAGGGGAAGAGGCGGTCTTGCATAGGGGCCAGTATGTCACGTATCTAAGGCTGGTGCAGAATATTCGTAAAATCTGGCCTGAGACTGTATTGGCGGAGGAGTCAGACGCCACTATGGGGACAATATATGACATATCAGAAGGAGGGCATGAGATCTCTAGACTATGAGATGGTGATGACCCGGATAGGGAAGGAATTGACGCATTTGAGGCTGGATTTCGAAACAGAGGTGGGAGCACAGATGGAAGATGGGATGTGGGAGCGTGCTATGGGATACCACAAGAAGGTGTCCAGAAATGCCAGATTACAAGAAATACAGTTGTACATAACGCACAGAGCTTACATGACCCCGATGAGAATATCGAAGTTTGTAAATGCGGGACGACAAGCGTGCCCAAAATGCGATAAGGAAGATGCTGATATGACGCACATGTTTTGGTCTTGCCCAGTGATTGAGAGTTTCTGGGGAGAAGTGGCGCAAAAACTAGCGGACAAAGGGGTCACGCTCACTATAGATACGGCCTGGGCCTGCCTGTTGGGAGGGTTTCCCAGACCACGGAAACTTAAACATGTTGGGCAATTGAAGGACTTGGCATATGTGCTCGCAAAACAAAGGATTGCCATGGGCTGGAAGCAGTGCCAAAAAAATCCACGGGTGAAGGTATGGTGGCTGGATTTGCAAAAATAGGCGGTGGCTGAAACGGTGGTATGGCAGGAGGCATGTAGCAAGTGTGGGGAAGAAACGAGTACCCTGCTAGCATGGAGAGTATTAATAGCAGGACTGTTTGGAACAATAACGGATTCTGCAGTCTCAGAAGAAGGTGATACCCTGCCACACGCAGCAGATACAGAATGAGAAGGACAAACAAGCTCTTGAGGAGGGGGGCATTGGGGGAGCAGTGGTCTTGACTAATTGATGTTCATGTGTTTTGTTGCAAATAACGCTGCCAGTTTGGCTTGTATTGTTTGTTTGTTTTAAAAATAATAAAAACCGTTTAAAAAAAAAAAAAAAAAACTCCGGTTAGCCAGGCCATTCCTTTTGTTGAACTCTATTAAGAGGAGATTGGCACCTTCCTTGTTGACACCAGCCCAAACGTGGGCGGTGAACCCTAGGGTGGTGAAGTTATTTTGTCCTCATCTGACCGACCCTGCTTCATCAAGGGACATGCCACTTCGATTCCTTAGTGGTTACCACTACCAGAAAACGGGCTGGGTTTCCTCTGTCTACAGGAGAAGCACCACCCGATAAGGAGTCCACAAGACTATATGCACTGGGAAAGAGGGTCACAACTGCTGCTGCGTTTTCCACACAAATAGCTAATACTCCTACGTCCTGTCCCCTTTCCTCTTATGGGACATCTCTCCGTCCTGTGGGACGGGACCAGAGCACTTTGTAAAAAGCATCCAAAAATGTTTTTAAAAATGTGTCCTTCCTCTTTCTTGTGTGGGGCCCGGCACGCGGCCGTAACCCCGCCCACCTTGGCTCCGCCCCGCGCATCGCCCATCAGTCCTTTTCTCTGCTCGTTCGGGACTGGACGCACTTGCATCCTCAAAGATTTTCTCCCTTTTTTCCTCTCTGGCTCTCGCTAGCGATCGTGTACTAGTCTGTCTGTCGTTCAAACTAGACTTTCCAGATTGTTCACCATGCCACCATCGTTTCGCGAGGGCGGACCCCCATCCACTTTGCTTAGAGTGTTTGGGTCCAGATCACCGTTGGGAATAATACTACTGTCCAATGTCGAGAGGAATTTTAAGGGGAAAGAACATGATTTAATATACATGAAATGCCCCTACTGGAAAAGCTAATTACTTTCTTACTCCCTGAAAAGGCATTTGATTCCTAGTAGGGAGTAAAATCATATCGGAGCCATATGACGGGGTGCTTTCTACAGCTTATAGTTTTGCCTAGACACAATTCAATTCACTTCAACGTCGGTTGGAGCGGTGGGAGGAGGTGTTCCGATGAACTCCTCCTTCGCATTTACAGGCGTTCATCGACGAGAAGAAACCACGCCCGGTAAGTTCTTTACTTTTCAGAGCACCCCGGCTGGGGGATACCTTTCTAGGTTCCTCTCGGGCCGGGAGGAGCATTGATCGCTCTGTCACCGGGGTTCGCCCTGAGGTGCCTGTTGGGCCTAATAATTGAACCAGAGTTTTCTTCGAGGGTCTCTGTAAGGGGCCTGTGGATACCGGAGCACGCTCTGTGGCCCCTTCTGTGCAGGCTGTTTGTAGACCCAGTTCTACTGAATCGTGGGATACCGGCTATCGCTCTGAGGCCTCTGTCGGCTTCCCTCAAAAATAAGACCGGGGTGCGCCCTGAGGCCTTGGTGGGGCTTGATGTCACCGAACGGATGTTCGAGGCCCGCGCAGATAAGGCTGTCACCGGACGTAGGTCCTGAGGTCCCTCTTTCAGAGGCTAAAGCTACCAACATTTCTGAGAGGCCTGACAAGGCCTTGCCGGTGAAGGCGGTTTGTCACGTTCCCGCTCTTGCGGCGACACCAGATCTGTGAGGGGACAAAGAAGGAAAGTTCTTCTTTTACCGGTAGTGTCGAGGCCCTTCCTGGGAAGGCTAATTTGGCGGTTGGTATGTTGCAGAAACATTCCAGGCCTCATAGTACCAGCTCTGCCGAGGTTCCTTATGTTAAGGCTAAAGTTAAGACCCCTGATCCATCGACGGGGACCCCTGCCTCACTTCCTCACGTGCCGCAGTTCCCCTCAGGGGATGACAAAATGGCGCCCGTTCCCGCCACGACCGCGACGGCCATTTTGGGTGCTATCCCTACAAGTACGCCATCGGCCTCAGGTGTAGGGCTTGGTTCCTTGGGTGAACATAGTCCCTTGTGCGCATCCTTATCGGCCAGTTTATGATTGGAACGCCCGGATGCCTCTTCCGCACAATGTTTTGTTGCCTTAGGGGTCGGCGCCTTTGATTTACGTGGGCACGTCGGTGGAGGGGCCAGTTTGGCACCCGTCCCCGTTACGTCCCTGGACTTGTCTACCTCATGAGAGGCCTCCTCAGGTTCCAAAGCAGTCCACCGAGGACGCCTTTTTCGGTAAATTTCAAACGCTCATGCATACCGACCCCATGAGGGAATATTTCAAAGGGCTTTTTAGGGAGATATGTCTGCCCGCGCCTCCAGCCCACCCGTTCCTCCGGTGGTTCCGCCGGCGCCTCCCTTGCCTACGGTGCCTTCCCCGACTCTTCCGCCTTTGCCCCCATTGTCCCTCGTGGACAAGGCAGCGCCCGACACGGCTCAGCAGGATCCTGACCTGTCGGATGATGCGCTAGGCGATCAGGACAACGAGGTCTTGCCCCGCTCTATTAGAGCTTTTCATGGCCGGGTACTGGACATGATGTGCTTCTTAGATGTTCCAGTGCCCGAGGCACCCGCTCTGCAGGAGGGCGTGCTTTCTGTGGCGTTCACCCTGTCTCCTTTGGAGAGTACCGGCCTGTTCTTACAGAAGGACGTGCTGGCTGAGGTCTGGATGGTTAGTGAAAAGCCACGCTCTGGACTTTTTGTCAATAAGAAAATTGACGGCAAGATACAGGCTGCATTCTTCGGAAGAGGTGACCCTGTCATCTTGTCCGCCCCCCCTCCTCCACAGTGGTGGCTGCGGCCACTTTGCAGTCCAGGCCTGCAGCATCCTCTTCCACGCAGGTTCAGGGAAAGGACAAGCTCCTTGACTCCCTTGGGAGAAAAATCTTTGCCAACTCGGCCTTGCAGCTCAGGCAGGCCAATGCCAAAACGGTGTTAGCGGGGGCTAATCTGCGGATTTGGAAAGGTCTGTCTGAGTTTGAGGAATTCATCCCGGTCGAGAAGCTGGAAGACTTTAAAGCGGGTTTATCTGACGCCAGGGTCTTGGCCCAGGATCTCCTGGAGGCTGCGGCTCATCACGTAGACACCTCGGCTCGAGGCCTTATGCTGGGGGTTGATACCTCATGGCAGGCGTGGCTGCATGCCACCAAATTCTCAAAAGAAGTGCAGGACAAGCTGTTGGACCTTCCCTTCGATGGTAAGGAGCTCTTTCATTCTACAGCGGATGTAGAGCTCACCAAGACAAAGGATAGCATTCAGACAGCTAAGTCCTTGTCGGTCCTTGTTAAGGCCCCTTTCAAAACCCAGAGACTGTTGTCCCAAAGCCGACCCTCCTCTGGCTTTAGGGGTTTCCTCGACCGGAAAGCTCCCAGAGTGGATACCCCTTCGGGGAATTACTGCGGTAGGCAACAGACTCCGTTTTTTTCCCGCTCCTCAGCCTCCTCTGGTTCAGGTGGTACACCACCAAAAAAACTACTAAATGAGGGTTCTCTGCGCTCGCACGAGACCCTGGTGGGAGGACGCATTGCGTCTCATTGGGAGGCGTGGCAGACCATCACCGAAGACAGATTGGTCTTGTCAATCGCTCTGGTGGGCTTCCGCTTACCCCTACCCTCTACCCCACCCCTCAACCCTCCGTTTCAGCTGTTGGGCTTGCCTTCCCTCAAAGCCGAGATTCAGAAACTTCTGGACCTCAGAGCTGTGGAACCCCTTACCCTCGGGGAGCGAGGGGAGGGCTTCTACTCCCGGCTGTTTACGGTGCCCAAACCCAACCAGGCTGGCCTGTGCACCATCCTAGACCTTTCCCAGTTCAATCTTTTCCTACCCCAAGAGAAATTCAAGATGATCACGCCCAGCCAGGTACGGTCCTCCTTGCAGATGGGCGATTGGCGTGGTGGATCTTCAGGATGCGTACATGCATATCCTGATTTGGAACCCACACAGGAGATATCTACGTTTCTCTTTGGGAGAGGAGCACTTCCAGTTTCAAGTGCGTCCTTTTGGCCTAAGCTCGGCACCGCGTGTCTTCACAAAGATGTCGGTGATTGCGGCCTATCTTCGTTTGCAGGGTATCCATGTGTATACGTATTTGGACGATTGGCTCCTATGCAGCCCTTGTCCGTTAAAAGCAGCGGGCAATCTTCAGTCTCTCCTTCAGCTCCTGTTCCATCTTGGGCTGTCGGTGAACTGGCGGAAATCTTCCATGACGGACTCGCAGGACTTGATTTTCCTGGGTTTTCGCTGGAACACGATCGACTGCAGAGTGTACCTGACGGGGGACAGGATGGCGGATCTGTTAGCCATGTGTCAAATGTTTGCGCAGTTGGAGAGCATGTCGGCCTGGTGGTTCCAGAGGCTTCTAGGCCTCATGGCCTCATGCGTGTTGGCTCTTCCTCTTGCTCGTCTCAAGATGAGGCGGACCCAAATGGCTCTTCGGAGTTCTTGGCGTCAGGCTGTGGACCCGGATTCCATACTGATAATGATTCCGGCTTCCATGCGAGTGGACCTGGAGTGGTGGTCATCTCTCAGCAACCTGTTGGTGGGTGCAGGGTTTCAGGACCCTGCCCCTACGGGGACGATCACGGCGGACTCTTCCCCTACGGGGACGATCACGGCGGACTCTTCCCCTACGGGGACGATCACGGCGGACTCTTCCCCTACGGGGACGATCACGGCGGACTCTTCCCCTACGGGGACGATCACGGCGGACTCTTCCCCTACGGGGATGATCACGGCGGACTCTTCCCTCCTGGGGTGGGGTGCGATGTTAGATCTTCTTCAGGTCTCGAATCTCTGGTCGCCTCAGGACAAGCTCGTCCACATAAATCATCTAGAGCTTCTGGCGATCTTCCTAGCGCTCAGGGCATTCAGACTGATCATTGCCAACAAGGTGGTACGCATACATACGGAAAATGCAGTGTCGATGTAGTACATCAACAAGCAAGGGGGAACAAAGTCCCCCCTCCCACTCCTGAACCCCCCCCCCCCCCCGTGGACCTGTCCATCCAGATTTGGGAGGGGGCCAAGCTTCATGTTTGCCTGCTTGCAGTGCACATCCCTGGCCAGCTGAATGCCACAGCGGATGCTCTCAGCCGGCGGACAGTGGTCAGCTACGAGTGTGAGTTGAAGGCGGAGGTCCTCTCATGGATCTTCTTGCGTTGGGGCACACCAGAGTTGGACCGCTTCGCTACGGCGACAAACAAGAAGCTTCCTCAGTATGCCTCCAGAGGGGGGCTGGGAGCCACCTCTCTGAGGATGCTCTCGAGATTCCATGGCACAACATGAGAGCTTACGCCTTCCCGCCTCTGCCTCTAGTCCATCGGGCAATTTGGAAGCTGAAGAACTCTGTGAACTGTTCCTCCCTACTCATAGCCCCATGGTGGCCGGCCAGGTTTTGGTTCTCGGAACTTCTACACCTGTCGGTGTCCGCCGATCAGGTTACCAGTGACCCCCGATCTTCTTCATCAAGGGGAACAGCAGCTGTGGTACCCCCCCACCCCGCCCCACAATCGCACAGCTTGGCGGCATGGTGCCTGAGTTCAAGTCTTTAGAACATCTTAACTTGTCTGCAGATAACATGCGTATTATCCAGCCAGCCAGGAAACCCTCAACTAGGTCCCAATACAGAAGTAAATGGCTCAGGTTCTGTCATTGGTGTTTGGGAAAGTGGTTGGACCCAAGGGAAGCTACGGTTGACACAGTGCTGTCCTTCGTATCCTCCCTAGCAGAGTCGGGTGTTCACGTTCTGTCATGCAGGACTTACCTTTCAGCAGTCTCTGCTTAACTTTCTACGGACCAATGTTCTTACTCTTTGTGTAATCCAGTGGTTAAGAGGCATTTTACAGGCTTGTCACACCTCTACCCTCCAGTTCGTACTCCGCACCCGCCGTGGGATCTAAATGTAGTCCTCACGGCGTTGTCAATAAGCCTTTTGAACCCATGGCCACGGTGGACTTCAAGTACCTATCCTGGAAAGTGTCCTTTTTGGTCGCCGTTACGTCAGCAAGGCGGGTGAGTGAGCTCCAGGCCTTGTCGGTGGAGCATCCCTTTTTGGTCTTTCACAAGGATAAGGTAGTCCTACGGACGAATCCCGCTTTCCTGACGAAGGTGGTAACTGAATTCCATCTGAACCAGTCTTTCTCCAGCATGGGGTCTGGCATGGATTCACATGCTCATGAATATTCCCCATCGTCAGGCTGGGAATCCTCGGTAAAGAAAAATCAGTATCAGTTTTGTTTCTGATCTGTCTTTCGTAGTAGTAACCAATCACTGATCTCTGCGTCATACTGACCACAGCCAATGACTGCCATCTCCCTAAGCCCCGCCTCTGGCAGCCATCTTCAGATTTTTACTGCACGTTCAAGTGTTGGGATCCTCGTGCTATTGCTCTCGAGCTTTAGTGCTTTTTTCGCGCTTTTTCTTAGGAAAATGTTCTCTTTTTCGGTCAAAAGAGCCTCAAGCTCCACCGTTTCTTTATCCGATCAACGGGGACCCGTGTCGGATTCTTCTACGCCCCTCAAGGGTGAAGATTTCGTCGAGCCACGCTTTTGGAGGACTCCAGAAGTTTCTCAGGGCCATCTCGATCATGGCCCAGGAGAAGGGAAGCTCGACGCCCGGAAAGCTGTTCAGGGTCTGCCCTGGATGACCGCTTCAGAATGTCTTTAAGGAGGACGAACACTCCCTTTGCCTTTACTGCCTGCATGAGGACAAGACGCACGTGGAGAAGGACTGTGCGTTTTGCGGCAATATGTCGGAGCGGACCATGAAGGACCGCCATCTGCGTCTCGCCAACTGGCTGGAAGGGAATAGCCCGTCAGGCGAGAAGAAGAAGAAGTAGTCCGAGCGGTCTTCTAAGACCTTTGAGGGCGCCCCGGCGACGGGGGTCCAACAGAAGGCCAAGCACCGCAAGTCCGCTGGCACCGGGAGCGCCGAATGGTCGGGCTCTACGGGCGCCAGGCAGTGCGCATCCTCCCCGGCGCCATCAACCACAAGCCAACGCTCTGGCTCGGTTAAGAGGAAGGCTGAGCACCCGGCGAAGCTCCTGGAAAGACCCTGGTCGAGCTCGAAGGCCCCATCGGAGGGGGGGCGAGGCAGTGACCCTCCCCCCCCAAGGAGAAGGCGGTGAGCGCACCTAAGGTGGTGAAAGCCTTAATCCACCCGGCCAAGGCCTCTATCGAGACAGTCTCTGCGGCCCTGGCTCAGCCTGTGGAGGCTACACCAGTGGTGGCGACCTCGGGGCCCAGAGTCTCCCTGCCACCGCGGAGGGAGTCCTCTTTCATGCCCATCGACAGGACCCCCATGAAACCTCCGTCAGAGAAGAAAAAGGGGGGGCAGGAGGTCGTCGTGGATTCGGCCTCAACCTCTGAGGAGGAGCTGATCGAAGTCTTAAGCCACAGCGTTGGCGTGGAAGAAGACCAGCCCGTCGGGAGGGACCCCGACGTAGGAGACGACGAGAACGTCGAGGGTGCCGACGGGGCTTCTGACCGCCCGTCGGACTCCCCTCAACCAGTGCCGCAAGACAACTCAGCGGCCATTTTGTTGGCTATACAGTCCTTATGCTGGGAGATAAGGACGAGATTGCCGTTACCACCAACAGAGGAACCTCTCCCGACGGGGGACCCGGAACCAGGCCCTTCTGGGAGCCCTCCTCCTAAGAGAAGAAGGATTCATCCTCCACCTCCTTTTCAACCATCGCGCCCTGCTCAGCCCTCCTCCCCGTCCACGACCCGTGGGGATGATACGGGGACTGACACGGCCGCGACAGGCACAGACGACGAGGTTTACAACGAGGATCTCCCGTCGTCACCGCCTCCCCGCCCGACGAGATTGGATCGTTTCATGCCATGATCGCCAGGGCATCCGAGCTTTTCCAGCTCTGCCCGGAAGAGAAGAAGGAAGGTTTCCTTTATCAACGGCACGAGACCAAGAAGAAGACGGTCCTCGCTGTACCTCTACTGGACGATATCTGGGATGAGGGTCTCGCCCTCCTCAAGAACCCATCCACAATGCCTGCGAGAAGGGAGCGGTACGAGAAGAAGTACCGGGTCCCGGACGCGGCCCCCTTGTGCCTTCGGGCACAGCCGACCCCGGACTCAGTCGTCTCTGCGGCGGCCAGGAAAAAAGTGGGGGGGGGGCCTCGGCCTCTACGTCAACCTCCCCGCCGGACGGCGAGGGAAAGAAATTGGACACGATGGGACGCAGAGTCATCTCATCGGCAGCAACGACGATTAAGGCTGGCAACGCCTTGGCTCGCGTAGCCCACTACGACAGGGAGTTGTGGTACAAGATCGCCCCCCTGCTGGACTTCTTACCAGACGACAAGAGGGCGGAGGCCCTAGAGATCTTGCAGGAAGGAGAAGTGGCGTCGGACCACGCCATCACGATAGCGACGGACATCGCTGACACTGGATTTCGCCAGTTGGGCAACGGCGTGGATGGCGCAAGGCAACTGTCTTCCGTCAGGACGTGCAGACCAGAGTCTTGGACATGCCGTTCGACGGGAGCAACCTGTTTGGGAAAACAGTGGACGATTCCCTACAAGCCATCAAGACGGACACAGAGATGGCCCGGGCTCTTGGTGTTCTCCAGCAACAACAGCCGCCCTTTCGGAGCGGCGGAGGCAAGCAGGGTGACTCCAAAGGTTCCGGCGGCGGATTTTCCACCTATCGTGAAGCGGCCCGTTCGTCGTCACAGGAAGCCTACAGGGGACGAGGCAAGTCGGGCGGACCCCGCCGTCGTCGACAAGGCGGCAAAGCCTCGTCGAAGCAGGACTGAACCGGCCGTGGGGTCGGGCCCCCACCGAAGCACCCCGGTGGGAGGCCGGCTGGCGAGCTTCGTCAGCGTGTGGGAGTCCATCTCCACTGGACGCCCTGGCCCAGGGTCACGCGCTCGAGTTTCTTAAGAAGTGCCCGCGCGTCCCCCCGTGGCCAGGAAGGAACATCACGTCCCTCAACTTCTCTTGGAGGTAAAGGCGATGCTCAAGAAAGGCGCCATCGAGCTTGTCCCAAAGAGGCTTCGGGGCTCCGGAGTTTACTCAAGATACTTCCTCGTGAAGAAGACTGGAGGATGGCGTCCCAACCTGGACCTACGACGACTGAACAAATTCATCAAGGCACAGAAGTTCCGGATGGTCACCCTCCAGCACGTCCTGGGTCAACTGGAGGAGGGCGATTTCCTGTCGTTGGATTTGGAGGATGCCTACTTCCATATCCCCATCCTAAAGGGACACCGAAAGTTACTCAGATTCGTGGTGCAAGGGCGTCACTACCAGTTCAGAGCCCTTCCCTTCGGATTGAGGTCGGCACCCAGGGTGTTCACCTAGTGCCTTGCACCGGTGGCGGCGCGGCTGCGCCTGGAGGGGATCCACGTCTACCCCTACCTGGACGACTGGCTCATCCGAGCAAAGACAATGGAGCTCGCCGCGGAGCACACGGCGAGGACCGTCCAACTACTCACGGACCTGGGATTCTCCATAAACTACGCCAAGTCCCAACTGGTGCCCACGCAAGACGCACTGTTTCTTGGAGCGAAACTCGACACAGTGGCGCTTCTGGCCTCGCCGTCGGAGGAAAGGACGAGGGCCATCTTGGGCAAGGTGCAGCGGATGCTGGTTGCGGACGCGGCCAGGATGAGGTCCATCAAGTCCCTCCTCGGAATGATGTCTTCTTGCATTTATCTCATCCGCCTGTGCAGGCTTCGGATGCGCCCGTTACAGGAGTTTCTGGACGCTCTCTGGATCCAGACGACGGGCAGCTTCGAGGACAGGATCACACTCGACGAGAGCTTCCGACGAGCGATTTGGTGGTGGGGCACCCGCGCGCCTCTGACGGCGGGCATGGACTTCCAGACCCCAGGCCACCAGAAGACAGTGACCACGGATGCCTCCCTGGAAGGGTGGGGAGCGCACACCGAAAATCTGCACGCGAGGGGCCTTTGGCTGCCGACGGAGAAGTCCCTCCATATCAACGTCCTGGAACTCTGTGCAGTGTTTTGGGCCCTCAGGTCCTTTCTTCATGTCCCTTAAGGGCAAGGTGGTGAGGATCTTCACCGACAACACCACCACCATGTTCTACATCAGGAAGCAGGGCGGTACCAGATGCCCAGCCCTGTCCAAGGAGGCTCAGGATCTGTGGCATTGGGCCGTCGCCCAAGGGATGTTTCTGGTGCCGTTTCATCTGGCAGGGATAAAAAACACCATCGCGGACTCGCTCAGCAGGGAGCTGCGCTCGTGCCACGAGTGGGAACTACGACAGGATCTAGTGGACCGCCTCTTCCGACGGTGGGGCACACCCCAGATCGATCTGTTCGCGGCGGCGACAAACTCCAAGTGCCGGAGGTTCGCCAGCAGGTTTCCCCAGCCGAGGAGCATGGGCAATGCTTTTCGTTCCCCTGGGAGGGCCTGTTCCTATATGCGTTCCCTCCATTGCCGCTGCTGATCCGGCTCATCAACCAGCTCAAGAGGTCACGGTGCAGGATGATCCTCGTCGCACCTGCGTGGCCGAGGCAGATATGGTTCCCGGACCTTCTGAACTTGTCAGCGTCCCCACCAATCAGGCTGCCAGTGGACACGGATCTTCTCTCCAGGAAAAGAGGCGCCATCCTCCACCACGACCCGAAGTCGCTGAACTTGCAGACCTGGCTCCTGCAGCGTTAGAGTTTGGAGGATACGACATACCGGCCGACTGCAGAGAGGTTCTTGCAAAGGCCAGGGCGTCCTCAACTCTTAATTGCTACGGACACAAATGGAAGAGGTTCTCTGTCTGGTGCCACGCACAGAAGATTAACCCTCTACGGATTACGGATCCTCAAGTACTGCCGTACCTGCTGACGCTGGCAAGGCTGGGCTGGCGCATGCTTCCATCAAGATTCATCTTGCTGCGATCTCCCGATACACCAGAACCACGGGACGGACGTCTTTGTGGTCTCATCATCGTCTGGTGAAAGAATTCATGAAGGGACTGTTCAGATCGTTCCCGCCGGCGAAGGCCCCTGCCCCGGCGTGGGAGCTCAACGTGGTGCTGACCAAGCTCATGGGACCGCCGTTCGAGCCTCTGCACTCTGCTCCGTTGAAGTTCTTGTCGTGGAAAACGGCGTTTCTTGTGGCCATCACCTCCGCATGACGGGTGGGAGAGATCCAGGCCCTTTCCTGCAAGCCCCCGTACTTGACTTTTCACGACACCAGTGTAGTGCTCAGGACGCACCCCTCCTTCATGCCCAAGGTGCCGTCGGACTTCCACCTCAACGAACCCTTGGTGTTGCCTGTTTCCTTCCCGTCTCCTTCGTCGCCGGCTGAATGGACTTTGCACTCGCTGGATGTGGCTAGAGCGCTGAAGTTCTATGTGGACCGCACAAAGAGTTTTCGGAAGACGTCACAACTTTTTGTGAACTTTGGACCTGTCAATCCGGGGAAGGCTCTCTCGAAGGCTTCCATTTCCAGATGGCTCTCCGGCTGTATCATGTACTGTCATCGGTTGCCAAACCGACCGCTGCCTGGCCGTCCGAGAGCCCATTCCACCAGAGCGATCGCAGCTACCACGGCGTTCCTATCTGGTGTGCCCTTGCTGGACATCTGCAGGGCTGCTACGTGGAGGTCGACGCACACCTTCACGAAATTCTACTGCGTCGATCGGGATTCCAGGGAGGAGTCCAGGGTCGGCCAAGCAGTGCTGCGCAACCTGTTCGCCTAAGGTGAGCCTGGTGAGGAGGTAAGAATTGCTTAATGTTGAGTTTGATGTAATGCTTAATGTTGAGCCTTTGCCACCTCCCGTGGTTGTGCATGTGTGTACTGCTATGTATTCTTTATTCATGAGCATGTGAATCCATGCCAGACCCCATGCTGGAGAAGGAACAAGTTACTTACCTGTAACTGTTGTTCTCCAGCATGGGTCTGGCATGGATTCACATGCAAACCCTCCCGCCTACCCCTCTGCGGCTCTTCACTTGGTCATACTGCCACTTCACGTGCTACCAAATCTGAAGATGGCTGCCAGAGGCGGGGCTTAGGGAGTTGGCAGTCATTGGCTGTGGTCAGTATGATGCAGAGATCAGTGATTGGTTACTACTACGAAAGACAGATCAGAAACGAAACTGATACTGATTTTTCTTTACCGAGGATTCCCAGCCTCACGACGGGGAATATTCATGAGCATGTGAATCCATGCCAGACCCATGCTGGAGAACAAGAGTTACAGGTAAGTAACTTGTTCCATCTCCCTTCCGGTCCTTTTTCCGAACCCTACCGCAGAGGCAGAAAAAGGGTTCTACTTTGTCTCGATGTCAGAAGTGCTCTTAAGTTCTATCTGGACAGAACATCTGAGCTTGGGAGTTCTTCTCAACTATTTGTGACTTTTGGTAACCCTCAGGGGAAGCAGGCATCTAAGGCGACTATTTCCCGGTAGATCCCTGCTTGCATTATGAAGTCTTTCACCGTCCAAGGGCTGAAACCTCCTAAAGGTATTCATGCACACCTGGTGCGGGGCAAAGCAGCCGCGGTTGCTTTTCAGAAATATGTCCCCTTGGAGTCCATTGTTAGGGCAGCTACTTGGGCCTCTCCATCTGCTTTCTGTAAGCATTATTGTCTTGACATGAGCTCAAGTTCTGATGCTCAGTTTGGTCAGGCTGTGCTGAAGAACCTTTTCAGTAATGGGTATTTCCATCCACCCGTAGTTCCTGTAAGGAGTGCTTGGGAATCTCCCAGAAGTATGGAGGAAAGGGGACGGGATGTAGGAGTATAACCAGGTTACTCACCGTAGTGACCACCTTACTCCTAGTCCCCTTTCCTCCATACATCCGCCCGCCGTCCCCTCTAATAAGGTTCCTCTGTTATTGCTAATAGGTCTTTGACCTAGCGATAGAAAAGGACTGACGGGCGATGCGCGGGGCGGAGCCAAGGTGGGCGGGGTTACGGCCGCATGCCGGGCCCCGCACAACAAAGAGAAGGACACATTTTTTAAAACATTTTTGGATGCTTTTTACAAAGTGCTCTGGTCCCGTCCCACAGGACGGAGAGATGTCCCATAAGTATGGAGGAAGGGGGACTATGGACTAGGAGTAAGGTGGTCACTACGGTTAGTAACCTGGTTATAATACCACGCTATTGGCCAGCTATGCAGACGTCCAGAGGAACCTTCTGCAAGAAGGCCTTCAGGAAGTGCCAGAACCTACACAGACCAAGTTACTCGACATCGTTCCGGAAGGCAAGCAAGTCAACCAGAACGTGCTCAAGAACACTCTGGACGCAGCAGGGACAGCGGGACGAACCCTGGCACAAGGTACCTTGCTCAAGCGACATGCATGGCTGAGGAACTCCGGTTTCAAGCCGGAGACCCAATCAGCCCTTATAAACAAACCCATTGAGGAGACCAACCTGTTTGGCAAGGCAGTGGACGATGCACTGGAAACGGCCAAGAAAGAACAGGAATCACTCCAGTCCCTTTAACAGATTACCCAGAAACCCTCTCCTCAGAGAGGAAGCGGCTCTCGCCGGTCCTTTCGTGGGCAATCTCGTTTTCCCCAGAACCAGTATAATGCAGAAAACAACTGGAATACAGGACAAGGGTCTAATACCTCCACCACTTATCCTTCCAGAGGACAGCGACGATGGAAAGGTAGAGGACGAGATTCCAACCCCAGAGGCGCCCCGGCCTCTGGTCAGAAATGACCTTTGGATCCAGGTCCCCTCCCATGCCACCCCGGTTGGGGGAGGTGGGGAGTATAACATCTTTCGTTACTGCATGGGAGGAGGTAACAATACACCAGCGGGTACTCCAGACAGTCACCCACGGGTACTGCATAGAATTTGCCAGACCCCCTAACCCCCAATTCAGACAGCCAAAATCAAGATGCCGGACCACCTGCGGATCCTACTGCAAGAGGTGGAGACCCTTCTAGAAAAGGACGTCATAGAAGTTGTCCCTATTGTACAGGTAAACAAGGGTATTTATTCAGTGTACTTCCTTGTACCCGAAAAGGATCTCACCATGCTCCCTGTGCTAGACTTGCGCCCAGAAAACAAGTTTGTCAAATATGATCACTTTACAGGAAGTAATCCCGCTCTTGAAACGGGGGGATTACATGGCGACACTGGACATGAAAGATGCATACTTTCATATTTCAATGTTGCCAGCGCACAGAAGATACCTAAGGTTCATGATGGAGGACAAGCACTATCAGTTCAGGGTACTCCCCTTCGGCATTGCCTCGGCGCATCAACGAGGAGAAATCTAGCTTAGACCCCAGTCAAGTCAAATACTTTCTAGGGGCTCTAATTTGGACGACACCCATATTGTGTCCCTCTGGCACGTGGCCTCTGGGCCACGAGCCTGTATCTTTACATAATGATATGGCATTTATAACGCGCCTATACACAAGTGTTTCAAGGTGCGACGAGGCAAGGGAGGAGGAACAGAGGGAAGATGGACAACGATCCTACTAGGCCAGGTGTCATTCAGATTGTGCATAGGAAAGGGGAAAGTGCGGGGGAAGTGGGAGGGGGCAGTGCAGTGCAGTGCAGTACATGGATAATAGAATAAATAACACTAAGTGAAAGTACGGCCAGCAGGTGGTAAGTGCTGGTAGTGGGACTGTAGGGATACAGAAAACAGTCCCCAGGTGCGAGTGCAGGTGTGCAACTGGCGAGGGAGAGAACCTGGTCCCGAGATCAGAGGGTGGCCAGGTAACCAGCGCAGTTTCAGCCAGGAAGTCCTCAGGGGAGAGCAGGAGAAAAAGCAGATGCAAAGAGAAAGGTTTTGAGGTGCTTCCGGGAAACGGAGATTCTCCTCCAGTTTCAAGGAGGCTGTTCCAGAGGGAACCCCCAGCCGAAGGAGATCTACCACCAACTCGTTGCTTGGAGAAGTGACTGACCCTCAGGGAGTTGGAAGCAGATGAGCGAAGAGCTTGAGAAGGTAGCTATTTGGGAAGAGAGAGTTTAAGGTTGTCAGGCCCCCGAAGGCCTGGTGGACAATGCAGAGGGTTTTTAACTTAATCCTCACAGCCACTGGGAGCCAGTGCAGAGATTTCAGTCTTCGAGAGATACGATCCCTACGCTTGAGGCCAAGGACAAGTCTCGCAGCCCTGTTCTGATGAGTTGCAGAGGGCACACAGTAGAAGCAGGCAGATTTAGAAAGAGGCTGTTGCAATAGTACAGCCTGGAGAGAACCAGATCTCTGGAGACAGTGAGCTTCTGGGGGAAGGAGAGGAAAGCGATAATACCTCTGAGGAGGTGCAGCTGGTAGTGTGACTCCTAAGAGTCGTCAGATGTGAGGAGAGATTCCACTCTACAGAGTGTGGAGTCGAAGATGACCCCAATATTTCCAGCCTCACAGTTGGGAGCAGGAAGAGGGCCAAGAGAGGCCGACCAGAGAGTGACAGGAAAGGAGGCAGCGGGGTGTGCTGATGAGGAGAATCTCGGTCTTACTGGAATTAAGACCAACATCATTGGCGGCACACCACTCCTGGATGGCGGACAGTCAGAGATGAGAGCGGGAAAAGAGGTTGCTGAGGGTAGCCTGAAAGTGTGCCGAGTGTCATCCGCATAGCACTGGAAGCTGCGCCAGAGCGTGGCAATGCAGTGGGCAAGAAGTGTCAGGTATTGGTTGAACAGCCAGGGAGAGAGGTTAGACCCCTGGGGAACACCACAGGTACAGATGGAGGTGAGGAAGGACCCAAGGTGAACCTGGGAGAGTCAATCGGAGAGGAAAGAATTCAGTCACACCAGGGCCTGATCAGTGATACCCAGGTTATCACAGACTGTTGAGCAGGATGGCATGGTTGACCGTGTCAAAGGCAGAAGTGAGATCAAGTAAGATGAGAACACAGGGGGCGTTGGAATCAAAGTTGGAGTGCAGGTCTTCACGGATGTTCAGGACAGCAGTTTCCGTGCTTCTGGCAGCTCTGAAGCCAGACTGATGATCATGGAGACAACCAACAGATTCAGTGTGAAGATTGAGCTGAGAGATGGCCAACTTTTCCAAGAGTTTGCCCAGGAAAGGAGTGATGGAGATTGGGCAATAGTTAGCTGTGCAGGACTAGTCGGCAGAGGGTTTCTTAAGAGGGTGCACTAGGGAGTGCTTCAGGGGGGGAGGAGGAGGAAGAAGACGACTCCAGTGGCGAAGGAGTGGTTGCAGAAGTCGGCCAGGGCAGGAGCCAGGGAGTCAGTGTGGTCCTTCATGGTTTTGGAGGAACAGGGATAAATCTGTTTTGACAAGACTTTCATAGAAACCTTGTCTGGGGAGAACAGGGGAAAGGCAGAGAAGGAGGGAGGAGAGGTGGCCAAAGAAGGGCCAGAGGATGAGCAGGGAGTAGACTGTGGAATGGGAGAGGAGGAGAGAGAGGACAGGATGTCTTGAGTTTTAGATATGAAATGAGAAGCCAGTGGCGTGCAGAGGTCCTGGGAAGGGACAGGAGAGGTAGAGACTGCGGCAGGATTGGCCAGTTCCTTGCAGATTTTAGAGTTCAGCCGAGTTGTTAGATGCCGCAGAGACATGGGCTTCGATGTGAGCTCTCTTCTTGGTGAGGACAGATGGCCGGTATTGCCTTTGGAGCAGGCAGCAGGCCAGTTTGTCAGAGAATGTACATGAAGCGTGCCATTTCCTCTCAGCCACCCTGGACTTGCGTTTAAGGGTGACAAGGTCTGAGTCGTACCAGGAATTGCACTTGGCTTTGGGCTTCAGGCGGATCCTTATGACGGGGGCAAGAACATCGAGAGTATCAGATATAGCAGAGTGGAGCATGGAAAGGGCCGCAACAGGGTGTGAATCAGCCAGAGGGGGAGCGTGGGGGGGGGGGAGAGAAAGTGGCGGCGAAAGCCTCAACTGACACGCTCTTCATGGATCGGATGACTGAGAAGGCACGTGGCAGTGATGGAGTTGGCTTGGCCTGAAGGGTAGAGCGGGTGAGCTGGGAGGAAAGGAGAAAATGATCACTCCAGAAGAGAGGAGTGATGAGAGGGGGAAGGTATGAGGAGATCAGAACATCCAGAGTGTGCCCTGCAGAGTGAGTCGGGCCCGAGGGGAGAATAGAGAGTGAGTGAGAGAGAGTTGCAAAGGTCACAAAAGAGTCCAGAGGAAGGCCACGAAGCATCCAGGTGGATGTTGAAGTCTCCAAGAAGGAGTTGAGTGGTTGAGACCAGGAGGGAAGTGGAAAGTTCCGGCCACTCAGAGAGGAAGGAGAAGATCTGACCAGGTGGCCGATAGATAGTAGCCACAGTAAGGGAATGGCTAGGAGAGAGTGAGACCCTGCAGACGAGGCATTCGAAACAGGAGATGGCCTGCGTAGGAATGACAGAGGCAGGAATCCACTTGGGGAAGATCTGGGCTACACCCCCTTCAGAACGGTTGGACCTGGGCGCAGAGAGGATCTTGTACCTGTCAGGGAAGAGAGTGTCAAAGCTTGTGACAGAGCTGGCCGTGAACCATGTCTCGGTGAAACCGAGGACATCGTGGTCCAGTTCCTCCAGAAGGCGGCAGATGTCAGAGGAGTGTTTGACAGCTGAGCGAGAGTAAAGAGTGGCAATATGGAGAATGTTGCTGTCCTTGAAAGACTTCCGGGCAGGGGTACGAATCAGAGTTTTGCCCTGCGGAGGTGTTGAAGAAGCCTGAGGGGTGACAGAAGAGGAAAGAGAGGGCAAGGTTGCCAAGGAGGAGGCAGCAGGGGGAGGCGAGGAAGCCGTGAAGGGGGGAGAGGTGACAGCAGGAGAAGAAAGGAAGTTGATGAGGACCGAGAAGCGTCTATCAAAGAGAAGTTTGCCCGAGGGCCTTGGACCAAGACCATACCATTCACATAAACATTAATGATGACCTTAGAGGAGTGGAAGGAGGCCAGGAGGGCCTCCTGGCCTTATTCCACTCAGAGCAAATAAGAACCTTGGCTCTAATGACAATGATAGGGCTTTAGCTACTACCACTCATAGCTCTTTCACCTCATTTATGATGATCAAGGAACCTCTCCCCCCCCCCCCCCCCACCCATGGTAAGGGAAATAAAAATCCCCTCTCCTCAAAAAAGAAGACTAAGTTAAAGATTGCCCTCCTGAATACAAGGTCCCTAAATATAAAAATGCTCAATCTACATGACCTTGCGGCGGATAGTAATCTTGTTATTCTGAATCACGGAAACCTGGGTACGGGACACAATTCTCATATTGTTAAAAACATCCCCAGAAGAACTCCCATATCAGATCACAGAAGAAATGTGCACTGGTTGCCAATATATGAACGCATACGTTTAAAAATGGGCACTGTAGTTCGTTGCCTCTTCGGCACAGCCCCTGAATACCTGAAACTATTGGTTCTCCCTTACAGGGCCCAAGGGCCAAACGCACAATAGGTCTAGGAAGATCGTTCCACGCACACTGCCACTCGTACTTTGATTAGAACCTGAAGTAAAATCCTTCAGAAAATCTTTGAAAACCTTTCTTTTTTTAATGAACTAAGCTCCCAACATAGTCTCCCCTTCAGGCTAAATTGTCCTGTCTTTGTGTTCTGTCGCATTGTGTCTTTGTTTGCGCCCTGATTCCTATGGGCTGCTGGCGTGGAATAAATAGATGAATAAAAAATAATACAGTGCAATGGGGATACATTTGTGTCACGATAGCTTTTTATACATGGGATTTTTGGTTACTTTTTTTATGTGCTACTAAAGACAAGCTGGTGGCAGCAGATATATTTTGACTGTTTAGCATTATTTTTGGGGTGCACATTTGCATTTTCCTTGCATGGCTACTAAACCTGGTTAGTGCCCTGAAATGGCTGTGCCAAGAGATTTTCGCTTGTTCTTTGTCCACATTGTATTTTGGCCTTCTTCCTGCCTTGCCAGGTCAGAACATCCCTTACAAGGTCATGCTTTTGTGCTGCCCCTGTGTCTGGCTGCCCCTGTGTCTGGCTGCCCCTGTGTCTCCTGAGCACAGGGCAAAGGCTAGATCTCACAATATGCACTGTAGATTAGGGGAGATTTCTTAGGCAATGCTAGCCTATAACAAACGGGGTACATACCAATCTGGTATGAGTTGAAACAGGTATTCACAGGAACTGCAGGGCAGGGGCTGGCTGTAAGCAAAGAGACAGAGAAAGCAAAGACCAGCAAATATAATGGGCAACACAGATTGATCAGACTAAGGGTGTACTGGAATATAAGGGGTCTCCAAGGATTAAGGAACGCCCTTGGGATTGGTACCAGCAGGTTACTCTTAACGGTCATACAGCAGCGTCATGAGTTGGGCGTGCCAAAGAGACTGTTGTACTCAGTGCAAGGGTAAAATTGGAGACCATATACTGAGGCAGGTAAGACTTCAATGGACTAGGCATAGGCATCAGAAGTCTTTCCCTTACCTGATCTGAACGGAGACCAACCCAGCGGTCACTGTAAACGGGTTCAAAGCAGAGAGACAACAGTGCACCAAGATGTACTACAGGTAGAAGGCAGCAGCGTTGAAAGAAATAACCAGGTGCAGGACAGGATAGAGAAACAAAGTACAGAGCACAGACTGGAATATCAGAATGCACAAGGCAAAGGACTCGGGCAAGATAGGTCGCTGCGAACACAGCAAATACGAGGGATTCAGGAAACTCTGAGTACTTAAGAGCAGGCACTAGAACTATGGACTGAAGTCGGGTAATTTCGCAGGCAAGGAACAAACAGGAACATTTCAAAAGGCTGGGATTGCAGAGAGAGAAAAGCAAGGCAAAAATAGGACAAGTCTGTGAAGCAGAAATGTTTACAGAAACCGGTGTTTACAGAAAGGCAGAAAAGATATCAGTAAAGAGCTGAATGTCTTTAACAGCAAAACGGGACAAGGTTACAGAAGTCAAAAGTTAGAAGTCAAGGAAGGGTTCAAAAACAGGCAGCCTGCAAAAGTAGACTAGAAAGGGTACTGCAAAGCAGCAATAGCAAACGGGATTCAAAAGCCAAAATCGAGGTATTCAGGAAAGGTTCAAATACTGGTCACAAGAACACAAGCACAAACTCTGAGTGGAAGCAGTTGACTGACAAATGCTTCTGTTCAATGTGAGCTTTTAAATGTCCTCCCAGCCAACAGCCCAACAGGGTGCGGCTTATTGAGGTCTCGGGCAGCTGTGTTCAATCAGCAGTGGTTTGTAACAAAGGGTTCTCCAGCTCTCTGCAGCCTAGCCTGCAGTAGCTTTGAACAGGTGAATGCAATAAGGGCCTCTCCAGCTCTTAGTAGAAGATTGGTCCAAAATTGCAGCGGTAAAACAAGTAAATGAACGCAGAGGCAGTTTGCCTGTTTTAACTTTGCAAGTATACCATAAACAGAGTCTCTGTGCGCATGTACCGGTGCTGGGTGGCAGGTGGGTAGGCTCTTGTCTCTGTCTCTGTCTCACAGGGTGGGACTGTCTAGTTTCAGTGCACAACCATGATGCCAGAAGGTCTAGGTGTGGGACTAATGTGAAACCAGTAGTTGTCCTGATTGGACAACTACTGGCTGTTTAATTCGTGCAGAGCCTTACCATTGGTGGGCTTGACTTGTTTTCAGTTTGGATTTTGGATAAGCAGAGAACCTCTGCAGCCATTTCTTGAGATCCTTGTTGGAGCCAAGAATCCATCGAAGAAGAGCAGTCTGCTGAAGATCCGAAGACTACTCTTGAAGTGCGCCAGCATCCCATCCAGTAGCCAGCCCAGTGAAACCCTGCTTCTCTGCCTGCTCTCCGAAGACCCAGAGTGGTGTTTCAGTACTTGGACTAGTGGGACCAACTAGTCTCCATGCCTTCTTGAGGACCCTGCCCTTCTGAGCCTTCGGAAGTGTCCCCGAACTGCCCGGTGGACTCACCAGCTTTCTCGTTGGCTACCTCGCCAGAAGGGTGCCATTACTCTTTCAAGGCCGGAACATGGGTGGTAGCCAGCTTGTGCCACTAGACCCCTACTCCCTGAATGTCAGCATCTAAGCATCACGGGATCCTGACTTGCAGCAGCTTCTGTGATTGCGACTGGATGGACACCCGTCATTGCCTGTGTGCATAGGCAGTCACTGTAGCTCGCCTTCTTCCAACCTGTGAAGTGTTAGTTGCACCCGGCCATAAGAATGCTCAAACCCGCAGCTCCTGGCGCTTGTCACCAGAACTTAAAACAGAAAATGGTTTGCCCATTGATTCCCAGACGATCCACATCGACATTTTGGAAAATCTGTAAGCACATTGTATCTGTCAGATCCCAACCCCTCCAACCCATTTTCCATACGATAACATTGGGGAACAGTATCTTTGTCTCTTTATTCCATTCCACTCACCTTTTGGTTGTCAAGCGTGGGGCAAGTATTATTCCCCTGGTTTAGCCTTGGGTCTGTGAGAAAGGAAAATACTTACTTCTGGTAAAATTGTTGTATAACGTTTAAACTATCACCAACACAAGCTTCTTGAACTTGACTACAAGAGACTCCATTCTGTTGAGAAACATTGTGGCTCCTGTAACTATTGGGCACAAGACCCCATTCATCTTAGGGTTTGGACTTCTTAAGATAGGTTACTGTCTTACTGTACTGTCTTGTCAATGGAACCGGATTGTTCTATTGTTGACTGCATCTAAACTACTTAACTGGGTTTGCCAACTAAAATATTTGATATGTATTTGAACCTATGGTGACTGTAGATATTTGTATCAGAGTGTTGTGCGTTAATACTACCTGTTAGATTCATTTTCCAGGGTGTTGAGAAGGCCTATAATAAATTGCCGTATTTTTATACTTGACCTTCTGAAATTGAATCTTTTTGTGCCATACTGTGAGGGCTTGTTGAGGCCCTGTGACCCCACTTAAACCTGAAAATAAGCATGGACTGCTCCTCCACACACCTTGATTGGGTTTTGGCAAACCTCGGAGTTTCCTGTTGACTATAAATAGGGGGACGGACCAAGCAGGCCAGATTTTAGAACTCGATTTTGACACAAATGCCTTGTGTTGGTGTTTTGCATGGACCCTGCATGCTTTCTCAAGGCTATAATTCATTACGAACAAAACCAAGAAGATGTTCCCACCAGGAATTCCAATTATTAGTCAATAGGTGTACCTAGCAGAACCCTGATAGGTTTAATAATGGCAACTTCGCCACAGAGAAATCAGTGATGGTTGGTTTACATCACAAGACATGTCTCTCATATGCTAAATTAATTAGCACTGTATTCAATTCATGAACTACATTATTTATCAGCATTACAATTAACTTTAATATATTTCATAAAATATTTACAAATACTAAAAAGTCTCATTCATAAAGCAAAACATGGACATATAAGCACCGAGTCAGTGTTCTGATGTCAAGAAGACCATACATAGTAATCAAGTTAGACATTAAAAAAAGATCCCTGCAATCTAATTAACAGACTGCTGCAACTGCTCTAAATACAGCATCAGGGTTGACGTATACAGTATGCTTGACATGAGCAATACGTTTCGGTGGGAAGATTAATTAAATTGCCTTTCTCAGGACCACCAATTCAAACACTGAAAGTGAGACCGCACAAAAAAAAAAAAAAAATGGAAAACCACTTGGCCCAATACCAACACTGACCCTTAAGGGGCGTCAAGAAAACCCTCTCCAAACGTATGGAGTGGGATTGCCTGCCATTAGAGAGCGAGCAAGGTCAGACTGATACGTCGATTGATAGCTAATGGAAACCCTCTCAGTGGGCATCCACGAAAAAGGGGGCAAAATGTATGTGCAGGCATGTAAACTTGCTGTACTTGCTAGAGTTGCTGCAATGATAACCACAGAGTTAAAGACCATAACAGAGCGTTGCAAAATGGCACTTGAGTAGACCCCTAATTCAAATCACTACGTCTCAATAATAAGCCATTTATAATGCGCCTATACACAAGTGTTTCTAGGCGCCACAAGACAAGGGAGGGAATACAGAGGAAAGACCAGACAAACATCCTACTAGGCCTTGTGTCATTGAGATTGTGCAAGTGCGACAAGAGACGCAATGGAGGGAGGGAGCGGGTGGGGGGGTGGAGTGCAAGGGAGGGGGCAAGGGAAAGTGTGAGACCGCAAGGCTGAGTAAGTGCAGCCAAGGCATGGTGGCGCTGGGTAAGTTCAAGGAAGGGGCAGGGGGCTGAAGGGGTTAGAGTTACAGCCCCAAGTGCGCGGTAGGCCAGGAGGCAGTGCAAGGAGACTGGTCATGCAAGCATATTAGCTAGTGAGACTCGGAGGATACCAAGTAACCAGTCGGCGCAGCCTACAGGTAAGTTTAGCAAGGAAGCGGGAGTGAGAAGGCAGAGTAGAAAAGGAGGGTCTTGGGTTGTTTCTGGAATTTCAGGTGGTCTGGCTCAAGTCTGAGAGGGGCAGGGAGGCCGTTCCAGGGGCAGGCACCTGCAGAGAATAGACATCTACCCCCCCCCGGCCCACCCTCTCTGCCTGGAGAAGCGTCTAACCCTCAGAGTTGGAGGTAGCTGAGCGAAGGGCTAAAGGAGAGTTGGATGTAGTGTGGGCCCTGGCCCCAGAAGGCCTTGTGGATGATGCAGAAGGTCTTGAATTTGATCTTTGCATCCCCCGGGAGCCAGTCATTTCAGCACTGGAGAGATACGGTCCCTGGGCTTGACGCCAAGGATTAGTCTTGCAGCCCTGTTCTGGATTAGTTGCAGGGGGTGAAGAGTGGAAGTAGGCGTAGGCAGATTGAGAAAGAGGCTGTTGGAGCAGTCCAGCCTGGATTGAACCAGGGCTCTGGAGACAGTGAGCTTCTGGGGGAAAGTGAGAAAAGGTAGTATACCTCAGAGGGGCAGCTGGGAGTGGGACTTTTTTTCAAGGTCCTTGATGTGAGGAGAGAGTGTAGTCAAAGATGACACCAAGGTTTTTTGCCACACAAAAAGGCATGGGTAGAGGGCCCAAGGAGGGCAGCCAGAGGGAGAGAGGGAAAGAGGAAGCAGGGATCCCAATGAGAAGGTTCTCCATCTTATTACCATTAAGGCAAAGATAGTTGGAGGCACACCAATCCTGTTCGCGAGTAGTTTTCAGGAATGAGCGAGGGAGGAGATGGGGCTGAGGGAACTGTGAAGGAGCTCGCTGGGTGTCATCCGCGTGACACAAAGTTAGAGGAGAAGGCGGAGATCAAGTGGGCTAAAGGGGCCAGATAGACATTGAAGAGCCAGGGTGAGAGGATGGGGCCCTGGGGGGACACCACATGTGGAGAGAGAGAGGTGTTGGAGAGAAAGGACGCAAGTTGGACCTGCGAGGGTTGATCTAGGAGGAAGGTAGTCAGCCATGCAAGAGCCTGATCCATGATTCCCAGGTTCACACACAGTCGGTTAATCAGGGTGGCGTGATTGACTGTGTCGAAAGCAGAGAAAAGGTCAAGGAGGATGAGGAGAGCTGGAGTCCAGATTAGAGAGAAGATCTTCACGGGTGTTCAGGAGAGCAGTTTCCGTGCCTCTGGCTGCTCAGAAGGCAGGCATGAAGACAACCAACAGATTCAGTGTGGAGAGTAAGCTGGGAGATGGCCAGCTTTTACAGGAGTTTGCACAGGAAAGGAGTGCTAGAAATTGGGCGATAGTTTGCCGGACTGGTAGGATCGGCAGAAGGCTTTTATAGGAGGGAGTGCTTGAGGAGAGGGGGGGAAAGATCCAGTAGTGTAAGTGTGATTGCAGAAATCGGCCAAGGCTTGAACAAGGGTGGCAATGTGGTCCTCGATGGTTCTGGAAGAGCAGGGGGATCACCTGCTTGGACAATACTTTCATATGACTGACTTGTCTAGAAACCTAGTCGGGTTTTGAAAGAGAGGAGGAAAAAGGAAGAGAAGAGAAGAGAAGGGGAGGGGGGGGGCCTGAGAGAGGTTGAGGGCGAGGGAGAGGAAAGCGAGGACAGGTTGTCCTGAGTTTAGTGGTGAATTGGGAAGCCAGAGCCGTACAGGGGGCCTGGGAGGGAACATGAGAGGTGGAGACTTCAGTAGGATTGGCCAGCTCCTTGCTGCTTTTAAAGAGTTTGGCGGAGTTGTTAGAGGCCACAGAGACGCGGGCTTGGATATGGACCCTCTTATTGGAGAGGACAGTCTGTATTGCCTTTGGAGCAGGCGTCAGGCCAGTTTGTCAGAGAATGCGTCCCAAATTCTCCACTTCCTCTCAACCACCCTACACTTGCTTTTCAGTTTGGCAAGGTCAGAGTCATACGAAGAGTTGCACTTGGAGGTAGGTTTCAGACCGATTCTCATGACGGGGGGGGGGGGGGGGGAAGGATGTCCAGAGTGTTGGAGATAGAGAGATGCAGGTTGCAGAGGGCTGTGTTTGAGTTTGAGGAGCAGAGAAAGTAGAGGCAAAGGTGTCCACTGACACTCGCTTCATGGGGCAAATGACCGAGAAGGAGGGCGGCAGTGCTGAGGTAGGCTTTGCTTGAGAGACAAAAAACATTCAGGTGAGAGGAGAGCATAAAGTGGTCAGTCCAAGAGAGAAGAGTGGTGAGAAGGGGATGCCAGAGGAGATGAGCACATCCAATGTGTGTCCGGCAGAGTGTGTCAGATCAGACGGTAGAATGGAAAGGGAGAGAGAATCCTAGGTTGCAGAAGAGCCCAGAGGAGGGATTAGAAGCATCCAGGTGGATGTTGAGGTCTCGGAGAAGGAGCAGTTGAGAGGTTGAGCCAAGGAGAGAAGAGAGGTCAGCCCATTCAGAGAGGAAGAGGGTGACCTGGCCATGAGGCCTGTAGATGGTGGCCACAGTCAGAGAGGCCAGGAGAGATAGAGGGCCTGCAGCCTAGGTATTCGAAGGAGGATTAGGCCTGTGTAGGAATGACAGAAACAGGGATCCACTCCCGAAAGATCAGTGCCACTCCACGTCTGGGTCGGTAATTTCTGGGCTCAGAGAGGATCTTGTAGCCCTCTGGGAGGAGAGTGTCAAACCTTGTGACCGAGCTGGCCATGAACCTTCCCTCAGTGAGGCCGAGGACATCCACGTCCAGGTCTTCGAGGAGGTGGCAGATGTCCGAGGAATGTTTGACCGCTGAGTTGAGGATAGCTACGTGGAGCAGATTGCCACATTTGACAGCCTTCCATGGCAGGGTATGGGAACACCCAGTGGAGGCGGTAAGAGTCAGTGTGCAGAGGCAGTAGGCGGAGTAGGGCTAGGGGGCAGAGAGGTGTTGGGAGTGGCAGGAGAAGGGAGGAGATTGATGAGATGCGGGAGACGCCAATCAAGAAGGAGCAGATTGGGCTGAGATCCCTGGACAATGACAGTACCATTTAGAAAGACATTGATGATGGTATTGGAGGATTGGAAGCGGCCCAGCGCGTGCCACCATTAATGGGAGGGGAGGAGAAAGGAGAGAGAACAGAGACCATATAAGGGTTCCATAGGTCTGTGGAGGGAACGACAAAGAGGATGTCGGTGAGTCTGTCTGGAGGAATCGCTGATGAAGGCATCAGCGCTGGGGAGACCTAGGTTGAAGACCAGGATATCCCTCTTGAACGTTTTCCTTCCAGACTTAGTGAGAGGGATAGGATGGATAGGAGTAGCAGTTTGAAAAGATGAGAGCAAATGAGAGCACCATAGAGGGTGCAACGAGGCAAAAAGGGAGAATGAGAGAGGAAAGAGCCACAGCCCAGAGCCGCGCACCACAAGAAGCACTGGAGGGGGAGGGTTCACTCATGAGGCGGCATACAGGAGGCAACAGGCAGGCAAAACTGCAGAGGGAACACAGGAGCAGTGTGGCTGGAGGACAGGAGGGGGGGGGAAACGCAGTGCAAAAAACCCAGATGTGACTTTCCTAAAAGGAGGGATAATGGCCTAGTTTGAACACAACAAAATGGATTTGGTGGGATGTGAGAAGCTATGTAGAAAACTCATAAAGAGAACGAGACGCAGGATGAGGTGTAATGACAAAATGGGTCTTCCCCTTCCCTGCTGTGGGCATGGGCGTAGGGCATGGGGGTGACGGGGGGGGGGGGGACAAATCCACCCCACAATTTTAGGTGGGGGGGGGATATAATGGCATTTATCCCCCCCAGAATTTGGTTTGGAATTTTCTCTGCAGCATTACGTCTGGAGCCTGCACTGTCGGCTGCTGGCTGCAGTTGTCGTTGTCAGCGTGCAAAATTTAAAGTACAAGTTAACTCTTCATACACTGCAGCAGCGAGCTAAATTAAACCCAAACTTCTGCTGCTTGCTCATGCGTCATGTTCCCTGCGCATTTGCAACGTGCCCAGGCCGGGGAACGAACTGCACGTGCCCTGGCTGCGCAGTGCACTGCTGCGCAGCCTCAGCCTTCGGTGTTTCTAGAACGATGGAGAAGCGAGGCAGCGACGCGTGCTTCATTGACTGACTGACAGCAGCGCGTTTTGTAGGGAGACAGACTCTGACTGCAACTCTCGACCTCCTGACACCTCATCAGCTACTGTAATAAGGTAAGTTAAGTGACCCCCTCTGCCGGTTCACCCAGAGGCATGGATTCCCACTTTGCTCTTTTAGAGAAAATAAAATGGTTTCAGGTACCTAGCTGCTGAGAGTGTTTGAAGAGACAACACGTTCCTCCGGCAGCGTTCAAGGATGGCCCCATCTCAAGTGAGGAAAGAATTGAGCACGCCGCGGCCCACCGTGCGCCTGCTCTATTTGTGCGTTGTGCTGCTGTAGTAATGCTACCAATGTTCTTCCAGTTCTCAGGCATGGACGATTGCAAAGCTACAGCATGTGCTCTGCCCTCTGTGCGAGAATAAAGCGTGCACGGATACGCCTTTCTCTGGGGCCATTCACATCCATCCAATGTGAGGGGCAGGCAGCACGTGCATGTGATCAGACAAGGCTTACTTGGTCTGAGCAGTGAGCATGCAATGATCTATGCACCCGGGCATCGAATTGGCAAACACCCTGGCACCTGCCCTGTTAGGCAGAAACCTGTGCAGTTCCCTTAGGGACCACTGCAAAAGATTTAAGACTATATGTGTTGGTAGTAAACCCACTTGGTAGCAGTCTGTACCACCCAGATTTACCTGGTAGCTGTGGCTGAGCAGTCATACTTCCCTCAAGAAGAGTTAGGCAGTATGCAAAGTATACACAATAGGCACTCAGATACAATAATACAAGCAAACACTGACCAGAGCTTTGGTATCAAAGTATATAAATATTTATTTAAAAACACACAGTTGAAACAATCCAGCACTCTTATTGTAAAATATTCTAAACACAGTTACTATTGTAATATATACACCCCTTTTTCCCTATCAGATAAATCACAGTAAAACACCACTTATTTTCATACAGAGGTGAGCGCTTAACTAGATTGCACTCTAATAAGTTTGTGAGAAAGGGAGGGAAAAAGACAGAATATGAAAAGGTACACCACTCTAAGATTCAGGAACACTGTTAGCAAGGCAGAGAGCAAAAAGTCACTGGTGAGCCAAAGTCCAAAGGCTGGGCCCACTCTTAGAGAGAGCAGAGCACAAATGCGCCCAAGATCACACAGTTACACTAGGCTTAGAAAGTCTTGCAGAGGGTTCAAAAAGAGTTTAGAGAGGCTTTAAGAAAGTTTAGCCAGGGTGTCCCAGACTAACCCATGTTCGAAAGCCGGGTACTAAATCTAACCCGTACAGTCGGTAGCAAGGGAAGCCAGGCGGGACATGGTACCTTAAGTGGGAAGGATCCTCCAGCGGCGGCAGTTGTTCCTGGAAGTGGGTGCAAGTTGCGTCGTCCAGGGGAAGAGAAGATCTCGCCTTGGAGGAAAGATGAAGGTCGTTGCACTACCAGGGAAGAAACCAGCCGCGGAGTTTTCCGGTTAAATGTGGTACCTTTGTTTCGCGGTCGTGGTATCCCGGTTTCTCGGGGTGCTTGACACGGGCAAGGCGGCCACGAGGTACGTCGGGAAAGCGAAAAGACAGTGAAACTGGTTATCCCCACCAGTCAAAGGAATAAGACTCTCCGGCGGGAGATCTCCTCTGTCGTTGGGAAAAGTGGTGAGGCAGTCCAGCAGGCCTCCACCGGTGGTGGTGTCGTGGCAGGTCGGCTCAGCTTCTCCCTCATCGGATTCTTAGGTCCTGTGGCGACTTCTGAAGTTCCAGTCCCCAAAGCCCTGCTTTTATGCAGCAAACCCCCATTCACTCAGCCTAGCTGTTGCTCAAACATGTTAAGTGGTGAGCCTGCCGGCTCACCACTTGGGCCAATCAGGATGGAGTGCGACTTGAGTTGCCTAGGCAACTCAGTCCAGGGTGCCTAATTTTCCCTCCACCCCTCCTAAGTACCCCAGACAGAGTGGCACCACTTTGGAGGGCTTCTGTGGAGAAGCCCACCAAAAAGTGGAACAAAGGGCTCGACTTGGGTTGGAGTCACAGAGGAGAACACAAACGCCATTTTAGAATCAAGTTTTGGCAAAAAATACCAACCGGAGAATTCATATTAATTAAATAAACCGGCGGTATGTTCGAGGCTACCGTAAATAATTAAATAAAGGTAGTAGCCTAAAACAATGGGAAATCCCATAGGAAAATATTCGCGGTAGAATATAAAAAGTAGTATCCACTGCCACCAGCCAAAACTCGATCAGGGGGGATGGAGACGTGCCCCCTCGACTAACAGAGCCCGGGGCAATTGAATTGCCCCAGCCAGTACGTCCACAATATGATGGTTTGTACTGGTTCTGTTCAGAATCTAAGACTAGTAAAGTCAATGGTGACTTTACATGCCCTGGGAGACAGTAGTCAGTTCCAGGGTATGGAGTCTATACTGGGGGGTCACTATGACACCCCTGTGTCACTGCACTGAGGGTGCTGTGTAACACACATCACAAAAACACATGAAGCCCTATGGAGTAAAAGACCCCATAGCCCATTAAATACATCTAGATTCAAAGAAACACACTCAAATCATGCCCAAGAGTGAGGGTAAAAGAGTCTCACTCTTGGCAGGAGAAAAAAAAATAAACCCCAAAAATCCAGCAAAGCTGCTGGGGGACTCACTAGGTTAGGAAATTCAGCCTAAACAGAGAATTCTCTCTAACACCTGTCTCTGTTACAAATCTACGTGCATGGCAATGAGCTCTGGCCCGGGTGCTGCACAGCTCTACCATTGCTGTTGCTGGTTATGACACCCTTCTCTGATTAGGATCTATGTCTCTTCACCTAGTGCCTATTCTCTGTCCCATGCTCACTGTGCCTCCCTTCTGTCCCCCGCTCACTGTGCCTCCACTCTCTGTCCTGCGCTCACTGTGGCTCTGCTATCGATCCTCCACCCACAGTGCCTCGATCTGCTCTTTCCCCCGCTCACTCTGCTTCTGCCCTGTTACCCCACTCACTGCTGTCCCCCCAGTCCCTCGGCACACTGCATCCCTGTGCTCTACCCCCCGCTCCTTGTGACTCTACCCTCTGCTTACTGTGGCTGTGCTCTCTTTCCGCGGTTCTGTTCCCTTTCTTTAGTTCTGACGGGTGTCCACTCTGCTGCCATCCGTCCACGGTCCTGATCCCTCTCCCTGTTTCTGAGCTCTCTCTATTTCCACTCGATGCTCTTGCTGCTGCGTGCATAAGGTATTGCAGGAGCCATATTTAGTTTAGATAGGGAAATAAATGAGTTATAGTGCATTTCTGTAATTATATGTGTGACTGGCGAGGCAATGGGTATTCCGTTCTATTAAAGCTGGATAGTCGGGAGCGAGGGTTGGCCTCCTGTTTCAGCATTCCAGCTGGCTCATTTCGGGGCTGCCAGATCTCACCCAGTTGGCAATAAGCAGTGAAGGCACCAGAGACAATAAAACTTCAACGGGAGCTAGTTTTTCTCCCCCCAAAATTAGCGCTACTGTGTTAAGTCACCCGTTTTTTAATTTTGTTTTGTCCTTGCATGGGAAGGGGTCTTGTGTGCTCAATTCAAGGGTCTGCCCTGATTAGCTTAATATTCTTGTTTGCCTGACGAGTAAAGTACAGTTTGCTAGCTGCCTCTGACAGACAAGGACACACCTCTGGGGCCTGGATACAAGAGACTGAGTCGAGAGAGAAAGAGCTGGTCTAGTGGTCATATACGTTGTCAACTTTCAGGAGTGTTTTGGCAAATATTTTCCACCTGTTGGTTTCCTTCTCGGCCTATAGGACGGGACAACTTTTGGGTGGGGGGGGCAGAACTGTCCTTTCTGGCCATATTGAAATGGGTGATCCTACAGGACATGCGTTGTCTGGAGTGTAGAGCCTTTACCCTTGTATCAATCTGTGAAGTGGTGTGTTCGTGTCTAATTGTAGGTATGGTAGATTGCAGCTACCGCAGGCCGGACAAGTTTGGGTACTCCACAAGCCACTAAACCGTTTGTTTTACGCTATTAGGCAGCATAAGAACTTTGATTTACCTAGAGGAATAGAGTTCTGTTTCAAAATCTAAAATGGAAGGGACTTGCTGTTGAAGAGGCTCCTGGTACAGCCTTCATGTGCCCTGTACATGTTGGAGGGGTGATGACGTTTATGTGACGCCCTAAATGCCATATGCACTGGACATTTGCAGATACATATTCAGATACTCAAGTATAGTTACATAGAGATCTCTCACGTCATTGGGTGTCTGTCTTGAGCCAACTCTCCAATATTCACTTTACACATTAGATTAGATAAAGCGCTCCTTTAGGGCATATGTAGTAACATAATGCAAATCCAACCCTGCACACTAACAAATTGCCTTCTTAAAGACTTCCGTAATGTTAACTCCTGAAGGGCATCCTTTCAAGTATGTTAGCTACCATCATATATTGTTCAGCAGCACTCTTTTTGGGCCTGATTTACAAAGCGTTTTTTAAATGGAATTGTTCCATTGTAAAACACTTGAAGCCCTACGTTTCTACAGCCAGAGATGTTAACAAGAGCCTAGCACTTTGAAATTACAATATATATTTCGAAGGGATTGTGTCCTCCGACGTATTCCTTATCTTGATAGATCATCTCCAGCTTGCTGGCCTCTGAAAAATATTTTTTTAGTAGAGGGCTCTGCGCGTCGACGTCCCTCGAGCCGATGTCCCTCGACAGCCTCCGTATCGGCGCCGACGTCATCATGCGTATAAATAGACCTGCGCAGTGTCCGTTTCTCAGTTCCGTTTTTCCGTGCTTCTTGGGCCTTGGAATCGCGTTGCTCAGTTGGTTAGTCAGATATATTCTTCATTATTTCTCGAATACCAACTCTTAATCGATGGCTTCCTAATCCGAACCGACGACTCCATGGTCCGGCTTCAAAAAATGTCAAGACTGTGGAAAGAAAATGTCGTTGACAGATCCTCACAGGATCTGTTTGTAGTGCCTGTGATCGGAGCACCAATGTTCGGAGTGCGAGGACTGCATGTCCATGACGGCGAAAGCCTTGAAGGAGCGTAAGGGGAAGTTTGAGAGAGGTAAGACAGTTAAAACTCCTTCGAAAGTTTCCTCGGCAGAGTCGAGACATTAGTCTCCTCGCCGACACAGGAAACATTCTCGTTCTAGGTCTCGAAGCAGTTCCCACCACTCTTCGAGATCCAAGCATTCGAGTAAGACTTCGAAGATCCCCTTCCTCGTCTTCTGTTTCCCCGGAAAAAGTCACCTGCCCCACAAAACATAGCTCTCAGGCTGAGTGGGAGGAATTCCGTGAAAGGATGCTTAGCGTCTTCGAGAAAGCAGCCTCGGCCCCCTCGAAGACAGCTGAGGGTGATACCCTGGGTGAAAGACACGAAAAATCGAAACGCTGCGAGTCGTTGCACCCGGCGAAAGAAACTACTCGAGAGCGTCACGAACCCTCGAGCAAACGCACTGGTCATCTACGCCATCGTCGAAAGTCACTTCGACGCATAAATCTGCATCATCGACGCCATTATCGAAGGGCTCATCGACGCATAGGTCGATGGAATTGATGCCGTCTTCGATGCCAACGTCGGAAAAGAACAAACCCACGGCAGTCTCTACCTCACAGCCATTGGTCATACCCAGGGCCTCTAACACGACTTCGAGAATGTCGACAACCTCGAGTAGGATTCTGATCTTCTCTGCACCTTTTTCGGTGTTTAAGAAGTCTTTAACATCCGCGTCGACGACGTCGATGTTTTCTCAACCAATTATGACAAATTTGGCCCCTTCTGCTCTGGAAATGGGATTTAAGCAATTTCCAAGGTCTGATCATTTCAGACCTTTGTCTTCAATTTTTGAAGAAGGGGAGTATTCGGATCAAGAAAGACCCTTTGGGTTGCAGAGAACTACAACACCTGAACCAGAGGAATTTGTCTCTGAGGAAAATAGGTTAAAGGACCTTTGAGAATCCTTACATGAGGCAAGTGGGTTAGATACTTCCCCAGAAATAGAATTTGCCAAACCAGACCCAGGGGAACATGCCGAGACCCCTTACAGAATTTTAATGGCAAGCATTATAGAATTCATGGATTGGTCTACACCTTCACCTGCATTACAACAGGATGACCTTACAGACATTTTAGTTAAAGGCCCACAGGAGGATCCTGTGGTTCCATTTCACGCTGCATTACAAAGAAAAATATTAGCTAACTGGGAAACTCCTGAGGTTATCCCGGCGGTTAACAAGAAGTTATCAGCCAAATATAGGGTATCTGCTACTGACCCTGAATTTTTGTCTAAACATCCAACTCTAGAGAGTCTGGTTGTTCAAGCAGCAACTGCATCAGGCAGTAGATCGGCATACCCTACTGTTCCACAGGGCAGGGATCACAAAAGATATGACTCTATGGCTAAGAAAGTATTTTCTGCATGTAGCATGGCATTGAAATCTATTAACGCTACTTGTACGCTCGCAAGGTTCAGCCACACACTTTGGGAGTGTGCTTCATCAGCGGCTGACTGCCTCCCAGAGGGAGAAGAAAGGGAAGCGTTTCTAAACATCATTAAGGATGGTAAAGACGCAATGTGCGAATCCCTTCAAACTGGCATTGATTCTACTGACAGTATCAGTAGGGCCATGGCGGCAAGTACTACAACCCGCAGATTTGCGTGGTTGCGAAAGTCTGGGTTTGCTTCAGATGTACAAGCCAGACTTTTAAATAAGCCCTTTGATGGCTCTTCTTTGTTTGGTAAGAAGGTGGATGACAGTCTAGAAAAGTTAGACATCCAAAGCGGCAGCAAAATCCCTGGGAGCTGCAATCCGTCAAACGCCATATTGCCCCATAGGAACCTCTTGGAGAGGTAAGTCCTTTCGCTTTTATTCCGCATTCGGAAAAGGCAGAGGACAGTCGGTTCAAAGAGGTCAAAAAAGATTCACCTGAGGTGGACGGGGTAAAAATTCAAAAGGCGCAGCAGGTGCCTCTTTACCCTCGGCATCTGCATCAGCCGCCTCTACATCACTCTGAGGACTCTCCTCACAAGACACCAGTAGGGGGCAGGCTAACTCAACATCTTTCGGAATGGCAGGGTATTACGTCGGATGCTTGAGCATTGGAGACAGTTGCCCAAGGTTACTGCCTGCCTTTTCTTTGCATTCCTCAGTCATCCACCGGGGAACAGCTTTCTGAAAGTTCCAGATCCGCTCCTCTTGCAGGAAATTGTAGACCTGCTGGAGAAAAGTGCCATAGAACCGGTACCTGTAGAGGAGAGGAACAAGGGCTGGTACTCCCCCCCACCCCCCCCCCCCCACTCCCCCCTTCCTAATACCAAAGAAGGACGGAGGACTGAGACCTATCTTCGACTTACGAGAATTGAACAAGTTCCCCAGGAAGGACAAGTTCAAGATGGTAACTCTCTCTCAGATCCTTCAGGCCCTCCAGCTCCAGGACTGGCTGGTATCTCTGGACCTTCAGGATGCTTATTTCCATGTGCCAATCCATCTCAAACACAGGAAATACCTGAGGTTCGCAATTGGCAACTCTCATTATCAATTTCGAGTTCTGCCATTTGGGCTGACCTCCTCCCCGAGGGTCTTCACCAAGCTGATGTCGGTAGTGGCGGCGAGTCTAAGGAGGGAAGGGATCCACGTCTATCCCTACCTGGACGATTGGCTGATCAGGGCCGTATCTTCGGAACAGGCCCGGACCCAGCTAGATTATGTCTGCCTCTTCTTCCTTCACAGACTGGGCTTCTCCCTCAATTTAAAGAAGTCACAGATGATACCATCTCAGAGACTCCAGTTCATTGGAGCGGTCCTGGACATTTCTCTGGGAAAAGCCTCGCCACCAGAGGTGAGGGCTCAAGATATTCTGCAGATGGTCACCAAGTTTCAAAATGCCCAACATCTCCCAGCCTTCAACTTTTTGAGGTTGCTAGGCCTCATGGCATCCTGCATCTTCCTTGTGCCAGAGGCTCGCCTGAGAATGAGATCTCTTCAGTGGGCACTAAGAACTCAGTGGTCGCAATTCTCAGGGAGAATGACGGATCTCCTTCAGGTTACGGACAAGGTGGCTCGAGACCTTCAGTGGTGGGTCTGTCAAGAGAACATTTTGAAGGGAGAACTGTTTTGGCAACCATGGCCGGAAATAACAGTAGTCACAGATGCCTCACTCACGGGGTGGGGAGCCCATGCCAACGACTTGACCATCAGCGGTCGTTGGTCTCCATCGGAGTCCAGACTACATATCAACCTGTTAGAGCTGAGAGCAATCAGACTAGCGCTGAAGGCTTTTCTGCCATCTGTACAGAGGAAACATGTCCTGATAATGACAGACAACACAGTGGCCATGCACTACCTCAACAGAAAAGGAGGCGTAGGATCACTGCCTCTGTGCAGAGAGGCGATGCAGCTCTGGTTTTGGGCAATCCAGAAGGAATCTCTCCATCGGCAGTTCACTTAGCCAGAGAAAAAAACTTGACGGCGGACGCTCTGAGCAGGCAGAGTACAGTCTCCCACGAGTGGGAACAAGCTCAGGAAGTCCTTCAACAGATCTTCACCCTTTGGGGAACCCCTCAAGTGGATCTGTTCGCCACCAGCATCAACAGGAAGTGCAATCAGTTTTGTTCAAGGGAATTTCCCACGAGAGGAGCTCTAGGGGACGCGTTCGTAGTGGACTGGGAGTTTCCACTTCTGTACGCGTTTCCTCCAGTCCCTGTCATTCCTCAAATGATCAGGAGGTTGAGAAGATTCTGGAAAGCCATGATCCTAATTGCCCCGGAATGGGCCAGGAGAACGTGGTACCCGGACCTTCTGGACTTGTCCATCTGCCCGCCAATTCGTCTTCCACTCGAGGAGAATCTTCTCTCGCAGAAGGGAGGTCAGGTTCTCCATCCAGACATCAGAACCCTCAACCTTCACGCTTGGTATCTGAAAGGTTGAGATACATGGATTTGGACCTCCCAGATGACGTCATGGAGGTGTTGCTTTCGGCCAGAAGGCCAGCAACAAAGACTTTATACCGCTGCCGTTGGAACAAATTTTGCAGCTGGCGTAGAGAAAGGAATATCGATCCCTTTTCATGTGGTACACCAACAGTGTTATCTTTTGTACTCTATTTGGAAAATTCGGGTCTTCAGGTTGGCACTATTAAGGGCTATCTTGCAGGGCTATCTTGCAGCGCTATCTATATTCAAGCGCACTGCAGAGGAACCATCGTATTTCAAGTTACCCTTAGTAATACCATTTCAGAAGGGATTAACCAATGTCTATCCTCCAAGCCCATTCCAACTTCCCTTATGGGACTTAAATTTAGTCTTAAATTTCCTGATGGGTACTCCTTTTGAACCACTCCACTCTTGTTCGCTAAGATTTCTCACCCTTAAAACTGTCTTATTAGTGGCATTGACATCTGCTAGGAGGGTGAGCGAATTACAAGCTCTATCTTGTAAACCCCCTTATACAATGTTTCATAAAGACAAAGTTGTCCTACAAGTGAAGCCTAATTTCCTCCCAAAGGTAGTTTCTGAATTCCACATCACTCAGAAGATTACCTTACCTTCATTCTATCCCCCTCCCCATCCGGGGAAAGAGGAAGAAAGGCTACATAGGCTGGATCCAAGGCGGGCTTTGAGCTTTTACATCATCAGACTTGCTAGGATTAGGCAAGCAGACCAACTGTTCGTAAGTTACTCAGGGCACAAATTGGCATTACCGATAACAAAACAGGCCATTTCCAGATGGATTATTTTGGCCATTCTGGAATGTTACAAACTGGCAGGGAAAGAGCCTCCTCAAAATCTTACGGCTCATTCAACCAGGGGTATCGCAGCCTCTTCGGCCCTCCAAAGAGGGGTACCGATTCGAGACATATTTGCGGCTGCCACATGGTCGTCTGCACATACCTTCACAAAATTTTACAACCTGGATTCCTCCTCTAGCCAAGAGACTAGATTTGGCAAAGCTGTGTTGCACTCTGTTCATTAATGAAGGGAAACATGGCAATTTTACTCCCACCTCCAGTTGCACAATACTGCAATGGGAGTCTATCAAGATAAGGAATACGTCGGAGGACACAATCCCTTCGAAGAACAAGTTACTTCTTACCTGGTAACGTTCTTTCGATGGGATGTTCCTCCGACGTATTCCTTATCGCCCCTCCCATCCATCCCCTCAGTAAAACTTGCCTTGTGGTTACAGCTTACGCTCCTTCAGGGTCAATAACCAATTCATGTAAAGCAACTGTTAAACGTCAAAACGGAACTGAGCAACGGACGCTGCGCGAGTCTATTTATACGCATGATGACGTCGGTGCCGATACAGAGGCTGTCGAGGGACATCGGCTCGAGGGACGTCGACGCACAACACCCTCTACTAAAAAAAGTTTCCGAGGCCAACAAGCTGGAGATGATCTATCAAGATAAGGAATACGTCGAAGGAACATCCCATCGAAAGAACGTTACCAGGTAAAAAGTAACCTGTTGAGAAATCTCTTGTGCTTGTAGCAGTGGCAAGTCTGAAGTGAGACCCAAATTGAAAGATTTTATACTCTGAACTGCTTTTCTTTTTCTTAATTTTCTTATGTTTTCTTTTCTTCTTTTCACTTGTTTTATACAGTGAAAATACATGTAATTTAATACTACTGCTATTTTAAGTTTGTGAAAAGAGTTATTTGACTAAAACAGAATAAATAAATTAAAGCAAAGTCCCCAAGGTGTCCCCCGTACCCTCTATGCTCCCCCAGATGTTATGGGTCTCCTATGCCCCTGGCTGCGGGAGTATGCTCTTACCTAAAATAGCAAAAGGTAAGGCAAGCAGTCTACTTGCCTCGCTTGAATGGACAAGCGAACCCCTTAATCTGGAATGGAACCCTGCTTTTGAACGCGAAACACTGCGTATGAGAAAGGAAAATATTTAAAAGGTTGCTGTACATGCGGTGTAGATGTCAAAGGGCCCTCAGAAATGGTAATCACGTGTTAGCGTAATGTGAACAGGGGAGACAACCTCTGGAGACAAATGCACAGCCCACTATTGCCTTGGTATGCACAGGTACGCAATCATGCTGCTAATGGATAAATAATTGTATGTGGGAAATAGAGGTAGCCATGGAATGAAACAGTGCTAATGCTGATTGTGAAGCTAACAGTATGCTAATTAATGTATGGGGCCGGACAAAAGAAAATAAAGTGCCCTTATAGTTGCCAAGCAAAGTAACTGTATAGTCAAAAATAACAAGAGGGTGAATCGGATGGACGGATTTATTGTAAATCAGGCTGAAATGGTGTCGACATTACTTTGATATGTGGGACACGTTGAGGGTCGAGCCTTTGGATGAAACCATTGGAATAGCAATATAAATGTTTGTGAAAGAAGACAACATAAATGTGCTACTTCTGTAGATATTCTTTATTTAGTGAACTCTTGAATTGGTAAATCGAGGTCCTGTGTGGCTAATTATAGTTCTTCGGAAAATGAAATTGAAGCAAGAATGAGTATAAAATGTTTTTGCATGTTTGCACTTCATGGAAAGTGACATTGCTACTACCAGATAGCACAGTTATGTTTTTTAGAAGGTTTTAATGGAACACTTGTTGAATAAATTGACTTTGGTTTTTTTGTATTTGTTCTGTAATAAGTAGTGTTAATTGATTTCTTGATTAAACGTGGAAAAGGGTTTGAATTAGTTGGGGGTAGTCGATTACCCTTTGCACTGTGGATCTGTATGTGCTAGCGAGTTCCACACAAAATATTGGGAGGCGTTGAAGGAAGTCTTGTTGCCAAGTGGGGTGAAATTGGAGGATTTGTGGATTAGACCAGATGTATGTATTAAATCAACTACTCAAACTGTAGTGGATGTTTCGGGGGCAGGGAAATGTAACAAATTGCTTAAATCTTTGTATGGGTTACGATTATTTCTTCTGTAAGGATGACTTTGTTATGAAGTGTTACTTGCTTGTGCTAGACGACCCAGTGAAAAGATCCCTGTTCGGCAAGATGCGTCTGTGAAATGTACATCTTGCTGTGTTAAAGGCAAAGTGGGACAAAATGAATTCTGAATTGTAATGTGTACCTTTTGCACTTGCATCAGGGAATCCCTACAACACTTTTTGTTCATCTGCCCCCAATATAGTGGTATTCAGAAGAGAAACATTAACCACTGTTTAAAGATTTGGGGCACAAGGACATTGATGCTGAAAACCTATGTAAAAGCATTTGAAAAATGTATGTAATCTTTGCGGTTTTAACCTTTTTGAGTAGTGCCTGGAGGAGTAGTGAGATCTATGTGAAGATGGTGTAACATTTTATATTTTGTATAGTGTTTTTATAATACTGCATACATACTTCTGGTTATTAAGTACATGGATGTTTTGTATTCCTGTTTTGGGTATTTGTTTACCATGCAACTTTTATGGATTTTAAACTCTGAAATAAAGTGTTCTTAATTGAAAACATTGACCTTTTTGTGTTTTTTGTATTTGTTCTGTAATAAGTAATACAGTGCTTCTTGATTCAGTGTGGAAAAGGGTGCTGAACCCCACAGATCCCTCAAGACTGTTTGATCAACAGCTGTGTAAATTACCAGCTGAAGAACTAACACTTCCAAGGAAAAGGGGAAGTGGAGAAAAAAAAAAACAGACTCCAACTTCTGAATGGCTGTGAATCTGCAGAAGGGAAGGAAAAAGGTTAATCAGAAAACAGCATAGCCCTCAAAGTCTATTATCCAAAACTACTTCATAGGATCAGCACCTGTTAACCCTCCATTAACAACTTGGAGGATGTTATTTGCACTTGTGAGTAACTTTGGTTATTCTGATGAGTTCTAAGGGTATCCTGCAATTAGACTTGGATTCTTTTGAAGGGAAGGTAAGTTCCAAATTGCAGAAAAAACACCTTATCCTCTCAAAAGGTGACTACATGACATTCCAACTCCATCATGTTCCTGTCTTGCGTGTAAGTGAAAGCACAGCCAGCAAAACCCATATCTCAACTCATGAATTAACAGATCAACACCTGGAATCAACCCTGGACATAGCGTCTTTCACTTCCCTTTGAAAGTATTAGTAGTAGTTTATTATTTATATTGCGCAGTTATACCCAGGGGTATCGGGGCGCAGCATGTACAAGAATATGCGAAACTTGGTTACAAGGTGTAAAAGTACGAATTGGAGTGGGGAGAATGTACAGAACAGCAGAGAAATCAAGCAATATATACACAATAGAAATGGCATGCATACCAGTACGAATCACATGAGGAATAACCTTGGCATTTAATTGTCTGGGAGGTCCTTCAGTTTCAGCCATGAGATGACCTTAGAGCGGAAGTTCAGGTAGGGCATGTCTGCTCTAAGGTTAGGGGGCAAGGAGTTCCAAAGTTTGGCTGCTTTTACTGGGAAGCTGTTACCTCCTATGGTGGCGAGTTTATAATTTGGGACAGAGAGGCGGTCTTTGTAAGCCGTTCTGAGGGGTCTCGCGGAAACTTGTCTATGGAACCTGTTAATCAGGTAGATCGGGGCGGCATTGTTAAGGGATTTGTAGGTGAGTGAAGCCGTTTTTAGGAGAATTTTATCTCTGGTGGAGAGCCAATTGTTCTGTTGACTGAGTCCTGATATATGCTCTCTTCTGGGGATCCCTAGGGCTGCTCTCAGGGCGTTATTCTGGAGAGTTTGTATCTTGCTAGTGGTAGCCTTGGAGGATCCCAGGTAAAGGGCATTACAATAGTCAAGGCGGGATAGTATAAGGGCTCTAGCGATTGTGAGACAGCTGGTATCTGATAGAAATGGTTTAGCTGAGCGGATAAGTTTGCACGTGTATGCAGATGAGGATGCCAGTGAGCTCAGTTGTCTTTTGAAGGAGAGGTTAGAGTCTAAGTAGAAGCCCAAAAATTTAACCTCCTGACCAACTTTAATGTTGTTCCCATCTATCTTGAAAGAGTTGTAGGCCGGGCTAAGTTTCCTTAGACTGTGTGTTGTGCCCATGATGATAAGCTCTGTTTTCTCATCATTCAGGCATAGTCCGTGAGTGGCCATCCATGCCTGGATGATGATGTACACCCTATTTAGCAAGGCCAAATCCTTTCCATAATCTCCAGAAAGCGGAAGGAGGATCTGAGTATCATCTGCATAATTAGTGTAGGTGATACCAAGATGATCCAAATCATCGAAAAGGGGCTTGGTAAATATGTTGTACAGTGTAGGGGAGACGCAGGAGCCCTGTGGTACACCACAGGTGATGGGTATGGGATCTGCTGCAGCTGTGGGCGAGAAGACCCTCATAGTTCTACCGTTAAGGAATGAGGTGATCCAAGAGATGGCCTCAGGCGAGAAGTGTGCTGCTGTGTGGAGATGTGAGCATAGGACAGAGTGGTCGACCAGATCGAAAGCAGCAGAAAGGTCAAGGAGGAGGAGCAAGGCAACTTGTCCTTTGTCCCTGAGTGTGTCAATCTGAGCTTTCAGGTCGATGAGTGCAGTCTCAGTCCCATGTTGAGGGCGGAATCCTGATTGTCTGGATCCTAGGAGGTGGTGTTTTTCCAGGTGCCTCTGTATTTGAACGTAGGCGACCTTGTCTAGGATTTTTAGTAAAAAGGGAACAGTTGTTATAGGTCGGTAATTGGAAGGTATGGCTGGGTCAAGAGTAGGTTTTTTTAGTAATGGAAGTACCCAGGATTGTTTTAGATTCGTAGGGATGGAGCCAGTGGTGAAAGAGGCGTTGATCAGTTTCGTAATGAAGGGTGAAAGATCGCGAGCAGCGTCTTTGATAAGCTGTGCTGGGCAAAGGTCTCCCTGGCAGTTAGAGGGTTTTAAGGACAAGATAATTTTTTCTACGTCGAGAGTATTGACTTTTGAAAATTTGAAACGGGTGGGGTCTGTGGGTACGCACTTGTCTGGTCTTCTGGAGGGGGGCAAGTCTTTTAAGGTCGCTTTTTTGCTAGAAATTTTAGTTTGGAGGGTCTTGATCTTATTGGCCAGGGCATTCTGAATTTCTGAGCACCAGTTTTTATCTTTGGTGCAGGTATCAAGGGGTAGTATGGGGGTTTCGACTTCTTTGAGAATGGAAAAGAGTTCTTTCATATTGGACTTGGCAGATGATATGCGAGAGTCGAAGGAAGTTCGTTTGGCCATGTATATTTCTTTTTTGTAGAGTGCAGTTATTTTAGATAGATTGAGTTTGTTAGCAGCTGAGGGACATTTTTTCCATGTAGTCTCGCAATTTCTCTTTTGTTGCCTCAAATCTTTGACTAATGGTGTATACCATTTGTTGAGGTGTGATTTCTGTTTGCTGGGTCTGAGTTTGAGAGGGGCGATGAGGTCCAGTGCTGAGGCCATGGCTTTATTATATTCCTCAACTAGGATCTCTGGGTCTGTGTTGTCAGGAAGTGACTCAAGGATGGGGAGAAGGTTCGGGATGAGTCTTTCTGCGGTAATGTTTTTCTTGTTTCTGGTGAGGATAGGTGGGGCTGTTGTGGTAGGCGTAGGTGTCGGTCTATCGGTAGTTAGCCAGAACGAGACTAGGTGATGGTCGGACCAGATTAACGGTGAGATATTGGTGATGTTTGCTACACAGTTGTAATCGGCCACCCAATCAAGTATTCTACCTTTCGAGTGAGTGGGGGCCATGCTTCTTTGCGCGAAGCCTAGTTCAGCAAGGGTGGTGGCAATAGAATTAGATATAGGGTCTGCTGGGTCGTTGTAGCCTAGGTTGAAGTCCCCCATGGTGAGGACTTGAGATGAGGTTTCAAGATTATTAGTTAGGATGGCGTTGAGGTCTTCATCGAAGGTACTGATGGGTCCTGGCGGACGGTAAATTAGGTGTATGGTAAGTGTTTGGGTGTTATTGAGTGGGAGTTTGACTGACAGGTTTTCACAGGATTGGACAATGTTGGGTGTAGCAAGTCTCATGGGTAGGCTGAGTTTATGTATAATAGCGACACCCCCTCCTCTGGAGTTAGGGCGATCTTGCCTCAGGATGGTGTACTTATCTGGGACTGCTAGCATGATCGTGGGGCCTGCTGCAGGGTGTAACCAGGTCTCGGTGATAGCCAGGAAGTCTAGGTCGTCTTTGAGGATCAAGTCTGCTATTTCTATAGCATGTGCTACTAAGGATCTAGCATTGATCAAGGCTCCTTTGATTTTAGGGCTGACTGTATTTGTAGTAGTAGTTGTATTCTCAGTAGTACTTGTGTGTCGTTTATCTTGAGTTGGTCCAGGTGTACTCTGGCAAGGGTGTATGAGTATGGGGCTGGAGGTGAGGTTGTGATGTGAGTTAGCAATTTTAATATTGGGGCTGAGTTGGGGAGACTGCTTTGAGGATTTATGTAAGGTAGGCAGTGATCGGGCCAGTGGCTCATAAATTTTGGCTAGTCTAGCTCTAAGTGTTAGGTTTCTGTCTATGGTAGTACAGGGGAGACTAGGTAGTAGCTGAAAGTTGGTTGGCTCTGTAAGGGGTGGAGTCTGGTTGGTGAGGCTAGAAGGAGGGGGCAATGTGGACAATTGTGGTGCCATCTTACAATAAGTAGCGAGGTTCAGGAGGATAAGGACGGAGGCGTGTAAACTTATGATAGGTAGACGCATTCTAAATAGAGTTGGAGGTAAGGTCTTAACTGAATAGGTGCTAGTAAGGGAACGTGTGTAAGCCCTTTGAGCTTGGGAGAGAGGCTGCACAGTGAGTTAGGCACAAGGTTGTTACTAAGGTCACCTCGTGCCAGCAGGCTGAGTGCTTCTCTGTTTGACAAGGCAGTAGGTCTAAGTATCTCAGAGTTAGAGATAGCGCCGGTTGGCTGAATACATCTTGTATAAATCTTTGAACAGTATGTCTAAATATGACTAGATTCGAGAGCTGGCAACATGTCTAGATGCATATAAATTCGAGATATCAGATGCTATTTGAGCAGTACGACAATTGGTGTAAATCTGACTGGATAGCAAGAGAACATAGTGTAGCTCTAATACAGATTTAGTACTCATGCAAGGAAACTGATTAGCAGCATGTCATATCTGACACATTTTAGGCACATGATGTAGATTCGGTAGATATTGTACATTGATTGGGGCGAGGCTTTGCAGAGTCTTTGCAGTTGTTGTCAATCATATTCACAGAGAGTTAGAGAGTGACCATTATTTCGAAGTTACCTTATAAGTTATATTGCAGCAGAGTTCTTAAAGTATCATTTAACCCTGTTGCTCCTGCACTTTCTTTCTTTTAAAAACATGCAGGTAAGAATGTCTTCTTTTATTCCGTTTTTTTTAACCACACATTTCCACACTGTTGTAAGCCAGCATGACTTCTACTTGCAAGGATTCTTTGATGCAGCGCACATGTCGGGCTCAGTATTCATTCAACATGTACTTTACAGAATGTCTTTCTTAGTAAGTAGAGTTGATTTCCAGCAATCTAACACTTGACAATGTCTTTAAGAAGTAAACTCTCTGCAGCAACCTAAATAACTAACTCACTAGATACCTAATGAAGATAAGAAACTTGATGGAAAGGTAATCCTCTTTCTCCAGCATGGGGTCTGGCATGGATTCACATGCTCATGAATATTCCCCGTCGTCAGGCTGGGAATCCTCGGTAAAGAAAAAAATCAGTATCAGTTTCGTTTCTGATCTGTCTTTCTTGGTAGCAACCAATCACTGATCTCTGGGTCATAACTGCCCCCAGCCAATGACTGCCCTCTCACTAAGCCCCGCCTCTGGCAGCCATCCTCAGATTTTTACCGCACGCTCAAGTGTTGGGAGTCCTCGTGTTTAGCATGAGTTTTTTGCTGCGTTTTCATGTTTTTTTTCAGGAGATTTCTCATTTTTTCGATTTAATCGAGCCTCAAGCTCCACCGCTTCTACTTCCGATAACGGGGACTGGACCTGTTTCGGAATTCTTCTAAGCCCCTCAAGGGTGAAGTTTTCGTCGAGTTTACACTTCTTGGAGGATTTTGGAAGATCTGCGGCCTACCTCAACGGACATGGCCCAGGACAAGGGGAGCTTGACGACTGGATCCAAGCTGTTCAGGAACTGCCCTGGATGCGGATTATATAACGTTTTCAAGGAGGACAAACATTCGCAATGCCTCTACTGCCTCCATGGGGACAAGACGCACATGGAGAAGGACTGTGCGTTCTGCAAGAACCTTTCGGAACGGACCAAAATAGATCATCGTTCCCGCCTCGCCACCTGGCTGGAGAAGGGCACAGCAAGTGAGAAGGCGAACAAGAAGTCTGAGCGGGCTTCTAAGTCCTTTGAGGGCGCCCCGGCGACTGGGGCCCAACAGAAGGCCAAGCACCGCGAGTCTGCAGTCTCCGGGAGCACCGAAAGGTCGGGCTCTTCGGTTGCCAAGCAGGGCGCTACTTACCCGGCACGTTCGATCACGAGCCAGCGCTCTGGTTCGGGGAAGAGGAAGTCCGAGAACCCGGGTAGGCCGCTGGAGCAGACCCGGTCGATGTCTAAGGGGGAGCGAGGCCCTGAGCCCCCTCTCCCCCCAAGGCAAAGGCCCAGGACGCACCTAAGGTGGTGAGGGCTTTGACCCACCCGGCTAAGGCCTCTACCGAAGTGGTCGCTGCGACCCTGGCGGAGCCTGCTGAGACTACGCCAATGGAAACGGCCTCTGGGCCCAGAGTATCCCTGCCGCCTCGGAGGGAATCCTCTTTCCAGCCCATCGCTAAAACCCCTGTGAAGCCCCCGGCTGAAAAAGAGGGGGGGGGCGGTGGCCATTACAGACTCGGAATCAGCCTCTGAGGAGGAACTGGTGGAGACCGAGAAGGGCCTCAACGAGAGGTTCAGAAACCTCAAGGAGAGGTCCAAGAAGGTTCGATCCCAGGGGACGGTCCCTGCTGACGTGATCGAAGATAGCGACGACGAACAGGGCCCAATGGAGCGGCCATCCCGTCCGTCGCAGCCATTGTCCGAGCCCCAGGATAGCTCGGCGGCCATTTTGTTGGCAATCCAATCGTTATGTACCGAGATAAGGACGAGATTACCACGCACCCCGACGGAGGAGCCAGAACCAGGCCCATTGGGAAGCCCTCCGAACAAGCAGAGGAGAGTCCACCCCGCTCCGCCCTTCGTGTCTGCGAGACCGGTGGGCCCCTCATCCCCCTCGCCCGGAGAGGATACGGCGACGGACGATGACAGCGGCGATGACACAGCAGACATCCTGTCGTCACCCCCCCCCTCCCCAGGCGTCCCCAGCCGACGAGGTTGGCTCTTTCCACGCCATGATAACCAGGGCATACAAGCTCTTCCAGCTCTGCCCTGAAGAACAGAAAAAGGAGGGGTTTCTGTACCAACGCCGAGAGGCTAAGAGGAAGACGGTCCTCGCGGTGCCTTTACACGACATCTGGGACGAGGGGCTTGCAGTCTTCAAGAACACTGCCACGACACCCGCCAAGAGGGACAGGTACGAGAAGAAGTACAGAGTCCCCGATGCCCCCCCGCCCCCCTGTGCCTCAGGGCCCAGCCCACGCCGGACTCGGTCGTCTCAGCAGTGGCTAAGAAGAAGGCAGCGGGCACGGCGACTTCAACTTCCACTTCCCCGCCGGACAGCGAGGGCAAGAAGTTGGACTCTATGGGACGACGAATCATCTTGTCAGCGCCGACGACGATTAAGGCGGCCAATGCCTTGGCGATCGTGGCCCGCTACAACAGGGATCTCTGGTTCAAAATAGCTCCCCTGCTAGATTTCCTGATGACAAAAGGGCAGAGGCCCTAGAAATTCTGCAGGAGTGTGAGGTGGCGTCGGATCACGCCATAACGGTGGCGACGGACATTGCCGATACCGGAATCGCCGATACAGGATTTCGCCAACTGGGCAACGGAGTTTGCCTCGACGACGGGGATGGCTCAAGGCGACAGACTTTCGCCAGGACGTCCAGACCAGGGTGTTGGACATGCCGTTCGACGGCAACAACCTCTTTGGTAAGGCGGTGGATGAGTCTCTACAGGCCATCAAGACCGACTCGGAGACGGCCCGAGCCCTTGGGGTGCTAGAGCAGCGACAGCCCTTTCGGAGCCCCGGAGGCAGACAGGGTGCCTCCAAAGGATCCAGCGGTGACTCTTCCGCTTACCGCCAGGCGGCCCGCTCCTCTTCCCAGGAGGCCTACAGAGGTCGCGGCAAGCAAAGGGGTATCCCGCCGTCGTCAAGGAGGCCAAGGCGGCAAGGCCTCCTCCAAACAAGACTGACCCGGCCGTGTCATCGGGCCCCCACCGAAGCACCCCAGTGGGAGGCCGGCTGATGAAGTTCGTCAGCGTGTGGGAGTCCATCTCCACCGACTATTGGGTGCTGGACACCCTGGCCAACGGGCTCTCGCTGGAATTCCAAAAGAAGTGCCCTCGCATTCCTCCCGTGGCCAGGAAGGAGAATCACGTCCCTCAACTGCTGTTGGAAGTAAAGGCGATGCTCAAAAAAGTTGTCATCGAGCTCGACCCCAGGAGGCTCCGGGGCTCCGGAGTGTACTCGAGGTACTTTCTCGTCAGAAAGAAGAAAGGCGGTTGGCGCCCCACCATGGACCTGCGTCGGTTAAACACATCAAGGCGCAGAAATTCAGGATGGTCACCCTCCAGCACGTGCCGGGACAGCTGGAGGAAGGCGACTTCTTATCGTCGTTGGACCTGGAGGATGCTTACTTCCACATCCCCATTCTAAAAAGGCACAGGAAGTTCCTCAGGTTCGTGGTTCAGGGACGCCACTACCAATTCAGAGCCCTACCGTTCGGATTAAAGTCGGCACCCAGGGTTTTCACCAAGTGCCTGGCACCAGTGGCGGCGCGGCTGCGCCTGCAGGGGATCCACGTCTACCCCTACCTGGACGACTGGCTAATCCGGGCAAGGTCAAGGGAACTTGCCGTAGATCATACGGCGAGGACCGTCCAGTTGCTCACGGAGCTGGGGTTCACCATCAACTACCCCAAATCCCACCTGGTTCCATCGCAAGTAGCTCTGTTTTTGGGGGCGAAGCTCGATACTGTGGAGCAATTGGCCTTCCCTTCAGAGGAGAGGACCAAGACCATCCTGGGCAAGGTGCGGCACCCGTTAGCCACGGACGTGGCCAGGGTGAGGTCTATTAAGTCCCTTCTCGGGCGAGGGGTTGCTTCGAGGAGAGGATCCCCCTCGACGAGGAGTTCCGTCAGGCGATCCTATGGTGGGGCACCCGGGCTCACCTCACGACGGGCACGGACTTTCAAACCCCGGCGTTTCAAGAGACAGTGACTACGGACGCCTCTCTGTAGGGTTGGGGGGCCCACACCAGAGATCTCCACGCAAGAGGCCTTTGGCTCCCGGAGGAGAGGTCTCTTCACATCAACATCTTGGCGCTCCGAGCAGTGTTCTGGGCGCTCAAGTCGTTGCTCCCGTCCCTCAAGGACAAAGTGGTGAGGATCTTCAGACAACACCACCACGATGTTCTACATACGGATGCAGGGGGGGGCACCAGATCCCCAGCCCTATCCAAGGAGGCCCAGGATCTGTGGCACTGGGCCGTCTCCCAGGGGATGTTTCTGGTTCCCTTCCACCTGGCAGGAATAAAAAAACACCATTGCCGACTCACTCAGCAGGGAGCTGCACTCGTGCCACGAGTGGGAACTGCGCCAGGATCAAGTGGATCGACTCTTCCAACGATGGGGCAAACCCCAGATCGACCTGTTCGCGACAGCGACGAACTCCAAGTGCCAGAGGTTCGCCAGCAGGTTCCCACAGCCGAGGAGCATGGGCGATGCTTTCTCGTTCCCTTGGGACGGCCTGTTTCTGTACGCGTTCCCTCCATTGCCGTTGCTGCTCCGCCTCATCAACCAGCTCAAGAAGTCCAGGTGCAGGGTGATCCTCGTCGTACCGGCGTGGCCGAGGCAGATCTGGTTCCCAGACTTTCTGGACTTGTCAACGTCCCCGACAGTCAGGCTGCCGGCAGACGCGGATCTCTCTCCAAAGAAGGAGGTGCCATTCTCCATCACGACCCACAGTCGCTGAATTTTCAGGCCTGGCTCCTGCAGCACTAGAGTTTGGAGGGTACGATATCCCGGCTGATTGCAGAGAGGTTCTTGCAAAGGCCAGGGCGTCCTCAAGTGTTACGGTCATAAATGGAAGAGGTTCTCTGTCTGGTGCCGTGCACAGAAGATTAACCCTCTGCGGATTACGGCCCCTCAAGTGCTGCCGTACCTACTGTCACTGGCCAAAGCTGGTCTGGCTCACGCCTCCATAAAAATACATCTGGCTGCCATCTCCCGATATACCAGGACTACGGGACGGGCGTTCTTGTGGTCTCATCGCCTGGTGAAGGAATTTATGAAGGTACTATTCTGATCATTCCCGCCGGTGAAGGCTCCTGCCCCGGCGTGGGAGCTTAATGTGGTGCTGACCAGGCTCAAGGGAGCCCCAATCGAGCCTATGCATTCGGCGCCTTTGAAGTTCCTGTCATGGAAGACAGCGTTCCTCGTGGCCATCACCTCTGCACGACGAGTGGGAGAGATTCAGGCCCTATCTTGCAAGCCTCCATACTTGACTTTTCATGACACGAGGGTGGTGCTAAGGACGCACCCCTCCTTCATGCCCAAGGTGCCGTCGGACTTCCACCTCAACGAGCCCTTGGTGTTACCAGTTTTCTTCCCGTCGCCTTCGACGCCGGCCGAGAGGACTTTGCACTTGCTGGATGTAGCTAGAGCGCTGAAGTTTTACGTGGACCGCACGAAGAGTTCTCGGAAGACGTCACAACTGTTTGTGAACTTTGGGTCTGTGAATCAAGGGAAGGCTCTATCGAAGACTTCCATTTCCAGATGGCTCTCCGGCTGCATCATGCATTGTCACCGGTTGGCAAACCGAACGCTGCCCGGCCGTCCAAGAGCCCATTTGACCAGAGCGATCGCTGCTACCATGGCGTTCCTGTCTGGTGTGCCCCTGCTGGACATCTGCAGGGCTGCTACGTGGAGGTCGACGCACACCTTCACAAGATTCTACTGCGTCGATCGGGACTCCAGGGAGGAGTCCAGGGTCGCCAAGCAGTGCTGCGCAACCTGTTCGCTTAAGGTGAGCCTGGTTTGGAGGTAAGAATTGCTTAATGTTGAGTTGTTGTATTGCTTAATGTTGAGCCTGTTGCCACCTCCCGTGGATGTGCATGTGTATACTGCTATGTATTCTTTTATTCATGAGCATGTGAATCCATGCCAGACCCCATGATGGAGAAGGAACAAGTTACTTACCTGTAACTGTTGTTCTCCAGCATGGGTCTGGCATGGATTCACATGCGAACCCTCCCGCCTACCCCTCTGCGGCTCTTCACCTGGTCATACTGCCACTTGGGGTGCTACCAAATCTGAGGATGGCTGCCAGAGGCAGGGCTTGGGGGAGGGCAGTCATTGGCTGGCGGCAGTATGACCCAGAGATCAGTGATTGGTTACTACTAAGAAAGACAGATCAGAAACAAAACTGATACTGATTTTTTCTTTACCGAGGATTCGCAGCCTGACGACAGGCAATATTCATGAGCATGTGCATCTATGCCAGACCCATGCTGGAGAACAACAGTTACAGGTAAGTAACTTGTTCCTTCCACTTGAAACAAATGCTGCGCTCCCACCAAATTAACAGCATTGCCTGTCCCACGTAGTCCTTCATCAACTGTAAAGCAGATTTCAAGATTCTCTCTGCCAAAACTTCACATTGGGCCTAAAACCAGGAACTTAACAAAAACATGACCTTCCTGCTAGGGAATGAACAATGAAAGGCAGTTAAGAATGTTAGTGCTGCCCTGAGGCCCTTCAATCCACCAATCAGCGAGCAGCTTCACTTCCTCCATGATGACTTGGGAAACTCTCACTCTGTAAAAGGAAGGTTAAGTACAACAAACAATTATGAATTCCCTTCCCACAATTAACCAATGTTTTTACCTAACCCAGACATACTACATATCTTACTTATCACATACATTCAGACCTGACCGATATGGCTTGGATTTTACCTGGAACTACTATGTGGATTTTTTTGAAGTCTTTAAGTTTGCGTCCTTTTGCTGTCCAGGTGATGCCCCATTTTGTTATTATTCCGTGCAGTCAGGTTTTCTGGTCTACGAACTCTTGATCTGTGGGGGAGGAGTGGCCGCCTGTGTTCAACGGATATCTTCTACTACTTCTATGATGGATGGAGGGAGGGAGGATTGGTTTGAATGTGTTGGATTTAAACTTCATTGCTAAACTCTGTTTATCTTCTTTTTCAGCTAGGGAGAGAGCAGTGTGGCATTCCTCTCGCCCTTTTGCTCCAACCCTTAGCGAGGGAGTTTATTTGCTTCTCCTTGTGCAGTGTTTTCAGGAGGAAAAATCTTGCAGTGCCTTATTGAGGAACCTGCCCTAACAAGAGCTTTGTGAGGGCCTTTTTTTTCCAAACACGTAGTACTCCGCTTTTAATAAGACATCTCATTACAAGTATGGCGGTGCAGGAAAAAATTGGCGGTAATGGAATTACTGCCACTTTTCCTGCACCGCCCTCCTAGGAGTTATGACTCTGCAGTGGGGGATTGATCTCCAGCATCATGGAGCTAAATCCTTATGCCAGAAATAGCAGAATCTTTGTCTTGGTAATTCCGCTTGTGTTAATACCCCTGAGAGTCCAATGGAATCTTTAAAAATGGGGATTAACTCTGCCACCGCCACTGTAATCCAGCGGTAATTCCGTCTGACCAAGTGGCGCAATGGTAATTCTGTTGGCCGGTATTCCAGCATATTTACTGCTGGAATACCACCCAACTTGTAATGCGGTCCATTGTCCTGTCCATAGCCATGACCAACCCACTCCTGATAAGTCATGATGATTTGACTCCGCTTCATTTATCCATCCCTCTCCACAACAATGTATAGATCTGCAGACCATCTTTTTCACCACTGAACGTGCCTGATATGTTCAAGGTTTGGGGAGCTTTCTTGTTCAATTTGGAATGCAAGTGATTTGTAGGAGTGATGCCTTTTTTTTTTATTATAAAAAAAGCCATTGTTGTACAATTATTTAAGAAAGAATAGTAGGCTTCTTTTGATGCATTCTGCTAGAGAGAACAATTTTACGATTCCTTGGTATAGCGTTTGGCAACTCGCCACCTTCGAATCAATCTTCAGAACATCAACTTGCTAAACGCTGTATAGATTGAGTTTACACTTTTGGGGACACTGAACCCATTCTAATATTTTAGTACTGAAGAAATAGTTCTGGGTGGTGGCCACGTTTGGGTTCTTATTTTAATAAACTGATTGGTGGTCTTCACTGTCCTAAATCATCCACTGCAAAATTAAGGGTACTGTGTCAAGTGTTCAGTTATTTGTTATGCAGGCCATTTATGCTAGCACTACCACTAGTTATTTAATTTTTCATACTCCTCTGTTAGGCCAAAATTATATAAGCATCACCAACATGGCAGGCGACATGGCGTAAAAACCCATGTCTTACCACTCGGGTGTAATCGCTGTCACAAATTCCTTTGCTAAACGAGTGAATATTCAAGGTGTTTGTTTTACGTCTCCTCAGTCAGACCATGGTGAAACAACTGAATGGGCACACAAACTTTCAGCTTAGGGTGGGAGCAGAGCGGAGAGAAAAGAAAATACATAACTTTCAAAGACAACTCAATGCTGAAACTTTTCCCGCATACAAGACCCTTCTTTCTTCCAGCGGAGGAGAGTAATATTTCGGCAACCATCCAACAAAAATCAGTTTCCCCATGCTAGGAAACCCCTTACTGTATGAACTAACCACACCATCCTAGTGCTCAGTTTTGGGCATCCACAAATGATTTGGCTGCTGTCTCCTTGGTAAGTCAGTATTTCTTTGGTGTATACCAACTCCTTGATCAAATACAAGAGGGCCCTATTCCAGGACAAAGACTCCTGACTCTGCTTACTCAAATTGGGGACAGAACAGGACATCACTAGCACCCAAAAAATATTCTTTTTCCTCTTTGCCGAGTGTCGTGTCTCGTAGCTCAATCCAGGAGTCCTGTGCACTACTAGGAAACACTACTTTAAACTCTTTATTATTTTGTGTTAAAACAACAACAAACGTGCGAAACATAACAAGCATTTTGGCACTGCACGTGGATTTCACTTGCATCTGCTGTCCTGGAGCGACCTGTCGACTGTGTCACCTCAGTCTGGTGCTACCGATGGGGCAGTCGCGGAGTCCTCCGCTTATGCCTTCGTTCACTTGGGGGCCTCGAGTGCGGCCTTCTATCGTTCATTTATTGTTCCTCTGCTCTCCTGGGTTCTTCCGTGTCACTCTCCTCTCTTTGTCCGAATAAGTCCTGCATCAGGGAGTTCCATGCTGTTATTTTCTGTCACGTTTCCCCTTCCCCTCCTCTGCACCGCCTTTATCCACACCGCATTTTCCGCCAGTGCCCACTTCTGGAAGTCAGACCACCATGAGTCCATTGTTGGGCCTTCCCTCGAGTTCCATGCCGTCACTATCCGTTGTTTGGCCAATATGCATATTGTCTTTCATTTTCGCCAGGTGCGACTTATGCCTACCTCCTCTGGGGAAGAGGCCCAGCAAGTACATCTCAGGGGGGTTCCCACCTGTATTTGGAGTCCACACCCTGCTACTTTGACTCTGATTTTGTCCCAGAAGATCTGTATCACTGGACAGGTCCAAACCATATGCACCATGTCCGCTTCATCTGCAGAGCAGCGGGGGCACTTAAGGGGGTCTCCCAGCTTCATCATATTCATCCTCTTGGGCGTGAGGGATGCCCTCTGTGTAGTGTATAACTGTGCTTGTCTGAACCTTGCATTCCTGGACACTTTCTTTGGGCACCTCAACACCCTGGTCCATTCCTGGTCACTAAAGGGCCTTTGGAGTTCCTCTTCCCAACGCTGTCTTATATGTAGCACTTGCGAGTTGTTGGATCGCAGCAATTGTTCATATAGCCTGGAAGTTGTGTGTCCCCCTTCTGATATGTCGTACCATGCACCCAGTTCTCCTATTGTGTTCTCTTGCTCTGGCCATTCTGGCCATCTTTTCTTTATTTTTAATGTCATACTGTTGTGCAGAATGAATTGGCCTTCATGTATATCATGCTCTTCCACCATGTCTTGGAATTCCGCCCATTGTTCCTCCCTTCTCAGATCTCCTATTTGCGCTACGTCTTTGGCTTCCCACTGGGATCAATATATTGCAAGCGTACCTGTGTCCATGCCCACAAAACCTGCTAGTGGGATCTATGTCGAACAGGGATCTTTCATCACCTGGATTGTCCACGCCCTGGTCCATAATGTCATTGTGAATTTGAGCATGTTTGGTAGAGTCCTGAGCAGGGATTTATCGACCCATGGTAGTTCCCTTAGGTAGTATAGCTTCAGTGCTGGCTGGAAGAGGATTGTCTATTGTTTTGCCCCCCCCTCCCTCCCCCAGCCATTTGACTACGAATTGCAGATGCCCCCCCAGGTAATACTCTTCGAAATCTTGCAGTCTGATGCCTCCCTCTTCATAATCTCTCTGCAAAGTCGTCCTAGCGATCCTGCACCTCCCCCCTCCCCATAAGAATTTCCGTGCTATTGTGTTAAGCTTTGTAAAGACGACACTGGGTATGGTGTGTGGGATGTTCGTGAAATAGTATCGCAGGCGCGGGAGTACCACCATTTTCAGGAGGGACGCCCTTCTTCCCACCATCCCCAGCGGAAGGGTTTCCCAAAAATCCATTGCCTTTTGTGTTCTTTCGAGAGCCGAGATTTGTGTGATTTTTCGGTGTCATGGTCTATCTCTATTCCCAAGTATCGAAAAGAGAGCACTGCCCATGTTAGGCCCAAGTCTGGGAGTCTAGCCGGGGGGACCTGCTTTACGTCTGATAGGGGGAATAGCAGGGACTTTTCTTTATTGATAGCTATCCCGGAGAGTCTGGTATACGCATCTATTGCTTCTAAGAGGCAGGGTAGGTTAATGCGCGGGTCCTCTACAAAGAGGAGCATGTCATCTGCATACAATGAAATTTGATGCACCACGCCATCTATATCTATCCCTGTGTCCCCATATTCCGCTCTGAGGAAGACTGCCAGTGGTATGTATGTATGTATGTATGTATGTGTATATGTGTATTTCTGATGTTTGTTAATCTGCTTAGAATCACATGCTGTTCATAGGTCTGACATCCAGTGGTCACTGCGGAGAATTGCATTTTGTTTTTCGTAGTCGAAAAGGGACGTCGACAAGGCGTGTCTGAAATACTATCCCTATAGTGACGTGCGTTGTACCCACAATCCCTCACGCGTCGAGGTCCCTCAGATTGTTTTTTTCCGCCCAGCTACTGATCGCCTTTACGCGGAGCTCCTCGAGAGACATTGCAGATTCCATCTCCTCGACCTTTGGTCGTTTTCCTATTTAATATATAACATATCGATCCCTCCCTCGACGCAGTTGTGAAGCTGTCTCCGCCGAGCAAGATCTTCGACGGAGGGGACGAGCGGAGGAGATCCTTCGGCGTTGCCGAACCCGTGGCCTGGCCTCTCAGGCCAAATACAGTAGGGAGAGTGGGGTCGTGGGACATCTCTGGTTCTTTTCTGAGAATGCCTTTCCTTTTCCCCTTCCTTTCCCTTGGGGTCGTTATCACGATTTATTGCCTCGGCTATGGAGAGGACACCCTTTAGGTTTTGCCCACTTTGCACGGGCAAGTTTACTTGGAAGGACAAGCATTCACGGTGTAACCGCTGCTTGCCCCTCGATCACAAAGAGGAGGGTTGCGCGGCTTGTCGGCTTCTGAAGCCAAAGACTCTAAAAGACCGTAGGGTCAAGAGGTGGGCGGCCTACGCTATGTCGAAGGCCGATCCTCACCCGCCGCTGCTACCACCGACAGTGACGAGGAACGTGATAACACGACCTCCGTTACGGAAGTCGTACACCCCTCTAAAGAGCGCTCGCGCTCTTCGTCGTCTGTCTCCGGCCCCGACGGGCTCGGCTCACGCCCTGCTTATGGGGATGAACACCCCGGCGACACTGACGCACACGATACCACACATAAGCACACAACCCATAGCTCTTCTTCGTCCAAGACGAAGAAAGCATTAGCGCCCAAGGAGACGCAGGTTCCATCGGCGGCCTCCTCGGACCGTTCAGGTTCGAAGCCTCTCTCGCAACCGCAGCCGCGACCAGCGACTGGGCTTTCGGCAAATAAGGGCGCCGCCCCCAAACCATCGGCGGCGCGCACCAGCAGAGAGCGCACGCCGCCATAGAACGATCGACACCCGTAACGTCGAAACCACAGCCCTCTGCTGACAAAAGAGTCGCAGAGAGCTTGGCGAGGATCGTTGTAGCCGATGCCCAGAAGCGTACGCCGAAAGACACGTCGAGCGCTACGCAGAGGTCGAAAGACACGCCGAAAAAGCCCAAAGAAAGACAGGGACTACCCCCTTCAGTCGGGGGGGACCCCCAACACACCGGAAGGCTTTTCGGAAGGCGACGGGACACTTTCCTCGACGTTATGGGAGAGGTCGAGCCGTTTTCAGCTAGATGACACTAATTTTCCCCCGCTAGACCGCTCAGGGGTACCCCATGAAACCATGGAAAGGCTCCATCTCTGCATGGAGAGAATGGAGAGGTTTATGAAGACCCAGAACCCTCCCACTCCCAAGAGAACAAGAGAAGGGCCTCAGGAGGACCCCAGGGTCAAATATCCGAGACTAGTCAATCCCCAGCAGGACACAGCCTCAGACTTCCATAATGTGTTATGACCTCACTGGTGAGGAACAATACTTGGAAGAGGAGGATGAATTTGTGGATGATGAAGAGGGACAGAACCAGGAGGAAGGTCTGGAAGACAGCCCAGACATGGTAGGAGAAGGCTTCGGAGAAAATCCAGAAGAAGGACCTTCTCATCCCTGGCAATCCCCATCAGTATATTCGGACACTGATGTCCTGGACCTAAATCCTCCTGACAATTCACCTGTTAGAAACACGTCTCCCATTGACGATCAGCCCACATTCAATGCCCTGTTGCGCAGAACAGCAGCACATTTCGAACTGGACACTGGGGAGATCTCTCCTGAAATAGACTTTGTGGAAAGAGTAATTAAGGAGAAACCCCCAGTCAGCCAGACCATTCCCCTCCTCGCTTCCGTGAAAAGAATCATCCCTTCGCTATCCACACCCGCACTAATCAGAGGAGTTAATCCAAGAATTGAAAAACTTTTCACTCCTTCACCCTCAGACCCGCTGTACATCAGGGGACATTCCATTCCGGATTCCCTTGTAGTAACTAATACAAGGAAGAGGGCAGGGGTGCCGCTGTCCACCAGCGAGGCACCACCTGACAAGGAGGGCAAGAGGTTATATGCCCTTGCAAAGAGAGTCACATCCTCGGCTGCCTTTTCGGCAAGAATTGCGAACAACAATTCTTTGCTAGCTAGCTACGCGGACGCGCAGTGGGCCAAACTGCGCAAAGACGCCGAAGAAGCGCCGGAACCACTACGTACACGCCTGCTATCAACTATTGGCGAAGGAACCCAGGTCAACCAGAGTATTGTAAAGAACTCTCTGGATGCTGCAGAGACAGCGGGACGTTCCCTGGTTCAGGGAATACTCCTAAAACGACATGTATGGCTGCGCAACTCAGGGTTCAAACCGGAGACACAAGCGTCTTTAATAAATAAACCTGTTGAAGACTCGAACCTCTTCGGGAAAGCTGTGGATGAGGCTCTGGAGATGGCTAAAAAAGAGTTCGATACTGTCAAAACTCTTGACCAGATCTCTAAGCCCACTACCAGACGTGGCTATGGCAACAAACGCTTTTTTCGTGGCCAACGCCAACAGCTGAATCAGCAGCAACAGTACCCTGCCACCAATTACCAGACCAATAGTGGGCAGTACAGCCAAAGAGGCCAGCGCCGGGGCAAAGGGAGAGGTCGGGGGTCCACCCCCAGAGGCTCCCAAGCCCCCAACAACACCAAGTGACGCGAAGATTCGCGTCCCCTCCCATGCAACACCGGTCGGGGCCGGATAACATCCTTTCTTCCAGCATGGGAGGGAATAACGTCAGACCGCTGGGTACTTTCCACCGTTGCCCACGGATACTGCATCAAATTCAACAGTTCCCCAACATACAGACCCCCGAGGGGACGACGCATGACACCGGAACACCTTGCCATCCTTCTCCAAGAAGTACAACAACTGCTGGAAAAAGGAGCCATAGAGGTCGTGCCTCTATCTCAGGTAACGGAAGGTATTTATTCAGTGTACTTCCTTGTACCCAAAAAGGATCTAACCATGCGCCCTGTATTAGATCTGCGCCCAGCGAACAAGTTTATCAAACCCCAGAAGTTTCGTATGGTGACCTTACAGGAAGTGATCCCACTGCTATCACAGGGAGATTACATGACAACATTGGACATGAAAGATGCATACTTTCATATTTTAATGTTGCCAGCGCACAGAAGATACCTCAGGTTCATGATAGAGGGCAAACACTACCAGTTCAGAGTGCTACCCTTCGGCATAGCATCAGCACCAAGGGTATTCACGAAGGTACTGGCAGTGGCAGCGGCCCACCTGCGCAGGTTGTCCATCCCAGTTTACCCTTAACTCGACGACTGGCTCATAACAGGGGATTCTTACGAAACATGCTTCTCCAATACCCAAAAGACTGTAGACCTTTTGTTCCAGTTGGGCTTCTCCATCAACGAAAAGAAGTCCAGCCTAGACCCCAGCCAAATCAAACAATTCCTAGGGGCTCTAATTCAAACAAAGGACGGCCTCGTCTTCCCCTCCAACGAGAGGGTCCAAAACATGCTGTTTCAGATCCCTCAATATGTGACCGGTCGAGAGGTGACGGTACGCAAAGCAATGCGCTTGCTAGGCATGATGGCGTCGTGTATTTATTTGGTACCTCACGCGCGCCTGCGCATGCGCCCTATGCAAGAGTGGCTCAACAGCCAGTGGTGTCAGGCCAGCGGACTATGGGACGATCTAGTGGTGGTCTCGCAGGCCTTGGTTCTCTCGCTACGGTGGTGGACAAGGGAAAACCTGGAAAGAGGGAAACCCTTTGCCACACCCGCGGCAGAAGCCACTCTAACCACAGACTCATCCCTCACAGGATGGGGGGCTCACCTATCCCATCAGACTGCTCACGCAGTGTGGACTCAGAACGTAGCATCCAAACACATAAATCTACTGGAGCTACTAGCTGTGTTCAAGGCGCTAAAAGCCTTCCAGGAACACCTACAAGGCAAGACTGTGTTGGTCCTTACAGACAGCACCACAGCCATGTACTACATCAACAAGCAGGGGGGCACCCACGCTCCAGGACTGTCCAAACTGGCCCAAAATATATGGAAGTGGGCTCTCAAACAAAACATGTTCCTACTGTCACAACATGTACCAGGGGAACTCAATCTGCTGGCAGACAAACTCAGCAGAGATTTCCCCCTGCCCGAAGAGTACGAATGGCGATTGCACGAAGACATAGTCTTCGACGTCTTCACACAATGGGGATGCCCAGAAATAGACCTATTCGCAACCCTGGAGAACTCACAATGCCTAAGTTACGCCTCCAGGTACCCCCAGAACCAATCCAAGGGGAACGGTCTATCGATGCAATGGTCAGGGAAATTTGTTGACGCTTTTCCCCCGACTCCCCTTCTCAACAAGGTGGTGCACAAGATGCACCAGGAACAAGTGACCATGATACTGGTGGCCCCAATCTGGGCCCGACAGCCATGGTTCGCTCACTTGATGGAGATTTCTCTATCTCCCCCAGTGAAACTCCCCTGCCCGTACAACATGCTGTGACAAGACAAGGGCAGAACTCTGCATCCATGCCCCCAGAACATGAACTTAGCAGCTTGGCTCCTGAGATCATAGAATTCGGACACCTACAGCTCCTGCAGAGATGCATGGACATCCTCAGGGAAGCCAGAAAACCTAACACTCGCCACTGCTATTCTAGCAAGTGGAAGAGATTTGTCATCTGGTGCAGAGGAAAAAGCATCAACCCGATTGACTGCTCTCCCACACATATTGTTCTATACCTGACCCACTTATTGGATTCAGGTCTAGTGTTCAATTCCATTAAAGTCCACCTAGCGGCACTTTCTGCATACACCACTTCCCAACTCAAGGTGTCGTGGTGGAAGATCCCTGTTATAAAGGCCTTCATGGAGGGAGTAAAAAGAATACACCCCCCGATAGCTGACCCAGCTCCCGGATGGGACCTTAACGTGGTACTTACCAGACTCATGGGCTCACCATTCGAACCCATGCACAAAGCATCTCTTAAAGACCTCACTCTTAAGACTGTTTTTTTTAATAGCTATCACCTCCATCAGGAGAGTAAGTGAACTACAGGCTCTTTCTGTTCTAGACCCCTTCGTTACAGTTCAGAGATAAGGTGGTTCTACGCACGCACCCAAGGTTTGCTCCAAAATTCATCTCGAAATTCCACGTAAACCAGTCTATAGAACTGCCAACGTTCTTTCAAAATCCTTCCAACTTGGGAGAAAAAACTCTACACACACTAGATGTGCGCAGAGCGGTCATGTTCTACATGGAAAACACCAGACCACTGAGGAAGACTAATCAGTTCTTCGTCTCGGTGGCAGCAGGAAGAGAAGGGGATGCAGTTTCAAAGTCCACTATTTCTAGATGGATTGTTCAATGCATCACTCTCTGCTATACTCTTGCTAAGAGAGAACTGCCCTTTAAGCCAAGAGCACACTCTACTCGAGGCACGGGGGCGTCCATAGCATTCATTGCAAATGTTCCCCTTGAGTCCATCTGCAAAGCGGCTACCTGGAGTTCTGTGCACACCTTTACAAAACACTACTGTCTAGATGCACACTCGAGATCTGACTCCCAGGTGGGACAGGCAGTATTAAGACATCTTTTCTCTACTGTTCCTTCTCATAACCACCGCCAACTCCGGGTACTGCTCGCTACTCTATGCACAGCATGTGATTCTAAGCAGATTAACAAACATCAGAAGACAATGCATTACTTACCGTAAAAGCATTTCTGATGGTTGTATCTGCTTAGATTCACATGCGCCCACCCTTCCTCCCCGCTCGGATGGAAGGAACATAGACTTCCTTTTATATCTCTCTTTTCTGTACTCACTCACGTCTAGAAGGCTCCCTCAGGGCAGAAAAATACAAACAGAGGGACCTCGACGCGTGAGGGATTGTGGGTACAACGCACGTCACTATAGGGATAGTATTTCAGACACGCCTTGTCGACGTCCCTTTTCGACTACGAAAAACAAAATGCAATACTCCGCAGTGACCACTGGATGTCGGACCTATGCACAGCATGTGAATCTAAGCAGATACAACCATCAGAAATTCTTTTACGGTAAGTAATGCATTGTCATATATATATATATATATATATATATATATATATATATATATATATATATTTCTATATATCTATCATTGGTGACACTGGGCAGCCCTGCTTAGTTCCTCTGTATATTCTCCAGGCTTCCGAAATACGTCGCCCTGTTTTCACTCTGGCCCTAGGGTCTTTATACAGCATCCTGATCCATCTAAGGAACCCTTCCCCCTATGCCGAAGTGGGCGAGGACATTCAGCAGCCACCCCAGTTCAGAGTCAAAGGCTTTAACGGCGTCTAGGGACACTATTGCGCATTCGCCCTGTCTAAGATTTGTCCGGTCTATCACATGGTGTAGCCTACAGAGATTCCATGACGTGTTCCGTCCCGGGACATATCATGTCTGGTCCTGGTGGATCACTGTGGGGGTGTCCAGTCAACTCGTCGAAAAAAAACTGGTCGACTGCAATTTGGTCGAAAACCATTTCGTCGAAAACCATTTCGTCGAAATTTTTTTTTATTTATATATTTATTTTTTGGGTTTTCGTTTAGTTAAAAAAGGGGTTTTTAGAGAAAAAAAGTGGGTTGGGGCCCCCCCAAAAAAAAAAAAAAAAGGGTTAAAATAGAAAACAAAAAAATTTCGACTAAATGGTTTTCGACCAATTTGCTTCGACCATTTGTCTGGTCGACCAATTTTTTTCGACGAATTGACTGGCAACCACTGTGGGCACTACTTGTTTTAGGCGGTCAGCTAGGACCGCCATAAGTATTTTGGCACCCTGATTATTGAGGGAAATCGGCCTATAGGAGGCACACTTCTTCTGCGACTTCCTGGTTTAAGGATCGGTACAACTCTTCATATCCTTATGCAAGTATTCTCCTTCAAACAGTTGAATTCTCTGTAAACTGATGAACTCATCTCAACCATCCTTTCTCATTTGGTCAACCCTCCTGCTTGTGCTCACGTATCCAAAATGGCTTGAGATGCACCTTCAGGGGATGCCTGTTGGAGGCTGACGGTAGCTTCCTAGTGTCATACCGTCTTTCACCAGGAAACCGAACACATGTCCCCTGCAAGCACCTCTCCTTGGTATTGTGCACTCCAAACAGTCACCCATGGTTCAGGTATTGCCTCAAAATGATCCCAGAACTCACCTTCTTTCCACACTCCTCCTTTCCTTCCCCCCACCCCATGGCACTTGACATTCACTGGCACTACTGGGGGCACACAGCATAATCATCTTAACGGCCATGCCTGGGAAAGGGTGGGAGAGCACAGGATTTCCTCTCTCCTGGCTACTGTGATCGATCCTTGCACAGTGCATAAATCATGGGCTACAGTTTCAGGGCACACACAACTTGGCCAATCCACTTTCCTTGTTGGAGCTGGCAGCAGATATTACTATGAAGCCTAGCGCTGGTGAAATACTGCACCTGCTTTGCTGTTACCCGTTCTTTACTGCCATGTGTCTAAATGCAGATTCCTTGCCTCTGTTGTCCCTGCCATCTCATCCCTACCGCTCCTCTTTTGCATGTGTGCGGTCAGTACCTAGATTGTCATGCTTTAGCAGATGTTTCTAGTTTTGATAATTCACCTGCTTCATTACTGCCTCAAAGTATTTCATTTGTGGGTGATCCTAAATATACTTAAGTTTAAACTAGGGGAAAATTGAGCGATTGACTGTGGATAACAACCACCCTTCTAAATACAGGTCTAAGAAATGTGAACACCTTCTTTACGACACAGACCCTTCCTAAGTCCTTGGTAATGACACAGGGCAGCTTGAGGCCTCTGTGAAGGCACTAGGAAGGCACTCTGGCAATCTGGGGAACCCATTGATGGATTGTTTGTCGTGCATCAGAGACTCCCAGATTCTCTGAGACAGCTGTGTAACTCAATAGCTGGATACTGATTCAAAATTAAGAGCTGGAACCTGGGGTGTGGTGGGAAAATGAAACTTAACTATACAAATGCATTCTCAAATTAAATAGATGAAACTTGCCTTCAAAGATTTAATTTCAGGAGCGACCTGTGGAAACAGCTCTGTGTAGATGTATACAGTAGGCTAAACTGAAAGTAGTGCTGTTTTCCTGCTCTGCATTACATCCTTAATGTCATTAACATTTACAATAAGACAATATAGTTGTCAACATTGTGAGTGATATAGCTTTTCTTAATTGCCTAAAAGGGCTTGACATTTTCTTTGTATACATAGAAATTGATAATAGTTTGCAGGAATTTTAGAATATACTTTGATCACATTTGTTCTATCTTTAATTGTAATTTGGTTACTATGGAGTCATGCTCTTCCTCCTTCTCAAACAGTTGTGGATTACTTGCACCACATGTGAAGGAGTGAGACACAAGCACAGCCCCTCAAATTCTAATTTCAACACTTTATACATTTTTTCAAAATAACCAACACGTAACTAATACAAGCATTAATGGAATATCAGAGTTACAATTCCTTTCTGAACAATCATTGAATACACTAACACAACTTAAGAATCCTATGATACAGGCTTTTGAAACAGATCGAGTACTGGAATAATCATTCAGGTAATTGAGTTCTGTACTTCTGCTATCTTGTGCTTGACTCACAAGGGCACTTGCCGTGGGATCAATGTTCTCTCTCAAGGGGGGCAGGCAGGTGATTTGTTGAAAGGTTGGGATTTACAGTAGAAGAAGCTGCCCAAACCATTATGGCCTTAACCTTTCACCTTGGCTGATCTCATTGGTTTTGTTTCCAGAATGATGCAGCAGAGAAGGGTAAAAGCACAGAGTTGAAAAAGCTGCAGATCTTTGGTGCAGGTCCAAAAATGAGTTTGGAGGTAGCAGTGAAGGAGAGAGGTGAGTGCAACCTATTTTGTAGCTGAAATGCTAGTATGACTTGTAGATAGTGGGGGTTGGGCTTATCTAGCTTGTGGGTTGGCAAATAGGCTGTTGGGAATTTTGGATGGATAGTAACTGTCTGAATTAACAGTAACAGGGCAGGGTTATCAGGTGTAGGCACCCTTGTTGAAAGATTGTTGTTGAAGATGTTGGAAACACATGTGCTATCCTCCCTTACCTTTTGTATATTACATGTCTTCTTTCTTTGTCTCTGTGCTCAGACTGTGGCTGGTCTGATTGGTTTTTGTGCCCGTACGTGAGTGGCACTTGGAGGCCTTAATGCATGGTGTGTAGCGTCTTTTAGGTACATTTTTCTTTTAGTACCAAATCAAACCAGTCTCAAGTAACTAGAAACCCAACGGACAGCACCAAGCATTGTGTCCAAGCATCAAAACACCTGAAAAGCAAAGGGTCATCCTTTTGCCACTTGTTAAAGGCTGAATAGCTTTCTTGTATGATGTGATGGAGTGTGTAGTTGAGATTGGATACCCTTAGACCGACGATCTCTTCATCTTCCAACACATGCCCTTAAAGTAGGGTATTCGCCACCCTTATCTGATATTTCTGTTTTGACAATTTTACATACATTATGCCTTTTGGTGTCTGACTGCTTTTAAAGTACTGAGTGTTTATGTTTAAATAAAATTGTAACAACCCAATTCTACTTTTCTAGGGTTTTCCAACAAAGAGAGTAAACAGCAATATTGCCACGTGGAAATAAAACAAGGTACTTGAATTTTTGAATCTACATGTGCAACTCCATTTCTCCTTGGGTTTTCTTAAGATTCTGATTACTTGAACAGTGTTTTCTATAAAGCACAAAACCTCTACTAGCATCTACATAAAATTATAACTTATGTCACTATTACCTACTTTTTTTAGTATTTTTTTTTTTAATCAATCTCTCAATTATACAAACCTAATTTGACCCAATCCCACAAAGGAATTTTAAAACTTTGACAAACCAATTTCTTCTGTAGGTGCGTTAATCAGCTGATCTATAGTAGCAATCCAAGTGACCCGTTTTGAAATTGAAAATACATTAATACAAGAGAAGCCCTACAGCAAGATTAGATTTTCTTTTTTTTTCTTTTTTTTCTGTTGGCAATAAAGCCTTAAACAAACAGCAGGTCAATACGCTTTTAAAATGTAAAAGTTAAAAAAGAATGTTTGTCATAAAACAATTTTCATAACCATTTAAAGAATAAGACATTAAACATAATTACTTTATAAAACAAGAAGAGTATGAGCATGCCCCCCCATGGCTATCAGGGTAATAACTAATAGTACCACGCCTAAGCCGAGAGCGGGGTGCGACCAGGAGACACTGGGGCAGCTCGCTGGCACCAACAGAAAGGGAAGGGACCAGCCGCCCCGCCAACGGCGCACATGCACCCAGTCAGGAGGAGCACATAGGTGGGGAGTGGGACACGGAACAGATACCCCCTGTTGGAGCCTTTGCATCAGGAAAGGGAACAGGGCTCTTGGGCGGCCCATCGGGAAAGAAGGCGGGCACTTCAGAACTCAAGGCGAAGACGGATAACCCAGCGGAGCCAGAGTAGTATGTAACTAGAGCCAACAAATCAAGCCTCTAGGCTACTGACATACAACCTGTCTATCAACCATGTCAAAAACCAGGGGGAAAAGGACCCTCCATTGTCGGCGAAAACCACCAGAAAGCCCCAGGATGGCACCCTGGCTAAGATCTGGGCCAAAGAGAGAGACCTTCCTGGGGGACACCATATAGCAGACCTACCCCCGGAGCCAGGGGAGGACTTTACGCAGGAGGAACAGGACCCACCCGTAACAGTCTATGCTTAAGCAATTTCTCAGTGACATTGGGGACAGGATAACCTCTGCGGTACAGAAAAAAAAATGGACGCTCTGAGGGAGGACCAGACCGAGGAGCTGTAGGAGATTGAGAGACCTCAACAAAATGGAAGAGAGGTTGGACACTAATGAAAGGGCGATATAGGAGCTGACAGAAGATGTCCGACCTGATGCTCTGCTGGAAACCCTGGCAACCGCCACCCACAACCTCGAACTATAGGCAGAGGACCTAGAAAATAGGTCCAGGAGGTCCAAAACCCACATCAAATGCCTCTCGGAGGACACAGAGGACCAAGACCTTGCGGAAGTTGTTAAAAATAACTTCATGGGCCGTCTGGAATCCGACACTGACCAGGAGATCAAATTTGACAGGATCCACAGAGTGGGCCCCCGCAGGCAGGAACCGGGGGCGAGACCGAGGAATATTCTGGATGCCATCCAGGACTAAACCACCAAGGAAAAATTACTCCCAAAGGTCAGGAGGGCGAGACAGAACACCCACAACAGAGCAGAAATGTTCCTATACCAGGACTTGACACAATCGACCCTCATTAAGAGGAGGAAAATGGGCCTAATCCTAGCCTTCTTGAGAGATCCGGTACAGATGGACATACCCGTTTGGGGTACTCTTTGAATGGCAGGGGAAGCAACATAACATTTTGACATATGAACAAGGAGCTACCCTCCTGGGTATTAGACCGCCATGAACCAGCTCGCCCATCGGACCTTCAGCTAAACACCCGCAGACCATGGGAATGGACCACAGTAGGTCCCAAAAGATCAAAAAAAGGGGAACACCAACTACCTTGCAGTGGCCCGCAGCAGGAAGAGATCAAGACAATAATAAACTCCTCTCCTCCTAACCCCCACCCCCACCCCCAACTACACTCCCGGCTTGACATGCAGCACGGTGGGGGCCCACATCGTAGCATCTCTCCTGGGGAAGGGCGCAAGTTAAGTTTTTGCGCTAGCAAGGCCTACAAGAGGCCCTGTGGGAAGGGGATGGGCGAGTGACTCTTGGAATGGGTTTGGGAGAACCCGCACCGGGCAAACCTGGTACTACTCAAGGATTCAACTCTCAAGACACTGATTCGAGGGGGGCTAATTGCCAGTTGAATTTGCCCAGACAAAAGGGGGGTGGGAGGATATCGAGGGGGGGGGAGGGTCCGGGAAGACAGGATGTCCACAGTAGAAGGGGCAAGAGGGAGACGATGGAAGAACCAAAGGGGCAGCTCCCAGATCCATCCCGAAAGCCACACAATTACAAGAGGAACACACACGCGACAATGGGTAGCAGCAATAACCTAAAGATTATAGTGCTAAATGTCAACAGCCTAAATTCCCCTATCAAAAGGAAAAGAATAGAGATACCTAAAAAGGGAACAACCTTTCAAGAAACTCATGTCCACACCAGGGACACAAGAAGGATCAAGTTCTGGGGCTACACAAGACTTTTCCAAGCCAACAAGAAAGGAGGAGTACTCCTGGCCCTGAAAGACGGGCTAGACCTGGCCCCCGATTGGGACCAGATGCCGATGAGCAGGGGAGATGCATAGCAGTAGCACTGACTGGGAGAGGGAAAGCCTACACAGTAGTGACACTATACGCTCACAACACAGGCCAGGATGCATTTGTCCAAAAAGCTCCAACCATACTCAAAAAATTTGCCAAGACTCACATTATCTTAACAGGGAACTTCTACATAGCGTGGGACCCCACTAAGGATAGAAGCAACAAACAGCCAGGAGCACAAGGGACACCTTCAGGTGTGCTCGGGGGGGAAAAATGAAAGATCTGGCCCTAGTGGACGCGTGGAGTGAGCTAGAGGGAGACGAGGAGGGCTATATCTTCTATTTGCATGCCCCTCGCACGCACTCAAGGATAGAATATGCATGGCTCTCTAGAGGTCTCCTGGGTCATACAACAGGGATTGCAGTCGGGACGATCATACAGTCAGACCACACCTGCCCATAACCCTAAACATAAAAAGAAACCAGCCGTTTTGTGCAAATGGCATTACCCGGCCACCCAATTTAAAGATGCGAAACTAGTCCAAGAACTCACAGAAGGGTTAGATATATTTTATTTGTATTGCGTTCGTAAACAAGAGTTTCAGAGCGTGACTAGGCAAGGGAGGGGAAGAGGGGAGAACACAACCCAACAACTCTTTTACTAGGCCCAGTGACATTGAGAATGCGCAAATGCATGGGAAAAGGGGGAAAAAGTGCATGGAAGGGGGAGAGCGGTAAGTGCAGAGCAGAGGAGAGCAGATAAATAATAAATTAAAAAAAAATGGAGGGGCAATAAACAGTGGTAGTACAGCCAGCAAGTGGCAAGTGTTGCTTTTAAGGCAGCAGACTCGCTAAATCTGATAAGTGCAGAAAAAGAAGAAAAACGGGGTGGGGGGGACTGTATGTGTACAGATACAGTCCCCACTGCAAGGGGTGGCCAGGAGGCAGTGCAGGAGGGTGGCAGGATGAGCAGGTACCTGGGCCTAGGGGACAGAGGGTGACCAGGTGCACAGTGCCAAGAGAGCAGATCAGCAGGGGAGAGGGGGGAGCGAAGGCAGAAGCAAAGGGGATGATCTTAGGGTGCTTCCGGAACCAGAGATGGTTCTCCTCAAGTTTTAGAGTGGCAGGGAGGCTGTTCCAGAGGGAGGCCCTAGCTGATGATGATCTACCCCCAGCTCGTTTCTTTGAAAAACGATTGACCCGGAGGGAGTTAGAGGTAGGGGAGCGAAGAGCTGGAGAGGGGAGTTATTTGCAGAGTGATAGCTGAAGGTATTTTGGACCCAGGCCCCAGAAAGCCTTGTGGACAATGCAGAGGGTTTTGAATTTAATCCTCACATCCACTGGGAGCCAATGGAGAGATTTCAGAGCTGGAGAGATACGATCCCAAGGCTTGAGGCCAAGGACAAGTCTTGCAGTCCTGTTCTAGATAAGTTGCAGAGGGTGCAGAGTAGAGGCAGGTAGATTTAGAAAGAGGCTGTTATAATAGTCCAACCTGGAGAGAACCAGAGCTTGGGAGACGGTGAGCTTCTGAGGGAAAGAGAGGAAAGGCATAGTACATCTGAGGTGGTTCCGTAGGAAGTTTGACTTTTTAGAGACCTCAGAGATATGGGCGAAGAAGGAAAGTGTGGAGTCAAAGATGACCCCGAGGTTCTTAGCCTCGCAGGTAGGGGTTGGAGGAGGGCCAAGGGAGGCAGGCCAGAGAGTGAGGGAAAAGGATGTTAGATGGTGTGCCGATGATGAGGATCTCAGTCTTGCTGGCATTCAGACAAAGATCATTGGCTGCACACCAATGTTGAATGGCAGTTAGGCAGTCAGAGATAAGAGAGGTAGAGGAGGTGGCCGAGGGCAGCCAGAAAATGAGTGGAGTGTCATAAGCGTAGCAATGGAAATTTGATTAGAAAATGGCAATGCAGTGGGCGAGAGTTGCCAGGTATTGGTTGAAGAGCCAGCGGGAGAGGTTAGACTCCTGGGGAACCCCACAGGTAGAGAGGAAGATAGATGATAGGAAGGACCCCAGTTGGACCTGGGCGGGTCGATCAGAGAGGAAATAGATCAGCCAGAGCCTGATAAGTGATACCCAGGTTATCACAGAGACGGTTGAGCAGAATGGTGTGGTTGACCGTGTTGAAGGAAGAAGAGAGATCAAGAAGGATGAGGATAGAGGGAATGTTAGAGTCCAGGTTGGAGAGAAGATCTTCACAGGTGTTCAGGAGAGCAGTTTCCGTCCTTCTGGCCGCTCTGAAGCCAGACTGGTGGTCATGGAGACAGCCAACAGAATCTCAATGAAGGTTAAGCTGAGAGACGGCCAGCTTTTCCAGGAGTTTGCCTGGAAAGGGGATAATGGAAATTGGGCGATAGTTAGCCAGACAGGAAGGATCAGTTGTGGGTTTCTTGAGAAAAGGATGCACAAGGGAGTGCTTCAGAGGGGCGGGGAAGGATCCTGAGGCAAAGGAGTGGTTGCAAAAATCGGTAAGGGCCGGAACGAGGGTGTCAAATGTGGTCCTTGATGGTTTTAGAGGAACAGGGATGAACCTGTTTTGACAAGGCTTTCATAGATCGGACTTGTCTAGCGACCTCGTCAGGGGAGAAAATAGGTAAGGAAGAGAAGGACGGTGGGGGGGTAGGTAAAGGGGGGGTCTGCAAGCACAGACTGGGAGGGAATAGGGGGGCAGGGGAGGAGAGGATGGACAGGATGTCCTGGGTTTTTGAGAGAAAGTGCGAGGCAAGGGCATTGCAGAGAGCCTGGGAGGCAATAGGAGGGGTGAGGGCTGCCGCAGGGTTGGCAAGCTCTTTGCATGTTTTAAAGAGTTTGGCCGAGTTGTTAGATGCCGCAGAGATACAGGCTTGAGTGTGGGCTCTCTTCTTAGTGCGGACAGAGCGTCGGTAGTGCCTTTGGAGCAGGCGACAGGCCAGTTTGTCAGAGGATGAACAAGAAGCCCTCCATTTCCTCTCGGCCGCCATACACTTACGTTTAAGTATAGCTAGGTCAGAGTCATACCTGGAATTCCACTTGGCTTTGGACTTCAAGCGGATCCTCATGACAGGGGCAAGAGCATCAAGAGTATCAGCGATGGTAGAGAAGGGCAGGGTTGTGTCGGGTTGTGAGTCAGCCGGAGGAGGAGAAGGATGAGGAGGAGGGGGAGAGAACGTGGCAGTGAAAGCCTCGGCTGACACACGCTTCATAGGTCGGATGTCAGAGAAAGTAAGTGGCAGTGTTGGGGTGGGGTTGGCTTGGGGGCGGGAAGAGAGGAGAGATAGGCAGTGGTCACTCCAGGAGAGAGGAGTGGTCAGAGGGATAGAGAGTGGGAGGCCAGGGGAGATCAAGACATCAAGTGTGTGTGTGCCCTGCAGAGGACATCGGGCCAGAGGGGAAGGATAGAGAGGGAATCGCAGAGGTTGCGAAAGAGCAGATGAAGGACAGGGAAAATCGAGGTGGATTTTGAGGTCAGCAAGGAGGAGTTGTTGAGGCCAGGAGGGAGGAGTGGTCAGCCCACTCAGAGAGAAAAGAGGTGATTTGCCAAGGGGGCCGGTAGAAAATAGCACCAGTAAGAGTGGCTAGGAGAGATTGAGAGCCTGCAGACAAAGGCATTCAAAAGAGGAGTAAATCTGAATGGGAATGATAGTGGCAGGCATCCACTCAGGAAAGATCAGGGCTACGCCCCTTCCAGGCCGAGTGGATCTGGGTGCGGAGAGGATCTTGTAGCCCTCAGGGAGTAGTGTCAAAGCTCGTGACCGAGCTGGCCGTGAACCATGTCTCCATAAAACAGAGGATATCAAGGTCCAGTTCTTCAAGTAGGTGGCAGATGTCAGAGGAGTGTTGGACAGCAGAGCGAGAGTTGAGAGTGGCAAGATGAAGAATGTTGCAAGCCTTAAAGACCTTCCTGGGTCCACCAGGGAGCGCAGGCGAAATGGCCGCCTGAGCAAGGAGCTCCATTGAAACAGACGGCGGCGATGTAACCCGGATTGCCCAGCCTGCAAGCGTTGCAAGTTTCACAGGAGTGAGTGCGAAGTGAGGAGGGTCCAGTCAGTGCTTTCCCGGTGAAAATCGATGGAGGGAAGCGGTTGAAAGACGGTCCAAAAGATTGTGCCCTCCCCGCCCCCCGCCCCCCTCCCCCGGGTTCGTGTTGGCTTGGTCTGCCGCGCGGACTGAGGTGCAGGGCAGGCAACTGCCCGGGAGAGTGGTGGCCTTGGTGGCTGTAACTGAGGGCCCTCTGGCAGAAGCACAGCTACCAGCGGCAAGCCTGTGTTTCCCATGGCACCCTTGGAAGTGCTCATGGACGACTGGGGGACGCAGCTGCTGAGACAGCTGCAGTAGAAGATCGTCCCCCTACCCCCTTTTTGGAGAGAGAGCGGATCCCGAGAGCGAGGCAACTCTCCAGGGTTGGACCGGAGATTGAAGCAGCGCACGGGGTCTGCACTCTCACTGGCTGCCGAGGTTAGAGTTGCCGCCGGGCCCGTGGAGCTTTTAAGACCATACCTCGCCGCATCAGCAGCTGGCCGGCGGCCGTAGCAGAGGCACCCCAGACCCGCGCCAACACTGGAGAAAGGTAAGGAGCAGGGGTGCGGGCTGGGAAGGCACCCCCTCCTAGAGTTGCCATCACCGTCCTGCTAAGAAACGTTGGGAGGCCTTGAAGACAGGGCTGTGTATGAAGGCCAGGGCCCCTCTGCGGGAGCTACTTGAAGCTTGGCCAGTGATCTGGAGACCCCCCCCCTTATATTGGCATAAGCATGTGTCTTGAAAGGAAGCGGGGTCCCTCCACCCCCCACCCCCTTCTTGAGGGACCCGCAGATCTCAGCAGGGGTGAACTGAGCGTGCTGAGAGGGAGGTGGGGGCCGGCTCAGATAATGCTGCCCCCAATGGACTGAGGGGTTAAAGGCATCACATAGTGACTTGAAACTGACTCGTTCTGGCCCTCCTCTCCTAATCAGGTGTATTGCGCTTCCTGGGGCTCACAGCGCGGTGCTCTCCTTTTCCAGTCGCGGGCAGAAGCAAAGACGAGCCCCGGAGGTAATTGTGTTCTTCAAAGGGGTGCTCACCCCCACTACCCCTGCCTGCCTTTGCGCGTAACCTCTTGTCAGACTTACCTTCCATGCACCAGACTGTGGTGGAGGTGCCCTAAAGTACACAAGTGCCCCTCGCAGTCTGGGCCCCAGGCCACCGATCGACCCACGCGGACAAAGTGTACTCTAGTCATCGTTCGTTAAGCCACGATAGGTCCCGGTGTTCGGTCCCCACGGTGCCCTGTTCTCCTGCTGGAAGCAGTCGCAACGCATGCAGAGAAGCCTCGAAGAATACGGCACGTGTGAGAGGAAGTATGGACCCAGGGACTACACAGAGGCTTCAAGGGTTCCAACGGTCGCAAATGGGCATGTCTGCCCTCCAACCTCAAGATACTCCTCGGGTCCTGGGAGGGGATCAGGAGACCTCGACCAAGGCAGATATCCGTCTCCTCTTGGATGAGATTGTGCATTTCGCACGAGCATGACTGCCACGGTATCAGCACTTCAGGAGAAAGTCCACAGGATCGAGGACAAGGCGGAGGCCCTGGAAAATAATCAACAGTCAGTTGACCTGGTAGAGATGAGGACAGAGGGCTGTCTGCAAGATCTGGAGCGGAGAAACTTAGACTTGGAGGCCAAGCTGGACGATTTGGAGAACAGAGGAAAGGGAGCGAACTTTCAGATACATGGCATGAAGGAACCCCCAAACGAAACTCCTGCCTCTCTAGAGAGTAGAGTCAAAGCCTTGATATGCACTCTGCTGCCACAGCCGATGTCTCCTGAGCTGGTATTTGAAAGAGTGCATCGTGCGGGAGGCCCCCCCGGGAGGACCCCGATCGGTATTGGCCAAGTGTCATTACTTCAAACAGAAGATGGATAGTACGGCTGGCCAGAGAGCGTGATTCCATTGACTTTGAAGTCTCGAAGGTTCGTATCGATCAGGACATCTCCGCTGAGACCTTGGCAAAAAGAAGGGCGTGCAGACCACTAACTGCTTGGCTCGGGGAACGAAACATTTCGTACAGATTGGCGTCACCCTTTCGCTCTCACCTTCACTTGTGACGAGGTTGAATATCGAGTGGTCACGGCGGAAGAGGCCTCGAGTATGTTGTGGGGCTTACAGGCGGGGGGAGAGACCACCGAGTCAGAAGAGGATACATCATCATCGGAGCCTAGCAGGAAGCCTTCCGGTCCGTTGCTCCACAAAAACTGCGACGAAAGGGAGGAAATTTGCAAAACTGAATACTCCGTGATAGCCACTGTTAGTTTGACCTGTTCTAGGGAATTGAGGCTTCCTGGGGGAGATCGGTAGTTAACACGGCGAGGACTCCGAATGGGGGGTTTTACTTCTCAGAAACTTGATGGGAGTCCTTCCCAACTGGCCCCTATGGCTCTTCCTCAATTCAGGTCGCTGTTTGGTAAGCAAGCCGGGCTGGGCACAAAAAGATGTCTCCGAGCAATCCGCCAAATTGAGTATTGATTTTTCTTTAGTCGGCTACTAGATTCCAGGGCCCCACCCGTTGAGTGGCCCTCTGTTTACACCTAGGGCGTCTTCCATGTTTGGAAATGTCTTCGACTGTTTGTCTTCTTCTTGGCTCTACTTTTTTTCTGTCCTTTGTTCTTCGGGGGGGGGGGGTGGAAGGGAAAGGTCGCTCAAAACTTTCGTTTACTTATGTGCTGTCCTTCTTACACTTTTTTTTTTCTTTTTCGGGGGGGGGGTGGGCTTTTTTTCTCTTTCGGGGGGCGGGAGGGTGGGCACCCTGGGGTTTTGCAAAGGCTAGGGATATATGCGCTAAGCGAGCAGGAGATACTTATTAGGACAAACTGAGTCCTCTCCGGGTCATCGGCTAAGGAAGGAAAGATTGCTTTGACCTAGGGATGTGGGGTAGACCCGTTGGAGTGGGATCTCTGAATGTCAAGGGTTTAAATTCGCCGCAGAAGAGATCCATGTTATTTCAAATCTTCAAGCAGGCGAACCTAGATATCCTTTTTGTCCAGGAGACAAAATTCAAACAGGTCAAGGAATTTGGCTTGCGAGGCAGAATTTTAGGAGGTGCAATCCGGGCCTCAGGGTCCGAAAAGAAGGGAGGTGTGGGCATCTTGTATCTCTCCTCATTAGGTCTCCAAATATCATACATAGACAGAGACCCTGCAGGGAGATCGTTGGTGCTACAGGGATCGATTGTGTTGTGTTCAGTGTACGCCCCAAACGCCCAACAGTTGTCATTTGCATGCAAGCTATTTGCAACCCTGGAAGGTCTGCAAACTGGGCCAATGATTTGTGGAGGGGATTTTAATCCAATTGTAAATCCGGTGTGTGACTGGAAGTCGTACAGGGCGGGAGCGGTCCCCCCTCTAGTTGACCATGCCTTCCAAGACCTTTTTCCTGGTCACCCATGCACCCACATAGCAAAGCTTACACGTTCAACTCTCCCCCGCACCAAACACATTCCAGGATAGATTACATCTTTTTGGAAAACGAATTGGAGCATCTGATAAGAGGGTCCTCGAATGAAGTAGTGGGTTGGTCTGACCATGACATGGTCACCTTAGATCTTGACCTAGGCCGAAGCATATCAACTGATCGATGGATGTGCAATGACAAACTATTTAAAGACTCTCTCTTTAGAGAATCACTTGATACCAAGATCAGGGACTTTTTTTAAGGAATCACGTGGGGGGCTGTCCCTCTCCAGACAGTGTGGAAGGCTGCGACGACGACAATAAGGGGCCTCATTATCTCAGAAGGATCATCGGTAAAGAGGCTGAAACTCCTGAAAGAGAAACAAGGAAGGAGAGATATAGAGGCCAAACAACTAGCATTGGTGGGAAAAAGGGGGGGGGGGGGCGGGTAGAAGCCAAGGCAGAAATTCAAAAACAGACGTTAGTGCTTAAGGAAATATGGAAGGAGAAGGCTTTATCCCACTTGAGATTTGTTAAACTAAAATATTTTGAAAAGGGAGATAAAGCCCATACGTTGTTGGCAGCCAAACCTAGGAAGGAAAGGGCAGATAGAGCAGTCCCCAAGATAAAATTAGCCACCAATGAGCTTTTGGTCTACCCAGTAGATATTACAGCTTGCTTTGCTGAGTATTATGAGCAGTTGTACACTGCAGAGGCGCGTACCCCTGGGAAGGTTTAGACCATACTTCACTAGAATATCCTCTCACTGGTGGAAGACTCGTGGGAGTATGCCACAAAGTGGCCACACATCACCTCCTACCTATCCCCATTGACGCTGATATTCGACAACCCACAAATCACCTCGGGAAACGCAACCTCCACATTAATCAGCTGGCAGCGGGGGGGGGGTGTCAAAAGATTAGAGAGATGATCGGGGGAATCCAGTCTAACAATTTGACCAATGTAAATCAGACTTCGCCCTGGGGGAGAAGGAGAGGTATCGGTACACGCAACTGAAGCACTGGCTACTCCACCCCACCAAAACTGCCAAAATTCTTCAGCTGCCTTTGAAGAACAATTTCCGTAGTGCCAAACAATAGAAAATCATCAGCGTAGCTTAAATAGGTCACTCTCAGGTCCTTCAATTTCGGAGGAACATGGACCGCTAAGTGCAATTGGTCCCCCCATATCTGATATGTAAAGGTTGAACAGACAGCGGGCCAATATGCACCCTTGTCTGACTCCCCTAGATGTCGGAATGGGCCTTGACAGTGCGCCAGTCACATTTGATATAACCTGAATCACTGACTGTTCCTGCAAAGCAATTAGGTGACCTAGGAGACCCTTTGGAATCCCCAGAGTGTTTAATTTTGTCTAGAGTAGATTTCTGATGGCATCAACTGCTGCAGATAAATCGATAGTGGCAATAAAGATATTTTTTGCCAAAGTCCGAGATTGCACAGATTTCAGTGGCACTCTGTTAATTACACAGGTTTGAGTGAGGCCCTTTTTTATAAATTGGCACTACATGTGCCACTTGCCAAGATTCAGGAAAGGTCTTAGTAGTCAAATGTTTCAAAGAATTGAACAATTTTTCTGAGAACCATTGAACAGTGCATTCAACAATTTATTTGGCCCTGGTGCTCAGGATGAACTAATCTTCAATATGGTACCTTCAGTAGTGTCTTCGTCAAAGTAGTCCATATATTTCCATTTGTATCGTTTATAGGAAGAATTCTCGACAACCTCAGCTGGTATAATACAGAACAGTTTCCCAAAGTGAAGGCCCCATTCAGTTTCTGATACCAGATTTACTTGGGTGTCATGCGGTTGGTTCGAATACTGATTTACAAGGCCCCAGAAGTCACTGGTGTTTATTTTTCAAGGTTTCCAACATTGCCTCAGAGCCCTTCTATAGCTTAATTCCTCTGACCCGTCAACCAATAGCTGTTCTCAAGTTTGGCCTTCCTAATGGCAACATCTGTACCACATGTGCCTTTGTTGTACATTCTGCGCTTTGGTTGTGTATTACTCTGTGTGTGATGCACATTGATTTGAATTTTATTTGTTGTTTTATTGGTAGCCAGTGTAGTGTTTTTAGCGCAGGTGTGGTGTGTTCTCTTTGGGGTAGTTTGAGAAGCAGTCTGGTTGCCGCATTTCGTATTCGTTGAAGTTTTTTTTAGATGTCGTTCAGGCATGTTAGCATGTGCCACACATAGATAAATCATGAGCATTATCCTTAATGGCAACATGTCCCACACTTAGATGGAAATGCGAATGCTAGCATGTCCCACACTTGGATGGAGCTGTGAAAAATAGCCTGAACCGCATCTACATAGAAATGTAAATGTTAGCTTGCCCCGCTCATGTAAATTAACAAGGGGGGTCCTGGGAGTCCCTCTGCCAGACATTAGTCCTGGTTACGAGAGACTTACCCAGAGTCTTTAGCTCACTATCTTTCACAGAGAAGAAATATCCCAAACATATCAGTCTTTGTCCTGCCCTGGGGCAGTCCAGCACCGAAATGCTAGGCAATTCTCCTCTGAACAAGAGTACCAACAGAAACCCCAGACACGTGTTTCGGTCTGGTTGGACCTCATCAGTAGGGTGGATCTGTGCCTCTCTAAGAATAGTGAGCAAGGGGTCCACGTCTGGATTCCCCTAGTAATTTAGGGTGCCCCGCTCATGTGTCACTGTGTACCCTGCATTCCCGTTCCCCATGCTATTGCTATATATCCGTATGCCCCCTCCTGTCGCTATAAGCCCAGCCCCCTATCTCTATTTGTCAGTGTGTCCCTATGTTCCCTGCCATCCTGTTCACGTGCCTGGTCTTGGGTGCTTTAAAGATAACCATCATATCACATCACTATGCTTACGACACAGCTATACACCGGATTCATTTGGCGTAGCTGTTCACATACAAACACTACCCCATGAACACCTCCATCACCCTAGTAAAACTCAGCTAGCCAAGCACACTCTGGCCTAGTCGCTCACTTATGCGTCCTTCAGGCCTAACACAGCCAGAGCCCAGTCTGGGTGTCCGCCCACCAGACTGCACACATCCAACTGATTCTCCACCACCACACCTAATTTTAGGATGCAGCTACCACCCGGCGATTACATCAGCTGCACACATCTGGTGCACCCACGCACCCTACGACACTATATATCTCCCTCTCTCTACTGACCAGAACTACGGTTCCCAAGGGTGTTCAACCTACCAGCGCTTTGAGGTCATACCAATGATATATAGAGCGCTATATAAATGCCAAGTAACATAACATGACGAAATAGAGGTCAATCTGTTGGGGAAGGAGAAATAAGGGAAGATGCGTCTCAGTAGCCTGAGGTGGTAGTGACAGGATTTGGAACGTTATTGATCTGGTGGGACAGGGTTAGGCCGGAGTCTAGCAGGCATCCAAGGTTTTTGACTATGCTTGTGGTTGGCGGGGAGTGCTGAGGGAGTCTGGCCATGGGAGTGGTTGAGGGAGTACAGCAGTGTTGTCACATACAATGATTTCTGTGTTCCCCGGGTTGAGAAGGAGGTGGTTTCTAGTCATCCATTGGTCAACAGCGTCACTGTGTTGAAGCTGAATTTAGAAAGTGTTCCTAATAGCGTCACTCTGCCAAAGTTTTGAACTTGGAAAGTGTGCCTAATATTATCACTGTGCTAAAGCCGAATCTAGAAGTGTGCCTAATAGCATCACTGTGTTAAAATTGAATTTTGAAGGTATTCCCAACATCAAGTGTGCCTAATAGCGTTAAAGTTGAACTTAGAAAGTGTGCCTAATAGCGTCACTGTAGTATAGTTACATTTAGAAAGTGTCCCTAATATCACTGTGCTAAGGTTTAGTGGATGGAGTGGATATATCTCTGTATCTCCTACTTATGCTATGTATATGCCATGTACCTATATCCCCATGTTATCTGGATCACATGTTTACCCTATCTATCCTGTTGCTTTATATACGTATGCCCCTATGTATGCCCCCGGTCCTGCCCTCGTGCTTTGTCGCAGGCGCTTTACTGAGAACCACCATATCACACTACTGCGCTTACTCTCTCCTATACACCATCACTCAACTAGAACACAGCCATACTATGACACGTTCGGCCTAGCTGTTCTCATACTAACATGACCCCACAAACACTTCATCCTATGAAACACAGCTAGCTGAGCACATACTGGCTATCTTAGGCGTCTCCTCAGGCCTAACGCAGCCAGAACCCAGTCTGGGTGTCCACCCTCCAGACTGAACACATCCAACTGATTTCCTCAGCACTACACCTAATGCTAAGAAGCGGCTATCATGCAACAACCACACCAGCTGCACACACATCCGGTGCGCCCACGCACCATATGGCACTCTCTCTCGCTACTGACTTCAACTGCGATTCCTGAGGGCGTTCAACTTGCCAGCGCTTTGGGATCATACCAATGATACATAAGGCGCTATATAAATGCCAAGTAACATAACATGAGGAATCAACACTACTACCTCATGGCTTTTAGCTGTGCTCTTGAAGCGTGCTTTCTATCCACTACCTCAGAATCATCAATATGGATATTCCTGCTGTTTGTTTAGACCTTGTTCGTAGACCGACAGACTTGTTAATAAGATCGGCTACAAAAGGCTCAAATCAATCGACAGTGAAAGTTTCCTGTTTCCAGGTATTTGAAGTCTCTATCATAAAAGACTGAAGGGACTCGAACTAATTTGATGTTCCTCAAGTTCCATGAAATCATGTTACTTGCACTGTTCACCTGAAGATCTCTAGGGCCTTTAGTGATCCTAAGGGCAATCTAGTAAGAAAGTTGCCCTCAATGTACCATGATCGCTAGAGGTAGTGTCAAGAACACAGAACTTCCAACATGGAGCAAATTTCCCAGAAAAATATAATCTATTGTGGAGCTCGAATTAGAATTCCATGTGTATTTTTGCGGAATGTCACCCGGAATAGTACCATTTAACATCTGTAAGCCAAGACCTTGTAAAGTATTCAGCCACATCCGCCCCCAGTAATCTTTACTTCTGATGCTTGTGGATCTGCTTAGAATCACATGATGTGCATATAGTACGACATCTAGTGGTAATTGCAGAGTATTGCATTTTTTCTTCAAAGATCCAAAGCGACTTAGTTATGGGCGTGACTGCGACACTATCCCTAACATGACGTGTAGTGTACCAAAATCCCTCGCGTGTCGAGGTCCCACCGATTGTTTTTTTCCACCAACCTAGTTGGTCGCTTGTGCAGAGTTTGTACATTTATATTGCTATATCTATTCCCATGGCCTATGGTTGTTAATCAACTTCGACAAACCTCTAGAAGGCTGTATCATGGGTTTCCTGCTGCCGACTACGACTAAAACTGCTCAGTGACTGTTGACTGTGCTGCCTCGGCCCTCCGACCTGGCCTTTACAGTAGGGCGAGTGGGACCCTGGTTCTTCTCTCTGAGAATGCATTTCCTTCACCCCTCTTTCTCTTTTCGGTCTGGCTGCTGCTAACCTCTGCTATGGTGAGGACTCCTTTTAAAATGTGCCCGTCTTGTAATGGCATATTTCCCTGGAAAGACACCCATTGCTGATGCAATAAGTGTCTTCCTCATGACCACGATGAGCATTCGTGTAAGGCCTGTAAACTCTTTCGGCCCAAGATGCTGAAAGACAGGCAGACTAAGCGGTGGGCGGCCTATGCTATGCAGGCCGAATACCTTTCACGCGCTAGCGCTTCAAACAAGGAATCCGTTGGCAGCCATGTCTCGGATTCGGAAGCCATCAACCTTTCTGCAGAGCCTACGCGCTCCCAAGTGCCCGTCCCCGGGCCGGATAGGCAGGCTGTCGGCACTGTTATGTGCAAGTTGCACCCTGGCGACAAGGGCACCCACGCAGCACATGTACTTAAGCTCACAATCCCCAAGGCCTCTTCGGGGTGGTCCAAGAGGTCCTCAACGCCGTAGGGCAGCTGAAGATTTCAATGGTACCTTCCGAACCTCCCGGTTCGGCACCCTCTCCTCAACCGCACCCACGGCATGCAAATGGCCATAATACTCCTTCTGGAATGGGCGGTCCTCCTAAAAAGTCCACTGCCGTTGAAAGGCACTCGAACGCTGAAGAACTCTGTGGTATCTCCGATCACGGCAGCGGCTTAGGCGCGCCAAAACCCTCTATGCCATCAATACATCTTCCAAAGCTTCGCAAGAAGCTTTTTGATACTATTTTGGTGGCCAGGGACTACAAAGGCACCCCCCCCTACTCCGAAAGGACTATTCCAAGGCCCCAAGCCTCTTTCTAAGGCCTTACATAAGGGTTCTTCCCATTCTAGGCAGCCCTTCCCACCCCTTGAGCCTTCAGCTTCCTCAGAATGGACTAGGGAGAGGTTTGAACAATGTATGGCTAAGATGGCTGAGTTCATAGACTTTTCAGACCAGTATGGCAGAGCCTTGAATGGACCTAGGGAAGTGCACTCTTGCCCCTTCCCTTTTAAATTTCAGAAACTTCTCTCCCCTGATGCCCAATTTTCCTCTTTGGAGGAACCACAGAGATACCACGATGATAACTTTGGGGATGTCCCTGATGACCCGACTCATGTGGTTTCTTATGAAGGGTTTAACTATTATGATCAGGTGGAGGACCAGGGCTCATGGCACACACCGCCACATACCACTGACCCAGACGTCGTCTGTCTCGATACCCCTACTACTACTACTCCGCAGATTCGCCAGTTGACGACCAAATGCTTTTCAACTCCCTCTTAAAGAGAGCAGCTGACCATTTCAAAATTGCTACGCAAAAAGCTGCCCCCAACTCGGACTTCGTGGAGAACATCCTCAAGGAAAAGACTAGAGTTAGCCAAGCCATCCTCTTATTAAATTCTATTAAAAGGCGCCTGGCCCCTTCTTTGCTGTCCTGTCATACATGGGCAGTCAATCCGCGGGTGGAAAAATTGTTTCACCCAGCCACCTCTGATCCCCTCTACGTTAGGGGGTGGTGTAACGCTCACCTGGTTCCCACGGAGGCGCGGCGTCGAAGGCGCAGAACTCTGAAGATGGACAGGAAGGGCCCCTCTATTCTGGCTTCCCTGGCTCGTTGGATACCCTCCTGTGCATGAAAAGGGAGTATTACCAACTGTGGAACAATGCTCAAGCCTCCCACTCCCTTCCAACCCTCCACGATACCTCCTCCACGATTCCCCGTGAAGCCTCACCTTAGGGTTTGGAAGGATGAGCTCTCCATCCTGCTTCTGATGCAGGGGCGCGTTGAAACCCAGTTACTTCACTGGATTGAGGATTGATGGGAGTTCAGGTAAGCTTGACTGTTCAGGTAAGGCGCTGTAAAAGTTCTGTTCAAAAGTTCAAGCTTAATTATAATGTTCGTTGTCTAATTGCAGCAAGCACTAATGCTTATGTCTTTTTCCCCTTAGGGGCCGGGGTTCGGAGTGCCGGAGATATGGCGCCGACCCGAAGTGAAACAGTTCTGGATGAGCGCTCAGGTAATGTCTTTGCATTCGCTCATTCAATGTCTTTGTCTTTTTTCCCCCATAGGGGCCGGGGTCCGGAGATGCCAGGAAGCGGCAGGACCCGAAATGCAGTGGGAATAATCCAACAGGTAAGACTTAAAAGGAAACTGAGCTTTCCTTATTCCTTTTCTCCCTCTCACCTTTGTTCTTGTCTTTTTTCCTCTAGGCGCCGGGGCGTAGCTGAATCCGGAAGATCGCTGAAGATGGAAGCGCCTTGCAAAGGTGAGTAAAATGCAGCGCTGCAGCGATCGAAACGAAATGCCTTTAAAATGATGTCTTCCTTTTCAGGGCCGTTGGAGAAATGACTCCGGGATGCAGATTTAGCAGGTAAGGGCTTTTCTTCTCCTATTCTCTTCCTTTCTCCCCTTGCAGGTGTTCCAGGGTGCTGGCAGGCGTGGCTGAAGTCAGGATGCAGGAGCTGACACGGTGAGCGTCCAGCTGCTAGGTGCAGAACAACGCGAAGCATGTGTGGCTGTTCGGGTGGGGTTTAAATAGCCTTGGAAGAAGTTCCTGGTATGTATCCTTCCACCAATCAGGTATGTATCCTTCCCCGACCACACCCGGGTGGTGAAGTAGTCCTACAGGTTAAGTAGTCCCATTCAGGCCTCAAGAGGGCCTGGATGAAGCAGCAAGGTCTGCATCAGGTAAGTGTGCACCCAAGCACTTAAACACATATCCTCTTCTATGAGCCTGGCGCCTAAGGCGCCAGGACTGGGGTCCGCTATGAGCCTGGCGCCTAAGGTGCCAGGACTGAGTCCAAAGGGCCCCGACTTGGGCCCGCTGTGACTTCCCTGGGGAAAATTATGTCTGCCTCTGGGGTTGCTGGGCCCGGCCTGGCTCCTTAGAGGTAGGCATCATGACAGGTGGGGAGGGTCACGCCACACCGGACTCCTTGTTGTAACGACCACTGGCAAAAGGGCAGAGGTAACACTGTCCTCCAAGTCCCCTCCGGACAAGGACTGCAAAAAACGTTACGCCCTTTGTAAGCGTGTCACCGCCGCTGTGGCCTAGTGCATGGATTGCCAACACCACCACGCTCCTTGTTAGCTACAGTGATGTTCAGGAGGGCCTAGTACAGGACATAACATACCCAATCACGCCTGCTGGTGGCCGTGGCAGAAGGCAGACAAGTGACCCAGAATATCCTGAAGAACACTCTGGACTCCAGAGGCATGCCTGGTTAAAGAATTCTGGGTTCAAACCCAAGACAGGAGCCTCCTTAACAAGCCTGTGGTGGAATCCAACCTATTTGGCAAGGCAGTTGATGATGCCCTGGAAACGGCAAAAAAGGGAGTTTGAGACTGTGAAGTCACTTAGCCAGATTACGGCTAAACCTTTTCACCAGCGCAGCGGCCCTAATGCATGCCGGTCCTTTCGTGGCCAATACTACTCCCGTTTGCCCCAATGTCATGATTCCAGCCAATGAGCACAGTGTACATTCAGGCATCCCAGTTAAGCCAGGAACATTACATCAGTCAGTGGGTCAAAAGTGGGTGTTAGCCTGGGATACATGGCACTTGCACCACTCCCAGTATCAGTTTCCATAGACTTTCATAGTTAACATTGTCCTTATACTCCAAACATGGCTGCCGAAAGATCCATTCAGATCTGACAGCACGCTCCATTGATATTGCAGAAGCAGCTACTTAAGCCCCGCCTCGGTTGAAGGGCTTGCTTCGCGTCTTCTCTGCTGACAGCAGGTAACGCTACTGACGCTTTCTCCTCCAAGAACCTGTCAAAGGAGAGCAATATAAGACATTAGCTTTACAGAAAAAAGACAACAGAATTTCATAGCTCATAGAAAAACGTACCGAACTGTAGCTTTCTTCGAAGCAGTTTCTCAACCAGCAGTGTTAGTTTATTACTGCAGCAGCTCCTGTCAGAGGTTTCTCACATACCTCCACACCAATCCGAAAGGACTTTCCTCAGCTTTCCGCAAATCTGCAGATAAAACAGATTTTTTTTGTGTATATTATTTAACAAAACCTTTACAAAAATACATTTTCATAAAAAGAAAAAACAACAAAAAAACATTAAAAATTTACCAACACATTTTTTTTTTAAATTGAAAGTCAAATTTGATTAAGATCAGCTTAGCTCAATTTCATTTCTAGCAGTTATCTAATGTTATAATGCCACACACTTTGGTTAGAAACTTAACAATCGGCAATTTTAGCCGTATATATTTTCCATGTAACATTTCAATCCATAGGGCATCCAGGTCAACATTCTCAGGATTAAACTGACATTTTACAAAGGTCTCAATACGTTGCAGGCGAATCCCCTCAGTCTATTAAAAGATGTCTCAAAGTCTCCATTTCTGAAGGGTTTTTACAAAAACGACACGGAATACATTTGTTTCCAAGACCACCTCTGATTCCACGGATTTCACCTGTCATTAAAACGCATATACTTAATACGCAGTCAGGAAATTTTGTAAAATACAATTCTGGATTTCCCAAAAGTTTTTCCTATTAAGGACTAAATGATGATATAACTTTGATGCCCGTACACTATCTGTTTTTATCTAGTCCGTATATATTGAAGTGCTATTTTTGCCTTATTAGGATTTAGCATCAAAGTAGAAAATGAGGAACCTAGGTTTACCAATATTTGCCGGCAATCGAGATGAAGAGTAGTTAACCATAGCGATTTCGATGTACCATTCCCCATCTTCAAGCCTATATCTGACATTAAACTGTTACGATTGGAGTCCAACAAATTTCTGTACAATGTGAGCCTTCTCCATTGTACCTCACATACTATTGATTGGAGTCCCAATTCGTATCTCAGGGCAGCTAGTGGTACACATTTCAGAAGAAAATAGATAATCTTTCTCCAAATTTTGGATTCTAAATTAAGAAAAAGCTCTGAAAAAATTGGTAAGAGTTCTAGTCCATATACAATTTTTGGAATGATTTATTGGTTATAGTATCTTATAAGAGGGGTTAAAGAGTACCTGCAGTACTTATTTGCTACCTTTTTCAGTTGCGGTATAGAATTGAGAACTCTTTCCAGCACGCTATTCCTATACAGACAGATTTTTCTTGTATAAAAAATAGGAAAACCCAAATAACGCATTGATCTTGTACGCGTTAAAATTTCATTTTTAATATTCCATTTACATTTTTGAACTCTAGTTTTTTAATTTTTTTTATTCTCATTTATTTTAAGTGCATTTTCTTTTGTGTATTTTTCAAATGCAGAGTTTCCTTTGGAGACCTATAGGTGTAACATCTATTAGTAAAAAATTGTCATGATCTCTGCTTCCAAAAGGTCAGGGTTTTCCCAACTCCCTTGGAAGCAGATCCATAACCCAGGTTCCGAGTGCCAACCAGTCCCAATTGGGACCTTTTGGACCCAGTCCTGGCGCCAGTGGCACCAGGCTCATAAATATGCCCAGTCCCAGCGCTGGAAGCGCCGGGCTCATAATGCTTGGGTGGACTTACCTGCAGCAGACCATGCTGCTTACGTGCCTGCCAGTTGAGCCTCTGATCCTCTTATGTTTGGAACTACTTTTCCTGTTGGGTGGGGCAGGAGCCACTCCCTAGATTCAGAACACTGGAACTCTTCTGGAAAGCAGGAACTCTTTTCTTACCTAGGCGTGGCTGTGGAAGGAGACACCTAAGCACTACAGGAGGCTATTTAAACCACATCCAATGGATGAATCTTGCTTTGCGTTATTCTGCATCCTCTGCAGCAGAACGCTCATCGTGTCTTCTGCATCTGATCCTGGGCCTAAGGAAAAAGGCTTACCATCCTGAATCCAGTCTTCAGCAACACCTATAAAGACAAGAAAGAACAGGTTAGCATTACGGTCTTCAGTGACAGCTCTTCACTTACCTGGTCCATCGGCTGTCACCAACGCCTCGCGTCACATTCCGGCATCTGAAAGACAAAGGCTTACCTACTCTTCGTGCACTCCGGAGGTCTTCACACTGCATTCCGGCATCTGAAAGGCAAAAGCTTACCAACTCTTCGCACGCTCCGGAGGCCTTCGGCGCTGCATCCCGCATCTGAAAGACAAAACAAGGTGCGTTTAAAGACATTGGGGAACTTTATTACTCACGTGCCATTACTCCTTTCCACATCTAACCCAGTGGGTATTCCGGCACCCTGCAGCCGCTCCGAACTTGTACCTGCAAAATAAAAAGACAGTTAGAGCGCATCGTGAAGCAGGCAACAAGCGCTTACTTACGTGCTTCCAGGCGCTTCTATTCATCACACGGGCTCCATCTTCAACTCACTTCAGCCCGTCATCCGCCATCGCCGGAACCCTGCAAAACAAGAGACATCATTACTAAAGACTTTAAAGACATTAGAATTACTCGAAACTTACCGTTCGTGCAGTAAACGACGGACAGCAGTCCTCTGAAGTCAAGAGGCCTGCTCCCCTTATCCAGTGAAGAAACTGGTTACAGCACCCTGCCCCGAGGCAGATGGAGAGCACAGCGTTCACTTACCTAAGGTGAGAGCGTTTACCTTTGGGGTTCTACAGGAGAAGAGAAAGGGAAGAAGAGAGAGACATTCAATAACCCAGTTCCTTAATCCCATATTTTCTATCTGCAGACATCTTACCCTTCGAGTCAGACATACAGTGCACAGAGGTCCAGCCCAAAGAGCCAGCCGTGTGTTACACATCACCTTTGAAGATACGGTATACGCCCAGTCAAGACCGGCGCCTCTACGGGAATCAGGTGAGCGTTACAAAAATAATCTGCATATGAGCATTAATTTATCATTATTCCCTCTATTTTAGGTGGAATTAGGGATGCTTCATCCAAAACCCTGCCGGAATTTGATACGTAGAGATTAAACGGTGTTGGCCCAAATAGACAACCCTGACATAATCCATTAGAGGTTTATATTGGGCAGGATAGCAGTCCTTCTGAATTTAACCTCACCTGCACTATTGATCCTTCATGCAGATGAATTAAAATTGCCAGTATCCCTGAGGATAGTCCCAGATATTGAAGCTTAGTCCATAACAGTATTCTGTCAACCTTGTCAAAGGCAAGGGAAAAGTCGATTGCAGCTATGTATGTTGGAATGGCTGCTCTTTTACATGCCTTTTCCAACACAAGGAGGAAGATCAAACCTCCAATTTGGGTACCCATCCCCATACGAAATCCAAATTTTTTTTGGGAAAGAATGTTATTTGAATCTGCCCAAGCTACAATGTTTTTAAGAATCCAGCAAACATTTTAGATTCTGGGTCCATAATTGCTAGGGGCCTGTAGTTTAATGGACATGGTCTATATCCCTTCTTATAGATGGGCACTATGTAGGAGATATTTCATGAGGTAGGTATGTGTCTTCTCAGCCTTATATCTGAAAAAAGCAAGTAGAGAGCTTTTGGCCAGGTTTCCGGATTAGCCTTAAGATTTACCTTGGACAAACCATTTGGTTCACAAGCCCTAGATGAATTCGAGATTTTGTTTCTATCTCTGAGATAGTAAAGTCACATTCCCACAGATAATCTCTAATTTCTAAAAGTTCTTTCAGGAATGCGTATTTCCCTGCATATAGGGCATGGAAATGGGAGGTCCAAGTCACCTATGAAATACTATTTGATAAATTAGAGGATCAACAGGGAATTTTTTTTTATCAATTAATAACCACAATTGTCTTCCTGAGGTGTCTCAAGGTTTTAATCATAGCTTCACTGTCAGCTTGTAACATTGCCCCCTTGTGTGATATTGGCCAATTGTTCCACACCTGTTTTTCTCTGTCATTTTCCAATTTATGTTCTTGATTTCTTCCACTTCTTAGAATTGATCTAATCTTTCTTTTTAGTTGATTTTTCTTTTTCCCTTGTCTTACTAGAGGATCAAAAACATGTTGTCTTTGGGGTTTGCTTATTTTATAGTGTGAGATATTAAAAGAATTAGATAGCATTGAGTCCAGGTACTGGGGAAATGTGGCAACAGAGAATATTCATTTTCTTTTTGCCCATGAATTCTCTTGGTGGCCTTTAGCAAATAATGCTTTACATTTTTCCACGTTTCCCTCTTGCCATCTAATTCGGTTTCCTTGGGAATTTCGAGTTGGTAAGTTTCCCATAATGCCTATTCCCACTTTCCATTGATGTCCCTCCATCTCCACTTGCAGGAATTTATGATCGCTCAAGTTGGAGTCCATCACCTCAAAATGTTTACAGTGGTCAAACAGATTTGTTGACATAAACATATGATCTATACAGGAACTTTTTAGGCCTGATGTCCATGTATCCATCATGTTGGTGCCCATAGACATGGAATTTGTGATGCAGCCTCCTTTTTTCAAAGAATTGCTTCCAGATATATCCTTGGATTTTTATTTTCCTTGTGCTACCTAATGGGGTTCCTTCTGTTTTTTGGTTTAATGTTTTACTTCGAAGTGAAATTGCCCTATAGTTTTTTGCTTGATCACTGCCATGATTAATCTTGGCATTCAGATCTTCCACTACAAAGACTTCTAACCCTCTAAATTTCAACATCATTATTGAGAGGCATTCATTTATCTTTGAGTTCTAACAGTTCTCCAAGAGGATTCCAATAGATGTCTATTACCAATACCTTTAATGGATCATGTTCTAATTTAAAATCCAGGATTACTGATAAAGCTCCATTTGCGATATCCATGGATTCTACTATTTTTATTCCTGGTTCATTTTTAACTGCAATGAATAGACCTCCTGATGGTCTTGCCCGATTTCCTATATTTGCGTACTGATGTATAGTTTCACATCTGTCAATTTGAAAATTTGATGTCATTCAGGATTCTTGGATACATATCTTCAATTCTTTAAGTTTTTCACACAAACCTTCTGAGGTTTGTAGGTTTCTATGGCCTCTAGAGTTCCATGACAAAAATGTACTTATGTTGTGGTCAATTTTAGTGTTAGGGTTTTTGTTGCAGTGACTTAATTTGGGAGATAGATTCCCGATGATGCTAACCATCACCACCCCTTATCATCCTCCAATTGGAAATCAGATCTCTTTGTTGTTCAACTCCATCTCATATTGTTCCTGAGGAGTCCATTTGTTAGTTTTCTCTTCTCCTCCCCTACCCATCCCTGATCCTCTACCAAAAACAAGGATATCACAGCCCATCCTGTTAAACTGTTCATATTCCCAGAGAATTGCGTCAAACACGCCTCGTGTTTAACACAACCCTCACGTGATCCAGTCTATCAGGATGTATGAAATCTATTTCTTTTATATCTGCCGTAGATATTAATCACAGGCCTGGGATTTCCTTTAGTAGGGATAGGACTCGCCCTCTATGGAGTGACTGAGGTCCCCCCTGATCGCAGAGGTTATACTAGGTAGCTCAGGATATTTGGATTTGCGCCATTGCACATTTCGTAGATCACTATCGTTAACATGGTTTGGTAGGGTAGATTTATCTTTTGATAGTAAACCCGCCTGTTGATCCACCTCTCGATTTGTCCATTTTTGGTGCAAGCCAGACAAATCTGCTCCAAATTCAGCTCCCCAGCTATCCTTACCAGTTACGTTTTCCTCAGGGTGCCCTTTTCTGAGTGGGTTAATTCCTATGTTAACCAAAGTACCGAATGTTGTTAGACCTGGAATTAACTCCTTTTTAAAGAAGTTGTAACGAGATTTGTAATCGGTTCATGATTCACAATGTTACTTTCTGCTTCTAGTGTTATACTATTTGGTGGTAAATTTAATCTGTACAGAGGAGACATTCTCTCCTTCTTCCCATTCCCTTTCCACAACTTTAGTTATAATTAGGGGCTGACTTTGTACGTTTACTGCATATTGATTATCCACCACTCCTTTTTTATTTGTTGAATTATTTCTAATTCATTTCCTACCCTAGATTCTTACTCAAGTTTGGAAATCCTGGGAGAAGGCCCATCAGCGTTGATTTTATAAGATTTGTGATGTTGGTCTGATTCCCCTCTGTGATTTTCATATCTGGTATACCAGGTAGTTGAATTTCTTGAATATTACTTCTACCGGGCAGGAATGTTTTTTTCCCCTTGCAAATTTCCCATCCCCCAATTCTCCTGGCACGGCGGGAGCATATTTTGACCAACCCTCTGATATTTCTGTTGCATTTCAGACTGTTGGTTCACCCATTCCCCTAGCGTATGGCGTGCTAGAGTATTTATTTGAACCAATAGTTTCCTTGGAGTCTTTTTTTCTAAAGGGGCCACGGGTCTTGATGATATTAGTAATTGCTGTCTATTAGATGTTGTACAGTTTTCCTGTTGTTCACAGATAGCATAATTACTTTCTTTCCTAGATGTCGATTTTTCCACCATATGGTAGAAAGTAGATCATTGGGATTGTTTAGATTCTTTTGGCACAAGTGCAGATTTTACTTGTAATACCTATGTGGTGACGTGTACCTTTTGTAATAGTATCTTGCATGATAAGGGTACCATTCTTTTGTTCTTTGTTTTTCTTTTTATTATTTTTTATCATCCACGATGGTAAAGTCCTCCTTCTGGGGTTGTAATGCCTTTTGGCTTTCCTCCTCCAAATGTATCAGTTCCAAGATAGCGACCTCATTTACAGAACTATTTGCTTTTAGTTTTTTTAATTTGCTTTTTTAAAAATGTTTTTTGTTTTAATGTTTTCTTTGCCTTAAGATCTAGGTGCTTGTGGCACCTTGATAAATATACTCCATTTGGATTTTCATCGATTTGTTTTAAGTCCTGAGTATATTCATATTTAATTTTATTTCCCACTTCCTCATTTTCTTTTTGCAACAAGTCTGTAAGAGCTGAGGGACTGTTTGGGGGAGTCATTTGTATAGATAACTTCCTCACCCATAATCCCTTTATGGTCCCTGGACTCAATCAAAGATTTAACTATAGATGCTAATTCAGTAATTCCCTTCTCTAAATCGGATACTTTTTCGATACTCCTTTATCTTTGCATATTGAGTGGCATTTGAGAAGGAATCTCTTGTTGCCTTTGGTGCCAGTATCTTTGAATAAGATGGTACAGGATGCAAATCCAGGTCCTGATCAGATGTAATTGGAATAGATTGTTCACTCCGGCATTCAAGTGCTAAATTTAGGTTTTGTCTAAGCTGAGATACATTACAACATTGACATGTCTTTTGTCTCCTACCTTCAGACTCCCTCTCCCTACCAATCGGGAAGACCTCCAATTTATTTGTTTTATTTAGATTATCCAACGGAAAACGTTTTAGATCTCTAAGCTCCATGTGAGTTAGTTCCTGGCCTTTGTCCAGCAAATTTAGTATTCTTGTTATTACTGGGCAGTTCTTCTCCAAATCCTCATTTTCCGCATGCATTTGTACCAGCTACCTAATAGTGAGGCTTCCAACTTGGCTAGGGAGATTGGTTCTTCCAGCTGGGAGCTGGACATGGTGGCGTTGTTGGAGAGTAACTGATGCTTTTCCTCCCCTTTTGATTCAAAATGTGATTGTGCCTCTTGGGAACAAGGAGGCAGAGGGTTGTGGGCGATGTTTTTCCCCTTTGCCAAAATCCCTAAAAGGAAATGTATCTTGCAATGAGGAGTTATATAAATGCAAATTATCTATTCCATTTCTGGATGCATTCACTGGTGTCGAGCAGCCTAAAGATAATCTCGTTCTTCTGCCCAGCTCCAGTTTTACTGCAAGAGCCATCATAGATATGTCATCTATCTGCATGTTGTCTGATGGTATGCTGCAATCGGTTGGGGGAAGCATTGACCATATTTCACGCATACTCTGGAAACTATTTTAAAGTGGCAACTCCCTATCTGAAGTCTTCTCTGAACTTAGTAAATTTGAATAATTTTCCACCTTTTTGTGGGATTTCAATTTCAATTGAATCTGAGCCTGCATACAGTCGAACTCCACTTCCTCCACTATCGCAGCTTTGTGAGTTTCCATACCTGGCAAACCCATAACTTTGGGTGACAGAGGTGGAAAATCCTGAATGCTGCCCAAATTCATCATTGTTGAGATTTCTTCATTTCTGTTATCTTTAGATGACATAACCTGTGAATCGTTTCCCAAAGTGGCTAAAGACTTTATTGGTACGCACAATTTTACACTTCTTGCACTTAGCCGCAAAACCTGGAACAACATCCCAAAGGAAATAAACACTGAAGATCACCTAAAATTCAGGAAATCACTAAACACCTGGCTCTACAACACCACATACTAAACCTGGAAACCGAAACTGGAAAAAAGGATAACTAAACCGGAAAGACACAGACATCCCTGACCCGGGAGAGTAAAGCCCACGGCAACTGGACGGGTGACACCGGATAGTCAGGAACACAGGCGGCACGCACGGAGACTGAGTCAACTAACCCAGACAATCCCACCAACACTTTTGCCCGCCCCTTAATTTAATTACCGCCAGGTTCCACATTGGTGTGGAATTATCGAGATATTGGCAATCACCCCACCACCTGAGAGGTTGTCATTGGCAGATGCACTGGCCACAGGAATTTGAATGGAGGATAAGGGGAGCTATGAGAGAGCATGTTAGAGGTGGGGGCTAGAGGAGTAAGGAACCTGTATGCTAGTCAGACCCAGATCAGGACAGAGCCGCAACAGGGGAGAATACGCAAGCCGAGCGCTTCAATTCAGGATAGAGACGCAAACTAACCAACCCTACTAACAATTTCCCTTTCTGCATACACCCCTCAAACTCCAAACACAACCAAAACCTACAGCACAACCAACCGCACAAACTTCACTACATTGCAACAACAAAACAAAAACGCACATAGCCTTGCACAACAGTACACGACGACTACCGGCTGCAAACACCCAAGGCCCAGCCAACAGACCCACCCGGCTGAGGCCGCCAACAGCACATCACTGCTCTCTTGCACTTTTCCTGCTTCCTCCCACTAACTCAACCCCCCCTCCTCTTTCAGAGCCGCCAGAGCGCCAAGGGACCACTCCGGTGGGGATAGTGCGCGGTACAAATGTCCTTTAACATAACATTAACTTCTTAATAGAGTGGCCATATGGGGGCTTTTGTCGGGGCTCAAAGGCACAAGGCCTGCAGTCACCCCTCACAGCTCATACGCAGTAGGATAATTTCACTTAGATTATTATCTCGGGCCTCCAAAGCATAAGGCCCACTGTTGCCCCCACTTTTTTTTGAGAGAGTCTACCTCTTCATCAACAAAAGGTTTCTGCCTAAATCAGGACTATGAGCATGAAACGGTCCTCCTGGCTGTTTTCAAATTTCAACAAAAAGCACCAATTGCTATTCTCCAGCATGGGGTCTGGCATGGATTCACATGCTCATGAATATTCCCCGTCGTCAGGCTGGGAATCCTCGGTAAAGAAAAAACCAGTATCAGTTTCGTTTCTGATCTGACTTTCGTAGTAATAACCAATCACTGGTCTCTGCGTCATACTGACCACAGCCAATGACTGCCCTCTACCTAAGCCCCACCTCTGGCAGCCATCTTCAGATTTTTACCGCACGTTCATGTGTTGGGATCCTCGTGCTATTGCTCTCGAGCGTTAGTGCTATTTTTTCACGTTTTTTCTCAAACTCTTTGTTTTTTTTCGGTCAAAAGAGCCTCAAGCTCCACCGACTCTCTATCCGATCAACGGGGACCCGTGTCGGATTCGTCTGCGCCCCTCAAGGGTGAAGATTCGTCGAGCTACGCTTTTGGAGGACTCCAGAAGTTTCTCAGGCCCGGTCATGGCCCAGGAGAAGGGAAGCTCGACGCCCGGAAAGCTGTTCAGCGTCTGCCCTGGATGCCAGCTGCAGAACGTCTTCAAGGAGGACGAACACTCTTTTTGTCTCTACTGCCTACATGAGGACAAGACGCACGTGGAGAAGGACTGTGCGTTTTGCGGCAACATGTCGGAGCGGACCATGAAGGACCGCCATCAACGTCTCGCCAACTGGCTAGAAGGGAAGAGCCCGTCGGCGAGAAGAAGAAGAAATCTGAGCGGTCTTCTAAGACCTTTGAGGACGCCCCGGCGACGGGGGTCCAACATAAGGCCAAGCACCGCGAGTCCGCTGGCACCGGGAGCGCCGAACGGTCGGGCTCTACGGGCGCCAGGCAGGGCGCACCCTCCCCGGCACCATCAACCACGAGCCAACGCTCTGGGTCGGGGTAAGAGGAAGGCCGAGCACCCGGCGAAGCTCCTGGAGAGGCCCCGGTCGAGCTCGAAGGCCCCATCGGAGGGGGAGCGAGGCGGTGCCCCCCCCCCCCCTCAAGGATAAGGCGGTGAGCGCACCTAAGGTGGTGAAGGCCTTAATCCATCCGGCCAAGCCCTCTATCGAAACTGTTGCGGCGGCCCTGGCTCAGCCTGTGCAGGCTACACCAGTGGTGGCGACCTCTGGGCTCAGTCTCCCTGCCACCTCGGAGGGAGTCCTCTTTTGTGCCCATCGATAGGACCCCCGTGAAATCCCCCGAGGGGAAGAGAAAGGGGGGGCAGGGCGTTGTCGTAGATTCGGCTTCAACCTCGGAGGAGGAACTGGTCGAGGTCTTAAGCCACAGCCTCGGCGTGGAAGAAGACCGGCCCGTCGGGATGGATCCCGACGCAGGTGACGACGAGGGTACCGACGGGGCCCCTGATCGCCCGTCGGATTCCCCTCTGCCAGCACCGCAAGACAACTCTGCGGCCATTTTGTTGGCTATACAGTCCTTATGCTCAGAGATAAGGACGAGACTACTGTTGCCGACGGAGGAACCTCTCCCGTCGGGGGACCCAGAACCGGGACCTTCTGGTGTTCCCCCTACTAAGAAAAGAAGGATCCACCCTCCACCTCCTTTTCAGCCGTCGCGCCCCGTCCAGCCCTCCTCCCCGTCCACCCGAGGGGATGATACGGGGACTGACACGGCAGCGACGGGTACGGACGACGAGGTATACGACGAGGATGTACCGTTGTCGCCTCCCACCACGAGATTGGATCGTTCCATTCCATGATCACCAGGGCATCCGAGCTTTTTCAACTCTGCCCTGAGGAGAAGAAGGAAGGTTTCCTTTATCAGCGGCGCGAGGCCAAGAGGAAGACGGTCCTCTCAGTGCCTCTATTGGACGACATTTGGGATGAGGGCCTCGCCCTCATCAAGAACCCTTCCACGACGCCAGCTAGAAGAGACCGGTACGAGAAGAAGTACCGGGTCCCGGACACGGCCCCCCTGTGCCTCTGGGCGCAGCCTACCCCGGACTCTGTCGTCTCCGCGGCGGCCAGGAAGAAAGCGGGGGGGGGGGTGCGGCCTCCACATCGACTTCCCCACCGGACGGTGAGGGAAAGAAATTGGACGCTATGGGACGCAGAGTCATCTCGTCGGCAGCGACGACGATTAAAGCGGCCAACGCCTTGGCTATCGTGGCCCGCTACGACAGGGAGCTCTGGTACAAACTGATCCTGCAGGAAGGTGAGGTGGCTTCGGACCACGCCATTACTGTTGCGACGGACATCGCCGACACTGGGTTCTGCCAGTTGGGCAACGGCGTTTGCCTTAGGCGGCGTGGATGGCTCAAGGCTACGGACTTCCGTCAAGACGTTCAGACCAGAGTCCTGGACATGCCCTTCGATGGGAACAACCTGTTTGGCAAAACAGTGGACGATTCCCTTCAGGCCATTAAAGCGGACACTGAGACGGCCCGGGCCCTGGGAGTTCTGCAACAACGACGGACGCCCTTTCGGAGCAGCGGAGGCAAGGGCGCCTCCAAAGGCGGTTTCTCCACCTACCGTCAAGCGGCCCGCTCGTCGTCTCAGGAGGCCTACAGAGGACGAGGCAAGTCTGGCGGACCCCGCCGTCGTCGCCAAGGAGGTCAAGGCGCCAAAGCCTCGTCGAAGCAGGATTGAACCGGCCGTGGGGTCGGGCCCCCACCGAAGCACCCCGGTGGGAGGCCGGCTGGCGAGCTTCGTCAGCGTGTGGGAGTCCATCTCCACCGACGGTTGGGTGCTGGACGCCTTGGCCCGGGGCCACGCGCTCGAGTTCCAGAGAAGGTGCCCGCGCGTCCCCCCCGTGGCCAGGAAAGAACTTCACGTCCCTCAACTTCTCCTGGAGGTAAAAGCGATGCTCAGGAAGGGCGCCATCGAACTCGTCCCAAAGAGGCTTCGGGGCTCCGGAGTCTACTCGAGATACTTCCTCGTGAAGAAGAAGACGGGGGGATGGCGCCCCATCCTGGACCTGCGACGTCTGAACAAGTTCATCAAGGCGCAGAAGTTCCGGATGGTCACCCTCCAGCACGTCCTAGGTCAGCTGGAGGAAGGAGACTTCCTGTCGTCGTTGGATTTGGAGGATGCCTACTTCCATATTCCCATCCTAAAGGGGCACCGAAAATTCCTCAGGTTTGTGGTCCAAGGGCGTCATTACCAGTTCAAAGCCCTCCCCTTCGGACTACGGTCGGCACCCAGGGTATTCACCAAGTGCCTCGCACCGGTGGCGGCGCAGCTGCGCCGCGAGGGGGTCCACGTCTACCCCTACCTGGACGACTGGCTCATCCGAGCCAAGACGAGGGAGCTCGCCGTGGCTCACACGGCAAGGACGGTCCAACTTCTCACGGATCTGGGATTCTCCGTGAACTACGCCAAATCCCACCTGGTACCCGCGCAAGACGCTCTGTTTCTGGGAGCGAGGCTCAACACAGTGTCCCTTCTGGCCTCCCCGTCGGAGGAGAGGACCAGGACCATCCTGGGCAAGGTGCAGCGGATGTTGGTGGCCGACGCGGCCAAGGTGAGGTCCATCAAGTCCCTCCTCGGAATGATGTCTTCCTGCATCTACCTCATTCCCATGTGCAGGCTCCGGATGCGCCCGTTGCAGGAGTTCCTGGACGCGCGCTGGATCCAAACGATGGGCAGCTTCGAGGAAAGGATCACACTCGACGAGAGTTTCCGACGAGCGATCCGGTGGTGGGGCATCCGCGCGCATCTGACAGCGGGCTTGGACTTCCAGACCCCAGCCCACCAGGAGACAGTGACCACGGATGCCTCCCTGGAAGGGTGGGGAGCGCACACCGAAAATCTGCACGCAAGAGGCCTTTGGCTCCCGACGGAGAAATCCCTACATATCAACGTCCTGGAGCTCCGTGCAGTGTTTTGGGCCCTCAGGTCCTTCCTTCCGTCCCTCAAGGGCAAGGTGGTGAGGATCTTCACCGACAACACCACCACCATGTTTTACATCAGGAAACAGGGCGGAACCAGGTCCCAAGCACTGTCCAAGGAGGCGCAGGACCTGTGGCATTGGGCCATCGCCCAAAGGATATTTCTGGTGCCGTTTCATCTGGCAGGGATAAAAAACACCATCGCCGACTCACTCAGCAGGGAGCTGCGCTCGTGCCACGAGTGGGAGCTACGGCAGGATCTAGTGGATCGCCTCTTCCGACGGTGGGGCACACCCCAGATCGACCTGTTCGCGACGGCGACGAACTCCAAGTGCCGGAGGTTCGCCAGCAGGTTTCCCCAGCCGAGGAGCATGGGCGATGCTTTCTTGTTCCCCTGGGAGGGCCTGTTCCTCTACGCGTTCCCTCCTTTGCCACTGCTAATCCGGCTCGTCAACCAGCTCAAGAGGTCACGGTGCAGGATGATCCTCGTTGCACCTGCGTGGCCGAGGCAGATATGGTTCCCGGACCTTCTGGACTTGTCGGCGTCCCCGCCAATCAAGCTGCCGGTGGACGCGGATCTACTCTCCAGAGAAGGAGGCGCCATCCTCCACCACGACCCGAAATCGCTGAACCTGCAGGCCTGGCTCCTGCAGCGCTAGAGTTTGGAGGATACGACATACCGGCCGACTGCAGAGAGGTTCTTGCAAAGGCCAGGGCGTCCTCGACTCTTAAATGCTACGGACACAAATGGAAGAGGTTCTCTGTCTGGTGCCGCGCACAGAAGATTAACCCTCTACGGATTACGGCCCCCCAAGTACTGCCGTACCTGCTGACGCTGGCCAAAGCTGGACTGGCACACGCGTCCATCAAGATTCATCTTGCTGCGATCTCCCGATACACCAGAACCACGGGCCGGACGTCCTTGTGGTCTCATCGTCTGGTGAAAGAGTTCATGAAGGGACTGTTCAGATCGTTCCCGCCGGTGAAGGCTCCGGCCCCGGCGTGGGAGCTCAACGTGGTGCTGACCAAGCTCATGGGACCTCCGTTCGAGCCTCTGCACTCAGCTCCGTTGAAATTTCTGTCGTGGAAAACAGCGTTTCTTGTGGCCATCACCTCCGCACGACGAGTGGGAGAGATCCAGGCCCTTTCCTGCAAGGCCCCGTACTTGACTTTTCACGACACGAGGGTAGTGCTCAGGACGCACCCCTCCTTCATGCCCAAGGTACCGTCGGACTTCCATCTTAACGAACCCTTGGTGTTGCCTGTGTTCTTCCCGTCGCCTTCGTCGCCGGCTGAGAGGACTTTGCACTCGCTGGATGTGGCTAGAGCGCTGAAGTTCTACGTGGACCGCACAAAGTGTTTTCGGAAGACGTCACAACTCTTTGTGAACTTTGGACCTGTCAATCAGGGGAAGGCTCTCTCGAAGGCTTCCATTTCCAGATGGCTCTCCGGCTGTATCATGTACTGTCATCGGTTGGCAAACCGACCGCTGCCTGGCCGTCCGAGAGCCCATTCCACCAGAGCGATCGCAGCTACCACGGCGTTCCTATCTGGTGTGCCCCTGCTGGACATATGCAGGGCTGCTACGTGGAGGTCGACGCACACCTTCACGAAATTCTACTGCGTCGACCGGGATTCCAGGGAGGAGTCCAGGGTCGGCCAAGCAGTGCTGCGCAACCTGTTCGCCTGAGGTGAGCCTGGTGAGGAGGTAAGATGCTTAATGTTGAGTTTGATGTGATGCTTAATATTGAGCCTTTGCCACCTCCCGTGGTTGTGCATGTGTGTACTGCTATGTATTCTTTATTCATGAGCATGTGAATCCATGCCAGACCCCATGCTGGAGAAGGAACAAGTTACTTACCTGTAACTGTTGTTCTCCAGCATGGGTCTGGCATGGATTCACATGCGAACCCTCCCGCCTACCCCTCTGCGGCTCTTCACTTGGTCATACTGCCACTTCACGTGCTTCCAAATCTGAAGATGGCTGCCAGAGGTGGGGCTTAGGTAGAGGGCAGTCGTTGGCTGTGGTCAGTATGACGCAGAGACCAGTGATTGGTTATTACTACGAAAGTCAGATCAGAAACGAAACTGATACTGGTTTTTTCTTTACCGAGGATTCCCAGCCTGACGACGGGGAATATTCATGAGCATGTGAATCCATGCCAGACCCATGCTGGAGAACAACAGTTACAGGTAAGTAACTTGTTCCTTAGTCATTACTTTGTAAGATCAAAAATTTGCCGTTGGTCCAACTAACACGTATTTACTTCCGTGTTCACAGAGGAGGGGGAAAAAAAAAACCTCACTGGGTATGTAACTAAATTCCCAATCGGAGATATTTTCATTTATAGGCAATCTGCACTTTTTGTACATCATTAGTCTCTTAAGGACGAATAGAAGCACGTATATATTCCGTATTCCTAGTTCAGTGCAAAAAACGACGATTGGACCGCTATTTTTGGATGAATGACTTCCAGAGTCCTCTATAAAAGTTTGCTGTTTAGTACCGTTATATGCAATAGAGGTAACAAAAGCAATTAAATAACTAAGCGGGGATATGTTAGTGGAGTGCTTACCCTCCAAACGGTCCGGAGCGCAAACAGAATCTTTTCTGCTTCTGCTGACCCACGAGCCCCCGAACACACTGCAGCACACTGCTGAACTCCACTTTCAGTGGAGTTTTTGTAGCTGGTGCTGTCTCTGTCTCCACTTGCAGAGACAAAGAGGACTTCCAGGGAGTTTGCAGCAAAAACGAAAATGCTCCACAGCAAAATGGCAGGAATGGCGGAAAGAAACACAGAGGTATTTAATTAACTAACAAACTGAATAGAAAAATACAAAAGAAAGTTGAATAAGCTTACGTACCTGAAGTACCGCAAGCTTCTCTCAGCAGTTGTTTCCACGCTTTTCCCAAAGACTACAGTTATTCCGTATAGTTGAACTTACGTTTAGCGTTTCCTCAGCATAAGTAACTTGGTAGTCAACTGCAGCCATAAACTCTTCCGAATTCTAAGAACCTGCAAAGGTAAAGTTAATTATTAGAAAGAGAGATCTCTCCAATGTAGGAATAATTACATGATATAAAGAATACAGCGTTTTTTCTCAAGATACCTTACCCAAAGACATTTCCTGGAAAAGTATAGGCATTTTCAAGGCAAACAACTATTGAGTCCTCAGCATGGCAAGACTCAATTGTATTCCATTTTCAATGTGCCCCTGTAGAAACCAGGATGGAGGGCTCCACTCATAATAAACACAGGTGAGAGGGGAGAATACCAAAGTGTATATGTTCAGGCAGCACCTTCTCAGTAATTAGAAGCAATAGCCATTCTATTGTTACTGTTTTTTACAGAAAAGGAATCCAAAAAATGCCCAAGTACAAAGGAATCCAAAAAATGCCCAAGTACAGGTTCACAGGCTGAGAAGACATTACGCTTCCGAGGAGTCCAGGTAAGCGTTGCACCCAAGGTCAATACGGCTCAGTGGGTACCCCCTAGTCCTCAGGTCAGGGCTCCTCTGGCAACTTCCAGTACCAGCAAAGAGGCTCTCATAGGGGTTAGGGTAGAAACCGAAACTCTTCTCCCAGAGGCTCCCTCCCCGGCCTCCACCTCCAAGTAACTTGCCAGTACAGGTCCCCTCCCACACTTCCCTGGTCGGGGGTCGCTTGTCTTCATTCATCCACGCCTGGGAGGGGATCATTTTAGATCAGTGGGTACTAAAGACCGTCTCCCACGGGTATTTTATACAGTTTCTCCAACCACTTCGCTATCACCCACCAAGAAGCAGATGCCTGTTGCCAGAAACCTGCACATCCTGCTGGAAGAAGTTCAGGGCCTGCTGGGAAAGGGCACCATCAAAGCTGTGCCCCCTTCTGCAGGGAAACAAGGATATCTTTTCAGTGAACTTCCTTGTACCCAAAAAGGATCTCACCATGCGCCCTGTTTTAGACCTGCAAGCAAGTATGGCAAACATCAAAAGTTAAGGATTACAATACTTCAGGAGGTAATACCACTGCTGCAGCAGGGGGATTAAATGGCTACATTAGACATGAAAGATGCTTACTTTTGTATTTCAATGTTTCCAGCGCACAGAAAGTACCTCAGGTTCATGATGGAGGACACCCACTATCATTTCAAGGTTCTCCCCTTCGGCATTGCCTTATCCCCAAGGGTGTTCACAAAGGTACTGGCGGTAGTGACGGTTCACGTGCGCAGGCAGTCCATCCCAGTCCATCCCTACCTCGACGACTCACTCATAACAGGGGATTCGTACGGAACATGCCAGACAAATACCCAGAAGACTCTAGATCTCCTTGTCAATCTTGGATTCTCTCAACGAAAAGAAATCCAGTCTAACCCCCAGCCAGGTCAAACAGTTTCTGCTGCTCTAATTTGGACAGAAGACTGACTCGTCTTCCCCTCCAACAAGAGCGTCCAAAACATGCTGTTACAGATTTCTCACTATTGTAGCCAGTCACCAGGTGACTGTACGCAAAGGCATGCGACTGATGGGGATGATGGCTTCCTGCGTCTTCCTAGTTCATCACGCGTGTCTGCGCATGCGGCCCATGCAAGGGTGGCTCGAGAGCCAATGATGTCAGGCCAACAGACAGTGGGACGATCTAGTGGTTGTCTCGGCAGCCGTCGTTCAGTCTCTGCAGTGGTGGTCAAGGGAAAACCTTCTGCAGGGGAAAACCTTCACCACAAGCCACTTTCTCAACTGACACATCTGTCAGGGAGGGGGGCTCACCTCCTTCAACAGACGCACGTCGTGTGGTCTCCAGCAGTACCATCCAATCACATCAACCTGTTGGAACTGCTAGCAGTGTTCAAGGCCTTGAATGCTTTCCAGTCACACCTGGGGAAGACCGTTCTAGTCCTCATGCGCAATACCACAGCCATGTACTACTTCAATAAACAGTGGGGGGCTTTCACCCTGTTAGGGCTATCAAGACTGTCCCAGAACATCTGGAAGTGGGCACTCAAACAAATGTTCCTCCTCTCACAACATGTTCCGGGGGAACTCAATTTTCTAGCAGACGTACTCAGCAGAGGACATTTTACTCAATGTCTTTGCGCAATGGTGCTTCCCAGAGATCGACTTATTCGCCACCCTGGGAAACGCCCAATGCCCAAACTACGCCTCCAGATAACCACAGAACTGCTCCAAGGGGAACAGTCTCTGGATAACATGGTCCGGGAGATTTGCCTACGCTTTTCCCCCTGTTCCCCTTGTTAACAGGATAGTGCACAAGATGCACCAGGAATCAGTCACAATGATCCTAGTGGGCCCGTAAACCTTTGTTCTCCCATCTCATGGCAATGCCAGTTTCCGCTCCCAGGAAGCTGCCATCCCGTACAACATGCTGTCTCAAGATCGGTGAGAGACACTTCATCTATGCCCTCAAACACTCAATTTAGCAGCCTGGTTCCTGAAGTCCTAGAGTTCGGGCACCTTTCAACTCCCTCAGAGATGCATGGACATACTGAGAGAGGCTCGGAAACGTACCACCAGACATTGCTACTCCAGTAAGCGGAAGCGCTTGGTTACCTGGTGTAATACCAAGGGCATCAATCCTATGGATTGCTCCACTAAAGATATTGTCCTGTACCTAACTCACCTGTTAGATTTAGGACTGGGTTTCAATTCCCTAAAGGTCAACTTAGCCGCTCTCGGCATACACCACGCCCCAGAGCAGGGTTTCGTAGTGGAAGATTCCTGTGATTAAAGCCTTTATGGAGGGGGTAAAGAGACTTCATCCCCCTATTTGCTAACCTAGCTCCCGGATGGGACATAAATGTTGTTGTTACCAGACTAACAGGACCTTCCTTTGAACCATTGCACAAGGCTAGCCTTAAGGCACTCACCTACAAGACTGCCTTCTTAGGCCGATCACCTCTATAAGGAGAGTTGGTGAACTGTAGGCCCTTTCAGTTCAGGACCCCTTCATCATGATTCCCAAAGACAAGGTGCTATGCGGATGACACCCAGCTCATTTTACGGCTACATTCGGCCTCTTACTCTCCCTCCCTCATCTCTGACCGTCTGTCTACTGTCCAGGAGTGGTGTGCCGCCAATGACCGCTGCCTTAATGCCAGTAAGACTGAAATTCTCCTCATCTGCACACCCGCTCCCTCCTTCCCTGTATCTCTATGGCCGGACTCTCTTGGCCCTGCTCCTGCTCGCACCTACAAGGCTAAAAACCTTGGGGTCATCTTCGACTCCACTCTCCTTCTCTCCTCACATCTCTGACGTCTCCAAGAAGTCACACTGCCAGCTGACCCCCTCAGAGGTATTCTTCCTTTCCTCTCCTTCCCCCAAAAGCTCTGTCTCCAGAGCTATGGTTCCCTCTAGGCTGGACTATTGCAACAGCCTCTTTCTAAATCTGCCTGCTTCTACTCTCCACCCTCTGCAATTTATCCAGAACAGAACTGCAAGACTTGTCCTTGGCCTCAAGCCCAGGCATCGTATCTCTCCAGGACTGAAATCTCTGCAGTGGCTCCCAGTGGCTGCGAGGATTAAGTTCAAAACCTTCTGCATTGTCCACAAGGACTTCTGGGGCATGGGGCCTCAATACCTTCAACTCTCTCTTCCTAAATATCTTCCTTCTTGACCTCTTCGCTCATCCGCCTCCAACTCCCTCAGGGCCAGTCGCTTCACAAAGCAACGAGTTGGTGGTAGATCTCTTTCCTCGGCTGGTGCCTCCCTCTGGAACAGCCTCCCTTAAACTTGAGGAGAACCATCTGAGGTTCCAAAAGCACCTCAAAACCTTTCTTTGCTACTGCCTTTTCTCCTCCTCTCCTCTGCTGACCACCTGGCTGTAACCGGAACTGCACTGGCTACCTGGACACCCTCTGATCTCAGTCCTAGGTCCCTCCCCCGCCAGCGTCACATACCTGCACTGCCCACCTGGCAACCCCCACACTTGGGGGCTGTTTCTATCCCTACAGGCCACCTACCAGCCCTTGACACCTGATGTATGCACTTACATGCCACTTGTTGGCCGCTACTTACTTATTGAGATCATCTTTTCCCATGTACTGCACTATTCCCGCCCCCTCCCCACGCACCTGCACGATCTGAATGACACCTGGCCTAGTAGGATCGTTGTCTGTCCTCCCTTTGTCTCTCTCCCTTACCTCATCGCGCCTTGAAACACTTGTGTTTAGGTGCGTTAAATGCCATATCCTATCATAAGGGGGTTTTGGGCACACACTCATGCTTTGCGCCCAGATTTATCTCAAAGTTCCATGTAAACCAGTCCATAGAACTACCCACCTTTTTCCCAGAACCCCACTAACATGGCAGAAATGAACCTCCACACACTAGATGTGAGGAGAGCGGTAATTTACTGTCTGGAAAAGACAAAGCCACTAAAAAAAACAAACCAGTTCTTTGTATCAGTGACAGCTGGTAGAGAAGAGGACCCTGTCTCTAAGTCGGCGGTTTCAAAGTGGATTGTAAACTGCATTGCACTGTTTCCCTCTTGCCAAGAGCGATTTACCCTTCACGCCTAGAGCTCACTCGACTCTGGGCACAAGGGGCTACCATAGCATTTGTTGCCAATATTCCTCTAGTTTCCATTTGCAAAGCAGCAACCTGGAGTTCTGTACACACCTGTACACAACACTACTGCCTAGATACACACTCTGGTCTCATCCTCAGGTGGGACAAGCAGTGCTAAGACATCTCTTTGCTACTGTTCCTTCACTCATCCCAGCACCATCTCTGGGTACTGCTCGCTAGTCTATGCCCAGCATATAATTCTAAGCAGATCCACAAGCATCAGAAGACCTGTATTACTCACCGTAATTGTATTTCTGATGATTCTATCTGCTTAGATTTACATGTGCCCGCCCGCCCTTCCTCCTCTCTTGGAGTAGAAGAAACATGGACTTCTTAACCTTTTCTTTTCTGCACTTGCTCACGCAGACTATAAGGCTCCCTCAAGGCAGAAAAAAATAACCTGTGGGACCTCGACTCGTGAAGTATTTTGGGTACACTACACGTCACGTTAGGGATAGTGTTACAGTCCAGCCCATGTTGACGTCCCTGTCGATGTTTGAAAAAAAGGTGCAATACTCTGCAATTACCAATAGATGTCGGACTATATGCACAGCATGTCAATCTAAGCAGATAGAATCATCAGAAATAGGATCACAGTGAGTAATGCATGCTGTTTGCATTTTGTCAGACTTCACATTACACAACAGTCTCCGTTTCAATACAAGTTTTGTTGAAGTCCCTGAGAACCAGCAAATGCCCACCAGAAACATTACACCATTTGTTAGCCAGAGTCGATGAGCATGACGAGGCTTTCTCAAGATCAATTATGCCAGTGTGCCAATATACATTCAACCACAAAAGATGTAGCGGATGCCCAAATCATGCAATATGACGTGTGTGGCTAGGAATCCTTTGCAAATCTCAATTTATTTTACAACTTTCATGGCCGAGCTAGATTTGACTACAGTTGAGATCACCTGACGGACGGCCGGTTGGCCCTTTGTGGGCCAGCTTGACAATAGTAAGGATATCCATCAAATGCTGTAATTTCAGTTAAACAAATCTCTTGTAAAAAATATCACATGATGATTTAAAGACATTCCCAATACTGGATTGGCAAACGCATTCTGGTGGCCTTTTGTATTCCAGAACAAGATTCAGATATTCGTCCCATGTTCCAGGTTAGAAGTATTACTGTCTGACAGTCAAGCCTTTATGTGCCCAGGGCTCCCGATATCCATGAACAGTCCTGTGTAGGCCCCCGGATCTCAGGACTTGGTCTAGCAAAGTTCACCTCTCTGCCCATCCTGCCACCCTCACCAGTAGATATTACAATTTCACTCGGAAGGGGGTAACACCCTCCAAGGCAGTCTTGATCTTTGTTAGACTCATTTAGATTCATGCCCCTATAAGGTGTCATGTCAGATTAGATTTCAAGACCTTTAAAATACAAAAGCAAACCCATAATATTACGAAACAGACATGTAGTTTCTCCTTTACTCACTAATTGTGGGTGGGTTAGTGCAACTGTGGGTGTCAGTATTTTATTCTGAACACAACCTCCTCGCAGTGCAATAGCAGCAAGTAACAACCCTCAACCGGCTGTCAAAGTTGTCCACTTGGCTCCTGAAGTCATATTGCCAAGATGCATTGACATCCTCTGGGAAGCGTGTAAATCCAGAACTGGCACCTGGTACTTTAAGAAGTGGAAAAATTGTCACCTGGTTCAAAAGTTATGTTGCCCATCCCATAGATTGTACAGCAACCAACGTGGTCTTTAGTTCTTCAGATGCACCTAGCGATTGTAGCAGCATGCACTACAGTTCAAACTTTAATGGTAGACCGTTCCAGTGGTTGAAAGCTTTCATGGAAGTGGTGAAACTGATATACCCTCCTGCAGTTAGTCCAGCACCACAGTTTTACGTCGGCTCAAGTATCTTTATCTCCAAAGCAGCATTCATTATTCCAATAACTTCCATAAGAACAGTAAGCGACCTTCCGTCTCTGTCTATGCCATTTCAAGCCATACAAGACAAGATGATGTTTAGGACATAGCCTAAATTTCCTCTCAAATGCATACAAAGTTCCAAGTGAACCAATCCATTGAACTACCAACTTTTTTTTTCCAGACTCATTAGTCCACAGCAGAAAAAGCTTTACATACACTGGATTTTAGCTGGGCTGCTCTGCAGCAAGAACCTATGGAAAGCAAGCTAGCTCTTGCTTTGCACTAGTACAGGAGGGTTATCGTGTCGCTAAACCTTCCAATACTAGGATTGTATACTGCATACACCTTTTCTGCACATTAGCACAAAAACAATTGTATGCTAAACAAAGGTGTAAAATATAAAATCTATTATACAATATCGTGTTGTGGCAGGTAAGAATCGGTTTATTTATATTGCAATGCGAACAAAAAAATTGAGCAGAGTACCCCCCTCTGCAGAAGTGAAAATCCTGAGTGTGGCAGACGGATCCTTTTTTGAATTTCTATTCTCCTGACCTTATCTTAACAAGATACTGGTTCTCATGACCGTGTGAAAGTAACAATGTTGTACCATCTTCTGCCATCATTCGCTTTTGCTTTCCTACCTAACTTGGTCATGTTATCATTCCCTGCTACAACATCTTCTCTGCTTTCGCAAATGCTAGTCCTACTGCTCTCTCTGCAGTGCCTTATGGGACTCTCTACTTGTAGGGGAGCAATGGCTTCACCATTATGTCAGTATATGCTTCTGTGTTGCAACAACTATGGCTGACATTTTACCCCCCTATAATATGACGGTTCACGATTACCTCTCCAACTGTTCTGATAGCAATTATCTATAGGTTTTGTTTTATCAAGGGTATAGTCAATATGGGGAACTTGTGTTACTCCGACATTCATTGTCAATGACCTCCTTAACACCATTTGCAAGGCAGCATCATGGAGTTCTGTTCATACGTTCACCAAATATTACTGCACGGATACACCAACCAGGGCAAAAGGGCATGTTTCTCAGGCAGTACTGTGCAATTTGTTTTCAGCGTTGTGACCTGCACACCCACTACCAAAATCGGACAGAGCCCATCTGGATTGTTTTCAAGGATAAGGTGCTCCTGTTGACAAACCCTTGTGTCGAAAATAGTGCTATGTTTTCTCATGAATTTGTGTATGTCCCTCCTACTTTTCTTACAGAATCCAGATAGTCCAGCACCTAGAGCGCTATGTACTCTGGATGCCAAAATGGTGCTGAATTTTTATATGGAGTAAAAAGCTTTGGTTGAGGAATAGTTGTTGTGATCCAGAGCAATACACATGGATCCACCAGTAGATGTAAACCTTTCGGGGTCAGTGCCTGATGTGGCAAGCCAGGAGGAGGAGGACCAAATGACATGTTTAAAATGAAAAGAACCCCCCCCCCCCCAACCTCCCCTCCTGACCATACTTCTCAGAGATTGTTCCTTTCCTAACAAAGCTAAACTGAGGTGCTTGTCTATAGTCAAAATCAAAAGTAGACCTCAGTCCAAAACCTGTCCCCTAACTAGCCATACCGCTTAACAAAACATAAAAGAAAATGGTGTGCGTGCCCTGCACACTTGGTTCATTTCAAAGGTGTCTCTAGTTGTCTAAGGAATCTCTCATGGATCTGGAGCCACTAGTTGGCAATAAGTAACCGTTTTTCCCAAAGAAAACAGTTCTTGTCAGTCTATCAAAATTCCTTAAGTTTGCCAAGTTCAACAACAAAAAGTCTTACGTTCCTGCAAAACAAACTGTCCAACTTTCTTTAGATGGAGGGATATTTTCCTGATACCTCGCATAACTTGCGTTGGTCTATCCCCACTTAGTTCAGGTAGGGAAGCCTCCATGCTCCCCAGAGTCTGCTCTCATCTTTACTAATGAGCCCCGCTGGTTCCTTTGGGGTTCCTCCGTCTCCATTGTTCTCTCTCAAATAGTGTTGACTCCTATTTTCGTTTGGTTCTTAGTTCTCAGCGGTCCCTATGACTCTTCTGTAGGTTTAGATTATTCAGTTTCCTCGGGTCGCCACAAACCTTTTCCTGGTCACTTTATTCTCGGACCCCTGTCACTTCTTATTCCCCCACTTGAACTTTCTCTTATCCCTCTGAGGTATTGGTGACACTCTTTTCTATTTGGTCCCATCAACGCTTGGTTCAGATGTTGGGAGCCTTGGTGCTCCCCTCGTATCTGTGCTTTGCTTATTGGGCCCCTCGGGCTCACTTAGGTTTCTCTGTCCCAATGACTCTCCTAGCTCTCTGGAGGTTTATCCTATTTGGGTTTCTCTGACCCCCTTAACCCATCTGCCTCTCTCGTTCAGCCTCTTTCTCAGGGCCTCTGACCCTGGTACGGGGATAGGACAATCCTACCTTCTTTTCCATTCACTCTGTCCTCTCTTCGTCTCCCTCCCATCTGAGCAAACTGCATAACTGGAGCATTGCACGGTCTGTTCCAGTGAGGGTAGGTCTCTTCGTCAGCAGTGGCCTCCTCCACAGCTTGCCACTCTACTAGACTGGACACGAGCGGGTTTAGAGTTCCTCTCGTCTCTGCAGTCTCTTGCCCCTCCCTCAGTTCCTGGTTTCACCGGCAGTTCGCAGGCACCAGGGCCACTTTATTATTGTATTTATTGAGCGCAGACCTGCCTTCGAGAAGAAACAGAGCACTTTACAGAGGTATACAAAAATGCACATGTGTTACGGAGCGCTGTTCAGAGGTAACAGAACAGATATACAGCGGAGGGTAGGATGGAGAAGGGCAGAGGGGAAAGGGTACAGCTGTACCGGGTTGTGGGGAGGAGAAGGGCAGGCGGCGTCTAACAAGTCAGGTGGCGAGAGGGGCGACGTGATGGCCTAGGTATTGAGGAGAGACTACTTGAAGAGGTGGGGTCTTGAGTTATTTTCTGAATTGTAGGAGCTTTGGGGTGAGTCTGATGCTAATAGGGAGGTGGTTCCATAGTCTTGAGGAGTAGGCAGAAGCTTGTTTTCTGGTCCTTTCCTTTTGCAGCAGCGGATTTCAAGTCTGCATGTGTCCTGGCTTCTGCTGGTGCGTTGTTCACCGGAGATGCAGAGTTTCTCCACAAGGTAGCTGGGTGACTTGAGGGCGACTGCCTTATAGAGGTTGCAGCAAGACTTGAAGGTGATTCATGCGTGCACTGGGAGCCAGTGAAGGTTGATAAGGGCCAGGGTGATGTGGTCTTCTCTGTATACACCCTTGATGAGGCATGGGGCAACCATGTCCTCTTTGTGTTCACGCCTCAAGGTAGGCTTTGCTTTAGGCAGCCTGGGCTTCTTAGGCCCTGTACGTCTCTGTATCAGAACGTCAGCCTTTCTCTTCACCATTGGCTTCTCCCCGCGCCACAGCAGGCTCTGTTTAACGCTGCTCTGCCCATTTGCTGATGTACTCCTGTCAGAGGCTCGCCCATGCGGATGGTTTCTCTTACTCAAGGGTCATTGGCCCTTTTATTCTTGCTCATGTAATGAGACGGGGCGTATTGTTTATCACGGGTTGTCAAGCATGTGGAAAGTTCACCATAGTACATACATTTATTGTCGGCATTACCTTTAGCTAAAAACAGATGTATTGTCAGTATTTCTTATTCCCATTTAGGCAGATACTCCCTTGTGTATAGGGAGTTCCCCATGGTAGTCCACTAAAGGGGAGGGACTTCCAGTGACCTCCCACTTTCTTAAACCCCTAGGGAGGGTTTGGCTGAGTGGGCTCACCTCCCTAGCATCCACTTGGGTAGAAGGGACGAATACCCTAGATTCGTGTCTGTCCACAGCAGGAGCCGGCCATGAGCCCCACAGGCTGGCCACTCAGGGACCGGAAGTTAAGAAGCCAGGGAGGTCACTTACAAGAGCACAGGTGCCTGATATCCTATCCCAGCTACCAGTGTTTTACAAGGGGAGCGAGTTCCCTAGGTGCATTAAGAGGTGGGTAGTTACCGCCTACCACCTCTTTGTGCTGCTCCCTTTCACTTACCTTTAAATTTGCTGCCATGCTAGCTGCTGCACAATCGTACAGGAAGTGCTCCTGTTCTGTCCCAACCAGGATGTGCAGCAGCTGGCAGCCTTTTTGTTGCCCCTTGCCCCTTTAGCTTCTTTTGTTGCACCAATCAGTTTTAACCCCCTTTTTGCCTCTAGAACCTGCTCTTGCCCTTTTTGTAGCCCCTAACACCATTAACCAATTGTGTTGCCCCAGCCCTGTTAATCCCCTTTAGCCCCATTTCTCGACCATTCCCTTTTCTTGCCCCAGAACTCTTTAGCACATGTTATTGCACTCCAGTCTGTTTGATTACCCTAGCCCTTTTACTTGCTCCCAGCTGCTGACACAGGCCCCTCCTCAGTTTTGAGCAGCCATTTCCTGGACTCGGGTCATGTTGGGCCCTAAAGCACATGCAGAGCTTCCTCTAGATGAATTCTCCTTCGGAACCACTTTGCATACTCTTCTTTGTTGAAGAGGGCGACTGCGCGGTTTGGTATACAAATTCAAGGGTTCGATGAGGATGCTGATTTTCTAGAGGATGTACTCAAACGTAAGGCAGTGTCCCCCTACATCATGCTAATGCATTGTTAAACGCATTGCACCCCTCCCTTTTCAATCCAGCCTTGACAGAGGAGGTTAACATGAATAGAAAAGAAATAGAACTGCCTCTTCCAAACAAATTTACATTGTGGGTCAACATACCCCTGATGCACTTGCTGTTGTAACTAAGAAGAAACTGGCTTTCACCCCCTCACCACTACTGAGCACCCATCAGAATGTGAAAGTAAAAATATTTATGCAGTGAGGAGAAAAATAGCCACCATGGTGTAATGTGCCAAAGCCACAACCTTAATGGCCAGGTACATAGGGTGCAGGGTGACTACTTCAATCCAACGCTTCACCTGACAGACAAGTATTCAAAATAGTGCTTGGAGGACAACAGTCCATATTTCTCACCTTCTTGAAGACTTGGACCTCAATGTCCTTGCTCTTACTGAGATGTGGATCACTGTCTGCTCTCACTACTCTTGTCACTCTTCTTCCAGAGGGCTATAAGATCCTCTCCAGGCCCAGGCCCAACTGGTCTGGAGGCAGAGTGGCCCTTAACTTTCTTGAGTGGGTCCCTGCTACTATCATACCCACTCAATCCTACTCTTCTTTTGAATACCTAGTCTGCAGGCTTTGTGTCTCCCTTTCCCTTGCCCATCTACAGGCCCCATCTCCACCTTCCTTTCTGAATGGGTGGATCTCACCGCCTCTTTCCCGATTTACAGCACCAAGCTTCCCCTTCCCTGAGACTTAAACATCCACCTGGACTCCCATGAAGCGGCCACTATACTGTTCCGCGACCTCTGTGACTCTCACCATTATGCCCTCTGGTCCGACCCTCTGCTGGACACACCCTGGATGTGCTCCTCTCAGCAGACATCCCTTTCTCTAACCCTCTCACTACTCCCCTCTCCAGGTCTGACAGCGCTCTTCTCTCTTCCCACCTTGATCACCTGGACTCTCCGGCTGAGCCTCTGCCTGCACTGCCAGTCTCCTTCGCGGTCATTCGACCGATGAAGCAAGTGTCATTGCTGCTTTTGCTGCCACCTTCATCCCCCTTTCTGCTTTTGACTCACCTATTTACACAGACCTCACTAACCTTCACCTATCCATCTCCAACACCCTTGACCCTGTCAAGAGTATCTGCATGAAGCCTGCCTCCAAGTGTAACAGCTGGCATGATTACGAACTAGCCTCACTGAAACATAAGCGCAATGCTGCTGAACGGAAGTGGCAGACTTCGTGCACATCCACTGCCAAACTGGCCTGTCGTCTGCTCCAAAGGCAGTAACGTTTCTCCATCTGTTCCAAGAAGAGGGCCCACATCCAGCCTGCATCTCTGGAGCCTCCACAACATGGCCGAATTATTCAAAAGCTGCAAGGAACTTGCCAATCCTACTGCAGTTTCCACCTTCCCAGGCCCTTTGTACTGCATTGGCCTCCCTCCACCCCCCCTCCTTGCTCACCAACCTGTTCCCACACCTTCCTTGGCCCCTTTTGCCCCCACGACTCCTTTTTGGCCATAGCCTCCGATGAGCTCTCCAGAGTTGTCCGCTCTGTGAAAGGCTCCACCAAACAGGTGCTCCTTTGCTCCTCCAGAACTGTCAAGGACATCTCTCGCTCCTGCCTTAGCTGACCTCTGTAACCACTTCTTTGCCACTGGCTCCTTTCCCCCACCTCTCAAGCACTCCCTTCTGTCCCCTCTCCTAAAAAAGCCGTCTGCTGACCCTTCCTGCCCAGTTAACCATCGCCTTCACTCCTACGCCCCGTCCCCTTTCCTCCACACTTGTGGGGCATTCCGTCCATCGGGACGGGACTGGTGCACTTTTTTTAAAAGCATAAAAAAATTATTGTTGTCCTTTTATTTTTGCAAGGCTACTGCACGTGACTGCAGCTCTGCCTTCCTGAGCTCTGCCCTGCGCATCACCCTTCAGTCCTTTTCTCTGCACCATTGGTGTCGGACGCACTAGCATCACAGGGAATATTTTTATTTTTGTTCCCTTGTCCTTCAATCCTGCTCCGGTTCAACAGTCAACTCTTCAGTCTATGCCCCGGAGCGTCTGGGGTTCATGTGCGAACGTTGATTCGTGAGGGCCGATCCCCACTCTTTGCCTGGAGAGCCTAGGCCCGGAGCACCGTTGGGACGCGTGTTTCTAGTGCGACTCCCTCTCCGCCCGGGCACTCCAAACGTCGGCTTGTCAGGTGGAAGGAAGTGTTTCAACGTGTTCCTCCTCACTTACAGCTCTTCATTGAAGAAAAGAAGAGACAGCCGGTAAGTTCGTTCCTTTTCAGGGCACCTCGGCCAGCGGACTCTTTCCCGGAGTCATCTAGGCTTGCGGTAGGCTCAATTGGCTCTATTACCAGGGATATCCTTGAGGTGTCCCGCAAGGGATCTAACAGGCGCACCAGAGCTACCTCCGAGGACCGCTGAACGGGGGATGCCATGACCAGTTCTTCATCCGATGTTCACCCCTTGGTGGCTAAAGTCGGGCCCTGTTCCACTGGTGCCTTTTTCACCACTGTCCTCCCTGAGGTTCCCACTCTTGGGACTAAGTGTTCCGAGTCTCAGCTCGAGGTCCCTATCAAGGTGAATAAACGTACTTGGGTTACCCCCGAGGTTCCCCTTCTTGGGGCTATTTCTAAAACCGGCAAGATTGAGGGGCCCGCATTGCAATTGCCTTGGCTTCGGGGTGTGACTCCAAGTAGCCCGACACGCCGACTTGTGGTGGAACCAATCCTGCTGAGGGAGCACAGAAGTTGGTCACACATCATAGGTCTTCTCGTACCAGCTATGCCGAGTCTCCCCTTTTCGGGCTAACTTACCAGCAGGCCCTGTCAGGTCCCTGGGTAACGGAAGGCATTAGGTTAGACTTTGCGAAGTGTAAATAGTGGCTAGGTAAGGTTAATTTCATTGAAAAGGCATTTCCTTGATTTAATCATTACATCAGCCAGCAACTATTGTCCCAGCTCAAGATGGTGGCGTACTTCCTGTCCAGCAGTGATTGGTTAATGACTACTGTGATGCAGTTTGGAACCTAAGGAAAGGTTCTAAACTGTCTTTCATTCAAGATCTGTTTATGGATGTACACAGTACATTAGAGCTCCTGTATAATCAGAAGAAAAACTAAAGAAACTACAGAATTTCTGTTTTCAAGTCATCAGACAAAGCCAGAGAAGAGAACTCCGATAAGTTACTGAAGTTATGCAGAAAGCAAGTTTTGAGAAAAAGTTTTCATGATATAATTTAATTAAAGTGCAATTTTGGAAAGTCATTTCTGTTTCAAAAATTGAAGAACAGTCAGTCTGTCGTGCAACAAATGTAAATAAGTTTATTTTGGTAGAAAAAAGTATTGAAATGTACTATTGAACATTTGATTAAATTGAATGCGCACCGGCGTATCAGTAATAGAATTTCAGCTTGCGCGTGACTCACGAAGATGTAGCAGAGCAAGTTGAAGCGTTTGTGTCTGCATCGCGTGCGTATATTATTAGAAGAAAGGACCTGGTAACGTGATGCAGCATGTCCAGGAAGTTCTTATAAGCGTTGCGTAATATGCTTTTCGTCGGTTCTGAGGAGATTCGCTCATTCTTGTGGCGGGGTGCTAATCCTGATAGCGTGTGCGCGCAAGAGAAATATTGCAAGCAGTATTCTCAAGATCAGCTGTTTGATGAAGAAGGCAGCGAAAGCGATAATCTATATTGCATTGCACGATCCTGTGGCAGCGTGTTTTTTCAGGTAGCGTGTGAGCTCAAATTAAATGACATTCAGCTATGTTCTTTAAGAACGCTTGTATTTTTGAAATTATTTAAAAACTGAAAATTATTTAAAGAAGCAATAAGACTTCATACAAGTAAAGAAGTTTCAATGAGAGATCAGATCTCTACATTTAGATTGAATCACATCGCCATTGAGTTTAATGAAGATCTGAGAGAATTGTAAAATAAAGCAACTCAAAGAGCAGTTTTAAAATAGCAAGCATTCATTTCAAGTTTAGTGTTCTATTACAAAAAATTCAACACAACATTGAAGTTATTCAGATAACCTATGAGGAGATTGAAGTCATAAAGAATTCATCTGAGAAAAGCAAAGTTAACTATAAGGATTATATTTTCAAGAGTCACTCAGTAAAGAATCAGAGACGGTCGGGTAACAAAGGGGTCTGGGAAGGTACATATTGGTTAGTGAAGTTAAATTTAGAATCTAATTATTGCTATGTCATTTGCAGGTATCCTGAGTTCCAAGGTGCCAAGCAGTTAAGGACTCCAGTGTTATCCTGACCATTTGTTATTTTCTCCAATTCCCCTTTCCCCCCCCATTCTCGTCAATCCAATAATTGTTCAATTGATTGTTGGGTATACTGGTTTGAGGGACTAGGTGGGCTATTCATCTGCTCCTGCAGGAGATCAGCGCTGGGACCTGATAGGCCCTAAGGTGTCCCAGAAACACCCTAGACCTGCTAGCACCGTCTCTGCCGAGGTTCATTGTCACAAGGCTAAGATGTCACATAAGACTCCTGATTCCCCTGCAGTCACCACTGCCTCACCTACACCTGTAACGCAGTTTACCTCAGGCGTTGACAAAATGGCGGTCCAACCCTGGCGGTCAACGGCGGCTATTTTGACTACCTCTCTTACACCAACGTTCAACACGGCTGGTGCTGAGGCGCCTGTCTTTGGGGTAGAGCAGCCTTTTCCACCTTTCGTGGACAGTAAGAACCAGTTCTGCCCTCCGCTTGATTGGTGTGCTCGGACTACAGTCTTGCTCCCTCCTGCGTCCGCGCCTTTGATCTATGTGGATCCAGCTGGTTGAGGACCATCCTGGCAACCATCCTCTCTGCATTCCTGGGGGTATGCCCCTTCCGAGCTGCCTCTGCCAACTCCAGTGCCAAGGCCCTCATCTGACGATGCATTTTTTTGCGAAGTTTCAGACGCTTATGCATTCTGAACCCACAAAGGTATACTTTAAGGATTTATTTAAGGGAATGTATCCTAAGCCCCCTGAACTGGCACCTGTTTCAGCAGTTCCTATTCTGATTCCGGTAATACTTCCTCCACCTCTTCCTGTGGGGCCTCCTCCCCCACTTCCTACTCTGCCTCCTCTTTCCCCCGTGGAAAAGACTCTGGTGGTTCTGCCAAACACTACTTTAGGACCTGAGACGCAACGTGCAGCGGACCTGTCATCTGCTTCCGCTTTATTGGATGAGGACCAGGCAGACCAGGACATAGACGACCCGCCCCACTCTTTTCGAGCTTTTCATGACCAGGTACTGGATATGATGGCGCTGCTAGACATTCCAATACCCTATTCCCCCAGCTCCTCAGGAGGGGGTACTTTCTGGAGCCTTGACCTTGTCGGTGCAGGAGCGCACCGGTCTGTTCCTTCAGAAGGACGTCCTGGCCGAGGCCCTTAAGGTATGGGGAAAAACCTAAACAGAAAAATGGACGCTCGCTACAAGCTTCACAATTCTGAAGAGAACTTTCTCTTCGTGTCCTCTCCCTTCATCGACTGTGGTGGCAGCAGCTAAGCTCCAGTCAAAACCATCCTCTACATCTTCTACTGAAGCGTCCCAGATCCTTTCCAAGGTGGACAAACGTCTGGACGCCATTGGGGAAAAAGGTATTTTCCAATTCAGCTCTTCAGCTACGTCAGTCTAATACTGAGCTTATCCTGGCTGCTGCCAATGTAAAACTTTGGAAGGAGCTAGCCGAGTTCAGGAATGCATTCCTGCGGATATGCTTGAAGACTTCAAGGGTGGCTTATCTGACGCCAGAGTTCTGGCACAGAATCTACTCGAGACTGCGGCCCATCACGTAGACAAATTTCGGCTCTAGGCCTTATGGTTGGAATTGACATCTCCCGCCAGATGTGGCTCCATGCTACAAAGTTTTCAAAGGAAGTCCAGGACAAGGTGCTTGACCTCCCTTTCGAGATTAAGGAACTGTTCCACGCGTCCACAGACGAGGAACTTAAGACGAAGGCCAGTACTCAAACTGCAAAGTCATTGTCGGTCCTTGCAAAGACTCCTGCAAAGGCACCTTACACTGAGAGGTCCGGGTCTCAGACAAGGTCCTTCTCTGGCTTCAGACGGTTTCAGGACTGCTGTGCACGCTCCTCGGATGCTCCGAATGGCGGACCCTGCCGAAAACAGCAGCGGAAGGGTGGCATGTTTTTCTCTCAGCCATCAGCCTCCTACTCAGCAACGGGCGGTCTCTCCGCCAATAAATCAGTTAAATATTTTCAATTGGTTGCATGAGACCACGGTGAGGACGGATTTAGTCTCATTTGGACGCATGCCGGGCCATCACTGAAGACCAATGTTTTTGTCAGTCGCTTGGATGGACTTTTGCTTGCCCCTCCCCCACCTTCCCACCAGCAGACTGGGTCACCCTCCGTAAGAGCCAAGGTACAGAAGCTTCTAGACCTCAGAGCAGTGGAACCTGTTCCCCTCGCGGAGCAAGGGGACAGGTTTTGCTCCAATCTGTTCAGTGCCCAAACCCAACCAGGCTGGCGAGCGCACTAATCTCGACCTTGCGGGGTTCAATCTCTTCCTAGCTCAAGAGAGATTAAAGATGATTACGCCCTCCGGAAGGGTGATTGGCTCAGCGTTGTAGATTTGAGGGATCGTGTGCTTCTGTTTGGTCTCAGCTCATCACTGCGTCTCTTTATGAAGATGTTGGGTCATTGCTGCGTTCCTCAGACTACAATGGGTTCATGTATATCCATATTAGGAAGATTGGCTTCTGCGCAGTCCTTGCCCACAAGCCTCTGCAGCCAATCTTCAGTCACTTCTTCAGCTCTTGTTCCGGCTGGGGCTGTCGGTGAATTGACGGAAAACTTTTGACAGTCTCTCACAACCTGATCTTTCTGGGTTTCCGTTGCGACACAGTCGGTACCAGAGTCTTCTGATGGAGTACAGGAATGCAGACCTTTCAGCCATGTACCAGCTCGTTCTGCAGTCCTCCTATATGTCGGCCTGGTGGTTCCAGAGACTTCTGGCCTCATGGCCTCTTGCGTGTTAGCTATACCTCTGGCACGCCTGAAAATGAGATGCACTCCGCTTGCTCTTTGGAGTTGCTGGTCCAAGGCTACGGACCCGGATTCCAAGATGATTCCAGATCCGTCCTGCATGATGACGGATCTTCAATGATGGTCATCCGCCTTCCAGGAGCCCGTCCCATAAGTAACGGTTACTGCAGACTCCTCCCTTTTGGGGTGGGGCGCGACACTTACGATGTGTGGATGCCTCAGGACAAGCGCTTCCATATCAATTATCTGGAGCTCCTTGCAGTTTTTCTGGTGCTGAAGGCCTTTCAACCCTCGCTCATCAAATTTGGAATTGCGCTGTGCAGCACTATGTCTGGCTCCAAGCTATGCACATTCCAGGCCACATAAATGTGACTGCAAACTCACTGAGCCGCCAGTCTGCAGCGAGTTACGAATGGGAGATGAACACCGATGTTCTCTCTGAGATCTTCCAGCAATCGGGCACTCCAGAGGTGGACCTCTTTGCGACATCATCAAACAGGAAACTTCCTCTTTATGCTTCCTGGGATGGGCTCGGAGCGTCTTCCTTCGGAGGGGGTGGGTGCACTCGAAATCCTGTGGGACAACGTGAGAGCTTACGCTTTCCCTCCTTTATCAGTGATACATCGGTCACTTTGGACACTCGGGAACACTTCCAACTGCACCCCTCTCTTCATAGCCCCTTGGTAGCAAGCCAGATTCTGTTTTTCAGATCTGCAGCACCTGTCGATATCCTCCCCGATGAGGCTGCTGCAGATTCCCTACCTTCTTCACCAGAGCAATCGGTTGTGGCACCCCTGCCCACAATCGCTTACCTTGGTGGCCTGGTTCCTGAATTCCGATCGTTGGCGCAGTTTAATCTCTGAGGACAACATGCGTGTAATACATGCATCACGGAAGCCCTCTAAAATAGCGCAATACAGGAACAAGTGGCTCTGCTTTTGTCACTAGTGTCTAGCCAAGGAGCTGACACAGGCATGCCTCTATTGACACCCCTTTGTCTTTCATATCACACCTGGCAGCCTCTGGCATACATGTCTTATCTACTTGCAGGACTTGTCCTCCATTGCAGCTTACCTGTCTACTGTCAGTTGCTCTTTTTCACGGACTAATCCAGTCATCAAGAGACACTGTGCGGATCTTCATCTCTTCCCGCCGGTTAGAACCCCTCATCCCAAATGTGATCTGCATGTGGTCCTTACCGCTTTATGCCGTAAACCTTTTTGAGCCTATTGTCACTACCAAACTCCAGTACCTTTCTTGGAAGGTGGCTTTTCTGATTGCGGTAACGTCTTAAAGGTGAATAAGCGAGCTTCAAGCTCTTTCAGTGGAACATCCGTTCCTAACTTCCCATAGGGATAAGGTTGTGCTTCATACGCATCCTTCCTTTTTTCCTAAAGTGTCTCTGAATTACATTTGAACCAGTCCATATCCTTCCCAGTCTTCTTCCCGAACTCGTCCTCTGAGGCAGAGAGTTCTGCACAACCTCGACCTCAGACTTGCTCCGAAGTTCTACCTCGATCGAATGAGCGATCTCCGAAGCCTTCACAACTCTTTGTCACGCTTGGTGACCCTAAAGAGAAGCCAGCCTCTAAAGCATCCATCTCCTGTTGCATAGCTTCGTCTATTTCGGAGGCCTACAACCACCAAAGGCATCCATGCACATTTGGTCCGAGGCAAAGTGGCCGCTGTTGCCTTCCAAATGTACGTCTCATGGGAATCCATCTCCAAGGCAGCTACGTGGTTCTCCATCGGCTTTTTGCAACATTGTCTTGATCTGAGCTCCTGGGCTGATGCCCAATCTGGCCAGGCAGTTCTCAAGAATGTATTCCAATAAGGGAAATTGCCATTCACCCGTAATACCTGTGGGAGATTCCCAAGCACTGACCATAAGTATGAAGGAAAGGGGACGGGATGTTGGAGTACAACAGTTACTCACCATAGTGACTACTTTACTCCTAGTCCATAGCCCCCTTCCTCCATACGCCTGCATGCCGTCCCCTCTAAAAAGTATCCTCTATTATTGCTAAATGGTCCTAGACCTGCCGATGGAAAAGGAATGAAGGGTGATGCGTGGGGCGGAGCGTAGGGAGGCGGGGCTGCGGTCACATGCTCTAGCCGCACACAAATAAAAGGACACAATTTTAAAAAGTGCTCCATCCCGTCCTGATGGATGGAATGTCCCCCAAGTATGGAGGAAAGTGGACTATGGACTAGGAGTAAGGTAGTCAGTACAGTGAGTAACTTTGTCAATCTCCTCTACCCCTTTCCTGGGGAAACTCTTGGAGAAGTTGGTCATATCCCAACTGATTCACCGCACCAAGCTTGTGGGCTGTCTCCATGACCACCAGTCTGACTTCAGAGCATCCGGAGGCACAGAAACTGCTCTCTCCTGCACACCCATGAAGACCTGCTCTCTAACCTTGATTCCCGCTATCTTTCCGTTCACATTCTCCTTGATCTTTCCTCTGCCTTCGACCCGGTCATTCATTCCGTCCTCATACATCGGCACTGCAATACCCTCGACATAGTGGCCCGGGCACTGTACTGGCTGATTTCCTTTTTATCAAATCGTCCTTCTCAGGTGCAACTATGCCCTTTTATCTCCTCACTCACTCTCTACCTGCGGTGTTCCTCAGGGCTCTATCCTTTTGCTGTTGCTCTTCGACATCTATCTCGCCCCTCTTGCCCACTTGATCACCTCCTTTCTCATTTCCTGTGTTATGCTGATGACACACAGCTTTCAATCAACCTTCCCTCCACTTCCTCCCTCTTTCATTCCAGATTGTCTAACTGCTATACAGGCATGGTGCACTGCTAATCTTTCTTAATCCCAGTAAGACTGAGACCCTTCTCATCTGGATCCCTGCTTCCCCCTTACTCTCTGGCTGCCCTCCTTTTGTTACTCTCCTCTCACCATCCTGTGAGGCCAAAAACCTTGGCATCATCTGCGACTCTGCTCCCTCCTCACAACATGGACCTTGCCAAGAAGGCCCACTTTCATCTCCACCTCCTTTGAGGCATTCTCCCCTTCCCCACCTTCCCCCAGAAAGTCAATGTCTCTACAGCTCTGGACATCACTAGGCTGGACTGCTGTGACAGCCTCATTCCTTTCTTCGCCCCCTTCAACTAATCCAGGATAGAATTGCAAGATTTATCCCTGGTCTTAAGCCCAGGGACTGCATCTATCCAGCCCTCAAATCTCTCCACTGGCTCCCGGTGGCTGCAAAGATCAAATTCAAGACCCTCTGCATCATCCACAAGGCCTTCAGGGGCCTGGGACGCCGCCATATCCAACTCTCTCCCCAAATACCTACCTACCTGCTAGAGTCCTTCCGTCCTCTAGCTCCAACTCTCTGCAGGTTAGACTGTTTTCCAAGCAGAGAGTCGGGTGTAGAGCTCTCTCCTCGGCAGGTGCCTCCCTCTGGAATAGCTTCCCTACTCCTCTGACCTGAGCCGGACCTCCTCAAGTTCGGGAAACTTCTCAAGACCCTGATTTTCTCTCCCTCCCCCGACCCCCCCCCCCTCCCTTGCTAATACAATTTCTGCTGCTCCGACTGGCAGCCTGGTTCCTCGTGAGTCTTACAGGCTACCAGGCCTTCCTTGACAAGTCTTTAAACCAGCATTCCCCCTTCAGCACTGACCTCGCGGGCCCCTCCTCCTTGACCAGCATCCCTCCTGAGTCTGTTATTCTCCCATCCTTGCATTTAGTGATACACACCTTTGGCACTCCCTGGCACTTGCCATATTCCCCCCACCCCCTCCCCTGATCTCCCCTCTGCACTTCCTAGACCCTGGGCTCCCTTACCCCCCCCCCCATCCCCAACCCCTGCACAGTATGCAGTTCCACCTCCCCACCCCCTCTTGCACTTCTTATTACTGCACTTGCACGATCGGAATGTCACAAGGCCTACAAGGACTCTATTCCCCCTGGTCCCCACCACCTCCCTCCTTTTTGCTTTGTGGCACCTAGAAACACCTTTGGCTGTAAAGGAGCCTTGTAAATATTCAATAAATAAAACCAAAAATGAATGCTGTTATTATGAACGCATTGGATGCAGCAGAAACCGCAGGATGAAAAATTGTGAGGGCAGCAGTGATGAGGAGATATGTCTGACTCAGAAGGACATGGTTCAAGCTTGAAACACAGCTGGCTGATTGATAAACCCTTAGACGATGTACACTACTGCTCAGCCAGGCAAATGTCCAGTCACCTGGAAAAGCGAAGAAGGAACATGTGACATTTAACACACTTTCGGAATGAACGTTGCAGTTAAAACTACTCCTAAATCAGGAAAAATCTTATGTGGAATGGAGATCAGGCGTGTTGTCTGGTCGATCTGCCACATAGGTTGAAAAGCAAAAAGTTTGGGGCCCAGGGAACTATGGAGGGCAAGTTGCCAAAAGAGTCATCTTTCCTAACAAACTACAAGTTGTCAAACTTCATGGAAAGGGTAAAAACTGTCTCCACCGGTGGAACACCCACCGCATGTTTGGAATCTAAATACAGTATTACATAGATTAATGCCCCGGCACCCTGGCAGTTGAACCTATGCACAAGGTCAGCATGGGAGACCTTTCCCTAAGGTGGCTTTCCTCTTTGCAGTCGCATCCATAAGAAAGATAAGTGAACTTAAAGTACTCTTGGTAGGTGAACCCTTGTCACAATTCACAAACATTGGTGTTTTATTTCCTATGGAACTCGAACCTGATTTTTTTTCTGAAATTCTTATTAAAATTCAGGCCAGTTGGTCAATAGAATGGCCCATTTTCTTGCATACAAAGGGAGAAAAGACAGTTCACACACTTGAAATGTACAAAGCGGTAAGGTTATTTCTAGATGAAAGAAAATCACAGTGTAAAACAATGTCATTTGTTTCTTTTGCAACAAAAGTTAGGACTGTGCAACTAAATCTACCATTGCAAGGTGGATTGTATGGTATATTGAGCACAACCACACTTCGGCTCACAAACCTATTCCTTTCACTTAACGCTCACTTGACAAGCGCAAGGTCCTGTTACTGTGGTTCCAAAATCAACCCTGGTGCGTGGATTTTGGGAGCTCAACCTCATATGGTTAACAGAGAAGTCTAGCTAACCCAATCAAGCTATGGTAGCAGAGCGGTAAGGCGTAGACTCTGGTGGAATGAGAGTGATCTATGGATTCAAGGAGTCCAGAAAGAGTATCACCAATACTTCCAGTTAAACGGTTTAGTATAGAAATATACAATGATTTATTAGCCGTTTAAAATACACACTAAGCAAATGAAACCTCTAGACAAATATTGTCACACACTTAGTATAAAACAGATATATACATTCATTCTTCAGAGAAGTGTTTTCAATAACCATTATAAAACATGTACGCTGTCAGATGCATAAAGTTCAGACGAACTCTTGAGAGTAAGCACAAAACAGTTCTCTAATACTTAGTAAGTTGATCTACGTGCATTGGCTATTGTTTGTATTCTGTTTACTTTCGTTTGAGTGGTTTCCTTTTAGGCTGCGTGCTATGTGCCAGGCGTGTGACTGGACACCATTTCTGTTTGCTTTTGTTTTTATATATTTTCCTTCAGTTTGCTTTTATTTTTATATATTTTCCTTCAGTTTATTATTATGGTCTTATGTTGCTTTCATTTTAATTTTCCATAGACTTTAGTTCCTTGTAACCTGATTTGCTAGAGTGGAACGTGCCTGGCCTCCCCTGACATTCGGGGCTTGGTCACGTACGCCGGTTTCTTTTGTTTTTCATTGCCCACACACAGGTCTTCTCTTACTGCCTAATGCTATGCCCTCCTGGATTGGCTCTGTGCAAGATCATGTGCCCCCAAAACGGACCTACTGCCCGGAAGCGCAGCGGACAAGCAGAGCAGGAGCAATGTTTGTGCTCCAAGTGACGCAAAAGTCAAGCCCTTCTTCCCGCAAGCCGGGAATGGTGTTTCCTATTCTACCTATCCCCAAACTAGCACGGGGGCTAATCTGAATGTGGCTTCTTTTGATATAGTGTTGCCAATTACTTTTAGACCTTCTGTTTAGTGATTTTAATGTATCAATGCACCTAACAGTCACTGTTTTTTTAGGCCATGCTAGATATTGGCCTCAAACCGCATGTTAATGTATCCACACATTCATTTTTTAATATCTTGGGTCTTATCTTTTCTGCTGACTCCTTTGTCTGTTTCTCCTGCCTATCGTATGGTCGGATCATTGTCGTACCATTTTCATACATGCACAGGCCATATGTGCTGTCTCTCAAACTTTCAATATTTTCAAACCGAGCTGGCACAAATTTAATTCAGACTCCATCGTTTCTTTTGTTCAAGACTAATGTGCCGGTGTCCTTTCTGTGGATCTGGCCTTATTGTCTCAGGTATTTAATGCAGCGGCTGATCTTTTTGCTCCTCTGAAATCTGTTAGGTCGCAGAAAAGACCCTTGGAGCCTTGGTTTACGGCTGACCTGAGGGCCCTCCTTTTTAAACGGAGGCAAGCTGAAAACATAGGTGGTGCTCCTCTTGTGGACAAAGTAATAAGGTACTGCTAGGTAACATTTCCAAGCAATATCACCAGGCCATGCATGCAGCTAAATGTATAGAGTCGAGACTGCTTTGAATCGGCATAAAGAGCTTTTTTCTCTGGTTCGGTCACTCTCTTCTAACATTGCTTCTGCGGCAGGGGCTTCTCCCTCCCCAAATGCTTTGTGATTCCCTGTCTGACTTCTTTATTACTAAGATCGAGGACATTCGTAATACCATTCCATCATCTAGACTTCTCCATCTATGATCTTTTCCCATGTTCACTCTTGAGGATATTCTGTCTGCCACAAAATGTCTTAAATCTGCATCTCCCCTTGATCCCATTCCTTTGAGTTATGCCAGATATTGACATATGGGTGACGCAGGCAGTGAACCTCTCATGCCCATCTAGTATTCCAGAAGATTTGAAGCAGCCCCCCGTTATCCCTCTTAAGGAACCTGCACTTGTCCCTAAAGTTTCTGCTAATTTCCGTTGTATTTCACTTCTTTCCTTCTTTATGAAACTTCGAGTCTCTGATCTCTCCTCTTCTTAGCTACTTCTTGGAGACTTCAAATTTTCTTGACCCCTTTCAGTTGGGTTTTTAATCCAGGCCGGGGCACTGTGTGTGTCTTGGTCTCTGTGATGGATGATTTGGCCTAGTTGGTCGACCGGGGGGGAGTGGGAGCACTGATTTATTAGATCAATCTGCTGCTTTCCACAGAGTCGACCTCTGCCTCCTGTTGCACCACTTGGCCATAGTGGGATTTATGGGTCCATTTTTTTTTTTTTTTTTTTGGTTCCCCTGGCTGACCGGGGTCAATCTCTTTCTCTCCCTCCTTTTCGCTAATGGTCTCGTCCTTTGTCTTGTGGGGGTCAGAAATGACACACGGTTGTCATATTTTCAAACAAAGACACTTCATTAAATGAAAAAGCCTCTCCGGCCCTATTTCTAAAGAGGAGTTTTCCCTACCTAAATACTAAAACGAAGGATCGGCCTGTGTTGGGATGTCAGCTATTGAAAAGACGTCCTTGTGTCCAAAACGCCCTATCCTGACCTTCACACTTTAAACCAAAAAAAAGGTGTAAGGCAATGTCTTTGATTTGATGTTGGTAAAAAGTGTTCAAACTCAAAATAACTCCAACCAAAAAAATGTCTTCAACGAAAACACCCATGAGTCCAGAGGATGATACCCTTCCCCTGGATTAGCAAAATTGTATGGCAAAATGATCTCCTTAACTAATAGTTCCTTTGCATCTTCACTGCACTCACAGAGTTCTTGGTTAAACAAATATGTTCTGCAAAAGTCTTTCTATAGAGTGTGCCTGGTATACTCCCCTGCCAGGAATCTCCCATTTAAACTTCAGCTGGCTGGTGTACTTGCCTGCCAGGACTACTTGTGTTTCACAGTTCTCTAGTTGAATAATATTTATTCACACTTCTTCCCCACACTGGCATCTTATGCACTTGTATTGGTTTGGTTTTGCACTTTGCCTTGGCTGCATTCAAACATTCTTCTTATTGGGTGTGTTTTGACTGCATTTAAACAAATTGTATGCATTTTCTATATCAGCAACTTTGCACAATTCAATCACATGTCGTTTTTGGAGTGCCCCAGGGTCCTCTCTGAGGTTCGTCTCTGATGCAGCGTATCTTTGTGGGCTGGTTCCCCAACCCTTTCTCCAGTTTCGAGTGTACAAACGTCTCTCCAGCAGTGCGCGCGACTCTGCGGTTACAGATTGGCTTATCCCTCTGGTCCGGATAGGAGAATGCTGCTTCCTCAAGCGGCCTGACACCCAGGAGCTCCTCCGTTGCTCCTAATGTCTCTGTGGCCTTCCTTGCTCGCCTGCGTCATCTCTCCCCCAGTTCCGGCAGCCTTCGAGTTACCTGTGTGCTTCACGCCTGTGAGCCTCCAGCTCGTCCTCTCCTGCACTCTCCCCTCTCGCAGTGCTGCTTTTATTTTTTAAAGGTCTTGCACACTTTGTTTAGGAAGCTAACTAGCCTGCGCATTGTTCTTTGAGCTCCTGTCAGTATGCACAAACGCCTGTGCTGTCCTCTTGTCAGTTCCTGAAGGATTCTGGAAGATGGTGTCCATACATTTTTTTGTACTTATCTCTCTGAGATTGTAGAGGTTTCACAAAAAGGTGTTGTGGATATCTGTTATGTTATTTGGCATTTATATAGCACTGTATAGCATTGATAGGATCTCAAAGCGCTGGTAGGTTGAACACCCTCGGGGACCGAAGGCCAGGTCAGTAGAGAAAGTGTCGACGGGTGCGTGGTGCACCAGGTATGTGTGCAGCCAATGTAATTGCCAGATAATAGCTGCATACTAGCGATAGGTTAAGAAGATATCAGTTGAATGTGTGCAGTCTGGTAGCTGGACACCCAGACTGGGTTCTGGCTGCGTTAGTCCTGTAGGACGCTTACGTGAACAGCTATGCCGGAAAGTCATGTGGTAGCTGCATTTTATTAGTGATGAGGTGTTCATGGGGTAATGTTTGTATGTGAACAGCTAGGCTGAATTGATCAGGGGTATAGCTGCATTCTAATTGTGTGATGGTGTAGAGTAGAGAGTAGGCATAACGATATGGGATAGAAGTGTTTGCGTGGGTTTATGTGCCAATGCAGCATGAGCAATCTCTAGGTGGAAGTTACTGATATTTGTTCTTCTATCCAAGTGTGGCAAATGCCGACATTTTACCATCATGTTTAGATGTGATGCAGGCTAATGTTCACAACACTAACCAAGTGCGGCACCCTCCAACGCCCACAATTCTGTCCAGGTCCGGCGCAGGCCACTGTCCACAATTCTAACCAGGTGCGGCAATTGCTAGCATTCAAATCTCTGTCAGGGTCTGGCGCAGGCTTATGTTCACAATTCCAACCAGGTATTGCACTGCCAACATCCGCAATCCCATCCAGGTGCAACGCAAGCCAATGTTCACAACTCTAACCAGATGTGGCAGTCGCTATCATGCACAATTATGCCATGGTCCGGTGCAGGCCGATGTTAACAATTCTCTCCGAATGCTGGACTACTTAACATTCACAATCCGATCTAGATGTGACACAGACGAACGTTCACTATTTTAACCAGGTGTGGCATTTGCCAGCATTCATAATTCGGTGTGGATACAGCGCAGGCTAATGTTTGCAATTCTCTCTAAATGTTGGACTACCTAACACTCACAATCCTATCTAGATGTGATGCAGGCTAATGTTCACAACTCTAACCAAGTGCGGCATTGCTAACAATCTCGATACAGTCTGGGACTGACGCATGCTAACGATCACAATTTTAACTAGGTGTGGCACTGCCAACATTCACAATCCTGTCTGGGTCTGGCGCAGGCTAATGTTCACAATTTTAACTAGGTGTGGCATTGCCAACATTCCCAATCCTGTATGGGTCTGGCACAGGCTAATGTTCACAATTCTAACTAGATGTGGCATTGCTTACTTTCACAGTTCTGAGGTGAGGTAATGTTGAGTGGCAGGGTTTTCCAGAGTAGAGTAATTGCTCTACTCCCCACCCGTGCCACACTTACTTTTTTGGTTGCAGCTGGTTGACTGCTGGTCACTAGCTTCCACTGTGGACACCTGCTGACACTTTCTGGAGCTGCCTCTGTTGGAGCTGTCCTTTGCCTCGTGTCCTTAGCTGCAGGGGCTGCCGGGTAGAAGGCTGCCCTGGCGAAGGTCAGTTGAGACCTGGATGGGAGCCAATCAGGGCTGGAGGGCGGGCTGGGAGGCGGAGGGAGAGACGCAAGAGAGGCGGGCTGGGAGACAAAGGAAAGGAGCTGTGTAGACTGGGTTACGGGCACCGGATCCAAGTGAAGAAAACACCCAAAGAGTGCCAAAGAGGGTCTTAGGCTCCAGCACTCAACTGATTATTGTTTTTTTTAAACCATTTTTATTTATTTTATTTCAACCAAAAAAACACAACCATGTAGGCTTTTAATAATCACAAGCGGATACAAACAGATGCTTAAATCCCCCTCACCCCACCCCTTCAACTCCACTTGGGCCTACTGTATAACTCTAATCACGGCCTCTTTTCCGTCACTGCCACTTAGTCAGTGGCAACACATTAGCTTTCAGGGATCTCCCCCACATCCTGAGTATCATGTACAGAGGTGGCCAAATCTGCTATAAGCTGTTTCCACATATCCACTCCTCTCACTCCTAGTTCTTCCTCTCTGCTGGGCGCTTCCGACGACACAACCGTTTCCACATTGGCCCATTTTATCAGATGCCCCCCCACCATACTTGCGCTACCGGTCTCGCCATTGCTTTCCATTCCATTGCTATTCTCCTTTTTGCCAGGATGTACGCTAGGTCTTTTGGCTTACTTGCATGTTTAGCCCGCTTGGGTCTCGGAAAGCACCCCAGCAGGCAGGCTTTTGGAGAATCTACGTCTAACCTGATCCCAGCATTCGCCAGCAGCTGTGCCGCCTCCCTCAATCTAATAATTTCCATGCATGTCCAAAACATATGCACCAAGTTAGCATTTCTCTCCCCACATTTCAAGCATGCCTGGTTACCTGTCCGATTTAAACCTAGCTATTTTGTACGGAGTCATATATGCTCCCTGTGTCGCATACAACTGGATCTGCTGGAATCTTGCGTTTCGCGATACCTTCCTGTGATACATTTTCACTCTGTCCCATTCCCCATCTAACAGTGGTGCTCCCAGGTCCACCTCCCATTTCTCCCTGACTTTATCTATTCCCCCACCCCCACTGCGGACATCAATAACCTGTATATACGTGAAATTTCATGTACCCCTTCCAATGCATCATAAAAGGACTCTTTCGAATGGATTGTGTCCTCCAACGTGTTTCTCATCTTATGATATTCGTTTGCTGCCAGCTTCGCTGCTTCGGGAAAAAATGTTCTTGGCAGAGGGTGCTGTGCACGAGGTTGTGGCGTCGATGTCCCTCGACGGGCTCCGTACCATGTCGATGTCACCATCAGTCTAAATAGCTTGTGCCGCGCCTGTTGGCTTCAGTTCTGTTTGTCCGATTGCTTCGCTCTCGAACGGCGCACTTCGAAAATTTCTTCAGAAAATGTCTTCTTCTACCCCTTCTACTCCGAAGACGGGATTCAAAAAATGTATCGACTGCGGATCGGAGATGTCGATTACAGATCATCACTGCGTTTGTCTTTGGTGCCTAGGTTCAGACCATCAAAGCAGCAACTGTGGCTCCTGTCAGTTGATGGTGGAGAAGGCCCATCGTTAGAAGAAAGGTAAACTGGCGGTGGGGTGGGAAGCTTCTAAGGCCTCCTCGAAGGCCTCCTCGAAGGCCTTGTCAAAAAGGCATAGGAAATCGAGCGATTCAAAGGAATCGGATCGCCGTAAACATTCTAAGAGGTCTCGATCACGCAGTAGATAGAGACGCTCTTCATCTTTTCAAAAAAGGATAAGAGGAGACATAGATCTCCCTCTTCTTCCTCAGATACGTCTACCGAATTGGTACGATGCCCGACTAAGTCGGATTCCCCAAGAAAATGGGATGAATTTAGAAGGAAGATGAAGGTCTTTGAGAATGCGGCCTCGACCCCCTCAAAGAAGCCTCAAAAGAGCCAGACCCCGGTCGCTACGTCGGACGACACAGGGAAGTCAGGAACTACTGTGGAAAGATCCAGTAGTAAAGGTGAACCTCGAAAGACTCGAGTCAACATCAAATAGTCAAAGATTCCTCGAATTGTGTGTTTCCCCGACACCATCTAAAAAACATAAGTCGCCTTTGTCGAAGGCGTCATCCGTGTCTTCGAAGACCCCTTCGATACGATCGAAGATTCTTCGATTCCTTCGACCCAAACTCATGTACAGGAAAGGAGATTTACTCCTTTACCCAAGTCCGACTTCTTTAAGTCGGTCTTCTTTATTTGAAAAAAGTGTCTCTGAAGAAGTTTCTACTTTTGGAGTACAATCTGGTACTAGAGAGGTCCCAGAAGAATTAATCGATCCAGAATCGAAAATGAGACCTCTGTGATACCCTTCACTCTGCTAGTGGCATTGATACGTCACCTGAGCTAAAGTTTGCAAAACCTGACCCTGCAGAACCTGCAGATTTGGGGTACAGGAGTCTAATGAATAGGGTGGTTGAATACATGGGCTGGGGTAGAACCTCACCCACTTTTGATCAGGATGATATGACTGATATACTTGATTATGGCCCCCCGAAGGATCCAGTTCTCCCCTTCCATAGGGCACTTGAAAGAAAAAAAACTGGGAAGTTCCTGATACAATTGCTGCAGTCAACAATAATTTTCCAAAGTAGTATAGAACTTCTAGTTCTGGTCCTGATTATTTAAGTAGGCATCCCACTCCAGAAAGTCAGGTTATTCAGGCTGCAACTTCCTCAAGACAAACGGCATATCCATCTATCCCCCTGGATAGAGAGGATAAGAAGGTGGATGCTTGGGCCCGTAAGGTCTTTACCTCGGGTAGCATGGCTCTCAAGTCAACAAATGTCACCTGTACCCTGGCTAGGTTCACCCATACCCTGTTGAACTGCATTTCAGCGGTGGCTGACATATTCCGGAAGGCGAGAAAAGGGAAGGCTTCCTGAATATTGTCAAAGACGGAAAGGAGGCAATGGGGGAATTACTCTAGTCTGGACTGGATATTGCTGAAAGTATCAGCAGATCCATGGCTGCAAGCACAGTGCTACGCAGATTTGAGTGGTTGAGGAAGTCGGGGTTTGCACCAGCTATGCAGGCCAGACTACTCAACATGCCTTTTGATGGCTTGAGGCTGTTTAGTAGTAAAGCTGATGAAAGCTTAGAAAAACTACAGACCTCAAAAGCGGCGGCTAACTCTCTTGGCGCCTCCATGCGACAGCCTCAGAAACCTTATTCGGGCTCATCTTCCTGGAGAGGTCGTTCTTTTCAGTACTACTCCTCTTTTGGTAGAGGACCGGCAATTCAAAGAGGCAAGAGAAATGTTGCTCGTGGCGGACAAGGAAAAAGTGCAAAACCAGCCTCAGGAACGGCATCTTTGCCCTCAGCCGCTCCTGCAGCCGCCTCCAAATCACTGAGGCCTTATCACACAAAACCCCGGTGGGTGGCAGAATCTCTCAGCATCTGAAAGAATGGCGGAGCATTACTTCAGATGCTTGGGCACTGGAGACAATAGCTCAAGGTTACTGCCCTCCTTTCCTAAAAAGGCCTGAGGACCATCCACCGGGAACCAACTCTGTCAAAATTCCAGATCCGCTCCTGTTGCAGGAAATTTTAACCCTGCTAGAGAAAGGTGCCATAGAACATGTACATGTAGCGGAGAGGAACAAGGGTTGGTACTCCCCTTGCTTTCTCATTCCAAAGAAGGACGGAGGATTGAGACCCATCTTGGACTTAAGAAACTTGAACAAGTTCCTCAGGAAGGACAAGTTCAAGATGGTAACCCTGTCTCAGATCCTTCAGGCTCTCCAACTCCAAGACTGGTTGGTATCATTGGACCTTTAGGATGCTTACTTTCATGTCCCAATCCATCCCAAGCACAAAGTACCTGAGATTCGCCCTTGGCGGTTCTCACTTTCAGTTTCAAGTTCTGCCATTCGGGCTGACCTCTGCCTGAGGGTTTTCACCAAACTGATGGCGGTTGTGGCAGCAAGTCTCAGGAGAGGGGGGATTCACGTCTACCCCTACCCGGACAATTGGTTGATCAGATTGTGTGCTCCCGAACAAGCTCAGGAACATCTGTCGATCACCTGTCACTTCCTTCACAAACTGGGCTTCTCCCTCAATTTTAGGAAGTCTCACATGATACCATCCCAAGAGCGCCAGTTTATCAGAGCAGTCTTGGATACTTCCTCGTGCAAAGCCTCGCCTCCCGAGATGAGAGCTCTCCACATTCTGCAGATGGTAACAAAGTTCCAGAATGCCCAGTATCTGCCGGCCTTTGATTTTCTGAGGTTGCTCGGCCTCATGGCATCCTGTATTTTTCTGGTGTCACAGGCTCGACTGAGGATGAGATCTCTCCAATGGTCCCTCAGAACTCAGTGGTCCCAATTCTCGGGGAGTATGTCGGATCTTCTGCAAGCCCTGAGCGCAGTTGCTCAGGGTTTACTATGGTGGGCTTGCAATGACAACATTCTCAAGGGAGAATCTTTTTGGCAACCATGGCCGGAGATAACAGTAGTAATGGACGCCTCACTCACGGGGTGGGGAGCCCACACCAACGATCTGACAATTAGTGGTCGTTGGTCTCCATCGGAGTCCAAACTACACATCAACTTATTGGAGCCGAGGGCAATCAGACTAGCGCTGAAGGCCTTCCTGCCCTCTGTACAGGGAAAGCACGTCCTGATCACGACGGACAACACAGTCGCCATGTACTACCTCAATGAGAGGAGGCATAGGATCACTACCACTGTCCAGAGAGGCAATGCAGCTCTGGTTCTGGGCAATACGAGAGGGCATATCTCTATCGGCAGTTCATCTAGCCGGAGAGCAGAACATGGCGGCAGACGCTCTGAGCAGGCAGAGCAGTGTCCACAAGTGCGAGCTAGCTTAGGAAGTCCTTCTGAAGATCTTTGCCCTTTGGGAACCCCTCAAGTGGATCTGTTAGTAACTGCGGCCAACCGGCAGTGCGAACCGTTCTGTTCAAGGGAATTTCCCCCAAGAGGAGCTCTAGGAGACGTGTTTGTGGTGGATTGGAAGTTCCCACTTCTGAACTAGTTTCCTCCAGTCCCTGTGATTCCTCAACTAATCAGGAGGTTGATAAAGTTCAGGAAAACCTTGATCCTAATTGTCCCGGATTGGGCCAGGAGGACGTGGTACCCAGACCTTTTGGAGATGTCCATCTGCCCTCCAATACGTCTTCCGCAAAGAGAGGATATTCTCTCGCAAGAGGAAGGTCTGGTTCTCCATCCAGAGGTCAAAACGCTCAACCTTCACACATGGTTTCTGAGAGGTTGAGATACAAGGATTGGGATCTTCCGGATGACATAATGGATATTTTGGTTTTGGCCAGAAGGCCAGCAACAAAATCTTTGGACCGGTGTTATTGGAACACGTTCAGTAACTGGTGCAAGGATAAGGATGTGGACCCTTTTCAATGTGGCACCCCAATGGTGCTCTTTCCTATTGCATCTAGCCAATCTGGGGCTTCAGATTGGGACAACTAAAGAATATCTAGCTGCGCTGTCCAAATTCAAGCGCTCCTCCGAAGAGATTTCTTACTTCAAAATTCCATTAATAATTCAATTCCTGAAAGGGCTTACTAATGTGTACACTCCAGTCCCCTTTCATGTCCCTACTTGGGATTTAAATCTAGTACTTAAGTTTCTAACTTGTATACCTTTTGAGCCTCTGTACTCCTGTCCCTTGAGGCTTCTAACATTAAAGACTGCCTTTCTTGTGGCCTTAACATCAGCCCGCACGGTTAGTGAACTACAGGCTCTCTCGTGTAAACCTCCATATACTACTTTTTACAAGGACTAAGTGGTTCTTAAGGTTAAACCCTCTCTCTTACCAAAAGTAGTTTCTGACTTCCACTTTTCACAAAAAATCATATTACCAACATTCTATCCTCCTCATTTGGGCAAAGAAGACGAGAGACTGCATAGACTGGACCCTAAAAGGGCTCTGTTTTTATATTTCAAGAATGTCAAAATTGCATCAAGATGACCAACTTTTTGTAGTTTATACTGGCCATAAATTGGGATTAGCGGTGACAAAGCAGACAATATCCCGCGGGATCATTCTGGCTATAACTGAGTGCTACAGATTGGTGGGAAAGGACCCACCGGATGGGCTTCGAACCCATTCCACTAGGGGGATGGCTAGTTCTGCGGCTCTGAAGAGGGGAGTCCCTGCAGCAGATATTTGTTCAGCTGCAACATGGGCATGAATGCATACCTTCATCAAGCATTATTGCTTAGATGCCTCTTCTTCCAATGAAGATTTATTTGCCAGGGCGGTACTTCATTCCGTCCATGAGAAGAATAACTAGTACTCCCACCGCCAAAATTACCTCTGTTATGGGAGTCTATCATAAGATGAGGAATACGTGGAAGGACACAATCCATTCGAAGAACAAGTTTCTTACCAACTGTAACGTTTTTCGACTGAATGTTCCTCCTACGTATTCCTCATCGCCCCTCCCATCCTACCCTGCAGTCCAGTTTACGTTACTTACACTTTCCTCTCACGAAGAGTCTATCAGTCATGAGGCACGCCTGGGTGCTCATCATATATTTCCTCGAAAAAACAGAACTGAAGCCAACGGGCGCGGCACAAGCTATTTATACTGATGGTGACGTCGACACGGTACAGAGCCCGTCGAGGGACATCGATGCCACAACCTTGTGCACAGCGCCCTCTGCCGAATTGTTTGCCCAAGCAGCAAAGCTGGCAGGATACGAATATCATAAGATGAGGAATACGTGGGAGGAACATCAAGTGGAAAGAACGTTACAGTTGGTAAGTAACTTGTTAATCACCCTGTTTGGCTGCATGTGCGTGTCGGGATCTGGCCATCTCAATTTCAAGCCTTTCAGCAGCCTAACGTGTGATGTACTGACCACTATGTATTCCAGCATCTACTACCAGCTCTTTGAATCTCTGGGGCTTCCCTTTTTTTAAGCACATCTCCTACTGTGGCTAAGCCCATAGGTTCCAACTCTTCCATACATTTTTCCTGGTCTGTTCATCCGCCCGCGCTAGTGCCGCCAGCGGCACCTGTGGGGAATACGGTGCTGCGGAACCTAGCAGCCTCAGTGCTTTACGCCATATGTTGCAGCCCAGGCGCAGCAGGAGGTGGCCACTGGTTTTGTGCAAATCGGCTAGTCATATCTGTGATTCAATTGTGAGTGTCAATTCAATTGTCAATTGAATACTATGATTCAGTTGACATCTTATGCTGGCTGTAACTTGTTCTCATGTAAAGCACTTTGGAGTAAAGGGCTATATAAATTCAATAAAATACAAATATCACTTCCTTTAAGAAGAACTGTCTGCCCGCTGTTTTCAACAGCCTCAGTTCAGTAGTTTATTCGTCCGACAGCCATCTGGCCACGTACTGCAGCTGACTGGCTATAAAGTACATCTCAAAGTTGGGCAATTAAATACCCCCTTGTTCATGTGTTCTAGAGCTTCCATAATGCCACCATGTTTCTTGACTTATGCCAAATGACATTGTGAGTCTGCGGAGACTTGAGATAGTGCCTCTTGTATGTCCACTTCCTCCTCCCCCGCAGGCACACTATACAGGTCCCTGTAAAAGTCATAGAAGCATTCATTTACCTCCTCTTGAGAGTCTCGCAAGCGACCATCTGAACCCTTTTACCGCCAGTATTGGTTGCGGTGTAACTTCACTTTTATACAACCACGCCAGTAGGCGGCCAGGCTTATCCCCCCTCTACATGTTGGCACTCAATGTATTTTATTTAGCTCAGGTTACCCAGCCTCTCCCATTGCACCATGTATTCCTGCTGGAGGCGTAGCGCTTCTCCTGCTTCCTCTAGTGTCCCACTGCCAGTCCTCATCGTGTCTTCCCATTTCTGCTGTCTTTTGTAGTCCCTGCACTATTTCCTCCTGTAACCCTTTGGACTTGGCTATTGCCGCTCCCCGTATTACCACCTTGAATGCTTCCCACAGCACACCGGCCGAACTTACCACCTATCGCATGTGGTTTTGGAATCCTACATCTTTTAAAGCTTCCACTCTGAGTTGCCAGGTAGGGATCCTCGCGCGGCGATGACCAGGGGCGCATGATGGGACAGGACTATAGCTCTATATTCAGCGTGTGTGAACTCATGCATCACCTCGTCCACTGCAAACACATAACCCAGTCTTGTATGCAGGTTTTGTGGGGCTGAATAATGGGAGTATACCTGGTCTAGCATGTGCAATTTCCTCAATACATTTGCCAATTTCAAGTCCTGTATCAACGCCTTCAATGGTTTGGCCGCTGGGGGTGGGTAAGAAAACTTGTCATCCAACCTATCTTTTGTCAGGTCTATCGTGCAGTTAAAACCCCCCCCACCCCCCTCCCCACTTCTATGAACCCGCAGTTCCTATGCAGGCTGATCTTGGGGTATAGTGCCTTTAAAGTAAGCTGTGGTGTTCTGATTCGGGGAATACGTGTTTGACGCATATCTCTGTTCTCCACCATGCCTCTGACAATAGCCATCCTGCCGTCATGATCCACTACAGTTTGGAGGACCTGAAACGGGACCCCTGGTGCCACCCAGATCAAGACTCCTCTCACATACGTTGAGTAGGCCGTGCCAACTGTAATATTCCCCCCACCCCCATTTCCTCATCAGTGTATCTAATTTATCCCTGGCAAGGTGAATCTTTTGTAGGAGCGCTATGTCAACTTTCTGCCGCTTCCATGTTACAATTCTCAGATCACCCATTTTCATTGACCACTTTGAACTCCTCCTTACTCCTCCCTCCTTTTATGCTTCTTTTGCACATAAGTCCCCCTGTGACTGGCCTTCCGCTCCTGCCGGGCAGCCCAGCGTATCTAGCTAGCCCGCCACTTCCTCGGGTGTCTCGAAGAAAAGCGCCTTGTTCTTGTGTATAACCTTCAATTTTGCTGGACACAGCAGCATGTATTTGAAGCTGGATTCACGCAGCCATCTCTCGACCGCCACGTAGTGTAGCCGTTGTTTCTGTACTAGAAAGGTGTAGTCCTGGTACGCTGTCACAGTTGCCGACGCTCTGCTTATCGTCCCACCTTTGCAGAAGTGTTCCAAAATCTTTTCCCTGTCTTTTATAGTTTAATATCTTGGCGATTATTGCGGGTGAGGGGCACCCGGTGGAGGCCTCCTAACTAGGGCTCTATGCGCTCTCTCCTCTGTGAACCCCTGGTTAAGCACTCCTGCGCCTATCTCTTGCATCAGCATATTTTCTATATAGTTTGTCGGGTCCATGCCGCCTTCTCCGTCCGGAATCCCCACCACACGTATGTTATCTTTGTGCTCATCCTTCTGCTTCCTCTGCTCGGCTTTCCAGATTGTGCACCTGTTGCAATATAGTGATCTCCTTGGTGTTGGCCATTCTGGTGTCTGTGTTGGCTTTCACTTTGCTTTTGAGTCCGCTTGTGCGCTCAGCCAGTACTCTCATGTCTTGCCTCAGGAGGTTAACGTCCACACTGACAGCATCAATCTTGAATTCCAGCAAAGATTTCAATTCAGCCATGGCTGCTTCGATCTCGCTCTCCCACAAGGATTTCAGTTCCGTAACGGCTTCCAGGATCTGTTCATCACTGCGCACTGGATTAGTTGCTCCTCGCGTATCTCCCCCTATGTGTGTTGCCGCTTCTGGCATTTGGGATGGTTTAGTGAAGAAATCCATCGTAGGTTGTTTCACTTTGGCCTTGCCGGTTTTAGATGCCATCACTTCTTCCGTATGTGGCTCTGCTATGGTCCCCCACGTATGTGTTATATCAATTAGGTTCTGGTCGCTTCTGTTTGACCCCTCGGCCAGTTGTCGCTATGGTGTCCTGTTGGCCCATACGGTATGTTTGTCTGTTCAGTTAGGTTAAGGTGCCCCTTATACACACACAGTGGCGGGGGTCGTCCGCCTGAAGCTGGGGGCTGTACACTTTTAACTGTTAAAGTCCAGGTGTGCAATGATGCTATGCTCTTCACTGGTTGTCCTGCCTGGGCTATGATTTACCCCTTCACTTGTCCGTGGACTGGCGATGTCTCAATGCAGGGCCACAGCACACTTGTGTGCGGCTGCCTGCTGTGTTGTGTCAGTTGCCTGCCGCACCTCAATCAGTGCCAACGTTTTGATCTCGGTATCCAGCGGTAGCTTTTCCCCCTCTTGCAGTTCGGATACCAGGCTCTAGTGGTCAAGTATACTAAATATAGTTAGGGGGGCTGTTCAGGTTAGCCACAGCCTTTGGGCACTGCAGTCTTTCAGCGCTCTCCGTGTGCAACCCTTGCAGTGATACTATGCCCTGTTGTGTTCACAGGGCTGCCTGTGGGGCGGCTTAGTCAGCGTTGTTACTTGTATTTTGGGGCATACACAAGGAGAGCGGATCCTCGGGCAAGTCAGCTTTTGTGCACAATGGCAGAGACTAGCTATGGAGCTTCGTCTGTCTGTCACAAGCCTTTATTAGCCCGAGTTAATCTATTAATGGTGAACTCCGCCTCCCGTTGTGCTTTCCCACTGCAGATGTATTCTGTGAATTAGACAGGGCACTAGATTCGTTGGCTTCGTACATTAAAGTGCCATCTGTTTTTGCTTTGCTCTTTCGATAGCAGTGTTTCCAGCTGCAACAACGTATCCTTAACAGCTCTGGAGCCACAGATGTTTAACAAATGGTAATTACACTGTATGCTTCCGTCCGTCCCCGGAACGGCTCAGCTCTGCTCCGATTGTCTTATCGGCCTGGAGGATGTTTAACAGCCACTCGGAGCACACTAGCTGCAGATCTGGTCCCGGTCACCCTGAGATCTTTGCGGCATCCCGCAGCCCTGTGTTTACAAACGTGGCGGTTTCTGTCCCAGATGGCACAACTCTGCAACACCACCCTTAGTACCTCTTTGTTTCGCCTCCACCCCTGGTGCGCTGTGATGCAGCGTGTCTGTGTTTTTATTGTCATGCTGCTGCCTCCAGCCCGGGCGCTCGTCTCTGACCACGGGTTGTCAATCTGTCACCCTGTGTCTCGGAGGCGCAGTCCGCTTTCATGCCATATGTGCTTCGTTGTTGGGGCACATATCTCTTTGCCTTGTTCTCTCTGATTATGGCCCGTGCAGGCTCCGGGTCCATGAAAGCTTGCACGGCCGTCTACACTTGTAATTATGCATCGGTTGTAGACTGCGGTTGTGCTTCCTCATGCCGGTCGCGTTGCAACCCTCATTCGTTGTTCTTGCAGGTCATAGCATCATCCTTTGTTCTCATGCAGGCGCCATTTTAGGTATTCTTCTCAGGAATCTCTCGCAGCTCTCATCACCGTAACTATTGTAATCCACCTCGGATCTTCACCAAAGTGTTACCATCTTCCTCACATATTCCCTCAGCAGAAGTGTCGTTTGTGTGCCATTTGCATCAGTTTCAGCGCTATAGTGCAACAGGATGTTTAAGGATCTGAAGGAGAGACTGTGAGACATGTCCTATCCCATGGCTCCTTAGCCATGCCCTCACTCACATGATTGTTAACATCAAAAGTAATGTGAGCGTGGGTCGTGCGGGCACCTATGCTCTGTTGGAGAAGTTATGGGAGCCAATCAGCGATGGAGGGCAGCTGGCTGGGAGGCGCGAGGTGGACGGAAAGATGGAAGAGAAGGAGCTTGGGGGACAGAGGAAAGGAGCAGCGTAGACTGGGTTACGGGCACCAGAACCAAGTGAAGAGAACATCAAAAGTAATCTGGGTCACAAATGGGGGCCTGACCAGATTAGCAATAAACCAATCAGAATTTGGGTATCAGGAGTTCTTCCTCATGGGAAAATGGGGGGGGGGGGATACTGCGTCTTCTCCAATTGTCACCATTTCTCCACAGTAGTTGTCTCGTCCCTTGTGATCCCCCCCCCTTCATATAACCACCCCTTGTGTCAGGTTCAGGAAGTGTCTGCTGGCCACATGGACTCCATTGGATTCATCACAGGTCCCCCAGGGCTCTGCCTTGCCTCTGTTATCTACATTCAGCCGTTTGTCCACCTCATCCACTCCCACTGCCTTAGTTGTTACTCCTATGCGAACGAAACTCAGATCATTGTTCGGCTCAAACCATCTCAATCCGAGGTTGTTGCGCTGTAGGCAGTGCTTGATGGCAATGGGTTGTTGGACGTGTGGCAACTGGTTTAAGCTTAATGGAGACAAGACGGAGGTCCTGGTAGTTGGTCCCCCTTATGTTGCTGTGTCCTCCTTCTGGACTCCTTTTTGCCTGTCTTCTCTAGGGCTCTCTCCTACACTAGTGGAATTTGTTAAGAATGTGGGCTTCAAGATTACTGCTTCACTCTCCATGGAAGCTCATGTCAGCAGCGTCTAACAGGCTGGCCACTTCCATTTTAAAGTACTTCGCAGATTGCTTACTTATCTCCCGGCACATCTTTGGGTCCAAGTAGCTCCTAAGTAGGGCCTGTTTGATGGCACGAGTCGCTGTCTTCCTGCTGCGTGAATTGGACATTCTATACTGGTATGCCTTCTACAACAAAACAAATTCACACCCAGAGAATCCACTGTAACTTGATAAACGCAAGGTCAATGTCCAAACACTCAACGGAAATATACAACCTCCTATCAGAAGGAGGCAGAGACATCCTATTTGTAACCGAAACATGGCTAGACGACAACTACAAGATCACCCTCAACAACTGCCTGCCTGAAAACTTCAATTGAATCCAAGCACACAGGAAATCCAAAAGGTGGGGGGGGGGGGGCGCTAGCGATCATCCACAAGGAGCAACTGGCCATCAAAATGGAAGATCCACTAAACATCGATGACTGCGAATCCTTAATACTACGGCTATCAGTAAACCCCAAAACAAACCTGAAATTCATACTGATATACACACCACCAACCTACGATGCAACTTTCATAGACGCCTTCGCGGAAGCAATCACCATCCTAGCCATCAAGTACAATCGTCTGATCATCCTCTGAGATTTCAACATCTGGTTCGATGAAGAAACCTCAACCACACAAAAATCCTTAACCGCCCAACTAGCAGCCATGAACCTACAACAACTAGTCAAAGGAGCAACACACTCAGCCACACACTTGATGCAATCTTCGCCAACAAGGATCTCATCACCACGGCACCCCCAATTCAAATACTCTGGAACGACCACCTCCTCATTCCATTCATAATCACAATGGCCGCTCCAACAAAGAAGCAACAAGAAAAACCACCGATCATGATGAAAAGAAATTGGAGAACCATAAAAAACTCCAACCTAACCGAGCTCCTGGAACTCAGCAAACCACAAGCAACAACCATGGAAGAAGCTGACCCAGACAAAAACAGTTGCCCTGCACCATACGTGGATCGCAACAATTCAACATCTACATGTGCCTATTAATCAAACTCATCAAAAAACACGGCCTCACATGCTACAACTACGCCGACGATACTCAAATAATCTTCAACATACAAGACACCCGAGAAGAAAACACTAAACTAGATAATTGGCTTTGTGATATATTAAGCTGGATGAACCTCAACCACCTCAAAATCAACCCAGGCAAAACAGAGATAATGATTGTTTCAAAAAAGGGCAGAGGCATCAGCTACATCCCCTGGCCAAGAGAGCTCGGCACCACACCAGCACCATCATCAACTGTAAAAAACCTAGGCGTCCTGATGGATAACAACCTCACTCTAGAGCCACAAGTAAACGCTCTACTCAAGAAATGTTTCTTCCTCCTGCGAGCAGCAAAAAGAATCCTACCGTTCCTGTCGTTCGTCCAACAAAACACTTACAATCATCACTCTAATCATGTCCAGAGTAGATTACGCCAACAGCCTATACCTGGGCATGCCCGAACGACTTCTTAAACTACAACGCATACAAAATGCAGCAGCCAGACTCCTCCTCAAGCTACCCAGAAGAGAACACATCACACCCGGGGTAATAATACTACACTGGCTACCAGCGAATAAAGTTCAAGTCCATGTGCATTATGCACAGAGCAATACACAAACAAGGCGCAGAATTCCTAAGCGATAAACTACGCCTACATCAACCGACAAGAACACTGAGATAAAGCACCGACATCCGCCTGGAACCAAAACTCTATAACAGAAGAAAACTCGGAGGATCCTCTTTCTCTCACCAGGCACCGAAAACCTGGAATGACCTACCTAAGAAGATACGAAACACAACAAACCACCTAGCATTCAGGAAACTCCTCAAACCATGGCTCTTCACAGCGTAACTACTACAACGACACACTAGAATGCCGACCCCATTAAACAACGATGAAAATAACACCAACCTCAATCACCCCCGAATTGGACATGCACAGAACCCAAGGAACGGACCCCACGACAGACCAGAAGATATTACGGGAAATAGCCACAAAGGAGGTCACCATAGACTAATCACATACTCAGACCGAGACGAAAGCCCTTAAATGACTCATCCACTGCCTCCTGGCCATACCATATACAAACCCCCAGCAGACACATTTAGATAGAAAGTTTGTAAGAGGAGACCCCAACACCTGCTCCAACACCCAAGGAGGAGAATAAACCCCTAACCCACATTAATCAGTTAATCAGCATTAGAGCACCTACAGAGCTCGCTAGAATAGAACAGCGAGCGCATCGCACCTACTAAAACCCAACCCACAACACTCACTCCATCAGAATTGGAACACTTACAGAGCGTGTTGGAAGAGCACATGGAGCGCCTCACACAAACCTAAAACCCTGCCAGGCGTAACCCCTTCACCCATCATGATGAGATTGGAACGATTGGCGGGCGCCACACTCAGAGTTCTGAATGTTAGCATGTTAAACTTCATATAACCCACTAACAAAATAACTCAGCATTTCTGCAGACTTATCTCACTTGACACAACCATCTCTCGCACAACAACCCACACGCACTTCACAACACCGCAACAACACGTAAGCCGCACCAACAGAACACGAGGACTGACATCGGTCCGATACTCGCACCAAAGCTCAGCACCTGGTCTACACCGAGTTGAAGCTGCCAACAGAACACCATTCCTCTCACTATCCTACTCCCGCTTCACCTACTAACCCATCCCACCGTGTCATTTGCAGATCTGCCATAGCGCTTGGGGACCAACTCCATTGGTGACGGTGCGCAGTACAAATACATTTAACATTTAACTGGACTAGCAACATTCATTGACCATCAGAATTTACACTTAATGAGATATACAATCGTATCTAGTTGTTAAAACCATGTATTTTATCTTCTTTAGATAAATATTGGATTTGGCCCGCCCCCTGCATCTGAAGACTACATATCCCAGAAGCTGCACGCTCCAAGTAGCTTCTAAGTAGCGTCTGTTTGCTGCTCTGTGGGGAGGTGGGGGCTGAGGTACTCTCCTCGATTGTTTTTCAACAGGTGGGTGACAGCTACGCTGATTGGGATGGAGTGTGTACTCCGTGAGTGTTTACATCCATGATATGAATGCCTTTTGTAATTGTATATTCGAGGGGATTGGGTCCTCTGACGTAATCCATATCTATAACAGTAATCACCACAGCTGTGCTGCTTCGGAAAATCTTCCGGCGTCCTGCGTTGATGACGTTGATATGCTGTCCTCGAGGGCCTCCGTCGAGCCGACGTCACTGGATGTTAGAAGTAGGACGCACAACGCCCGTAGCCTCAGTTCTGTTTTTTCCACGAACCTGTTTGCTTCGGAGATCTCGGCGCGCCTCGATTCTACTGAATCCTGTTCTTTTGGTTCTTCGAACCTATTTTCTTCCTTGATATTGTATGTCGTCTTCGGCTTCTTCCACCCCGCGGTCCGAGTTTAAGAAGTGTCTGGTGTGCGGCTTCAAAATGTCGCTGATGGACACACACGAGCTTCCCTCTGGTGCCTTGGGGAGGACCACGATACGGATGACTGTCGACTGCCAATCGCTCACATCGAAGGCCTTGCGGGAGCGTAAGAAGAAGCTGCCGGTCGGTAAGGTGGCCAAGCCCCGGAAGTCGCGTTCCACTGGTCTTTCGACGGATGATTCGAGGGGCGACTCTCGGCATCGTTGTCGTGAGTCCGGGGGTTCTTGGTCTGGGAGTCGGTCCCGCCATTCCTCTGCCTCGTCGAGGCACTCCTGGAAGCACTGTCATAGGTCGCCTTACTCATCCGAGGACTTCGCCCGTCGGCGGGTTGCTCGTCACAACAAGCATTCCACTCCTGAGGAACGGGATTCCTTCCGAAAGGAGATGTTGGCGATTTTCCAATCGCAGGGCTCTGGTCCGTCCGTGCCATCGAAAGAAGCCCGCCGTGACCGTTCTAGAGATGCTGCTCGTACGTCTTCGGGCTTGAGCGGTCGTTGCGACCAGGGCGCCTTCGAGGTCCCAGTCGGACAAGGATGGTCGCTCTAGACATGCCCGTTCTAGGTCCCAGTCCTCGACGCCCCGAGACCGCGAGAACCTGTGAAGTCTTCTAAGAAGACATTGACGCCTGGGGCGCCGATGTCCTCGACGGACTCTCTCGGCTCTGCCTTCCAGCCTCTGGATTATATTTCGAGGTGGATGAGAGGTCTGAGGAAGGTGAGGTTCCTGCAGAGGTTCCTGATGACCACCTTTCTGGTCATAGCCAACTTGAGGGCCTGCGTCAGTCGTTGCACGACGCCAGTGGTCTAGACACCTCTCCGGAGGTGGAGTTTGGTAGGCCTGAGCCTGCCACGCATGGCGCGTCCTCGTACCGGCGCCTGATGTCGAGGGTCACGGATTACCTGGGTGGTCTGCTCTTCCCCCACCACCCTCCCCCCGGGGATTTTCAGCAGGATGACCTGACTGATATCCTCGACCAAGGTCCACCAACTGACCCGGTGCTGCCTTTCCATATGGCCTTGCAGAGAAGGGTGGCTGTGGCTTGGACTTCTCCAGAGAGTCTCCCGGCAGTGAGCAAGTCCTTGCCGAAGAAATATCGGCCAGCCAGTGGCGACCCCTGCTACTTGACTACGCACCCCACTCCGGAGAGTTTGGTGGTGCAGGTGGCTACTGGCCCCGCAAAGCAGGCATCGTACCCTACCATCCCTCCTGATAGGAACGACAAAAATTTTGACGGCTGGGTGAAGGAGGTGTTTTCTTCTGGGGGTATGGCACTTCAGGCTGCCAACTCCGTTTGTGCCTTGTCTCGTTTCACGCACACTCTGTGGAACTGTTTCCTTAGCGGCTGATCATATTCCCGAAGGGGAGGAACGGGGTGGTTTTCTTGCTATCGTGCAGGATGGCAAGGATGCCATTTGTGAATCCATTCAGTCGGGTCTGGACATGGTTGATTGCGTCAGCCGGTCCATGGCAGCGAGCACCGTAATACGCAGGTTTGCGTGGTTGAGGAAGTCTGGGTTTGGTACTGATGTGCAAGCCTGGCTCCTCAACATGCCCTTTGATGGTGAACATCTTTTTGGCAGCAAGGCTGACGAGAGCCTTGAGAGGTTGTAGACCTCCAAAGCTGCAGCAAAGTCATTGGGCGCTTCAGTTCGCCAACCTCTGCATTTTCGTCGTAGGGGCAGCAATGGAGGGGGAGGTTCCTTTCGGTATTACTCATCCTTTAGTAAATCGAGAGGAGGTGCAAGTCAAAGGGGCAACCGTAGGAGTGCCAGAGGTGGAAAACAAGGTACTCGAGGTGCCAAGGCCGCTCAAGCAGTTGCCTCTTTGCCCTCAGGCACTGCCGCAGCCGCTTCAGCTCAGTCATGAGGCCCATGCTTCGCCAGTTGGGGGAAGGCTGGCGCTGCATCTTGTAGAATGGCGTGCCATTACTTCAGATGTGTGGATTCTGGATATCATAGCCCACGGCTACTATCTTCCTTTCCGGCAGAGGCCTCATGACAATCCACCAGGGAATCTCTCTTTGAAGAGTCCGGATCCACTCCTTGCACAGGAAATACAATCCCTGCTGGAGAAAGGTGCCATAGAACTGGTGCCTGTAGCGGAGAGGAACAAGGGATGGTATTCCCCTTTATTTTTTGATTTCGAAGAAAGACTGGGGATTGAGACCCATCATGGACTTGGCGCGGTTTAAACAAGCTCCTCGGGAAGGACAACTTCAAGATGGTTACTCTTTCTCAAGTCCTCCAGGCCCCTCAACTTCAGGACTGGTTGGTGTCTCTCGACCTCAAGGACGCTTATTTTCATGTGCCGATCCATCCCAAGCACAAGAAGTACTTGTTTCAGTTTCGGGTCCTGCCGTTCCGCCCCGAGGATTTTCACCAAGCTCATGGTGGCAGCGTATCTCAGGAAAGGGGGGATTCACGTCTACCCCTACCTGGACGATTGGTTGTCCTGGATCATCTGTCCATCACCTGCCGCTCCCTTCACAAGCTGGGCTTCTCCCTTAATTTAAAGAAGTCCCACTTGACGCAAACTCAGCGGCTCCAGTACATCGGAGCAGTGCTAGATACTTCCCTGGGGCAGTATTTTCCTCCCCAGGTGAGGGCTCTTCACATTCAGCAGATGGTACACAAGTTTCAACATGCCCAGAGTCTCCCGGCGTTCGAGTTCTTGAGGTTGCTCGGCCTCATGGCATTCTGCATTCTTCTGGTGCCAGAGGCTCGACTGCCGATGAGATCTTTGCAGTGGGCTCTCGAGATGCAGTGGTCACAGTCCTCCGGCAGGATGTCGGACCCTGATCAGGTGCTGCCCTCGGTCACCCAGGACCTTCTGTGGTGGGCCGACGAAGGCAATCTGATGAGGGGGGGCTCCATTTTGGCTACCCTGGACAGAGGTGGCGATCGTGACGGACGCATCCCTCACGGGATGGGGAGCTCATGCCAACGAGTTGACAGTCGGCGGTCGTTGGTCTCCGTCGGAGTCCAGACTCCATATCAATCTGTTGGAGCTGAGGGCCGTCAGGCTTGTCCTGAAGGCTTTTCTGCCGACTGTGCGAGGAAAGAATGTCCTGATTCTGACGGACAACACAGTGGCCATGCACTAACTCAACAAAAAGGGGGGGGGCAGGGTCACTTCCTCTGTGCAGGGAGGCGATGCAGCTCTGGTTCTGGGCCATCCAGCAGGAAATTTCAATCTCGGCAGTTCATCTGGCCGGAGACGAAAACGAGACGGTGGACGCTTTGAGCAGGCAGAGCGCGATCTCTCACGAGTGGGAGTTGGCTCAGATTCTCCTGGAGAGATCTTTGCCCTTTGGGTGATCCCTCAAGAGGATCTCTTCGCCTCCAGTGTCAACCGGAAGTGCGATGCTCGCGAGAATTTCCTCCAAAAAGAGCCTTAGGAGACGCGTTTGTGGTGGGAGTGGTCCTTCCCACTGCTGTACGTGTTTCCTCCCGTCCCTGTCATCCCGCAAGTGCTGCGGAGATTACGGAGGTTCGGTTCCCGGATGATCCTCATTGGTCTGGCATTGGGCCCGGAGGATGTGGTACCCGGACCTTCTCGACTTGTCCATCTGCCCTCCACGTTGTCTTCCCTACCGAGACGATCTGCTCTCACGGGAGGGGGGTCAGGTTCTCCATCCAGAGGTCAGATCCCTCAACCTTCACGCTTGGCTTCTGAAAGGTTGAGGTGTAAGGATTTGGGACCTCCCTGAAGACGTGATGGAGGTGTTGCTTTCGGTCATACGGTCGACAACAAAGTCTGTGTACCGTTGCCGATGGAGAAAGTTCTGCGACTGGTGCAGGGTTAAGAATGTGGATCCTTTTTTATGTGACATTCCTGTCGTTCTGTCTGCTTTCTTTGGCCCACAGGGGCCTGCAAGTGGGTACCATTAAAGGTTACCTGGCAGCGTTGTCTATATTTAAGCGCTCGTCTGAAGAGTGTTCATATTTTAAAATTCCTTTAATTTCTCAGTTTCTGAAAGGGCTCACTAATGTGTTCCCTCCGTCACCTTTCCAGGTGCCCGGTTGGGATCTGAACCTTGTTCTCAAGTTTCTAATGGGTGCTCCATTAGAGCCTTTACATTCTTGTCCTTTGAGACTGTTGACCCTTAAAACTGTATTTTTGGTTGCGGTCACTTCCGCTCGGAGTGAGTGAGTTACAGGCACTTTCAGTTAAGCCACCCTTCACTGTATTTCATAAGGACAGGGTTGTCCTTAGAGTTCGTCCTTCCTTTCTTCCAAAAGTGGTGTCGGAATTTCATTTAAGCTAGAAGGTGGTTATTCCCGCATTTTATCCTCCTCCGCATCCTGGTAAGGACGAGGAGAGGCTCCATAGGGTGGATCCTAGGAGAGCTTTAAGTTTCTACATTTCACGCATATCCCGGGGTCGGAGTGGACAATCGGCACTTTATAGGTTATGCTGGAAGGCGTTTGGGACAAGCTGTTACTAAGCAGACTTTGTCTAGATGGATTATCTTGGCAATTTCTGAATGTTAGCGCTTGGCGGGTAAGGACCCTCTGGGTGGCTTACGGGCCCATTCTACTAGGGGTATGGCTGCCTCTACTGCCCTGCAGAGGGGTGTTCCTATTTGTAACATCTGTGAAGCAGCCACTTGTGCTTTGGTCCATACTTTTGTACGTCACTACTCCCTAGATTCCATCCATGGGCAGGATCTGGCCTTTGGCAAGGTGGTCCTTTACTCTCTAATTTGATTTTGCATTCTAAATTTCTAAATTCTTTTTCCCACCTCCTTACGTTGGTACTGCTTTGGGAGTCTGTCATAGATATGGAATACGTCGGAGGACCCAATCCCCTCGAAGAACAAGTTACTCTCTTACCTGGTAACGTTCTTTCGATGGGATGGTCCGACGATGTATTCTATATCGCTCCCTCCCTGCCTACCCCGCTACAGAATTTCTTATGCGATTGCAGTTTACGTTTCCGCAAGGCTTTCTGTGGTCATACTGGCAGAAGATTGGTGCCACACGTTCTGGGAAAAAACTACAACTGAGGCTACGGGCGTCGGGCGTCCTACTTATAACATGCGGTGACGTTGGCTCGACGTAGGCCCTCGAGGACAGCGTATCGATGCAGAACACAGAAGCCGAAAGATTTTCCGAAGCAGCACAGCTGTGGTGATTACTGTCATAGACATGGAATACGTCATCGGACCATCCCATCGGAAGAACGTTACCAGGTAAGAGTAACTTGTTCTACTCGTACATGCACGTTTTATGAACACATGCGAGTCAATGTTGAGCTGAATACACGTATGTGCAAGAAATATTGATGTCGCTAGTGAGTACAACGTGAAAGATCACTGATCCCTAAGAGTTTTGGTTGTCTGTCTGATAGTAAATTGGCAGTACACTGACCTTAACCCGTGGTGACTCAGAGCAGATTTTGTGGTGAATACGCTAAGGGATCCTTGGCTGTTTAAACAGCAGATTGATTTTTTTATCTGAAGAAGTGAAAAGTTCAGTTGAGCTGCCATTGTGAGTGTGTTGGGGTGGTGGGGGACTGTTAGAAGAGTACCCTTGTCTGCCGTTGACTGTGTTTCTCTGCAGTTGGTGGTTTTCTTTCTTTTCACTTTACTTTACTCCTTTTGTGCATTCCGGTCGAAGGGTAGGGATAGGATCCTGTTATATTGTGTATCCTATCACTGATTTCAGTGGTGAGGGGTGACTGCTTGTTTAGTGTATTAAGTCCCCATTCCCCTCTTAGTATTTGAGCATTCATTATAGCGGACTGATTAGCCTGCTAGAAGTGTGCGACTTAAAGGGGAGTAGGAGCTTTTGTAAATTCCCGGAGTAAGTAAGGGTGCCTTTTGTCCCTGCATGAATCTTTGTTCACCTTCCTTTTCCTTCGTCCCTCTGGGTGAATCGCCGAAAGAGTATTCTGCGACACCATTGTGCTTTGCAAAAATGGTAAATGGACTCAGAAGTGGGCGGGAATTGGGTGACCCCTCACTGGGGTCAAGCTCGGGCTCCCAGTTGGGTGAGCTGTACCTGCCTATGTCAGTATGCTTGAATGGCCTTGGGGAAAGTAGTGAAGTAGGTACCTCCGTATGTGAGGAATTACAGCCCTTAACTTGTTGTCAGCTATCGAATACATCGGGAGGCATCAGAATGTCTACTAACCTAGAAATTCTGGGGAGTGCTATGGGTGAAGGGCTATATGATCCATTGCCTCTTCCAAAAACATTTAAGTTGACAGAAATGAATCTATCTGAGCAACTAGAAGCCAATGTGAAAGTAAACACTACACTATCCTCAGACCACGAAATAAAATTAGCGGATATCCTAAATAAAATGGGAATAGTCATTCAAAAGTAAACTGAATGATGTCTCTATGATTGCTCCTGCAATAGACTGAGCTGGGGAAACTCATGCGGTTCTCCTTTGCACCCTCTACTCCGGTAAACCAAAGTGGGCGTGGCATTGAAAATGTACATCTATATAGTAAGCCCCATGAGTTATTGGCTAGACCAGGAAAAGTTAGTGTTCCCATGAGGGAGGACAGAATTGACTATTCTACTGGGGATTTCTGTAATTGGAAATCTAGTTCTTCTACTGAATTACAGGGTAATGTAAAACCAATGGCGGCTCTTATGCTTTCAGATCAGGACATTGGTATCTCGGACCACAGTTCGGTGGTGTGTCCCAATTCGGTGGCGAGTGTCCCTGAAGTGCACTGCATGGGGGGCCAGTATTTTCCGGACTCTATTGAAATGAGCATTGAGCATCCGGTAGCTTCAGAAGTGCCCCTGATGTCCATGTTATGGAAGATCAGTACCCCCTAGATTCCTTGGCAGTGGGTAGTGACTTCCCAGTGCTGACACGTATTTTGAATTTACTCTACAGAGGGCATGAACAAACGCATGCTGAAATTGGTGTTTATGAAGGCCGGCCTTGTCGAGAGGTTATGCAAAATAAATCGGATGGAGGGACTCCTATTTGCATGTGACACGGTGGTGGCTCTTAGTAGCCAAAAACAATTCTAAACCGTGCACAATTGATAGGTCAGTTCAAACGCCGACAGATTGTAAGATGGTGTGCAATCCTATCAAGTAATTCGCTGAACTGGCGGCTGCAAATGGGAGTCAGCGTGAATCGAACTTGGCAAGTACAGTAAGGGAACTTACTCTTACAGTTCTAACTCGCTGGTAATTCAGAAAATGTTACAGGGTGAAATCGTGATTTACCAGCACCCTCCGATTCCTATCATCGAACCAGGTGGTGAGGTGCTGGGGTATCCCAATGAGGCTCTCTATAATGAATCGATTGATAGCCCATCTGCTCTAACTAATCTGATAGATTTGGAAGATGAGCTCCAGCCTAAATATGAGCATTATCCATTGCCGCCAGTAAATCGGGAAAGCATGGACACTCTGGTGGCCATGTTGTGCAGAAAGCAAGAAAAATGGCTGCAATGGCATTGAAACGAGCGGCCAGGCAAAACAAGTCCCCGAGTATGAAACCCAAAAAATCTAAGAACACATTTTTGAAGAAAAATGATAATCGTGGTTCTCAGATCAAGGACAATTTGTAACCTATCAAATGAGGATGGGGTGATTGATTTTGAACAGCTTGACAGCGAGTCTAAAGTCTTATTGAATTATTGAGCAAGTTAAGGCCGTGGCAATGCCCAAATCAATCAAGGTGAAAAGGCAAACCAAAAAAACCTGCTCCAAACTGAGCTACTTGACTCTAGTCTGCCTAAAAACAATAGGATGATTAGTGATGGGTTCTTCATCTACAACCAACAAAAACAATCTGATCTACTAAAATTCTATCCTGCATTTGGGATTAAAAAAGCATCGAACAGAATCAAAGGCACAGGTGGAATTACTTATGTGCATGATTGCAACTATGGTACGAATAATCCTGTGGCAAAAACTGGTTTTATGGGGGATTCTATCCCCAAGGAGAAAAGAGGAGTTGGAATTCAAGGCAATTCATTCTGAGGTTCCAGGGTCCGATCACAGGTTGTGCAGTAATGTACCTGTAACAGCAGAAGATTGCGTAGTGGGGCGGATGCGGAATGGTGGTGTTCACAATGAAATGCTAAAGGCACCTTCCAATCCTACCGCGGATACTTTTGAAATGAATTCACAAGGGGGCCACAGTGACTGTGAGATGATCCTTTCCCCGGATGTGCCATATATCATGGGGTGGGAATCTAAGGCTGTATCGAGTGGAAAATTCAGATTAAATCGATCTGGCATTATGAGAGCATTTCATGCTATCCCCTCCCTGAGAACAATTAGATTGGACGATATGGACTGGGTCCGTATATCATCTCAGGACCAGTATCGGACTATTTGCGGTTATCATTCATACATTATTATTAAGCTAATCTGGGAGCAAAGGGAGGACTTTGAGATGATTGGTCTTACTCCATATATATTTTCCTCAGAGGCAGAAGCGACTGCCTTTTTAGAAACCCCACCTCCCAAGATTGAGGAGCCTGGTGTTTCTTCTAAAGGGCAAGTCCCTCTCCAACTTAGTGAAGAACTTCTAAAGGAATGTATGCTCTTCGCAACTGCTTTTACAGGATTTGCAGGACCTGCTTCATCTGCTACCACTCAGACGACCGCCCGAAATCAGAATCATTAGAATGAACAGGCGGGGTTGACGTTTATGTAATGGAATTCTTGCGGCCATAGATATGTCCTACAATGGGCCGCCCGACTTGATGTTGTATCACGCCCTAGAGTTATTCTTATCCAGGAAAGTATGCACTTATCGCGATTTTCAGTGGAGGGTTATGATATTTATCAGGTGGCAAAAAGTGGTATAAGTGGGCGTCCTTCCGGAGGCCTTGCAATACTGATAGACAGGACCTGCAGAATTGTATAAAACTTAGTGTTTTCTCATGAATCACTTCTCATTGTTGAACTCCATTTTCCAGGGGTTATGAATGAGTGCATCTTGGTTGTATATTTATATTGGCACAGAATGACATGTTCCCTTTCCAATATGTGTGAGTTGCTGAACCAGATATTTCAAGAAGCACTATCGAGAAATCCTGGTCTAATGGTCATTGTTGGTGGGGACTTCAATGCCACCTGTTTAAATGTACGTCAACCAGAAGGTGCCTTGATGCGAGCCCTTGCGACTCCAACTGTAGTCAATGGAGGAAAATGGATTGACTGCTTTTTGTCTTGGGACTTCCAACTTTTTAGGCCTTTACGGGACACTGATGGTTACACATGGAGTATAGAGGGTCTGTTTGTGCAATGATCAACTACTTCTTTGTATCCACCAGTTTGCTCCACTTAGTCGAGGAAACCTCTATTAATGAGTGTGGAGTTAGTGACCATTTAGCCTTGAAATTGAATTTAAATCTCCAAACTTACATATAAATTTGAGATGGCCCTGGCCCTTTTGGAACCAGATGGACTTTCCTTATCTGTTAGATGGGACCCTAAAACATGAACGGCTCTATGCCAACGTATTAGAGAGGATCCCATGATTTGTTATGAGTCATCTATTTCGTGCATTGCGTCCATTAATGTGGAAAGCCTGAATAGAGGGCGTATTCAAGAGCATGTCAAACAGATGGCAAGGTACAAAAGAGAAGTCAGCTGAGGCACCTTCGTGGTGTTCACCATGATAGGTCTGCATATATTTGGCTCAAACGTGGCATCACACAGTTGTATCATAACAAGGTGAAGGCCTTTAGGCATGAGCTGTACCGAAAGGATAATCAAAAGATGATGCACCATCTCCTTGTTAATGATGCATGTCACGTGTGGGCTACGCTAAGAGCGATTACTGGGGCTGTTGCTTCTCCGAAGGAAGCTGCTGTAGCTGCTTCTAACTGGGTGACCTATATAAGAAGCAAGTATGTCTTGCCAATTCGTTTTGAATCTGTTGAACATAGAAAAATTGAATTGTTGATTTCGAAAAGTCTTGCGAAGACATTGTCTGTGCAATTGCCAAAACCAAAGGTTCCAGGGCCAGATGGCATTCCGCCCTGTTTGATGAAGGTTGACCAAGAGCTATGGGCCGACATATTGAAAATTTAATTTGATTCCATATATCTGACCAGAAAAATCCCACCCTCGTGGGTTTCGGTGATCATCGTACCCATTTACAAAAAAGGAACTGTTGATGATCCCAACAACTTTAGGCCCATTGCATTGATGGATGCAGCGGCGGCCAAGATTCTTACTCTTTTGGTTTTAGAGGAAATTCAGATGCACATATCCCGTTTACAGTTGCTGCCACGCTTTCAAGTGGGTTTTAGAAAATATATGGGCTGCCCCTTAAATGCTTCTATTATGGCACATTTATATCAACTTACAAAACATTCAAGAACAGGGCCTGTCTATATGGCAGCGTTTGATCTTACATTTGCATTTGATACAGTAATCAGATGTGCTATGGGAAAAAATGATTAAATTGGGTTTTCCCGTAGAATTGGTGGCTATCATTGCACTTTTACATCAAGGCACCTCTTATCAGATGAGGCTTTCGAAGAATGGGGCTATAACCGATCCAATTTCTACTGAAATTGGACTGAAACAGGGCTGCCACCTTGCTGCAGTCTTGTTTAATCTCCATTTAGTTGACTTGGAAGCTGACTGGGATAAGAATGTTATTTTCCCTGTTAAATTGGATCGGCTGCTGTTAAACTGGGTAGGATTCGCAGATGACCTGATGTTCTTCGATCATACTCCCTTTGGTCTGCAGACCAAACTAAATTTATTTTATAGCTTTGCTTTGAAACATAACCTTCAAATTAATCCCACTAAATCTTTTTATTATTTCATTTGCAGATGGCAAGAGAAACACTGCTAGATTCAAATGGTGTTTAAATGGTGTGTGTATCCCACATGTGCCCTCGATGCATTATTTGGGCTACACACTTGCAAATTCATATTCTAAATCCACATGGAAGGATCTTCTTAATACAAAGGTTAAATCTCTCATCTCTCAGATGAAGATTATCTTCCATAAGTATTGCCAATTTTCAGTTTTAATCTGCATACAATTCTACCACCTTCTGCCCTTGATATCTGCCTCCTGGAAATCGAGGATTTTCTAGACTTCATTCAGGGTCGAATGTGGAAGCAGGTTCTTGGTCTAGCGCTTTCAATCCCTAACCTGCTCATTTGCCATGAATTGTGTATACTTCCTCTGTCAAATGGCAATGGCGTATGCTCAACACGTATGCAAACATGCTTTCTCCTCCAAAGCAATCTCTATATGAAGACCTAGCACTTGTGCTAGTGGAGGGATCCGTTCCATCGATTGTGACATTTAAAAATAAAATGGAAACAATCTTGCAGGCTGTAATGATTACTAAGGAGGAACTTAGTCTTGCGCTCCCTTCCTGTAAGAAAACATTTCAGAGATGTTATTGGTGCATGATGTTGGATCAAATTAGCAGGAGTAAAGCATATTATGAATATGCGAAATTTATCAGGAAATGTGGTGAAAAGGCTAAATATCTTGAGTTGTTTCCTTGTCAGCAGTTGCGAAAAATGTATATGCGATGCAGGTTAAACCAATTTCTGACAAACTAAAGAATTCAGCATTGGAATACTGATGCAGGTAACCACAGACCTGGAAAATTTCGATTTTGTGAACAAACTACAGTACTCTAATCCCTAAAGCACTTGACCGTTTACTTTGAGTTCTTTGAAGCTCACCGATCCAGGGTATTTGGATCCTACTTATACTTGTCATCTTGGTTAAGGAGAGAAAGCTTATGGGAAAATTGTATGTGGGGTAATATAAAAAATGAGTGCTTAATTGATTGAATTATTGTATGTTATCCAAGAGAACTTGGACTTGAAGAAAATTGCAATGGTTCCTGAAGAGAGCCCCAATCTGATGGTTTGATGAAAAGGTTTTATTGAGAGATATACTGCTCTAAAGGTATAATGTTTTATGTAGATACACGAGATAAGAAATGTGGTTATTGTCATGTGGCTCTGTTTTGTTTTATTTTTATGAAATTTTAAATTGATGTTTTTATGTTCTGTTTTACTTTGTTATGCATTGTTAGAGGTAGTAGATAACTGAATATGGACATTTGTTATTTTATTCTCTTCTTTTTATGTACATTGATATTTAAAGATTGTTTTGTAAAGGTTTTGTACCAAAGACGAAAAAAATCAACAAAGAAAACAAATCAACAAAATAAAATCTTTGGTCCTGGTAGTCGCTTCTCTCATTTTGAGTCAAATTGACTACTGCAACCCACTCTGTGTCTCAACCTCTTTTTCTTATGCGTTGGCTACAGGTTCTTCAAAACTTGGCAGCACGAGTTGCAAAAAGATATTCTTACTGTTCTCCAATTCCCCCGGTGCTCTGTTCCCTCCACTCGCTCAAAGTTGCGAAGAGAGTTGAGTTTAAGTCCCTTTTGTTATGTGCACCGTGCTTTCTATGTCCAGGGGGCAGAATGAATACTTATGCGAAAAGGCGGGTGTCCCCGCCTAGGCTCCAGTGTGTCAGGGCAGGCAGGAAGTGGGGGAGCAGTTTTTCATTCCCATGCCCATTGTCTCCCTGAGTGCCTGAATGGATCCAGCTCCCACTTGGGGTTTGGCTGTCCTGATTGAACAGTCACCCTCCCCTTTCTGTAAACTGCTGAGAGAGATCGCAGAGGAGTGTGCTGAAACTGAATAAAAGGGGCAGTTCCTTAGGTCGAAGGCAAGTCGACCACTGGAAACTGAAGTAAACAAAGAGGACAACCAGAGACACTTGCAGACCCTTTGCAACACCATGAAGCGACCACTGCTGTCCTGACCGTTTTCTATGCGACAGAAGAGCTCCGAAGAGGACGACTCCTTCCTTTTGGCTGGTGGGACCAACCAGCCCTGAGACGAACTACAATCTGAGCCATCTTCTGAGGTGCTGTGCCTTTCCATAGCTGCAGACCACAAATACCAGGGGACCTCCGACCCAATCGTAGTGCATCGTCTTGCCAAGGCTGAGCTCCAGGTGAACCTCCAGAGACAAAATAATACTCAGCTAAGTTCCCTCACCAGAGTGCAGGACTACATGAATCTAAGAAGATTGGCGTGTGCTTTGTTGGTGTTGCAGAAAAGGTGCTAAAAACGCTGACTGAGAAGAAAAGCTGAAGGAATCCGTGCCAGAGGTCCTCCCTTGAGGCTGCTGCTGAGATATCCCGATCGGAGTCCTGCCTTTCATCACCAGACCAAGGAATCCAGAGACAGGGTCCATCGTTGCTGTCCAGAGGAGAATTCAGCCACAAACATTTCTTCTAACCTAAGTTACTGTACAGTGAAAAAAACAAGAAGTCGCTCCAGAGTGTTGAAGTGAACGGGGGGATAGCACATGGGTAACACGCTAGTCTTGGAAGCAAGACCATGCAGAGCAACAGAGGTTTGAATCACGGATCTGTGCTTAGAAACCAAACTCTGGTATAGTATTAGGCATTATATACAAAAATTAAGTGCACATTGTATCCAGGGTGTCAATTCTTACCTCAGACCCAAGCTGTTGGCTTTTATCCCTTCTGTGAGTCCTTTAATCCGACCTCCAAAGTTGTCCATTCTTCTAGCATCCTTACCTAGAGACTGAAAGTATCCACAGGAACGTTTGCTGTTCTGCTGCTTTGTAAGAATTTGAGCCCTCCCCAAACTGACTTTTACATAGTTAGGGATCAGCCTTTAAAAGTATTAACTTGCGCTTAAACTGCATCTAGACCCTTAAGCTCTGCTACTGTTTGACTAACCAACTGCTTTTCTTCCTGAAAGACTTCATTTTAGGTGGTTTTGCTAACTAAATACAATTACTGTATATCTCTGTGGGCTAGTGCGTGGTATTGCCGATTTATATGGTAGAATTGTCATTAGTGTCAAATTGTAACCGTGAGCACTACAAACTAAGTAGTGGCCTTTGAAAAGAATACTTAAGAAATCATGTGTTAAGTGATATGTATTATTTATGACCATCCTTGTGTTAATAATAAATATATATTTTCATTTAAATGTATTGGTGTACGTGTTCCTTTGACCTGCTTTACGAACTAGGTTGTGTACTTGCCTACATCTCACATCTTCCTCTTAAGATGAGCCTGACTGATCTACCACTCTACCAAGGTTCCATGAGTAGTAAAGACTGATGCTAAGAGTTGGGGACCTGTATACCATTGGGATAGTTTTATGAAGTCTTACCTCAAGTGGACTTTAGGAAAACTCCCCTAACACTTGTGTTACAGCTGTTGGTATTTATGAAGGTTGGATTAGATTGACTCAAGGTTGCGTTATGTTCAAAGAATCCATCCTCAAGGCTAGTTAGTATACTGTAAAGTACTGAAGCATGTCCACCATGGAAAACTGTAAGACTGAAGCTCTTATTAATCTTACTTTTGAAAAACTAAAGGATATTTGTAAAAAGAATGCTTTGGTCTGAAAGGAAAGAAAACAGAGTTAATCCAAAGTTTGTTTGGTTGCCAAACTGTGAGTAGGCCTGTAACCCCAACTCCCAGAAATGATATGGGTAACAATGATGGTTAAAGTATAACTCTTGGCCCTCATCTTCCAGAAAGTGAGGTAGCTGATGTAGATGTACATGTGATTGTTGATCCACTTATAAATCTTCTAACCTCAGCCCTGTCTATGTCTAACATGTCAGCTGAGCTGGCTCTAGAAATAGAGAAAATGAAGCTTGAATTTAGAAAACTGGAGATTCAGTCTGAAATGAGAGACAAAGAAATTATGGACCTGCAAATCAGGGGATGAGGGGGGAGTGGTGCAGCATGAGCTAGACATGAAACGTTGTCCCTTAATTCCACGTCTGTTTGTCCTCTCTGCCTGACACCTACAGGTAGCCTTGTCTCCCCAAAGATTTGATATGGTATCGTAATGTTTATTTGTAAAGCGCCTATACACAAGACAAGTGTTTCAAAGCGCTCAAGGAAGGAGGGAACAAGGGGAAAAACATAATACAATTAACAGTGTAGATAACAGCAAATGGGTCCAATGACGATTCAGCAGTTTTTCCAAGAGCATTGAGGTGGCACCATGCAAGGAGAGGGGACAGGGAAGATAGACTATCTTCAAGGCATGGTGCATTCAGATTGTGCAAGTGCAGACCGTACAGGAGAGGGAGGGATAAGTGCAAGGGGCGGGGGTGGGGGGAAAACCAAGTGTGAACAGTCAGTCATCAGAAACTGGGTGATGAGAGATGCTATTTTCATGGGTCATTGACCAAGTGCAGTAGCAATGAGGCAAGTGCAGGCCCGAAGGCAAGTGCAAAAGGACTGGTGAGGGTACCAGGAACCTGTGGGACTCTGAGGTGCACCTGCCGGCCTGTCAGCAAGCTGTGTGAAAAAAGGAGGTAGAAGAGGGATAGAGCGGATGGAGAGGTTATCAGGGTATTGGGAGAGAGAAGGAAGAAAAGAGGATTGTTTTAAGGACTTTCCGTAACTTAAGGCGATGGGGCTCAAGATGCATGGCGGCAGGGAGGCTATTCCAGAGTGAGGACCCTGCTGAGGATTAAGTTCTCCCTCCAAATCTCTGCCTCGAGAACCGGCTCACTCGCAGAAGGTTGGAGGTAGATGAGCAGAGGGCTCAGGAGGGACAGTACTTAGCCAGGCATCGTTATAGATGGGTAGGTCCCTGGCCCCAGAAAGTCTTGAGGACAATGCAGAGGGTCTTGAATTTGATCCTTGCAGCCACGCAGGGCCAGTGGAGGGATTTCAGCGCCGGAGAGATGCGGTCCCAGGGCTTGACTCCAAGGATAAATCTTGCCGTTTTGTTCTGGATGTGTTGCAGATGGCACAAGGCAGAGGCAGGGAGGTTGAGAAAGAGGCTTTTGCGTAGTCCAGCCTTGAGAGAACAAGGGCTCTGGAAACAGTGAGCCGTTGGGGAAAGGTGAGAATAGGAAGAGTTCCTCTGGGGAGGTAAAGTTGGTAGTTGGATTGTTTTATAGAGATGTCAGAAATATGAGTGGAGAAGGAGAGAGTGGAGTCGAAGATGACACCAAGGCTTTTTGCCGCGCATGTGGGTGCGTGTGAAGGGCCAAGGGAGGCAGGTCAAAGTGAGAGTTGGAAAGCTGGAGCAGCAATCCCAATGCAAACGATCTCAGTCTTACTCCATCTCGCGCGCGCACGCGTTGGCCTCTCGCTCCATCTTGCGTGCGCTCTGGCCTCTCTCTCGTGCCCTCTCTCATGCCTGCGCGCTGGCCTCTCTCGTGCCCTCTCTCATACCTGCGCGCTGGCCTCTCTCGTGCCCTCTCTCGTGCATGCGCGCTGGCCTCTCTCGTGCCCTCGCATGCACAAGAGAGGGCACGAGAGAGGCCAGCGCGCGCATGCACGAGAGAGGGCACGAGAGAGGCCAGCGCGCGCGATGGAGCGGGAGGCCAGCGCGCGCGATGGAGCGGGAGGCCAGCGCGTGCGCTGGCCTCTCTCGTGCCCTCTCTCTCTTTTTAGAGAAGGTTGCTCGGGACTGCCAGGTAAGCGTTATTAGTTCCAAAGGTTCATCTTCATATTGGAGTAGCCGGTTCTCTAAACCTATTCATTGTTTCGTAACAACAAAAGAGTCCTGTTTGTTCTGATTTCATATTGTCTCTTGTTCACTGTGTAAAGGTGTCAACCAAGGAAGCTGACACACAGGTGGCATGGTGGTGGTTCTAGACTTTTATTTTCAATATTAAAAAACTATCCCTATCTGTAGGAGGGGTTTCCCTGCCTCAAAACCAATAATAAAGGGCATGTCAGAATGGCTGTCAAAATAAACTCCACCATCCTTTGTCACAACCTTCACTCACACTATAAAGGATAAACTAACAGAGTTCCTTCAGGGGAATTTCTTCCTTCTCTTGTTGTCTTGATAGCGTTCCAATTGGTTATTGAATGCCTTTCACCACCTCATGGTTTTTTCCTGATTGTGCCCCATTGTGGGCTATCCGACCCCTAAGGTAGGATGGTTCTCGGGATGCATTCACCCCCTTGTGTGCGATTCTCTGGATCAGCCCCTCATGGACTGCCTGGCCTCTCAGGTCCTCAGATGCTCTGCTTGCATTCACCCACTTGTTGGGTTATTGTTAGGGTCAGCTCCTCCTGGATGTCCTGCAGCGGTTCTTGTTTGGGAATGCAGCGTCCCCTTTAGCTGCAGAACCGTGACTCTGACGTCCTGAACATTAGTGTATTGCTCACTCCCATATATCCAACTAATTCTTGGGACTCTGAATTAAAGGTGTGGTAACAACTTAACCTGGAATTTCCTTATACGCTAAGAGGGGGGAGATGTCACCCCCAATGAGATCCTGCTTACCCTGTCCCCAAGGGGGTAAGTGGAGCAGGCTCACCCCCATTACAAAGGGTGTCGCTCCCACTTGGGCTGAAGGGACACATTCCCCGGATTCGTCACAGACTGACCTCTACCACATCTACCATACCCCAGTTATCAGAATTTAAAAAAAAATACATTACATGCTACAATTACGCAGATGATACCCACATCATCTACAAAATCAAGGACACCCAAGCTGATCATTCAACAATAATCAAATGTCTAAAAGAAGTCTTCAACTGGATGAATGCGAACAACCTGAAAATCGACCCAGGAAAGACAAAATATTAATCATATCGAAAGACCAAGAGAACGAAACCGCCATCCCGTGGCCAACGGAAATGGGAACTGCACCATCACCATCTAAGGTAATAAAAAATCTGGGAGTCCTGATGGACAACACCCTAACCTTAGAACCACAAATAAATGCAACAGTCAAATGTTTCTTCCTCCTCCACACAGCAAGAAGAATCCTACCTTTCCTCTCCTTCACGTACAAAACACTCACTATCGTCGCCCTGATCATGGTAAGAATTGACTATGCTAACAGCCTCTACCTCGGGATACCAGAATACCTCCTGAAGAAACTACAACGGATTCAAAATACAGCAGCCAGATTACTCTTCAAACTATCCAGAAGAGACCACATCACTCCTGCCCTAAAAACACTACTCTGGCTCCCATTAAAACATTGCATCACCTTCAAAACCATGTGCATAACGCGCATGGCAATCAGTGGACAAGGAGCAGAATTCCTAAAAAAAGAAAATAACAATATACAAGCCAACGAGACTCCTCAGGTCAAGCAACGAAATCCGTCGAACTAAAACCACACCTTAAGAAAAAACTTGGAGGCACCTCCTTCTACCACTTAGCCGCAAAAACCTGGAACAACATCCCAAAAGAAATAAGAAACACCAAAGATCACCTAAAATTCAGGAAATTGCTAAAAACCTGGCTCTTCAACACCACAGACCTAAACTGAAAACCGAAACAGAAAGGAAAAAGGATGACTAAACATAAGAGCAAACTGACAAATCCCAGAGCGGACTAAAACTCCCACAACACCTAGACAGGTGACGCCTGTACTCATGAAACAAGGTGCTTCATTAGTTATCTGCGTCTAAATATTTTACCCACATCAGAATATATAGGCGCATGGAGTAAAATAAAGAGAACAGATTGTGGCGTCTGTGCGGGCTAACAAGAGACCAGCAGACATCTCCTCCCCAAATGCGACACATTAATAGAACAGGACAAGCTTAGCCATGGAAGAGTTATACACTTAAATACAAGGTTTGAGTCGGACCAGTTTTGGAGTACTCTACAAGGAGGGGAAATCACTAGTAATCAATATAGCGGCTTTCCATGTATGAAAGGCAATAACGAAAATATTTGAAAAGCTAACTGTGTAAGAGTACTAACTGGTCTTTAGAAAATGTGTGAATTTCTTTTACAATGATTGATAAAAGAGAAGGAAATGTATTTTCTTTTTACATTGTATTATCTGAATGTGATTATATATGGAGGAATGTATTCTGATTTTTAAGCGAGAATTTTATTGAGATGGATATTAAGTTTTAGTATTAAATGTAAATGATTACATCAATTTTATGGCGTGATGAAATATTGTATTTGTACTTCATTTTTAATATGTTAGGGTTATATATGTTAATTTATTTGAACCATGAAGCACTTAATAAACAAGAAAAAAAGATATCTATGAAGTTAATAACTACATTAATGGTCATGTTTGCTATGAGAAGAATGGTAATTTAATGGAAATGTCCTAAAGGTCCTTTAATTGACCAATGGCTCAATGTCCATAGATGGATAGCAGCAGAGAGGGAGGGGTCTACAAAGTGATAAGAAACCAGAGGAAGAAGACAACATTGTGTTGGACTGGGGACAGTAATTAAATAAGCTCACATCACCAGATGACAAGCCACCATAAAGATCTTTTGTAGTTTAAAGAGGCGAATAAGCTGGTATATAATTTTGTATAGTTTAGATCAATTCAGGAACGTTAACTACATTAATCCTGATTTGGGTGTAACTAGAACTGCTTTTGTTTCACTATGTATACAAGTCTGTATTTGTGGTTAAAAGAGAGTGGTTTGCTGAATGTATCGTCGTCGTTAATTGCCAGTCACCAGAATGGATGCATCAATGAGCACAGAGGGCAATATAGTTTCGAAATTGAAGATGCAGATGTGAACTTGGATGGACATAATTGGATTGTTAATGTAACCACATCCCTTCTTATGGTTTGTTTGAACACATATAACAGGGTGGAAAGATTTATTTTTTTATTGAGAATGAAACTTATTCATTGGCATTATGGAGCATCCATGGTCTTGTTTTTGTATGCATTTATTTTTACTTTGCATATTTTCAAGCATCACGTTATCAGCATTATAACATTCTCTGAATGTAAACCTATATCCATTCCTTCTTTAGAGGAAGGACTAAAGAAGCAGAGAATTCCCAGACTGGAAGCTTTTGGGATGCAGATGAGACAACGCAAAGGGACCCTTTCTGTTAACTTTGTAAGTTTATTCCGCCACATGTTCTTGATTACCAAAGTAAAGTAGTTGCCATCAAGTGTTAATACTGTGCCAATTGATGTCTGCCAGCACTTACCTCTTGTGCTATTGATGTATGAGAGTGTCTAACAGACACTTCAAGTGATCTGTATTGCTTATTGTTAAGGTACATTTTCATAATCATCCCTGTGTACAGGTTCTGAGAGGCCACCCTGTTCTGGTGAACGGTTAAAGACACTGATGTCTAGCCAAACTCTAATCTGGGTACTGTTACTGAGCGGCAAGGCTTAGACTGTGGAAGTGGGAGTGTGGTCAAGGGTTGGTTAAGCACACACAGAGCATGCTTAGTAATACAAATTAGGCAGAATGTATACACATTTATTTAGGTTTTAGACAAACTCTTAGAAATGAAAGTAGCACACTAAAACATTCAATAATATTTGATAGACATGCAGGGGCAGCTCGTTCATAATGGCTGATGGGGTGTCAAACCACCCATTTTGGACAAGACACCAAGCCAGCACCGTGAAAACAATAAGCTTTCCCTCAGCCTCAACACACAGCTGACGGAGTGCTCCTGGTCTAGTTTGAACTGTCAAATGGAAACCAGATTTCCCTTTGACAGTTTGTTCCCCAGTACGTATATCCAATGGGCTATGCAAGGTCAGGGGCGTTTGGCTGCCCGAGCCTTGCATGGCCCATTGGGGATGCAGGCTGGGGTAATGCAGCTGTGAATGTGCAAGAATGTGCTCCTACACCTCCCTGCACATTCTGAACAGCTGAGGCGTACTTTGCGGGCCACCTGGCTCCTGTGGTCATGTGCAGGATCCAGGAAGCTCTCCATGGCTTCTGTTCTTGTTGCGCAGCAGCTAAGGAGCCATCACAGAATCCTAGCCTGATGGCTGCAAAGTGGATTCTGAACCAGGGCTGCAGGTAAGAAAAACAAACTGTGAATGTTTGTGTGGCTTCATGTCTAGGAATAAGTGCATGGTTGGGTGTGCATGTGAATGAAAGTGCGTATGTTGTGTGACTGTGCGTGTGAATGAATAGGTTATGGGTGCGTGGGGTAAATGCGCATGCATGCGGTCAGTTGGGTGCAAAATGGTAAGCAGTCTGATGCAAAAAGTTCTGTAGAAACAATTGAGAGCAATCATAAAACATTTCCCTAACACTTTGGAAGCCCAACCCTTAGATGGTTTGGTGCCTTGTGCCATAAGTCATCGGTTCCAAAGTAAAACATTTCAGGAAGATTTACTATTTAATTGGATGATGCTAGTGGTTATGACTCAAAGCTGAAAAAGATAAGTAATGTTCAGGTAAGTAACTCGCTCAATCGCACTACACTAGGATATGCCTTGGAAGGGATCCTTGACAATGTCGCCACCAACCCAAGTCAGCTAAGAGTGAGATGGGGGATGGGACTTTTTATGACCATATAACCCTATGGCGAACTTGGGGTTTGGGGGACTGGTATGTTAACTTACTTAGAAGGCTCAAAATGAAAGCATCTTGTGTTACAAGCTGAAGATCCTCTTGTAAGTTACAAGGATGCACACGGAACAGCGAGGGCTGCATGAGAGAGCTAGTCTGCCCATTGGTTGTTTCAGGTACACTTCTGAAGGCACAGGTCGTGACTGGTTGTTACCATCAGTCCAGGCTTCGAAGTACTGACAAGGTTAGTGCTGTTTAGCTGCAGGAGTTGCCCTTTTATCTTTTTTTCAAGAACTGGACTTGAAGATTGCATGCATCCACCAATGGTAAGCACCTGCCCCATTTAGAGTGGCTGTTGCTATCAATCATGGATAGCCACTGGCCACCAGTTCCAGTTCCAGACCCCACATCCGGGCTCACACACACACCGCCTCTTTGCATGACAAAGCAGCAGCTTTCCCTTGGAAAGGGCTTCCCATATATGGCAATTCTGGACCCAAAAGGGCTGGAAGAAGGCAAAAGAACATGCCCGAAGGACAGGGAGAAACCATGGCAAGGCCATCTTAAGGTACTAGCCAATGTTGGTAGCTAAATGGGGTACATACAAAAAATTGCACAAGTTTAAAGTATGAAACACAGTAGAACAAGATCTGCTGCCAGCAACCCACCCTGGACACTTTGTAAATGTAACCAAAAAGCCAGCACAGAAAGTTATGAAGATTCAAATTATCCTAACTGCACTTCAGTTTAGGGTGATGGGTGCAGTTGTAAAAATACAAGAAATAAAGGTAGATAGCTGACTTAGGAGCGTTGTGAGAGTCGTCTAGGACTTCAATGAGACGACACACAAAGCACTCCAACGATTCCACTTAGATGGAGAAGTACACCAATATGCACTCATTTAATAGTCCTTTAACATACCTAGAAGTTTAATTGGTTAGTGTGCAGTATTGCCACACTAATATAAAATATAGTTATTTGTGAGGCTTGTGGATCTACTTAGATCACATACTATGCATAAGCCGACATCTAGTGGTAGCTCCAGAGCATTACGGTTTTTGTTTTCGAAACTCGAAAAGAGACGTCGACAGGGTGTGCAGTAATGCTATCCCTAGTTTGACATCCATTGTACCCATGGTCCTTCACGCGTCGAGGTCCCTCAGATTGTTTTTTTCCACCATCATAGTCCTTCTGGCTAACACCATTACTTAGTTTAAAGTTAGACTTTCTTTCTGTCCTTTCGACAAACGTACACCGCAAGTTCTCCAGCAACGACTTTCGATAACACCATTTGTCGACGACTCCCGTCTTGACTAACTTTGCCTGCGGCCAACCTAGTCCCCAACGGGCCTCTGCTCTGTACAGTAGGGAGAGCGGGGTGGGGGGGGTCATAATTCATCTTATTTAGAGAATGCCTATTCCCCTATACTTCATTGTATTCCGCCAGGCTGCCATCTTCCCGTACTATGGAAAACACACCCATTTAAATTGTCCTTCCTGTAACAGGAAGTTTCCCTGGAAGGATTCACAGAGTGTGTAACCTTTGCTTCCCTGGGGATCATTCCGAAAAAACAGTGCAAGTCCTGCAGAGTGTTTAAGCCAAAAACTTTAAAGGACCGGAAAACTAAACGCTGGGCCCACCACGCCAGGCAGGCTGAGGCTGCCATGGATGTCTAGGGAGCCTCAAGCAATGGCAGCTTTGGTATCCTAAGTGACGCTGATGGCGATTGGGACCCGATGGATTCCCGCGTGCGAGCCCCTGACTCCAACAGGCAGGCCAGCATTTTTGCTACGAAGATGACACACAGCGGCACAGGCACTCACTGCATGCAACACTAAAAAACACCCACCATGGCTGACGGTCGACTGCGTCATCGACCGATAAGCCACATGCAGTGTCGAAGGGAAGGTCAGAAAAATCCATCTCCTCTGGGCCATCGCGTTTGGTTTCTCCACATGACAGGCCCCTGAAAGTCTGTTTCCGAAACAGCGAGCAAATCTGGAAAGTCCTCGGGTTCCGGCGAACATGTGTCGAAAGACGTGTAGACGGCCACTGCTAAACATTCGAAGATGAATGAACTCATTGAAAAACACGGCTCCGACCCCCTCCTCAAAGCAAAGACGTCTGAAACCCCCAAATCTTCGACACTCCTAGCCTCAAAATCACAGGTTTCAAAGGAAAAGGAATGCCCTGCCCCTAAGCACAACCTCTGAGGGGCAAAGCACCACAAAAGCCCCCTGCTCCAGAGCCTTTGCCTGCAACTGCTTCCACATCATTACCAAGCTCCTCCCAATGGACCCTGGAACAGTTTGATAGGGTTATGAAGAGAATTGATTTTATTGTTGGATCAACACTCAGGTCAACTTACCAGCCTCCAGGGGCCCCATCAAGGTGAAGAAGCTAACAGACAGCCCGATGCCAGAAGAGCACGCTTGGACCCAACACAACCTGGTACATCTACCTATCAAGATGTGTGATGACCTATACTATTATGACACTACAGGTTTGCAAAACCGTGGCTCATTGGCAGACCAAGGAGGCATACAGACCAATACTATGACAACAATGACATTGTATACATCATTCAATTCCCAGACCATAGTGACCAACCAGTTGCTGATTCCCCTGCAATATAATCTTCTTTTAAAAGCTGCAGAACTTTAAAATCGATACCCAGCAGGCACAAGTCGATAAAGACTTCATAGAGGACATCCTCGGCGATGAGAGATCTGCCGCACAGTTCATTCTACTGCTCCAATCTGTCCAAAGGCGCATTCAGCCTTCTCTACTTAACCCCTCAACTCTTCAACCCTCGCTTTGAGAACATTTTTAGACCAGCCCCATTGTACCTTAGGGGGCAGCTAAACCTGACTCTCTAGTAGTGACTACCACAAGGAAAAGAACAGGCACACCTTTAGCCTCTGCCGAAGCCCCTCTTGACAAGGAGAGCAAAAAGATTTACACCCTAGGCAGGAAAGTAGCTTCTCGGCTGCTTACCAATTGAGGATAGCCAACAACACTACACTACTGGCAAGGTATAATTGCCACAAGTGGGATGAGATCTCACAACAGATCGACTCGGCCCCAGAGCCCCTAAAGACACCGCTTTTACAAATATTAGCTGAAGGTAAACGGGTAAACCGGTGGCAAGCTGCATCTTAAACAATCTAGATGCAGCAGATAATGCAGGCCAGATAGTAGCTGAGGGTACCCTCATCAAATGCCATGCATGGCTATGCCAATCTGGTTTCAAGCTGGAAACCCAAGCCACCCTCTTAAATATGCCAATTGAACTACTGCATTATTTGGTAAAGCAGTCGAAGACACACTAAAAAGTGTTAGAGGAGTGGGACACCCTCAAATCCCTTGGACAACTCACAAACCAACCCTTTGTGCAGAGGGGCGGGTTTAATACACAGATTTTAAGAGGACAAAACTCTTGAGTGGTCCTCCAACTACAACCAAAGCGGGCAGAATTCATCCTGGGGTTCCTCGCAGGGGCAGTCCTCCCAACAAAATGTTCAAAGGGGCCACAGAAGGTGCAGAAATAGAGGCAGATCCTCCTCCTCCAGAGTAGGCTCCACCCAACCAAAGTAATGACCTCCTCCTGTAAGTACCCTCCCATGACTCTCCAGGAGGTTGCATTTCTCATTTTACCCACGTATAGGAGGCGGATCACGACAGACGAGTGGATACTTTGCAACGTGGAGGGAGGCCATTGCATAGAACTCCTACAAACGCCACCCACCCATACCCCCCATCAAGACAAAGGCAAACGATGAAGGAGGAACAGCGCATCCTGCTGGAAGAGGTCCAAGCACTGCTGCTAAAGGACGCCATAGAAATCGTCCCGGCAAACCATGTAAACGAGGGTATCTATTCAATGTACTTTCTTGTGCCAAAGAAAGACCTGACAATGCGCCCTGTCCTAGACCTGCGCCCCGCGAACGCTCATGTAAAGGCTCAAAGTCTGCATGACAACGCTACAAGAAGTAATCCCACTGCTCAAACAGGGGGACTACATGGCAACCTTGGACATGAAGATGCATTCTTTCAAATTTCAATGTTCCCAGCGCACAGAAAATACCTGCGTTTCAAAATAACAAATCAACACTCCCAATTCAAAGTGTTACCCTTCAGCATAGCCTCCTCTCCAAGGGTGTTCACAAAGGTATTGGCGGTAATGGGGGCACACCTATGCAGATAGTCAATTCCAGTGTAATCTTACCTGGACGACTGGCTAATAACAGGGGAATCCCTTCAAACTTGCAAGCAAAATACCCGAAGGACAATCCATGTTCTGTTCCAATTAGGATTCTCGATCAATGAGATAAAATAGTCTTGTTCCAAGCAAAACCAAACAGTTCTTAGGAGCGGTCATAAAGACGAAAGAGAGGCTAGTCTTCCCGTCAAACAAAAGAGTATAAAACATACTCCTGCAAATACCTCAGTATCTAGCCGGTCGCCAAATATCAGTATGCAAAGCAATGAGCTTGCTCGGGATGATGGCTTCATGCATTTACCTGGTCCCGCATGCACGGTTGCGCATGCGCCCAATACAAGAGTGGTTAGCGAAACAGTGGTCTTAGGCAAGCGGTCAGTAGCACGATCTAGTGGTTGTTTCGCTAACCCTGGTTCAAGCGCTACGCTGGTGGACAAAGGAAAAACTGTAACAGGGAAAAGCCATTATACAACCATACAGTGCAGACTAGTTGTTACAACAGACGCATCACTCTTCGGATGGTGAGCCCATTACATTCACCACACAGTGCATGGCCTTTGGACACAGATCACAGCCCAGAATCACAGAAACCTTTTGGAGCTGCTAGCAGTGCTCAAAGCCCTGCAAACCTTTCAAGTGCATCTAACAGGTCAAACAGTACAAATCCTCACAGACTGCACAACTGCCATGTTTTACATAAATAAGCAGGGAGGCAAACACTCTCCAAGTCTGAAAAAATGTTGAAGTGGGCACTCAAGCGGAACATGTTCGTAGTGTCAACACATTCCAGGGTAACTCATTTCTCTGGCAGACTCGCTAAGCAGAGATACCCTACCCGAAGAGCTCAAGTGGCAGCTGAGCAGAGAAATTTTAAACTATATCTTTTCCCTCTGGGGCTATCCTCCTTTGGACTTGTTCGCCACAAGCCTAAACACACAATGCCCAGACTTTGCATCCAGTTTTCCCCAAACCAGATCCAAGGGGAACTTCCTGTGGATGAGCTGGTCAGGGAAATGTTCTTGTGCTTTTCCCCTATCGCCGCTCCTGAACAGGATAGTGCACAAGATGCACCAGGAACAAGTAACTGTTATCCTGGTTTCTCCTATGTGGGCGAGATTACCTTGGTTTATGCATCTGCGCAAACTGGTGATGTGCGATCCAATCAAGCTACCGTGCCCTTTTAACTTGCTCACCCAACATGGGAGGGGGGGGTGGGAAACGTTCCACCCACTTCCTCAATTTATGTACTTGGCAGCTTGGCTCCTGAAGTCATAGAGTTTGGCCATTTAAAACTACCTCAAAGGTGTATGGAAATCCTGAGAGGCACGTAAACCGAACACCAGACGCCTTTACTTTAACAAATGGAAAAAATTTGTAATATGATGCCAGCCAAAAAATGTAAACCCTATCGAATGTACTCCACGACACATTCTTGATTACATGCTCCACTTACTAGACTCTTCCTAGTTTTCAACTCCATCAAAGTTCACCCAGCAGCTCTATCCGCATACATATTTCTCAAAACAAGGTGTCCCTGTTTAGGCATTCATGGAGGGAGTAAAAAGGCTTTACAATCTCCCCCCTTCCCCCCCACCCCCAATTTCAAACCAGGCTCCAGGGTGGGATCTAAATGTGATACTCGCAAAGCTCATAGGTCCTCCCTTTGAGCCTATGAACAAATCCAGCCTTAAACACCTAACATACAAAACTGCTTTTCTGGTGGCCATCACCTCTATAAGGAGAGTCAGTGAACTACAAGTTTTGTCAGTTTAAGACACTTGTTTTTGTTATCCACAAAGACAAGTTGGTACTAAGTGTACACACTAGGTTTTCACCCAAGTTCATATCCAAGTTCCATGTTAACCAGTCCATTGAACTACCCACTTTCTTTCAAAACCCTTCAAACTCGGCTGATAACCTCTGTACACTAGATGTAAGGAGAGTGGTTCTCTATGTAAACAGGACAAAACCAATAAGAAAAACAAACCAACTGTTTGTCTCCATAACACCTGGCAGGAAAGGTGATAATGTTTATAAAACGTCATCTCCCGATGGATAGTGAAATGCATACAGCTCTGCTACTCCCTATCAAACAAAACTCTGCCTTTCACACCAAGTGCTCACTCTTCCAGGGGTACAGGATCTATTTTGGTCTTCATTGCAAACGTCCCGCTGGAAACCATTTGCGAAGCAGCTACATGGAGTTCAATACATATTTTACTCTTGCGTCCCGTCCCCTTTCCTCCATACTGCATGGGTGTCCCTTCCAAGGGACGGAAGACGGAACCTTTTTCACCAGAAAAAACCTTCTTCCCCTTAAAATTTAGAGACGCGCAGGGGTGCGGTCCAGGGAGCATGCGCTGCCCCGACTCCGCCCTCCGACGCCACACCAGTCCCTTTTTCCGCGTCGACGGGAACGGGCCGAATTCACCAGCATTCCTGGGTTTGGCTTCGGCCATGTAATTTCACTTGCTGATACTTATTCTTTGTCTTTTTATCATTCAGGCACTCGGTCCTCACGCTCCTCCCTGGCGCATGTCGATTTCCACAGGGTTCAGCAGGTGTCCATCCTGCAACGGGCTCTTCCCAACTTCAGACCCCCACGGCCTCTGCCTACGTTGCATTGCCCCAGACCACAGTTGGCAAGCTTGTACAGCGTGTGGCTCGCTGTCCTCGAAAGCACTGAAGAAAAGACTAGCCAGGTCGAGGAGCTCTTCCAGAAGTCGCCTCCAGAGGACCTCAAGAACTTCGTGAAACATCGAGCCAAGCCCAAGGTAGGGCCGATATTCTCCATCCCACCCCGCAAAAGAGACTCCTTCCCAGGGACTCTTGCGCACGGGAGGGACCGGTCAGGGTCCTTATACCAGCACATGCACCAAGGCTGCTGCAGCAGCTACCGGCCTTCGGGCCAAGGGATCCTTGGATCCTTCCGGTGGTAGTGTTGAGGGGCCAGAAGGTTCTTGTACCGGATTGTCATCTGAGGGGCACCACCCTTGTACCGGCAATATGGCTGAGGGGCTACTCCGGCAATACGTCTGTGGGGGCACCTAAACACAGGTCTACCGAACCCTGGGTTGAGGGTGTCACACCTACCGGGCCAAGGCCCGAGGAGCAGGGTTGGCCTTGTGATCCACACGTAAGTGTTTTGGAGGAGGCTGGGCCCAGCGGGCCGAACAACACGTTGCCAGCACGTGGCAGGCAGCTCAACAAGATGAAGTCACCTCGGATGGGGGTTATCCTCCAGGACGCCATCAGGGAAGTCCTTCCTGCAATGCTAGCAGCACCACATGCGCCTCCGCTGGCCCCCCAGACCCTGGCGCAGCCGCTGCCTCCGGCTCCCCAGCTGATGCCTCAGGCGACTCTGTACCAGCCACCGCCACCTACTCGGCCTCCGGCTGCGGTCCATGTACCCGAGCCTCTGGCTTCAACTGCTCCTCCACAGGATCCTTCTGATCCACAGGATACGGATGAGGAAGAGGATCCGGATATGCTATCCTCATCTAGGGCCTTCCACGAATGTCTTGCAGGATTGGCAGAGTATCTGGGCCTACCCCAACCCGAGGTCGAGCAGCCAGCAGAGTGGCTCCTTGCTGAATTCCTCACGCGACGCCCCTCTGCTAAAACGGGGATTCCACTGCAAACCAATCTGGTCTTCCTGGCCAAAAGGGTTGGCTTCAGCCCCAATCAGCCCAGCCGTTCAATCGATGCCTGGATGTCAAGTACAGGCAGATGGAGGGGGATACAGTCTTGCTCTCGGCCCTTCCTCAGCCACACTCCTCTGTGATTGCTGCGGTATCACTATTCTCCAAGCCTCAGTCATCCTCAGCCTCCTCCTCTGCGGCACTGCTAGGCAAAGAGGAGAAGATCTTGGAGGCGTACGTGAAGCTCTATTCCAACACGTCCTTGCATCTTCGTCAGGCCAACGCCGATGCCATGCTGGCTGCAGCCAACCAAAGGTTATGGCGGGAAATTGCGGACTTCCTCCCGGAACTCCCTAATCGGAGCCAATCACGCTTTAAGGTGGGGCTGGCCGAGGCCAAGCTGGTGGCGCATGACCTCATGGAATCCACTGTAGCCCATATTGACACCTCTGGCTGTGTTATCTGTATTGCCACGGATATGAGGAGGACAGCCTGGCTCCGGGCAACAAAATTCAACCCGGACGTCCAGGAACGCATATTAAATCTACCGTTCGGAGGAGGGGGAGGCCCTCTTCCACGGCCAAATCGTGCACCCAATCTCAGCAGCGCTCCGACAGGGGTCGTACGTACAGAGGGTTCCGTGGCTTCCAAGAACGGAGATCCAGGCAGCCGGACCGCTCACCGTCTCAGAACTGGCGCAAGCAACAAAAAGGAGGTTGGGGGGGGGGGGGGGGGTAAGGTTTTTTTCCAGTCCCCCTCCTCAGCGACAGCCTCTGAGGGAAAGAAGGCATGACACGCCCCTTCGGGTCCACTTGTCTCCAGTGGGGGGCAGGCTTGCTCTCCACGCACATTTCTGCCACCAGAATTTTGCGGACCCCTGGATCCTCTCCGTATAGTATCCACAGACTAATGCCTCCCTATCCCAGCCTCTCTTCCCTCCTCTCGTCCACAGGTTGGGACAGCAACTCTTTTGGCGGAGATCCGGTCGCTCGTAGAGAGCCAGGCAGTGGAGGAAGTCCCAGCCTCCCAGCGAGGCTTGGGCTTCTATTCCAGGATTTTCGCCATTCAGAAGAACCACCATGCGGGCCTGAGAGTTGTGCTGGACCTTTCCACCCTCAACTTCTCCTTACCCCTGCAAAAATTCAAGATGTTTACGCCAGCTTTTATAGCAGCGACATTGTGCAGGGGAGACTGAATGTGCTCCCTGGATCTGAAGGACGCGTACCTACACGTCCCGATTTGGCAACCCCATAGCTCTTTCCTACGGTTCAGGATCATGGGCTACCATTGTCAATACAAGATCCTTCCTTTTGGCCTCAGCTCGGCGCCCAGGGTCTTTACCAGGCTCCTGAATACAGTGGCGGCCCTCCTCGGAGCGCAAGGCCTCCACATCTACCCATACCTGGACGACTGGCTCGTCAGGGCTACACCTCCAGAAGCGGTTCACCACTCTTCCCATGCCCTTATGAACACACTGCACGATCTGGGCTTCTCGCTCAATCTCAAGAAGTCACAGCTGCAGCCCACGCAGACTGACATTCTTGGGCCTCATCTGGGACACGTGCTCCGAGAAGGTATTTCTGTCGGAGGACAAGATCTTCGCCATCAAGAGGGCCAGCAACCACTTCATCTGCAGAGAGGTGACCTCTGCATGGTGGTACCAACATCTCCTTGGTCTATTTGCGGCGGTCCTATTAGCCGTCCCGCACATGAGATTGAGGATGAGGAGGAGTCAGCTGCACTTGCGGCCTCATGGAACCAAGAGCGGTGCTCTCAAGCCGAGATGATGTTCCTCCATCTCTCCACCCGGACCTAACATGGTGGTCCAGGGATTGCAACCTACGGATGGGCAAGCCCTTCCGGCCGCCCACCCCACAGGCCAGTCACCACAGATTCCCGGCTCAAGGGCTGGGGAGGCACCCTGGGCGATCTCTCAGTTCACGGCATCTGGACTCGACAGGAGCAGGAATACCACATCAATTGGCTAGAGCTGAACGCCATCCGTCTAGCGCACACGGCATTCCTACCACTTCTCAAGGGTAAGGTTGTCCTCATCCAGACAGACAACTCGAACAGCATGTCCTATGTCAACAAGCAGGGAGGCACCAGATCCCCCTCCTCTGTGCAGACTGGCAATCAGCATGTGGGAGTGTGCCCTGGAAAACAACATCTACCTCACAGCAGTCCACCTCCTGCGGGAATCCAACCTGGAGGCGTACAGGCTTAGCAGGCTGGGAGCGCACAATTACGAGTGGCAGCTAAACAACCTTGTTATTCAGGAGATTTAACAGGTGGACCTGGCACAACAAGAAGTGCCCTCAGTTCGCCTCCTGGCAGGGACAGAGCCCCGGCTTCCTGGGCAACGCATTTCGGCTTCAGTGGAACCTCATGAGGGCTTACGCCTTCCCGCCCACATCGTTGATTCACAGAGTAATTTGAGTCTCGCCTACTCAACATCATTCTAATGGCTCCATGGTGGAGGTTTTCGGAGCTACTGAGCTGCTCGGAGATGCCCCCGATTCAACTCCCGCCGGTCCCAGCACATCTTCTGGCGCAGCAGGGGGGCAGGATCATCCACCCTGCGCCACAGAAACTAGTCGTCACAGCGTGGTTCCTGAGCAGGTAACGCTGCAGAACCTCAGCCTCTCACAGGCTAATCTGGAAATCCTACAGGGCGCAAGGAGCAAGGTAACCAGGAGGAGGAGGGGGGGGGTGGGGGGAGAGGAGGGGGGGGGTGGGGGGAGAGGGGTAGGTGGGGGGGGTGGGGGAGAGGGAGGGGGGAGGGGGTGGGAGGGGGGGGTGGGGGGAGAGGGGGAGGTGGGGGGGTGGGGGAGAGGGAGGGGGGAGGGGGTGGGAGAGGGGGGGTGGGGGGAGAGGAGGAGGGGGGGTGGGGGGGGGTGGGAGAGGGGGGGGTGGGGGGAGAGGAGGAGGGGCGGGGTGGGAGAGGGGGAGGGGGAGGGGGAGGAGGAGGAGGAGGGGGTGGGGTGGGGGGGAGCGTGGGGGGGGTGGGCTCGCAAGGCTCTACCTGCCAGTCAAGAGGCCTAACCCGGTGTGGGACCTCAACATAGTCTTGGGCGCCCTGGCGCACAAACCGTTCGAGCCAATGGCGTCCGCGGACATCATGCTGGTCACCATCAAATGAGTACCAATTTCGGTTGGGTGATATTGTATGTACATATGTGCTCTGTAAAGCGCTTTGGATTAAGGCACTACATAAATAACACATCTTTATCATTATAAAGACGGCTTTACTAGTCGCTCACCTCCGCTCGTAGAGTGGGTAAAATACAGGCGCTGGTCTCCTCGGAACTATATACTACCTTTCACAACAACAAAGTAGTTCTGCGGACACACCCAGCATTTCTGCCCAAGGTGCCGTCTGCTTTCCACTTGAATGAGGAAATAGTCCTTCATATGTTTTTTGCCGATCCCAAGGACGAAGCACAGAGAGTGCTGCACTGCCTGGATGTCGGGCGTGTCTTAAAATTTTACTTGGACAGGACCAAGTGCTTACGCAAATCGGACGCCCTGTTCGTCACTTTTGGATGTTCAAGACCAGGCTATCGTGTGTCTCCAAGGCTTCCATATCCCACTGGATGGTCTCTGCCATCAAAGAGGCGTACGAGGGCCAGCACAAGCCGTTTACGGCCAACATGCACGCCCACGCAGTCAGGGCCAAGGCAACGCCCATCGCATTCCAGCGTCATGTCCCTTGGCAAGTCATAAGCAGGGCGGCCACTTGGGCCACTCCCTCGTCTTTCTGCAAACATTACTGTTTGGATGCCGGCTCTAGATCTGATGCAGCTTTCGGACAGGCGGTTCTCAGGAACCTATTTGTTTAAGGAGGGTCTCCACTCCACCCTGGGGCTACATTCAGTTGTAATCGCCCATGCAGTATGGAGAAAAGGGGATGGGACGTAAGAGTAATTACAAGTTACTCACTGTAGTGACTAACATACTCTTCGTCCTTACAATACTGGTGTCATTAGGCAATGTTAAATCTATTGTCGACGCATCAATGGAGACTGAGGTGTGGCGCCGGAGTGCGTAGTCAGTGCAGTGCATGCTCCCTGGGCTGCACCCCCGCAGGCCTTTAAATTTAAAGGGGAAGAAGGTTTTTTCTGGTGAAGAAGCCTCCGTCTCCTGTCCCTTGGAAGGGACGCCCATGCAGTATGGAGTAAAGGGAACTTAAGGACTAAGAGTACATTAGTCACTACGGTAACTTATAATTTACTCAGCATTACTGCATTGACACGCATTCTAAAGCAGATTCACAGGTGGGACAAGCAATGCTAAAACATTTGCTGCTGTACCTTCTCACATCCCACCACCTTCTAAAGACACTGCTTGCTAATCTTTGCATAGCATGTGATCTAAGCAGATCCACAAGCCCCAGAAGGGATACATTATTCACCGTAATCGTATTTCTGATGCTTGCGGATCTGCTTAGAATCACATGTTGTGCATATAGTCTGACATATAGTGGAAATCGTGGAGTATTGCATCATTCTTTCAAAGATCGAACGGGACGTCGACATGGGCATGACTGTAACACTATCCCTAACGTGACTTGTAGTGTAGCCAAAATCCCTTGTGCGTCGAGGTCCCACCAAATAGTTTTTTCCCGCCAACCTAGTTGATCGCTCATGCAGAGCTCTTAAGAGTTTATATTGCGAAGTTCATTTTCCACAACCTACAGTTGTCTAGTCAATTTGATGACCTTCGACGACTGATTAGTGGGATTCCTGCCGCCGATAACTTCTACAACTGCTCGGCGACTGTCAACCGCGTGGCCTTGGCCAGGCCCTTACAGTCGGGAGAGTGGGCCCCTGCGTCTTATTCCTCTCTGAGAATGGATTTCCTTCACCCCTCTTTATCTGCTTGGTCTGGCTGCCGCTAACCTCTGCTATGGAGAGGACTCCTTTTAAATTCTGCACATCGTGTAACAGCAAATTCCCTGGAAAGTCACCCATAGCCGGTGCAATCATTGTCTTCCTCGTGACCATGATGAGCGCTCATGCAAGGCCTGTAAGCTCTTTCGACCGAAGATGTTGAAAGACAGGCGGACTAAACGGTTGGCGACCTACGCTATGCAGGCCGAAAACATTTTCCCCCTGTCGGGGCCGTCGTTTTCGGACAAGGAATCTGATGGCCCTGAATTGGAAGCCATTGAACTCTCTGCAGAGCCTGCATGCTCCCAGATGTCTGTCCCCAACAGGCCACCGGCACTGTTATGGGAAATCGCACCCCGGCAACAAGGACACCCACACACCATGTGTACACAAGTACACAACCCCTAAGGCCTCTTGGGTGTCGTTAAAGAAGCGCTCAACGCCCACAAGACTGCCACAAATTTTGACAGCACCTCCCGGACATCGCAGTTCAATGCCCTCCACGCAACCACATTCACAGCATGTGACTGGGCATCCTTCTGGAACGGGCGTCCCACTGAATAAAATGTCGTCGACCCGCCATCTAAGGGTGCACAAGCGCCGAAGGACCCGGTGGAGCCATCGGCCACGACTGGTCGAGACCCTCTATAAAGCTGCCAAAGCTTCTCGAAAGCCTTTCGGAAATCATTTTGGTGGCCAAATAATACAAGGGCACCCCCTCTCATCGAGAGGACTATTCGGAAGCCCATCAGCCTCTCTAAGGCCTTATTGGGAAGATATCCCCCCTTAAGGGCAGCCGTTTCCTCCTCCTGACCATTCAGCTTCTCTATGGACCAGGGAAAGGTTTGAGCAATATATGGACAAAATGTCCCAGTTCATTAACTTTTCAGACAGATATACCCAAGAGACCTATGGAAGTGGACTCTTGCCCCATCCCCTCCAAATTGCAGAAACTCCCCACTTCTGCACAGGGACACCAAGAAGACATCTTGCAGGTCGCAGATGACCCAACTCAGGATGATTCGTATGAAAAGCTTAACCCCTTTGATCAGGACCCAGACTGGGACCAGGCGGAGGACCAGGGTCCTTGACTTATACACACATACTACCAACTCAGACGCCATCTGTCTAGAGCCCCCTTCTACTCCTCCACAAAGAGTCATCATCTGTTTACAACCAAATGCTGTTCAACTCCATTTTTAAAAGGGCAGCTGACCATTTCGCACAAAGCCGCTCCAGACTCAGACTTCGTGGAGGATATCCTCAAGGAGAAGGCTCCAACTAGCCAAGCCATTCCTTTACTGAATTCTATAAAGAAGCGCCTTTTCCCTTCTTTGATGTCCCCGTCCCTCACATGGGCAGTTAAACCCCAGGTTGAGAAATGATTTCGCCCATCTCCCTCTACTTCAGGGGTCATGCCACACCAGACCCCTTGGTCATTCCGACCGCTCGGAAGAGGGCGGGGATACCTATGACCTCAGCAGAATCCCCTACGGACAAAGACTGCAAGAAGCTTTACGCCTTGGGTAAGCGGGACACGGCCTTTGCGGCCTATTCCACAAGGATCGCAAATAACACCATGCACCTGGCAAGTTATAGTGATGTCCAGTGCAGTGTAGTGCAGGATGATCTTCAGGATCTTCCAGAGCCCACCCGATCACGCTTGCTGGCAGTCAGGGCTGAAGGCAGACCAGTAACATAAAAAATACTGAAGAACACACTGCACTCGGCTGAGACCGCTGGACGCACCCTTGCTCGGGGTACCCTGCTTAAAAGACATGGCCTGGTGAAAAAACTCTGGGTTCAAACCTGAACCTCAGTCCTCTAACAAGCCAGTGGATAATTCAAAACTTTTTGGGAAAGCGGTTGACGACGCTCTTGAGACGTCAAAGAAAGAACACAAAACTCTAAAGTCTCTTAGCCAGCTCACGGCTAAACCCTTTCACCAGCGTGGAGGCTCTAACGCATGCCTGTCTTTTCGTGGCCAATCCTTCTCCCGCTCACCCCAGGGCCAATACGGCTCAGGAAATAATTCCTGATCCTCCAGTCAAGGCTCCTCTGTAATCTTCCAATACCAGTGAAGAGGCTCTCATAGGGCCAAGGGTAGAGGCAGAAACTCTACTCCCAGAGGTTCCCCGGCCTGCACCTCAAAGTGACTTGCTGGTTCAGGTCCCCTCCCACTCTTCCGCAGTCGGGGGTTACCTGTCTTCATTCATCCACACCTGGGAGGGCATCTCTTCAGATCAGTGGGTACTAAAGACAGTTGCACTCAGGTATTGTATCGAGCTTCTACGACCACCTCACTACCATCCACACAGAAGCAGAGGCATGCCACCAGAACACCTGCGCATTCTGCTGGAAATTGTTCACGTCCTGCTGGAAAAGTGCGCCATCGAAGTTGTCCCGCTTCATCAGGTAAACAAGGGTATTTATTCAGTGTATTTCCTTGTACCCAAAAAGGATCTCACCATGCAACCTGTTCTAGACCTGCGCCCTGCGAACAAGTATGTCATACATCAAATGTTCAGGATGTTGACACTCCGAGGTAATCCCACTGCTGCAGCACAGGGATTACATGGCCACATTGGACATGAACGATGCATACTTTGCTATTTCAATGCTGCCAGTGCACAGAAAGTACCTCGGGCTCTTGATAGAGGACACTGACTATCAGTTCAAGGTTCTCCCCTTTGGCATTGCCTCAGCCCCATGGGTGTTCACAAAGGTACTGGCGGTAGTAGCGGCTCCCCTGCGCAGGCAGTCCATCCCTGTCTATCCTTACCTCGACGACTGGCTCATAACAGGGGATTCGTACGGAACATGCCAGAAAAATACCCAGAGGATGGTAGATCGCCTCTTTAACCTAGGATTCTCTATCAACGAGAACAAATCCAGTCTATCCCCAAGCCAAAACAATCCATTTCTGGGGGCTCTAATTCAGACAGAAGACGGGCTCCTCTTTCCCTCCAACGAGGGGGTCCAAAACATGCTGTTCCAGATCCCTCACTATATAGCCAGCAATCAAGCGACGATACGCAAAGCCATGCGTCTGATGGGGATGATGGCTTCCTGCGTCTACCTAGTTCTTCGCGCTCGCCTGCGCATGCGCCCCATGCAAGAGTGGCCAATGGTGTCAGGCCGGCGGCCAGTGGGACGATCTATTGGTTATGTCGGCAACCTTCGTTCAGTCTCTGTAGTGGTGGTTAAGGGAAAACCTTCTGCAAGGGTAAACCTTCACCATCCCTGCAGTGGAAGCCACTCTCACCACAGACTCATCTCTGACGGGGTGGGGTGCTATCATCCTTGAACAGATGGCGCATGGCGTGTGGTCTCCAGCAGTAGCATCCAATCACATCAACCTGTTGGAACTGCTAGCAGTGTTCAAGACCCTGAAGGCCTTCCAGACACACCTCCAGGGGAAAACGGTTCTAGCCCTCCCGAACTGTACTACGGCCATGTACTACTTAAACAAACAAGGGGGTACTCACTCTCTAGGGCTGTCCCAAATGTTTTGGGACAGTTTGAAGTGGGCACTCAAACTCAACATGTTCCTCCTTTCACAACATGTAGAGCACGAGTGGCGGCTACGGGAAGACATTTTACTCAGCGTCTTTGCACAGTGGGGCTTCCTAGAGACCGACTTATTCATCGCTCTGGAGAACGCCCAATGCCCAGATTACACCTCCAGATACCCACAGAACCGCTCCAAGGAGAACAGTCTTTGGATAACATGGTCCGGGAAATTTGTCAATGCTCCCCTCCCCCGTGCGCCCCCCGATTCCTCTGCTCAACAGAATAGTGCACAAGGTGACAAGGTGCACCAGGATCCAGTCACGATAATCCTGTTGGGCCCTATGTGGGTGTTAAGGAAAATTCTCAAAAATGTGCTAATTCCCTTCACCTTAGTGACCCCCAGCAACTTTGTTGGATTTTGAGGACTTGATTTTTTTTACCTGGGAAGAGTGTGAGCCTTTTTTCCCACTCTTTCATGTATTTTGATGTGTGTTCTACTTTTTTTGTTCTTTGGATATGGAGTTTTAAGATAACTCCATAGGCATCTGTTCATGTATGTTACTCTGCACCCTCAGTGCAGTGACACAGGGATGTCTTTTTAGACTTCCCAAAGGTTTAAATACCTTCTCTGGGATAAACTACTGTTTGCCAGAGAATGTAAGGTTAAATTGACTTTACTAGTATTTTTAAATTCCTAGACCCAGCACACAGTATCTTCCTATAGAGTGCTGGAGGGGTTACCTAGTATCCCCTGTGTCTAGAAACTCAAGTAGCAGTTAAATGCTACCCTTTTCTATCGAAATGGCTGGTGGCAGTGGTTTTACAACAAACTACCATGAGTTTTCTTGCAAACATTCGTAGCTAAAAATCGCGGGAGCCATGTTTTTCAAGATGGCGCCTTAAACACCTTTGTTTAAACAGGTCCCGGTCTTCTTTGTTCGCCATTTCTTTTTGGTAAGGTCCTTTTAGAGTTTCTCTGCGCGCCAAACCAGGTTTGGTCTCTGTTTCTATGCCTTTGGCGAGCTTCAGGACTGAAGACCGCCTCTGGAGTGCGAGTGTCTGGGGTGGACAGGTGGGCAGGAATTAAGGGAGTTGCCTGAAACTCCCTGTGCATAGTCTCCTAGGAGACCCAAATGCACTTGTGCGTAATTGGCTGGCTGACTGTCCGGCAAGGACAGCGACCCTGCTGGGTGAGTGGCAGCTCGGCTGGAATGAATGGGAGAAAACAGTTTGAAAGGCGCTTTACTGGGACTGTAAGGCAGAGTCGACCACTGGAACAAAAGAACCGAAGAAGAGCTGTAAGAGAACAGCTGCTGCAACTATTGGACCATTGGTTTGCCCGGTGGAGCCCTGCTGCAGGTCGAAATCTTCAAGTTCATTGCGACAGAGAAGCCCCTTTAAGGACGACTTCTTCCTTTGAGTTGGTGAGACCAATCCTCTCTTAAGCCACCTGGATACCATTCTCGGAGATGGTTAGGATTAACCAAGGGGAAGGACACCAGCTTGTGTGCTTGAATTACAGCTACTCGAACTGAAGTGACTCCATTTAGTCAGTGTTTTCAGACGATCCCGTGCAGTGCAGGAGTCCCCTGACGTCCTCCCTCTTGTCCCCACGACTGAGGCCAGGAACAGTGAGATCTGCAGGAACTGCCAGGAACCAACGTCTTCAGCTGCAGCTTTTGCTTCATATTAAGGTACTGTGCCAACCTGATTGAGAGAACGCATCTCTCGCAGTGAAAGTTCGTGGAACTTTCCCAACTTGCAAGCCTTATCAGCTTGTGACCCAACATATGATTCTTTCGTACAAACTACTTCTGAGAACTTTGGCAAACACTTTACCTGTTTACTTCAAGAACTGCTGTTTCCTATCCAAGACACTAGTCCATTGACTTTGGCCTAGGCCTATTGAACTGCCTAGAGTCCTCTAGTGAACTAAAACTATTTGCACTGCCTATGAAAAATGTGTGATCTATTCTGCTAACTTGTGCCTTTTTCCTCCCATTGAAAGTAACTGAAGCCATTTTGCTCTTATTTCAGGGAGCCTAATTTGTTCAGAAACATATTGGTTTGATATTGAATTGTGTTTGTGTATAATATTAAGTTGCCTCCTTCTAGTGAATGTTTTCTAACTGATTGTGTAATAAATTAATAAGTGTGGCTGTCAGCCAGCCAATCACGCCAGAGTGCATTTGGGTCTCCTTGGAGACCAATGACTGGGAGTTTCGTGCACCTCCCTCACTTCCTGCCCAACCCAGACACTCGGACGCCAGAGGCGGTCTTCAGTCCTGAAGCCTGCCAAAGGCATAGACACAAAGGGACCAAGCCTAGTTTGGCACGCAGAGACAAACACTAGAAGGACCTTTCCAAAAGGAAATGGCGAAAAAAGAATACCGGGGCCTGTTTAAACAAATGGGGCTTAGGTGCCATCTTTAAAAACATTGCTCCCGTGATTTTTAACTACCAGTGTTCGCGGTCGGGAAAAATCATGGTAGTTCGTTGTAAAACCACTGCCACCAGCCATTTCAATAGAAAAGGGTAGCATTTGACTGCTACATAAGTTTGTAAACATGGGGGATACTAGGTCACCCATCCAGCACTCTATTGTAAGATGGTGTGTGCTGGGTCTAGGAATTTAAAAAGATTAGTAAATTCAATTTAACTTTACATTCTCTGGGAAACAATAGTTTATCCCAGAGAAGGTATTTAAACCTCGGGACAGCCTCACAAGCTTCCCTGTGTCACTGCACTGAGGGTGCTGTGTAACACATGAAAAGATGCCACCTATGGAGTGATGTTAAAACACCATAATCCAAGAACACAAGAGTAAAACACACATCAAAAATACATGAGAGAGTGGGAAAAAAAGGCTCCGACTCGCTTCAGGTAAAAGAATCAAGTCCTCAAAGTCCAACAAAGTTGCTGGGGGTCTCTAAGGTGAAAGGAATTAGCACTTTTATGAGAATTAAACAAGGAGAGCGGTTATCTGCTATCTGGGAAAGACAAAGCCACTAAGGTAAACAAACCAGTACTTTGTTTCAGTGGCAGCTAGTAGAGAACCGGACCCTGTCTCTAAATCAGCTATTTCGAAGTGGATCATAAACTGCATCACACTGTGTTAAACTCTTGCCAAGAGATATCTACCCTTTACGCCTAGAGCACTCTACTCGGGGCACAGGGGCTACAATAGCATGTATTGCAAATGTTCCTATAGATTCCATTTACAAAGCAGGAACCTGGAGTTCTGTACGCACCTTTTCACAACACTGCTACCTGGAGACACACTCTAGGTCTGATTTTCAGGTGGTACAAGCGGTGTTAAGACATCTTTGCTACTTTTCTTTCACACACCCCACCACACACTCTGGGTACTGCTCGCTAGTCTATGCACAGCATGTGATTATAAGCAGATCCACAAGCATCAGAAGACATGCATTACTCACTGTGATAGCGTTTCTGATGAACGGATCTGCTTAGATTCACATGCGCCTACCCTTTATCTCCTCATGGAGTAGAAGAAACATAGACTTCTTACACCTTCTCTCTTCTGCACTAGCTCACGCAGTCTATAAAACTCCCTCACAGCAGAAACGAACAACCGATGGGACCTCGACGTGTGAAGGAATTGGGGACACTACATGTCACGTTAGGGATAGTGTTAGTCACGCCCATGTCGAGTAGAAGATGCATATGTGTTCTGGCTTTATCTACTCTTATCTGCTTTATTACATTTGTACACATGCTACACTTCATGCTACCTCATGTCCGAAACAAAATAATCTGAGGTACCTCGACAAGTGAAGGACAATAGGTAGAGTGGACATCACACTAGGGATAGTATTACAGGCACTCCCTGTCGATGTCCCTTTTCCAGTTTCAAAAACCTAAAATGTAATACTCTCCGGCTACCACTAGATGTCGCCCTATGCATAGCATGTGATTCTAAGTAAATATAAGCATCAGAAATACTATTACGGTGATTAATTTATTCCCATACATGCACCTTTGCACGTTCTAGGGCGAACCCCAACACTTTACCTTAAAGACATTTAAGGAACAGTTTAGCAGAGTTATCAGCAATACTTTCAATAGGTGTATGTGGTCAAGTAGTGAAAAGATAGATGAACAGTTGATTCAAAACCAGTTACACACAGGTAAGTAATCATGTTAGAAAAATTCAGTAAAGACACTTAAGAGTAATCCTAGAATTGGATCCCAAATTCGTATTAAGTCCAGCTCTGAGATCGAATGGGCCCTCTTCCCCAAGAATTTCCTGTTACACTATTAAGGTAGGTTTACTATTGGATTGACCAATTCTGGTGGCTGTGCTTCAGTGTACCAAAACTTGGAGAGCTACTTAACTGAACCTCTCCTGTGTCCCACTGCATTCGAGAAGGCTTTGTGGGGGATCCTTAGATAGACCACCACTGACCTGAGACAGGCAAGGGAGAGCTAGGTATATAAATCCAAAGGACACCATCAGGATAACACAATGTCCCTGTTATTCCTGACATTAGAAAACAATAATCCAAAATAAAGATAGGAAAATGACATCCCTTCAATACCTATGTAGATCTAAAAGCTATGTTGCAACAAATGCAATGATTCATACAAAAATGTTATTGCTATCTTGTACTAGCAACTACAATATTTATTTTTATTTACATTTACATAATATCCCTACAACATTAAATAGCACACACTTAACCATGTAGAACATTGTACATCAAATATACAGTGAGGCGTGAAACACCTCTATAATAAAGACACAACCAGGTGCAACATTGTACAAACGCACTGACATTAAAACGGACTGAAAATGTCCAAATCCTGTACCATTACAAACTGTTTGGCAGTTTGATGGGTTCCACCCCTGAATTTGGTGATCACCTGTTGTCCCTAAATGTACATGTTTCAGTCCTGTTGGCAATTGAATGCTGTTAGGGAGAATTCTCATTTCTGTTCCAATTCCCTTCAACCTTAGAGAACCCCAGCTCCTTTGCAGGACTTTAGAACTTTACATTTTTATCCTGGAGTGAGAGACCTTTTTCTCACACACATGTATTTTAATCTGATTTGGATTATGTGTTTCCTTTGTTTTTGGCGTCTGGCAAACTCCATAGGCTTCTACTTTTTGTATGGTGACACACAGCACCCTCCGTGCAGTGTCACAGAGAAATCCTTTAGATTTCGCTTAAGGTTTGAATACCTTTTCTTGGGTGAACTACAGTTCCTTAAGAATAATAAAGTGAAATTGACTTTACTTACCTTTTGCTCTCTGTAGATCCAGCACACCCCATCTTTTGTGGAGTGCTGGGGGGTTACTTTAGTAGCCCCTTTTTTTTTTCTACTTACTCATGTAAACATTTTTATGTTACCCTCACTACTTTAAATGGCTGGTGACAGTTGTTTAATGTTCCTACCATTGTGCTTTTCTACTGCAGACTGAATCCTCAGCTGCAGTATAGCATCCATGGGTGACCATTGTGTGAAAATATCCCTGGTCTTTTTTTGTCGCCATTTCTTGTCTATTAGGTCTTTCTTGGGTTTTGCTCTGCGCGCCAAACCAGGTTTGACCAATTTGTTTTATTTTGCCTGTGGCGGGCTTCGGTACTGAAACCCGCCTCTGGCTCCAGTGTGTCTGGCAGGGTAAGAAGTGAGGGAGGTGCCTGAAACTTCCCTGTCCTTAGTCTCATTGGTTACCTGAATGCACCCAGTCCTGATTTGCTGGCGGTCCTTGCAGGACAAGCCACCCTGCTGTGTGGGTGGCAGCTAGGCTCTGCATGGATTGGAGAAACCTGCATGAAAGGTGAGGCTTCTTGGACTGAAGACAGGCGACCATTGCGAAGAACAACTCGACGAAGAAACAGTGACGGGCGCCTGCTGCATCCTCCTGGACCTTTGAATTGCCCGGTGCTGTGCTGAAACTGCATTTTCCACACAACAAGAGAACCTCTGGAAAGGAGAACTAATTCCACTAGTTTAGTGGGACCAACTAACCCTGAGACAAACTTTGCTGGAAGACCTTCCCTAACTGGCTGTACTTCTTTGCTGCTGCTAGAACTGAGTGCCAGGGGTGTGAAATCTGTTGTCGAGTGCAAAATCTGTTATGTGGCCAAAAGCTCCAGGAGTCTACTGAGGACCCTCACGAAGCAGGACAACCCAAGCTAGAGTCATCTCGCCAGGGTGCTGGACTGAAGGAAGTCCAACTGGTGTCCAAGATCCTTGGTGGTGCTGTTTACTGCGTGCTGAAACCGCAAGGTGCAGCTGAATTGAAAACCGCCCCCGTAACTGCTGCCGACCTCAGAACTGCTGTGCAGGAGTCCTCCAGACGTCCTCACTCTTGTCCCCACGACTGAGGCCCAGGAACACAGGATCTGCAACACTGCAACCAAGATCGAAGTCAGCTGGATCCTCTTCTTCTAACCTAAGGTACTGTTCTGACAAAGGGGTACTTACTTCGTCTGTCGCTTGCCTTTCTCAGTTGAGACTTGTAGTAGCTGCTTTTCTATAGTTTATCTCTGCTATAACATTCACAAGTTAAACAGCTTGTGGCCCAACAGTGATTTTCCACAACAAACTTTGTACAATACCTTTTGCTAAGAAGTGCCTCAGCTCCACGGACTTTGTTCCAAATTGACTTTTGCTGACCTGGCTCCCTACAGATTCTTCTAATCCATTGACTTTGATTCTTACTGTCCCTCATAGGTGATGAACTGGTTTCTAACTAACATTGCCGGGAAACGTTTTTATCTAGACTTAATTGGGAGATTTAAAAGTGGTCACATGCTCTGAGAACCGGTTAAGCTTTTTCCTTCCTTAACCTTTCTTTTCTACCAACCTCAGAATTTTACAAAGTGCAAAAGTGTTATATAAATGCCAATACTTTCCTAGTTAGTAAAGTCACCTCCGGGTGTAGGAAGTGTGTATGAAGCATCTCTAAAGAGTATCTACTTGCTTTGACTTGTTTCTGAGAAAGTAATTTGAAGTGTATTTTTATTGTTGCACGTTGCCCTTTTGAAAGAAGGCTTATTTAAAACTGACTGTTAAATAATTATTTTACTAGAAAACCTTCAGTGTAAGTGTTATTTGGATACTTGTATTTGTGGATTTTGATGCTACAGCTCACATTTACCCCTCTTGAGATAAGTCTGGCTGTTCAGTTACACTACCAACTTGTGTAGTACAGACCAGTACCAATAGGTGGGTTACCTAATACCAAGAGGACAAGGCCTATGTAGTCTCCCCCAGGGTTACTTTATCAATTCTTGCCTAACACATGCTGGACCTTCTTTAGGGGAATATAACATTAATTCTTATGTTGCTAAACACAGGATCTACAAAAATCAAATAATGCCATTTAATGACACATTTCTGGCATTGTAATAAATACATACAGTTGAAATGTTGATAAACACTTGTCATTACCTTGTATACTATTCACCCTTTGTGGTCTGTGTGTGGAAAGATCTGCCTTTCCTTTTCCTTGCAAGCCTCCACCAGGTAAGAACACTGTGTCCTGCTGTGGCTCGGGCTTATCCCAGCCATAGCTTCTTTTCTCTGCTTGTTTCTTGAATGTCCCTCCAGCAACCGTTACTTATTTGGCAAGCTTTGTCTGGTCTACCCTTCACACAGGGCAACTCTGGACTACTGGGTTCCATCTGCTGTCTTGCATAAAGAACAGTGTTCCCTCCTGGTTACCAGCTTGCCTCCAGCGGTTGCTGCTCTAGGGCTTCCTCAGTGTCCAGTAGTTGTCCTTTCTTTGTGTCGTAATTAGGCTCAGCATAACTCCTTTGGGTTTCTTCGTCCCAGTGTCAGACATTTCTGTATTTTTTCTTACTCCGAGGTTTTTACTCATCTCAGTATCAGGCAGATGCGTATCTTCTGTAGAGGTGCAATAGCAGATGTAAGATGATTTTGCTTTTCTGGTAATTGATATATCCTTAGGGTGTTGCCGAGTGTGATGGAAAGTGAGTTCCTCGTCGGAACAGGAGTCCTTGTCCCCAGTAGGGGCATCTCTCCCTGTGAGGTCCCTCTTACTGCCACCTCTATGGGGAATGTTGCCTAGCGGGCTCACCTCCCTAGCCTCACAAGGAAAGCATCACTCTTGGGGAGAAGTGACTGAATCCCTCGATTTGTCACAGTGGCCACAGATCTAAAAAATGTGAATGTTTTGTACTGTGGAACTGCATTTTCTTCCTAATCGTTTAATCTACATATGGAATTAAGATAAACCATTGAGTATGATTTTCAGGAAAATGTCTTAAAGGTGAAATGTTTTCAAATATCCTTCAACCATAGCAGGTCTAACCCATACTGTGGCCCCACACCAACCCAACATTACCACATCATTTGTTCATGTAAATACATTGCAGAGACAATTTTCACAAATGAAGAAACTGATCACTTTTATTGGAGTCGACATAATGGGTGCTCCAGTCTTGCTAAGGCCGCAAGTGTACCGGGCCTAAACACCTCACCAGGTGGGCATTTGCCATTTCCGGCTTGCACAAACTGGTGAAAACTCACTTTGGTTTTAACATCCTTCTGGCTGACCCCGTGACTTCTGATTTTAGCTCTTAGTGGTACGCCCGCCTCTGGTTGTTTTTCTGCCAGGACAGTATGACTCCTATACCCTTGCATGGAGCGAATAACTCGGGGTCACTGGAATCCATTGTCCCAACTGTCCGTAAAGGGTGTCGGTGCCAGTCGAACTCCATCCTGGCTCGTGCAGCCAGCGGGTAATGCTTGTGGCAGCATCTGCAGCGTGACTCCTCCATGGCTAGGACTGCCCAGTAACTTCACCTGTGACAGAACAATAATTGGGAACCAGCTAACACTGCCTCTGAAAAAGCAATAATCATTAGTGCATGGCTTGAACATATAACACCACATTCTTCCACAAAAGAGAAAAGTTCCAGACCTGCTGTGACCACATTGCAAACAGAACAAGTCTGCCCCCTACTGCCTGTCCAACGGACGAACAACTTCCTAATGAGGGGAGGGTGAGTGGGTATTGCTTCTGGGCTGCAAAGATGGTGATTTTTTTCAGCGCCGGCTATTTAAGTGTCTCCACCAGGCCGCAAGCTGACTTCAGCCGGCCTGGAGAGGTACGCCCTTTCCACTTCCCTCAGGAGTGTGGATGCGACGGCCCGCTATGCCGGCTGTCCCTCTAGCATCCCCCCTGCGTGGATTGGGACATCTGCTCAGTTGATCACCAAACTTAAGGTCACTGCCATTCCATGCAAAAGGACCACAAATTATCCTAAGTGTGCACTAGACCCACATTGGGTCCATCCATATATTCGTGTTAGGAAAGATGTCTTTTATTTTTTATTTTTTTTTGCAACTTTCCCTCCATAATTTTCTATGGAACCTCATTCTTTTTGCTCAGTTTTTGATTTTCCTGTCCGGATTTCTGAAGGGAAGAAAACTGTTCAGCTTCATTTCCCTTGCCTTTTGCTCACATGTTATGGGGAAACTGATCAGTTCATCAGACTATCAGCACTGAAAAACATTGTTTCCCTTTTGAACTCTTGTATTTCTACAGTGCACACATCACCTTACAGTGCAGTGCTATAGGGATACTTTTGTATCACGTGGCTTTTTACACGTGGACCTTTGGGTTATTTTTAGATGTGCCTTAAGACAAGCTGGTGGCAGTAGTTACATTTTTTCTTTTGCATTCGTTTTGGTGTGCACATTTTGCATTTACCGCGTAAGGCTACTAAACGTGGCTAGTGCCCTAACATGGCTGTGCCTCAAGATTTTCACTTCTTCTTTCTTTGGCCATATTGTACTTTGGCCTTCATCCTGCCCTTTCAGATTAGGATAGTCCTTAAAAGGTCATGTACTTGCTTGGGACAGCTTTCCCAGGCAAGTGCATCCCCAACATGCCCTTGTGAATGACCGGGCCAAGCACCACAAGTCCACTTCCGTCAGGGTTGCCGCTCCAGCGGGCCCTGTGACGGTCAGGGTGCGTTCGTCTGTCTGCCTCGAGCTGCAGCCACTGCTCCAGCTTAGTCCAAGAGAAAGTCAGCTACCCCGGGGAAGCTGCGGGAGACAACAGAGAAGGCTAAGCAGGACAAGGTGTCCGACCTGCCCGTGAAGGCACAGGTGATCCAGGTCAAATCGTCGCCCCCCCTCGATCAAATTGGTTGTGGCCTCCCTTTCAAAGGCAAAAGGGGCTGACCCAGTCCAGGGTGCCCCAGTGGTGAGAGTGGGGCTTCCTTCCAGGTGGGAGGCTTCATCCAAGCCAGTAGAGAAGACTCCAGAGAAGAGGATGCGGGACATTAGCCCAAGACCGACCCCTCAGGACCCGAAGGGGCAGGGGCTGAGAAGAACAGCAAGGCACAGACATTTCTTCGTCTGACAAGGAGATACTTTCCGTCCACACCTTCCAGGGTGTTGACGACGATGGAAACATGGGGGGCGGCGCTGTGACCCTGCACCCCCAGAGACATATCGCAGGATATCCTCTTGACCCTCCACACGCTGTTGTCGGAGATTCATAGGAGGATGCCGATGGCACCACCGGCAGAAGCCCCGTTGACACCGGGGCAACCACCACCGGCGAAGGAGACATCTACACTTCCATTCCAACCATCGCTGCCCACTCCCCCCCCCCTCCCACCCACTTCACTAAGCGGGACAGGGACGGACACAGACGGCGGGATGGGAGATCCTCGATCACTGCAGGCGAGAGCTGCTCCACTGGACGAAGTGGGATCCTTTCATTTAATGATCGCCCATGCACCAGAGCTTTTCCAGCTCACCCACGAGGAGAAAAAGGAGGGCTTCTTGTGACAGTGCCGGGAGGCGACAAGGAAGACAATCCTGTCGGTCTAGCTCCTGGACAAAGTCTGGGATGAGGGGCTGACTCTGCTGAGAAACCCTGCCTCAGCCCCAGCGAAGAGAGACCGACTTGAAAAGAAATGCAGGGTGCTGGAGTCTGCGCCCAAGTGCCTGCGGTCTCAGTGGTCTCGGCGGCTGCCGGGAAGAAATCGTCAGGTTCGTTGTCTTCATCTTTACCTTCAGAAATTGGATACCTTGGGTAGAAAGGTCATATACTCTGCGGCAATGACGGTCAAGGTGGCCAGCACCTTAGCGATCGTGGCCAGATACGACCGGGAGCTTTGGTACAAGATGGCTCCGCTCCTGGATTTCCTCCGCAATGACAAACTGGCTTGGAGATCCTCCAGGAAGGCGAGGTGGCGGCGGACCACACCATCACAGTGGCCCCTGGACATTGTAGACACAGGCTTCTGCCAGATGGGAAACAGGGTTTGCCTTCGCGGTCATGGCTGGCTCAAGGCCACCAACTTTAGACAAGGGGTCCTGACGAGGGTCATGATCATGCCATTCGACTGAGACAACCTGTTAGAGAAGGCTGTTGATGAATCCCTCTAGGCCATCAAGACCGACACGGAGACGGCCCGTGCCTTGGGCACTCTGCAACAACACCGTCCGTCCTTTCGTTCCTCAGGAGGGAAGTATAGCAGGTTTTTGAAGGGTTTCGGCGGGGGCTCATTTTACCACCAACCCTCTCGTTCTTTGACCCAGGAAGCCAATAGGGGTCGCTCCAAAGCCTTCGGAGGTGGTCGCTGTCATCAAGGGCAGCAAGGCGGCATTCCGACCTCCACGCAAGATTGAACTGGCCAGGATGTTGCCCTCCTGCCCCCCGGCCCATGCACCTTGGTGGGAGGCCGGATGGTAAACTTAGTCAGCGTGTGGGAGACCATCTCCACCGATCGATGGATGCTGGATGCTCTTGCCCACAGACACACTTGAGAATTTCAACTGTCCGCGATTATCACCGGTGGCCCGATAGGAACAAGACATCCTGCAGCTGCTGCTATAAGTTCGGGTCATGTTGAGAAATGGGGCGATAGAGCTGGTTCCACAGCGTCTCTGGGGCTCCAGAGTTTACTCAAGATGCTTTCTTCAAAGAAAGAAGACCTGGGGCTGGAGGCCCATTCTCAACCTACGACGACTCAAGTACATAAATTCCCTGAATTTCAGGATGGTCATGCTGCAGCATGTGCTTTGCCAGCTGGAGGAGGGAGACTTTCTGTCGTCGTTGGATCTAGAGGACCCGTACTTCCACGTCCCCATCCACGAAAAGCATTGCAGGTTCTTGCCTTGCGGTTTGTCGTACAGGGCAAGCAATACCAGTTCAAGGCTCTCCCCTTCGGACTGAAGTCTGCACACAGAGTCTTCACCAAGTGCCGGGCTCCGGTGGCAGCTCATCTACAACTACAGGGGATTCATGTGTAGCCTTACCTGAAAGACTGGCTCATCTGTGCCAAGTCGAGGGACATCGCCGTCGATCACACAGCAAAGACCGTCCGGCTGCTGACGGACCTGGGGTTCTCGGTTAATTATGCAAAGACCTGCTTTATTCCATCGCTGGACGTGCTGTCCCTGGGGTCCAGGCTTGTCTGTGTCCTGCCTGTCTGCAACGTCAGAGGAGAGGATAGCGGCCATCTTGGGCAAGGTGCAACGGCTGTTAGTACTGAAGATCGCCACGGTGAGGACCATTAAGTCGTTGCTCGGCATGTCATGCATATAGATGATTCAGCTCTGCAGATTGCGGATGCGTCCACTCCAGGAGTTCCTAAGATGCGCGTTAAGTCCAGGTGTCCGGAGGCTTCCAGGACAGGATCGCGCTCGACAATGAGTTCCCTCGAGCGATAAGGTGGTGGAGCGTGCACTCCAACATCACCACAGGCACGGACTTCCAGAGCCCCCCGTACCAGGAGACAGTCACGACGGACGCTTCCCTGGAAGGATGGGGAGCCCACAACAGAGGTCTTCATGCCAGAGGTCTGTGGCTGCCGGAAGAGAAGACGCTGCACATCAATGTACTGGAACTACGGGCAGTGTTGTGGGCCCTTAGGTCGTTTCTACCATCCCTCAAGGGTAAAGTGGTGAGGTTCTTCACAGACAATACCACCACAATGTTTTACATCTGGAAGCATGGGGGCACCCCAGATCCCCAGCACTCTCCAAAGAGGCGCAGGATTTGTGGCACTGGGCTGTCCCCCAGGGGATGTGCATTCTGTTTCACCTGGCAGGAGTAAAGAACACTGTCGCCTACTCTCTCAGCAGGGAGCTGCGCTCTTGCACGAGTGGGAGCTTCAGCAGGATCAAGTGGACAACCTTTTCCTCAAATGGGGCAGTCCCCAGATCGATCTGTTTGTGTCAGCAACGAACACCAAGTGCCAGAGTTTTGCCAGCAGGTTCCCCCACCAGGGGAGCATGGTGGACGCATTCTCATTCCCTTGGGCAGGCCTGTTCTATACGCATTCACTCGGTTGCCACTACTATGAGTTATCAGTCAACTCAGACGGTACCGGTGCAGGATGATCCTTGTCGCACCAGCGTGGCTGAGGCAGATCTGGTACCCAGACCGTCTCAGCATGTCGGCGTCCCCTCCAGTCAAGCTGCCAGTAGTCATGGATCTCATCCCCAGGGAAGGAGGCGCAATTCTGCACCACGACCCAGGATCGCTGAACCTTAAGGCCTGGCTCCTGCAGCATTAGTGTTTGGTGGTTACAAGCTTCTGGCGGACTGCCACGAGGTCCTGGCCAGGGCGCCGTCGACTTTGAAGTGCTACGGACACAAATGGAAGCATTTGCAACTTGGTGCTGATCACAGAAGATCAACCCGCTGAGTGTCACGGCCCCTCAAGTACTTCCCTATTTGTCATTGGCTAAATCGGGGCTGGCGCACGCCTTCATCAAAGTACATCTGGTGGCTATCTCCCGCTATACCAGGTTTCCGGGATGGTCTTCTGTGGTTGCACCGTCTAGTCAGAGTTCATCAAGGGACTTGTTCCACTCGTTCCTGCTGGTGAAGGCTCTGGCCCCAACACGGGAGCTCAATGTGGTGCTGACTAGGTTCGTGGGTGGGGGGAGGGGGAGCATTTGAACCTATGCATTCTGCTCTGCTCAAGCTTCTGTCGTGTAAGACAGCTTTTCTCGTGGCCATCACCTCTGCAAGAAGAGTAGGTGAGATCCAGGCCCTGTCCTGCAAAGTCTTATTTGACTTTCCACAAGACGAAGGTGGTGCTGCAGACGCACCCCTCCTTCATGCCCAAGGTTCCATCGGAATTTAATCTCAATGAACCCTTGGTGTTACCTGTGTTTTTTTCTGACTCCTTCGTCGCCGGTTGAAAGGGGTTGAAAGGGCTTTGCATTCGCTGGATGTGGCCCGCACAAAGAGTTTCTGGCTTCCATTTCCAGGTGGCTCTTCGGCTGCATCACTCATTGCCACCAGTTGGCAAACCGACCACTGCCTGGCCGTCCGAGAGCCCATTCTACCAGAGTGATTGCTGCTACGACAGCGTTCCTGTCTGGTGTGCCCCTGCTGGACATTTGCAGGGCTGCTATGTGGAGGTCGACGCACACCTTCACGAAGTTCTTCTGCGTCAACCGGGATTCCAGGGAGGAGTCCAGAGTCGGCCAAGCAGTGCTGCGCAACCTGTTTGCTTGAAGGTGAGCCTGGTGAGGAGGTAAGAGATTGCTTCTGTTGAGCCTTGCCACCTCCCGTGGTTGTGCTTGTATGTACTGCTATGTATTCTTTATTCATGAGCATGTGAATCCATGCCAGATCTCATGCTGGAGAAGGAACAAGTTACTTACCTGTAACTGTTGTTCTCCAGCATGGGTCTGGCATGGATTCACATGCAAACACTCTTCTATTGGTCCTACTGCCCCTTTGCATGCTACCAATTCTGAATATGGCTGACTGAGGAGGAGCTTAGGTAGAGGGCAGTCATTGACTGGGCGACAGTATGACCAAGAACTCAGTGATTGGTTTATAGGAGAAAGACAGTTTTGAAACGAAAACTGAAAGTTTTTTCTTTAACAGAGGATTCCCGGTCTGACTGGGAATATTCATGAGCATGTGAATCTATGCCAGACCCATGCTGGAGAACAAGTTACAGGTAAGTAACCTGTTCCTTGGCCCTGATTGGACAATTACTGGCTGTTTGAATGGTGCAGAGCCTTACCTTTGGTGAGCTTGGACCTGCATCCAGCTCAACTTTTGAATAAAAGGAGGACCTCTGCAGCTATTCTTCAGGTCTACGTTGGAGCCAATAATCCCTGGAAGAAGGGCAGCCTGCTGAAGATTCGAAGACCACTTCTGAAGTGGCCCAGCATCCCTTCCCTTGTCTGGCCTGGTGAAGCCCTGCTCGGCTTCCTGATGTCGAAAGACCCTGTGCAGTCTTTCAGCACTTGGACTAGTGGGGCCAAATAGTCTTGCTGCCTTTTCAAGGATCCATTTCTTCAGAGCCTTCGGAAGGGTCCCCTGGACTGGCTGTGCACTGAAAAGCTCTATCATGGGCTACCTCGCCAGAAGGTTGCCTTTCCCAATTGAAGTCCGTAAAATTGGTATTCTCCAGCGACAAGTCGCATTCTTCTAGCTTCCCACCTTGAAGGGAACATGTCCTGGAGTAGCTGTTGTGACGGCAACTGAAAGGACGCCTGCCTTCATCTGAACACGGTGATCGTCATTTAAACTAGTCTTCCTCCATCCAGTGAAGTGTATCAAAGAGGGCTGCATCATTGGATTCTGCATTTCTTCACCGACAGGGGTTACATCTTGTTTTACCACCTGACTGGAAGAATCCTCAAACCTGCAACTCCTGGGCACCTCTCAATGGAACCAACAGCAGAAGATCTACCCCCCTCTGCCCCCCTTCTTCCCTCCCCCCTCACACCGCTCAGATCAACCAAGACATCTGTGGAAAATCGGAGTTAGGGGGGGGGGTAAGTGTTAGGGAGAATTCTCTGTAAAGGCTAATTTCACAAACCTAGTGAGTCCCCCAGCAGCTTTGCTGGATTTTTTGGGGTTTATTTTTTTCTCCTGCTAAGAGTGAGACTCTCTTACTCCCACTCTTAGAAATGATTTGAGATGTTCCTTTATCGTTCCATGTGTTTTAGGGGCTATGGGGTCTTTTACTCCATAGGGTCTCATGTGTTTTTGATGTGGATTACACAGGACCCTCCGTGCCGTAACCCAGGGGTGTCGTAGCGACCCCCCAACATAGACTCCATACCCTGGGACTGACTACTGTCTCCCAGGGCATGTAAAGTCACCATTGGCTTTATTATTCCCAAATTATGAACAGAAACCAGTACAAACCATCATATTGTGGACGTACTGGTCAGGGCAATTCGATTGCCCCGGCGTCTGGTGTTCGAGGGGGTACGTCTCCGTCCCCCCTGATCGAGTTTTGGCTGGTGGCAGTGGATACTACTTTTTATGTTCGACCGCGAATATATCTCTGTGTATTATCTCCAATAATAATTCACCGGTTGGTATTTTTTGCCAGAACTCGATTCCAAAATGGCGTTTGTGTTCTCTTCTGTGACTCCAACCCAAGTCGAGCCTTTTGTTCCACTTTTTGGCAGGCTTCTCCACAGAAGCCTCCAAAAGTGGTGCCACTCTGTCTGGGTACCACAGGGGGTATGGGAGGGGGTTTAGGCACCCTGGACTGAGTTGCCATGGCAACTCAAGTCGCACTCTTGTGTGATTGGCCCAAGTGGTGAGCCGGCCGGCTCACCACTTAGCATGTTTGATTGACAGCTCGGCTGAATGAATGGGGGTTTGCTGCATAAAAGCAGGGCTTTGGGGACTGGAACTTCAGAATTCGCCACAGGACCTAAGAATCCGAGGAGGGAGAAGCTGAGCCGACCTGCAACGACGACACCATCGGTGGAGCCCTGCTGAACCGTCTCACCACTTTTCCCGACGACAGAGGATCTCCAGTCCGGAGAGTCTTCTTCCTTTGACTGGTGGGGATAACCAGTTTTGCCTTCTTTTCACCTTCCTGGAGCATCTCGTGGCCGCCTTACCTGTGCCAAGCACCCCGGCAAACGGAATTCCACGGCTTACCACTACCGGGAAGAGAAGGGTAGTACCTTTTAACTGAACGAACTCTGCGGCTGGTTTCTTCCCTGGCAGTGCAACGACCTTCATCTTTCCTCCACGGCGAGACCACCTCTTCCTCTAGACGAAACACTGACTTGCACCCGCTGCCAGGAACTGCCCCCGCTGGAGCTTCCTTCACACTTAAGGTACTGTGTCCCGTCTGGCTTCCCTTGCGACAGATCCTTCGGGGTGACAGTAAAGCCTCGACTTTCTAACCTGGGTTGGCCTGGGACAACCTAGCTAACTTTTCCTGACTTTAATTTCATCCTTTGTGTGCGAACTATCTACAAGACTCTTTGGGCATAACCTCACTGTGTGAACCTGGACCCCTTCTGCTTGCTCTCTCCAAGAGCTGGGCCTTGCAATTGACTTCCCTGCTCTCCAGTAGAACTCTGCCTATCCTGCCTTACTGTGGTTCTTGTAAAAGTATTGACATTTGTGTGCTTCCATAACTCTGCCTTTTTCCCATCCTTTCTAATAACTTATTAGAGTGCCATCTTATGTTAAGCGCTCACCTCTGTCTGAAAATAAGTGGTGTTTCTCACTAAGACTTGTCTAATAAGTAATTAGGGTTGTATATATATAATAGTGACTGTGTGCTGAATTTACTTACCTCTTTGTGCTAGTGTAATTTACAAGTGTGTCTTTAAAATAAATAATTATATACTTTTACACCAAAGCTCTGGTCAGTGTTTGCTTTTGCTACTGTATCTCTGTACCTATTGTGTATACTCTACATACTGCCTAACTCTTCTTGAGGGAAGTCTGACTGCTCAGCCACAGCTACCAAGCGAATTTGTGTGGTACAGACTGCTACCAAGTGGGTTTACTGCCAAACACCTGTAGTCTTGAATCTTTTGCAGTGGTCCCTAGGGAACTGCACAGGTTTCTGCCTAACGGTAAGGAACAATTAGTGTGCCTGCTCCCCCAATTCCTCCATAGGATAATATTGGGAACAAGTACTTTTGTCTCCTATCTCCATTCCACTTACCTTTTAGTCGTCAAACCTGGGTTGGGTAACCTGCCCCTGGGTTAGCCTTGGGTCTGGAAGCAAGAAGAAAATGTACCTTTTTGTTGGTAAATTGTAGTAGAACATTTAAAAGAATGTGAAACTAATCACCACCACAAACCTATTGCATCGTTTATAACGTGAACTCCTCCTGTTGTGAAACCCTGTGACTTTTGGACACAAGGTCTCATTCATCTTAGGGTTTGGACTTTTCAAGTTAGGCTATTGTTCTTGTGATTGGTTCCCATCATTTACTGCATCCAACTAAACTGCTTTGCCGAAGTTATCTGATGTTTATTAAGTGAACCTGTGGAGATTGTATTTATTTGTATTATAGTGTGTTATAATGCTACCTGTGAGATTCATTTTTCAGTTTGTTCATAAGGCCTAAAATAAATTACTCTTTTTATAACGGACTGTCGACATTTTCATTTCAATGCTACTTTATTTCGGCTGTATGCCATAAAAGCAGCAATATATAAATACATACAAAAATAATAAAGTTTTTAAATCTGCAGTATACAAATGCATCTTTTGATAAAACCCAGGAGTTGGTCCATTATCGGGTTTAATTTCTGTCTAGACATACGGTCATCTTGTTTAAACCCTAGCACTGGACCCTTTTCAAACCTAGTCTATAATTTGACATGAAGTGCTAGGTCTAAAACTATTATTTGTGCATGTTTTCTCGGTTTCTTTTCTTCCATACCCTAGTGAGATCAGATACAGCGTAGACCACATCAGTATGCTTTGTATTTTTACACAATGTTTCAGCAGCAACCAGGTTTATGGCACCATGATTCAACAAGCAAGTTCGGTTTATGGATCCGCAAGTATTCAGGGCAAAGGAACAAAGTGGTGGAGAGTTTTTTACATTTTGGCAGAATGGACAATGATCTGAGCATGTATTAAACCACTGATTTGTTACAGGAGGCAGTAGTTGTATGTTGAACCTCAATTTCATTTACAATTAGCAGGTATACATTGATTTTAATATACAGAGGGTAACTTTCAGGTTGAAAATCAGACTTTTGTTCCAAATATGCCCAGCTGCATGTTAGTGGGAGCCCTTTATTCCTCTCCCCATGTGACCATTTATGTAATGCATCCTTTACTATGCAATGCACTTTGGGGAGCATTAGTCCCGATTCTCCCAGAGACTTTAAAGTTTTAAGACCAACATGACTTGGCAGATTAATTGTTCCCATGAAAGACATCCGATCCATTAAGTCTTCTTGGTATTTCCCCAGCACACTGTTGGGCCACGTTTTTACCCAGCAGAGCAATGCTTTCAGAGCTGCGTGGTGGGTCAATGAGTTTGCTCCCATTTCAAAGTACACCAGAACGTTTGGTGCTCTCGTTGGTATGACGAGCAGTAGTTTCAGAAAGTTATTCTTTCGTCAATTGATTTACATTTTTGGGTAGTTTGTGCTCAGCACCACATGTTGCTGCTGCCACTGTTTGAGCATTATAAACTTCCCTCGCTGGCTTAATGGAATTAAAGTGGAAAGATTTTGCAAATCGTAAAACAGTGTCACTCCTTACTCTTACTGTATGGGCGTCCCTTCCAAGGGACGGGAGACATAACCTTTTTCACCAGAAAAAACCTTCCCCTTTAAATTGAGAGGCGTGTAGGGGTGCGGCCCAGGGAGCCTGCGCTGCTCCGACTCCGCCCACTGGCGCCACACCCCGGTCCCCTTTTCCACCTCGACGGGAACGGGCCAAATTCAGCAGCGCTCCTGGGTTTGGCTTCGGCCATGTAATTCCACGCGCGGATACCTCTTTGTCTTTTTTTTTTTCTTCTCTATCATTCAAGTACTCGGTCCTCAGGCGTCACGCTCCTCCCGGCGCATGTCGATTTCTACAGGGTTCAGCAGATGTACATCCTGCAACAGGCTCTTCCCAACTTCAGTCCCCCACGCCCTCTGTCTACGTTGCCTCGGCCCAGACCACTGTTGGCAATAATGTTCGGCGTGTGACTAGCTGTCCTCGAAGGTGCTGAAGAACAGACTAGCCAGGTGGAAGGAGCTCTTCCAGAGGTCGCCTCCAGAGGATCTCAAGAACTTCGTGAAGCATCGAACCAGGCCCAAGGTAGGGCCGATATTTTTCAGCGCACCCTGCAAGAGAGACTCCTTCCCAGGGACTCTCCCTCACAGGAGGGACTGGCTCGGTCCTTCCACCTTCCACCTGCAGGTGCACCAAGGCTGCTACAGCTACCGGCCTTCGGGTCGAGGGATCCTCCCGTGCGCAATGTAGAGGGACCGGAAGGTTCTTGTATCGGATCTACACCCAAGAGGCTCCGCCCGTGTACCGGCTCCATGTCCGAGGGGCTACGCCCTAAAACCAGCAATACGTCCGAGGGGGGACTCCTAAACGCAGCTCGACCGGCCCACGGGTCGAGGGTGTGACACCTACTGGGCCGAGGCCTGAGGAGCAGGGTAGGCCTCGAGATCAACACGCAAGCGCCTTGGACGAGGCCGGGGCCAGCGGGCTGTGCACCACGTTGCAGGCACGTGGAAGGCAGCTCGACAAAATGGCGAAAGAGGCACCCGTCTGACGCCACTCCAGGAATTTGCCGAAGGAGTGTCAAGGTGGGACTGGCCTCAACCAGGCACGTGGCCTACAGTCTACCCTTCATTTGCGCAGGGCAGCTTTCCTTTGCGTCCTAATGGACAGGGTATGCAGTGGCTCCAGCAGCCCCCCGCTTCCCCACCAGTACCCCCTGCCACCTCTTTGGCCAGTGAGGAGCTGCTCTTCAAGAAATTCCTCGGCCTCATGAGGTCTCCTCAGATGGGGGTTATCATCAAAGACGCAGTCAGCAAAGTCTACCCCGCCATGCTAATGGCACTACAGATGCCTCCTTCGGGCCCCCAGGCCCTGGTGCAGCCGCCGCCTCTGGCTCCACAGCCAACACCGCAACCTCTGCCGCCTCCTCAGCCTCCGCCTCCGGTTGCGGTTCCTGTACCCCAGTCTCCAGCGCCATCTACTCCTCCTCCATAGGATCCTCCAGACTCACAGGATACGGACGAGGAGAACCCGGACACGCCATCCTCAGCCAGGGCCTTCCACAAACGTCTTGCTGGCCTGGCAGAGTACCTGGGCGTCCCCCGACCCCAGGTCGAGCAGCCGGCAGAGGGGGTTCTGGCAGAAGTCCTCACGTTACGCCCCTCTGCCAACACAGGGATTCCACTGCAAACCGATGTAGTCTTCCTGGCCAAGAAGGGTTGGCTTAAGCCCCACTCGGTCCAGCCGGTCAATCGACGACTGGACGCCAAATACAGGTAGATGGAAGGGGATACACTCCGACCCATCCTCAGCCACACTCCTCTGTGTTCGCTGCAGCATCGCTATACTCCAACGCCTCCTTTTACCTTTGTCAGGCCAACACAGATGCCATGCTGGCTGCAGCCAACCAAAGGTTATGGTAGGAAATTTCGGACTTCCTCCCTCCCGGAACTACCCGCCCAGTGCCACTCACGCTTCAGGGCGGGCTAGCTGAAGCCAAGCTTGTGGCGCAGGACCTCATGGAATCCACAGTGGCTCATATCGATACCTAAAGCCGTGCCATCTGCTTTGCCATGGACATGAGAACAGCCTGGTTCCGGGCAATGAAATTTGCTTAAGGAGGGTCTCCTCTCCATCCTGGGGCTACAATCAGTTGTAATCGCCCATACATTATGTAGGAAAGGGGACAGGACGTAAGAGCAATTCATTATAAGTTACTCACCGTAGTGACTAAGGTACTCTTCTTAGTCCATAGTCCACTTTCCTCCATACGTCCCACTAACCTCCCCCCTAATAATACTGGTGTCATTAGGCAATGTTAAATCTATTGTTGAAGCGTCAATGGGGACTGAGGTGTGGCGCCAGAGGGGGGGAGTCGGGGCAGCGCATGTTCCCTGGGCCGCACACCCACGCGCCTCTAAATTTAAAGGGGAAGGTTTTTCTGGTGAAAAAAGTTCTGTCTCCCGTAAGGGACGCCCATACAGTATGGAGGAAAGGGGACTATGGACTAAGAGTACGTTGGTCACTACGGTGAGTAACTTATAATTTTCCTCGCGACCATCTTCGCTTTATTGATATGCTGGTCCCAACTTCCCATTCCTAGTCAGCCTGACTCTCAGGTAATCGAAGAATATTACTTCTTATATTAGCTCATCTTCAATTTTTATATTCAAATTAGTGTGTGGTTTTAACGTGTCCACTTCACATTACTTCAGTTTTGGCAGTGTTAGTTATGCCTTTGGTATTACAGAAATTAAAGAGCTGATCTGATAATCTGGCTAGGCCGCTCAGTGTACGTGAAATTGTGACTGCATCATCTGTAAACCTCAAGATATTCACCCTCCCGCCTCAAATTTAGGTGAGTCTACAAAATACACTGCTAAACAATCAATTATATCATCAAAGGAGAAGAGCGCAGGGACACATCCCTGCTGTGCAATCCCCACCAGTTCCCCATCTAACTGTGGCAGGGTTGTTAGCCTATTGTTGTATTATTACATTCAAAAGAGGTATTGGGATGTTTTTCCTTGTCTAAATTGAATTAGTGTGTGCTATACTGTGTGTACTCATTGAGGGATTCTGACCCCCCACTCTCCATCTCCTAAGACACTAAACCTTGACTGTCCATCCACTACCTTGATTGTTTGGCTAACATCTCAGAGCTCCCTGTTCATAATTAGGGTGGCCTCCTAAAATATGCCCACCAGGTCAGATTCTAGAAATCCTTCTTAACAGCCAGCTTGTGCCCCAAGTCACCATCTGCAGGAATTTCAGCTTCCTAGGGAACCTGTCCTGGACAGCTTCTGCGACCACGACAGAAAGGATGCCTGTCGTAGCCTGCAAATGGTGGTGATCGATGGAACTCTCCTTCCACCAACCTGCTAATTTCATTTTTCAGTGTGTTGCAAAAGCCTAAATAAATAACTGTTTTTTGTAGTTGCCTGTCTAAGCTGCATTATTGTGTATTATCCTGTGTGGACTCATTGAGGGCCTCTAACCACGCTTACTCTTCTGAGACTAAACCTTGACAGTTTCCACACTACCTTTATTGGGATTTGACTAAACTCTCATACCATAACTAAGGTGGCCTCTTCAACTCTATCCACCAGTCCTAATTTTAGAAATCATCATAAGAATAGGGATTGCACTAATTTGAATAATAAACGCAAAAGGAAGATACCTCATCAGGCATGTCCAATTTCAGTTGTATGGATATATTACAATGCCAGAAATGTATTTTAATGGCTTATTAATTTTTTGTGATCGTGTTTGAAAAACGTAAGAACATAAGAATGAATTTTATAGCCGCAGAAGAGCCATCAGTCAATTACCAGTAGGTCTGAAACATATCCATGTAGGGACAGGTGACCACCAAATTCAGTGTTGGAACCTATCAGATTACAAAACAAGTTTTTAATTGTATAGAATGTGGACATGTTCAGTCCATTTTTTATGTCCGTGTGTTTGCACAGGTTGTCAGTTTTTAAACTGGTGTTTTTACTCGAATATTTTATGTGCAATTTTATGCTTGGATTCACTTATAAATAAAACAGTTGTAGCACTGGGATATAGAGCACAGGTGAAAAGTGTCCAACACAGCCAGGAGGGTTAAGTCCAGGATACAGTTAAGAAAACAGTCCCTAGGCAGAGAAAGGCATATTACACTCCATGGATGGAAACCGTAGCAACAGTGCTACAATATTATAATATATATTTCCCAGGCATGAGAATAATCTCCAGGTTTAAAAGTTGCTAATAAATCGGAGACAGTCTTTAAAGTTCCAAGGTTAAGTGAGGAACTCCAGGGAATCTAGAAAAATGATGAGTACCTTCCAGTGTCACTTGTAGGAGTTTCCTGTATTGAGCAGAGTGCCCCATAGTAAACAATAGGATAAGCCGAGGAAAGTCTGTGTATTTCCACATCTGCTAGGCAGAAAGCGATCGTCCCCAGGAGAGCTACAGAGGAGTGTTTGAGACCCACCAACTCATATAGCAGAAAAGCAGAGCAGGATTCATCCCCCAATGTTAACTGATGAAGTAATGCAGTAGAAGGGGACCTGCAGAACCAAATGACCACAGACCACAGGGACCTCTGAGAGGGAGTGTGAAGGTGGATTTCTAGAATGTGGCCTGGTGGACTGATTTTAGGTCACCCTCGTTATGGAGAGCAGTCAAGGCTATTCTCAGGAGTGTAAGAGTGGGGCCGGGGGCCACAATGAATCCACACAGTGAACCACACAATTATTCAGTGTAGACCGAAATGTACAAAAATACTAGATTTAGTCTGGGCCCAAAACTCTCACAGAAAAATTAAACAAGAAGGTGATGGTATCGCCCAACACTCAAACATTTCGGAGACTTGTGGATCTGCTTAGAATCACATGCTTGCATAGGCCGACATCTAGCGGTAGGTGCAGCGTAATGCATGACTTGTTTTCAAAGTTGGAAAAGGGAAGTTGACTGGATGTGTTTGTAATACTATCCCTTGGTGACGTGTACTGTATCCCTGGTCCTTCAGGTGTCAAGGTCCCTCTGATTTTTTTTTTTCCACACCGTCATGTTTGATCGCATACTATAGAGTTTGTGGCTTTTATAGCCTTTTGTCACTCATTGTTGCTTAATGTTGAAACCGTTTCTTTAAACAGCTTCGGCTATCAACGCTGCAGCAGTTTTTAGATGACATTTCCAGAAGAAACAGCATTTCGACGATCATCTGCCCGTTCAACGACAGTCCGCTGCTTCGGCCTATGTTAGGCAGAAACCTGTGCAGTTCCCTTAGGGACCACTGCAAAAGATTTAAGACTACAGGTGTTGGCAGTAAACCCACTTGGTAGCAGTCTGTACCACCCAGATTTACCTGGTAGCTGTGGCTGAGCAGTCAGACTTCCCTCAAGAAGAGTTAGGCAGTATGCAAAGTATACTCAATAGGCACTCGGATACAATAATACAAGCAAACACTGACCAGAGCTTTGGTATCAAAGTATATAATTATTTATTTAAAAACACACAGTTGAAACACTTCAGCACTCTTATTGTAAAATATTCTAAACACCGTTACTATTATGATATATACACCCCTTTTTCCCTATTAGAAAATCACAGTAAAACACCACTTATTTTCATACAGAGGTGAGCGCTTAACTAGGTTGCACTCTAATAAGTTTGTGAAAAAGGGAGGGAAAAAGACAGAATATGAAGAGGTACACCACTCTACTATTCCAGAACACTGTTAGCAAGGCAGAGAGCAAAAAGTCACTGGTGAGTCAAAGTCCAAAGGCTGGGCCCACTCTTAGAGAGAGCAGAGCACAAATGCGCCCAAGATCACACAGTTACACTAGGCTTAGAAAGTCTTGCAGAGGGTACAGAAAAGCGTTGTGAGAGGCTTAGAAAAGTTTAGCCAGGGTGTCCCAGGCTAACCCAGGTTCGAAAGCCGGGGGCTAAATCTACCCCGTACAGTCGGTAGCAAGGGAAGCCAGGCGGGACACGGTACCTTAAGTGGGAAGGATCCTCCAGCGGTGGCAGTTGTTCCTGGTAGTGGGTGCAAGTTGCGTCGTCGTCCAGGGGAAGAGAAGATCTCGACTTGGAGGAAAGATGAAGGTTGTTGCACTACCAGGGAAGAAACCAGCCGTGGAGTTTTCCGGTTAAAGGTGGTACCTTTGTTTTGCGGTCGTGGGAAAACGTGGTATCCCGGTTGCCGGGGTGCTTGGCATGGGCAAGGCGGCCACGAGATACGTCGGGAAAGCGAAAAGACGGTGAAACTGGTTATCCCCACCAGTTAAAGGAAGAAGACTCTCCGGCGGGAGATCTCCTCTGTCGTTGGGGAAAAAGTGGTGAGACGGTCCAGCAGTGCTCCACCGGTAGTGGTGTCGTGGCAGGACGGCTCAGCTTCTCCCTCGTCGGATTCTTAGGTCCTGTGGCGACTTCTGAAGTTCCAGTCCCCAAAGCCCTGCTTTTATGCAGCAAACCCCAATTCACTCAGCCTAGCTGTCACTCAAACATGCTAAGTGTTGAGCCGGCCGGCTCACCACTTGGGCCAATCAGGACGGAGTGCGACTTGAGTTGCCTAAGCAACTCAGTCCAGGGTGCCTAAATTCCCTTCCACCCTTTTAAGTACCCCAGACACAGTGGCACCACTTTGGAGGGCTTCTGTGGAGAAGCCCGCCAAAAAGTGGAACAAAGGGCTCGACTTGGGTTGGAGTCACAGAAGAGAACACAAACGCCATTTTAGAACCGAGTTTTGGCAAGAAATACCAACCGGAGAATTAATATTAATTAAATAAACCGGCGGTATGTTCGAGGCTACCGTAAATAATTAAATAAAGGTAGTAGCCTAAAACAATGGGAAATCCCATAGGAAAATATTCGTGGTTGAATATAAAAAGTAGTATCCACTGCCACCAGCCAAAACTCGATCAGGGGGGACGGAGACGTGCCCCCTCGACTAACAGACCCCGGGGCAAGTGAATTGCCCCAGGCAGTACGTCCACAATATGATGGTTTGTACTGGTTCTGTTCAGAATTTAAGACTAGTAAAGTCAATGGTGACTTTACATGCCCTGGGAGACAGTAGTCAGTCCCAGGGTATGGAGTCTATACTGGGGGGTCACTATGACACCCCTGTGTCACTGCACTGAGGGTGCTGTGTAACACACATCACAAAAACACATGAAGCCCTATGGGGTAAAAGACCCCATAGCCCATTAAACACATCTAGATTCAAAGAAACACACTCAAATCATGCCCAAGAGTGAGGGTACAAGAGTCTCACTCTTGGCAGGAGAAAAAAATAAACCCCAAAAAATCCAGCAAAGCTGCTGGGTGACTCACTAGGTTAGGAAATTCAGCCTAAACGGAGAATTCTCCCTAACAGCCTATACCAGACTAGGGCCTGTATAATGCGTAGAATGTGGGGGTGGTTTCTATATACTTTCTCTTGGAGAATGTATACATTTACTCACACCCTATATACTCTACTTTACATTTGCCTGCCTCTTCACTGTGGAAAATACTCCTTTTAAATTCTGCCCTTTCCTGTAAAAAAAATATACCCCTGGAAGGACACACACCATGTGTGCGAATGCTGCCTCCCGAGGGAACATTGCGAAACACGCTGCTCAGCTTGTCGACTGTTTCGGCCTAAAACATTAAAAGTTTGACACACCAAATCTTGGGCGGCCTACGCCATGCCGTCTGAAGCTTTTTCACACATCCCAACAAGCACCGAAGATTCAGAGGAGTAGCACATCAGTTCCAGTGCGCAAGGTGACAGAGGAAAATATGGGCTCTGCAATTTCCTGTGTGCCAGTCCCCACCTCCCCTCTGAAAGACAGGCCAGTGGCTGTGCTATGGAAACTAGACCCGATGACAATGGCACACAAGCACAAACACTAGGGTAGGCATAAACACTCCAAATACACAACCCCAAGCCATTTGCCGACAAAATCGTTAAAGCATGACCTCGCGGTGGCTGAATGCACGTCTGGTGTCTCTTACTCGACACAGTCCTCTGCGCCCACTCCACACGCACAAAGACGTACTACCCAAACAAGCGTGGAGCATAGCCTCCACTGTGCATAAAAAGACACTGGTTGATGTTTCAAAAGTGCATGCCCCTCTGCATATGCCGAAAAAGACAACCGATTTGTCAAACACTTCCAAACAGCTGCCAAAACGCACATGCGGACAAGAGGAATCCTCGACGCAACAACAAAAGTGGAAAGAGACACATTATACACAAGCTTTATCCCCTTTGTTGGAGGCCAGAGGATAATATCTTTGATCCTGAGGAATGTTTTTTCCTGTCACCTGAAGACCATGACTGCCAACTACCTTGTTCACTACCAATTTCTTCATAGTGATTTACTCAAAAAGATGCCAAATCACTTAAGATCCAGACTCAAGAAACCATACAAGATATGGGTTTTGTTGATGAAATGTTAGCGGGGGAAAAAAACATCAATCTGTCAATTTATTCCACTGCTCCAATCAGTTACTAAGCGTATTCAGCCCTCTTTAGTCACTCCTTCCCTTACTAGGCCAGTTAATCCCTGCTCTTTCGGACCCCTCATATATAAGCAGACATTTTAAACCAGATTTTCTAGTGGTAACTACCACCCAGATAAGAGCAGGTACTCTGGCATCAGCTAAAGCACCGCCGAAAAAGGAGAGAAAGAGCTTTTGCGTTAGGGAAAAAAGTAGTTCCTTCCGCTGCTTACCAAGTATGCATTGCAACAATAATCTTCTATCCAGCTACAGCACAGTGCTATGGGACGTCATGCAGAGTGAACTAGACTGTCGCAAAACTGAAATCTCAACGACTCTGGCTGAAGGCAAAAAGGTTGTCAATAATATTAAGGGCAATTTGGAAGTGGCAGATGCTGTAGGCAGAATTGTGGCAGAGGGCTCTTTATGAAAACACCATGCTTGGCTGTGTCAGTCAGGCTTTAAGCTTGAAATACAAGCCACCTTACTCAATAGGTTTATAGAAGAAAATGTGTTTGGTAAAGTAGTAGACAATGCCTTGGAAAACGCCAAGAAAGAGCATGAGACTCTAAAGTCTTTTGGCCAAATCTCTAATAAGCCTTCCATCCAGCTGGGTGTTTTTCCAAACCCACTGTTTTTTTCAAGGGACAGTGTTGGGGAGTTTTAAATAAGTTACTGTCTGTGACAGAACTTGGAAACGCCCACCTTACGTGACAGGCTTGCAACCCCTTCGGTTTAGCCTGAACTACCCAAAGGTTTGGTTGTAATGGCTGAGCAGCCAGCGTTGGTCTAGGAGGGAGAAATGCTGTAGTGAGGCACATAGTACTTCAAGCATACAATTGGTACACAGAAACACTGACTCAGTACCAGTTATATAAACATAGTTTATTTTATATACACTAAGGTTTAGGGATAAGTCATGCAAGTAGTATTCACACAGTAAAATCACAGTAGAATAAAAGGTAGCGCACATTATATCAAATGTAAAACAGCACTAAAGTTAGAGAAAACTACTAGTACTATTAAGAAATCGTAGATCAACTCTTGCAACTTTAACTCTTTTTTTTAACCACTCTTTAAAAGTTCAACGCTATCAAAGAGTCAAGGGCAGCACTGAGTGTCCAGTGAGCAAGGGCTGGGGAGAAAACAGGCAGTTAAGCAGCAAATGGAGCAGTCTATGAAGATTTCTTCAGGCTTGTAAGTAATAGTTTTTGCAATTTACAGCCGAATGGGTTGTTCACCCAATGAGACTCGGGGTGTCCTTGAGGGGGCTGCAAGTAACAGCTTAACCGCAGCCCTCCAAGAACACCTGAGCAATGCAGCAAGACCAAGGTAAATACCTAGGCTTGGAATAGTACCGTATCAATGCAGAATCTTCACAGCACTAGTGCCTTTGAGCCCTTCACAGGCTTCATTTCAGCGATGGAAGTTGTCCGGGAGACCTTTTCTTCAGTTCTCGGTCCTCGACTCATCTTAGGGAATTTCAAGGAATCAAAGTGTGCCCACAAGATTTCAGCTGGATCCACGCTTCACACAACTTTGCACCGCAAAATGGCACAGGTCCCAGGGTTGGGTTGTTTGCAGCCCCGGAGGGTTGCAGCTCTTCGTCGGATGTTGCAAAATACAGGTTGTCTTCAAACTGGTTAGGCCCACCAGTCCAGGGGAGAAAGATCTTCACTGCCGCTCAGAATTCGGGGCAAGTCTTAAGCGGTCACGTAACAGCTTTGGCGGTTGTATTTGGCTGGGACGTCCTTCTTTGAATTCCTTTTCGGATTTTCAGTCCAGTGGTCGACTCTCCTGTTCAGCTCCAGGACCCTTAGCTTTTATGCAAGAAAAAATTGGCTGAGCCCACCAATCCCCATTCAAATCTGGGAGAGGCTGGCTGTCCAGGGGGCAGCCAGCCTCTCAGTTCCAGGCAGGCACTCAGACCAGGGGAGTTTGTTACCTACTCCACTTTGTGTCAGTTCAGGTACTTCAAGCACCTTGGAGGGCTTTCCAAGGTAAGCCTGCCAAAGACAATAGACCCATCAAGACCTCCCCCAACCAGGATGGTATAAGAAAGCTTAATTAAGAACAAGTCATTAAGAACAGGCCTTTAAAAAAAAATTCAAACCCCATTTTAGGCAAATGGTGACCCCCCCCACCCCCCTGTGTCGCTACTGCAGCTGGGAAGACAGCCTGCTGTAGAAATCTACAAAAAGTTGTGCAAAAAGGTACACTGCCACCAGCATGTCTGATGAACTGTTAACAGTAACTAAACGTTTGAATGGATTGTTTCCTCCAATCTATTCCTCATGTTTGACATGTAATGTCCAGCTTCGGCTGCTTTTGGAATTTTTCAGCAGAGGGCACCCTGCTTCGATGGTGTTGAGTCGATGTCCCTCAAAGGCCTTACTCGAGGGTGACATCGGATGTTGTAAGTCGCATGCACGGCGCCCGTTGGCCTTGGTTCTGTTTTTCCGCAAACGCGTTTCGTGAGAAACTCAGAGCGCCTCGTACTTGTGAAAGTATTTGCTGTGGTTTTTGAATATGTCTTCGTCTTCTACCCCGACGACAGTTCGGTCCGATTCAAGAAATTCTGGGACTGCGGCTCCCAAGATGTCCATCACGGACCCGGGTCTGTCTGTGGTGCCTCGGCAAGGGCCACGATACAGATACGTGCTCCAATGTCAATCCATGACAGGAAAGGCCTTGAGAGAATGAAAGGGGAAGCTCAAGGTAGGCAAGGTTTCCAAACGCCATAAATCCTGACCTCCTGGGCCTTCGACTGATGAGTCGGGAGACGACTCTCCTTGGAGGAAGAAGGCCAAGCGCTCTAGGCCCATGAGAGGTTCCTGCCACTCTTCGTCGAGGATAAGGCACAGCCAGTCGCCTTCCTCGTCGTCTTCGGCAGGCGACTCCCCTGAGTGGGTAAAATGCCCGTCTGAAAAGTCGACACCGGCATAGTGGGAGGCTTTCCGTGTAGAAATGCCTAAAATCTTTGATAAGCAGGGCCAGGCTCCACCTGCGCCTTCTGTGGAAGACTGCAAGGAGCAATCTTGGTCGGATACTCGAGCCCCAGTAAACGGTGTGATCCACATCGAGAGCCTTCGAGGCCTTGTTCGGACAAGATATTGAAGGATCCCTCGAGACGTGGAGAGAGGTCAAGGTTGTCGACTCCTTCGAAGCTGTCGACGCAACGGCCGTCTGCAACACCCATCCGGTCATTGACCCCCATCAGGCCTTTGATGCCGTCAACGCCACTGCAGACGCTAGCTGTGCCAATTTAACCGGCACAGCCCCCAGTGACTGTTGAAGGCTGTAACTAAGTGAAAGTCGACACCTTCGAAAATTTCAAATACTCTGGTTACCACACCAGAGAAAAGCTATGCCCCTCTACCGAAAAAGGATTTTTTTTTAAGTCCCCCACTTCCATTATTGAGGAGGAGCGTTCAGATGAGGATGATGCCCCTTTTGGTCTCCAGTTTGGGACACCTAATGTGCCTGAATGCCTCATTTCAAAGGAGTAGGACGCAGAATCTCTGTGATACTTTGCATAATGCGAGAGAGACACCTCTCATGAAGTGGAGTTCGGCCAGCCAGACCCAGGGGCGCATGTCGACTCCTCGTACCGACAATTTATGTCTAGAGTAGTTGAATATTTGGGCTGGTCTAGACCTCCTGTGCATTATAATCAGTATGATCTAAGGGACATTTTGGACAAGGGTCTACCTACGGGTCCTGTGTTACCTTTGCATGTGGTTCTGCACAAAAGGGTGGCCAGGAATTGGGAAACCCTGGAGACTAATCCGGCGGTTAACAAATCTCTTAAAAGAAAATACCGCCCCTTCAGTAGCAACCCCAGCTACCTGTCCACACCCCACTCCCGAGAGTCTGGTGGTCCAGGCAGCTACATCTACATTGAAACAGGCAGCATACACTACCATCCCTCCTGATAGGGATTATAAGCGCGTAGATGGGTGGGTGCCAAAGGTATTTTCGGCTGGGAGTATGGCGTTGAAATCTTCCAACTCCACTTGTGCCCTGGCAACATTTTCATATATGCTGTGGGAGTGTAGCTCTATTGCGACAGAGCATATTCCCGAGGTGGAAGAAAGGGACAGCTTCCTGGCTATTGTTAAGGATGGCAAGGAAGCCATGTGAGTCACTTCAGTCTGGGTTGGATTCTGCAGATCGCATCAGCAGGTCCATGGCTATGAGCACCGTGATGGGCAGGTTTGCCTGGTTGTGAATGTAGGGTTTTGCACCTGGTGTGCAGGCTCTGCTTTTCAACATGCCATGTGTTAGGGAGAATTCTCAGAAATGTGCCAAATCCCTCCACCTTAGACCCCAGTAACATTGCTGGATTTTGAGGGCTTGATTTTCTTTAACCAGGAGAAATTTAAACCCTTTTTCCTTCCCACTCTCTCATGTATTTTAATGTGGTTTTTGTACTCTGTTTCTTTTGGTTGTGGAGTCTGACAAACTCCATAGGCATAATCTTTTACATTGTGGCACACAGCACCTTTAGTGCAGTGACCCAGGGAAGTCTTAGATTTCCCCAAGGTTAAAATACCTTCTCTGGAATAAACTACTGTTTCCCAGAGCAGTAAAGTGAAATTGACTTTACTTAAATTTGTAACTTTCTAGACCCAGCACACACTATCTTACAATAGGGTGCTGGAGGGGTTACTTAGTATCCCCTTTGTCTAGCTTCTCATGTAACATTTATTTTGTTACCCTTTCCTCACTGAATGGCTGGTGGCAGTGGTTTCGTTTTTACTACCGTGGTGTGCATTTACCATGGGCTCTGTTCGCAGCTGCAGTAAAGCATTTTTGTCAAATGGACCCCAGTCTTCTTTTTCTGCCATTTCTTTGTGGAAAGTTCCTTCTCTGGATTTACTCTGTACGCCAAACCAGGTTTAGCCTCTTTTTTCTTTTTGTCTTTGGCGGGATTCGCAAGTGAAGCCCGCCTCTGGCTCCAGGGTGTCTGGGATAGGCAGGCAATGAGGGAGGTGCCTGAAGCTCCCTCTGCTTAGTCTCCTAGGAGACCCAAATGTACTCTGTGATGATTGGCTGGCTGACTGTCCAGCAAGGACAGTCACCCTGCCAGGTGACTGACAGCTAGGCTGGAACGAAAGGGAGAGAACTGTATAAAAGGCGAGGCGTTTGTCTTGGAAGGCAGAGTCGACCACTGGACGAAGGAACCGAAGAAGAACTTGAAGAGGACCCCTGCTGCAACTCCTGGACCGTTGGTTTGCCTGGTGAAGCCCTGCTGCAGTGCTGAAACGCCAAGGTCTCCTCGACAGAGGCCCCTGCAAGGACAACGTCTCCCCTTGAGTTGGTGGGACCAATCAACTCCAAAGTAAGCCACCTGTACATCCTTCTCTGAGCTGGTTGACTTTCCAGAGTTGCTGCTGGAAACTGTAGAGCCAGGGAGTGGAACACCAGTTTGTGTGCGTTTCTTTTAAGTTGGCCAAGAGCTCCAGGAAGATCCACCTGACTCCGAGGAAGCAGGACTGACCGAGCCTGAGCCCCCTCAACAGAATGCGTGACCCCAGAAGCAAGGAAAGTCTCGACTGCCAGGAACCGTGGTGTTGCTATTTGCGGTAGACGTGAGGAGCTGAAACACTGAACAGCCACTGAAAGTGAAGTTTGCCGGTGGCAAGTTTTGATAGTCCCAGTGGAGTGCATGATTCCTCGGACGACCTCCCTCTTGTCCCCACGACTGAGGCCCAGGAACAGTGAGATCTGCAGAGCTGCACAGGAACAGGAGTCATCTGCTGCATCTTTTCTTAATTTTAAAGGTACTGTACAAAGTCTGAAAACTTACCTCTTGCTGTAGAGTTGCTTGCATCTTCTAATACTCACAAGTCTAACAGCTTGTGGCCCCACATTGATTCATCTTTTTCTTCAAAGACTTCTGAAACATTGTGCAAAGACTTTTCTACTTACCTTCAAAGAAGTGCCTTAGCCCATATAGACTCTTGCCAATTGACTTTGGCTTAGCTTGTTTTAACTGAATGACTCTTATTTGGGGATCTGAAAGTATTTGCCTGCTTAAGAAATATTTGTGGTATCTTTTACTTAAGAGTGTATAATTTCGAAGTATATTCGTGTGGTGTTTTGCAGTGCTCCCTTCTGAAGAAGGCTTATATAAACTGACTGGTAAATACATTAATAATTGTTTTATCAAGAAACCCTGTGTGTAAGTGTCTGCTTAAATACTTGTCTCTGTGAACCTCTGTGTAACTCCCCTACAGCTCACATTGACCCCTCTTGAGATGAGCTTGGCTAGTCGTCCATACTAAGAACCTGTGTAGTACAGACTAATACCAAAGGTTGGGTTACTACTGCCAGAATGTCAGGGTTGTTGCAGTACACCCTAAGGGTACTGCATACAATATTGCCTTACAGTGTTGGCAGCGGTGGTATGCATTGTACAGTTGTTACACTAAGATTTGCTTTGCTTTAGTTCAACTAAACCTTCACAAGGCTAAGCTCCACTAGAATAGCAATTGTATAAACATGCCAAATATGGATAACTTAAGTCAGGAAGCCCTGGTCATTTTGACAGTAGAACAACTGAAAGAAATGTGTAAGGCCAGGAGTGTCTCCCTGTGAAAGGAAAGAAAAATGAACTTATTGCAAGATTGTTGAATCATGAAAGTCTGGGTAGTAGGCCCGTTACACCTACTAACCTAGGAAACGTGGATAACAATATTGAGGATGATCATTCAGAGTCTAACTCTAATATCTTAGAAGAAGAGGAATCTCATGAGGAGAGCCACTCTTGTCCTCAACCAGCCCTTCCACCTCAACCTTTAGCCACTGGGACCCTACCAGGTCCAGTATTGAGTCCAGAGTTTGTATCCCTTGAGAGAATGAGACTTGAGTGAGAGTTCAAAAAATTACAAATCAAAGCTGAAGCCAAACATCAAGACATCAAGTTAAGGGAATTGGAAATGCACCATGCTCTTCAGATGAAGAAATTGTCTCTTGAAAATGTTTCTAGCCCAGAGTCTTCTAGGTCTTCCAGTCCAAAGAGACCTTGCATGCCTAAAGAAGCAGTGAGTATGTATGACACAAAACTTGATATTTTGGGTTGACTGGGTGCTTTTGAGTAGAACTATGGGATTCAGGGTTTCACATGGAATCAGTTGATTCCTTGGCTTCTGTCTAGGCTCCCCCAGGTTGCAACTGATGCTGTAATGGAGGTGGGGGAACTTGAAAGAAAGAAGTATGAAAGTGTGAATCTAGCTTTAATAGCGAGATTTGGGAAAACTCCTTCCCAGTACCTTAAGAGGTTTAGGACCCTCAACAAGACTGATTGTACCCTTTGGGCTACCTGGGTGTGTGAATGTTTGAAGAACTTAGATGGTTGGGTTAAGGGTTAAAGAGTAACTACTTTTGAAGGTATGAAGTCTATTTCGAATGGATTGTGTCCTCCAACGTATTCCACATCTTTGACATGAAATGTCCACAGCTGTGTACTTCGGAACTTTTTTCCGCAGAGGGCGGCCTGCATCGATCACGTCGGGCTGGTGTCCCTCGAAGGCCTCCGTCAAGGGCAACGTCACCGGATGTTATAAATAGGATGCACAGCGCCTCGTAGCCTTCGTTCCGTTTTTTGCGCAAACGTGTTTGCTTCGGAGACTCGGCGCGGCTCTTGTATTCCTCGTGAATGGCTTCTTCTTCGACCCCTCCGACTCCGCGGTCTGGCTTTAAGACTTGCCGGGACTGCAAGTCTAAGATGTCGATTACGGACCTGCATCCCATTTGTTTGTGGTGCCTGTGCGAGAGTCATGACACAGACCACTGTTTCAAGGTTGTAGGTGAAAGGGTTGAATGAAAAGATTTGAAATACAATTGTTTCGAATCAAAAGGTCCCCCCAAACCCCTGTGTTTTGCCCAAAAACCACAATTATTACCTATGCCAAGCCCCCAAAAAAAATGCATTTAAAAAAAGGCATTCAATCCTTTTTTTTTTTCTTTAGATTTCTTTTGTGTCGAACGTATTGTATTCAACCCTTTTTCATTCGATCCTTTGACTGGACACCCTGTTTCAAATGCCAGTCGCTGACTGATTAGGCCTTGCGGGAGAGTAAGGTTAAGTTACAGGTAGGTATGGGTTCTAAACTCAGTCTCGTAGAGCTGCTAAGGGGATGTCCACCGACTATTCGAGGGGCGACTCTCGGCGTCGGAAGGAGTCCCGGGGAATCTCGGTCCCGGAGTAGTTCCCGCCATTCGTCCTCTTCGTCTAGGCATTCCAGGAAGCACCATCACCAGTCGCCTTACCTGTCGTCTTCGGAGGATGGTGCCACAAGGAAAAGTGGCTTGTCCTACTAAGTCCTCGATTCCGGAGGAATGGGCAGCTTTCAGGGAGCAGATGCCGGCGATTTTCCAATCCCAGGGCACAGTTCCGTCCGCGCCATCAACCGAAGCCAGCAATGAACGGTCTCGGTCCATGGCTTGTGCACCTTCGGGCTCGGTTCCTCGGCACGATTCTCATCGGGAACCTTCGAGGTCCCGTTCAGACAAGGTTCAGGTGGATCGCCAGAGACGTGCTTCCAAGTCTCGGTCTTCATCCCCCGCGAGACCGCAGAAATCTGGTAAGGGCTCGAGGTCGGCGTCGGCGCTGTGTGTCGAATATAGATGTTGAAGCTTTGCCTTCACACCAGCCCTTGGTGCCGTTGGCGCATTGTTGGCGATGAAGCAGTCGGCGCCCTCGACACTGGAGCTGTCGACGCCTTTGGGGCTTTTTGGCAGGGATTTGCAGATGGAGGTCCCTGGTACTGTGGATCATCCAAGGAAGGCTACTTCCAAGTCTGTGAGGCCTGTTAAGGACTCCAGACCCTCTTCGGTCCTGATGCAGGAGTTTTTTCTCCCTTTGGATGACATCTGAGGATGAGGAGAGGTCAAACTTTGAATTTGACCCTGTTGAGCCTGATGTGGCTCCTGTCTTTTCTGGGGATAGTCAGTTGGAAGAGTTACGTCAATTTCTTCACGATGCCACTGGCTTGGACACTTCTCTTGAGGTGGAGTTTGGCAGACCTGAGCCTGGGGCTCATGCTGAGTCGTCCTACAGGAGACTGATGGCTAGTGTCACTGAGTATCTTGGTTGGTTGGTCTAGTCCTCCGGAAACTTTTGTTCAGGATGACTTAATGGATATTTTGGATCAAGGTCCGTCCTCTGACCCGGTGTTACCTTTTCATTTGATGTTTCAGAAAAGGGTGGCGGCTGCTTGGCAGACACCGGAATCTCTTCCGGTTGTTAACAAATTGTTAACTAAAAAATGCTACCCTTCCAGTAGCGACCCCAGCTACCTTTCCTCTGACCCCACTCCCGGGAGCTTGGTGGTTCAGGCGGCTACAGCCACCTCGAGGCAGGTGGCGTACCCTACCATCACTCCTGATGGGGACGACAAACGCTTCGATGGTTGGGCACGCAAGGTGTTTTCTGCGTGGAGTATGGTGCTGAAGTCGGCCAACTCCACTTGTGCCGTAGCAAGATTTTCTCACACACTGTGGAATTGTTTCTCTAGCGGCTGAGCATATTCCCGAAGGGGAAGAAAGGGATGGGTTCCTTGCTCTCCTGTAAGATGGCAAGGATGCCATGTATGAATCGCTTCAGTCGGTTTTGGACACGGCCGACCGTGTTAGCCGGTCCATGGCTGCAAGCACCGTTATACGCAGATTTGCATGGTTACGATACTCTGGTTTTGTGCTGGATGTGCAAGCCCGTCTTTTGAACATGCCCTTTGATGGCGCGCATTTGTTTGGCAGCAAGGCTGACGAGAGCCTTGAGAGGTTGCAGAGCTCAAAAGCTGCAGCTAACTCTTTGAGCGGAGCTGTGCGTCAACCTCTGGCTTTTCGTCCTAGGGGACAGCAGTGGGAGGGGAGGTTCCTTTCATTACTTCTATCCTTTGGTAGGACGAGAGGAGCTGGCAGTCAAAGGGTTCAGCGTAAAAGTACCTGTGGTGGCCGGGGAAATAGGGCTGCCAAAGCCGCTCAAGCAGCTGCCTCTTTGCCTTCAGGCACTGCCGCAGCTGCTCCAAAACAATCATGAGGCCATGTTCCATTGTTCGCCGGTTGGGGGCAGACTGTCTCGGCATCTCAAAGAATGGCGAGCTATTACTTCGGATGCGTGGGTTCTGTATACAATAGCCCACGGATACTGCCTTACCTTCCTAAAGTGGCCCCACGACAATCCACCTGGAATCTCTCTTTGAAGCTTCCAGATCCGCTCCTTGTGCAGGAAATCCTGTCCCTGCTGGAGAAAGGTGCTATAGAACTGGTGCCTTTAGCGGAGAGGAACAAGGGATGGTATTAACCATATTTTTTGATTCCAAAGAAAGACGGTGGATTGAGACCTATCTTGGACTTGCGTTGGTTGAACAAGCTTCTCAGGAAGGACAAGTTCAAGATCGTCACTCTTTCTCAGGTCCTCCAGGCCCTTCGACTTTAGTATTGGTTGGTGTCTCTGGAGCTACAGGATGCTTACTGTCATGTGCCGATTCATCCAAAGCACAGAAAGTACCTGAGGTTTGCGGCTGATGGCTCGCACTTCCAGTTTCGGGTCCTGCCATTCGGATTGACCTCCGCCACAAGGGTCTTCACCAAGCTAATGGTGGTGGTGGCAGCGTATCTTGGCCGAGGGGGGGGGGAATTCACGTCTACACCTACCTGGACGACTGGCTGATCTGTGCGGGTTCTCCCGAGTATGTGATGGATCATCTCAGTCTCACCTGCCGCTCCCTCCACAAGCTTGGCTTCTCCCTCAATTTCAAGAAGTCGCATCTGACCCCTTCCCAACATCTCCAGTACATCGGGGCTGTGTTGGACAAGTCCTCGGAAGTGCTCGCCTTTCAAGGTTGAGGGTTCATCACATTGTGCAGGTGGACAAGTTTCAACATGCCCAGAGTCTCCCGGCTTTCGAATTCTTAAGGTTGCTTGGCCTCATGGCATCCTGCATTTTACTGGTGACAGAGTCCCGACTGAGAATGAGATCCCTGCAATGGGCCCTCAAGATGCAGTTGTCTTAATTCTCAGGCAAGATGTCGGATCCCGTTCAGATTACACTCTCAGTCTCGCAGGATCTTCTGTGGTGGGCCAACGAGGGAAACCTGATGAAGGGGGAGACGTTTTGGCAACCGTGGCTGGAGGGGACTGTAGTGACGGACGCTTCCCTCACAGGATGGTGAACTCCTGCTGAAGATTTGACCGCCAGCGGTCGTTGGTCTCCGTTGGAGTCCAAACTCCCCATCAACCTGCTGGAGCCGAGGGCCATCAGGCTGGCCCTGAAGGCATTTCTGCTGTCTGTGCGGGGAAAGCGTGTCCTGATCATGATGGACAACAAAGTGACAATGCATTACCTCAACACAAAAGGGGGTGTAGGGTCACTCCCGTTGTGCAGAGAGGCGGTGCAGCTTTCGTTCTAGGCAATCCAGCAGGGAATATAACTCTCGGCCGTTCATCTGGCTGGAGAGGAGAATGCATTCATAGTGGATTGGTCATTCCCACTTCTGTACGTGTTTCCTCCGGTCCCCGTCATTCCTCAAGTGTTAAGGAGGTTGCTGAGGTTTGGATCCCTCATTGCTCTGGATTGGGCCCGGAGAGCGTGGTACCCAGACCTTCTATAAATGTCCATCTGCCCTCCATGCCGTCTTCACTACCAAGAGGATCTGCGTGTACACTCTCTCTCTCTTGCGTGTGAGGGGGGGGGGGGCTCTTTAGTGGGAGGGGTTGGTTTCTCCATCCAGAGGTTAATACTCTCAGCCTTCACGCTTGGTATCTGAAAGGTTGAGATATAAGCATTGGAACCTCCCGGATGACATGATGGGAGGTGTTGCTTTCGGCCAGGCAGCCGGCAGCCAAATCCCTGTACCGTTGGCGTAAGTTTTGCGACTGGTGCAGATGACAAAATGTTGATGCTTTTCAGTATTCCATTCCCATGGTCTATCTTTCTTGCTCTCTTTGGCCCACAGGGGCCTTCAAGTGGGTACCATTAAAGGTTACCTGGCGGCGCTGTCGACATAGGCATAACAGACACAGCACTAGGCTGGACCAAATCATTCCTAGCAGACAGAACAGAAACCGTATGGATAAAACCTTTCAAATCCACTCCACGAGTCAACGATTGCGGAGTACCACAAGGATCCTCACTATCTCCACTATATTTCAACATCTATCAGACTCCGGTCATCAGAATCTTCAAAAAATACAATATTACATGTTACAACTACGGAGATGACACTCAGATCATCTACAAAATCAAAGACACTGATGCCGATCATCCAACCCTAACCGACTGTCTAAAAGAAGTCTTCAACTGGATGGATGCCAACAACCTGAAAATCAACCCAGGAAAGACAGAAATCATGATCGTATCCAAAGACCAAGAGAACGAAACCACCGTCCCATGGCCAACAGAAATGGGAAACGCACCAACACCATCGAAGGTAGTAAAAAATCTGGGAGTCCTAATGGACAAGAACCTAACCCTGGAACCACAAATAAATACAACAGTGAAGAAATGCTTTTTCCTCCTCCGCACGGCAAGAAGAATTCTAACTTTCCTCTCCTTCGTGCACAAAACACTCACTATCGTCGCCCTAATCATGTCTAAAATTGACTATGCAAACAGCCTCTACCTCGGAATACCAGAATACCTCCTGCAGAAACTGCAACAGATCCAAAATGCAGCAGCAAGACTACTCCTCAAACGACCCAGAAGAGACCACATCACTCCAGCCCTAAAAATATTACACTGGCTCCCAGTAAAACATTGCATCACCTTCAAGACAATGTGCATAACGCACAGGGCAATCAGCGGACAAGGAGCAGAATTCCTACAAAAGAAAATAAGTCTACAAACCAACGAGACCCCTCCGATCAAGCAACGAAACCCGCCTGGAACTCAAACCATACCATAAGAAAAAACTTGGAGGCACCTCCTTCTACCACTTAGCTGCAAAAACCTGGAACAACATCCCAAAAGAAATAAGAAACACTGAACATCACCTTAAATTCAGGAAATCACTAAAAACCTGGCTCTACATCACCACAGACTAAACCAGGAAACCAAAACTGGAAAGGATGACTAAACCAAAAAGATACGGACATCCCGGACCCGAGAGAGTAACAGCCACGGCACCTGGACGGGTGACACCGGCTTGACTGGAACACAGGCGATACGCACGGAGACTGAGGCAACTACCCAGACAATTCCACCAACACTTTCGTCTGCCCCTTAATTAACTACCGCCAAGTACCATATGGGTGTGGAATTATCGAGATATTGGCAATCACCCCACTACCTGAGAGGTTGTCATTGGCAGGTGCAATGGCCACAGGAGTATGAATGGAAGATAAGGGGAGCTATGAGAGAGCATGTTAGAGGAGGGGGCTAGAGGAGTAAGGAACCTATATGCCAGTCAGACCCAGATCAGGACAGAGCCGCAACGGGGGAGACTACGCAAGCCGAGCGCTTCAATTCAGGATAGAGACGCAAACTAACCAACCCCTACTAACAATTTCCCTTTCTGCATACACCTCTCAAACTCCAAACCAACCACAACCTACAGCACAACAAACCGCACAAACTTCACTACAACAACAAAACAAAAACTCATAGCCTTGCACAATAGTACACGACCACTACCGGCCGCAAACACCCCAGGCCCAGCCAACGGAACCACCGGGCTGAGGCCGCCAACAGCACATCACTGCTCTCGTGCACTTTTCCTGCTTCCTCCCACTAACTCAACCTCCCCTCCTGTTTCAGAGCCGCTAGAGCGCCAAGGGACCACTCCGGTGGTGATAGTGCGCGTTACAAATGTCCTTTAACATTAACATTGAACCGGGTTTGTAACAAGGCTTCCCACCCTGCAATCGCCACTGTGCCCTCCACCTGGTCACCCCCCCCCCCCCAATCACCCTTCTCCATGCTGCCGATTCCGCTGTGCCCCACCTGGCATGTCACTCTACCATTCTTCTATTCTAGGGCCTTTTGGTGATTTCCATGCCATGGCAATCCTGCATTTGGCTAGGATGCACACTAGATCTTTCAGTTTGGTGACAGTTCGGGCGCGGAAAGCGGCCTAACAAGCAAGCCTCCGGGGAAAGCGCTTCCAATACCACCCCCCCCCCCATTCGTAGTCTGTGCGACACCTCTAGCCAGTATGCCCCTGCTACTGGACATGCCCAGGACATATGTAGCATCCCTGCTTCAGTTGCCTTGCTCCTGGGACACCTCTGCTCTCTTGCTCCTGGAAATTGCGAGATTAGTTTTGGCGTCATGTACGCTCTGTCACTTTGTGTCAATTTCTCACCAAATGCCACTGCGTGGATCGTCCTTTCTCAGTGGGAGAGCAATGAAAGTCTTTTCAGACCATGCCTACGCACACCCACATCTAATCAAGTGTGGGGTTCCTCAAGGGTCCTGCATCTCACCCACCTTGTACAACCTTTTGACGAGATCCCTATTCAAATACCTCGATCTGATGGGTATCTCATACACCAACTATGCCGACAACACGCAGGTCCTCATTCACCTCTCGGGCGACTACGAGGCAGACCAAAAAACCCTAAATTCCATTTACACCACCGTCCAGACCTGGATGGCCAAAAACTGGCTCTGCCTCAACAGCGAAAACACTGAACTTCTTATCGTCTCTCCAACCACAATCAAAAAAATGGGTCCCCAATATGACTCCTTTCTCATAGATAGCTCTCGTATTCTTGTATCCCAATCAGTCAAAACACTGGGAGTCTACCTGGATTCCAACCTCACCATGACAAGACAGGTGAATGCTATCTCATCCGTGGCAGCCTACCACTCAAAACTTATCACTGCTGCCAGGCCCTTCTTAACGCAACAAAACTCCCTTACCATTGCCAGAGCTATCATAGGATCTCGCCTAGACTACTGCAACGCACTCCTACTAGGCACATCAGCTAAGAACATCAAGAAACTTCAAACAGTGCAGAACAATGCTCACAGAGCAGCTACAATGATCTCTAAAAGAGATCACATCACGGCCACCAGAAAATCCGTCCACTGGCTGCCCGTTAAAGAACGCATCCTCTTTAAATCCCTTGCACTGACTCACAAATTTTGCCACGACACAGCACCTCGCTACCTCGCACAAAGATTCTCTGCATCCCCATCAAACAGGCCTGCTAGATCCATTCAAACCAACCGTCTTTCTATTCCTAAAAGACTCAGATTAGAGCAGGCGACTCTAGCTTCCCAGTTCTAGCGGCGACCAACTGGAACCTGCTACCTCCCGCCATCAGAGGCATTGAATCCCACATGGTCTTCAGAAAAGCTTTGAAAACCCTGTTGTTCATGTAAGCCGCTCGCTCGTCATGCCTACTTGGAAGGCATATGACCATTGGAACAATGCCTCTAAAAATGTATAACTTATGACCATTGGAACACTGCCTGTAAACAATGTATACTTTATGCGTACCACAACCCCTGTAACTAAGTCACATTCTTGAAACAGCGCCGCAATGCCTCCGGGCTGCCAGGCGCTTTACAAATATAAAAATAAAATAAACAGTTGTACAATCTGTGATCTCATGTTCCGGGATACTTTCTTGTGATATCCTAGAATCTCCTTCCATTGTACTTCTGTAAAGGCTTCTCCCATTTATCCTTTATAGCTAAAGGGGGAACAGGCCAGTTCGCCAATAAGAGGTCGTATATTTGCGTTACGCCATGTCCGCTCTCCGCGATATCATATAAGACGTCTACTATTTCCTGTTTCGCCATTAGCTCACGATATGCGGGCCACCGGCATGTGATCTCCTGCTTAAGTATACCATGTACCATGTATTGGCTTGAGTGGATGCCCGTCTGCTCAGTCAGTTCTGAAAAGGGTATGTATACATTGTCATGTAGTAAATCACCTATGGTGGCCACCCCACAGGCTTCCCAATGCGCCCGGACTGCTGTCTTTGGGTGCACCAGATGTGACACCACTGAGACCAAAGGAATCTGTGTCAAGATGGGATCAGACAGCCCCACGATACCATGGCTCATCCGACACCTTCACTCCCAAGGCCACGAGGTGTGACCATCGTTCCCGTCTAGGCTTTACTAGCCACAGTAATTCTTGCAGATGATTCTGCACATTGGACTGCAGCATCCTCGTTCCTGAATTGGGATAATCTGCTCACCAATAAAAACTGCTATGTAGTCCCCCTCAATGTATGGCCTGCATGAAGTTGTCGGTACTATCCTATTCCTTCAATTTCTCCACAGGAAACCTCCAAATACTCTCCATGGTCTTAGAAAAGGATCTTGGTATATACAATGGTACGTTTACAAAATAATTTAAGTCTTGGACGTACAACCATCTTCAGTAATGCCGCCCTACCTATCACTGACAGGGGTAACTTAGCCCAGTACTTCATAGTTGATCTTATTTTTATTTATTTTATTTTTGCATTTGTAGAGCGCAGCTACAGCCCACCGGCATTAAGGCGCTAGGAGAAGACGTAAGGAAACTTGATTAAGGGCTACAGAGATGCAGCCCAATGGAGTATTGCTTAGTACAGAATGTTTCGTTACAAGATGCTTTTGATACAGTGTTACTTAGATGCAAACAGAGATACATAGATATGGGCATGCAGCCTAGACAAAGAGCCTTGTTTTAATGGCTTTGCGGAATGCTGAATGAGAGTCAATGGCTCTGATCTGGTGCGGCAGCATGTTCCAGAAAGTGGCGGCCATGGTGAGGAAGCTTGTGCCACCCGAACGCACTCTGCGAGTTAGGGGAACAGTGATTTGGTTCGAGTAAGCCATTCTAGAAAGTATAGATGGTGTCTGACAATCATTTGGGCCAAGTAAGTGGGGGCCATAGTTGAACTTCATAGGGATCCCTTCTAGGGCTTGTAGTGTTATGTGCATGTTCATTCACCAAGTCATTATACAAGTTAATCCTCCGGTATCTGAAGGTATGCACTTTCCACGGCTGGGTCAGTACCGGCAGTACGCACTCTGCCCTCCCATGAAGTACTGCTACTGGAAATATTGCTGACTTGTCCTTGCTGATTGTAATCCCTGAGCATGTTGCAAATATTGCCATTGCTTCCAATAACAATTCCAGATTGTCCTTTGGGTTCTGAATATAGGAGTGTCATCCGCATGCAATGATGATAAATGCCTGTATCCACCTATTTCAATCCCGGCCTTTTTATATTCTGTCCTGAGATACTGGGCAATTGGTTCCATGGCAATGATATACAATGGTGGAGATAACTGACATCCTTGTCACGTTCCTTTTTCCAGCTCCCATGCTTCTGAGATGTGCCTCCCTGTCTTGACCCTTGCCATCAGTTTAGTGTACACCAATCTGACCCATTTAATGTAACCCTGACCAAATCCAAATCTGCTCAGTGTTGCATAGAGCCAGTCCCATTTCAGAGTCAAATGTTTTGACTGCCTCCGATGTAGCTATGGCGCATGGTGCCTCCCAGGACACCGTTCTATCCAATATATGGTGTAGCCTCCTCACATTCCAGGCCATACTATGACCTGGGACGTAGCCCGTTTGATCAGGGTGCACTCATTTATCACTTCTTTCATTCTTTCCGCTAGTATGGATGTTAGTATTTTGCTATCCTGATTCAGCAACGATATTGGCCTGTAAGAGCTACATTCCAATAGGTTTTTATGAGGTTTAAGGAGTGGTAGAATTATAGATTCCCTTAAACTAGGGGGGAAGGATGTCGTAATCATGAACATCAATAAATGTGGCAGGCAAAGTCTTGCACATATTCTTTATACAATATGCTAGATAGTCCGTCCGAACTTGCCGTCTTACCTGTCGGCAAACCCTTAATCGTAGTCCATTTCTTCTAAGGTGATGGGCACCTCTAAACTTTCCCTCTCCTCTTGGCTCAACACCGGTAGCACAATGAAGATTAGCCTGGCTAAATAGCGCAGCTAGTCTTGATTCTATTAAAGACAAGGAGGTGAGCATTATGCTTCATCTTTCATTTATTCCTGTCGCCAGCAGTTTCAACAATAAACAATTTTTTAAAACCTTTAATCTGGAGGAAACTTTTTTTAAAACTTTTTTCAATCCAAATAACTAAATTTCCCTTCTTTCCCAGGTCCACTGTAGTCCCAATGATCTGTTCATGTGACCTTAGTCTTCACTTCCTGTACTCTCCCTCTTCTTGACTGCTCTTTAACTGCAATCCAACTTGAACCGGTCTTTCAACTAGTCCCAACTTGAGTTTTGTCCTTTAACTGACTTGATCTGCAACTCTTCCGCACTAGAACTGGCGGTCTTGCTCTCAACAGTTTCTGTCTCAACTCTTTAGTTCATCTGTTCTTCTGGTCATCTCCTAATGAAAGATACAACAGATTATGTTAGGGAGGCGGATACACACCTTATTCTGGGAGAAATCTTTTCGTGAGTACATAATTTTACATTAACTCTCCCGTGTATCTAGGGCGGGAAAGTAATGCTCGCCTCCTTGTCTTCAATAGAATCAAGACTACCTGTGCTATTTAGGAGGGGTAATCTTCATTCTATGTCAAGACGGAGACTAGCATTATGCTTGTTCAAAGCTTGTCCTCACTGTCTCTGCAACCGACTACAGGCTTGAAATAGAATGTTCTAAAGGTGGTATTGCTGGTCCAATCGGCCGCTTGTAGTGTATCTTGCAATCTCGCACCCTGCGCTAGCGCTTTTGAAGCTGTTGCGCCCCTGACAGAATGTGCTCCAAACGTAGCCATATTTATTCCTGCTAACTACATTTTTCTCTGACCCATCTTGCTATAGTGGCTGTAGCTACTGCTTTATAAGGTTTTCTATGCGCTATAAGCAACTCTGTTGTCCCCATTGGTCTCCTCTCTACTGTCCTATGCTCCTATTCCTTTATGCAGGCTGCTACGCACCACTTCGGATGCTCCTGCAGGTAGGGGTAGACTATTGTTGCAGAGTCTGTCTTCGTTCTTCTTACTAGAGGGAAGGTTAATCCTTCTGGTCCGTACACTCTCCTATTCACGTCTAGGGCTCGAACGTCTGCTACTCTTCTACATGACACTAGACATAGCAGCATTGCTAGTTTCCCGGATAGTTGTTTCAATGACAGATACCTATTCACTGGCCAGTAGTCTCAGGACTACTGCTAAGTCCCATAACGAATCATACTTTGGCTGTGGTGGTTTTCTAAAACTTATTCCTTTCAGCAGTCGGACCACTGCTGCGTTCTCCCCTACGGGCAATCCCTCTACGGGTTTGTGGTCCGCTGATATTGATGATCTGTATACTCCAATTGTTCTATAGGCCTTCCCGTCTTGTAGTAACTTTGCTATCAAGTTTAATTTCGTGGGGATTGGGTCCTCCGATGTATTCCATATCTATGACAGTAATCACCACAGCTGTGCTGCTTACTGTGTTCATCTCCACTAAAGGTGCTGAAACGTGATGAAGACTTGTCCTTTTGCACGACCTTGACCATCTACCCAAGCTGCTTCGTAGCTCCTTCTAGTCGATGGTGCCCATGAGACTGCGATGAAACTTGCACCGAAATCTCAGGCAGATTCCAGCGTCTCCTGCTATTCTGCACGCCATCAGCGGGAGCGTCCCTCTCACTCTCAATTGGGTCCGTGAGTAGGCTGTCCCTTGCTGTTAGAATTCTCGGGTAATCTCACTAGTTCCATCAATGCCGGAAACCATACTTGCGACTTCCATATTGGCGCTACTACTATCATTGTCGCTCTCTCTCTGCGCACTTTCGTTAGTACTCTGTTCATCATAACGAACGGCAGGAAAGCGTAGTGCATTTCACCTCTCCAATCCTGCAGAAATGCATCCACCCCAGCTGCTGTCGGGTCCAGCCTCCAGCTGCAGTACTTGCTCTTTTGTGCATTCAGTCTGAACGCAAATAGATCTGTATATGCTGGTCCCCAAATCTCTATCTGCCGAAAGATCTGCTTGTCTAGCATCCTGTCGTTGGTGTCTGCTAGATATCTGGAATTCTAGTCCGCTATTATATTTTGCGAGCCTGGGAGATATTCCGCCACAACTGACGTCCCTTACTCTAGGCAGAAGTGCCAGAGGTCTTTGGCTAGTTTGCTAGTAACTTGGACTTAGTCCCTCCTAAGTGATTGATGTACCTGACATCTGATATGTTAAGACGCTTGCTGCAGCTCCTGGACCGTTGGTTTGCCCGGTGAAGCCCTGCTGCATTGCCAAAGCTCTGAATTCGCCTCGACTAGAGAAGCCCTGCAAAGAACGACTTCTTCCCTTGGGTTTGGAAGGACCAATCGACCCAAAAGCGAACTCGTCTGGACATCCTCTCTGAGCTGGCTGTACTTCCATTGCTGCTGCAGGAACCGATTGCCAGGGAGAGGAACACCAGAATAGTGTCTCGTTTTTAAGTCAGACCTGAGCTACAGGAAGGTCCTCCGGGCTCCCAAGAAGCAGGACTGATCAAGCCTGAGCCACCTCAACAGAGTGCTGGACCCCCAGATGCGAGGAAAGTCCATAAACGTATCTGAGAACCGCAGTGGTGCTATTTGCGAGAGCCACGAGGAGCTGAAACTGCGAAGTGCTGCTGATCTGAAGTTTGCCCATTGCTGCCACCGACATTCAATTCATAGTGCAGGAGTCACCAGAGGTCCTCCCTCTTGTCCCTAGATGTCCTCCCTCTTGTCCCCACGACTGAGGCCCAGGAACAACAGGATCTGCAGACCTACACTGGAACAGAAGCCAGCTGGAACCAATTTCTTCAAACCAAAGCTACTGTAAAACTAAGGGGTTGCTTACCTCTTTTTGTGTAGCCTTGCTAGTTCTCAGTTGAGACTTGTCTTGGTTGCTTTTACAGAGCTTCTTGCAGCTTTGACCCTCACAAGCCCCCCAGGTTGTGTCCCTACAGTGATTTCATTTTCTACAAAACTTCTAAAACATTTGGCAAGACCTTTTACTTACAAGAAGGGCTTCAGTTCACCTAGACTTTTGCTCAATTAACTTTGGCTCTCCTGACTCCCCGAAAGACTCCTCATACCTCTGACTTAGTGCTTAAACTTGCCTTCAGGAAAGGGTTAATTTACTTTGCATTGGAGGGTTAAAAAAGTACTTACTTGCTTAAGAATATTTTTTAACCATTGTTTTATTCCCTCATCTTTTCCTTTTGACACCAACCTCCATATTGCTCTAAATGTGTCACTGATATGTCAATGTCCAGTGTCCTAGTTAATTAAGTCACCTCAGGGTGTAGGGAGTGTCTGTGTGCCATCCCAAATGGGTATCTACTGATTTATTGAAACTCAGTGTGTATTTTTGAAGTATATTATTGTTACATATGTTGCTCCCTTTTAAAGAAGGCTTATTCGACTGACTGTTAAATTAATAAATAATTGTTTAATCAAGAAACCTTGAGTGTAAGTGTTTATTTGGATACTTGTCACTGTGAATCTCTTTGTGATAACCCTACACCTCACATTGACCCCTCTTAAGATGAGCCTGGCTGCTCAGCCACTCTACCAACTTGTGTAGTACATGCTTATACCAAAGGTTGGGTTAACTATTGCCAAGAGGCCAAGGCTCGTGCAGTCTCCCACAGGGTACTGCATACAATCTTGCCTAACACTTCCTGGTGCAAGCCTTGCCGATCTACTACCTTACCTTGATTGGGTTTGGCTGGTAAAGTGGTAAAAATTCATTCTAAACCTTCCAGCCATCACCTCTGTTTTTTGCTTTGACCTCTCTGTGCACCATAATCGCTTGGCTGCCCAAAATCATCCTCCCAGGACTGATTTTGGAAATCATTAATAGTATACAAATGTTATTAAGAGATGTTTTGAACCTTTTCTTGCTCATCTTTGTCAATCTTCCAGTATATTGAGTGTAATTCTTCAACCTTCATTTCCTCTAGATTGATTTGTACATCTGCATGTTCTGTGGACGTGGCGACATTGAGGACCAGCTACTGTTGTGTGATGGTTGTGATGATAGTTACCATACCTTCTGCCTTATTCCAGCTTTGCAAGAAATTCCCAAAGGGGATTGGAGGTGCCCAAAGTGCATTGCTGAGGTATGTGAAGCATGTTTTAAGGAATTGTTTTTGTGTGTGCGTAATTTTTGTAACTGTGCAATTGCTCTTCAAGCTGCCTATTGTTCTTTTGCTAACTTTAGATTATAACTCTATCACCAAAGTCTTGACCATCATTCAGTCTCTTTATAGTTCTACTAGAGGTAGTTATGCTCTCAAGGAGGTGGTGAGGGATTTGAGCAACCACTTCAAGCCTTTTGTAAATTGAGACCAATTCTTTAACTTACAAGAATCAAATTTCGGCATAGATGGAATGCAACACACACAGTGTTGGTACAATTAGGGTAGTTTTCAGGGGCTTGAGGGCAGGGACGTGTCCCCAAGGCCCGGGGTAATATTGTACACAAGAGACTGGAGTGTAAGGAGTCCTTGAGACGAGGAAGGATAGGCAATAACTCCAGACGGGCAACAAAGGCAGTGAACAGAAAGGGGCAGGGAATACAACCAAGGCACAGGTTAGGTGTCCACTTGGCATGTACTCAGAATGGGGAAAGAGTTTCCCACAGGTCCGGGGAAACTCTGGCCGCCTTAGCTGGTTTTTGTTACAAGGGCCCTTTCTCAATATTCATGGAAAGGAGCAGCATGAGTGGGCTTTTTTGTCTGGATCCTAAGGCACGAACAACTAAACAATCCTCGAAAGACTGAAGTCTGTATGGGCCCAACAGGAATGGAACCACAACTTCCCCCGAAACAGGAACCAGCGCATTGTATACTTACAAATGTGGCACAATGGACAATACTGAGACGTGACAAAGTAAAGGGGCGGAGATCGCCTGCTGGGAAACCCAGCAGCCAATCTCTGCATGAAAGAATTACATAAGCACAAGTGAGGACAATAACAGTAAGAGAAATATCCAGGGTAAGAACAGGAAGATAAAGGGAACAAGGTTCAGGGAAGAGAACTGTAAAAGAATTAAGGAATGATAACCAGGACTGAACTGCAGACTTAACAATGAATAAAAGGAATTGTAACTCTGGAGTGGAACAAGGGCAGGACTGCAGATGCATAACAAGGAAACTACGGACTGAAATCTAGGACGTGTGCAGCGGACTGTGGGCAAAGAGCAAGGAACTGCAGACTGGAAACAAGAGAATTGCCCATAGAGAGCAAGGAGCTGTGGGGAAGCAAGACTGCAGGACGGGGTGAACAGAGGTGCAGAGGTGCAGAGGTGCAGAGCTGCAGGGCACGGAGCAAGAGCTAGAGCAGGTTCTGGAAAGAGCAGCAACCAGACAAAGCAGAAATCCAACGTTCAAAGCACAATCGGCTGATGGCGAACTCAAAGCAAGAGTCCTGTGCATCTGCAGGAAGCTGCTTACTTGACCCATCCTGTGCTGAAGCAGGCTTCTTCGCAACACCTGGAGGTAATCTGCCTCCTCCCTCTCTGAAAGCAGCACTGATCTTTAGAGCTTCTGGGGATTGTATTGCTAAGACTTTTGCATAGGAATAGCCACGTAATGAACATTGCCAAAAGGTGCATTATGAAATATATAGTTGTGAAATTAAAGGTCTTGCAAAGGAAAAGTAAATACAGAAATATGAATAGGTTTTGTCCGGGGCAGATTATGATGATGCATTACAAGTTCCTACTAGTCCACAATTGGTACCACTTGGTGTTCCGGTGGCATGGTCGTGACATTAGTTCAGAGAGGACATTTACAAAGAGTGCAAATGGTAAATGCTAAAGCATGGAATTTGTCAAATTCCAGATTTACAGTGGCTTTTGGTCTTTTCATGGTGTGTAAAATCACCCCAATGTGAACTCAAGCTAGTCCCCATTCCCTGGCTGTTTTGTTTAGGTCGTTAGAAACCGGATTGGGTGGCCTGCTTGTGCATGGCCATGGGAAATGTGAGAGCTCTGCATAATCTTGGATGCATTTCTCTATTATTATAGTGTGTTTTTTTCTGATTTACTGAACGTCAGTAGAAAATAACAGATATATAGAGGATATAATTTTCACAATGGCAGCAGTGGGAAGCAGGATTTGCCTTTAATGATAATGGTTCATGTTTATTTAGAAAAGATAGACAATTGCATGAAGATGAAGTTTTGAAAGCTTCTTTCAGAACATAAAATGAGACATTTTGGAAGCTCATGCTAATGTGTGTCTCTGCCCTCATCATTCAAGCTGGTATTAAAGGATGTTTTCTTCCTTTTCTACTTCCGGGGTTTATATGTTGATCCACAAACTCAATTTTATTTGACTATTTATTTTGCGCTTGATGCCAGACTAAGTGTATAACCACTGTAGCAGTGATTAAACATACTTTGCATGGCATAGTCTTGTGCCCAAGGTGAGCACGTTGCTCCTGAGCCTTTTCCCTGGCACCTTGCAGTACTTCAGCACTGGGACTGTTGCACCTGATGGCTGGGGATTAGAGATTGCATAGGGAAGACAATGCAAGTCTGTGTTTGCCATTCTCATCCCCTGTGCTTCTGATGCTGGATGAAAGCTGCTGTATTCAACTTAACGAGTTGCAGTCCAGGAGACCCAAGTTGCGAGAATTAAGACTCGAGTCAGGTCGCTGGAGAGAGCAAACAAGAAGTGGTGGCGTGACCGAGTATTTGTGGGAGTACCCCAGGGACGCTGTGACCACTTAACGGAGGGCACCACAGAGTGTGCCGAAAGAAGAGAAAGCGGTGAACAGAGGCCATCCTGAAAATGAGAGAAGAGAGCCCCGTCTGACCCAGAGGCCCAATTCCTAAATCAGAAAGGTAACAGAGCGAGGGACTAGGGGTGGGCACCAGAAATAACTAAATGACTGTTCATACTCGTCCCAGTGAGGAACTAGTGTAGAAGAAGAGTGAGAATTATTACTGGGTGACTCCTACTCGTCCCAGTAAAGAGCAAATCTTGAAAAAGACTTTGAATCATTACTGGAACACTCATCCTCAAGCCAGTAAAGAGAGGTGTTGGAAACACAGGAGAAGTGAGACTTGTAATTGCCATAATCAAGAAAAGGATTAGACATTAAGTTAACAAAGTTTCAAGTTTGTATTACGAGAGGGGGCCACAAGAGCTCCAGTAGAGAGAAAACCAAAAAAGATTTAAGAGAACAAATCAAGAGAAAGAGAGAAGTGGAAAAGCCCAATATCTGAACTTAATGATTTGATGAAAGTAGTTGCAATGAACTACCTACCAATACATCATTAAACCAAATTTGCTAAGAAAGAAGCCAACAGGAGAAAGAAGCCAACAGAAGAACTGAGTCGTTCTCCTGTGCCTGTTATTTTGATAGTGTTAAGATCAGCATAGATTAGTTTTGTATGGAAGACAGATCTTTCTTTTGGATGCATTGACAAGCACCCTAGTTAGTTGTTTAGATAAGGAAACATCTTTGTGTAGAGAAAGTTAAAGGGTTTCAATTTTCTTTATAATAAATAACAAGTCTAAATGTAAGATCAGTCTTTGTTCTTCTTCTGACCCACTACAATTATCTGTTTGCTTCCAGAATTTCTAGGAAATCCTTCTTCAGTGCCTCCTGTTAGGCAGAATTGCATGCGGTACCCTCTGGGACCACCACATACAATTAGGACTACAGGTGTAAGCAAAAACCAACCTTTGGTATAAGTCTGTACTTGTGGTAGCGGGCTGAGCAGCCAGGCTTATCTCAAGAGGGAATGTGAGCAGTACAAGGAGGTTACACAGAGGTCTTACAATCACAGTGGTTCAAGTAGACACTTACACTGAAGGTTTCTTTGTAAAACACTTATTAATCTTTTTTTTATTGTTTAATCAAAAATGAGATTTTTACAATATGAATGTAGATGTAAATGTCTTGAGACTTGTCCAAAAGAGAAGGCTAGCTTAGGTTCGTTCATGTCGGTTGGGCTTGTTGACTGTTGTGGTTAAGCGACAGCATGTACGTCGGAGCACTGCTTGACTTTAGTAAATTTGTCGTAATGTATTCCAGTATTTTTACTGTGGCTATTTGCCAAGTGGTTCTGTCACCATCTATGAGCCTACACCACCACGTTTCTTCTTCCATCAGTGAATCAGCTCTTGCTGCTTAGGGGATGTACGTCTCTTCACATACCATTAGGAGGTGTTGAATTGTTTCATGCGGTGGAGGCATGGTGTTTCTACAGAAACGACAGTTGGGTGTTGGAGATAAACCTCTAATGTACAGGATTTCATTCATTGGTAAAAGGTTTAGGCGTGCTCTTAGTAACAAGTTGCGTGCTCGTTTATTTGGATATTTCTGTATATAGTTTTGCAGCTCGGTCAGTTTTTTTGTGTTGACAGGCAGATGAGAGGTGAGTGTTTGTTTTGCGGCAAATTCGGTCGTGTTTGCCCAATCTGCTTCCTTGATTTTACGCAGGATTCTGTATGGATTGAGGATGAGCTCTTTTACATCCGAGGCGATGTGATCCAAAAGCAAGGTGTTTTCCTTTTGTCAGTTTACTAACATCTCAGATTTCCCTGCATCCATCTCACGCCTGATCGTTTTGAAAATGACACTGCCGTCGACCGTTTTGCATTTCCTGTAGAGAATTAGTGAGTTATAATTCACCGTGCATTCCGTGGACTGCAGGCTCAGCTCACGTCTTAATGCCACTCCCGAGGTGGAATTCAGGAGCTTAAGCACCGATTTCCAGAATAAGGCTTCTAATTTGGGCCAGATGGTCTTTGGGATGGTAGGCATGGCCTTGGTGCCATATGTTACAGCAGGCACCACTTTCATTTTATAGAAATTGATTATCGGTTGTATCGAGAATTTCCCAAATTTGCGATCAATCGCCTTGGCCTGAGCAGCTAGTGTTTTGATCTTTTTGAACAGTGCTATTTGCATAGTGCTTTCGCTTTTCGTACTATCAAGATGTACCCCCAGGTACTTGAAATTCTGAACAGTTTCGATTTTTGCATCTCCAAGGAACCATTTTAGATTTTCAATTTTCTTTTCCTTTTTCTGCAAAATCAAGGCCTTGGTTTTACCTCTGTTGATTTCCAGAAAGTTTTCAATTGCATACTGTTGGAGTCCATTAAGTTGCCATTGCAGACCTACTGGAGTCTGATCGAAAAGTGTGAGGTTGTCAGCGTAAAGGAGTCGTTCGATCAATGTTTCCAATCTTAGGCGGTAAGGCACGCGTGGTGGTTGTGCTTTCTTTGAGATCGCTTATGTAGGCTAAGAAGAGGGCTAAAGCCAAGGGGCAGCCCTGCTTAACTCCTCGTGTGATTTGGATTTCATCAGATAGGTCTCCTTCACGGCTTAGACGCACCCTCATCGAGGTGTTATGGTGCAAAGCTTGAATGGGGGCCAGTATGTCTTCTGGGCAGTTCCGGTCTCTTAATTTCGTCCAAAGGCAGTGTCTCTCGATGCGATCAAAGGCTTGGGTGAAATCAACGAACACGACGAAGAGACAGTGACCAAGTTGTAGGGCTTTACTTTTCAGTATGCTGAATATTAGGATGTTCCTGCCGTCCCAGCGGTTTTTTTTTAAAGCCGGATTGCAGATGGTCATTGCAATTGGCGGGAGCAGCCCAGGTTTGAAATTTCCTTAGAAGTAAGGATCCATAGACTTTTCCTATAGAATCAAGCAGCGCGATCGGCCTGAAGTTTAGAGGGTCCTTTGTCACCCTTTTTGTAGATGGGAAATCTTATTGCTGTGGTCCAGGATTTAGGCACTGATCTCGAGTCTGCACAGCATCGGAATATTTCAATGACCAAGGCAACCCATTCTTCAGGGTGCGTTTTGAGTTCAAAGTTGGTAGTCCGGTCCTGGTGCTCGGGAATCTTTTATTTTTTTGATGACCTCCAGGATGTTTTCTTTGTCTAAGAGATTAATCCATTTTGCGTTGTTGTACTGGACCGCCTCTGTTTTCAGGTGTGATGGATTTGAACACTTCAGTGAAATGTTTTTCCCAAGTGAACTGAGTGATGTTATTTGTTATTGAATTTTCTAATGGGGCTTCCTTAGCTCTTATTAGGGACCAAAAATCTCTAGCGTTATGCGTGATTAACGCTTCGGTGATGCTTTCTGCGTCCAACTGGTACAGTTTACTTCAAAAAGCTCGAACCCAGGCTTTGTATTCTGATTTCAAAACTTTGTGTGGAGTTGCCCTCTACAATTGGTTGGTGTTTTTTAATGGTCCTTATGGCTCTTCTGTACTCGCGTCTTCTCGCGACCAAATCTTTGTTGTAATTATGCTTTTTGATGACACCTGTGGTCTCCAAGGTTGTTTTGGGGCGTGTGTATGCTACTAGCAGTGGTTGGTAGTCAACTGCTTTAGATTTTAACATCAGGACGTCTCCTTTGTGTCTGTGCGTTCTTTGATCGCTACAGCACTTAATTTGAGCAGTGTTCCTTGAACATTGTTCTCGATGTCCATGCCTGATCGAGGAATCTTTGCACTTGGAATTTGCCAACAGGTCTCCGGGATATTATGGTCACTTCAATTGTGCCTCGCACATCGAACGAGCTGGTGGCGCATAGCAGTGGTTTAGAGACAAAAATATAATCGATTGTTTCAGCCGAGTCCGCTTGTGCCCAAGTGGGCATTCTATTTGGCTGCGGGAAGGCGAGATCGAGATTATGCAGTTCACGCAAATGTGTTAAATCAAGCCATGCTCTACCTCGCTGTTTGACCGCTGGGGGCTGGGTTTTTGCACGAGATCTCGTCTGAGGAGTGCAAACCGCATTTAAATCGCCACATATCATTAGAGCGGTCACTGACCGCTTGATCATTGCTTCATCAATTACGTGTTCGCACATCGTGATAAATCTTTCCTCACTGATTGCGGCTGTATTCCAGTATGTGTTGGCAATAACTACTGTGTTTCTTGGATCTTTCATTTTTTTGTGTTTCCACGTGACACTTACTGCCAAGATTGAGAGATTTGCGATCAAGGTAGTCCCAATGGAGAGTCCACGTCCGGTGCGGCAAGCAATCATGAGCCCTGACATCGGCCGTCCTAAATGGCCTTTAGCTGCTGGGGCTAGGGCAATTTAGTATCCCTCTGTAGTTGGGGGGGCTTAACCAACCAGGTCTCCTGGAGACAAATGATGTCATATTCTCCAAGGTTGACATCTCCCGGGGCGGTTAAATGCGAATGTCCTCTTATGTTCCACGAACATAGTTTTATTTTTCGACAAAAGTCTTCTTCCTGTAGCGTTGATGTTAACTTAACCTGTCTGTGGATGGATTTCTATTTCTTCCTATGCAATGAGAGAGCTTTCGGTAACCAGGCCCATATTCCTTGGTTGTTGCCTGCAATGTCGATCAAAACCTGTTGTGTGGGACTGTTCTGCACTGTTTGCGAGATGGTCCTTGTTGTTGCACTGAGTATTCTTGTTGCACTCTGTTCTCTATCGCTTTGGTTGTTAAGGGGGAGACGCATCCGTTTCCGATCTTCCATTTTCGTGACTTTATCTTTCCTTTTTTGCACTTCAAGTCTTGATGAGGTAGCTTCTGAGTTATTTTGAGACTTTGCGGCTGTATACTGTTTCGAGGGGATTGGGTCCTCCGACGTATTCCATATCTATGACATGTAATCACCACAGCTGTGCTGCTTCGGAAACTTTTTCTGCGTCGATGACGTCGATGCGCCGTCGTCGAGGACCTCCTTCGACGTCCGACGTCATCCGATGTGATAAGTAGGACGTACAACGCCTGTAGCCTCAGTTCCGTTTTTTCTGCGAACGTGTTGCTTCATGAATCTCGGTTAACGCCTCGACTCTTTGGAGTTCTGTTCTTCTCGGTTCTTCGAACCTGTTCGTTTTTGTGAGAATCCTTTGTGTGAAGATGTCTTCTACTTCGTCTTCGACCCCGCGTCCGGGCTTCAAGAAGTGCTGTATTGACTGCCAGTCGCTCACGTCCAAAGCCTTACGCGAACGTAAGTTGTTGTTGTCGGTAGGTCGGGTGTCCAAGCCCCGGAAGTCCAAGTCTCCGGGGCTTTCGACGGATGATTCAAGAGGAGACTCTCCGCGTCATCGTCAGAAGTCTCGTGGGTCTCCTTCTAGGAGTCTGTCTCGCCACTCCTCAGCCTCTTCGAGGCATTCTCGGAAGCGCCGACACCGGTCAACTTCCAGGTCCTCTTCGGAGGACTCTGCCCGGCACGTCGCTTACCCCACCAGCCGTGCGACGCCGGAGGAATGGGCTTCCTTCGGGAAGAAAATGCTCGCGATTCTTGAGTCGCAGGGTACTAAGCCGTCCGCGCCCCTGAGTGGGGTCGGTCGTGAGAGGTCGAGAGACACCGCTCGCATGAGTGGTCGGCACGAGTCACGGGAGAGGTCCCGTTCGGACAAGGGAACTCGTTCTCGACGTACCCGTTCCAGGTCCCGGTCCTCGACGCGTTCGAGACCGTGGCACCTGTGATGTCTTCGAAGAAGACGTCGATGTCTGAGGCGTCGAGGGCGTCGACAGGCTTTCTCGAGGCTCCGGCTCCGAGGAAGTTGTCGAAGTCGTCGAAGCCGTCAACGCTCAGGTCGTTGACGGACACGCTCGGAGCTCCGGCTTCGAGGACTGTGTCGACGCCGCCGATGCTGGCAGCGCTGCATCTGACGTCGACGCCGATTTACTCGACGTCGACACCGATCCTCTTGGCGCCGATGCCTGTTCTCTTTACGCCGGCGCCGATTCGCTCGACGCCTTTCGAGGTCGGGGTGTCGGAGGTACCCCATGGCACGGGGGAACCCCCTAGGGAAGGCTCTTGTTAAGAGCAAGCACTCTCGGGTGCCTTCTTTTCGCCACCTGGAATATATTTCAGAGGCGGATGAGGATTCTGATGGCCTGGTTCCTAGTCAGGTTCCAGATGAAATTGTCTCTGGCCATAGTCAGTTTGACGATTTGAGGCAGTCACTGCATGATGCCAGTGGACTGGACACCTGTCCGGAGGTGGAGTTTTGTAGGCCTGAGCCTGGCTCTCATGCCGATTCCTCGTACCAATGCCTTATGGCTAGGGTTTCTGAGTACTTGGGATGGTCTGCTCCCCCAGGGGAGTTTGTGCAGGATGATCTCACAGACATCCTTGATGTTGGTCCCCCAACTGACCCGGTACTGCCATTCCATATGGCTTTACAGAGAAGGGTGGCGGCTTGGACTGCTCCGGAGAGTCTCCCGGCGGTGGGCAGGTCCTTGTCGCGAAAATACCGTCCAGCCAGTAGCGACCCCTGCTACTTGACCAGGCACCCCACTCTGGAGAGTTTGGTGGTGTAGGCGGCCACGGCCCCGGCAAATCGGGCGTCGTACCCTACCATCCCTCCTGATAGGGACGACAAATGTTTTGATGTCTGGGCGAAGAAAGTGTTTTCTTCTGGTGGTATGGCGCTTCAGGCGGCCAACTCCATTTGTGCCTTGTCTCGTTTCACACACACTCTGTGGAACTGTGTTGCGTTGGCGGCTGAACATATTCCCGAAGGGGACGAACAGGATGGTTTCCTTGCTATGGTCCAGGATGGTAAGGATGCCATGTGTGAGTCCGTTTAGTCGGGTTTGGACTTGGCTGAATGCGTCAGCAGGTCCATGGCGGCGAGCACCGTGATACGCAGGTTTGCGTGGTTGCTGAAGTCGGGGTTTGCTCCTGATGTGCAGTCCCGGCTCCTCAACATGCCCTTTGACGGTGAAGACCTTTTTGCAGCAAGGCTGACGAGAGCCTTGAGAGGTTGCAGACCTCAAAAGCTGCAGCGAAGTCGTTGGGCGCTGCAGTTCGCCAGCCTCCGCCTTTTCGTCCTAGGGGACAGCAATAAAGGGGTGGTTCCTTTCGCTATTACTCGTCCTTCAGTAAAGCGAGAGCAGCTGGCAGTCAGAGGCCAACGCAGGGGTACCAGAGGTGGACGACAGGGTACCCGTGGTGCCAAGGCCGCTCGGGCAGTTGCCTCTTTGCCCTCAGGTAACGCTGCAGCCGCTACCACTCAGTCATGAGGCCATGCCCCATGGTTCGCTGGTTGGGGGAAGGCTGGCGCAGCATCTTGTAGAGTGGCGTGCCATTACTTCAGATGTGTGGGTTCTGGAGATCATAACCCACGGCTACTGTCTTCCCTTTCGGCACAGGCCTCGCGACAATCCACCGGGGATCCTCTCTTTGCAGAGTCCGGATCCGCTCCTTGCGCAGGAAATTCAAGCCCTGTTGGAGAAAGGCGCCATAGAACTGGTGCCTGTAGCGGAGAGGAACAAGGGATGGCATTCCCCTTATTTTTTGATTTCGAAGAAAGACGGGGGATTGAGACCCATCATGGACTTGCGCGGTTTGAACAAGCTCCTAAGGAAGGACACTTTAAGATGGTTACTCTTTCTCAAGTCCTCCAGGCCCTTCAGCTTCAGGACTGGTTGGTGTCTCTCGACCTCAAGGATGCTTACTTCCATGTGCCGATCCATCCCAAGCACAAGAAGTACCTGAGGTTCGCGGTTGGCGACTCGCACTTTCAGTTTCGGGTCCTGCCGTTCGGATTGACCTCCGCCCTGAGGGTTTTCACCAAGCTCATGGTGGTGGTGCCAGCGCATCTCAGGCATATCAATCTGTTGGAGCTGAGGGCCGTCAGGCTAGCCCTGAAGGCTTTTCTGCTGACTGTGCGAGGAAAGAGTGTCCTGATCCTGACGGACAACACAGTGGCCATGCACTACCGCAACAAAAAGGGGGGGGGCAGGATCAGGGGGCAGGGTCACTTCCTCTGTGCAGGGAGGTGATGCAGCTCGAGTTCTGGGCCATCCAGCAGGAAGTTTCGATCTCGGCAGTTCATCTGGCCGGAGACGTAAACGTGACGGCGGACGCTCTGAGCAGGCAGAGCACGATCTCTCACGAGTGGGAGTTGGCTCAGGAGATTCTCCTGGAGATCTTCGCCCTTTGGGGGACCCCTCAAGTGGATCTCTTCGCCTCCAGTGTCAACCGGAAGTACGAAAGGTTTTGCTTGCAGGACTTTCCTCCAAAAGGAGCCTTAGGAGACGTGTTCGTGGTGGAGTGGTCATTCCCGCTGCTGTACGCGTTTCCTCCAGTCCCCGTCATCCCGCAAGTGCTGCGGAGGTTACGGAAGTTCGGTTCCCGGATGATCCTCATCACTCCGGCGTGGGCTCGGAGGACGTGGTACCCGGACCTTCTCGACTTGTCCATCTGCCCTCCACGTCGTCTTCCCTACCGAGACGATCTGCTCTCACGGGAGGGGGTTCAGGTTCTCCATCCAGAGGTCCGATCCCTCAACCTTCACGCTTGGCTTCTGAAAGGTTGAGGTATAAGGATTGGAACCTCCCTGAAGACGTGATGGAGGTGTTGCTTTCGGCCCGAAGGCCAGCAACAAAGTCTCTGTACCGTTGCCGTTGGCGTAAGTTCTGCGACTGGTGCAGAGTTCAGAATGTGGATCCTTTTGCATGTGACATCCCCATGGTTCTGTCCTTTTTACTTTCTTTGGCCCACTGGGGCTTGCAAGTGGGTACCATTAAAGGTTACCTGGCGGCGCTGTCCATCTTTAAGCGCTCGTCTGAAGAGTGTTCTTACTTTAAAATCCCTTTAATTTCACAGTTTCTGAAAGGGCTCACTAATGTGTTCCCTCCGTCACCTTTCCTGGTGCCCGGTTGGGATTTAAACCCTGTTCTTAAGTTTCTTATTGGTCCTCCGTTTGAGCCTTTACATTCTTGCCCTTTGAGGCTGTTAACGCTGAAAACTGTGTTGTTAGTTGCGGTTACTTCTGCTCACAGAGTGAGTGAGTTACAGGCACTTTCAGTTAAACCACCCTTCACTGTATTTCACAAGGACAGGGTTGTCCTTAGAGTGCGTCCTTCTTTTCTTCCGAAGGTAGTGACGGAATTTCATTCGGCCCAGAAGGTTGTTCTTCTGGCATTCTATCCTCCTCCACATCCTGGTAAGGAAGAGGAGAAGCTCCATAGGCTTGATCCTAGGAGAGCTTTAAGCTTTTATGTTTCACGCATGTCTGGATCAGAGTGGACGATCAACTCTTTACTGGTTACGCTGGAAAGCGTTTGGGGCAAGCTGTGACGAAACAGACTTTGTCCCGCTGGATTATTTTGGTTATCTCGGAGTGTTACCGCTTGGCGGGTAAGGACCCACCGGCTGGCTTGCGGGCCCATTCTACCAGGGGTATGGCTGCATCTACTGCCCTGCAGAGGGGTGTTCCTATTCGCAACATCTGTGATGCAGCCACCTGGGCTTCAGTACATAAATTTGTACGTCACTATTCCCTCGATTCCATCCGAGGACAGGATCTGGCTTTTGGCAAGGCGGTCCTTTGCTCTGCTATTTGATTGGCAATTCTAAATTTTGATTCTAAATTCTTTCACTCCTCCTTGCTCTGGTACTGCTTTGGGAGTCTGTCATAGATATGGAATACGTCGGAGGACCCAATCCCCTCGAAGAACAAGTTACTTTCTTACCTGGTAACGTTCTTTCGATGGGATGGTCCGACGACGTATTCCATATCGCTCCCTCCCTGCCTTCCCCGCTGCAGAATTTCTTTTGCTATTGCAGCTTACGTCCCGCAAGGCTTTGTGTCTGGCTGGCAGTTGACTAATGTCACACGTTCTGGGGGAAAAAACTACAACTGAGGCTACGGGCGTCGTGCGTCCTACTTATCACATCGGATGACGTCGGACGTCGAAGGAGGTCCTCAATGACGGCGCATCGACGTCATCGACGCAGGACGCAGACGCCGAAAAAAGTTTCTGAAGCAGCACAGCTGTGGTGATTACATGTCATAGATATGGAATAGGTCGTCGGACCATCCCATCGAAAGAACGTTACCAGGCAAGAAAGTAACTTGTTCTTCTCATGCCCTTGTGATGAATTGCGCCGATTCTTTTTATCGTGGTGGTCCGTACGCGTCTTGTAGTTGTCCTTATTTACATTTGTCCTGCTGATGTTTCTGGGCGTGTAGTCTTCATGATGCGTTATGTCTTCTAGATTGAAGCCGAGGCCTTGAAATTTGTGCTTGTTTTTGTAAATCAGATTGTAAATTGTTGAAGAACCAATGTACAAAAGAGTCGCCGCTTTGTACTTCTTATGCCAAGGTTCTACGATGATCAGATCTTCTGTTTTTATATCTTTCAGTTTGGAGATCTGGTGAAAGATTGACAGGACTGCTCTTATGTTCAAAATGAGGTTGTCCTTGTTACTAGATCTTTGTTCCATTTAGAGTAACCACTTAGCATCTGTGTGTTTACCATGAGATTTTTAATGAACCTCTGTTCTTGATCTATAATGTACTTTCTTGTTAGCTCTTTCCGGTTCATCTCTGGGCCTTATTTGTGCTTTTGGATCACTTCTTCGGGCTTAATCTGGTTTCGTGTTCTTTTTCGTAGGCGATTCTTTTATTTTGATGCACTCGACGTTTTGCTTCTGTTTCACATGATTGTTTGGAAGGGTACGCTTGGGCCTTCTTGTTTTTACCTTGGAGTATTGTGTTGGATAAACGATTACATCTTTCTTCCAGGGTTTCAAAGTCTCGTTCAAGATACGCCGTTGCTTTTTTTTCTTTTGAAATTGGTGATGATTTGCTGTCAGAGTGTTGTCTTTGCATCTTGTCTTTTAAGCTAACGACGGGTGTTGTAACTTGCGATAAATCGTATGAGTAGACGCTGACGTTCATTAGAATGTCATCATTTAAAGAATCTGTTACTGATTTAGGTGAATCGGATTCCACCTGCTTTATGTTCGGATGGACACCCTTGCTGCATGTGGGGTATGGAGCTGCACTGCTGGATGAAGTGCTAGGTGTCTGCACTTGTGCAGACGTATTGGATGTATGTTTTAGCTGGTCCACATCATCATGCGTTGTACTGCTAATACGAGCCGGAGCTTCCTTGATCTTGGGGTTTGCTTTTCCAAAAAATGAATATGCCGTCTCTGGCGGCTCGATGCCCGTCTTGGAGTGTTTTTTTTTTTTTGTCTACAACTAATACCACCGTAGGAGTATCGGACGTGGCCAATGTCATGGCTATTGTTTTGGATTTGGTTCCTGGTCCAGGCGAATTCTGTCTCAGAGTAAGTTTTGTTTTGTTGTCTGTGGTTAAGTCAATAATAGAGGTCGTTTGAGATCCTGAGTCTTTGGTAACTGTTGTTGTGAACGACTTATGGTCATATGCAACTTGTCTTGACATTTTTCTTCCGCTTTGTTCTGTTGGCTTAGTCGCCAAGTTATCCAATCTGTTGTCATGGGCATTATGCTCTTCTTTTGCTGTTATGTAGCCCTCCAGGTAAGTTACTTTAGTCAGGATCATCGCTAACATGGTTTGTTGATCCTTTGTAGTGTCGTTGATTGCCTCGTAAAGTTTACAGAACGGGGCGAGGGCTATTGTGATAGCAGACATTACACTCATCAAGTCTGGTTTTCTAGTTGGTGTTTCAGGAATAGGAAGAGCAGGCTGCGAGGAGTAGACCTTTCCCGAGGTGTATGGCTGATCGCTTGATATTCATCTTGGTGTGTGAAGCTGATTGGTAGAGCTGTGTGTTTTGTGGGCTGAACTGTGCCCTGGGAACTCTAGCGAGTTTCTCCTTTTGTCGAAATCCCTGGCCTGTTGTGATTCTTCAACCAAACATGATCTTCCGACAGCAGAGTTTATGCTAGGAGCAACTTTCTCTGCAGGCAATTGGTTTTCCAGCAGAGATGTTAGGGCTGCCTGCTCACTATGATTAACTTCAGCAGGGCAAGGTCCTGTTTTCCGTTGCTTATCGTGTGGTTGCACAGCACTGCCAAGATGTTGAAAGGCTAAATCTACATTTTCAATCACTAGCCAGGTATGCTCTGTGGCCGTTTCAATACCAGTTGCGGCTTCTTTAGGTGCAAGGCATGTGTCATTTGAACTATCCATATTCCAAGCAGTGTCGCTGTTGACTTTGTCAACTGTCACGGTTTGTGCCTGATTCTGTTGTTCCGATATAACTGGGTGACTTTCTTGCTCAATTTCGATGTTATAACAGTGAGGAATGGTTAACTCTGGCCGTGCTTCTAGCGAGGTAGCACATGGTGTAGTTATTGAGGATATGTGCGGCGTCACCAAAGGTTCCTGAGTTGGAATTTTGTCATCGGCAATTTTGCGATATTTGGGGCACGGGAAATTATCCTTTACGGCGGCGAGCATTTCAGCATCAGATAGTTTTCTGTGGTCTTTATTTTTTTTTGTTGACAGCTGAGCCTTTAAAAAATCATCAATGTAGTTTGTTTTGTTACAGTTTCAGAGCTCATGGTGTTAGTAGCTCTGCCTTTTTTATTTTGCAATTGTAGAGTTTTTTGCTCTGAACAAAGTCCAAGTCTTTTTTTATTCACTTTCTTGTGTTTGAAATGCTGCCCATTGTCCTCTCTGGATCTCTTTTTTTTTGTATTGCGAATTTGAGTGGTCTCTGTACAGGGAAGCTCTGTGTGTGACAGATCTGATGTTATAACATTATTCAGCTCTGACACGCTGTTTGGTGTGGTGTGGATTTGGGCGGATGTTGTCACAGAGCAGAACTCCGCCCTCTTTCACTGCTGCTGGCAGACCTCGTTCGCATTGACACACACATGGACACATCCATCCCCCGCCTGAGCCTCCTTACCCGCACTGGGCTTGGAGCACGAGCCGGTCGGCAGGGGTAATTGGAGGCCCGCCGCTAAACTTCCACCCCAGCCTTGTGGCGTGCCTCCCACGGGCCGGCCGCCGGCCAGTCTGTGTCAGCTGCATCAAGGTGCTCCGCCCTCCATCCGGAAGGCGTCAAGCCGGTGGAATCTGAGATGCTGGGCCGCGGCGATGTGAACTCCGCGCTGGGGGCTCGGTAGTGCGGATGTGCAGGCGAGCAGCTCGCGTCCAGTCTCTCCCAATCCCTAGGACTTCCAGGTAAGTGGGGAGGATTTGTGTTGACAGCTGTGATGACTACTGAGCCTGGTGGCATTTTCAAACCACACAAGGGGTTTTGTTGTGCAGATTTATTGCTGGCTTGGGGACTCTGCGGGTTTGCTGGGATGCACATTCCCTTTTCTCTTGGAGGATTAACTTGAGATTTACCTCCATCAAGCCTCAGACGTGAGCTTCTTAGACAACGCCCGTCTTCTTCCTCGGGCACCACGCTGGAAGACACAGCTATGGTGTTTTTATTCACCATTGTTTTTAGGTCGGTGATTATTTTGTGATTATCTTGTCGGTAGTAGAGGACGCGCAGGCAATTGCAAGTGGGGTGGTCAGCACGTTTGCAGACCTGTGGGTGTTCTCAAGGATTCAATCGTTCAAGTTTCACTCACACCGCTTACCGTAAGCAGGTGTGTAACGTGGGTGGCGGACTGGCACGATGACCTGCAGATGTAATTTAAGGGGCTCCTCTGGCACCCGACGGACCACGACAGACCACTTGTCGCCCACTTTCCGCGTGTGCTCCCAGCTGTAAATGCTCTGAAATAGTCTCTGCTGGACTCTGTGAGTCAGTGTCCCCGTCTCCTAAGCAATGAAAGTGGTAAGCAGACTGTCCCACGACTCCACGACAGACCACTTGTCGCCCACTTTCCACAATCATTTAGAAAACATTTACTAGAAGGAAGCACCTTGATATTATACACACACACACTTCAATACCAAACCAATACATTTCTGAACAAATTAGGCTCCCCTGAAAGAGGAGCAAAATGACATTTCATTTACTTTCAATTGGAGTAAAAGGGCACAAGTTAGCAGAATAGATCACAAATACTTTCTTAGGCAGTGCAAGTAGTTTTAGTTCACTAGAGGACTCGATTCAGTTCAATAGGCCTAGGCCAAGTCAATGGACTAGTGTCTTAGATAGGAAAGAGCAGTTCTTGAAGTAAACAGTAAAGTCTTTGCCAAAGTTCTCAGAAGTAGTTTGCACGAAAAAGAATCGCATGTTGGATCACAAGCTGATAGGCCTGCAAGTTGGGAAAGTTCCGCGAACTTTCACTGAGAGGAAAGTTCTCTCAACCGGGTTGCCACAGTACCTTAACATTAAGAACAAAATGCAGCTGAAGACGTTGGTTCCTGGCAGTTCCTGCAGATCTCACTGTTCCTGAGCCTGGCAGAAGGTTTCTTCAGGATATTGATGATGGTGGCGTGTTTGGAAGCTGAAGGAAAGATAGCAGAGGAGAGACACGTGTTGAAGAAGGTAGTTGGGTAGGGAATGAGGAGAGGGTAGATTTTAGAGATGAGGGAGGTGGGGAGGGGATTGGAGGGGGCAGCAGTAGGGTGAGTTTTGGACAGAAGACGGGAGACACAGGTGGAGGTGACAAGCGAGAAGTTGGACATGTTAGCAGAGGTGGGAGAGGAGGAGGGGAGAAGGAAGGCGAGATGAGGATGTTTTGGCGTAGAGAGAATTTTGGATGAGAATAAGTTGGCAAAGTCAGAGGGAGAGGGGAGAGTTGGTGGAAGGGTCAGTAGTAGGAGGAGAAAGAAGGCGAGAGAGGGTCTGGAAAATGCGGCGGGGTGAGAAGCTTGTGAGTGGAGGAGGTTAGAATAGTAGGAGAGCTTGGCAGATATGAGACAAGAGTCATAGAGAGAGTAATATGAGAAATAGGAGGATTGATTAGTCAGAGAAGCGGATTTGAGCCAGCGTCGTTCAAGGCGACCGAGACGACGACGCATTGACAGAAGGTGAGAGGAGAGCCAGGGTTGGGAAGTTTTGTGAGAAGGGTAGAAGGAAGGAAGAGGATAGAGTTGGTCAAGACTGGTGGATATAGAGGAGGACAGTGAGGAGAGGGCGTCGTCAACCGAGAGAGATGTCGGGAAGAGGGGGAAGGGAGGAAGAACAGGAGTCGAAGAAGAGAGAAGGGTTGAAGTTGCGGACATCGCGATGAGACAAGGGTGGGGGGGAATGGGAGGACAAGGAGGCGGAGGGAGAAGTAAGGGAAAAGAAGGGTAAGGCATGGTCGGAGAGATAGTTGGGAAGAGAAGATACAGGTGAAGAGGAGTAAGATGAGAGAAAGATGAGATCGAGAGTGGAGCCAGAGGAGTCGGGGGGGGGGGGGGGGGGGTGTAGGAAGGGGAGAGAGGAGGTAGGAATCGAGTAAGGAGAGAAGAGGGAAAGATTGAGAGGAGATTGAGAGAGGGAGGTTGAAATCGCTGAGAACAGAGAGAGGAGTAGGGGAGGGAGAGATAAGAGAGGAGGTGGTCCAGGTCCTCATATAAGGAAGAGGGGGCCAGGAGGTCTGTAAATAATGGAGATTGCATGAGGGTAAGTGAAGGATTTGAAGAGAAATTCGAAGGAGGTGGAAAATGAGACCAACGCCGCCTCCAAGACCAGAGCGGCGTGAGACATGAGAGGAGGAGGAAGAGGGGGTGGAGAGAGAAGCAGGAACAGTGGAATTGAAGGGGGGGGTGGTCCAAGTTTCAGTGATGCAGAGGAAGTGTAGGTTAAGTCGGAAGAACAAGTCAAGAGCCGCAGCGGCCTTATTACAGATGGATCGGGCATTCCAGGGGGCAATGTTAATGATACTAGAGGGTTTGACAGTGGAGAGGGGGATAAGGTTAGAACGAGGAGGGATAGTGCGAGGGGGAAGGTGTGGGCAGGAGGGGGATAAGCAATGGGGGTGGACATGAGTATGAGCGGGAGGAAGAGTAAGAGGAGGAGGGAGAGGAATCGGGGGGGGGAATGAAGAGGAGGGAGACCGAGAAGGGGAAAGACAGAGCGCATGACAAGAAGGGGATTACAGTACGTGCTGGTGGCCTCAACAGTTGTGTCCACAGACAGAGTAGGGATCAGGAGCTGGAGCAGGTTCAGTAGAGGGAAGGGAGAGGGTGATAGGGCAAGGGAGGCTGAGGCCCTAGAGAGGAAGGTTGGGGAGCCACAGCAGCAGAGCATCTGCAGGTAGTCAGAGTGCAAATAGTGCAGAGATGAAGAGAGTATGGCAATGAGGTGAGGCCCTGAAGAGGAGGATTTTGTAGCCTGGGCAGCAGAGTGACACAGACGGTGGGGGAGTGGGGCAAGAATGAGGCTCTAAAGAGTAGTACTAGGGCCAAGTGTCAGAGTGGGAGGAGTAAAAGTTGCAGCAGCAGAGCGTCCAAGGGCAGTTGGTGAGAGCAGCAGGATCCTTAGGGGATGAGAAGCATGGCATCCAGGGCAGTTAGGTGAGAGCAGCAGGGTCCGTAGGAGACGACGAGGCCCAGGGGAGGGAGGGGGGGGAGTGAGAGCCCCAGGCAGTTGAGTGAGTGGAGTGAAGGGTGCGGCAGCAGAGCATCCAAGGGTGGATTGGTGAGGGTAGTAGGAACCTTGGGAGAACAGCAGCAGAGCATCCAAGAGAAGTAAGGTGAGAGCAGCAGGAACGTTGGGAGAGGGATGATGCCCTGGTGAGGAGGAATGGGGACCTCAGACAGTAGGACAAGCGTAGAAGGGTCCGACAGAAGGAAAGGCCGGGAGCTGGGCGGACAGTGTTACAGTCCGTTGCAGCAGGGCACAGGCAAACTCAATAGATGAAATATCGAACAGTGCTACAGTCCTCTTTAGCAGGGCATAGGCGGTCTCAGCGGGCGAAGGAACAGACAGCGCTACAGTCTATTGGAGGTTCTGTAATATGGTGAGTGATGTGATCCGCCCACAGTACGGCAGCGATGGTAGGGCGCTCCCCAGCCTGCATAGGAGTGGGCACAGCCTCTGAGGGAACAGGCAGGGCAGGGGTCGTGGCAGTGATTATAAATCCTACCTCGGTGCGACCGCAGCAGCAAGTCGCTCGGCAGTGTGCAACAGAGCTAGGCTGAGCGGCGGGTCAGAGCAGCAAGGTTGAGGAGGGAGGCTCTGCTCTCAGGGCAGTAGCAATAGACCGACACAGCAATGTGTTATGACAGCAGGCAGGCTCAGATAATCCGGAGCAGAGACATTAGAGGCAGTGCTGTAGGGGAGGCTTCGCCAAGGGCACACAGCACCGCCGTCAGTCCGGCGGCTGTGGATGCAGCGTTACTCAAGCCTGTGTTAATGTGACAGGCGCCCACAGTATGGCCGCGGGAGACTGCGCACTTCACCAGTCGCAAAAGCCCGTGGCAAGGAGATCGCAGTGCCGAGTCAGGTCGGCATCAGGCCGGAGCGAATATTGCAGACTCTGCCACAGGGTGGTAGATGCAGGATAGACAAGCCAGCACTGAGACAAGCAGGGGACGTTGGGGGTAGTGGACTCCAGAGCTCCCGCTCCCAGAGGAGAGCGCGAAGAGGCTCACTGCTGAGAGAGGGGAGGAGGCCACGGAGGACAGATAAGGTTGCAGGAGGATCCGATTTAGGTTGAAATCTGGACCGTATGTGCTCCCAGGCTTAAGAGTAAGGATCGTGGAAGCTGGATTAAGAAAATTGTAGTAGATCCTGCAATCACACGGTTTGAATCAGCCTGACGTGAGGAGACTGATCAGGCAGCCGAGCTTCTGCGCCCCCTTGTGGCTTTATGGTGGATTAAATAATCCCCCCTCCTACTGAAACAAGGGGACTACATGGCAACATTGAATATGAAAGAACAACACTGCCAGTTCAAGGTGCTCCCCTTCTGCATAGCCTCAGCTCCAAGGGTAATCACTGTTCTCAAGCATGGGGTCTGGCATGGATTCACATGCTCATGAATATTCCCCGTCGTCAGGCTTGGAAACCTTGGTAAAGAAAAAATCAGTATCAGTTTCGTTTCTTATCTGTCTTTCTTAGTAGTAACCAATCACTCATCTCTGGGTCATACTGCCCACAGCCAATGACTGTTCTCTCCCTATGCCCCTCCCCTGGCAGCCATCCTCAGATTTTTACCGCACGTTCAAGTGTTGAGTCCTCGTGCTTTAGCTCTCGAGCTTGCTGCGTTTTCGCGCTTTTTTCAAAGAGATTTTCTCATTTTGTCAGTTAAACAGAGCCTCAAGCTCCACCGTTACTCCATCCGATCAACGGGGACCCGTTTCAGATTTTCTACGCCCCTCAAGGCTGAAGTTTTCGTCGAGTTACGCTTCTTGGAGGAGTCCAGAAAGTTTCTGAGGCCTACATGGACATGGCCCAGGAGAAAGGAAGCTCGACGCCAGGAAAGCTGTTCAGGGTTTGTCCTGGATGCCAGCTACAGAATATGTTCAAGGAGGACGAGCATTCGAAATGCCTCTTCTGCCTTCATGAGGACAAAACGCACGTGGAGGACTGTGCGTTTTGCGGGAACATGTCGGAGCGGACCATGAAGGATCGACCTCTTCGCCTCTCCAACTGGCTGGAAGGGAAGAGCCCAGCAGGTGAGAAGAAGAAAAGGTTTGAGCGGTTTTCTAAGTCCTGTGAGGGCGCCCCGGCGACGGGGGCCCAACAGAAGGCAAAGCACCGCGAGTCCGCGGGCTCCAGGAGCGCCGAACGGTAGGGCTCCTCGGCTGCCAGGCAGTGCGCATCCTCTCCGGCGCCATCAACCACGAGCCAACGCTCTGGCTCGGGGAAGAGGAAAGCCGAGAACCCGGCGAAAGCTTCTGGAGAGGCCCCGGTCCGGCACAAAGGATCCAGCCGAGGGGGAGCGAGGCGGTGACCCTCCCCCCAAGGTGAAGGCCACAGGCCCACAGAAGGTGGTGAAGGCCTTGATTCACTCGGCTAAGGCCTCTATCGAGGAAGTCGTGGCGGCCCTGATGCAGCCTATGGAGGCTGCATCAGTGGGGGCGACCTCAGGGCCCAGATTTTCCCTGCCACCGCGGAGGGAAGCCTCTTTAAGGCCCATCGAGAAGACCCCCAGCGGAAAAAGAGGGGGGGGGGGCGGTGGCCATCCTGGATACGGACACAACCTCCGAGGAGGAGCTGGTTGAAGTCTTGGAGGGCCTCGACGAGGGCATTGAGGAGGCCCGGCCCCACGGGAAAGATCCTGATGAAGAGGACAACGAGAGCGACGGCGGTGCCAACGAGGTTCCAAGTCAACCGTCGCGCCCGTCGCTTCCGGAGCCGCAGGACAACTCGGCGGCCATTTTGTTGGCAAAACAATACTTATGTACAGAGAGAAGGACGAGTTTGCCCCTACCTCGGACTGAGGAGCCGGAGCCAGACCCAACGGAGGAGCCAGAACCAGGCCCGTCAGGAAGTCCCCCAAGCAAGAGGAGACGGACCCATCCAGCCCCGACTTTTCAACCCTCTCGGCCTGCTCAACCTTTGCCCCCGTCCCTGGGGATGACACGGGAACGGACATGGCCGCGACGGGCACGGATGACGACGGGACGGATCTCCCATCGCCTCCGACTCGGGCCTCCCCGCCCGACGAGATCGGGTCCTTCCACGCTATGATTGCCAGGGCATCCAAGCTTTTCCAGCTCTGCCCCGAAGAGACGTAGGAGAGGTTCCTTTACCAACAGCGCGAGGCCAAGAGGAAGACGGTCCTCGCCGTGCCTCTGCTGGATGACATCTGGGACGAGGGACTCGCCCTTCTCAAGAACCAGTCTACGACGCCTGCTAAGAGGGATCGGTACAAGAAGTACCGGGTCCCCGACGTGGCCCCCTGGTGCCTTAGGGCGCAACCGACCCCTGACTCGGTCGTCTCAGCGGCGGCCAAGAATAAAGCGGGGGGGGGGGGGGAGCATCGGCCTCAACGTCAACTTCCCCGCCGGACGGCGAAGGAAAGAAGCTGGATGCGATGGGTCGAGTTATCTCGTCGGTGGCAACAACGATTAAGGCGGCCAACGCCGTTGCGATCGTGGCCCGCTATGACAGGGAGTTGTGATACAAGATCGCCCCCCTGTTGGACTTCTACCGGACGACAAGAGGGCGGAGGCCCTGGAGATCTTGTAGGAAGGGGAGGTGGCGTCGGACCACGCCATAACAATGGCAACGGACATTGCTGACACTGGTTTCCGCCAGCTAGGCAACAGCGTTTGCCTTAGACGGCGTGGGTGGCTCAAGGCGATGGATTTCCGCCAGGACGTACAAACCAAGGTGTTGGACATGCCCTTCGACGGGAACAACCTGTTGGGGAAAACTGTGGATGAGTCCCTCCAAGCCATCAAGGCGGACACGGAGACGGCTCGGGCCCTAGGAGTTCTCCAGCAACGACGGCTGTCCTTTTGGAGCTCCGGAGGCAAGCAAGGTGCCTCCAAGGGATTCGGCGGTGGCTCCTCTACGTACCGCCAGGCAGCCCGCTCCTCGTCGCAAGAAGCCTATAGGGGACGAGGCAAGTCAGGTGGATCTCGTCGCCAGGGAGGCCAAGGTGGCAAGGCGTCCTCCAAGCAAGACTGAACCGACAGTGGCGTCGGGCCCCTGCCGAAGCACCCCGGTGGGAGGCCAGCTGGCGAAGTTCGTCAGCGTGTGGGAGTCCATCTCCACCGACCATTGGATGCCGGACGCCCTGGCCCAGGGGCACGCCCTCGAGTTTCTTAAAGTGTGTCCCCGCATTCCTCCGGTGGCCAGGAAGGAAAACAACGTCCCTCAACTACTACTGGAGGGAAGGGCGATGCTCAAGAAAGGTGCCATCAAGCTCGTCCCGAAGAGGCTCCGGGGCTCCGGAGTATACTCAAGGTACTTCCTCATGAAAAAGAAGACAGGAGGATGGAGGCCCATCCTGGACCTGCAACGACTGAACAAGTACATCAAGGCACAGAAGTTCCGGATGGTCACCCTCCAGCACGTGCTGGGACAGCTGGAGGAGGATGATTTCCTGTCGACGTTAGATTTAGGATGCATACTTCCACATCCCCATTCTAAAAGGACATCGAAAGTTCCTCATGTTCGTGGTCCAAGGATGGCACTACCAGTTGAAGGCCCTTCCGTTCGGATTGAAGTCGGCACCCAGGGTTTTCACCAAGTGCCTCGCACCAGTGGCGGCGCGGCTGCGCCTGCAAGGGATCTATGTCTACCCCTACCTGGACGATTGGCTCATCCGTGCAGGGACAAGGGAGCTCGCCGTAGAACACACAGCGAAGACCGTCCAGCTGCTCACGGACTTGGGGTTCTCCATCAACTTCCCGAAATCCCACCTGGTCCCCTCGCAAGTCGCACTGTTTCTGGGAGCCAAGCTCGACACATGGCGTGTCTGGCCTCACCGTCGGAGGAAAGGACAAAGGCCATCCTGGGCAAGGTGCAGCGTCTGCTGGCCACGGATGTGGCCAGGGTGAGGTCCATCAAGTCTCTCCTCGGGATGATGTCCTCTTGCATATATCTCGTGCACCTGTGTAGTCTTAGGATGCGTCCTCTACAGGAGTTCCTCGACGCCTGCTGGATCCAAGGGACGGGCAGCTTCGAGGACAGGATCCCTCTCAATGAGACCTTCCGTCGAGCGATCTGGTGGTGGGGCACCCACGCTCATCTGGCGGCAGGGACAGACTTTCAGACCCCAGCCCACCAGGTAACGGTGACGACGGATGCCTCCCTGGAGGGGTGGAGAGCGCTCACCGGAGATCTTCACGCGAGAGGCCTCTGGCTCCCGGAGGAGAAGCCGATCCACATCAACATCCTGGAGCTCCGTGCAGTGTTCTGGGCCCTCAGGTCCTTTCTCCAGTCGCTCAAGGGCAAGGTGGTGAGGATCTTCACCGACAACACCACCACGATGTTCTACATTCGGAAGCAGGGCGGCACCAGATCCCCTGCCCTATCCAAGGAAGCCCAGGATCTGTGGCACTGGGCCGTTGCCCAAGGGATGTTTCTGGTGTAGTTTCATCTGTCAGGGATAAAAAACACCATCACCGACTCACTCAGAGAGCTGCGCTCGTGCCACGAGTGGGAACTACGCCAGGATCAAGTGGATCGACTCTTTCAGCGATGGGGCAAACCCCAGATCGACCTGTTCGCGACAACGACAAACTCCAAATGATAGAGGTTCGCCAGCAGGTTTGCCCAGCCGAGGAGTCCTTCTTGTCCCCACGACTGAAGCTCAGGAACAACGAGGTCTGCAGGAACGGCCAGGAATAGAAGTCTTCGGCTGCATCTTTTTCTTCAATCTAAGGTACTGTGAAAACCTGACCGAGAAAACTTGCCTCTCACTGCGACAGTGCATGAAACTATGGGAACTTGCAGGCCTAGTCAGCTTGTGATCCGACATATAACTTTCTTCTGAGAACTACTTCTGAGAACCGTGGCAAAGACTTTTCCGTTTATCTACCAGAACCGTTTTTACCTATACAAGACTCTAGCCCATTGACTTTGGCCTACCTATTTAATTGGACCAACTCCTGGTGAACTCAAAAATATTTGCACTGTTTTCAAAGTAACTCTAACATTCATTTTGTTAACTTATGCCTTGTTGCTCCTACTTCAAATGCTCTGAATGCCATTTTGCTCCTCCTTCAAAGTAGTTTAAATGTTTCAGAACCGTTTATTGTGAAGTATTGTAGGATATTTTTGTGTAATATTGATTGCCTCCTTTTAGTGAATGTTTTTTAACTGACTGTGTAATAAATTAATAAGTGTTTTACCAAGAAACCTTGAGTGTAAGTGTTTATTTGAATACTTGTGATTGTAGACCTCTTTGTAACCTCATTACAAGCTCACTTTCCCTGTTGAGATGAGACTGGCTGCTCGGCTTGCTACCACAATATGTGTGGTACAGACTTGTACCAAAAGTTGGTTTTGCTTACACATGTAGTCCTAGTCGTGTGTAGTGGTCCCAAAGGGTACTGCATGCAACCTCTGCCTAACATGGGGCATACACTCCATCATCGCTCGAGGCACAGGGTTACAAACCCCCTCCTCCAGTCCCCTCCCATACCAGGAGACTGTCACCGCGGACGCTTCCTTGGTGGGCTGGGGAGCCCACACTGGACGTCTGCACGCCAGAGGCCTGTGGCTGCCAGAGAAGGATCTCCACATCAATATACTGGAGCTGCGGGCAGTTTTCTGGGCCTGCAAATCATTCCGTCTGTCCCTGCAGGGCAAGGTGTTGAGGATCTTCACGGACAACACCACCACAATGTTCTACATCAGGAAGCAGGGAGGCACTCGATCCCCAGTGCTCTCCCAAGAGGCGCAGAACTTGTGGCACTGGGCCATTGGACAAGAGATGTTCCTCATCCCCTTTCAGCTGGCCGGAGTCCAGAACACCATAGCAGACTCCCTCGGCAGGGAGTTGTGTTCCTGCCACGAATAGGAACTTCAGCAGGACCAGGTGGACCGCCTCTTCATCATGTGGGGCAGGCCCCAGATCAGTCTGTTTGCGACGGCAGCAAACTCAAAATGCCAGAAATTTGCCAGCAGGTTCCACCAGCTGAGCAGCATGGGGGATGCCTTCTCCTTTGCGTGGGAAGGCCTGTTTCTTTACGCGTTCCATTTGTTGCCTCTACTGCTGCAAGTCATCAGTCAACTCACAGTGCCGATGCAGGATGATTCTGGTCGCCCCGGCGTGGCCGATGCAGGTTTTGTACCCGGACCTTCTCAAGTCTGTCGGCATTGCCTCTGGTCAAACTTCCAGTGGTCGCGAATCTGCTCACCAGAGAAGGAGGCGTGATCCTGCATCACAACCCAGGATCGCTGAACCTGGGGGCTTGGCTCCTGCAGCCCTAGAGTTTGGGGGATATGAGTTGCCGGCAGACTGCAGGGAGGTCCTTGTTAGCTCCAGAGTGTTATCGACTCTTACGTGCTATGGTCACAAGTGGAATTGTTCGGTATGTGGTGCCGGTCGCAGAAGATCACCCCTCTGACCCCCCAGGTTTTTCTGTACTTGTTCAACTTGGCCAAGGTGGGGCTGGTGCACGCCTCTGTCAAGGTTCATCTGGCGGCTTTCTCCCGCTACACCAGGTCTCCCGGAAGGTCATTTCTTTGGTCCCACTTTTTGATCAAGGAGTTCCTCAATGGACTGTTGTGACCATTTCCCTCTGGTGAGGGCTCCTGCCCAGGCGTGGGAACTCAACGTGGTGCTGACAAGGCTCATGGAAGCCCCTTTCAAGCCTATGCATCAGGCCCCTCTCGTTCCTCTTGTGGAAAACTGCTTTCCTTGTGGCCATCACCTCTGCCAGGTGGGTGGGTGAGATCCAGGCCCTATCCTGCAAACAGCCATATCTGGCTTTCCACTAATCGAGGGTTGTGCTACGGGCATACCCCTCCTTCATGCTAAAGGATCTGTCCGAATTCCACCTCAACAAGCCTTTGGTGTTAACTGTGTTTTTTCCGAAGCCTTAGTCACTGGCTGAAAGGGCCTTGCGCTTGCTGGACGTTGCTCGTGCTCTGAAGTTCTATGTGGCATCTCCACTGTCCATGAACTTTGCTCCTGTGAACCATGAGAAGGCCTTCTCTTATGCTTCCATCTCCATGTGGCTCTCTGGCTGTATCGCACACTGTCATCGGTTGGCAAACTGACCACTGCCCGGCCCTCTGAGAGCCCATTCCACCAGAGCGATCGCTGTGACGACAGCGTTCCTGTCTGGTGTGCCCCTGCTGGACATCTGCAGGGCTGCTACATGGAGGTCTACGTACAATTTCACAAGGTTCCACTGCGTTGACAGGGATTCCAGAGAGGAGTCTGGGTCGGCCAAGCAGTGCTACGCAACCTGTTCCCCTGAGGTGAGTCTGTTCCAGAGATGAGTGTTTCCTTTGTTGAGCCTTGGCACCTCCTGCGTTTGTGTAATGTTGTACTGCTATTTATTCTTTATTCATGTTCATGTGAATCCATGCCAGACCCCTGCTAAATAGTTAGAGGTAAGTACCTTGTTCCTTACCGAGTTTGGCTACTGACCGTGGCTAGTGCTTTAAAATGCCTACTCCAAAAGATTCTCGCTTGTTCTTTGGCCTTGTTGTTTGGCCTTCTTCCGGCCTTGCCAGTTCAGAAAATCGCACATAAAATCATGAACTTGCCTGGAAAAGCTGCTGCTTTTGCAAGTTAGTGATGCCTTTGTGTGTGTGGCCCATGTAGGGAGTGGGAGTGTTTGGTCTCATTCCACATCTGTGCTGTATGAGGATGGGAAATGAGTGAAACTCGCACTAGTCCATGATTGGACCACTGCCGGCTGTTTGAATGGTGCAGACCCTTACCATTGGAGGGCTTGGACTTGCTTCCACTCAGAGTCTTGGATAAGAAGAGAACTCCTGCAACCATTTCTTCAAATCAGCATTGTAGATCATTATCCTGTGTAGAAGAGCAGCTGACTGAAGATCCATTTGCTCAGTAAAGCCCTGCCCGACTACCTGATCTGTTTAGGCCCCGAGCAGTGCTCCAACCCATGGATTGGTGGGGCCAGCGAGTCTCAACTTGTTCTCGAGGATCCAGCAGTCCTGAGGGGGTTATACAATTACTGCACCACGTTTACTGTGATCCCTGAAAATGCAGGCTTTATTTTCTCGTTTTGACCCCCTTTTCATGGATGGGTACAAAATTATAATGGATGAAAGGGGCACTGCAGGGGGTCTCCCCTGCATATATGTGGGGTGAAAAGGGGGTTGAAATAAAGTCTGCATTTACGCTGGTAGAAGTAAACTCGACGCAGTAATCACATAGATACGTCCTGTGCCTTCGGTAGTGTCCCTAGACCAGCCGGTGTACTGGCCAGCTCTGCTGTGGATTTCCTTGCTGGAACCATCACTGGTAGGCGTTCACCTCTGGAACTTTGGTAGTCGCCAGCTTGTGGTGTAAATAGCTGTCCTGCAAAATGTCAGCCCCTCCAGCTTCAAGGGATTCTGCTCTGGAAGGTAATCTTCAACTTCGACTGGAAGGATGCCTGCTTCGCCTGAACTCCTTCTCCCGTCTGGTAAAATGTCCTGAAGAGGTCTGAATCGGTGCCTTCTGTATTTCCCATCGCTAGGGCTTGCCACCCTGCTCCTGGAACCGACCAGAAGGAATTTTTGGCCCGAAGCTCCTGGGCACCTCTCAGTTGAAGGAACAGTGGGAAAACCTACCTCCAGTGACCCCCCACCCCCCAACCATCCCTCCCCCCCTTTTATCCCCCAGTTGACCCATACAGTCATCTGGGAACATTTGAGTTGTGGGGAGTGGGCGTAAGTAAACACATAGCATTGACCCTGCCATTCCACTGCTTTTTGATAGTCTAGTCTACAACAGTGGTACCTGAAAGATAAAAACACATTTTTACTCACCAGTAACTTTTGTTGGGTATCTTGTCTGAAACTATTCACCAACAAGAGAAAACCTACATCAGACACATTCTGGGGAGAAGCATTGTAACTTTTGGGCCACAAGGCTCTACTCTTTACAGGGATTGTACTTCTTCAGTTAGGGCACATTTCTTGTGACTTCGTTTAATCTTACTGCATCACTTACCACTTTTGTTGGTTATTGTCTGCATTTCTAAGAAACTATGGTGACTGTATATATGTTTATAATTGTTGTGCAATCTGATCACCTGCTTGTTTCATTTTCTAGTGTGTTTTGGGCCTAGAATAAATATAGAATGTTTGTTCTTAACTTTCTAATGTGAATTATTGTGGACCCCAAACTCCACTCACTCTCTTCTGAGAATAGCCTTGACTGCTCTCCTCTGCTACCTTGATTGGGTTTGGCTAACCTCTGAGTTACCCTGTTCTCTAAGTAGGGTGGCCTTCTAAAGTCTGTCCACCGGGCCAGATTCGTGAAATCCATCTCAACAGACATAGAAAGCCCTTGCTGTGCCAAAGACTGAACTCTGACCAGATACTCGGACAGTGGAGCTGCAAAGTGCCTAGAACAGAGACTAACCAGGTCAATCCCCCAAAAAGGGTAATCATTCAGGGGATATTTGTTGTCCTGAATGCAACCGTACACTGGGTCAAGGAGCCTCTGTCTATGGAGCTAGACAGACATTACGGTAGCGTCCGAAACAAACCACCAGTTCTCGGTTTAGGTAACAGCCCTTAGCGTACATTTTTTTTGTTAGAGCTTCAGTTATTTGCTTTGTATAAAGTGGTAGGGACAGATGTCTAGCCAGAATAGGTTTCTGAACAGCTGACGTGAATTCATTTGCAACACCTACTGACGAGCACTCTTAGTTTTCGTTCATTTCTTTAGATTAAGACTAAGAGGTTTAGGTACAGTTTGTTTTCGAGAGCTTACAAATAAAGTAACGCTTACCAAAAATCCCATCTTGTTTGTCTCCTAATTCTGACTTGCCACACTTTCCTCTTCAATATTGTGGTTCTTCAGCATTTGTATCTTTCATAGTCTCATGGGGCCTGACTGATGGAAAATGGGGAGACAGTGGCCCGGGGTGGAACTGACCAAAGTTAGTGAGAAATTGATCATAATGAGATGGATTGGCTGCTGTTTAAAAGCCTTTATTCTTATTGCTTGTCATTTTGTTTTACTTTTATGAAATCTTTATGTACTTTGGATTTTTCAAAATTCAAGCAAGTTGATACATGACAGATACCAATGCTGGAGAACTACATTTGCAGATATGAAGAGGTGGGCCCTAGTACTGGAATGCTCCCAGGCTTCGCTCTGAGTTATGGTAGGTTGATTATATGCTGCAAGGTCACGGGTAGTTGGAGGTGGTGCCCTCACCTCCTCTGTTATAGGAAATAAACTGGTTCCCGGATACCTCACACTTGGTATGTGGAAAAGGATGAATATCCACAGTTTTGGTGGAATCAGTGTTTTTAAAAAAAAAAATCTAAAGTGTTTTTTTATGGTCAGCCAAAGACTGTCTATAGTTGTAGATAGGTAACTAATTCTTCCATTGCCTTTATCTTATGCAGGCATTTTATTTCTCCATTGCTAGGTTCAAAGAGTATCCAATTTATGATCAACTTTTTGTTGGCCTTAAGCGAAAACCTTTACTGAACAAACTATGTCCAAATGCACTAAGACCTACCATGAGCTGGGGTTGAATGAAGTCCCTTAGTGAGCCCAAGCCTTTACGCCAAGGTATAATACAGCTATTTCTGCTATCTAGAGAGGTGTTCCTGTACTGGACATCTGTCACTCTGCCACTAAAGACTCTTTGCAAAACTGTTCTATCTGGATACAGTGTTCTGGTGTGAGGTGTCTGGTTTGGCTAGGCTGCCTGACAATGTTTTTTGTTCCATATTTGTTTGTTGTAATCATTTGTATACCTTCTATGCAGTATTATGTTCTGGGTGTCTTTCATGAGTCAGGCAATCTGTGTGAGCAGCGGTATCCATTAGAGCAGGGTCTGTAACATTTGGCTCTTCAGATATTTTGGACTACAAGTCCTAGTCACAAGTGAAGGAACATGGGTGGGATTTGTAGTCCCAGTCATCTGACGAGCAACAGTTGCCAGACTCCGGCATTAGAATAACAGAGTAAAAGACTTAATTTGGTGATGTTCTTTTTGATGGGTGTTCTCTTAATTCCACAACGACCCCATCACCTTCCCCTATGACAGTTACTGTGATGATTTGAAACCTTCATTGTGTCTAGAATTGAGTATTCTACCATTCCTCTTGGCATCTGTGGAGTGGAAGAAATGGTTATGGAGATAACTGGACTATCAATTATTGAGCCAGTTTTGCTGCCACTGAAGCATGCTAGAATTTCCCAGGTCTCCTGTTGGCTAAGATTTCAAGATCCACTCCATACCTGGAGGTATTTTATCAGATGGTGAATCTTTGGGGGGTATTTCTGTCTGTCAAGGACCATTTTTAAAGGTTAGCAGTACGAGATTACTTTAAATGCATTGATTTTCATTGAAAATTATTATTGTATTTAATTGTCCTTCTTAGAATTTAAATTTGTCTTTCTGTGGCTTCAGGAGCACAACCCAATTACTTCTAGTCATCCACAGCCGTATGATGCTTCACTTTTAATATTGAGACAACATTCATCTGTCCACCCCTAAAAAATATATTTGTTTTAAAAGACTTGGATTTGTATAGACTTAAAAATTGTCAAGAGAATTGTTGAACTAGCAGATAGTGTATTCTCTCTAGATGTTTGAAAGACTTGTTCAAGAATTCTCATTTTATACCAGAGGGCATTCTAAATATGTGACTTGTTTAAAATACTCACAAAAGAGATCCACTGCTATAGAGCTCATTAACCTTCTACTTCCTGTGTAATCTTTTCTGTTTCACCTTTCATATTTGCATCTGTTTGCAGGAATGTAACAAACCACGAGAGGCGTTTGGGTTTGAACAGGCTGTTCGGGAGTACACCCTCCAGAGCTTTGGGGAAATGGCTGATAACTTCAAGTCTGACTATTTCAACATGCCAGTCCACGTATGTTCCAAGCAAACAGCTTCCTATATTTGTATCAAATCAGTTTTGGACATGTTTAATAAAATGCTACATGCCACAGAGGCCTGGGAAGTTTTTCTTCTTGTGTGTCATGTTGTCCGGCCCAAGAGCACTGTGACCAGCATTACAGAATGGTAGGTGGAAAGCTATGACACAATGTTTAGCTGAAAGATCTGCTTTCAGTCACATGGCTAAAGTAAGTAATTATTAGTTCTCAGAACTTCAGGTGGTCTTTTCTTGTAGGTCTGGTGGACTTTTTCCAAAGTACTTAAACTTTGAACTATATGCTTATGTTGTATTTATTTAATGATCAGTGATAAACTTGTTCATTTGCTGCTAGAGCCATGATGGGTTCATGGTTGAGATCTAAAAACTGCTTAAGCTCAGAATGTTTGTATTTTAAAACATTCTCTACTGTGGCTGTCTGTTGGTGGGTTTTGCAGGCAGGTGTGTCTGTCACCCTTTAACAGGCTTAGATTACTTTGTCGTCTTTGTGCTTTGCTAGCTGATGTTCTAAAGACCAGTTGTGACATAAATAAGTTTGTTATATTGGATATGCTTCTCTCCTTCCACACAGTTGCCTCCAACCTCCTCTTTGTATTTTCCTCCTTACTTGCTTCTTTCAGTACTCACACCATCCCCCTTACCCTTTCTTCTGCTTGCCCTCCATTCTCACTCCCATCTTCTCATTGCATTTCTCCTGCCCTCTGGCGTCTCACAGCTTCCTTTCTCCAACATCCTCTGTTAGGAAGGTTTTCTCTTTGAGCAACCTTTCCTCCATATTCTATGGACCCCCAAACCCTTTGCTTTTATTTTTACACTTCGTCCACTCCACTGGCCTTTTCCTCACTTGTTATGGGGAAAATGACTAGTCCTTCAGACTGTTTGTACTGGGAAACTGTTTCCCTTTTTCTTTTTACATGCTATCTGTTTTAGGTAACTTTTTCATATTGCACAATGCATCTTCCAATGCAGTGCAATGGGGATATTTTTGTACACCCTAGACCTACACTCAAAGGATTTTTGGTTACTTGTAAATGCTCCTCAATACAAGTTGGTGGCAGCAGTTACAATTTGTCCTATATTTTTAGTTGGCTCTTTTGCGTTTACAGCATTTGGCTAATAACTGTGGCTGGTGGCCTATTATTGCTGTGCCATGACGTTTTTTACTTGTTCTTTGGCCTTCATCCTGCCTTGCCAGGTTAGGCATTTCCTCTTATGGTCATGCATTTGCCAGTGAAAGCAGTGCTTTTCACATGTGGATTGGAAGTAAGTGGGTTGGGACTGGCTGGTCTCAATCCACATACTGGTTTCAGTGTGTCTGGAGTGTATGCATGAGATTGCCCCACAGTGGTCCCTGATTGGACCACTGTTGGTGCATGGGTTTTGGACAGATATTTCTATTGGTTGGGATGAGTTTCTGTGCTCACCGGAATTTAGGATAAGAGGAGTTCTGCAGCCATTCCAGAAGATCTGAAGAGGAGCCAAGTGTCCTGTGTAGCTGTGCAGACGAAGGAAGATCTGAGGACCCACCCTGAAGAGGCCTCGCAACCATTTCTAGCTGCTGTACAGTTGGAGCCCTATCTGTTTTCTGATCTCAGAAGACCCTTGCTGGTGTTTCAAACCTTTTGGACTGGTGGCACCAACCACTATCGATGTCGTCTTGTGGTCCTGCAGTTTGGAGTCTTCGGAAGTGTCCCTGGGCCAACCGGTGGGCTGACCAACTCCAGTTTGGGCCACCGCGCCAGAAGCGTCACTGTTCTGTGTTTTTGTCTGTAACTTTGGCCGTCTCCAGCTAGTCCCATAAGTAGGTGTCCTGCAAGATTTCACCATCCCAGCATCAAAGGGTCCTGGACTGGAAGGCGTTCTTTGACCACAACTACTCCAGCAATTTAACTCCCCCATAACCCTACCTGCACCCCGGTCCCCCGTCTCCCCAACAACCTGCCAAGTCTGGGGAAAAATAGAAGTACGGGTGGCAAGAAGTTGCCTTACTTACCGGTGCTCCTATCTCCTCATTTTAAAAGTTTGTGAAGAACTTTGAAAACCCTCCAAAGGATAGAAGTGTTTTTACTTGCTAGTAAACTCCTTGGACAGTCTTCTGGACTAATCTTCACATCCACAGGAACATTTCCCCAACTTTCTTCTGACTCCTAAAACTACTTGAAAACTTTGAATTTATGGGCACAACGCGTCAATCAACTTAGGGTTTGAATTTTCAAGTTAGGGTTCCTATTCCTGTGGACTGTTGGTGCAATTGTCTAATAATTTCCTTTGCTTTCATATACTGGGCAGGTCTGAATTTTATGACTTTCACTAACGTACTGTGATTGTATGTATGTTTAATATTACTATTCTGTGATAACATTACCTGCTCTATTCATTTTCCTAATGTGTTTTTGAGCCTATAATAAATGTAATATTTGTATACTTCTTGTCTAAGAGAAATCCTTGACTGCTTCATTGTGTGTACTCATTGTGGAACCCTGACCCCACTCGCCTCTCCTGAGACTTGGCCACGACCACGGTCCATACTACCTTGATTGGTTTGGTTACAGCTCCCAGAGTTCCCCTGTTCACTAGAACTAGGGCAGCCTTCTAAAATGTGCTCACCAGGCCAGAGTTTAGAAATCCATCTTAACATCCTCCCCCAGCATGCTCCTCTGCGGACTCCAAATGCCCACCACACACTGCCCGACTATGATGCTATATTTCTCCAGCATGGATTCACATGCTCATGAATATTCCCAGTCGTTGGGCATCCGCTGTAATATTAAAAGCAGTTTTACTTTAAAGTTAATAACTGCTGGTTGCTTCTACAGCCTATTGCTATCACTGAGTCATACTGCCCAAGCCAATGACATTTGTCTTCCTCAGTGCCGCCCTGGGTGGACATCTTCAGATTTTCACTGCACGTTTTGATGTTGGGAGTCCTTGGATTTCGCTCCTCGAATATCTCTATTTGTTCTATTATTGTGGAATTTCTTCGTCTTTCATCTCCAGACCCATTGCTGGTTGAGATCCATTCCATCGTCAGATCTTCTTTCTTCGGTTAAGGCTTTTTCCTTGGACTTGGGCATTCACCATGTTGCATGACAGACACCAGCATCAAGAGTCTCTTCAGGGCCTGCTCAAAGTGCAACCTGAAGAAAATCTTTGTGGATGATGGGCATGATAAATGCCTCCAATGCTTGCACTGAGAGCTGATGGGGGAGAATAAAGATTTTCCAGAATAACTTTTAGAAAAGTCTTGCTTCAATTAAAGACACAAAGGCAAGCACTATGCTTCTCTTCCTTTAATTTGATATTAACCATAGAAGCTCAGCAGCAAGATTGGAACATTTAAAGTTTCATAACATAATTAACTTGCACAGGTGCTGAAATCCTGAGATCAAAAGTTCTGAAAATTGCCCAAAGTATATTGGGCTCCTTAGTGCAAAACAGTTTCCCATAGGTCCTTGGGACAGTGAATAAATGGTCACGGAACATGTGACCCTTAACAGCCAATGTAGTGCAGTTAGCCCTTTCAAATAGCAGTAGTCCTTGTACCACTTCCTCTTTCGGTGCTGCAAACTATGGTAACCATAAGTAACCAAACGTGTGATGCAGGACTGCTTGGCAGCTGCTGCCACTGTGTTGAAACTCATCTCCATTCAAGAGGGCTTGTCTGACGTCTCTGCTGGAAATGAGAAACATCAAAGGGTTACTGGGTGTGAAGAATAACCCTATACAGATGTGCGGGAGGGAAAGAAATTAGCAAAAATGATCAATACTTTACATTCTTTGCAAAAAAATAATAATCTTTATGGAGTATTAGGTTCAATACCCATACACCCTTCCCTTTTTCTATGCCATTTAATTTCTTTAGTCGGGCGGCATAATGCTCGCCTCTGTGTCTTTAATAGAATCAAGACTTTTCTTAAATTTGTTCTGGAAAATCTTTATTCGATGTCAAGACCGGAGGCTCCCATTATGCCAGTTTAAAGCTTACTTACTACTATGGTAGCCAGTTGCTCCACTGGTTTCAGGTAAAACTGCTTAAAAAAACCACTCTCCTGCCCAATCGGCCATTGTTATGATGTCCTCTAGTCGGACTCCTAACGGAAAGGCTTTGGACGCAATAGCGCCCCTCACTGAGTGGGTGCCAAACTGGGTGATATTGATCCTAGCCTGTGCGAGTGTCCAGCATACCCAGCGAGCTAGGGTAGGAGTGGAGACCGCTTTGTGTGAGTATTTGCGGAGTGCTATCAGCATCTGACCTCTATTGTTGACCATGAGAGAGGAAGTTACTTCGTACGAGAACTAGCTCTGTTTGCACCTGACGGGCCTTTGTTAGGGCACTCGCTATCATAGTGAAGGGGGGTAAAAGCGTAAGAGATACCTCCCCTCCCCCCGGTCCACTTCTGAAGAAAGGCATCTGTCGCTGTGGCTTCTGGGTCCGACTTCCAGCTGAAGAATACTGGCAACTGAGCGTTGAGGCGAGAAGCAAATAGGTGACTGATTAGAGGGCCCCATATTTGCTGTAAGCGAAGAAAGATCTCTCTGGTGAGTTTTCAGTTGCTGTAGTCTAACGAATGGGCTGAATGCCAATCCGCTACTTCATTCTTCAGTCCGGGGAGATGAATCCTGTCAAGGATATCTGGTTCTTTAGACAGAAGTGCCAGAAGTCCTTGGCTAATTCTGCCAGAGGCTTTGACCTGGTGCCACCCAGATGATTGATGTGTCTCGCGGCAGAGATGTTGTCCATCTAGAGTAATATACAACTCACTTTGCCTCTGGCTAAGGAGCGCACTGCGAAGGAGCCCGCGAGCAGCTCCAGGCAATTAATGTGCATCTCCAGCTCCTGGGGGGGGCACTTTACCCCTGTGGCTACCGGACCGCACCTCGCTCCCCATCCTGAGCGGCTTGCGTCTGATTCTATTACTATGTCTGGCGTTGATCCAAAAGATTGCTCTGCCGTTCCAGCATCCATATGCGTGAGCCGGCAGTTGAGCACCCTCCTTTCCTCAGGTGAGAGAGCTAGATGCTGCAAGAGAGGCTGCATCTCAGATGCTGGCCTTTCAGCCTCTGCAGCTCGCTGTAATACAGTGGCCCGGGAAAAATGGGCTGAATGGATGATTACAGCAGACCGATCACTCTCGCCAACTCCCGAAGGGCAATGATGTCTTTCTGCAAAAGCCTGCAAATTTCGGGGCGAGTAGTGTACCTTGGATGTCGGTAGATGGAGCGGACAACTCAGGGTGTCCACTATGAAGCCCGGGAATTCCAGGCTCTTCGAGGGCACTAGGACTGACTTTCCAGTTTATTAGGAACACTAGGTCGTGAAACAAATCTATGGCAATTTTAGTCTGGTGGTCCCTTCCCATGCATCTCCAGTAGGAGGACGCATTACCAACTTCACCCAAGCTTGGGAAGGGATCACATCAGACAGATGGGTGCTGTCCAGTGTCTGCAGGATACTGCATAGAACTGCTCGAGCGTCCCCGAAACCACCCCCCACGACAAAAAGTACATTCCTTGGACCACCAGAAGATCCTCCTCGAGGAGATCGTCAATTTTCTAGAAAAGGACGCGATAGAACTCGTCCTGGGCAAACAGGTAAACAAAGGTATTGACCTCACCAGGGCTGTAAACCCCAGAATCGAAAATTGTTCAGGGCAGCCCAATCAGACCCGCTTTACATAAAGGGGCAACTAAAACCGGACTCGCTTGTAGTAACTAATACCTTCTTCTGAGGCTCCCCCCGACAAAGGGAGCAAGAAGATCTACGGATTGGGAAGGACAGTAGCCTCTACTTCTGCCTACCAGGCAAGGATTGCCAACTCACCACTTGCTGCACTTATAGACTCCGCACTGGAACCTTTAAAGGGCCAGTTGGCACAGGTTGCGTTGGAGGGGAGAGCCGTGTCCGGTTGCATCCTTAAGGTAGCCTTTGATGCCGCGGATAACGCCGGCAGGCTAATAGCAGAGAGCACTGTCATTAAGAGGCATGCTTGGTTAAGACAGTCAGGGTGTAAACCCGAGACACAAGCATCCTTAATCGACATGCCGGTGGAGCCTAATCTACTGTTTGGCAAGGCGGTAGAGGATGCATTGAAAAATGCCAAAGACGAGTATGAGACTCTGAAATCCCTGGGACAGTTGACCAACAAGCCCCCTAATCAAAGAGAGCCGCCAAAACTCACAAAAAGGCTCCAACTATTCTCAGGGGTAGGGTACATCATGGGCTAATAACCAGCAGTCTACCCAAAGTTATAACAGGGGAAACAAGAGGGGCCGTGGTAAGGGAAGAGGCAGCCCCAGCAGAGGCGGCACGCCTCTCGCAAAACAGTGACGCCGAGATCAGGGTCCCTTCCCATGCATCTCCAGTAGGAGGACGCATTACCAACTTCACCCAAGCTTGGGAAGGGATCACATCAGACAGATGGGTGCTGTCCAGTGTCTGCAGGATACTGCATAGAACTGCTCGAGCGTCCCCGAAACCACCCCCCACGACAAAAAGTACATTCCTTGGACCACCAGAAGATCCTCCTCGAGGAGATCGTCAATTTTCTAGAAAAGGACGCGATAGAACTCGTCCTGGGCAAACAGGTAAACAAAGGTATTTATTCTACTTACTTCCTTGTGCCAAAAAAAGATTTAACAATGGGCCCAGTCTTAGACTTACACCCTGCAAACAAGTATGTCAAGCCCCAAAAGCTTCGCATGACTACTCTCCAAGAGGTAATCCCCCTCCTAAAAAAGGGGATTAGATGGCAACATTGGACATTAAAGATGCCTATTTTCATATTTGCATGTTCCCAGTGCACAGAAGATTCTTGCGCTTCAAGGTGGACGGTCAGCACTACCAGTTCAAGGTGCTGCCCTTCGGTATAGCCTCTGCTCCAAGGGTATTCACCAAGGTTCTGGCGGTGGTGGTGGCACACCTACGCAGGGAGGCAATCCCAGTGTACCCCTACCTGGACGACTGGCTCATCACAGGGGAGACCCCAGCAATTTGCAGTTTAAACATTCAAAGAATGATCTACCTCCTCTTTGAATTGGGTTTCTCCATGAACTAGAATAAATCAAGCCTGGTGCCAAGCACCTCCAAACAATTCCTAGGAGCTGTACTAAACACTCAAGAGGGGTTGGCCTTTCCATCAGAGGAAAGAATTCAGAATATACTACTGCAGATTCCTCAATATCAGTCAGGTCGCCAGATAACGGTGCGCAAAGTGATGCGTTTGCTAGGCATGATGGCGTCATGTATTTACCTGGTCCCGCACGCGCGCCTGCGCATGCGTCCCATGCAAGAATGGTGGCGAAACAGTGGTCTCAGGCAAGTGGTCAGTGGGACCATCTAGTGGTCGTTTCGCCAACACTGGTACTAAGTCTTCACTGGTGGACAAGAGAGAACCTGTCAAAGGGGAAACCCTTTTACGATCCAGAAGTACAGGCTGTAGTCACTACAGATGCATCCCTGTCAGGGTGGGAAGCAAACCTCCTTCACCACACAGCTCAGGGTCTCTGGTCTCACAAAGTGGCCAAGAATCATATCAACCTCCTAGAGCTTCTGGCAGTATTCAGAGCGCTTTGAGCGTTCGAGCCCCACCTGGTAAACCTGTCAGTGCAGATCTTAACAGACGGCACAACAGCAATGTTCTACATAAACAAGCAGGGAGGGACTCGTTCGCCAAATCTGTCCAAGCTTGCCCAACAAATTTGGATATGGGTACTCAGATGGAACATTTACCTGTCATCTCAACATGTTCCAGGGGATCTCAATTCTATAGCAGACGCCTTGAGCAGAGATCCTCTCCCAAGAGAACACGAGTGGTCTCTACACAGAGAAGTTGCATAAGACATCTTCTCACAGTGGGGTTTCCCCACTATAGACCTATTCGCCGCAAGCGAAAACAGACAATGGCCAGACTTCGCGTCCAGGTTTCCCCAGCCAGGCTCCATGGGGAACGCCCTGTGGACGAACTGGTCAGGGAGGTTTGCTTACACTTTTTCACCCACTCCTCTGATGAGGAAGGTGGTCAACAAGATGCACAGGGAATTGATGACGCTCATCCTAGTTGCTCCCATGTGGGCGAGACAACCGTGGTTCCCACACCTGCACAGGCTAGCAACGTGTGAACCAATCAGACTCCCGTGCTGGTAAAACCTACTATCCCAGCACCAAGGTCAAACAATGCATCCTCAACCCAGCTCAATGAACTTTCCAGCATGGCTCCTGAAGTCAGAGTTTGGACACCTCAACTTACCACAGAGGTGCATGGACATCCTAAAGGAATCTAGGAAGCCCAACACAAGGTACTGTTATTTTGACAAATGGAAAAGATTTGTTATCTGGTGCCAGAATAAGCAAATCAACCCAGTTGATTGCCCTCCTTCCACTATTGTCACCTACATGCTCCACCTGCTGGACACAGGGTTGGTATTTAATTCACTAAAGGTACACCTGGCAGCTCTGTCAGCATACACCACCTCCCATAACAAGGTATCGTGGTGGAAAGTACCAGTGGTTAAAGCCTTCATGGAAGGGGTAAAGAGACTCCACCCTCCAATTTCTAACCCACCACCAGGATGGGACCTTAATGTGGTGCTGGCTAAACTCATGGGCCCCCCATTCGAGCCCATGCATAAAAGCATTCTCAAACACCTGACATATAAAACTGCCTTCTTAGTAGCCATTACATCGATAAGAAGGGTCAGTGAAATTCAGGCTCTGTCAGTGCAGGATCCTTTCTTTACTGTTCATAAAGATAAACTGGTTTTACGAACACACCCTAGGTTCTCACCTAAGTTTATTTCTAAATTCCATGTAGACCAGTCCATTGAGCTTCCGGCTTTCTTCCAAGAACCCCAAAGCTCAGCTGAGGTGAAACTACACACCCTAGATGTGCGTAGGGCGGCCCTATACTATGTAGACAAGACCAGGCCGCTAAGAAAAACAGACCAACTGTTTGTCTCCGTACCTACAGGCAAAGAGGGAGATTGCGTCTCTAAAGGTGCCATCTCTAAGTGGATTATAAATTGTATCCAGCTGTGTTACTCCCTTTCTGAAAAAAACGTTGCCTTTCACGTCAAGAGCCTACTCTACAAGAGGAATTGGGGCCACTCTGGCTTTCATTGCAAATGTGCCCCTTGACACCATTTGCAAAGCAGCTACTTGGAGCTCTATTCACACTTTTACTCAGCACTGCTGCATTGACACTCATTGCAAGACAGATACTCAAGTGGGACAAGCGGCTCTCAGACATTTGCTCATGACCCTTCTCACATCCCACCTCCTTCTTCTAACACTGCTTGCTAATCTATGCACAGCATGTGATCTAAGCAGATTCCACAAGCCTCAGAAGGGATACATTACTCACCGTAATCGTATTTCTGATGCTTAGATCTGCTTAGATACACATGCGACCCACCCTTCCTCCCCTCTGAGAGAAGGCGCATGGATGCTTGTAGTCTTATCTTTCTAGCTATCTGCTTGGATAATCTGTACTCCCGCTACTCCTCATGCTACCTCGTGTCAGAAAAAATACAATCTGAGCGTCCTAGACGTGTGAGGGATCATGGGTACAGTGGACGTCACACTAGGGATAGTATTATTGGCACGCCCTGTGTCGACGCCCATTTTTGAGTTTCGAAAAACAAACTAATACTCCGCAGCTTCCACCAGATGTCGGCCTATGCACAGCATGTGAATCTAAGCAGATACAAGCATCAGAAATACGATTACTGTGAGTAATGTATCCCATATATTTTTCAGAATAGTGCAACACACATTCAAGGTAAATAACAACTTTTGTAACTCTGCACTCTCAGATTTACAGTTACCAACCAACTTCTTGGTGGTCTAGGTGCTTGCTGTACGCAGGGTGAGATGTGGTTCAGTTGCAGGCGATGTCAAAGTTCCAGAGGAAGACTATTCAAACAAGCAAGTATTCCACTTTAAAGTTAGTTGAGGGTCCAGGGACTTCACAGCAGACACCATAGGAGGATTCCACAGTGGGCCTGGGTGAACTAGAGGAGTGGCCTCCCAATCACAGAAAATACCCCAAAGCAATACAGAAATCACAAAGGCTCATGGTAGGTCAAATAACCCAGCCAACACAGCACCTCAGCACAGACGAAGAGTTGCAGCAGGAAGAATTCAGGATCTGCAGCCAAAAACCTGGTCAATGGTTTCCTTTGTCAAGAAGATGGAAGACAGGACTTTGGGAGGACTTTTGCAGCAGGGAATCAAAGGAGACGGCAAGAGTTGCGGCTGGATGCCACTCTGTGGATACTGGTCAGATTCTCGTCGTTGGCCAGGTCAGCACTCTGGTGAGGGAACCTTTTGGACCTGAATCGTGCCTCTGAAGATCCAGCAGGATGTCCACGAAGTTTCGGCGAGATTCGGAATTCGGAAGACAGTGCACCGCCTAATTGCTCGAGGTTGCAGGGTTTTGTTGATTGGAAGGGGCTCCTGTAGAGGGTGAGTCAAGTACCCCCACTCAAAGCTCCGCCGCCATGATGCCTATATGTTGGGAACCAGAGTGTGAGACACGTGCAGTACCAGTGAGAGTACATATACCGAAAAGAATCCTGGAAGTAAGATGCCCATTGAGAGCCATATATGCACTCCTGACAATATGATGGCCATTTGAATGAAATACCAGAAGTGTGAAAAAACAAGCGAAAGAGAAGATTGATGATGTCATGCGAAGCAGAGCTGACGTATCCAGAGTAGGGACAAGAGGCTGAAGAATGTAAGTATTCTGTGAAGATCTAAGGAGGAGGTGTATGAGCAACATTTCGGGCTCGCGATGAAGATGCTCATGCTACAGAAACGATGAAGAAAACGTAATTTTACAATTGTACAGATGCAGTAACGCAAGTAGACAAAGTATTCTTAAAGGCTGGCTATGTAGTGAATAGATTGTGGCAATGCGCCAACGTATATGCATAAGAATGTATAGACCATGGCTGTTCCACAATGCACTTTAGCAGAGTTTGGCCCCAGTAAATAAGACAGGCTTTTTCAGTGTGGCGCAGTTGGAAAAAAACTTGATACCGGAGGTAGATTCAAGAAGAGCTTGGCTGGCCCAGTACCAGGAAGTAAAGGCCACCGTGAGCTTGGATGTTCATTCAGCAGCTACAAAACGTGTGAAAATAAACTCCAGTTTGAGTTGAGGAGCAAGAACATTGAAGATGTCAGAGGTTCTTCCTTTAATAGTATTTTAAATACTGAAAAGCTCTAAAACATGGTCTCTAGTCATGTGGATGGATGAAAATAGATACCGCGTTAAGCTGTATTGAAACCAGGAGACAGATAATGCCTCTACTCCCTTTTATTCTCAGGCAGAGAGGTCATTTCCAAGGCCAATGATCCAAGGGCTAATTGACTGGCAGACAGCAAAATGATGATAGATGACATGCTAATGAGGTTGGAAGCTTTGGTTATGACAAGCCCACTAGCACCTGGGTGCCAGCCTGCGTGCTGCTAGCATGTGTGGAATGGTACAGAGGCGTCTAAGGGTGCCAACCAATTGTAGGGGGACATGTAATAAAGAGCCCTATAGGTTGTAAAACCAATGGGACATTGTGTATTTGATGACGTTCGTAGTGACTTGCACTAGAGGAGGGCTTAGTTGCCCCACCTGATGTTAGAGACCCAGTCACCTTCCCAACAAGTATGGAACGTATACCTAGATGTTCCCGTTAAGCCAATCACTTCCCCAAGTAGGTTTTTCTAGTTTGCCTAGATTGATGTCAATGATGACACATTTTTTTTACAATAAATGTATTTTTTATGAAATTCATTGAGTGAGAAGATCGAGGATGTTCGTTCTAACTCTCTGTTTTAGATAATTTATTTTAAAACAGACATACTTTGCTAACTTCCTGAGTCAGTCTGTTTATTGATGTTTGAGTATATTCTGCATCTCTATCCATCTCAAAGTATTGCTACTTCGTCTTAAAGGGCCTAGTGAAGGGTACACAGGTTCACTCTGGTTACACAGCAGGCTCTTCAGTTTTGGTTCCAGTGGCTGACTACCCCTTCAGCTTCCAGGATCGGTCTGTTATGCAGGAACCAAGCCAATCAAACAGCCTTGCATCATTCAAACTTCAAGGGGGCTCTGGCGGGGCGGGGGGGGGGGGGGTGGGAATCCTTTCAGGACAGCCAGCCTTACCAGTTTGAACTGGATTCTCAGTCAGGCTGGAAGACAAGGACTGCAGAGTTTTGGCTGTTCCCTCGTTTCTTGCTTTCACAGACACTGGAGTCGGGGGTGGGGGGGGGGATCCACAGGAATCCCACTGAATATAAAAATCGCACAAATAAATGTTCCTCCCCGGAATGTCAGGAGAAAGGACAAGGAATGCTGAAATTGTAAAAAAAAAAGGGGCCCTTTTGATAAAATGAGCACCCATGGGTGCCTTTAATGGGGCTGTGCATACAGCCTGCTGTAAAGGTGCACCAAATTAATAAGTTTGCTGCCACCTGCTATTAAAGTTAAGTTTGTACTTGTAACCTAAATGTTACATTTAAAATGAGAAAGGGGATACACAATATGGTCCCAGCAGCACTCCACATAGGTGGGGGGGTGCTGGTCTCGCCTAATAAAATGTAAAAGGGATCCACAGATCCTTTCTACCCTTGGGAACAGTAGTTCTCACAAGGTTAGCCAGAGAAAGTGAAAAGGGGAGCTCCTAAGGCAAACATGCAACAATAGGCACTGACTGCCAAAAAGTTGTCAAAGGGGATAACTTTTAAAAGGCACCATGGAGAGTCTTAAAATGTACACCCATAAAAAGAGTAAAAGACTGCGAGTGTGGAAAAAGGTTCCCACTCACCGAGTTATAGGGAAAAATTATTGATCAGTCCATCAAAAGGTTCTAGGGTTGACACAGGTCGGAAAGATTTATCATTGATATGAAAATCTCACCTAACACACTTCCTTAGGGAAGAGAACTTGTTTTTTAGAAGTCCCACACTCCAATTTTATCTGTCAACGGCTCTCGAGGCGGCAGGGTTCACTGCCACGACTTGGCTGCCTCATCGCAAGAAAATCGTTGCACGTTGACGAACACTGCCGACAAGTTGCCTGCCGTCAACGGGTAGAGCACCATCCATGAGCAGTCACTCGAAGAGTCACGTTCATGTTAGTTTCCCATCATCGAAACTCAAGTCTCCTTTAGAGTTTACGACCAAGTCATCGTCACCGGACCCTCGACTGAAACCTTCATCTACCACCTTGTCGACAGCTCCTGCGTCTGTCTCATCGATGGCTTCGACTACACTTACGACTGGTCCCTCAGCAGCCTCGTACACTACTTTGTTGATGACTAAATTAAACGTCTAAAAGGTTGCTCTACCTCCAAGGCTGCCCCATCCAGCCCTTTTCCATCTCGTTGACAACCCCACAGGCTCCAGTCATCACCTCCTTCCCAAGGAGTGCAATTGTGGTCAAGGAGATGCCGCCTGTGGTGTGTAACCTCATGGATAAGTGGAGAGGTAATTGGTCACAGGAACCTGTTGGCGTTACTGTCCTAGACACTATGTCCAGGAAAACCTCCTCAGAAACAAAGTAATCCAAGACATTAGTCTGTTCACCTCTAGACCATGTATGATGAGGTGGGTCATCACCCAAAATGTTACCATTTACAATACATAAACCCCATGCATCCATCAATGCGTGCCATTTGTTTGCGTGCTTCACATCATCTTTCTCACATGTTCTTTTTAGAGCATAATGACGATACACCAGGGCATTCAGATCACCACAAAACATAAGTGTTGGAATTTCTATGTAATTGCCAGTTGTATACAATATTTTTCATTTCGTCAAAGGACAGTCTGTGATACTTTGGCCGGATTCCAGCACAGATGTAGAATCAATGTAAAGTCCAAAGTGGGATACGTTGACTTATCCCAAGCGATCTCTATTGCCTGGACAAAGGCACTCAGCTGAGCATGCTTTGCGGGCAAGATACACAAGTCATTACTTATACCGATCAATAGACTGGATGCTGGGTGAGCTTTGTCTGCTTTGTAAGCAAGGTTTAGGAGACACATGACACAGTCATATGTTGCAACATCCAACAGCTAAATCTCCTGAAGGCAAAAAAAGTCTGTGTCTAGGAGGTGAACGTTCTTCAGAAAACAGGCTGCATATCCCCTGCAGTTCCAAGAAATTAATTTGAAATCTTTTGAAACTCTGTCATTGATGTTAATTGATGGCTATTCATTTTGATGACCGCCCAGAGTGGCTGCCAACCTGCTCTAATTTGTGTTTTCTCTTAGGCGATTCAGATTGTGAGGTCGTTAATCTGTCTTTTTTTAGGGCCTTATCTGGAAAACATTGCATTTGTAGTTTCGGATCAGAGCACACCCCCGGCTCGTGCTGGTTAATGTAGGATGGCTGGGGTTTGCTCCTGTCAATGTAGGAGTTGTAACTGAGATGTTAAGCCCGCAGGCTTTGAAGTGATCTGATGCCGCAAGGACCTGCTCCTTCACCAATCTACAATAGAAATACAAAATCACTTTACCCATGAGATGGTCATTCCAGAATTCCTCTTGGGTAATGTCGTTTGAGGTAATATGTGACAATGTGTGTACCATATTTTATAAACGAAGGACATTAGGCCTGTTTAGAATATTTTCCTGGTCAAGTGGCAGTTTCCAAAGAATTAGCAAATTGCTGTTGGTGGTCATGCAGCACAGCTCACCACTTAGACCCTGATCGTTTTTAGGCGTTTGTTGACTTAATAATTTACTTCGTTCCTCAACTGTTTTATATGGGTGGTCTGTGGAATTTAGTGGTTTGGACCAAGTGACGGCCAATTGATTGCTTGTACAGGTTGCAGTATCTTTATGCACGTAGCTCACACAATCTGCCCATATTTGTCAGAGTGGCCACCCCTGTCTGAGTTGCTGCACACATGTCTGCTCTGTAGCTTGTGGCAGTGCAAGGCGGCTCTACGTGGTGGCACTCCTCGGTGTTGGCCAAAACAATGACTTCTGTATCTTTCTCGAGTTTCACAGGAATCTTGTGTTAGAATTGAAGCTGTCTTCACCACCACCCTGGTGATAGTCATGTTGGTTTACTATTGCCGCCTGCATGAGCTCAGGAGGAGAGGGGGCGCAAAGATTTTCTAGAACCCATAAATTTGCTTTTCTGTTCAGCTTTCTTGTTATACTGTCACTGTTTCTGCCGAGTGTTGTCAGCTCCTGCCTTTGCCATCTTTGCCTTTCCTTATTTAGTTTATTTAAAGATCGGGAAATTGAATTCCTGCACCAGGCTTTAGTCCGCATCCTCGGTCACAACCACAACCAGACCTCTCTTCGCTCTGCCATCAATTCCTCTGCTGTCTGCACCAAACTAAGGTGCAGCGGTGACGACTTAATAATAAATGACTGGCGTTCCTCAAAGAGGCTCAAGGTCACTAGTGGTAGAGGGTTCGCATGCAGTCTGTCTTCATTGTACAGACCCTTCCGCAACACTGCCTCATCGTCAGTAAGTGAGTTGACATCAGTTTGGACTGCAGCGTCTTCTGTGCCCCCATTGTTTGTCCGTTAATATTTCCTTTCAAAAAACCTTCCACATAAACAAATGTAACAGTCAGGTCGTTCAGCAGGCTTGATTGGGTGCGCAGGACATTGCCCACAATTTCCTGATAATTGAGTAGCGCAGTCAAGGTGGCATTTATGATATTACAAGGATCGGCATCCACCACCTGCCCAGCCATTTTACACATCCCCGCTATAGGGTTAGATTTAGAGGTTTCATGACCGCTACTACAATGTCAAGGGCCCAAACTGATTTCACCTGGGGCCTGATGCCATCGCGTGCTTGCGAATGAGATTGGAATCGTAGGAGCCAGAAGTAGTAAACAATTTGCCTTATCTGTTCCAACTCCAGACACAACCGCACCCACAGCTCTGCTCTCTATGGCTGCGTTGATCCTAGTGCATGCATCTGAACGCAACACTGGATCTTGCGTGGATGTAGCTGAGGGGTTAGAGGATTCCTATGCCAGGTTAGGTGCAGGGTTTCCCTGGGGACTGGTCGGAAGAGCTATTTGGCCGACATCACTCTTTTCACCCTATGTAGCCTTTGTTTTGACTGCAAGGACCTGATCACAACGTGAAACTATTTCCAGGTCTGTGGTTTCCTTGAGAATGTCTCTACTTACAGAAAGGAAGTCCAACAATGAGTCATTAGTATTGTCGTGCATCACTATTGCGCAAGGCGATTGCTCACCTGTTACTCCATGCAGTCTTGACTCATTTGTCACACTATGTTTATCTTGCTAAGTGTCACCAAACAAAAAACCTCCATAGGATTGGAATGCACAGGTATAATGGGCAGAGCCGATTTAGGCACAGTATTGGGAGAGGCAAGACCTTTCGGGATTGATGGGTGAAAGTACACAGTCCCGTTGAGGGGGGTGGGGGGGCAAAGGGTAGGGAGTGAAGCAAAGGCTAGCACCGCAAAAGAAAGTTAATGCATTTAGGGCAGGAAAATGCTTAGTGTTCATGAAAACAGACTGGTTTACCCTGCCTTCTACCAGTATGATCTAAGCCCTCGTAAGGGGGCTTGGAAGAGGGTTTTTTCCCCATTAACAGACCCTTCGCCGCTCGTCCATTACTTGCAAATCCACATGGGGTGAGTGACCAAGAGGCCCCCCTTGGCTTCACAGACCATACTTTTTTATGTCGGGATGCGAATAAGTGATGGCAGGGGACTCGGTCTGAATCTCTCAAGGATAATCAAGGAATAGCAGAACGGGAACAGAGCAACACGTTTCAATAAGTACTTCAATAATGGTTACTTGGGAACTTGATCAAAGTTGAGTAAACAAAGTCCAATACAACCCCAAAGGATGTAACGAGTTGGGCGTGTTGACTATTGCAGCCAAGAAGAAACAAAACAAAAAAGTAGGAAGAAATGTACCTTGTGGTAGACTAGATCTTCCGGTGTATCAGCGGGGATACCGATCTTCACAAAGGGATTACCAGCACTTTTTTTGATGGATGTTGCTACGAGCTGTCAGGTAGGAGGATTGCAAGGTTCAAAAGACTTGGGGTCGCTGTCTGGCGTCTCGCAGCAGGGCTTTCCGCAGATTTACAGCAGAGTTCAGGTGAAAAGTCTTTCGGCAGCTCACCCCTTGCGACCACTGCAGACCACTCTCTGCCACACTCCGCTATGCACGACGAGTGATGTTACATAATTGTAGCGGGCTGTGCAAGCAGCGGGCTCCTCCTCCGACACAGATGAAACTGCTGAGAGACTGTAAAACTGTTTTTCACCAGAGTTTCTCAACCGCACATAGCAGACCACTCTCTGCCACTCTCCGCACACTTTTTCTACACTCACTTATTCTTTTACTGTAACCTTGGGAACCCTTTTCAATTCTTTTTGGTACTTCTTAATGGAGTTATGCTTTTCTCCATGTTTTCTGGCAACTACATTTTATTATTGCAGCACACAGCACTTTCTGTGTAGTGTTGCTGAGAGCGCCTTGTGCTTTCGTTTTTACTTTACCTTTAACACAAGTTTCCAGGCCAGTGGGCAAACCCTTTTGACCCTCCTGTATTTTATTTTGAGAGATCAGCATACCCCACCTTGTGCAGTGCTAGGGGTAACATTGTCCCACTTTTCTCACTTTCCAATACTTTTCTAAGCCCTGTTCATGAGGACGACTTCTTACTTGAGCCTATTTCTACCTGCCTTGGTGGGGGAGGTCCTGATGAGTCTTTTGTCTTTGGCGGTTTCCCTTGGACAGCCCGCCAATGCACTCTTGAGTGCCTGAAAGGACAGGAAGTGGGGAGGTGACCGAAACTCTCCGTGTCTTTGTCCTGCAGTGTGTCTGTCTGGAACTAGTTTGTGCCACCCCCCAAGTTTGAATAAATTCATGTTTGGTGGGCTCAGCGAGTTTTCCTGCATAAAACACAAGGGACCTGAGCAGAAACTCAGTTGACTACTGCAACTGAAGACCCGACTAAGAAGGATGTCCGCAGCCACCTCCAGCAACTGCCAGAGCCGTCTGAATAACCGCTGCAGTCCAGACCTCAACTTCTGTGTGACATGGACGCCCCGAAGCACACCCCTCCCTTACCCCCTTGGACTGGTGGGCTTAACTAGTTCAAGACTAAATGCATTTTGCGCTCTCCCTGGAAGAGTTGCAACCTCCACGGCTCACAATTCACCAATACCCGTGATACTATGCTATTTTGCGGCGTAGCATCAACCGAAGTGTGGTTTTGTCCAAAACTTTGCAGGCATCCTACTGGAACCCCAGAGACTGGATCCCGCTCCTGAAAATCCCCTCAGCTGAGACGGGGACCGAGAACCAGAGAGAAGTCTACTGCATGACAAACGGTCCTTCAACCGAGCCTTTAAAAAAAGGGGCCAACGAGCCAGTACTGCGTAGATCTTCTGCTGGGCATACAACTACTTGAGAGCAACCACCAGTTCCATTGCAAGTCCTTTTCTTCAGTTGCCAAGATTATGAAACCCAAACCTTGGTCTGCTGTCACCTCTGCTTGGGGACTATCCTGCTGCACAAGCTTCTTCACTGATAAGGTACTGTTCAGCCCCTGATACTTACCTGGGGCCTGCTTTGTGGTTCCTGTGCTTCAAAGGTTGCAGTTAAGCTGTTACTTGCATCCCCTCCTAGGCCTGACAACCCTTTGTGCTCTCTACCAAAGAGATCATCTGCTACTTACCTGTAAACTTGAAGATCTCTTCATGGTCACTGCCTTTGTTGCTACTTACCTGCTTTCCCTTCCTTTGCCCCTGGTCACTGAGACTCACTTAGAGTAGGGCTGGACTTCTTAAGATTTGGTTAAGCAGGGTTTAACTAAAGTATACAAGTTGTTTTACAATTGAAATACCTGGTTGAGCAGTTTCTACCACTTTTGTGTTACTTTAAAGTGTTCTAAAGTATCGGTTACCCTTTTGATATTATATATTTATATATTGTGTTTAATGCTATTGTGTGATAGTCCTTGCCTTACTTAAGTTACAATCTTAAGTGTATATAAATTTAATACATATATATTTGTATATAGCTGTTAGTGTGTAAGTTTCTCCTTGATCTAAGTTTGTCGGAGTACTGTGTGCCCCACTACATTCCTCATCCCTCCTAGACGAAGCCTGGCTGCACAGCCATTGCTGCCAAACCTTTGGGTAGTTCAGGCTAAACCCAAGGGCTGTCCCCCTGTTAATCAAAGGTGGGCTTTCTATAGGCTTGTCACAGACAGGACTTTGGTAAAATCCCCTAACAATAACCATGTTATTCTCACAGTTGGGGTCTTTCGAGTCCCTCATTCCAACACGCTTGATGCTAATAATCCAGTAGTTGTGGTCTGTCATGGCTTCCCTTGTCCATTCAGGGTGCTGCTCAGAAATCAGTTCCTGGGACCAACTGCATAAAATGGGGTTGAATGGTTCAGGGGTTCCCCTTATTTTAGGAGTTTCCAAGAAGGGGGTATGGGCCTTGCTTAGCCACCTGTAATAAATCCCTTCTAACCCACCCGAACATGGTGGGATGGCTCAGAAAATCTTTGCTGCACCGAAGTTGAACTTATACATTTTTCCCTCCTAGAAATTAACTTTTACAAATGGGGTTGTTCTGTCCTCAGGGTACCGGGTCCTCTGGGGATCGATGGCAGCACACTTACGTTCTGTGCCATTGTCCCTCGGCACAGCATCACTTAGCAGTCATTGGCCCCTTGCTCTTTAGCTTGGTCAACCCTTATCCAGAGATTAAAGCAGGGGACTTGGCCACCTCTCCTTAAGGTTGAAATTATGTTTAGTCCAGTTGGTGATGATTAAGTGCATCTGTTTTAATGGGGAATATTGTGATTGCTGTGTTGTAGTGTATGCATTCTATGAGAAAGTGTGATGAGCTGGGCATAGATTAGTGGGGAAACGATTTGGATAAGGGCAACATAATCGCCCTCTTTCAGATTTCCAACAAAATTGATGCCACTACTTTCTGAAACCAGGCTGTTGATGGAGTCCTGATTTCCAGGTTTTGGAAGTTGACAAATTACTTCCCTTTTCCAGCGTTTGCCAAAAAATAGGGAATTTAGTTGTTTTGTTCTTCGATATTTTGGCTCTTTGTTTTTTCTTTCTGGAGCCAGATGACTTCACCTTATTGACCGATTGAGCAGTGACTTTTGTCACCCTGTCCTTGGATTATTTTGGTGACACTGAAGGTTTGGGATTAAAAAATCAGAATTTTGTTCACACAGAGGGTCTCCTTTCTCATTACTCTTTAACTGAGATTGCCAGTTTGTGAAGGCCGATTTGGGCAGTCTGTGTTTTTTTGCATCTTTTGGACTGAAGGTTCCAGTATTGCTCAATTAGTACTCCATGTTTTGCACTGCTCTTAAGGAGGCTACAAAATTGATTTGCTCTGAATTCTTATGTTCATTTGCCACTGTTTTCATGTGGCGTCTGGTGTTCCTCGTGGGCTGCCCATACGTATTATAGTACTGCAGGAACTTTTGGGGTTTTTGGTTGAGAATGGTAATGATGGCGAGTGCCTTAAAGGTTCACCTCATGATTTTGAAAGGTTGAAGTGTTTGTCTATACTCCCTCGGTGAATGTGTGACATGAAAGCATTTCTACTGCTAAAATGGGGACAATGCCAATTTAATTCGTTGCATACAAAAATGTTTTATTGAGAATACTTTAAAAGCTAGTTTTTTTACATTAATACTTCAGTATACAACTATTCCACAAAGCAAAGGTGTGTAAGGAAGTGTTACCTTTTTAAAACAAACCAATTAAAAATGTGTACACTTAAAAAAACTTGCATTTCTGAAGTGATCACAAACTGTATGTTGAATTTGGCTCCTAAAAATCAGATTTGCAGCTCTTAATTAAAGCACTTCCGTGTGCATCTCTATCACCACTGAAGGCTATCCACATACCTTCCAAATGCCTTGGAGAGCTCACACTGTTATGATGGATTTCTAAATTCTGGCCTGCTGGACCGAATTCAGGAGGCCAGCCTAGCTATAGTGAACTGGGGAACTCTTGAGAGGTTAGCAAAACCCAATCAAGGTAACCGTGGAGAGTGGTCAAGGCTTAGTCTCATGAGAGAAGTGAGTGGGATCAGAGATCCGCAATGAGTCCACACAGTGAAGCACACAATAATTCAATACTATATTTATTATAGGTGCAAACCACACTAGAAAAATATTATCACACAATTATCAAACCTATATACAGCAGCCTTTGGTTTGTTGAAATTCATACAATAACCTATTCAACCAATGTATGTAAGAAGTAATGCAGTAAGGAAAACAAGTTCACAAGAATAATGCCCTAACTTTATAAGTCCAATCCCTATGTTGACTGGTGCGTTGTGCCCAAAAGTCACAAAGCTTCTTCTAGGAAAGGGGGACACATGAAGGAATGCTTCTTGTAATTGTTTATTTGTAAAGCGCTTATACACAAGTGAAGTGCTTCAAACTGCTTCTAGTCAGGGAAGGGAACAAGGGAATACAGAGTCATTCTTAGGCCTTGAAGTTTCCAAATGATCAACAAAAAATGACTAGCATACTACAGCATTACTAGTGCAAGTGCATGACAAGAAGGAAGGCGAGAAATGGGGGAGAAGAACATACAATTCATAAACTACCTTTCTAGGCCAACAACATTTCAGATAGTGCAAGTGCATGACAAAGAGTTGGGTGATAAGAGGGGGTGGGGGGCGAGGAGAAGGACATGGAGAAACAAAAAACGTACCGTACTCCTGGCAAACTAGGCCTAGTGCATTCTTGTAATGTAAGTGCACAGACAGGAAGTGAAAGGGAGGGGGACAAGTGTGCCCAGTCCAGCAGGGCCATGAGTTACGTGCAGGGAGGTTACCCTTCTTATTGGACGAATTCTGAAAGTGCAGTACTGCTGAGCAGAGTACAGAGGCACGGAGGCAAGTGCAAGGACTAGCGAGGGATCCTGGGACCTGTGAGGCTGTGGAGGTGCACCAGGTGACCAGTCAGTGAAACAGAGCAGAGTTTAGGGAAGAGAAGGAGGAGGGAAGTAGGTGTGAAAAGGAGGAGGTTAGCAAGGGAGAGGCAGAGAGAAAGAGGAAGGTCTTTATGAGTTTCCAGAACCTACGGAGATCAGGTTCAAGACAGAGACGGGCAGGGAGGTTGTTCCAGAGGGAAGCACCTGCAGAGGATAAAGATCTGCCCCCCCCCCCCCCCAAATCTCTGTTTGGCAAAAAACGGCTCATCCGCAGAGAGTTGTAAGAGGACGAGTGGAGGGCTCTAGAAGGAGAGTATTTAGGGAGAGTGTGTTGTGGATAGTGGGGGCCTCGGCCCCAGAAAGCCTTGTGGACTATGCAGAGGGTCTTGAACCTATTCCTTGCAGCCACGGGGAGCCAGTGGAGGGATTTCAGCGCCGGAGAGATGCAGTCCCTTGGCTTGAGGCCAAGGATAAGTCTTGCAGTTCTGTTCTGGATGAGTTGTAGAGGTCGGAGAGTAGAAGTAGGAAGATTGAGAAAGAGACTGTTGCAGTAGTTCCGTCTAGAGAGAACCAGTGCTATGGAGATAGTAAGCCGCTGGTGGAAAGTGAGAAAAGGGAGAATACCTCTGAGGCAGTGCAGCTTGCAGTGGGACTTTCTAGAGATATCCGAGATGTGAGGGGAGAAGGAGAGAGTGGAGTCTAAGATGACACCCATGTTTTTTGCCTCGCTGGTGGGTGAGGCCGCAGGTTCAAGGGAGGCCAGCCAGAATGAAAGTGGGAAAGCTGGAGCAGGGGTCCAAATGAGGAGGATCTGTCTTGCTGGCAGAGATAGTTTGAAGCACACCAAGACTGAATTGCGGACGGACCGGAATAAGCGAGGAGGCAGAGAGTAGCCTGAAAGAGAGCTGTGTCTCATCGGCATAACACTGAAAGTTGCAGGTGAAGGCAGAGATCCTGCGTGCCAGAGGGGCAATGTAGACATTGAAGAACCAAGGGGATAGGTTAGATCCCTGGGGGAAACCACAAGTAGAGAGAGTGATAGCGGAGAGAAAGGACCCAAGTTCCACCTGGGAAGGACGGTAAGAGAGGAAGGAGGCAAGCCACGCCAGGACCTGATCTGTGATGCTCAGGGTATCGTGGAGACGGGAGAACGGGATGTTATGTTTTACCGTATTGAAAGCAGAAGAGGGGGTCAAGAAGAATGAGGACAGAGGGAGAGTTGGTCAAGATTTGAGAGCAGGTCTTCGCAGGATTTCAGAAGAGCAGTTTCTGTGCCTCTGGATGCTCTAAAGCCAGACTGATGGTCATGGAGACAACCAACAGATTCAATGTGGAGGGTAAGCTGAGAAATAGCCAACTACTCCAGGAGTTTTCCCAGGAAAGGAGTGATGGAGATTGGGCTGCAGTTTAAAGGAATAGAAGGGTCGGCGGAAGGTTTTTGGAGCAGAGGGTGTAAAGGAGAGTGCTTGAGAGAAGTGGGGAAAACTCCAGTGGCGAAGGAGAGGTTACAGAGGTCTGCCAAGGCTGGAGCGAGAGTGTCCATGTTGTCCTTGATGGTTTTTAGAAGGGCAGGGGGATCAACTGTTTGGAAGAGGCTTTCATAGACCGGACATGTCTAGAGACCTCCTCTGGTGTGACGGGGAGAGGGAGGAGAGCAGACTGGGAGGGATGGGGGCGACTGATGGGGGGGCCCAAGAGATGTTGGTGCTTGAGTGGGTGCGGAGGCGAGAGAGGCAGTAAAGTGTGCAGCCAGGGCTGAGCAAAGGTCCTGTGTGCTTACAGTAGAGGATGACTCTGCAGTAGGATTTGCCAGTTCCTTGCAGACTTTGAAGAGTTTGGCTGTGTTGTTAGATGCCGCGGGGATCCGGGATTGAATATGGACTCTCTTCTTGGACCGGATGCAGAGTCTGTATTGCTTTTGCAGAAGGCAGCAGGCCAGTATGTCAGAGGGTGTATTGTATTGTATTGTATTGTATTTATATAGCGTGCCAAGCCCTGGAGAAACTGGGCACTTTCCTGGGTACAGAAGGCATAGTTATATTTACACATACAGGCATAACATGTCACATTATTTACAAATTTGCAAATTACAGTCAAGTGGAAGAAAAAATCACAACATTCACAGGCATGGCTAGAACTAAGAATAGGCAGTAAGCATATACAGTGCAGGTAGAAATCTTGTAGTGTTTGTGAGTTAGGCTGGGAAACAGCTTGGCTTTCGTTCAGACAGAGCCAGGATTTGGCCATATGTCGGAATTTATGGAATGAGTGCTCAGTTCTGATGTTGGAGGGTAGTGTTTTGCTAGTGCCAGATTTTGGCAGCTAGGAGAGGGAAACTTTTGCCCCCTGCCTTTTGGAATTTAAACTTTGGTATGCTAAGAAGGTTGGAATTGGAGGATCTTGTTTGTCTTAGTGACGATTGGAGTTTGACTTTGTTACAAAGTTAGATTGGTGCTTGATCGTGTGTGCATTTGTGTAAAAGGGAGAGAGTTTTTACTTTGATTCTTTGGTTGATGGAAAGCCAGTTTACACTACGTCTCAGCTCTGAAATGTCGTTTTCTGGGGAAGTTGGTGGCTGCTCTTAGTGCATTGTTTTGAAAGATTTGTAATTTCTTTAAGTTGTGTTGACTGGGGCCTAGGTAGATCGCATTGCAATAGTCCAGTTTGGTTAGTACTAGTGCTCTACCCAAGGTTATGCAATTTGTCGTTGTCAGGAATGGTCTGCATGCATTGATGGGCTTACATGTGTAAGCAGTAGTAGAAGCGTTAGCACTGATTTGTTTGTCGAGAAAGATAGGAGTCTATGTACATGCCAAGAGTTTTGCGTTTTTTTGACACTTTGATGATGTTGCTGTCGATGGTGAATGTGCTGAATTTGTTAAGTTTGTTGAGTCTGGATTGGGTACCCACAAGGAGGAGCTCAGGCTTGTCATCGTTGAGGCAGAGTCCGTGTTGGGCCATCCAAGCTTGGATGATGAGAGAAATGTCATTGCGTCGTTGAGTGTGTCATGGTTGCCTGTTAAATGTATAAGGATTTGCGTGTCATCCGTGTAGTTAGTGTAAGAGATGCCCAGTTGGTCAAGTATGTCAAATGGAGGTTTTGTGAAGATGTAGAGAGTAGAGGAGACACAGGAGGGTTCACCTGAAGATCCTCATTTCCGTTCCCCTGCCCTGCACTTGCGTTTAAGGTCAGCCAAATCAGAGTTGTACCAAGAGTTGCTTTTTTTGGCAGGCTTCAGTCGGACCCTCATGACTGGGGCAACAATGTTGAGTTTTGGCGATAGAAAGGTGAAAGCTAGAGAGGATTGTCGGGGTGGGAGTCAGCCGCAGGAGGAGGAGGAGGAGGAGAGTAGGTGGAGGCAAAGGCAGCCATTCAACTCTTTTCATGGGTCGGAAGACCTTGAAGGTGGTCAGCAGTGCAGCGTGTGCCGGTGTTAAAGGAGAAGAGCGCTTCAAGCATGATGAGAGAAGAGAATGAGCAGTCCAGGAGAGTGAGGTAGTGAGAGGGATAAAGAGGGGGATGTCTGTGGAGATGAGAGCGTCCAAGGTGTGGCCTGCGATGTGCGTCAGACCCGAAGGTAGAATGGAGAGAGAGTCGCATAGGTTGCGGAAAGATCCGGAAGAGTTGGGAGAGTCCAGATGGATGTTAAGATCACCGAGCAGGAGGAGTTGGGGAGAGGAGAGCAGAGGCCAGGTCTGCTCATTCCGAGAGGAAGAGTGTCGATTGCCCCGGTGGCCGATAGACTGTGGCCAGAGTAAGAGTGGAGACAGGAGAGCGAGCGAGCCTGCAGACCAGGCATTCAAAGGTGGAGTAGGCCTAAATCGGAATAATGGAAACTGGGATACACTCGAGAAAGATGAGGGCTATTCCACCTCCTGGCATGTTGTGCCTGGACTCCGAGAGGATCTTGTCGCCTTCAGGGAGAAGTGTGTATAAACTTGTGACATAGCTATCCTTAAACCATGCCTCAGTGAGAGCAAGAACATCAAGATCCAGGAGTTCAAGGAGGTGGCAGATGTCAGAAATGCTTTCCAGCAGAGCGAGAGTTAAACATGGCAACATGGAGCAGGTTGCCATTTTTGAGAGACTTACGGGGGAATTGCAGGGGACGGAAGTCACCACTTCCCTTAAGTGGTGAGTGCCTGAGATGGAGGTAGGAGGAGGCATATGAGCGGAAGATGACAAGGATGTCAGTGAGGAGAGTGCAGGCAAGGGAGCAAGGTGGTTGAAGGCGGCAAGGGGAGCCGTGGTGAGAGGCCATTCGGTCAGGAGGCAGCGAGGGAGGTAGGGAGGCCATGGAAGCAAGTGGCAAGGGAGCCTGTGCGGAGGAAGGTGGAAAGTTGATAAGGCGAGGGAGGAGCATATCAAAAGGTATGAGGTTGGGTTGATTCTGATAGACATTTATGAAAACCCTGGAGTTGGAGAAGAAGGCAAGAAGGACGTCCCAACGGGTGCCACCGTTAATGTGTGAGGAAGAGTAGGGAGAGAGTAGAGCAACCATATGAAGTCTATAGGTCGGGTGAAGGAATGACAAAAAGGATGCCAGTGAGTCTCTGGCGGAAGCACTGATATAGGTTTCGGTGATAGGCAGGCATGGGTTGGTTCCATGTGTCAAAATCGCAGCAAAAATGGCCGTGGTTTCAAAATATCCCTGCAACCCCCCGACCCATTATACCATTTAAGGGGAGCGGGGGACACCCCTGCAGCCCCCGCTCCACTTGTTTGTTTATTATATTAATATAGCGCACCTGACTAAGAGGTATCTGGCCGCTTTGAAGTACAGTTACATGATAATGGCAGTCCCTTAGACAAAGGGTGGAATACATACAGTCATAAGGATATAACACATTGGCAGAGTTCCATACATCTTGTGTATAGGCGCGTTAAAAATGCCATATCATATCAGTAGTGGTGAAGAGCAAGAGAGGTAGGTACATGCACCAGTTATAGACACACAGGAGGTAATTTGTTTACACACAAGTCCTATACAGTAGTAGTTAGTTCTCACTGAGTATCCAAGATATGACGCTTCTCCTGAAGTTTTCAAATGTTTGAATGGTCCTAATGTTAGCTGGGAGGGAGTTCCAAAGTTGGGAGGCCATGACCGGGAAGGTAGATCCGCCGGATCTTTTAAGGTTAAACCTAGGAACTGTCAGGCAGGACGTATCTGTGGATCTAGTGATATGTGTGGAGGATCTCCAGGTGAATTTTTCTGAGAGATAGGGGGCGGCCATGTGATGCAGTGCTTTGAAGGTAAGACATAAGGATTTGAGTTTAATTTTTTCATTTATGGAGAGCCACTTGTGTTGTATCCTAGTTGCTGAGATATGTTCGTTTCGGGGTATATTTAGGGTAGCTCTAAGAGCTTTATTCTGCAGTGTCTGCAATTTGTTGATCACTGTTTTTTTTTGGTGCCTAAGTATAGCCCGTTACAATAGTCCAATTTAGAGCCTATGAAAGCTCTGGCTAATGTGAGACAGCTTTCGAAAGATAGCATTGGTCTGCAAGCTCTTATCAGTTTGCCTGTGTAGGCAGTTGACGGGGAGGTCATATTTACTTGTTAAGGTTGGAAGTGGCATCTACATAGAATCCAAGCGTTTTTACTACTTTGGCAATTGGGATGTTGTTCCCGTCTGTTAAATATGTTGTAGTTTGGTCCAAGTTTGTTTAAGTTAACTGTGGAGCCAACTAACAATAGTTCAGTTTTATCATCGTTCAGGCACAGGCCATGGGTGGCCATCCATGCCTGAATGATGGTATAGATTTCATTTATCCTAAGTATATCTGTCATGAAAGCTTGTAAGGGGTAGGAGTATCTGGGTGTCATCTGCATAGTTGGTGTAGGTGACACCCAGACGATTCAGTTTGTGAAACAATGGCTTTGTAAAGATGTTATACAAATTGGGAGAGACGCAGTACCCTTGGGGCACACACTGGAGGTGATCGTTATGGGGTCGGCTGCTGCGGGAGGTGAGAAGACTCGCATGATCCTTTTGTTTAGGAACAATTGTATCCATGTGATAGCCGAGTTGGAGAAGAAGGTTGCCGTTTCGAAGTGTTCACAGAGGATCTGCTGACAAGTCGAGGAGGAGCAAGACGTTAAAGCCACCTTTATCTTTCAAGCAGTCAATCTGGCTATTTAAGTCAACAAGGGCTGTTTCTGTCTCATGTTGAGGTCTAAAGCCAGATTGTCAAGAGCCCAAGAGTTTGTTGGCTTCAAGGTAATCCTGGATTTGCAAATGTGCAACTCTATCTAGAATCTTTAGCAGAAAAGGGACAGTAGTGATAGGTCTGTAGTTCGTGGAAATGGTTGGGTATAGAGTTTTTTGAGTAGTGGGATTACCCAGGATTCCTTTATGTTGCGAGGTACTACCCCACTAGCGAAGGATGAGTTGATGAGTTTGTTGATGAATGGGGTCAGGTCTCTAGCCACATCCTTGATAATATGGGGTGGACAACAATCACCCTTGCAATTAGACGGTTTCAATGAGGCAATGATTTTTTGTACATCTTGTGCAGATACATTAGAGAATTTGAAGCCATAGGGCAGAGAGGGTGGGGGGTTCTGATCGTCTGTGGGGGTTTTAGTAGCTGCTTGTGTGTCAAGTAGTCTGCGTTTGTCCGCTATTTTGGTCTGTAGGTTGGTAATTTTGTTAGTGAGCGCACTTTGAATGTTAATACACCAAAGTTTATCTTTTAGGCACATGTCTATAGGAGGGCTGGGTGTCACCATTTCTCGCAGGATAGTGACGAGTTCTTTAGTGGTAGAACCTGCTTGTTTTATTCTATTGCTGTAGGTTTCGCTTTTTGTGCGGATGATCTCATTTTTGTATTTGTTGGAGATGGAGATTAATTTTGTTTTGTTCTCCTGGGAGGGTGTGAGTTTCCAGAGATTTTCTAGTTTTCTTTTTTCAGTGCGGTCACTTTCAGTTCAGGGGTGAACCATGAGTTCACATGGGCTCTAGGTTTCCCTTTGCGCGTTTTGAATGGTGCTACTGAGTCAATGGCTTTAAGCATTGAGGAATTATATGGATCTACCAGGACGCTAGGGTCACTTGTGTTCGGTAGTACGTTGAGGATCGGAATTACAAGGGGCATTTGCCTCTGCTGTAATATTCAGTTTGTTTCTAGTGGCGCACAAAGATGCTATGGGACATGTTTTGTTGTGGGCTGTGGCCATAATGAGCTCAAACTCGATAAGGTAGTGGTCTGACCAAGTTTGAGGCGTAAAACCCTTTACTGCGATGTTGCAGTTTGTTTGCTACCCAGTCGAGGGTCCTTCCTTTCTCATGGGTGGGTAGTGTGATTTTTATTTATTTATTTATTTTTTGGGGTGACTCCATGTTCAACTAGAGTGTTGGCTAGGGAGGTTGCAGGGATGTCGTTAGGGTCATTGTAACCTAAGTTGAAGTCTCCTAATATTAGGGTTTCTGAAGTTGTTTTGAGATTATCGGATAGTAGGGTCATTATGTCTACTTCAAAGGTGTCTGATGGTCCAGGAGGTCCATAAATGAGGTGAAAAGAGGTGGTGCTTTTATGTGAAGTTTGTAGTTTCGCAGAAAGTATTTAACATGAGGATAATGAAGGTGGGGGAACTAATCTCATATCGAGTGTGTTCCTGAAGATAAGGGCAATGCCTCCTCCTCTGGAAGTGGGTCTGTCAACTCTAATGCTGGAATAGTTGTCTGGGATGGCTAGTAATAGTGATTCCATTACAGCTAGGAAGTCCAAGTTGTTGGAAAGTATGGTATCAGCTACATCTGTAGCGTGAGCCACTAGAGACCTTGTATTGGATGAGGCTACTTTGAGAGGCTGTGTAGGCTTGGCTGGTTCTGTATTGATCATTTTACTTAATGTAGGAGTTGCTTGGTTGACTGGCACAGTGTTGTCAATTTTGGCGTGTTTAGTAGTAACCCGCTTACTGGTGTGGGAAAGGTTTAAGGGCCGGAGCCCCTTAAGGTTAGCTGTGGTATTGGGATGATCAAATCTGGTAGGGTTGCTGTTAAGGACAGGCTGATATTGTGGGAGTAACCTGCAGCGAAGTCTGGAGTTTCTGAGTTTAGTATTTGGGTGTGTGGCTTGCAAGTTAGTAGAGGTATTTATGGTGCTTCTGTCATTAGTGAGCTTAGGAGTCATGTCGTTATTGGTATTCGGAATGTTTGTAAATAGTTTGGGTAGGAAGCTAGTGGGTTTGATTCTAGCATCTAAGATGGGGGTGTTTAGTGCTGGTAAGAATGGGGTGGCCTTAATTCTGTGGTCTATGTTGTTGGGAGGGAGCATGATGCTGTTTGGCTGTGATTCAAACAATATGAGCCACTGGGTGGTAAGTATGAGAGCAGGTAGTAGGAGAGTTACGGTGTTTGGGATATGCATAGTGGACTAAGTGAAATCAAGTGCGCGTGAGGGCACTGTGGGCAGGGCTCAACAGTGAAGGTGAGCAAGGGTAGTGGCCGGCTAATGCCGAGTAGGTTTAAAATAGGCTAAACAGAATAGAGTGGTCAACATTCACTATAATAGTATAACGCTGGGCTAGTCCGTTGAGAATTTTGTTGGTCTAGAGTGGTCAGAGTAATAGGCTAGGCAGACAATAATCATACGGTCAATGTATACAAAGTAGGCTGCTCTAGATAACGCCTAACATGTATTGGTACATACTCATAGCTAGCATGGGTTCACGTCATGCTAATGTGGAAGGGTACTAGTTTATCATGGTTTCAATTAGTCTGAAATAGTTCAGTAGGTAGGCTAGGCTACCGTGGAATCACTTGGTTAGCTAGGAAACAGAATAGGCTAGGTCGAGGATAGTATGAGCTAAATGCTTAGTACAATGCAATCAACGAGGGGTTTGATAGGATGGACATGCAATGGTTATACAGTGCCAAGAACAAATAACAAGCTGGCATGCCATGTGGGTTCCATATATGCAGGATAAATGAAAGAGCAGTCAATTGGGTACAAAATACAGTGTTGGGATGGAGACAGGTTTCAGCAAGTATTGAGCGTTAGTCTGTACGATACATATATATTCAAAGTGGTGCCTAATGAGGCGGGTGGGGGTACTTGCGCGCGTTTCACCCGGGTAATTCAATAAAAGTTCGGGCAGTTTTGGAGATGAATGTTCAGCCTTGTACAGGAAGTCGATGAGTGTACTAACAGGGTGAGTTCCTATGCGCCCCGGAGCGAACAGGGGCAAACGGGGCCTTTAGCTGGCCTTCAGCGCCAGCTCTTATGCCTGCCGGCGGATGTTGGGCATTCACATGGAAAAAGTGTTGCTTAGCAACCCTCTGGAAGCTCAGCCTCGCTTTCGCGCCGCAACACGCCCGACTTTTTGTTTTCCTTTTGAATGTCGGTGCGGTGCGCATAGCTGCTCCTAGGGCTGGGGGGGTTGCAGTATCAACACAGTGACACTGGATGCTGCTGCAAGAGGGGTCACTTCTCGGCTAGGTAAGCAGCATTCTTTGTCGGGGAAGGTGCTGTAGTCCGAGCAGGCGTGGGCTGCACTGTTGGGGCCGAGGGGGTCACGGGAGGTCTCTGGTTGGAGGTGTTCTCCTGCAAGAGGGGTGGGGGCTCCTGCCCTCTCCACCCAGATGGAGATATTTGGTATAATGGGGTATACCTTTACCGGGTCAAACCACTGCATTTTTGCAGCAATTTTATCACTGCATACCCATGTGTTGGAGCCTAGTGTGTCCTTTTTGGGTTTCTTCCTGCCAGACTTAGTGAGATGTGAAGGATTGGAGATAGAGAAGCAGTTCAGACCAGACAGTCCCACCCACTTCCTTGGTGAATACACAAATGGCATGCAGTAGTTTTCCTGGGCAAATGCATGACCATACAATGGATTTCCTGACCTGAAAAGGCACGAAGAAGGGCAAGAAACAATATGGCTAAGAACAAGCAGTAAATCATATGGCACGCCATTTTAGGGCACCAGTCACGTTTAGTAGCCAGATGCTGGAAATTCAAATGTGCACACTAAAAATACTTTAAAAATTGTAAAATTGCATCTGCTGCCAGCAGCTTGTCTTTAGGCACATACAAAAGTAACCAAAAATCCCCAGTGTAAAAGACTAGGGTGATATCAAAGTATCCCCACTGCACTGCATTGTAAGATGCTGTGTGCACTGTTAAAAAGTTATCCAAACAGGTAAAAAGACAAAAGGGAAACCGTTTCCCAGGATTGATAGTCTGAAGGACTGATCAGTTTACACATGACAAAAATTAGCAAAAGGCCAGGAAAGTGAAGTCTCTGTAAAAAGTCAGGACAGGTTCAAAAACAAAAGCAAAACGTTTTTGGGCTCCATAGAATATGGAGGCAAAGTTGCCTAAAGAGAAATCTTTGCTAACACATACAAGTGCTTTTGATGTCCTTTTACTGCAGTGTGTGAAGAATCCCATGGATCCCTCACTGAAACCCTGCCTAAAGTCTCCTCCCAGGTGGCCAGATGCTTCCTGATCCCAACTCTGGGGGTGGTGTACTGCGGGAGGATCACCTGGGTGGAGACCAGGCCCAGGGAAGTGAGCCGATTCTGTGGGATGAAACAGTATTTTTCCTCTGAAGAGTATATTTTTACCAGTATGCCAGAAGAGGTTAGGGGTTGTTGTTCTTTTAATATGTCAACATCTTGTTAAATCTAAGGTGGTAAAACCTAAGGTTGTAACACCAAAATATTTTTCAATAAAAGAAATAATTATTTTCTTTTGTTCCCTAAAAGCAAATATCTTCCTCAATACCAAGGTTACACTACAAGGAATAGCGAAAGTGTTGCCTTCACTTACACCATCTTCCTCTAATACGTTTGAAACCTACAACCCCTCTCTTAAAATGAATAAGTGGAATTTAATCTACCCTTAAAAATATACAAGAAGTAGAAAAACCTAACTTTGATAAAAATGAACTTTGTCCCAGAATCCCATAGGGTTTGAGACGAAGAAGAGGGCTTAAGAAGCATGTAAAAGAGGACGATAGGCAATTAGGCCTAACCGCCTTTGCAAGGGTCAGGAAATTGACTTGAATGGCCTGCACCTGAAACCAATCCAATTGGGCCACCTAAGAGGCATAGAGAGGTAAGAGGGAAGGAGCTGGCGCTGGAAGGCTGGCAGTAGTAGTAGAAGGAGAAAAGCACAAGGCTGTCCGTTCATGAGCAAGTGGGATCACTTAAGGGACGCCGGGACATGGAGAAGGCAGATTTCAACCAAGTTCTGAGAGTGTCCTGTGTTCACAAACCCTACCTTGCCATGGCTGAACTGAGAGACGTGCTGAGAGGAAACGTCTTCCTAGGTCGCCTAGTGGCTGTAATTGCAGAGCTGTGACCCTGCTGAAGCCCAACGGCCATAGCAAGAAGCAAGCTGAGGGAAAAAGGCATTGAGGAGAATCCCAGTTGGTGTTGCCGGACCGGAGACGCCCGTACTGCAGAGGGGTGTGGGTTCCATGCCGAAATGTGTTATAGAAGAGGAAAAAGTCGGGAAGGTGAAGCAGTCGCAACAGAGTGAAGCTTGGCGTTCAGGTTCAATTGAAAACCTTGCTGGTAATTGTTACTTGTTCTAAAGTGACTCGTATACGATTAGAAGAGAGTATAAACTGGTTGTCGTTGTGAGGTAAGATAGCCAGTAAGATAGCTCATCAGGTTGAGCGCACTCTGCTACGATCTGCAGGTTCGAATCCCGGCAAGGCCAGCTCAGCCTTTCATCCTTCCGAGGTCGATAAATGAGTACCAATTTCGGTTGGGTGATATTGTATGTAAATATATGCTCTGTAAAATGCTTTGGATAAAGGCCCTATATAAATAACACATCATTATCATTAATAGTCTTGCTAACAATGGAAATGCATCACAAGCACTTGAGTGCTCGCGTAAGAAGAAAAGCGTTTCATTTCCCATTGTTGAACTATTGATGTTGCCGGAGTGGTTTCGTCTCTCTAATTAAATTATGCTTTCTAAATCACTCCGAAACCCTAACGTTGACTTTGACAATTGTTAGAAGTATATCCTACATCAAAGGAAGACCGTGTGTCCTTTTGGGATTCCCGACGGGAGTTAGAAAGCATCTCCATTTTAATACATGGGAATATAAACACTTAGTTATTTAAGGTTAAAGATCTACCTTTAAGAGGGGTAGCCTGTGTCTAAATCTGTTTCTCCTTTGAAGACAGAACCTTGTAACATTAAGAACAAGTATTCTTTAAATACAGACGTTGTACTAATAAGAACAAGCATTGCCCAAGCCAAGAGGTTAGCCCTTTCTTTATTGAAGCCCTTATTTAAACCTATACACCTGATTTTACAAAGTGGTTAAAGGTCTAGTGTATTCTGATACACGTGTGTCAGTGTTACCTGAAGGTGGAAGTGTGGCAGTATAGATTCAAGTTAGCTACTGTAACCAAGACTGTGTGAATGAAGCTGGGCAAAGGAGCTCGGTTCTTGTAAGAAGATTGAGCAAATAATCTGTAATGCTGAGACTGTTGAAGTTGAGAGAAAGTCAGTCTGGAAACAGAGGCAGGTCATACCTGTGGCAGTAAGGCAGGGGGAGGCAAAGAAGTCCCCCTTTTCTTGGAGCATAAGAAGAGTGCCTGGCCCACCTGTAGAGGTGGAAGAGTCTAGTCTTTCATGCAGAACAATCCTGAAGTACAAAGTTGAAGTAGAAATACCAGAATTGTAGTTGTGTTTAATACTGTCAGTGGATGTTACATTGAAGTTGGTTGAAGAAGTGGCATACTGTGGAACCAAGGAGTCTGTTACCACCGTAACAGTAGCAGGTGATGGGGACCCTCGCATATGGAAACAAGCCACAATCACCATACACAAACTGATACGCCAGACACGAGTTTAATTCCCAAAATCTAGGGTTTATTGCAAAGCAAATGGTCTCAGTCGGCCGACTGGGTCTCACGTCCAGCAACGTGTGTCACCCAGACCTCGTGGGATGCAAGAGAGCGAGCATTTTTACATCAGTTACATATATACAAAACGATCATCTTATCAGTAGTGACACATTCAAAACGGCCCATAATGTATCTTTCTTTGCAATGGTTTGATGATTGACAATTATGATGAATATGACACCCTTCAGACATTTATCCAGCAACAGTTTGCAATTTGCACAGATGCAGACACTATTCTTTGTTTTAGGGAACATAATGCTCTTGTTCTTACTAGCAAGCTGCGTGCAGGGGAGAGATGCATTCCAGGCCTCACTATCTTCAGGTTTCTATTTGTGGGCTAGAGGTCAGCTCGATCTACAGAGGCTCAATGAAGGGGGGGCCGCAGAAGAGAGCGTAATTCAGCCTTTAACTGTTCATTTCTACAGTTTCTGCCGCTTCAGCTAGACTAGCTGGCACCTGCGTAGTGATTAAATACCTTGTTACTTACTTCCAAGGACTTGAGGGAGGAGACCGGGACATTGCTGTCTGGGTTGTCTGGGCTGCGTTTCAACATGTAACTTGTGGCTTTGCTCTGTGCATGAGCAAGAATGAAATAGAATTCACTTACAGCAAAGCAGTTTGAACAGAAGCAAGAAAAGCAAAAATTACCAAAATGGCGAATTCTATCCCATCAAAATGGACGCTATATGGTTCTGCTGATGATTCTATACTGGCGATTTCTAAATATATGATGCGGTTGGTTTTAGGCCAACATAATATACCGTTTATGCTACGGAAGTGATTTTTTTCTAAACTCACAAAGGGGGGTTAAGAGGAAAGCAACAACCCAAGAAGCATCCTGACAATTATGCCAAATGTACTACAGGGGTGATGAACACTAGTAGAGCTGTAGAAGGAGAAGTTGTTAATCTATTCTTTGAACTGTGACAAAACAATCTTGGAAAGAAGAAATCCAGGATTACAATTGGTGCTATTTTCTTGGCTGGAATTGAAAGGGGATCTTTTGAACTGAAAGCTGAAGAATCGTTACTAGTGGATTTTTGTCTGGTGAACATTCGTTTGATTTGGAACTTAAAAGAACTAGTTTAAGACTTTTTTTCCTTTTGAACATTTGGGGAAATGGACTTTGGACATTCCTGGGGAAGGGATTTGCCCAGGACAGGTGAAGGTCATTCAAATTACTTGTTAATTGTTGTTCACTTTGTTTATGTTGTTCATAATTCACTTTGAAAGTTTTTGTTGTGAGGGCCAGTTTATGTTGGGAGGATAGCACTAGGGCAACGCGCTCGTCTTGGAAGCAAGACCACGCAGAGCAACAGAGGTTTGAATCCCGGATCCGCGCTTAGAAACTGAACTCCGGTATGGTATGAGGCGCATTATTAAAAAGAAATTAAATAAAATAAATAATTCCATTAGCCTTTAGACCAAGTAGGGAATCCTGTGATAGAGTAGGATTAGCAAGGATTGATTTGAAACCTTTTTCTTTGGTAAAATGTTTAATTCTGAGTCAACCACAAGCAGTTGTCTGATTCGCATTACTGACCCTCACAAGTGGTATGCCTCCTTTGCTAAGTGCCTCATTCTCTAAAGCTATTGTTGTGGACACCTTTTTTCATTGCATCAGAAACCTAAATGGCCCGATGTAAGGCTATTTTGGAATCTTCTACAGTGCTGCAACTCCTCCTATATGTCCTCATGAAAGACAAATACGTTCTTGATGCAGTCTATGCAGCTGCATATGGTCACGGCTGAGAGATCAACAGATGATTTGAAGACAAGTAGTTATGTTTAAGGGTAGTTATGCTAACAGATTAAACAAGGGCTTCCGTTTTACTGCAATTGCTTGGTTAGACTTGAAAATAACATTAACTAATCAAGCTTCTCTTAGCAGACCCTGGTCCTCAGTGCTTCCTTCTCTACCTTTGGCTCTGCTTTTCCCACAGGGGACGATACTTGGTGTTTGGGGGTTTTAATACTCATTGCATCTTTCTTGGCAGGTTAGACATTCTTGTCAGGCTGCTTGTAAACTGGACTGCTTTTAAACTGGACTGCTTGTAAACCTAGAAAACTTGGCACCATCACCCCTGTTGCCATGGGTCTTCTTAACGTGGGCCAGGAGTCTGATGCAGAGATATTTTCCTTTGATCGCTTTAGGCCTCAGTTACATTCAACCCCTCTCTAGTTGGCTGGGGACACTCATGACTGCTGCTCCTTCACTAGGCTACGACTCTTTCCATAGAACTCAAGTCCAAATCTGTCTCCTGTTCCCCTGTAGCCACCTCTGCTTGAGCACCACCCTTCTCCGCTCCTACTTCTTTCTAGCTCTTCTCAATATTCAACCACACTCTGACCAACGCCTCTTCCATCATCTTTCCACTTTTGCTCAAAGTATCCTCCTATCCTTTTAATGCACCTTCTTTACTCTTAGGTCCCGTTCCCTTTCCTCCATACTGCATGGCCGTCCCTCCCTTCCAAGGGACAGAGACAGAACCTTTTTCACCAGAAAAAACCTTCTTCCCCTTTAAATTTAGAGGCGTGAGGGGGTGCAGCCCAGGAAGCATGCGCTGCCCTAAGTCTGCCCTCCAGCACCACACCTCAGTTCCCTTTTCCGCGTCGACTGGAACGGGCCGAATTCACCAGCGCTCCTGGGTTTGGCTTCGGCCATGTAATTCCACTCACGGATACTTCTTTGTCTTTTTTGTCTTATCTATCATTCAGGTACTCGGTCCTCAGGCGTCACGCTCCTCCCCGGCGCATGTCGACTTCTTCAGGGTTCAGCAGGTGTCTATCCTGCAACAGGCTGTTCCTAACTTCAGACCTCCGCGCCCTCTGCCTACGTTGCCTTGGCCCAGACCAAGGTGCGCAATCATGTTCGGCGTGTGGCTCGCTGTCTTCGAAGGCGCTGAAGAACAGACTGGCTAAGGGGAGGGAGCTCTTCCCGAAGTCGCTTCCAGAGGATTTAAAGAACTTCGTGAAGCATCGAGCAGGCCCAAGGTAGGGCTGATATTTTCCAGCACACCCTGCAAATGAGACTCCTTCCCAGGGACTCACGCGCAGGAGGGACCGGCCAGGTCCTTCTACCGGCATGTGCACTGAGGCTACTAGAGCTACCGGCCTTCGGGACGAGGGTGTCACACCTACCGGGCCTCGGCCCGAGGAGCAGGGTAGGCCTCGTGATCCACACGCAAGTCTCTTGGACGAGGCCGGGCCCAGCGGACCGAGCAACACATCGCAGGCACGTGGCAGGCAGCTCGACAAAATGGCTGCCGCGCCAGAAAGGGGCACCCATATGACGCCATTCCATGAATACGACGAACGAGTGTCAAGGTGGGACTGGCCTCAACCAAGTACGTGGCCTGCCGGCTGCCCTTCATTTGCACAGGGCATCTTTCCTTTGCGTCCCTATGGACTGGGTACGCAGCGGCTCCAGCAGCCCCGCGCTTCCCCGTCTATATCCCCTGCCACCTTTTTGACCAGTGAGGAGGTGCTCTTCGAGAAATTCCTCGGCCTCATGAGGTCTCCTCCGATGAGGGTTATCAAGGACGCAGTCAGAAAAGTCCTCCTGGCATGCTAAAGGCATCACAGACTCCTCCATCGGGCCCCCAGGCCCCGGTGCAGCTGCCGCCTCCGGCTCCTCAGCCAACTCCGCAACCTCTGCCGCCTCCTCACCCTCCGGCTGTGGTCCCTGTACCCGCGATCTACCACTCCTCCACCACAAGATCCTCCAGATCCGCAGGATATGGATGAGGAGGATCCGGACACGCTATCCGCAGCCAGGGCCTTCCATGAACGGCTTGCTGGCCTGGCAGTGTACCTGGGCCTCCCTCAACCCGAGGTTGAACAGCCAACAGAAGGGATTCTGGCTGAAGTCCTCACGAGACGCCCCTATGCCAGCACGGGCATTCGGCTGCAAACCGATGTAGCCTCCCTGGCCAAGAAGGGTTGGCTCAAGCCCCACTCTGTCCAGCTGGTCAATCGACGCCTGGACGCCAAGTACAGGCAGATGGAGGGGGATACACTCTTGCTCTCGACTCATCCTCAGCCACACTCCTCAGTGATCGCTGCGGCATCACTATACTCCAAGCCTCAGTCGTCCTCGGGCTGCTCCGCTGTGGCGCAGCTAGGCAAGGAGAAGATCTTGGAGGCGTACGGCAAGATCATCTACTCCAACGCCTCCTTGCACCTGCGTCAGGCCAACGCAGATGCCAGGCTGGCTGCCGCCAACCAACGGTTATGGCAGGAAATTGCAGGCTTCCTCCCGGAACTCCCCACCCAGTGCCAATCGTGCTTTAAGGCTAGCGAAACCCAAACTCGTGGCGCTTGACCACATGGAATCCACAGTGGCTCATATCGATAGCTCAGGCCGTGCCATCTGCATTGCCACGGACATGAGGAGAACAGCCTGGCTCCGGGCAACGAAATTCAACCCGGAAGTCCAGGAGCGCATTCTAGATCTACTGTTTGGGGGGGGGGCCCTCTTCCACTCTAAGGACGAAGAGCTGGACAAGAAGAACAGCTCACGAACCGCAAAGTCTTTATCCATTCTTACAAAGACCACGCCTGTTTTCCCGTCGGAGGACACAATCTCGGCCATCAAGAGGGCCACTGCACACTTCCTCAGCAGAGAGGGGACCTCAGAATGGTGGTACCAACATCTCCTGGGTCTACTGGCGGCGGTCCTGTTAGCCGTGCCTCACACGAGACTAAGGATGAGAAGGATTCAGCTGCACTTTGCGGCCTCATGGAATCAGGAGTGGGGCTTGCAATCCGTGTTCAACGTTCCTCCATCTCGCCACCCCTCCACCCGGACCCAACCTGGTGGTCCATGGACTGCAACCTATGGACGGGCAAGCCCTTTCGGCCCTCCTCTCGGCAGGCGTCCATCACCACAGACTCCTTGCTTGAAGGCTGGGGAGCCACCTTGGACGATTGCTCGGTCCACGGCACCTGGACTCGACAGGAGCAGGAATACCACGTTAATTGGCTGGCGCTGAACGCCATCTGGCTAGCGCTCAGAGCATTCCTACTACTTCTCAAGGTAAAGGTTGTCCTCATCTAGACAGACAACTCGACCAGCATGTACTATGTCAACCAGCATGGTGGCACCAGATCCCCTCCTCTGTGCAGACTGGCGATCAGCATGTGGGAATGGGCCCTGGAAAACAGCATTTACCTCTCGGCAGTCCACCTCTCGGGGCAATCCAACCTGGAGGCGGACAGGCTCAGCTGGGAGCGTACAATTACGAATGGCAGCTAAATGACCTCGTTATTCAGGAGCTCTTCAACAGGTGGGGTCATACCCAAGTGATTCTCTTTGCCACCTGGCACAACAGGAAGTGTCCCCAGTCCCTCTCTGGGCGACGCATTTCACCTCCAGTGGACCGACATGAAGGCCTACGCCTTTCCGCCTACTCCCCTGATCCACAGGGTAATTTGCAAGATCAAGGAGTCTCACCGACTCCGCATCAATCTGATAGCTCCATGGTGGCCCGCCAGGCCATGGTTTTCGGAACTACTCAGCCTCTCGGAGGTGCCCCCGATACACTTTCCGATGGGCCCAGCACATCTTCTGGCGCAGCAGGGGGGCAGAATCATTCACCCCGTGCTAGAGAATCTAGCCCTCACAGCATGGTACCTGAGCAGGTAACTCTTCGGCACCTTAGCCTCTCACAGGCCAATCTGGAGATCATACAGGGTGCCAGGAGCAAAACCACCAGGGCCCAGTACAAAAGCAAATGGACCAGATTCTGCCACTGGGAAGACTCCAAGTGAATTGACCCCTTGGCCTGCAATTTGGACGACATGCTCTTTTTGGGCGCACCTCACTCATTCGGGCGTACAGATGGACACTTGCTGGACATACCTTGCATCCATTGGGGCTTACAGGAACTCGGAGGAAGGCATTTTTTCCTCCTCCGACCCTATCGTCAAACATCTGACTGGTCTTGCTAGGCTCTACCCGCCCATCAAGAGACTGCACCCTGTGTGGGACTTTAACGTAGTCTTGGGCGCCCTGGCGCACAAACCATTCGAGCCAATGGCGTCTGTGGACATTAGGCTGGTCACCATCAAGACGGCCCTACTAGTCGTTCTTACCTCGGCTCGCAGAGTCGGCGAGATCCAGGTGCTGGTCGTCGCTGAACCATATATCACCTTTCACAAGGACAAGGTAGTCATGCGGACGTACCCGGCATTTCTGCTCAAGGTTCAATCTGCATTTCACTTGAACGAAGAAATAGTCCTTCCTATGTTCTTTCCTGATCCCAAGGACCAAGCACAGTGTGCAGCACTGCCTGGATGTCAGGCGTTCCCTAAAATTCTACTTGGACAGGACCAAGGGCTTCCGCAAGTCAGACGCTCTGTCACTTTCGGAGGGTCAAGGCCAAGCTATCAGGCCTCTAAGGCCTCCATATCCCGCTGGATGGTCTTGGCCATCAAGGAAGATTACGAGGGCCAGCACAAGCCACTTCCGGCCAACATGCATGCCCACACAGTTGGGGCCAAGGCAACGGCCATCGCATTCCAGCGCCATGTCCCTTGGCAAGTCATAAGCAGGCCGGCCACTTGGGCCTCTCCCTCGGTCTGTAAGCATTACTGTTTGGATGCCAGCTCTAGATCTGATGCGGCTTTCGGACAGGCGGTTCTCAGGAACCTATTTGCTTAAGGAGGGTCTCCTCTCCACCGTGGGGCTACAATCAGTTGTAATCGCCCATACAGTATGGAGGAAAGGGGATGGGACGCAAGAGTAATTATAAGTTACTCACCGTAGTGACTAACGTACTCTTTAGTCCATAGTCCCCTTTCCTCCATACGTCCCACCAGCTTCCCCCCCTAATAATACCGGTGTCATTAGGCAATGTTAAATCTATTGTCGATGTGTCAATGGGGACTGAGGTGTGGCGCTGGAGGGCGGAGTCAGGGCAGTGCATGCTTCCTGGGCAGTGGCCCCACGCGCCTCTAAATTTAAAGGGGTAGATGTTTTTTTTCTGGTGAAAAAGATTCTGTCTCCCGTCCTTTGGAAGGGAGGGACTCCATACAGTATGGAGGAAAGGGGACTACGGACTAAGAGTATGTTAGTCACTACAGTGAGTGACTTATAATTTCTCTGCCACTTTTTCCACTTTCATTCCTCCTGACTCTTGTGTTCTTGCCTCCTTTTTAGTTTGTTTCTTGTATGGCGCCACACGCCCACAGTTCTCAGAGCGCACAGACAAAAATCAGACAAAAACAAGAACACAAAAGGAAAAGGGTGGAGGGCCAGGAAAAAGCCAACTCAATACTTTTATCAACCGCTTAACTGCGGAGGGTTTTCCCTGCCAGTGCTGAGCCCTTTTTTTGGCAGTTTGGTATGTTTGCATTCAATCCCTTAACTTTTTTGTTACAAGTGATATACTGGTCAAATTTGCACCTTTTTCTTCCCACATGTAGGCAGGCTGTCCTAACGCTGCCAAGGCTTTGTGGTTTGCTGTAGGGGTGTGTTGAAAATAACAAAAAAGTGACTTGTTCATCAATTCAGATAACCTCGAAATTGTGGACAGAAACGAGAATTCTCAATATGCCACTTCACTCATATACTTTTTTCGGAAGATGTCCTTCATTAAATCCTGAACCATCGTGAGGTCTTATGTAAACTTGGATATGACTGCTTGGAAGTAGAGGTGTCTGACATTAATGGATATAAAAATCACCCTTGGATGTACGTGCCCAAGGACAAGGAGGTGTGTGTGAGGCTGCCCAACAGCGAGGGTGTGGGGGTATCAACACACTGTCCCTCATACTAGTCTCATGCTATCTTAAATAAAAAATGGGCAAATGAAAAATAATTAAGCGGAGGAGGCGAGAGGGTGTGGGGGGGCGGAAGACTCTCTTTGGGCATCGTTAGCCACCCTTGTTGCAAGGAGGGAGGCTTCCCACCCCTAACCAGGCGTTTAATGACCGCTTCCTGCTCCGATCTTGGAATACCCGTGGACACATTTGCCTTATTTCAACCAGACGGCCTCTTGGAGTATATTGATGGGTTTGGTGTTATCTCACTGCAAGAGACATGGTTAACAGATCCTCTAGTAATTGATGGATGGGGCCTCTTAACAATAGCAGTGCAAGGGCCCAAGGGTCACCCATGGGGTGGCATGGCCTTGTGTTTAAGAAATCCCATGGGGTTGGTTGAAGTAGTGTCCTTATCTGGTAACATTTTCATGGGCAGGATGACCTCTGACCCATAAATAGCAGGACGTTCTTATTGGGATTGATGTCCCGCCTTACCTGGGGCATGCCACTAACTCACTACTTAAGGAAATGGAAAAAATCTTAGAGGAACTACATTTTGGGGGTCCAATCCTATTGCGCAGGGATTTCAATTTGAGAATCCCTCCGTTCACCTTTTGTCATGTAACTGAGTGGACGTCCTCCAGCTAGCAGATGTAGGACAGTGGGTCCGCCATGGTTAACTGTTGGGGTCTGAAGTGGGCATGTTTGCTGTACAACTACGGGATTTCTATGATGAATGGTACATGTGAATCAGACACTCTGCCAAACTTCACCAGGGTAAGCAACGGAGGGAGTAGCATTTTGGATTTACCTGTTCATTGCTAACTCTCCATCCCTGGTAAGGGAAATGTGCGTTTACCACTGGCCAGAAAGCGACCACTTCCGGTTATGGCAGTGTTGAACATCAAAGCACCACCGCAGGGTGTTAGGCCAGCAGGCACTCTTGAGTGTGAATTCAGGTCTAAATCGTATTTCTTGGAAAGATGGTCATTTGGAAAGGGCAAAGGAAGTTGCTCACATCTCGTTAGATCCTTGTGGTACTCATGTCTACCCGAATGTGTCGCTTCTCCGGATAGAGGAGGCTGGCAAGGTCATCTGTCAGTTCGCGACACATCTTGAAACCATCCGCAATTGTTGTATTGTCTCTGTTTTCCCTGTGGGAAAAAGGAGGGTGGGCCTAAGGGACTTTCACTGGCACCCCTATGATAAAGAGATTATGAAAAAGGGGCAAATGCGAAGGGAACTCGGAGCAACTGCAAAAGTGCACTTACCACCACTAGCACATAGCACCAGGGCCAAGTCTGTTAAAGCCTGTTAGACAAATGGTTAACAAACAGATAAGCGAGGTGCTGCATTCGCTGATGAGAGCTAGTTTTGGCAGTACAATTGAAAAATAGGGATTTCTGGAGAATTGTTAACAGCAGAGAACCAAAGAAAAGGCATATAAACAGGGTCCCCGAGACTGAATGGGTCACCTATTTGAAGGAGGTGCTGGGGGACAACAGAGTGACGCTCAGGGGGGTAACTATGCATCCAGACAGGTGGGTTGATTTCCTAAATCAAGAGGACATCTGGGGTATTATTGAGGCTAGGAAGTCCTTGCGTGCCCCGGGACCTGATGGTATCTGCAGTAGCTTGGTGAAGACGGACCCCACGCTGAGTTTTCTGCTGCATCGAGATACTGCAGAGCATTCCATCGTCATGGCAGGACAGCATAGTTTTACCTATCTTTAAGAAAGGTAAGCACTGTGACCCAAGAAATTACTGGTTACTAGCTATGTTGGACGTGCCAGCAAAACCTGTTGCTCGAGTGCTCCTGAAAGAGTTGAAGGAATAGTCGGAAGCCCTGAACATTATCCCCATTAACCAGACGGGATTCCGCAGGAAGTCAAGCACCATTATCAACGCGATTGCCTTATCTACCATCATGCAACAGGCAGGCCAGATTAGAAAGTGACCAGTATACATGGCATTTATTGACCTAAGTGCTGCATTCGACACAGTGGACCATAACAGGCTTTGGGCGAAGTTGTCAGACTTGAAGATTCCCCCGGGCCTATTAAAGAGGATCACCCTACTGTGCTCCCAACACCAAAGTGGAGGTCCGATTTGACCAGGGCGGGGGAATGTCATCCTGGATACCAACGCACAAAGGCCTGAAACAAGGCTGTATTCTAGCTCCCATTTACTCTTTACACAGCAGACCTAGGAGGGGCTCTACACAATGTGGTTGCCATCCCCCCAATACTATGTGACTTAACAATCCAATGGCTGGGTTATGCTGACGACCTAGCCATATTGGATTTAACACCGGGAGGACTTCAGGCATTCGTGGACAGGTTGACAGAGTATCTTAACATTAACTTGTTAGTTATCAACACGTCCAAATCTAAAATAATGACATTCAACCAAGAGAGATATATGGAAAAAGAGTTGAATTGGGGGAATTGGAGTGAAACTAGAGGTGGTCACCACATACAGCTATTTGGGGATACAGTTAGACAAGAGATTACAAGGCAACCTCCATTTAGACCAGCCGAGTGTGAGAACTCTATCAATCTTATGTGGGATTCTTTACTTTGCACGAAATGGAGGTGGATTCTCAACAGGTTCGTTCTTAGAGATATATCAAGCTAAGGTTGCCTCTATCCTAAGGTATGGGGCTGAGATTTGGGCAGTAATTCAATTGGGGGAGATAAGTAAGCTCGAAGGCTTCTTAATTAAAAGCTTTCTACGCTTTCCAAAACATACATCGATGGAAATGGTGACTCTGGAATACGAAATTCTGCCCACTGAATGTAAAATGTACTTAAGCTGTTTAACACTATACTGGAAATGTGTTAATTTCCCGGGGGACTCGCTGCTGGCTTTAATTCTAGCGGCATACACAACTAGAGCGGGGTCTCATGCCTTGGAGTACCATTGCAAATGCATGTGGCATAGCAGAATAATGGCTGTACTTAGCGCCTGGGCTTCCATTGGCTCTTCAATTGAAAGGCTTCAAGAAAACTATGAAAGGCATTTTAGCCGGATACAGGTTTGAACAATCTCTGGTTCACCTCAGTACGAAAAGACAAATGCGAACACTTTGTGGCCTACATGCTGAAACAGCAATTTATTACGTCGTATTAATGCTATCAAAACAGCTGGAAGGGATCTGGTCCCAAACAACGGGAATGGGAAGGGATTGTCTATGTGGGGACAATGAGGTGGAATTGGTAAAACATCTCCTATGTGTATCACTTACTGCTCTGATGGCTGGTGTCCTATGTTCGGTGGCAGTAACTGGGGACCTTACCCCGGATGTGATATGGGAGGAATTCATGCAGGGGAATAATCAGGCACACATTGTCTTCACGCTGCTGTGGAGATAAATCACCTGTGTTGTTGAAATTTTAAATTAAATTTGGTGGCCTAATCAACCAGAATGTTTTTAATGGATTTTTTATTTGTTTGTTTTACCATTTTATTATGTTAATGGATTTTAGGTTGAAGTAAGGTATTTCAAAAAAGTGTAATTATCAGGAATGGTTTTCTTTCTAAAAGCTAACAATAAAAAACGTGACAACATTTTGTATTTCAGAAAATGCTAATAAAATCTTGTAAAAAGAAGCATTTGTTTATTGTAAGAGCTGCGAACAAAAGGTGTTCAGTTTGAATTAGCAATTTTCCAAGCTTTGAAGAACGGGTTGAGTGGAAATGAGAGAAAATATTTTTCATACGTGTGTACCTTCAGTTTTGTAATAGCTAGACCATGTTTGCCTTTTAAAAAAAAAAAAGTTTTATTAAGTGTATTTGGTATTTGATTTATTACAAACCTTTCACAACTAGCAAAGAAAAAAATGTGTTTAGCAAAGAGATCAAGCATAAACAAGAGATCAAACATAGGCAAGTAGTGAAAAAGAGATCACGAACAAAAAACCCTTAATAAAATAAATGTAACATAAGAAGGCCATTCAAAAAATGGAATACTTGAAGATTATTTAAAAACAAGGTTAGGACAAATTAGACAATAAAACAACACGTCTTCTTAGCTATGCCAAATTAACTTTTTACAAGCCTTTTAAGGGTTTGTTCTAGAAATTTGACCGTTACAAAGTTTATTCTTGGAGTTCGACAGTCGTATATTAGACTCCACCATTTCTCCGAGTCTAGGCCGCATAAATCAACGATGTTGCTGTTTAGATACAAATTTCGAAGATCTTAGTTTTGTGCAGAACAGCACTCAGTGGCTGAGCGATTCGTCACTTCTTTTACACAATCTGCACTTTGAACATATCTTTTCTTTGGTATTTCTTGCCATTGTTTTGTTTTGGAGAACATGCTATCTAAAACGCAGTAGCAGATCTCTTTGCTTACAATTTGGGAATTTTCTCAAATAGTGCGGTATAATGGGCATCACACCACAATTTGTTTCCAAGAGTGTATGAGTTTTTGACAATGCTCTTTTTGTTTGTTTGACCAGTCCTCTGCCCATAGCATTCTTTTTACAGCTATTGGATTTTCTGCCAATGTTTGTATTTTAAGAGTTGACTCTTTTAAAATTTGTTAATTTTGTCTCTTCCAATCTTTCAAAGCTGTTATTTTTGCAGACTATTTCGAATTGGGGAGGCATCAAGTTAATCATTGTTTTTCTATACAACATCAGCTTATTATAGCGGATGTGTGCGTATAGAGCTATCAGGCCAAGTTCATGGCGAATTACTGTCATTGTTGTTGCTTTTGGTATTGGTAGGATGTTTTTCCAGAAAAGCCCTTCCAAGGTATTCCAGAAATCCTCAGATGTTCATACCAGTCTCTGCTCCATATGTAAGTGTTGGTATTACTTTGAGCCTGTAGAATGTTATAACAGGTCGGAGGGAGAATTTCTGTATCTTTTGTTGATGATGTTTGCTTGTGCTGTTAGTTGTTTTGTTTTCGTCTTTAGCATCCTTTTCCAGGGCTCTTCATTTTTTATTCCACTTAATTGGATGCCCAAGTATCACAATTTCATTGCATGGTTTTATTAGCGTTTTGTTCACTGTCCATTCTTCATTCTTACCTTTTTTCCATCTTTTATCACCGAATATCAATATTTCGGTCTTATCTGCATTTATTTCTAGGTCATTTTTTCTATGCATTTTTCAACCTGACTTAAGGCTCTTTGTAGACCAATTTGTGTGTGGTCTAATATCACGTCATCAGCATATAGCAGGTGGTTAACCGGTCTACCGTTTAGTCTAAGTGGAAAAGTTCGGCGTCTAGTCAATTGGTCGACACAATTTGGTCGACTGGTCAAAGGGTCGTCATTCATTCCTTTTGGTCGAAAATGAGACAAGTATTCATTTTTTTTAAATTAACTTTTCTTTATTTAGGTATTGTTTTTTTAGCTGTTGTATTGTTGTTCATTTATTTGTCTATCAATTAAAACATCTTATATTACTAAATAAATATCTTTTAAATAAATAAATATATTAACAATTAATAAATAATGAAATACAACAAATTGTTTTTGTACATTGAAAAAAGTTCGTTATAATGTATTTCTTTTTCAACACTAGATGGTGCTATTGCACCATTTTTAAAATGTATAGTAACGTTAAACTGTTAAAAGTTTGAAATGTATGACGTGTTACGTTTTCTACGTTGACGTGGACGCCATTTTTGTAGTTCCGTTTTCGCGTTCCGGATGCCTCTCGCTCGCGCTCCCTTCTTCCGTGGATTTTTGGATGGATTTTATCGTGGATTTCACCTGCGTGGATGCTCCGGAGCGTGTTTTGGATCGTTTTTCTTTGGATTATATGTTCATGGATTTTGGTTTTTCACTACTACGGATGGTTGGATGGCTTTTTTTTAAATTGAGGATTACTGTTTTTCCTGGATGGATTTTACTTTCTAGGACTTTTTTTTTTTTTGCTTGGTGTTTTTTTGGATTTGGGTTTTCTCTACCATGGATGGATTTGGGATGGAGCTGGCGTTTTTTTCTGGTGAGTTTTTTCTTGTTATCAACATTTCAAATTGTAGGCTACTGTTTCTAGGAATTGTAATGGTTCTGTATTTTCAAAATTGTCGACAATGCTTGCAATTCTTTCTTCATAGTCTCTATTTTGTTTTGGTTGTTCGGTTCTCAAGTGATAGTGTTTGGGATAGTTTTATTTCTTGTTTATTTTGTTCACTTTTGAGACTTTTGATAAAGTGCCATAGTGTTGGGTTGTTAGAGTTGAATTCTTTATTTATTTTGCTGTGCCAACCTTCTTGCACATTGTTTGTTCTTGGCCAGTTCTTCTTCACCGATGTATAGCAATTCCATATTTCAACCTCATATTTTCCCTTTCGTCTGGTCCCATGTCTAGTAAGTTGCCCAATCCACTTGTTTTCCATATAGTCCATTAAATTACACAATTGTTCCTCATGATTGGTGTAGTAATCAGATGCAATCAAAGTGTCATAATATTTAATACCCATGTCCTCTTTCACAAATGCCAAAGCGTATAATCTCTTTATCTGGCGTTGAAATTCGGTGTCCTCTATGTACATTGTCCGTAATCCTAATTTTTGAATTCGTTTCCATATTGATTGACTAAAATGAAAAAAACTTACCTGAATATGAGTTTCTGTATACATTTTTGAAAATGCTTTTATTTGTCCCTGTTCAAAGTCCATGATTATTGCTTCTGGTATTTTTTCCGGCAATGATTCGTGTATTAATTTGTATATACAGCTGTACATTTCTTCCGACTTTCCTGGCATTAAAACGAAAACCAGAGGTATCAGTGTTCCATTTATTGTTCCATGTATGCTATAAAACTGTAGAAAAGGTGTTGGACAGGTTTTAAATGTTGCGTCTCCATGCCAAGTTTTTGAATTTCCCAAGTGTTATATTTTGAAAAGTTGTAAAAATTAACATTTTCTCACTCTTTATTTCTAATGATTTCCACAGAAATTTCTCTCCCTTTTCTGTTTTTTGTAATACTTCAGGTATGATCATGTTTAAATAATTTTGTGGTGCTATGGGTAAATTTTCTTTTCGTTGTTTTTGCCTATTTATATTCCGTTTTACTGTTTTTGGATTCGGCATTTGCGCCATTATATGCATTGGTAAACTCTCATATGCTTTGGCTACTAGCGAAGTTGATGCTTCATTTTTATTCATTTCCTCATTTTCTTTCAACTCGTTAAGTGCTTTCTTTATCAAAACTGTCGTAGTGTCCGGCATATGGTTATGATCTCAAGTTAAACGTATGTTTTCTCCCTCCGTTATTGCTCTGCCGTTGCAGGCATTTTTTTTGTACTCCTTACACTTCCAATAGCTCTTTTCTTGTCGTGTGCATTCCTTGTTGTGTATATATCTTTCATACGTTAATTGCGCTGCGCCTCTTTGCAATTTAATGAATTCCATTTATTTTAATCGATACGTATCTGAAATAGCACATTTTTAAAAATTCATCCACCCAGTCTGTTTTCATTTTTGGTAAATGAGTGTGCAGTTAAAGTTTTTTTCCCCTGAAATTATAATATGTAATTTCTAAATGGTAAAAAACGATCGACTCGTAATTTTGTTTCTGAGATAATTCGCATTTCTATAAAAAGATTTTAAAAAAAAAATTGAGGGGTTGCGGGGGGGGGGGGACCCCTCCCATTTCTAATATAAGTCTGTGTGAACCAAAAAGATTAAAACAAAATGGGGGGTTTGGGGGGAACCCCCCATTTCTAATATAAAACTGTGTGAACCACTCTTTCATTCGCTTATTTAGTGTGTTTTCCTCACCGTTTTTTCAGTCACGTATACTCTATTCACTTGCGTGTTTTGATCAGCTGCTCTGTCACTTTCCTGACGAACTGACAGTTCGTTTCTAACCGTCAGCTGTGATCATTGGTCTAATACAAGGTGCTTTACTCTTTATTTAATGTCATCTCCTGTGACCTTTTTTTATTTTCATGGTCATTTCAATGCGATTCCATTTCCTCTCGATCAAATGACCCGTGTATATTATTTATGTGTTTGTCGATCAATTGTCTTTCGATCTTTTTGTTTCGATCAAATCACCTGTTTACGTTTTCTTTATGGGTTGTCGACCATTTGTCTTTCGACTATTTGGTTTCGATCAATTTGTCGATCTTTTTTTTTCGACCATTTGACCTATAACCAAAAAGTTCTACTGTTTTCCAGGCAGTATTGCATGTCTTCAATATAAAAGCAGAAAAGAGTGGCTGCTAGCGGGCATCCTTGTTTAAGGCCTTTTGTTGTTTTTATGTCCTTTTGATAGGCTGCCGCCTTGATCTAATTTGACTCTAATTTAAGTTTTTGCGTACAGTTCCTTGATTGCTTTCAGGAGATCTGTAGGGCAGCCTTTAAAGGCCATTTTTTTCCAGAGAAGTCTTCTGTTTACGCTGTCAAAGGCTTGGCCTAGATCAATGCTGGCTGTGTATAGTTTGTTTGTATAAGCTCTTTTTTCATCAATCCTAATATCAGGAGATTTAAATTGCACCCTAGATTTTCAACAAAGCCCGACTGCCGTTTATCATATATGTTTGTGTCTTTGATCCATGTTTTCAGTTGTTTTAACAAAAGGGTAGCAAAGATTTTCCCAAAACAATCTAGTAAAGCAATTGGCCGGTAGTTTTTAGGTTCCATCCTATTACCCTTTTTGAAAATTGGAACAATAGCCGACTTCCATGATTTTGGGATTTGTCCCTGCTTAACAATTCTCTTGAACAGGCTTTCACAAAAAATTGCCAATTTCTTTGGATCTTCTTTTAACACCGCATTCGATAGGCCATCTGGCCCTGGGGCTCTTGAGGAGCTTGCTTTTGGAATTAACAATTTTATATCCTCTTTATCGGATGGGATATTCCAGGGTCCTGCTTCTTCTTCGTTAGTGTTATTTTCGAAGTCCGATTTTTCTATCTCATTGAACAGTTTTGTGAATTGCTCCATCCAAGCAGTTTCTGGTATTGGATTCTTGAGCGCCGCTGTTGATGATTGTTTTTCATTTAGCAGGTCCCATAGTGTCCTGCTATTTATGTTGTTCATGGCTTTTTGCATGGCTTCAGCATCTTGTTGTAACAATTGTGATTTATGGGATTTCTGCCAATTTTTGTTTTCTTTTGGATCAGTTCTTTTGTTCCTCTGTTCTTTTCAGTTTTTAATACGTATAGATCCTTTCTCGGTTGTTTATTTTGTGTCATCACTTCTGGATCATATACATGTAATTTTTTGGCTCTTGGTTTTGTGTATTTTCCAGTGCTTTTTTTAAATATCTGTAGAGATGCGTCATATTCTACAGACATTTTTTCTTTGGTTTGCCACTTTTCCAGGTTTTCCAGTACAGTGTGAAAGTCACTTCTTTTCAACCTTAGACAATTTAATCTATGTTCCAGCTCTATTTTGGTATCCCATATCAGATTTGTTCTGGTCTTCCAGTGAGAAATCACAGCGATAATTGGTTCATGATCGCTGTAAATTGATGGTATTATCCTGAAACTTTGAATTTTCGCTAACAGTTGTTGGCCTTTTTTGTTTTTAATAGGACATTCTTGCAAGGAATGAAAGAGGACGGTAGGAATTCCCATAGTTTGGCACAAAATTGGAAGTGACAAAAAAAAAAGTATGTGCTGGTCATGTTTGCAATTATAAGATAATGGCTCCCATGAATATTCAGAAAAGCAATGCGCCTCTCCACACTCCCCTGACTCTTCTAGTTAGGAAACCGCACATTTATCACAATGTTTCACAAAACAAGCAATACTGCGAGCCAAAAAACCAAGCCATGGTGCACAGTATTTTTATGCTGACAGCCTAAACTGCCCTACTTGGCATTTGAAAATAACAAAAACCAATGTGGTGAAGAATGCCAAGCACACATTGTTTGAAAAAACAAAGGTTGCCTTTTTGAAGGATAGGTGACCTTGCGCAAGTCACAAAAGCGTGTAGTGCTTAAAGCAGCAACTAAATGTAGGGCACATTTGTGAAATGAAAGGGTTGTGTAACAAACCGCAGTAGGATATGTATGATAACTTTATCACAACCAAGAGAAAAAAAAACAAATGTCCTATATTCCTACATTCCCACATGTGTCCCGATAACAATGGTACCGATCATGTGTGGGTGCACTGTCCCTGGCTTAAAAAGAAATGGCTAAAGCACAGGTATGGCAAATGCTCTGGGAAGAGTGTATTCAGCCTTGTCGGCAGCCCATAGATTTAAGGCTGAGGCATTACTCCCACACAAGGAACCGCATACATTTTCGAAAAGATGATCCATGTGCGACTTCAAGTACATCCCGCGTCCATTGTTGGTACAAGAATTTCCTAACCAGAATGCACAGCAATTATGAAAAAGTAGAATAAATACAGTATTTTTGAGGTATTCGCTTCTGGGGAAACAATGAAATGCGCAGCAACCAGTGCATGACATACCTTCTCGCGTTGCTACAAGTGTCCCAATGAAAATGGTACCTCACGCGTGGGTCCACTGGCCTGAGCCGAAGGGAAAGCGCTAAACTGCCAGCATGGAATTTCTAATTGAAGAGCATATTTGGGCTTGCCTCAAGCACATGTATTGAGGGCTCTGGCATCACAACCACCAAGATAATGTGGAACCCTGTGCGTTTTTGAAAAGGAGAAACCCAGGGAAATTAAAATACGTCTTGATGGCAAAATAGTGTTTTACCCAGAATTCATGGCAAATAGGAAATGTTGCCAAAATACAGTATTTTGTTGTATTAGCCATTTGGGAAACTACAGAAACGGACAGGGATCAAAATAATTTTTACTTGGCCCCATTCCCACAGGTGTCCCATTGAAAATGGCCACTCACATGTGTGGGTGCAATGACCTAAACCACTGGTACACACGAACATCCTAGGAAGACTGTTTTTTTGCTTTGACGGCAACGAGCCTCAGACTCGGCCCTGGGGTGCCACTGCCACCAAGGAAAATGGGGAAACCGCATGAATTTCTTTAAAGACACCCCTGAGAATCTAAAGAGGCCTCACTTGTGTGAATTGTGTTAGAATCGCTTACCCAGAAAGCACCGGAAAGTTGAAAATGGGACAAAAAATACACTAGTTTCACACATTTCCCACTAGGAATTGATCGAAACACTCAAACATCATAGGTCCCACCTTCCCATGTTAACACAGATGTCCCGACGTAAACCAGACCTCACTAGAATGGGTGCGCTTACATGGTTGGAAAAGAGAAAGGGTAAACCTTTTGTATGTCAACTGATCTGAAAACGGAAGATTCATCCTACCCCACAGCTTTGGGCCTGGGGTGTCGTAGCCATCAAGGACACCAGGGAATGCCCTGCATTTCTGAACAGACAAACGGGGGAATCCAACGAGGCATCACTTGTGCGAATCGCTGTAGAATTACTTACCCAGAATGCACTGCAAAGTTCTAAATATGACCATGCACTATTTTCACACATTTCCCACTGGGAAATGACTGTCGCACATCCTACCTTGCCTCGTTCACACAGATGTCCTGAAGAAAACCAGACCTCACATACTTGGGTGTGTGTACCTGGGCGGAAAAGAAAAAGGATTGACCGTCCCCAAGCCCATCACTGGTCCCAGGGAGCCCTGGCAGGGTCCCCATCACTCCCCGTAGGGAAAAGCGGTAATGCAGACTGGCCAGAGCTCTACGACAGCTGTGGGTGCTGCGCCTGGCCTTTGGTGTCTGTCTTGCATGTGAGCCGACTGCCTGCAGCCCAGTGGTGCTCATGGGGCGACCCATCAGAGTTTCCGTCCCTCCCCAAAGTGAAAAGCTCTAATGCGTCCTGGCCAGAGCTCTAGTACATCTGGAGTGCTGCTCCTGGCCTTGGGTGTCTGCCTCACACATGGTTCGACTACAGCCCCAGCCCAGTATGTTCATGGGTAGCCGCAGCAGGGTCCCCATCCCTCTCTGGAGGGAAAAGCTGTAACACGGCCAGGCCCGAGCTCCAGGACGTCTGGCCGTGCCTGTCTATCACATGGGTTGACTGCCGCCCAGCAGCAGTCATGGGGCGACCGAGTGGTGTCTCTGTCCCTCTCTGGAGGGAAAAGCTCTTAAGCAACCCGGCCAGGGCTCCAGGATGGCCGGGGGTGCTGCTGCCAGCCTTTGGTGTCTGCCTTGCAGGTGGGACGCCCACCCCCGGCGTAGAGGCAGTCATGGGGAGCCCCGGCCGGCGGTGCCGCCCACCTGCCTTGGGCACCGTCTCCCATGTGGATTGAATGTCCCAAAGCCCAGCGATCCGCAGCAGGGGCACCATCCCTCCCCAGAGGGAAAAGCTGTACCGCAGCCCGGTCAGAGCACTATGATGGACAGGGGTGCTGCCCTGGGCCTTGCGTGTCTGCCTCACATTGGTCAACCACCTCCCAGCCCAGGAGATGGCATGGGGCCATCTGGCAGGGTCCCCATCCATCCCTGGAGGGAAAAGCTGTACCACTGCACGGCTAGAGCTCCAGGACAGGCGGGAGTGCTGCCCACAGCCTTGGGTATCTGCCTCGCACGTGGGTGGACTACCCCCCAGCACAGTGGCGATCATGGGGAGACCCAACAGAGTTCCCGTCCCTCCCCAGACGGAAAAGCTCTAATGGGACCTGGCCAGAGCTCTAGGACGTCCGGGGTGCTGCTCCTGGCCTTGAGGCCGTGTCTCCCATGTGGGTTGACCGTCCCCAAGCCCAGCGGCGGTCCCAGTGTCCCCATCCCTCCCTGGAGGGAAAAGCTATGACGCAGCCCGGCTAGAGCTTTCGGACGGCTCGGAGATGCTGCCCCTGAGCATCTGCATCGTTTGTGTGCCAACTGCCCCCCCCAGCCCAGCGGTTGTCATGTGGAGCCCCGGCAGGCCCCTTTCTCTCCTCGGAGGGAAAAGCTATAATGCGGCACATGCAGAGCTCTGACGGCCGGGGGTGCTGCAACCGGCATTTGGTCTGTGCTTTGCACTTGGGCTGACCAACCCCCAGCACAGTGGCGGTCATGGGACGATCCTGTGGGGTACCAGTCCCTCCACAGACAGACAAACTAACGCGATACAGCCAAACCTCAAGGATGTGGGTCGACGGTCCTGATGATCCCTGGCAGGGTTCCTGTCCCTCCCTGAAGGGAAAAAACGGCCTGGCCAGAGCTTTAGGACATCCAAACAGTAAGTTTGTTCCCATTCAGAATTATTAAATAGGAATAAATCACCAGTGTTTAACCATCCTGGTCATGCGGACATAACAGTAAATCATATTTAGAATTTCAAGCAATGCTAGGCAAATTAGTACTTAATACAATAGGGTCTAAAGTTAAATAGTTTATTTTATATACGGCACAATCAAAATGACATACAATGCAAAAGTGAAGCATAGAATATTTACAAAAGAAAAACCAACATCCAAGACATTAATTGATTTTAAGCACAAGTGAACACTCAAAGGATATTCAAAGCAAAAGTGAAACATTCATTGATTTTCAGCACACATGTATGTTAGATGCCCAGATTCCATACCAAAACTGCCCATAACTCCAACTAGGGCAAGAAGGAAAGGCGCCAAACTTAATTATATGAGGAAGACTTCTACCAGGGTAGATTCTAGAAAGCAAAAGTCAGTGGCACTAACCTATATGGACTACAGACATAAATTAGGTAAACAGTGGCTAGGGTCTACAAGAACTGGAGAGACTTGAAGTTTTGAACCATATGTATATGGAGATGGCGTTTCGGCGGACTGGAGTTCTTAGAACCTCTGTCTTCAGGACCAAGAAGTCCAAATTGAACCCTGTAAAGCATGGACAAAGCGTAGTCTCAGTCTAAAGTACAACCATACTATACATTTGGAATGTAATAGCTAAGGTTAGCAAGGAGCAAAGTATATATGCCAGGAATTGCCAGGAACTAAGGGAGAGAAGGTGAAATGTCACCAGAGAACCCAGAGACAGCCGGGTGCCACCACCTCCACCAAGGCGCCATGCATGAAATTACATGGAAGTCGACTAAAAGAGAAAGCCATCTGATGAGTGTGATGACTAGAGACCAGAGGTGAACCAAGAGAATCGTGGAGGTGAAAACAGCCGGTCACAGCCACACATCCAGAGTAAACTACTGGGGGGAAAGAAGGAAGAACCGACGCTTAGGGGTGCTGCCTCTGGCCGCCTGTCTCCCATGTGGGTAGACCACCTCCCAGCCCAGTTGGGGTCCCAGGGAGCTCTTGCGGGATGCCCATCCCTCCCCAGAGGGAAAAGCTGTAACGTGGCCCAGCCAGAGCTCCAGGATGGCCACATCCATTTTTTTTTTTTATGTTGATCTTGGTTGTACATACCCACCTTACACAAAGAATTCAAAAACGCATATTCACTTACAGAATCCAAACAAAAGATTAAAACCTTTACAAAGAAAGAGCAAAAAAAGAGAAAATCAATTAATGGCAACCTGGAAACTTAAGCAAGTCCTAAAACAATCTATACAAATAAACAACTTTACCAGCACAACTTAATAAACCCAGCGGCTTTCAATACCCTAATTACTGCAATAGTTAAAAGGGTACTGTCACCGATCGATATTCTTTCAAAAAATTGGGATGAACACAATTGTGCATAGTAATGAACAAATCTGCTGAACCAAGTTTGTCCAATCTTGATCCTTCCCTGGCCTCTTTCCTCCTCATTCCGTGCCATCTTGCTCCTTGGTATCTCAAGCCCCTTTTGAACAGTATGGACCCTTCCTCTTTGCATATTTCAACGTACATGTGTCCCTTAATGGGATTGGCCTGGAGTAATTACACTAAACCCAAGAGTCTCATTCGGCTCGTGCACCAGTTCCCCCTTGCTCCTTCCTGAACAAGTCTCAACACCAGAGCCCAATCAGCCAAGAATCCTTGGCAGTCTCTTTATAGGGAGTAAGATGCCCATTCCCGAGCTGCAAATGTCCACATTTTCCTCACCCATTGGTGTTCCGTTGGAAGGTCTTTTGATCTGCAGTGTTGTACAATTGTCAGTGCCCTGCCACCATTAAGATCCCCTATACCTTGCGTTCTGCTTTCGAGGGCAGTTCATCCAATGTTCTTCCCAGACCCAACAATGCCAAACCTCTGTTACCCCCTCCCTTCACTTACAGGGCCTCCTCTACAGCCTTTTTAATTGACCCCAATATTTTTGGATGCAAGGGCATTCATACCAGATGTGTACCCAGATTCCTTCCATTCCGCATTCCCTCCAACACAATTTTGACACTGGGGTATATTTTATGGATTTTTGCTGGGGTTGGGTGCCATTGTAACATGTTTTACCCATATTTCTTGAATTTGAAGGGACCTCATTTGTTTGGGGATAGTGGGCCACAGTTGCTTCCAGTATGTTTCTTTTATTGTTTGGCCTGTTGCCCCTTCCCAACCTGTTATATATATCTCCTTTCCCCTGGTTCCTCCCCCTGTTTGGTGTATGACTATATCTCCCACCACTATGTTTGTCCCCTGATTCTGATGAGAGACATTTTTCGAAGGGCGTTTGGGTTCGAGTCGTGGCTTCCTTCATTGGCGGTTGTAGAAGTCAGTGTCTTATTTGGGTGTATCTTAACCTCTCCCCTTCTCCCACCCCGAAGTCTGTTTTCCACAAGCTGAAGGTCTCACTCTCCCACCACTGATAGTATCTTACTGTGGTACATATTTATTGGCCTGTCCTCCTTTGGTTTCCATAGTACCTCCTCTAGGTTCTCCCCTATTACTGCTTCATCCTTTGCCCTCCATACTTTATCCCGGTCGTCCCTAAACCAGTCTCTGATGAATCTTGTTTGAGCTGCTAGGAAGTACACTTTAAAACCCAGCCCCTCATTCCGCCCTTGTTCCTTGGAATCCTAATCACCCTCTTCACTATCTTCTGCCTTTTATTATTCCAGATGAATCTCCCCAAGTGCTTTCAGATGGCCTGGAGAAAGAAGTTTGGAACTTGTGTTGGTACGGTCATGAAGTAATACAATAATTGGGTAAGGATAACAATCTTCAAAACATTGAGTCTGCCTAATCATGATATTGCTAACTGACCCCAATCAATCAATTTATTCTTTGTCCTCTTGCAAGGGTGGGTAGTTCGCTAGAAATAGCTCTTCCATATTTCTCGTCAACTTCACTCCTAGGTATGTTATGGCCCCCTCAGCCGATCTATATGTGAGTTTTTTTTATTCCCCTTTGTATCACTTTTGGTGTATTGAGGTTCAGTATTTCTGATTTATGGTTGTTTATTTTTTAGCCCTGCTACTGCCCCAAACTGGTGCATTTCTTTCTCCATGGCTTTAAGGGAAACTTCCAGCTCTGTTAAGGTTAGTAGCATGTTGTCCCCAAAGTGGCGGTTTTGTGATCTTTGCCCCCCAAATGATATCCCTGCTATTTCTTAATTTTCCTTACTGCTGCCAGTAGGGGCCCGAGGTGAATTGCATAAAGCAATGGCGAAAGGGGGGCATCCCTGTTTTGTTCGTCTCTGCACATTAATTGAATCTGATAATTGCCCGTTAATTGCTAATCGTAATGATGGGTGTTGGTAGTTGGCTCTAATCCTTGTTAAGAATGTTCCCACGAAACCCATCTTCTTCATGGTGAGGAGCAAGAAGTTCCACTCTACCCTATCGAAAGCCTTTTCGGCATCCAGAGCTATGATTAGATCAGGAATATTTATTTTTTTACTTTTTCTAGGGGAGATGCGCTATCCTTCGTGCGTTGTCGCTCGTCTGCCTCCCCCCAATGAAACCGGATTGATCTGTGATCATGATATTTGGTAGGAGTCGGTCTAGACGGTCCACTAGGACCTTTGTATGAATCTTGGCGTCAAAGTTGTTTAAGGCGATCAGCCTATAAGAGCCACACATGGTCTGTTTTTTCCCCCCTTTTGGGAGTAAGACTACTTTTACCTCTTCCATGGATGTAGTGATTTGCCCTGCTCTCCCAAAGCCATCCAAAAGTGGTGCTAGGTATGGTATTAAGGTTTCCCTAAAGGATCTATAAAACTCAGATGTGAATCCATCTGGACCTGGAGATTTGTTAAGGGGTAGTGGTGATGATATCGCCCTACACACCTCTTCTGTCGTCTTGTTCTATGGCCTTTTTCTCCTGCTCTGATATTCCTCCTAATGCACAGTTATCTGTCTTTGCTCCGATGGGTTTCCGGAACTATATAGTTTTGTGTAGTATCTAGCGAATTCTTGGCAGATGTCGGCTGTCTCTGTGCTCATTCCTCCCGGTTCCCTGTTTATTTTTAATATAGTTTTGGCCATCTCTCTTCCCATCTCTGCATTCTAGCTAAAAACCTGTCTGCCTTGTTGGCCTTTATGTAATATTTTTATTTGACTAATAGTAGGGGCCTTTTTGCCGCCCTATCCTGTATTCGTTCCAATTCACCCCTTATGGCCCTATATTCCTTCCTTGTGTCCCTGCTCGCTCCTACTCCCATCCTGGTCATTAGCTTCCCACCTCGTCTGCATTGATATATCTCCCGCATTATTGTCCTTGAAGAAACCTGCAATCCCTTCCCTAATTTCTTCTCAGGTTGTCGTCCTTAAACAGAAATGAGGGCGATTTCCAGTTCCACAGTCCCAGGCGGCCTGTTCGCCTACTGATCGTCAGTCATAGGTGCATGATCTGATGGTTATTGCTCCCATCTATATGTTGGATACCCGTCCCATCAGTGTGCAAGATGACATGTATAATCTATACTGGATGACGAGCGATGGGAGTGTACCCCTCCTTCTCCCCACCCCTTTCCCTCCATACATCCACCAGTGCGAGCCTTTCAATTTTTTCTTAGTTATTTCGAGGGTTTACCCTGCCCACCCATGACTTTCTTGCTCCTATACTTGTCAGGGTTCCACGCCAAATTAAAAATCCCCTGTCAGGACTATAGGTTCCTTTGGCAAATCTTTCCAATTTGGACACTGATTTTTGGATAAAACCGTCTTGGGTGCATAAACTGTTGCAATTGTGTATCCCTCGCCCCCACCCTTTAAATTCTGAGCTGGGTATCTCCTTTGGGCGTTCCTCTCGCTATCGGTAACTGTAAGGTCCAGACCGTTACAGAGGGTTATCAGCGCCCCTCCTTTCTTGGTCTTATCGTTGGATTGATATAAATGACTATACCCCCTTATTTCCACCCTGTCTGTCCCTGCTCTGTACGTGGGGCTCTTGAAGGGCTATTGCATCTGGGCCTTCGCTCCGTACAAATCTTTCCAGTTTTTTCCTTTTCAAGGGTGAGTTCAATCCATTAACGTTCAGAGAGATGGTCAACTTTCCTTGTTAGTCCATTGTATTGGGAGCTGCCTCCTCTTTCCTGATTCCTTAGTGGATCCAGGTCAGACCCCCTCCCCTCTCCCGAGCTCCCCATTCCCTCTTCCACCCCCTTGTTACTCCAGCACTGGGTGGACTTAACCGGCCTCTAGCCCCCTCGAATCACCTTCTCGATGATTGAGCCCTTTAATACCCCCAGTTTGTGCCACTGCTGGTTCTCCCATACCCATCCCGGATTCCACTCCCAGTCCCCCCTGAACCACCATTGTAGTCCATTTAGTTTGGCCTCCCTAGGCTTGCGCTTTTAGTCTCTCCTCCCTCTTGTCTCCTCTCAGCAGATAGCTTGTGCCCTTTGCCTACAGGTTCTCACTCTCCTGCTGGTTTGAGTACCAGTCCTTTCAATTGAAGCTGGAATCCTCCTCCTTGCTCCTTTTGAGCTTCGCCGTCGACCATTCCCACACCTTAGTCTTATTCAGGTCTTTCGATGAGGTGTCTCTTAGGCCTTGGTCCTCATCTTCAATACCCAGAATTTGTGCGCCTTCTTCGTAGAACCCAATCCGGTGGTGCCTCCCCTGCCATTCAAAGGCCAAACCAAATGAAAAGGTCCAGCGGTATTGAATGTCCTTGTCTTGAAGCACCATCAGAACTGGGGGCATTTTCTTCTGTTTAGACCGGGTTGTCTGGGACAAATCCTGGAAGAGGAGTAGGTCTGTTCCATTATGGGTTATCTGTTTAGCCCTCCGTGACGTATGCCGAATCCTTTCCTTTCGAGGTGAAGTCCTGCAGGGCTGATAGGACATCTCTTGGTCTTGCCCCAGCTCTGTTCTTCGGGGCCCCACTCTATGGACTATCGATTTACGTTCAATTGGTCTTCGGCTTCCAGGAGGTCCATAAAAATGCTTTTAACTGCAGCCTCCAGATCTTTGTCTAGTAGCTCACCAGGCAGGCATTTAATTCAAATGTTTGATCTCCTAGATCTGTTTACTATGTTTTCTGCCTGCAGTTCTAGTTTGTGGGTCGCATTTGCCAGTTGTTCCATGGCAAGGTCTGTCTTCCTTGAGTCTTCCATCAGTTCTTGGTTTGCTCTCTCGTGCATATATACCTTTCTTCCATTTTATTTACATCTCGCTTTATGTCCTGCAGGGCCTTCGTCAAATCTCCCCTCATTTTGTCCATTTGTCTTTGGACTGTGTCTGCGATTTTATCTCAAGTCAATGAAATACTGCTTCAGTAGTTAATGTGTCACTGTTTGGTCTTGATTTTCTTGAGCTTGGGTCCTTAATTGTCCGCTTCTTCCTGGGTCTGTTGCGTCGCCTGGGGGCAGTTGGCATCTTTGGCCCTCATCTTCTGCGGCTTACTCTCCTGTGGTTTTTCTGGCCCCCTTTGAGGAGACTGGGGGATCCTTTCCCTTGGTTTTGGACATCACAATGCAACCAGCAAAAAACCCTAGGCCTGTCACCCCAGCAACTCACACACAGCCATCTCCAGCCAGACTTAAATCCCCTAAAGGGAGCCTTACTCAACGTGAGATCACTCTGCGCACATGCCATCGACATACACAATCTTATCTTGGAACACAATTTGGACTTTATAGCGCTAACTGAAACCTGGCTGCATACAGCCTCGGGCCCATTAATTTCATTAGCACTACCACCTGACTACACACTGTTCATATCTGATCGCTAACCATTGGAGGTGGAGTCGCGATCATAGCAAAATCCACCCTCCAATTTAGAGAATGCAACACAAACCCTAGCAGGCTATGAACTCCTCACACTCAAGCTAACCACAATCCTAAAACCACATTCAATCTTCTACTAGAGTACAGAGCCCCCATCCCTTCTATTCACCCAGACATAGATCTACCACTACTCATCGCTCCTACACTCAAACCCAACACAAAATACATATTCCTAGGAGACATCAACCTTGGTTTTAACGACCAATCTGACCACAAAGCCACAGCATTCCACAATGCCTTCCTAGAAATCCAATTCAAACGAATGGTCCATACTCCCACACATTCTAAAGATTCTGGACTGGATTCTAACGCTGAACTCCACAATCCTGATAGAAGTTTCTATAGAAATGACTTGGACCTATCACCGGCTCATCAAATTCAATATCACCACACTTGAGGACCCTTCCCCTCCGGCAGCTTCCGAACTACCCTCCCTAACGCGTGACTCCAGGAAACTCACCCAGGAGAACCTTACACCAATATTGATCAAACTAATTAACACTACTCAACCAATAGATCATAAACCAAAAGCCATTGCTATGGATTACCATAAGTGCCTAAAAACTGCCATTGATGAAATAGCCCGCTTAAATCTTAACAACCCAAACCCAAAAGAAGCAAAACATGGTTGAACGATGACCTCAGAGAACTCGGAAGAAAAAAAAGAGCACAAGAGCACCTCCATAGGAAAAACCCCACCAGCGATACTTAAAAGTAAGTGCAGCGACTTTCTAAACTTTATAAACAAGAAGTGTACACCCAGAAAGCCAACTCTCTAAACTCGCGCATCACCAATGCCTCCTCAAGTAGTAAAGAATTACTCGACATCCTAAAAGAATTAGAAACCCCCATTCACCCCCCAAGTACAGTCACAGTGAGCAAAGCATGGTGCACTACCATTCAGGATGCGCTAGCTTCTAAAATAACCACCCCGCAAAATAAAATCAAACTACAAAAAAAGCTACTAGCCACCCCTTCAAACTCTACTATCCTGCCCATAGCAGACTATGCCACTGATACACCTGAATTCCACTTCACCCCAGTAACCATTGACCAAGTACTAAAAACTATAGTATCACTCAAACCCTCTAATTGTAAAGCAGATCCTTTCCCCGCCAAATTAGGCAAAGGATTGCGCTCCCATCCTAGCAACAACCATTACCAATTTTGTCAATGCCTCCTTCAATACCAATACCGTCCCGTCCAATATCAGAGGGGCATGGGTCACCCCACTCCTCAAAAAACCTAGCCTAGACCCCACCATCCCAACTAATTACTGCCCTATCACTGCAGTCCCCTTCCTTCTCAAAGTTTTATAGACAAAATTGCATATACTCAAGTCCAATCCCACCTTGAAAACAACCACCTACTAGGAGAAAGACAGTCTGGATTCCGTCCAGGCCATAGCACAGAGACAGCGCTATTTGACCTAAAAAAACAGATGGTCGCGGTTAGGGAATCAGGTCAACTATGCTTATTATTATTACTCTATTTGTCTGCGCCATTTGATTTAGTAGATCACCAAAAACTCTGCCAAACACTGTCGAACAACTTCCGATTCTCTAAGGATGCCACTTCCTGGATCAACTGTTTCCTCTCAGACAGCACCTCCGGAGTAGCTATAGGAGATGTAGCAGCCGACCACATACCAGTCCCCCTTGGAGTTCCCCAAGGCTCCTGCTTCTCCCCAAAACTATACAATGGATACACAAAATTACTTTTTGCAGCACTAGATGCAATGGGAGTAATTTACACAAACTTTGCCGACGACATCCAAATACTTATTCCAATACTGGGGAATCTAGAACAAGACACCATCCAGGTAAACAAAATCTACTCCATCATCCAGAACTGGATGACTGCAAACAGTCTTTGCCTAAATGGAGAAAAAACAGATTTCCATTGTAGGTTCTCCTACTCAACTAGCAAAGCTTCCCCCACAATACACCTCAAACATCGACGGCACCCCCATCGTCATCTCCAAACAAGTAAAAACATTAGAAGTCTTTCTAGACTCCAGCCTCACCTTGAGCAAACACATAAATGCCCTTGCGTCATCCACGTCATACACAGCCAAACTTATCTCACTAGGCAGGCCATTCCTCACACAACTTAATTGCATCACTCTCGCCAGAGCCCTTTTACTATCTAAGATCGATTACTGCAACAGTCTTCTATTAGGCACCTCTAAACAAAACCTAAATAAAATGCAGCATATTCAAAACCAAGCACTAAGAGCAGCTTTAGGCATAAAAAAAGACAACACATATCACACCAAAGAAGAGAAGCCCACTGGCTCCCTATTGAAGCAAGAATAATGCGCAAAAGGCTCACACTGGCTCATAAATGTATCGCAGGAACTGCACCGAGCTACCTTAACTGCCTAAGCCACAAAACAACCACTCGAACACTCAGATCAAATGTCCACCTCCACCTATTCACGCCTCATTTTAAGAACACTAGAACGGGTCAATCGAATTTCCCAACTGCAGCCCCAAGAATTTGGAATACACTCCCTTCCAAACTCAACAATGAGCCCAGTCTCAACAAATTTAAGAAACTATTGAAAAAATGGCTCTTTAACAAATTCTAACCTCTCGACCGACCCTCATCTACCCCCTCCTATCTCAGATCCACCCGACCTAACCCCCCTCTTCCCATCTGCCATTTATAACACCCTTCAGAACTGCCCCCACCCACTGGACTCATCCCTGCACCAAGCTTACCACTGCTCAAATTGCTAAAGACCTGCATGCGTTAAGTCTACTGCGTTTAGTTTAAGAAATGTATATATGTATGTAAATAGGTAACCCCTTATGTGTCTGTATATTGTCTACTACCAATTATGTAAACACTAAGAATAAGTACACTGTAAACTACGCCGTGGTACTTCCGGGTTTGGAGGTAAAATAAATGCAATAAATAAAAATAAATAGCTGTTTCCCTTCTGCTCTCGTTACCAGGTCTTTATCTCGCTGGAAACCCCCTGCTTGGTGGCAGTTCTCCACCGGGCTCACTTTCCTTCTGCTGTGTGTGATAGTCTGTACAGTTTGGGCTCCTTTTATTCCTTATATTGCGGGTTTGGTAGGCGCATTCCTCCTCTGCAGGCACCTGGTTGTCTTTTGACTGTTAGTACCCTTGTTGGAGGTTTTGCCTCCAGACAATCTCTGCAATGAGGCCCACGTCACTTGTTGGGGCCAGCTGCTCTGTTTCCTCTCCCCGCGGGCTGTTGCTGATCAATTGATGGCTCTCTGTAGTTTAGCTGTGTGCGGGGTGAGAGGAGCTGATCCCTCTGAAGGCCCCCTGGCCTTGTGGGGGCCTGGCACCCTCGACTTCTTTCCACTGCACTCCCCCGGCGGCCTCATAGTCCATTGTGTCCCTGGGAGGCGCCTTTCTTCGCTTCTGGTTCTCGGAGGTGGGGCTAAGTTGTAGGGCTCTTGTTCACCTCTGTCATCCTCCTCTGCGCTCTGCTTAGTCCCTGGCTTCTCCCCCTCCACCGCTTACCGCCAAGATATCTCCTGTGCTGGGGAGAGCCGTTGAAGCCATGATTCTCCCTCTGCCCTTCACACGGACTGGAGTGGCGACTGCCTTCTCTGTGGTTCCTCCACTCCTTCCTGTCTCGCTGCTGGTCCGCCAGGTATGTCTGTTCCACAGGGACCCCTTTCTGCTTCCCTTCACATCCCCGCTCACTGGATCTGGTCTGTCAGAGAGCTGCCCGTATTTTCAGCGCCTCCTACGTTGATCTTGCTGTGAGATGGTTAAAAATCAAGTCTCTTCCTTTTCATCCCTCAGATCAGCTGCTGAGGTTCCGGAGAGCATTGATTACGTTGCTCTCCTTACAGCGGCCATCCTGGACTCCTATATTCCCTCATTTGCGATATCTTATTAATCCAGAAATGCCTGCACAAGATCTTTATCACGTGTGACTATTCAATTAATTCACTGGCTGACAAGTCTGCTCTTTTTAGCATCTCATCTCCCCATTTCTTAAGGTCAGCAATGACGGGCGATGTTGTTCTAATCAGTACATCAGTCAAATCCTCATAAAGGCATCCCTTCAGCGGGACCAGCAGCTTTCTATAAAGCGAGACCTAGCTCAAACCTGAGTGCAGCTATCAGGACACAATCAGGTTCAAATGCAAGTACTGCACAGGACGAGATACCCAGTCCTCCACAGTAAAGGACTAAAGGGGTTAAAAAGAAACCGTTTTAGCTCTTTTAAAGTGAGTGGGATAAGTGATGGGTCATAAAGCTGATGGAAGATTATTCCTTGAATTTGATGCCCAAGCGTAATTACTGCGACCACCAAATTTACCTGTTTAAAATGGGGCTGAAAAAGCAGATTATCAGATCAAAGGGATCTCCTACATAGCTTGGGTTTCAAAACGATCAACTAAATATTTAGTGGATATTCGCGCCAGAAAGCGATTTCCACGTCAAACAAGCTACTTTGTGTGTAATCTTGTGTGTCACAGTTAACCACTGCAAGGAGTGTCTGGCCACCGTGACATGGTCTTTCTGAGCAAGCCAACAAATAACCTGGACCGCATCATTCTGAATTATTTTTTCAGGTTGGATTTAGAGGATGTGGCCGGAAGACTGTTAAATCTAACCTGGAATTAATGAGCACAGTAGCCAGAAGGTCTCTGCTCTCTTTGGCCAGATGGGGCTGAATTTCTCACTAGCGCGAGGTGTAGGCACAGAACAAGTGAAGTTGATTATCCCGTTTATTAAAGGATAGCTGTGAATCAAAATAGACATAGTTATTAAATGAGGCGCAACAGTAATCAGACAATCCGCAATGAGAAACTGGGTGTACCGAGTATTCAATTTACTCAGTCTTTGCCCTGATCCAACAATTAACAACTCAATCTTACTATCATTGTGTGCTAGCAAATTATTCGCCATCCTAGATTGAATCGGGGAAAAGATCTCGTTAAGAGCCATAGAATCCTGATCGTGGTTACTATTTAATTCAGGCAAAATGTGGGCATTGTCTGCATTTTGTATAAATGACACCGCTGCTATCCAAAAGATCAAAGATGGTTCCGATATATATGTTTAAATAGGTTGGGGATAAGCATGAATCCTGAGGGATTCTGCATTTTAGTTCAACAGGATAAGCTTGGAATTCACCCATAGCAACTCTCACTGTCTGGGGTCCGTAAAACAACTCGATCCAAGACACTGTGCTCTCAAAGCAACAGGCCACCAATCTTTTCACCAAGAGAGTATGGTCGACCAAATCAAATGCTGCAGAGAAATCGAACATTAAAAGTGCAGGGTGACCTTTGTCTATATTATCAAACCTATTGGATTTAAGGTCAAGCAAAGTGGTTTACGTCCCATGTTAGTCTCTAAAGCCGGACTAACGGACCATCAAAATATTGTTTGTCTCAATAAATTTTTGCAGCTGCAAGAAAGCAATTCTATCTTGAATTCCTATTAAAAAGGGACATGTGTAATGGGCCTCAAATTGCTTTCCATTGACAGGTCTAAGTTATCCTTCTCGAGGACGGGTGTAATCCAGTGTTAGGAGAGATTTCTCTTTACAGCACCTTTCCCTCTATTTTTATGGACCCCCTTTTATTATTGAATCTGACATGACATTTTTGCAGTGTAATGAAGCCTTCAGCTTCACTACACTGGCGTTTGCTAATTTATGGGGAAACTCACATTTCCTTTAGGCCTTAATTACTTTGTTGCCACTTTTGGCAACCTTTGATCATTGTACAATACATCTTAAAATGCAGTACAATGGGGTACACTTTTTGTTTTGCCCTACACTAACAGAGAATGTTTGGCTACTCCAGGTGTGCCTAAGTGACAAGCTGGTGGCAGCAGTTACGTTTTTTGTGTGTATTTTGTTTAAGCCTTACCGCGTTTACAGCCCTACTGAGGCTAGTGTCCAAACATGGCCATGCCATAAGGTTTTTAGTTTGTCCCATGGCTATCTTTTCTCTAACCCTTCTTCCTGACCTATGAGGACAGGAAGAACCTTCTATAGACTGCACTGCCCGGGGCTGAGGCTTTTCGCGGACTACTGTAGGGCCATGTATGTTTGCCACAAGAAAGTGGGTTGGGACTGTCTGGTTCCAATCCACAAAATGATTTCACTGTGTTTGAATGGTATGCATAATTGGACCACTGCTGAGAGGGGCGGTGGGTGGAGGGGGACGGTGTGTGTGTGTGTGTCAGATCTTTGACTAGTGGGAGTTTCATCTCTTACCTGGCTTTTGGATAGAAGGGACCCCTGCACCCCTGTTCCAGAGAGATCCTGAAGGGGCCAAGTATCCTGTCCAGCTGCAAGACGTGTAAGGAGACAGGGAAACCCGTTGGAAGAAGGTATGGTGACCAACTACTGCTACTGTCCTGGAAGAGCCCCGTCTTGTAGCTGATCTTCAGTAGTCATGCAAAGGAGCTTCGACTCTTGGAGTGGAGGGAACATCCATTCTCGACATCAGCTCAGAGTCCTGCGAAGAAGAGCCCTCGTTAGTGCCCCTGAATTACCCAGTGGCTACCCAGCTCATAGTTAGTTTGGCTTTGCCTTTGCCTGCTCATGCAAGTACTGCGAAAGTGGGGGACACTTTTATTAACTAGAATAACTTGCCCTCTATCGCATGGAACTTAATTGGATCCCAGAAGCCTTCCTTTAACTTTTTCCTGACTCACAAAACTGTGTGGACCTCTGGCGAACTTTTGGGCCTCATACATCGTAGGGATGGACTTTTAAAGTTAGTGTTGTATCTCTGTGGACCTGAATATAGCTATATGAGCTGAGAGAGACCTCTTTTTTGGATAGGGGCTTGTGGGATGTGGTCAAAGACAGATAGAAAAGGGGGAGGTTCCCAAAACAAGCTACCTAATGGTGTCACACTGCTGGGCTGGTTGATATGAACTGAAATGGGGCAAAATTGAATCACAATCTTGTGTCAAGCAAATATCACAAGATATGCACCAAGCTAGTATTGCAATAGAACAATTTGATTTGATTTTTCTAATACATATAAAAAAATTGGAGCATGATAGGTCCAAAATGTTAAAAAACATAGAACAAAACAAAGAGAAATCACAATCTTATAAGGCAAAAGTCATGTGCAAACAATCACATAGATCTGTTGGCTTAATTCAAGTTATACATCAAACCTATTGTATTTTCAAAGGTGATGTTAGTAGTGACAAGAGTGACTTCATCATATAGACATAGAATGGTAATACTTCTATCTAAACCCCAGTTGGGACAGTATGTAAAACATAAACCCGTGTGGGGGGTGTGTCGACAAGATGATTCTGTTTCCAGCCTTAAAAGAATACAGTCTTCAGAGATATAACAAGTGACTGATGTCCATTAGATGAATATAGGACCAGATAAGGCTTTCGTCAGGACACGAAAAAACGACAGCTGAGGCCCAGGTGTCGTATTCTTCTTAGTGAGTATAGGATGTCTAGGGATGTATCTCTAAGGACAAACAAAAATATATGTTAAAAACTAGCTGTTATGAGTGGCAAAAGTAACACATGCCATAACAGTTCATGTGAAAAAACAGCCATTGTATTTCATATATAGTGTGCAACCTGGGTATATTCATGGTTAATCAGGTATATATCTCTGTTATTTAAATCGCCATTGTTGTTGGGCTGTTGGAAGCGTATTGTTTATCTACTTGCTTTTGCGTGTGGAGACACATAGTTAGTGATTCCATCAGACAAAGAATGGAGATTAATATAATTACCCCATTCTGTGCAATACAAAAATAATGTGGTTCCTTACGGTTGAACTTCACCGGAATGTTCTTTTTAAATCACACAATCTGTGTCAATATTTCGTAGGCGTCTCGAGGACCGAAAGTGTCGATGGTAGCCATTCCTGGCTGTATAAAAGACACAAGAAGTGCAGACAACCGCACATTAGTGCGTGATCAGAAGTATGTATGTATCCCTGGAGATCCTGTCATTGGATTCCTGTTTAGGTGTGAGGATGGCCTGTTTGTTTTTGTTTTTTTGCAGAGTTCTTATACTGGAGTAAAGACTCTGCACACAGTTTTTTTCTCCAAGCCCTTTCGGAGGCTCTTTTAACTTTTGTAAATTCATTGACCTCATTGTTAAACCAGGTGGTGTTTATGGTTTCACATTCAAAAATTTCAGATTGTGGGGGCAGCAGTGTCAATTGCTCCATGGACCACTATTTGAAATTGAGCTACTAAATCATTAGAATTGTAAAAGGTGCATAGCCTAGAACGACCTGGGTCAAACAGCGGAGCAATAGCCTCTGGCGAAAGCTTTTTCAGGTTCCGAGAAGTTTTATTTTTCTGGAGTGGGAATCCATATGAGGTACAGCTGCTGGGAGCAACATGTCACCGGACATTGGCAGGTGAATCAGACCAAGGACAAGGGTCTAGCTGCATCGAATTAATGCTGATGTTCTAAGATAAGACTCAGTCTGATATATTACCATAACTGTGCCTGGCGACCTTAAGAGTGGTGGTGGAAGCCCATTGCTTCTTGCCCATTCCAAAGAGATGCTGCGTCTAAGTCAGCATCATTATTGGCCCACATTTTGAAGTCCCCAAAAATCAAGATATCTGATCTAGGTTTCGTGTGTCAGTAAGAAGAGTCAGCAGTTGTTCTTCGAATTCAGGGGTTTTATGTGGAAGCCTATCAGCAGTACGAATACAGACAGTGGTATAATAGTCTATAATGAATTTTACTAGTAAGAACTCCGTTATCAAGAATCATAGCCTTCGCTATGTGCATTTGAAAAGAGTCCTTATATATGAAAGCCCCCTCCATCCCAACCTCGGGCAGAAGTCTGATGGACCCTAAGCATGCTATAGCCAACAGGAGTGGCAAGGGCGGTTGCGTGAGAGGCAGTATCATGGAGCCAGATTTTAGTGAGGGCTAAAATCATTGTCTGCCTGCGCTAACAAATCTGCTAATTCAGTCGCATGTTGGCTAATGACTGCATATTTGACAGAGAAATGTTCAAATAACGACTGCTTCTGTTAATCTCATTGCTCCTTCCCTCATAAAATACACTGTCCGCCTGCAGTGACTCTTGGGCGGCCTGCCATCTAGAGATAGGAGGACAAGTCGTGAGTCGGCATGGTCATTAACAAGGGGGCTTGCTGGTCAATTACAACCGAAATATTTTCCGTAATAAGAGAAGTTTGCGAGGAAGGGACATCCTCTAACGGAAATTCCTCTATATCCTCTGCCCTCACTACGGAATTCACAGAAGGCGGTGCAGCCTTAATTGACCAAACTGGGTCAGTGAAACCGTCATGGTGTAAATGAGGCGAGCCAAGGTCCACATTAGACTGTAGCATATAAGAATCTGGGGGGGTATTGCTGTAAGTGCGCTTGGGTAATGTGATAAAACTATGTGAGAAACAGAGATAGGGGGAAGTGCAATATCAGTATCAGGAAACTGTTGTGGGTCTTTCTTGCTGCATGATGGCTGCAAAGGGACAAGACGAGCCTTCTCGCTCTTCGGGATGACTGTATTAAAGCCAAGAGATTGTGGAAGAGAAGTACTAGCAGGTTTAGGGCAGGTGCAGAAATCCATAGCAAGATGGCATGCAAAGGATTTTAGTATGGCAATTCCAACCCCTTTGCAGAAGAGAAGAGGAAGAGAGGAGAGAACTCAGGGGAGCAGTCACCCGCATGAAGTTGTACAAACGGTTAGAAAATCCATCAGGTTTATAAATCGCAACGGCTATGCGGGTGGATCTGGCTGACTGGCTTCAAAGCCATCCCTGAAATAAAAGGGAATAAGGGCAAGTGAAGAGGAAATCAAAACCAAAAGATTAACAAACCGTAGCTATGTTGCGTCGACAGACATGTAGGAGCAGCAGGGACATCCACAGGTGTAGACGTGCCCCAGGCGCAAGCCGCCTCATGCGCCGGCGCTCACGCACCTGGTTATGCGATTAAGTACCCAAGGAAAGATGGCCAGTGTAGTCCCAACTGTCAATCCTGTGTTACAGTCCGTAAAACAAATTAAAATCAGATCCTACAAGTTCCAAGTTTATGTAGATTCTAGCTAGACACGGTGGCACCATTCTAATTTCTATACAAGTAGCACTGAAATAACTAATATAGAATAAAATTCCTAAAATGGAGCAGCAAAGCGTCTGAATGCAATAAATCCAACCTTCAAAATTCTTAACCTTCCTCTCACCCTCTACTCTAACGTTTGCGTTCTCCCTACATTTTCCTCTCCACACCTCTTCTCATCCACCTCCTTCCTGATTATTCCCTTATTGCTGCTTCACCACATGCTATCTCCCACCACACGTCTCCAATTTCTGGTCCCACGCCTTGATCTGCTACTCTCTCCCGTCCATAATTTGATGGGATTACCCCCACGTCTTCTAATCGGATGAAGGCCTCTAGCTGTGCACATGGATTAAGTGAGCACTGTAATGAGTGCTCACCCTCGAAACAACAAACATCCCAGCAGTCTAGTTGGTGAGTGCAACTCTGTGTGGCTTCATGAGTGGAGTGTTTTTCAGTGCAGTCCGAATTCTAGGATCAACACTTCACGGTACATGCAACTGCTGTGCTGCTGTCTGATATCCTTGTTGCCTGCAGCAGACATTGGCAGGTTTGCTTTTCTCGCACTGACACCTTCAAATTGACAGTCATGGTTCTTGTGTGCGTGCATGACTGGTATCTGATACACACTGTCTTCTCTGATGAAACTATCCCTTTAGTGCCAGGACCCGAGTTCTACGTGCACCTGTGGTAATGGGTGAGTGGCACATCAGGTGTTCAGTAGTAGGAAGCAATGTTCCCTCTAATTATTTTTATCTAAGTGTGGAGATGGTTGGCTTTCATGCACACATTCATTTCCATGAGCGCAACTAACGAGGTGAACGACTTTGTGAGCATGCCCAGTTAGTGAGTTATCTGCAAAAAAGAGTTTTGAAGGGAATTTCCCCTTTACAACCACTGCAATTCTTTACAAATCTGTGTAAAATGTGCATCTAAAAGCACTTTTTCCAAAGATGTAGGCTAACAAAAAAAATGGATGTGATTATAAAGAGGGCTCAACAACCAGACTTCAAGATCTGCCACACTACCTAGCAAATGTATTCCTGCACAGAGGAAAATGAGTATGCACAAAAAAGCATTGAATCCTTTGTATAATAGTTTTAGTTGTGGCTAATCATTCGTCGAAACTGCCCAGAGACAATGCAGAAAGTGTTTTATGCTTCTGGAAAAAACATTCATCTGTATTGCAAAAAACATATATCACCTATAGCTGATGTGGTTGGCTAATATGCATAGGATACAATATTTACTGATGGTAAAAGGGCAGGAAATCTGTCATTTGAATTAAGTAATTAAAAGCCAGGAGAACATGCTTCTCATAATTTGTGTAAGGATGATAATTGCAACAGAATAACTTCACCACAGAATATAATGATCAGAGTACCTGTGCCTCTGTTTTCCATCGTCCTGGGAACAGAGCTGTGATACTTACTCAAAACCAGTCTTGCAGCTAAGAGACATACACACAACCAGGAAAATGTGCCGAACAGAAATGGGAAATAATGAACATAGAGAAGCCTTCCCCTTTATTCTACCCACAAATCTCCATTTATATTTACAAATCAGTGGCATAGGTACGAACTCTAATAATATTGCTGCCTGATCTCAAGAGGAATTTTAAGGGGTGCGAACATCTTTTAATAAGGATAAAGTATCCTTTTTACTTACAGTCAATATCAAATATTTGGGAGGGTTGTTTGGTTATTGTGTTTAGACATTTCTCTGTTAGATCTTCTGTTCATGGAGCCACTTTTTCATATTTGTTTTAACCTCTTGAGGATGTATTCTCTATTTAGGTTTTTAAGGACATACTTGCTAGTATGGGAGGGAAAATAGGGTTTGGGTCTACTTAATCGAAATATTGGACCTTTTCACATATGACAGAATTTGTCTTTGCTCTTTATTTGGCTGTAAATACAGGGGGAGAAACCCCTCACAACCCCCCTATTCCCTTACCCCACCCCATATATATATGTATAATCAAATTTGACCGAATTTCAACCAAAAAATCACAAATTCAGTCAAAAGTAAAAGGTCAAATGTTTTTCGACCAACTATGCTAGTACAGTAAATGGAGTAGTAGACAAGAATATCAAGACTACGTACTATAATTTAGCTTCATTAAGAGAAAAAAATATCAGGCAACTGCTGTGGATTGTGCCTTATTGATTATTTTTTTATAATGCATTTTATTGGGTTTAAACAACAATCACAATCAACGGAAAACAAAAACAAGGTCAAAACATACGCATTAAAAGAAAGAATCAGTGAGCGAAAGCATGGTAAAAGTCAGTTGGTTTCCACTTGCCGCCCAAGCCATTTACTATTTAACCTTGTACCTTAGGGCACCATGAAATTACTAGGATTCCCGCTCTTCCCATTTGCCCCATATCTTAGAGGCTTTGGCAGGGCAGCCTCTTGCTTTATAAACTCTGTGCTCTAACATTGCAAGTGTGTCCATATCGTCTGCCCATTGTTCCATTGTTGGGGCCTCTGCGGCACCACATTTTTGTGCAATGTTCCGCTTCATTAGTCCTGCAGCTGTGGATAGGAGCAATCCCTCCCATTTATTAGCAGTATTCTCGTCACGAGTACCCAACAACACTTTCGGATCTAGTGTTATATTGCGGCCTACTACCCTGGATAGTTCATTGCAGCATTCCCCCCAGAAAATCTGGATGCACGAACGCTCCCAGAGGATGTGTATGAATGTTCCAACCTCTCCCCCACATCGGAGGCAATTCGGGTTTGGGGCTCGTTTCCAACTGTGTAACATAATTCTTCGGTTGTATATTCTGTGTAGGATTTTTAGTTGGACGAGGCGGAGTCTGGAAGAGATAGCAATCTCCCTGGGGTGCATTAGGATCTGGGTCCAGTCCTCTCGGGTCTATGGCTCCCACGTCTTCCTCCCATTTGGATTTAAGACGAGGGCGTTCCGGAGTGGCAAAGGAGGACATGGCATTATATAATATAGAAGTGAATTTTGTAGTGATATATGTTGTTAGTATATTGCGCTCTATGGGTGTGTACTCGGGAATAGTGGGGTTTGACTGGACGTGTGTCCGTAGGGCGTGAATCAGTTGTGTAATGATGTCGTTCGGTTGTTGGGAGCCAGAATTTCTACTGCAGTGCTTCAAAGGAGGCGATTTCCCCATCGACCAGGACTTCCCCGATTGTTGCGATTCCGGCCTCCTCCCATTTGGGCCATGGACTGAGTTTCCCCAATTCGGCCAGGTTTCTATTGTGCCACAGGGGTTGTACAGTGGTGATCTTGTCTTTCCATCCCACAAAGGCGTGGGCCCGTCTCCAAACTCTTGTGCCTTATTAATTATTGAGAAGGTGGGAATCGTCTGCGTGCGCTGCAAAACTCTTCTGAGCGGCACTCAGAAGGAAGCTGGGCAAGCGCACATGCGCACAACAGCTTAGAGGGAACATTGGTAGAAAGCAGATACTTGCCATTTCTTTGAAAGACACCAGGCCGTAGATATGCCAGAGGGAGTGAGAAGTCCTCTTTGATGCCCTCAAGAATCTTCTCCCTTAACTCGGAGCTCCCCTGTTGCGCAGCCTATGGGCTGAGGATTTTTAGGGTCATTTATGCAAAATGGTTGTTAATTACTGCAGGTGTGGTAAGCTATAGAATAACAAAACTTGAAATTCTGTGAAATAATGTTTAAGGTGAAGTGTCTTGTAGCATAACCCATAAGATTCAGTTAGTTATATACGTCATATCTGCTCCATAAGGTTGTCTGTAAAGATAATCTGATTTTGGAGACTTGGAGCAATCAGTAAATTCATGAAGGGACTGGTCACTGGTAAAGGCAGGCTCCTGCTCCATGCTTATGATGCAGGCAATGAAAGGAGGGCTGAGTTCACCTGATATTTTTTCTTTGACTGCTTCTGTTGTAGATGGTGCCCACAGAACTAGTGGAGAAGGAGTTCTGGCGGTTAGTAAGCAGCATTGAGGAGGATGTCATTGTGGAATATGGTGCCGATATCTCATCCAGGGACTTTGGAAGTGGCTTTCCTGTCATGGATGGCCGAAGAAAGCTGATGCCAGATGAGGAGGTATGAAGCACTTTCTTTGCTTGCTTGTCTGTTTTTATCTCAAATTCTACACTTCACCATCTCATTCTCTGAATCAGGAATACACTATCCTACTATTTGCATATTTTCAGCTGCTAAATTGACAATCGCAGTAAAAGGTAAGTAAAAGAATCAGTCAACACTAGCATATGTGCTTTTGCTTTTCATGAGCAATCCTATGCTTTGTTCATTCCACATTGACAGCGCAGGCATACATAATTTCACACTTCATCCCTTTTCCTCATTCCTTTTCTTACATATGCAGATTGATTTTGTGTAACCCCTCCTATGCCCTTTCCCCCACATCCCCTCTCCTGTAACTCCTCTACTGTCTTTTTCTGTTCTCTCACACAGCAGCAATCGGGTAAGTGGGGAGGGTGTGAAAAACCAAAATGCAGGATTGGTGGGTTGAAGATGTCAGGTGGGGGGGAGGAGGGGCAGGCCAGGGTGTTGGCTTGGAATGTGGGCTTACACAAGCAGTGTCAGCCTGTGTTCTAATCTTCCTGATTGGCTTGTTCCCCCACCAAGGGTGCTAATAGTCTTTTGTTAACAAACCACAGTTGTAACTTTTCAATAGCATTACTAGTAACAAATCACTTAGTAAAACCATCTGTTCCAAACTTTTATAAATGTTAACTTTTGTCCAGTCTATCTTAATGAGTCCAACTTTCTCATGCGAGTCTCTGTGTTCAGCTGGGTCACTGGTCCACCAGTGGCCAGGCGTGGAGCAGGGTAAAAGATTTGGTATGGCAGAGTCCAGCAGGAGTCACTTTCAGTATTGCAGGTAAGTAAAGCTAGTTTTATAAAGGCAACGGAATCGGGTTGTACCCTTGTAGATTTGCCCCAAGAACCAGTGTCCTAAGGCAGGATTAGCGTACAAAGGGTGGTCCACCCCAATGTAAATCCATGGGACACCATGGAGTTAAAGCTATCTGCAGCCCCCCAGGGTCACAGGATCAAGCAAACGGCCCACAGGCAAGTTGTACCAGGGGTAGGACAGTACCTTTTTTAGCTTAAGAAGTAGTGGCTGCAGGATGGTTCCAGCAGAGAGGCGACAGTAGGTCCAGTCACTGGTGTCTGTCTTGGTGACAGAAGAAAGGGACTTCAGTGGATCTGGCAGACAAGCGCCTAGCAAAAGTTTCTCATGGTTCTGGCATGTTGGTGCCTGGTTTAGGCTCTGCTGAAGGACAGTTGTCGCAACGATTGACTCTTCTCGGTTTCTCTGTCATAGTCTCGGGTGAGGGGGACTTTTGGAAGCTGGATCAAGTCACCGTAGGCTTAGACGGATGCCCACAAAGTTTCAGACGAAACTGCGCTTCAGACGACGACGCACAGCGATGCAGCCGAGGTCCCAGGGTATTGGCGAATTGAAGGCCATACAGGTCACAGCTCTTCAAAGAAATGGCGCAAAATGCAGTTCATCCTGGGACTGGTTCTGCCCACCATTCCGTGGGAGGAAGGCCCAGTCTTTGGATCTTCCCTGTCGCTTAGAAGTTGAGGTCGGGACAGCAGCAGTTACTCGGCAGGCTCTGGCAGTCGCTTGAAGTTGCTGGTGTTTTCCTCCTTTGGATTCTTTTGTTCCAGTGGTTGACTCTGGCTTTTCAGCTCCAGGACCGCCTGGATTTATGCAGAAAACCTGGCTGAGTCCAGCCATCGTAGCCCATGCACAATTCGTACTTGGAGGATTGGCTGTCCAATGGGGACAGCCAGCCTCCCAGTCTAAACTGGATTCTCTCAGGCACACTACAGGACAAAGGACAGAGGAGTTTTAATTGACCTCCCCTACTTTCTGGCCTGCCAGTCACTCAAATGGTCCTAGCAGGATTTCCAAGGGAAGCCCTGCAAAGACAAAGGGACAAGAGGACCCTCTAGGACCCTCTCTCACCCAACATGGTAGAAGAGGACATAAGAAAGGACAGGCCATCTTGTTTAGGGCTTTTAAAAGTGCAGCCATTATTTTGGGCTAATGGTGTCACTTTTGTCCACTACTGCAGCTGTGAAGAAAGTTCACAAAATGTTGTGTAAAAGGTACACTTCCACCAGCCTGAACAGATGAACCTGTCCCAGTACCGAAAACGTTACTGAAGAAAAGGGATGCATTGGATCCCCTCAGCACTCCACATAAGGTCGGGTGTGCTGATCTCGCAAAATAAAACACGGTTAGGATAAAAAGTATCTGTCATGATGCCCGCTCCCGGGGTGCCGGTTCAAGCCCTGCGTCCCCGAGAGCGGACATCCAGTCCCCAAGGAAGGACCCAGCAACCCCATATAGGGGCCCTTTGCACAGTATCCTGGCGCCATAGGCGCCAGGCTCATTATGGGAGTGCTTGGGTGCACTTACCTGATGCAGACCATGCTGCAGGATCCTAGCCTCCTTGAGGCCTGAAAGGAACTACTTTACCTGTGGGACTAATTTACCATCCGGGCGTGGTCCGGGAAGGATACATACCTGATTGGAGGAAGGATACATACCTGGAACTTCTTCCAAGGCTATTTAACCCCACCCGAACAGCCACACGTGCTTCGCGTTGTTCTGCATCTAGCAGCTGGACGCTCACCGTGTCTGTTCCTGCATCCTGACTTCTGCCACGCCTGCCAGCATCCTGGATCACCTGCAAAGGAAGAGAAGAAGAGAACAGAAGAAGGAAAAGTCCTTACCTGCTAAAACCGCATCCCGGACATCTCGCCGACAATCCTGAAAAGGAAGACTTTTATTTAAAAGCTCATCGCGTCGATCGCTGCAGCGCCGCATTCCACTCAACTTTACAGGGCGCCCCCATGTTCAGCAGCGATCATCCGGATTCGCAGTCACGCCCCAGCGTCTAGGGAGAAAAAGACCAGAACAAAAGGTGAGAGAGAGAAGGGAATAAGGAAAGCTAAATCTCCATGTTAAGACTTACCTGTTGATTCATTCCCTCTCCATTTCGGGTCCGCGCCGCATCCTGGCATTTCCAGACCCCGGCCCCTAAGGGAAAAAAAAAGACATCAGCGTTAATGAGCGAATGAAAAGAAATTACCAAAAAAAAGCTCATTAAAGACTTACCTGATTTCTACAAGGATTTCACCTCTCATCTCGGGTCGGTGCCTGTTCCCCGGCATTCCGTACCCCGGCCCCTATGGGGAAAAAGACACTAGCATTAGTACATTAATGCATGGACACAAGGGGAACCTCTTATCAAAAAACTTACCTGGAAGCCAAGCAAGTTTGGTTCTAACCAATCCGAAAATCCAGTGAAGTAACTGGATACCAACACGCCCCTGCATCAGAAGCAGGATGGAGAGCTCGTCCTTCCAGACCCTAAGGTGAGACGCTACGAGGAATCACAGAAGGGTTTCGAGGAGGGTGAGAGGGGAAAGTGGGAGGCCGATTGCATTACCCCGCAGACAGTTAATCCCCTATTTTCGCCTACAGAAGGATACTTCTGCGAGCCAGACAAGCCAGATTTGGGGGCCCGGTCCAGTCCGTCTTCCGAACCCTGCGCATCACCTTAGAAGAGGTCACAGCTGCGCGAACCAGGCCAGCGCCTCCGTGGGAGTCAGGTGAGCGTTACAGTATCCCCCTCCCTTGGTAACTTTAAGAGGTTGCCAAGTAAAGTAAAAACAATCGCATGGAAGCTCTAGGAGCCTCCCGCAACACTGCACAGAAAGTGCTGTGTGCTGCTTTAGCAAATTGTAGATGCCTTTTAAAATTGGAGGAAAGTACATCTCGACAAAGAAATGCCAAAAAGAGGTAAAAAGGGGTTCCTATGATCAGAGTGAAAGAATGGGCGGGTGTGGAAAGTTTCCCACTCACTTTGGAGAATCAGTTCAAAAACTCCAAGAGTCCATAAAAAAGTGACGACGGACTCACGAGTGGAGAGAATTTGGCACAAGAAGTAAATCTACTCTGACACATGTACTGTTTGAATTTTGCAGATCCTTGTCATTGGTGGGCTTGGGCTAGCCTTCAGCCTGAATCTTGTCTAAAAGGAGGGCTCCTGCAGCTATTCCACAGATCATTGTTGTAACCAAGACTTCTGCAAAGAAGAGCAGCCCGCTGATGACCCAAGGACACATCCTGCAGCTGACCAGCATAGACTAAATTGAATTGCTTGGTGAAGCCTTGCTCCTCTCTGTTGTCTCAGAAGAACCTCCTTGGTGCTACAACTCTTGGACTGGTGGGAACAACCAGTCCTGACCCCTGCTCGTGGATACATGCCTTGAGAGCCTTCAGAAGGGTCCCTGGACTACGTGGTGGACTGACCAGCTCCATTTTGGGCTACCATGCCATTGTTCAGAACAAAGCCTTGGGACTCTCAGGACCTTCAGTTTATGCCATAATTCGCTTGGCCTTGCAAATTGCAGCCTTCTTACGACAAGGGAAGCCGAGCTGGGGCTGGTTCTGTGTTCACCGCTGGAAGGTCGCCTGAACATGGTGACGTCTACTGGAATCATCTTTCTGTATTTTATTTATTTCTGCAATCCTGTGATGCACCCTGAAGGGTCGGCACCACTGAGGTCTGCAGCTTTTCTTTGTTTGGGGGTCTTCTCTAAAAATGTGTCTGGAACAGTTTGGCGAGAACTGCGACCAGCTCCCGACACGAAATGTGACCTCTGCACCCATAGCCCCTGGACTCCCCTCACTCTGACCAAGAGCAGAAGACTGGACCCCAGCGATTTCCGGAAGACCTGCAGTGTTACCAGGGAAGACTGAGACGGGTCAGAGGGGGGATGGCGCAGGGGGGTTTGGGGGGGGGGGCTAAGTAAACATACTGTTTTCTTTCCCCTGCTGCCTTCCATAGGGTAACATTGAGTGGAGAACTCTTGTCCCAAAGCTCCATCTGCTTGGCCTTTGGTTGTCGAACCTGGGTCAAGGATCCTGTCCTAATACTTAGCTTTGGAGAGGATAGAGTGGAGTATTCCCCTTATTTGAATTAAGTACTTACTTTAAAGAACTTTTCAAATAAACCACTTTAGGCCTCTGCATCAGTTCTGGAATACCTTCCCTAGAGAAACCATAGTTGAACTTGTGACCTTTGGGGCTCATGGACCCATACATATTGGGGCTGGACTTCATAAGAAAAAGGGAACTGGGTTGTGATTGTTACCCTAATCGAACAGTTTTTCTTGCATTGAATTACTTACCCGTGGACTTCTAGAAGGTACTATGTATATATGCGATATATGGCTTTTGAGAACCATACAGATCTAGGATTTGTATGCTTAGTGTCTTTAGAAAGGCCTAATAAATTGTATTTCTCATATACTGAATAACATGAGTTATTGGTGTTCTGTGTGGACTCATTGTAGCCCTCCACATCTCTCAAACCTTTCCTGAGACCAAGCCTTGACTGCTCGTCCACCTACTTTGATTGTGTTTTGGCTAACCTCTCAATGTCTTCCCTGTTTACCACAAATAGTGTGACCTTCTAAAATCCTCCCCCAAGGGGCTGATTTTAGAAATCCATTTCAACAGTGGGGCCACGTGGGTTTTGGGTTGACCTCCATAATTATTAATCCCTCACGTTTATTGCTTAAAGTTTGAGCAAAGCAATTCACAATTTCTATAAACTAGCCACATTCATCCAGCAAAAAGCATTGAGTTATCATTGTCCAAATAATGGATTAATCTGGTTTAAAACTAATGTTCATGCACAAATTTGTGAAACAAGCTTATTAAATCTGACATTCTGTATGGTGAATGTACTCGGGCGGTGTGTATTAATTGCCACTACTAATAGAAGTTATGTTACACTAAATGATGCCTTTATTTCCGTTAAACATTGATGTGATAATGCACAGTCTTTCGACTGCAGAAATGTCACAGCAGAATTATTTTAAATGCACATAACTTAATTTTTGCAGCAAAATGCAGGAGGTTTGGGTGAGGCAATATTGGATGCGAAGAGGGAGATTTTGGGTGGAGGAGTGGAACGAAATGGGTCAGGGGTCTCCCCATTGCATTTTGTAGCAAAAGAATCAGTAAAAAATGTGGTTTTAAAAAAGGAAAATAACTGTGGTGAAAAAAATCCAATACACACGTGACCGTATTCCACATGTCCTGATTACTGTCCCCTTTATTATGTGATACACATTTACGTAATATTTGTTTAACTCCTTAAATCTATGGTGTTAAGTACATTGTTCAAAGCTGTATATTTAGGGCTTTTGAAATAAAGCTCTTGTTGCACATGGACGTGCCAAGTGCTTTGAAGGACCTGCTATAGGTATTGTATTGCTAAATATGCGGAGTGTAAAATAAGGCTGTTATCTAGTATGCCATATTTCTCTTTCTGTGTCTTTTGGAGATTAACAGCTTCTCATTTTTAGTATCTGATGCTACAGTCAAAATATCATATCTTGTCTCTACAGGAGTATGCAAATTCTGGCTGGAACCTGAACAATTTGCCAGTGTTAGAACAGTCAGTTCTCGCACACATCAATGTGGATATCTCTGGTATGAAGGTACCATGGCTCTATGTTGGGATGTGCTTCTCCTCCTTCTGTTGGCATATTGAAGACCACTGGAGTTACTCCATCAACTACTTGCACTGGTATGAAATCAGTTTACTGATTCAGATGAACAGTTGCTTGCTTAAGAGGTTGCCTGTATGAACCAAAATACTGTAATGTTTACCTAAATGATCTCCATGCTGCAATGTCTTTAACTTTCTGGCAAACCTTTTCCACTCCTCGCAATAATGACCTAGCACATTTAAATATCTGTCAAATCATTTTTCTGCATATTTCATTTGATTTCAAATTAAATTGTGTTTTAGGCGGCTGCACCAGAGCTCTCTAAATTACATGAATCACAACGTGACAGGTGTCAGTAGTTTTCTTGAAACCCTTATGTAGGTCACACTTTAGGCAGGCAAGGGTTTCTTTAATCCCTTCAGTTCACCTATTGGTAGAAGTGGTTGATTGGTCATGGCCAAGTGCTCCGGAGGGGAGTACCAGAAGAGCGGGGAGGACCAGAATACACTGTAATATGGTAATGATTTCAACCGAGGAATGTCAACCTCCAATTATATACGGTTCCATGTGAACATGTCCCCAACAAAGAGTCGTTACAAAAAAGTGCCTGGAAAAGGCTGTGCTAAAAGGCCGTTAAGTTTTGTATATTTCACCGCTTTCCATGTAATGGACGCAGGGGACACCCACAACCCATCATACGTTCAAGGGGAGCGGGGGGGACACCTCTGCTCCCCTTGAACATATGGGACAATACAAAATGGCCTTTTCCAGGTGACTTTTTATAATGACTGACTTTCACTGGATACGTTGTGTACTTTATCATATTGCTGTTAAGTAGATTTTTATATGAAAGAAGGCAAGTACATACAAACCCCAGTCTTAAAAGTGGCTGCATTCTTAAAGCTTAGTGTTGGGGTCAGCTGCGGGGTACTGGTTGGTTTAGGTTTACCAGGGTCTGGTACATTTAAGTATATTTTTCCTTTTGCTGCTTGTACGGTTCTATTGAAAAGACATCATTATTAAGGTTTCATGAGAAATACCTATTTTTATTTGCCTTTATTCCATTTGTCGTAGATCCCGAGAACTTAATATTGAGGTCTTTACACACAGAACACACTTTTGTTTATTCCCCTCTTTGCTCCAGCCCACTACCCCATGTTATTACCTCTCCCCTCCACACCACCCATGACTCACCTTATCCAAAAAAGCATACATAGACACAACACAGACATACACACTTACCTGTTCTCCTCATCCTGCGCTTCCCGGTCCTGCTGAGCCGGCCAGTCTCTGCACACACTCGTTTTAGAAAGACACTGTGGTTTGTTTTGTGAAAAGATCTTTAGAAAAATATCTTTTCACATAGAACAACTTTTTACAGCCTCATTCTTTGAGACCCCTGCATATTTGCTGACTGACCTTTTTTGTCTTCTATATTTCTGGAGCGATTTTTGCACACTACTTAACACAAATAAGTCATTGGACAGTTGCTGGGGGACCCTGTTTCTCATTTGCACTATTGGTGTAGCACTACTGGTACCTATGGCCGGTTGTGCAGGGGTACCCTGCCTCCTTTTCTTTTTATACTGGGTGGATTTTCTATGTGTATAGTATTTATGACAGGCTGGTGGCATTTATATATTTTAGATGCACTATTGTGCACCTTATGCCTTTACTGCTAGGTTGCCTGTTGTGCAGTGTAGTGACCAAAATGGTTACTTCATGGGTTAAGTGCCTCTCTTTGTGATCCACTGACTTTGCTTGCCCATCTTCCTCCTGTTCAGAGGTAGAAGTGGTTGTATATGGCCATACCCTTCGCAAGCTCCATAAACAGTGCGGCGAGGGCACCTGTATGTATGGAACAAGTGTGACCTGCCCATTGTGAATAATGGTCAACCACTGTAACCTTAATCTGAAGTACTGATGGGCTCATGAAGGATGCTGGGACACTGCTGCAACCACCATTGTCAAAGACAACTCCTGCAAGGTGAAGCAGAGCGCCTCTCCAACAGTCGAAAGCTTGTCCAGGCGTTCCGGTCCCTTGAACCAGTGAACACAACGGGCCCTCCATAAGATCCCACCTTTGACATTGTCCCAAAGCTTGTGAGGCCTGTCTATCCACTCAGACCAGAAGGTCTGCATATCGTGAGTTGGGACCTCCGTCTGTGCCTGGACAGCAAGTATGTCTATAGCACTGCTCCCTCAATCTGAGACATCGGCTCCTCGCTCTGCTGCAGCTCTTAGCCACCAGTTTGAATTAGCTTTTTTGGAGCAGAGTCCCTCTATCCTCTAGTGCTGCCTGCAAGCACTTGCTTGTTCATCTCAGGCACTGCCCACAGCCATTTGCATCTTTTGCCATTGTAATGGATTCCTTCCACTGATTCCTCTTTGACATTATCTTCTCAGAGCAACTGATCTTGGGTAAACATTAACGCGACCAGGACAATATTTATCTATACTGCCATGGGGCGAACCGGGCAGGTGGTGGGGGCTGGCATGCTCCCATGACTTCAATTTGTGCCAATCCATGCACCCAAAGTCACATCAGGAGCGGGTGACTAAACTGTACCTTTTTCCACAAGGAAAAGGCGAAAAGAGATCTTGGTCGAGGTCGAATGATGCAGAGCGGAGGTCAGAAGATGTGGTCCCAGTGTACCTAGTGTTTATAGTCACTGGACGAGCACATTTGCGTGCTTTTTCCAGCTTCCTGCCCCAAACCAGGTGAGTGGCACCAGCCAGAGACCCCACTGAGGTCTTTTTTGAAAATCCAAGGTGCCCCCAGGGCCCGCGTGCACCGCGCTCCCAGGCCCCTTCTCTGATCCTCTTTTTCCTCCACTCACATGCCCCCCCACCTCCCGGACCACCCACTAACCTCTGATTGACTGTCTCTTTTGCCTGGTGTTTATAGTCACTGCAGAAGCGCATCTGTGTGCTTTTTCCAGCTTTTAGCCCCTAGCCAGGTGAGTGGCACCGACAAGAGACCCTCCTGAGGCCTTTTCTGAACATCCAAGGTGCCCTGCTTGCAATGCGCTCCCAGGCCCTCTCTCTGATCCTCCATTTCCTCCACCCACGTCCCTCCCACCTCCCGGGCCGCCCACCAACCCCTGATTGGCTGCCCTGGTTGGTCAGGTGGTTCTTAACCAGCCTTCCCAGGGCAGCCCGCTGCCCGGCACCCCCTACGGCTAAGGGCCCAAAGACAAAGGGTGGCTCCAACGGAGACGGCTCCAGGAAAGCCTCAGCAGGTGTCCGCAGAGGAAGCCAGTAGCCAGCCGTCAACCAGCAGCAACGAACAAGGTAGGAGAGGCCAGGGTGTGGGGAGGGAGTATAGCAATCGCTGTACTTCGGAATCCCTGCCATACAACAATTCTATATACTTTGGAACAGTAATTTGATTAATAGACTGCGCCTCCAATTTAGTACTGTACTTAATATACTACGCCACACCCCAGCAAGCGCTTAGGCTTGTATCCAAATTGCATTGTTAAATGTAGGCCTCTCTTCCACTATACAGGACTCTCAAATCTAGCTGTGTTTAGGCTTTTACTCAAATAGCATTGTTCGGCTCTGTGTCCAGGCTGTTATCCAAATTGCATTGCTACGTGAAGGCTTCTCTCCCACTATACAGACGGGACTCTCAAATCTAGCTGTCATTAGGCCTTTACTCAAATTGTATGGTTTGGTGCAGGCCTTTCTCCCACTACACAGGACTCTCAAATCTAGCTGTGTTTTGTCTTGCACTCATTCTACGCTGTTAGGTGTAGACCAACCTACGATGCAACATTCGTAGACGCCTTCATGGAATCAATCACCATCCTAGCCATTAAACACAATCACCTGATAGTCCGAAGAGATTTTAACATCTGGTTCGAAGAAACGACAACCACACAAAAATCTCTAACCAGCCAATTCCCAGCAATTAATCTACAACAACTAGTCAAAAGAGCAACCCACTCGGCAGGGCATACACTCGACGCAATCTTCATGAACAAAGAACTCCTTACCAGGGCACCCCCAATTCAAATACTCTGGGGCGACCACCTCAACATCCCCATCATAATTAAAATGAACACTCCAGTAAAAAGGCAACAAGAAAAACCACCGAACACCATGAAAAGAAACTGGAGAACCATCAAAAACTCCAATCTAATTTAACTCCTGGAGCTCAGCAAACCGCACCCAACATGTATGGAAGAATCTGACCTGAACAAAAAATAGCCCTGCTCCCCTCCTGGGTTTTAACAACTATCGACAACATCACCAAAGAAAAACCTTCCACTCCTTCTCATGAAAGAGCAATGGCAAAATGGTTCACCCCATTACTCAGCAGCATGAAAAGAAAAAACGAAAACTAGAATTAGATTGGAGAATATAAAACGACACCGCCAACAAGCTAAAATTCCTGCAACATAACCGCGCATACAAAAAACAAAGAGAAAACATTACGACAACCGAATCTTCGAAGCACCAAGCACCCAAAAAGAACTCTTCAAAATCATAAATGAATCAAAAAAAATCCACGGGTTGCAACATCCCACCAATTCCTTTGCCGAAACTATGCAATAACCTAGCAGACCACTTACAAAAAAATCAGCATCCAACGAACCACACAAAGCAGACCACCCCATCATACTACGATCCCCACCTACCGGCAGGAGGAACATCTGAACAAACTACAAAGCTTTCCCAATATATCAGACTTTCGTCAAACTGGTAAATCAGAGCAATAATTCAGGGTCTCCTGAGGACCCCTGCTGCCTGGACATATACAAATCAATTCTTAAACCAGGAACTCCCATGGAATATCACAGGAACGTCCTCAACCTCTCAATCGCAACTGGGAAAGTGCCACAAGCCTTCAAATTAGCGCACATCAGGCCACTAATCAAAGATACAGCAGGAAACGTAGAGGACCTCCAACTACAGACACATCTCCAACATCCCATACACAGCCAAGCTGCTCGAAACATACATAGACCAAACGACCCAAGAATTCCTAGAAGAACACTGCCTACTAGACCAGGCACAAGTTGGATTCAGACCAATGAGAGGAACGGAATCCGCTCTCTTCTCAATATCGGACGGCCAAAAAAATAAACACAGACTCGGACAACAGCACCACCTTGACACTTCTAGACGTATCCGCAGCCTTCGACACAATTAATCATGACATCCTCATAACTAGATTATAAGGACTCGGAATAACACACACCGCCCTACTGTGGATCAAATCCTTCCTAACAAATAGAACGGAAACCATATGGATGAAACCTTTCAAATCCAACCCGAGAGACTCCACATGTGGAGTACCACACAGTTCATCCTTTTCCCTGCGATTATTCAACCTCTAGTTGTCTCTACTAATCAATATCAAATGTCACAGCCTCACCTGCTACAACTATGCCGACGATACACAATCTTCAAAATGCAAGACAATCTAGAAATAAACTCAACGCTAGAAAACTGCCTCCTTGATGTATTCAACTGGCAAAACAGAAATAATGATCGTTAAAAAAGATGGAGGAGCACACCACCTCATCCCTTGGCCAAGGGAACTCTGGACAACCCCAGCACCCTAGCCGACTGTTAAAAACCTGGGGGTCCTGATGGACAATCTCACACTAGAGCCACAAGTAAAACGCTCTACTCAAGAAATGCTTCTTTCTTCTACGCGTGGCAAAGAGGATCCTACCGTTCCTTTCATTTGAAAACAAAACCCCCATCATCATTGCGCGCGTCATGTCCAGAGTAGACTACGCCAATAGCCTATACCTGGGTATGCCCGAACGATTTCTAAAAAAAAACTACAAAGCATACAAAATGCGGCAGCCAGATTACTTCTAAAATTGCCCCAAAGAGAACAAATCACTCCTGCGCTAAAAACACTACATTGGCTACCAATAAAACAAAATAAAATTCAAAACAATGTGCATCGCGCACAGAGCAGTACACAACCAAGGCGCGGAGTTCCTGAGAGACAAACTGCGCCTACATCAACCAACAAGAACGCTCAGATCAAGCAACGAAATCCGTCTGGAACCGAAACCCTACAGTAAAAGAACATTTTGAGGATAGTCTTTCTCTCACCAGGTGTCAAAAACCTGGAACGACCTACCAAAGTACATACGCAACACAAGAAACCACCTACTATTCAGGAAACTACTAAAAACCTGGCTCTTCACTTCATAACTGGAAGACCGCCCACAGGGACACACACACAACTAAAGCAACAATGCACGAAGAGACAGATCCCGGTCCACAATAAGCAATCAACTGGGAAAAGACTTTAAGGAAGATACTCCACAACAAATTGAACGATTAACCGAGAGACAGCCATGACAGGACTGTTGGGGAGAATTCTCATAAATGTGCTAATTCCCTTCACCTTAGAGACCCCCAGCAACTTTGCTTGATTTTGAGGACTTGATTTTTTTACTTGGAAAGAGTGCAAGTCTTTTTTCCCACTCTCATGTATTTTGATGTGTTTTACTCTTGTGTTCTTTGATTATGGAGTTTTAGATGACTCCATAGGCATCATCTTTTCATGTGTGTTACACAGCACCCTCAGTGCAGTGACGCAGGGATATCTTTTAGACTTCCTAAAGGTTTAAATACCTTCTCTGGGATAAACTGTTTCCCAGAGAATGTAAAGTTAAATAGACTTTACTAGTCTTTTTAAATTCCTAGACCCAGCGCACACTACCTTCCTATAGAGTGCTGGAGTGGTTACCTAGTATCCCCTGCGTCTAGAAACTCATGTAGCAGTCCTGCTACCCATTCCTATCGAAATGGCTGGTGGCAGTGGTTTTACAACGAACTATCATGATTTTTCCCGACCACGAACACGGGTAGTTAAAAATCGCTGGAGCCATTTTTTTCAAGATGGCACCTTAAGCCCCTTTGTTTAAACTGGTCCCGGTCGTCTTTTTTCACTGTTTTTTTGGAAGGGTCCTTCTAGAGTTTGTCTCTGCGTGCCAAACCAGGTTTAGTCCCTTTGTTTCTATGCCTTTGGCAGGCTTCAGGACTGAAGACCGCCTCTGGCGTTTGAGTGTCTGGGGTGGGCAGGAAGTGAGGGAAGTGCCCGAAACTCCCTGTGCTTAGTCTCCTAGGAGACCCAAATGCACTCTGGCGTGATTGGCTGGCTGACTGTCCGGCAAGGACAGCCACCCTGCTGGGTGAGTGACAGCTAGGCTGTAATGAAAGGGACAAAACTGTTTAAAAGGCCAGTCTCTTGGACTGGAAAGCAGAGTCGACCACTGGAATGAAAGAACCGAAGTCAAGCTGGAAGAGGACGGCTGCTGCAACTCCTGGACCGTTGGTTTGCCCGGTGAAGCCCTGCTGCAGGTCCGAATTGCCAAGTTCATCTCGACAGAGATCCCCTTCAAGGACGACTTCTTCCTTTGAGTTGGTGGGACCAATCAACTCATAAGCCACCTGGATACCATTCTCAGAGCTAGTTAGGATTAACCAGGGGGAAGGACTCTAGCTTGTGTGCTTAACAGCTACTTGAACCGAAGATCTTCCATTTTGGCAGCTTGTTTGACCAGTCCCTATGCAGTGCAAGAGTCCCCCAACGTCCTCCCTCTTGTGCCCACGACTGAGGCTCGGGAACAGCGAGATCTGCAGGAACTGCCAGAAACCAACGTCTTCAGCTACATCTTTTCTTATTAAGGTACTGTGCCAACCCGATTGAGATAACGTACCTCTCACTGTGAAAGTTTGTGAAACTTTCCCAACTTGCAGGCCTAATCAGCTTGTGACCCAACATATGACTCTTTTTCGAATAAACTACTACTGAGAACTTTGGCAAAGACTTTACCGTTTACTACAAGAACTGCTCTTTGCTATCCAAGACACTAGCCCATTGACTTTGGCCTAGGCCTTTTGAACTGAATGGAGTCCTTTAGTGAACTGACACTATTTGCACTGCTTAAGAAAGTATTTGTGATCTATTTTATTAATTTGTGCCGTTTTCCTCCCATTTAAAGTGACTGAAATGCCATTTTGCTCCTATTTCAGGTGAGCGTAATTTACTCAAACGTATTGGTTTGGTATTGAAGTGTATTTGTATATGATATTAAGTTGCCTCCTTCTAGTGAATGTTTTCTAGATGACTGTGTAATAAAAGTATTTTACCAAGAAACCTTGAGTGTTAGTGTCCACTTGAACCACTGTGATTGTAAGACCTATGTGTGATATCCTTTTACTGCTCATATTTCCTCTTGAGATAAGCCTGCTGCTCAGCTCGCTACCAGAAACTGTGTATTACAGACTTATACCAAAGGTTGATTTTGCTTACATCTGTAGTCCTAATTGTATGTGGAGGTCCCAGAGGGTACTGCATGCAATTCTGCCTAACAAGGACCCCAAAGACCAGATACGTAGCAAGACTTAGACAAAAGTACCAGGCCGAATCATCAATAGCACCCTGGCCCAAACCACAGCGATGTTCAACATACACTTGTCACAATAGATAGCAAGGGAATAGGGAACAACCATCCCTCAGCTCTGAAAACCGGAGGATGAGAAATACACACCCAATCACACTATATAATGCTCATCAGGCTACAGCTGGGAGCGCAACGCGCCATCATACACAAGCAACTACCAAACAATAGCTTTAAGGTAGGCACCCCACGATATACGAACGACTAACTGAGAAATGGCCACGACAGGAGGAAACCAAAGACTGAATACACAGGCTGTCCAAGACGGAAGTACTAGGACGTTTCACTAACAGCACCCTGGCCATGAACCACTCCAAATTCTAACAGACTAATGTCACAATCGATGGGAAGAGAACAGGGAGCACCCAACCTCAGCTCCCACACCGGAGGGAGAGAAATCTGATATACCGATCACACCATAAAATGCTAATTAGGATACAGCTAGGACCGCGCCGCACCATCACACACTACAGTCAGACGGCCTATAAGGAACCAGCAACTACTTCACCCACAGGAATACAGCTCAAACGGAAAGAAGCATTAGAACCAGGATACAGACCCCACTAACCCAACTTTCAAATCTCTGCATACCCAACCCACCCAAAACTCACACAACCATCTCTCACTCAGCAATCCGCACGCACTTTACCACACTGCATCAACAACACACAACACCTACAGCACATGAGGGCTCGCCCGATCCGATGCTCATACCAATGCTCAGCGCACGGTGTATACCGAACTGAAGCTGCCAACAGCACACCACCTCTTCCACTCCTACTCCTCCCTCCATCCGACTAACCCTCCACGCCCTCCTTGTTTACAAATCCGCCAGATAGTCTGGGGTCCAATTCCGTTGGTGACGGTGCCCTATATAAGTACCTTTAACATAACAAAAGTAGAAGCAGCACCGCAAGAGGTCATGCTCACCAAGCAGTTCCTCTAACCACTACCATTCTTTCTCTTTGAAGAAGAGTCATTGCTTCACATACTCCCTAGAAGCGACTGCACGCGCACCATTTCCCACCCAATCCTCCACCCTGGAGGAATGGGGAGCCTTTAAGTTAAAGATGCTTGACATCTATGCCAAGGCCCTTGCACCGACTGCCTCAGCTTAAGTGCTGGTGGTGGAATCGGGGCCCACCATGCCTGGACAGGCCAGCAGGACTCAACTAAGGGCAGAAGCTTCCCGTGGGGCCACAAGAAGTTACTATTAGAACAAATCTGAGATGCCCTGGAGGTGTGAGCAAGAGACAGCATTTGAACAACTGCAAAATCCACAAATCCTAGAGACTTGTTTGCCATCACTATGAAAAGACAATAACTAAAACTTTGTCGAGGAGCTCGTTTTACTTGTGTTGGAATGCAAGATGTGTTTACAAGAAACACTAGGAAGTAAAGGGAACTCATTCCAGATTCATTGTGGGAGGGGATGGGGAGAGTCATGTACCAGCCAGCATGAGCCAAGTAAGGGGGGGGGGGAGTAAGAAAACTTTATTGGGCTAAGTTTTTATTTATTTGTAGTCTGGTCCGTTTGTAATAGATCATAGGCTTAGACCAAGGATGAATTTGAGTTCTGTCGGACACCCTGACGAGCACGTGTTAAACATCATTTTCTTATAATATGGAACATGCACTGTAGCAATTCAGCAAGGTGAGTGCTTTTTTTTTTTTTTACTTTAACAAACCCTGAATGATTGAAAACGTACCCTTTTGTCGGATTTCTCTCACTGACCTACCACACTAGTTAAAATGCTGCCTGCGGGGGCCTCCTCCCTACCAGCACACGCTGCTAGGTGACGGAACAGACTGTCCATGCCTACGGCAAGGCCTGGTCCCTTCAATTAAAGTGGTGAACACCCTGAAACTTGATTGCAGTTTTATAACCTCATAGTTTCAGAACATTGAGATGTTAATGGGGACAAGATTTATTCAGAGACTATAAAAACCACACAACTATGACAGCAAGAACGTCCGGTAAAAGTATTTTACTATATTGGTTCTTGTGTACTATGCACACACAGCAATGATGCAAGCAATGCTCAATAATTAATATTGCTCCTCTTTTTCTAATATTTGTTTTTGCAATCCCTTGACATGCTGCAAGCAATGCCATTTTAACTACTGTCTACAAGTTCAGTACTTTTATTTTACACTTTAATCACTGGGCACGTGTGCTTGTTCCTGTATTTTGGGGTCCTTGTAAATTACTTGGAGGTCCCTCGGAGTAAATGGATTTTGAGGTCTTCCCGCCAGCTCCCACTGTGATGTCTGTTATGAAATAGTTCTCTTTTAGGTAACTTTCCCTCCTATTTTTGTGGACCCCCACACTTTTTGCTTTTGTTTTACACATTTTCCTGACTTTTTACAGGGAAGTGAAGCCTTCTGCTCCACTTCCCTTGCCTTTTTGCTAATTTGTTATGGGGAAACTGACTAGTCCTTCAGACTGTCACTAAGGGAAACTGTTTCTGTTTTATCTTTTGGCATGTTACTGTTTGGGTACTTAATTCATATTGCACACATCCTCTTTCAATGGGGATACTTTTGCATCACCCTAGACTTTTACCAAAGGGTATTTTGGTTACTGTGCTGTGATTAATCTTATGTCATCAATCCTTTTCCTGGGGAAACCTCTCTCCCATGTGGCCATGGGATTTGGTAGGTGCTTCCTGACACTGGGGGAGGCTATATGATGGAGGATAACATGGGGGGCGGGGGGGTTATCTGGTTATTGCATCGATTGCAATACCATTGAATGCCTTACCATCGAAAACATTGCATCCAAAAAAAAAGCATTGAATGCATTTTATTTTAAAGGTAAATGGTTTAGTTTAATTTATAATGGGTTTTAAAGGTTATAAAAGGGAGGTTGGGAACCCCATTGAAAAATGCATTCGATGCAATTTTTCCGATGGAATGGTGTCGATGGTAGGAATTCGATGCAATGACTAGGAACCCATGGGGGGGAGGTAGCCCACAGAGCGGTGACACATCATCGGATGAGACATGGTATTTCCATTCCTGGATAGCATATTATGCTGGTTCCCTTCAACCATCCATAAGACCTAGGAACTGCCTACAACTCGCATACATCTACAAATACTTGGACAAAGACGCTGTATGAAGTAATGTAGACCACCATGGATGAGAAGCACCCGAGACGCCCTAGTGTATGTGAGCGTATGATAGGTTTTGGGACATTTAAAAGCTTTACCCAGCATGGGGTAAGCGAACGCTGTCTGTGAATGTCAAGTCCTCTGTGTTGTCTGAGGGACTGTGAGGATGTCAAGACGGCCATGGAGCTGGAAGGCTCAGGACACAAAGGACTGCAGAGGCTGGTCCACCATGCAGTGAATGAGAGAGGGAAGGAAGAAAACTTTCTAGCGGCCACAGGAACCTGGATGCTGCCTCACCACTACCGAAACACGGTGTGAGAGCCCAGAGGAAACCGGGACCCGTGAAAGACGTGGAAGCTGTATGGCGAGCCTGGGTGCCCACGAGGTGGAGGCGGGGCATCACAGTTCTGCCTCCTGTTTACCTAGAAGGAACCCACGGATGCCAAAAGGCACTGGTGACTCCTAGAGAGAGAGAGAGAATGGGACAGTGGGGCGATTGGCAACGCTGCCAAAGAAAGACAAATGTGTATTAAGTGAATGAGAAGGAATATGAAACCCAATATTACCAGTTTTCAATAGTATGAAGCAATCCGATGAAAAGCCATTGCAGAAGAGTATACTAGGCAAAAGTAAGTTTGCAGCATGTCGAGCAATTTATATAAAACACTGTGGCAGGAGAGTAAACCAGGTGAAATCAAGTTTTCAATTGTATGGAGTAAATCACATGAAAAGTGCTGGCAGGAAAGTACACAAGGGCAAAGTACAGAGTGAAAGCAAAGTTTAACAAAGTGGAAAATAAGCCGTCAGGGGTGTAACCAGGTATCCTAAGAAGTGAAGACTTGCATCCAACTTGGATTTTGTATACAAGTATTTTATTTAACTAAGATCCCTAAGGAAGATTCATGCCCTTAGAAATTTGAAGTATCTTGAAGAGAAACCTGGGGAAGGAGTTAATTCCTGGCTCCTCACAGTGCCTAAAGTCAGGCAGGTGGCAGAAGTTACATTTTTACAATTTTTGCTATATTTTTAGTTGGCACATTCGCGTTTACTGCATTTGCCTACTAACAGTGGCCAAAGATGTTCGTGCCATATTATTTGCTTGCTCATTGGCCATTTTGTTATTTGGCTGCCTTCCTGCCCTCTCAGGTCAGGAATTCTGCTTTATGGTAATGCATTTGCTACTATTTCGGCGGGTGACTGCATGCCACGTGTGTTTGGGCCCAGGAAGTAGGCTGGGACTGTCTGCTCCCAATCCACAAACTGGTGCCAGTGAATCTATTGAGCATACATGAGTCAACCCCCAGTGGTCCCCGATTGTACCACTGCTGGTGTGCACGAGTGTTGCAGATCCTTGCTATTGGAGTGCTGAGTTTGATTACTCACCTGAATTTAGGATAAGAGTCGTCGTCGTGCAGACATTCCAGCAAATCAAAAGAGGAGCCAAGGATCCTGTGCAGCTGGCGGTAGACCCAAGGACGAATCTTGAAGAAGCCTGCAACCATTATTGCTGCTGTCCTGGTGAAGCCCTGCTGGACTACTTCCCTTTCTGGTGCTTCGACCCTTTGGGATGGTAGAACCAACCAGTCTCGACACCTTATGTTCTTGCAGCCTTGAACTGTTGGAAGTGTCTCTGGACCACCCTGTGGACAGAAATGCTTTAAGCTACCGTGCCAGAAGCGTCACCTTTCTGCGTCGCCTTTCTGCGTTTTTGCCCGGAACTTCGGTAGTTGCCAGCTAGTCCTACAAGTCGCCTTCCTGGGATCTTGTTCTGGAGGTCTTCCTTTGTTCGGGAATGGAGAGATGCCTGCTGTTTTCTGTGTGCAGTGACTGTCGCTAGAACAGGCCATCCCTTGTCTGGTAGTGTCCTGAAGAATCCTGCATCAGTGCCTGCTGCAGTTCTTCACTGAAAAAGGGTTGCACTTAGCTCCTGAACCCGATCGGAATCTTCCTTGCACCCGTAGCTCCTGTGCATCTTCTGCTAGAGCAAATGAGAGAAAATCTACCTCCGGCGATTATATGAACGCATTTGCACAAAGTTGCCAACTTGGTGCGAGCGGGGGGAGGGGGCGCTGAACAGGGGAAACATTGGCTAGCATATACTGCATATACTAAAGTCAAGTAAGAAGGTTTAACCCTCCCAGTTGCATTCCAGTAGGCCAACACTGCCCCTACTCCACCCCTCTATAATCATGCAGGTTGTAGTAGCCCTCAAAAGGCAGATGAACACAACTAGCATGGGAGAAAGAAATGCCATCCCATCCTGTGAGTGTGTCAAACCTCAGAGCAAAGACTGTGCGTGTGCCTCCTACCTTGGTGCACAATCTCACTAATTTGGTGAAAATCCCGCAAGTGGGTGCATGGGAATCCCATTCATGTGTGTGGGCTGCAGACCCCGGATCACATGCTCACTTCTTCAGTGTTAAACTCTGGCCAAGGCTCTTTGGGCAAGCATTTAGGATGGGTCTCACACCATAAACAGTGTGATATATTGATTGGGCTCCTCACTCCTTGGAGCATAGTATACCCGTTGCTGGTAACCTCACAACTGAACGTACAGTTTCACTCTTGGTCATCTCAGTGACCCCATGTATATTAATGGAGTCAGTCTCCCATCTGGGAAGACGATTATATTTCTGTTAAAACACTCTGAATTCTTACTCCAGTTTTCTCGATCTATAGATTCATACCATATTCATTCATTGTGTGTGCAGGGGTGGTAACTTGTGTCTGAGAGAGCTCATTCTTTCATTCAGGAGAGATAAAGGGGCAGCAACCCCCTGTATGTGGGATCAGGCTCCTTTTGCCCCATGGCCCCTCGCTCCAGAATGAGTGAGCAGGTTTTAAGGCCCTGCTGATTCTGCTATTCTACAGGCTCGAGCCTTTTATCCCTTGTCCCATCACGTCTCCCTACATCCTGAGCGGCAGTTTATGTATAGCAGGCAGTTCGGGACATGCCTGTTGCCAATTGAATGTAGCCAGATCTACTATTTAGACACTGGGAGAGTGCCATGAACCCACATTGGTGGTGAAGAAGCACTCAACATACAGAGGGTGTAGTGTTGCAGTCCTGCTGAGAAATGACAATTCTGTCTATTTAAATGTAAAGCAGAGTGGCTGAGAAGTACACGCACTGTGCCATTAAAAATAAAGCAGCTGTGGTGGGTGGAAGTGCTGCTTTGGTGGCATCAAGAGTATGCAATTCCCTGCGTGGTAGTGTTGGTCATTTCCTATTGAAGTATAGCAGTCCTATTGAGAAGTGCCATTAAAAGTGAAGGTGTCCAGTAGGCTGGATCAGTGCTGCCCCATGAAAGGTGTATATTTGAGAAGTGGCAGTACTGTACCTATGGTGAGAAGGGTAGTATTTCCACATTAACTATGCTTAAGCACTTTGGGTTATTGAATAGTACTGCTACATTCTGAGTAATTTCATTGCTTTAAATATATTAGCTCTTGTATAACCACAACAGTGTTATTCTGATGATGATGATGAAGATGATATCAGACTTGCTCAATAGTTCTGGTGCTCTATCATTAAATGTACTTCAGATCTTCAGAGTCTCGGGAGGATACCTCAGGGGCAACGTGATCTCCTTAGAAGCAAGACAACATGGAGCAACACAGGTTCGATCCCTCGGTCCACGCAACACGGGTTCGATCCCTCGGTCCGCGCTTGGAAACCCCTGGGTATTACGTGCATTATAAATAACCAATTAAAATCTGCTGAGAAGTGCTGGGGTCTTGTCAATAAGAGTGTAGTAGCTCAACTGAGAAGTGCTGATGTTGTCCCATCAAAAGTATATCAGCCCCACTAAGATGAACTAGCATTGCCTCAACAAAAGCATAGTATTACAATTATAGTAGCCCTTTGCCAAGAGGGGTGCACAGATGTACAAATACACCCAACCCAAAACGATTTTTGGAAATTGAGGGACAGATGCAAAACAAGAGCCTCTTGCTTTGCATCCGTCCTTACATTTTTAAACCTCGTTTTTACCGGCTTTCACCCGGGCCGCCAGAGAGAGACACAGTATGGATGGAACATAGGGCCATCCATACTTCGTCTCTTCTCTCGGAGGGACGGGGGGGCCCGGGCCCCAGAGCACCTGCATACTCGGCGCCCCTGGTTGTGTGATATTACCGGCTTGATTCATTTTCCTAGTTTGTTTTTGGGCACATAATAAATTTAGAAATGTTGTACTTGCCTGTAAGTGGAATCCATTTGTATTTCAATGTGTGGACTCATTGTGGACTCCTGAGCCCAATCGCCTCTCCTGAGACTTAGCCTTGACCGCTCTCCACTCTTACCTTGGTTGGTTTGGCTAAACGCCAAGAGTTCCTTTGTTCACTATATCTAGGCTGGCTTCCTGAAATCTGTCCGCCAGGCCAGATTTCAGAAATCTTTCTTCACAATTTCCATAGATTGGCATCACCTTTGGTGCTTCCTCTGCAACCAGGTATTCCTGGCCTGCTAGTTCTTGAACGCTGGACTGAAACTCTTCATGGGAGTCCCTCTGGTTCTCCCTCTGGCTAGTTGCCCCATCTGCGCACCTGTGCATTAAAATAACTTGGATAACTTGTCTCCATAACTGTGGTAAGCCTATTGGGTTTGTTCCATTGTTCTCCATGGGGAAAATCAGTGTACTGTGGAACCTCATCTAGAGTGTCACTCTTGTAGGTACTTACCTGGTCATAAAGCATTTGTCTATGTCCCCCTTGGGTGGGCCCCTCAAATCTTCAGGACAGTTTTACATTTTTAGACTGTACTAGTGATATTATATTGGTTTCTGAATGATTAATTACTGCAACTAACTCTTCAACATTAACGAGCATTTTGGATAATTTAACCATTTTATCACTTGTTTTCTGTATTGGGTCTGTTTTGGCCCCCTACTATTACTATCTGACTATTCTCGTCTGTCCAAGTGTTTTAATCCCTTTGCCTCTCATCTACCAGTTAAGTGCTGATTAGGATTTTTCTGATGTGCTAGACTTGGGGTAGAATAGAGGTCATGTTGCCACAGAACACTTTGCTGCGGGACATGACGCTGCATACCTTCTTTCTGCTTGCCCGTCCGGTTCCCAGCCCCGTTGGTCCATTCCTGCTCTCTCTCTGTCCTTCCCCTGTCCCTTATTTTGCTTCACTTGTATGTTTTATGCTTTGTGAACACCTCCTTTGCGGCATGCCCAGGAACCTCTGTCGGGGGCTGTTTGGTCACATCTCTGTGACCCATTCACCCCCTATTTTGTTTTGGTGCAAAAAAGCAGGCTGCAAAGTTGTAAAAGAGAAGCGCTCCCATGGCGTGGGAAGACTCTTCGCTTGTTTTGGCTATCATTTCATTGCTCTAACTTACCTGTGTCTAGAAATCTCTTCCTCCTTCTTCCCCTTTAGCATTGGGAGGTGTATGGTATTTTGTCACTAGTTTATCCTGATGTTAGCCTTGGTGGTGGGAACAGTTTTGACTAAAGATCATTACTGCATTTGTCTCATACTACCTAGCTCTTATATGTTGCCTAATACTTTTTTAACCTTCACATTGTTTGTGTAAAATATTAAGAGTTTACATATTTTTGTTGATCCTTTTAGTGTCATTTTTTTTGTGGCAGTCCTAATTATTGTAGCTACCTGCCAGCCCTCTCTTGCCGAGAGTGAAGCCTGAATACTTTACTACATTACTCATTCACAGTTTTTTTTTCCAACTTGGACAGCTTATTTTCCTCCTTTAGGGTAGATCTCTTCAGAGAGCTGGGAGAGAATCTCCTAACAGACTACAATCATTTCCCCAGGGATCAATGAAGGTGAATCATTAGAGTAGGGACTGGGGAGCCTGGGGAATCTAACATACCTGCATCTTGGAGCGGGTGGTTGCCCCCATTGCCTCTACCCCCAAAGCCAGAGTCATCCATGCCCCCTCACGTAACCTAAGGCATGGAACTTCTTCAGGATTCACTGCTTACAATTACTCTTTAGGTATTGTGGTTGCCACACTGCCTACCATACCATTTAGCTTTTTATTTTATAAAAAAAAAAGTAAATTTGTATGACATCCTGAATTTTTCTAATCTGTCCCTTTCTCCATGCGACAAAGGGAATGCCACAAGATATGCTGCCAAACCAAGTAGGCTGGTGGGAGCTTCTGGTTGGCTATTGTGTGGCAAAGGCACGTGAGAACTCCATACAAAAATGTAGTTAAGGAAAGCCAGCATGGTGGTGCTATGTAAACTGTTAAGGAATACTTTGGTGTGATCAAGCCAGGTCGTTGATTAGTCTCTCTGGTAGAGATAGTGAAAGCCTCTAAAGGAACACGCCTGCAATACAAATCCAGGAGGCTAGAGGAGACCCTCTGTGGCCAATGATTTTAATTAAGGGAGAATTGTCTGACCAGGAGATTAATTTTTGGCCTTTAAAGAACGGTGGGATTAATGAGAAGTCTGTCTAGAGGTCTTCCATTGGTTACTGCTTTGGCTAACCTGCATCTTTTCTTTTCTCTAAAAACTAGCTTTGGATGCTTGTTGAAATGGAGCCTCCCAGTTACTTCTTGCAATATTGTAGCAAATGTCTATTGTGACAAATCCGTTCCTTCTCCCCAGGGGGATCCTCCCCCTTTGAGGCTAGGGAGGTGAGCCCACTCCGTAGGGGTCTGGGCAAGTGGCATCTGTAAGGAACTCCCTAAGCCATTCCCCATCATGGAATGAATGGGATTATCTGGGATGTTTAACAGCAATAAAAACCAAGACTGGGCCGAAGACAAACTTACCATGAATATCTGATAAAAGAAGCTGTCTAAGGACAAACCTCAACTTCACTTTGACGAGGATGTTTAAAGAAGGGGACATGCTGAGATCACAGAGAGAGAATCATATGGCAGCGAGGGAGGTTTTCGGGCTAGGTAAAAAGCAAGCTGGAGGCAGAGCCAATGGGGGCCACAGAGCCCGTGAAATTCAGAACTGCTCTGAACTAGAGTTTTTCTGCTTTTGATATGGTCAACCATGCCATCCTGCTCAATCGCCTCAGTGATAACCTGGGTATCGCTGATCAGGCCCTGGCCTGGATTACTGCCTTTCTCACTGACCGACCCTCTCAGGTCCAACTTGTCTTTCCTCTCTTCCATCTTTCTTTCTACTTGTGGTGTCCTCCAGGGGTCTAGCCTTTCTCACTGGCTTTTAAGCCACTACCTGGCACCTCTTGCCTACTGCATCGCTACTTTCTGCTCCAACTTTCAGTGTTATGCGGATGACGCCCAGCTCTTCCAGGCTCCCCTCAACCACCTCTTTTCCTTCTCTCATACCAGAATGTCTGGCCGCAATTCAAGAGCGGAGTGGCGCCAATGATCTCTGCCTTAATGCCAGTAAGACTGAGATCCTCCTCATTGGAACACCAGCTCCCTCTTTTCCTCCCTCTGTCTACCCGCCCAATCTGGGCCCTCCTCCTACATGTGAGACTAAGAACCTTGGGGTCCTCTCCGACTCCACCCTCTCCTTCTCTCCTCACTTTTCCCCAGAAGCTCACTGTCTCCAGAGCTCTGGTTCTCTCAAGGCTGGACTACTGCAACAGTCTCTTTCTAAATCTTCCTGCCTCTACTTTCCGACCTCTACAGCTTATCCAAAACAGGTCTGCAAGATTTCTCCTTGGCCTCAAGCCCAAGGATCTTATCTCTCCAGCTCTGAAATCTCTTCACTGGCTCCCCGTGACAGCAAGGATCAAGTTCAAGACTCTTTGCATCATCCACAAGGCTTTCTGGGGCCTGGGACCGCACTACCTCCAACTCCCTCTTCCTGAACATCTCCCTTCTTGAGCTCTCTGCTCATCCACCTTCAACTCTGAGGGTCAGTCGCTTTTCTAGGCAATGAGTTGGGAGCAGATCTCTCTTCGACTGGGGCCTCCCTCTGGAACAGCCTCCCTGCCTCTCTGAAACTTGAGCAGAAGCACCTCCGGTTCTGAAAGCAACTCAAGACCTTCATACTCCTACGTCCCGTCCCCTTTCCTCCATACTTATGGGACATCTCTCAGTCCTGTGGGACGGGACCGGAGCACTTTGTAAAAAGCATCCAAATGTTTCCAAAAATGTGTGCTTCCTCTCTTTCTTGCGCGGGGCCCGGAACGCGGTCGTAACCCCGCCCACCTTGGCTCCGCATCGCCCATCAGTCCTTTTCTCCGCTCGATCGGGGCCGGAAGCACTTGCATCTTCGGAAGATTTTCTTCCTTTTTTTCCTCTTTGGCTCTCGCTAGCGTTCGTTTATTAGTCTGTCTATGTCTTTCAAGTTAGACTTTCCAGATTGTTCATCATGTCACCGTCGCTTCGCGAGGGCGGATCCCCATCCTCTTTGTTTAGAGTGTTTGGGTCCGGAATACCGTTGTGACTCCTGTTTTTACTGTGACTCCCTTTCGGTCCGGGCACTTCAACGTCGGTTGGAACGGTGGGAGGAGGTGTTCCGACGAACTCCTCCTTCGCATTTTCAGGCGTTCATCAGCGAGAAGAAAAAACGCCCGGTAAGTTCTTTACTTTTCAGAGCACTCCGGCCGGGGGATACCTTTCCAGGTTCCTCTGGGTCCAAGAGAGGCATTGATTGCTCTGTTACCGGGGTTCGCCCTGAGGTGCCCGTAGGGCCTAATAATTCTACTGGAGTTTTCTCCGAGGGTCTCCGTAAGGGGCCTGTGAACACCGGAGTATGCTCAGAGGCCTCTCCTGTGGGGGCTGTTTGTAGACCCATTTCTACTGAATCGTGGGGTAACGGAGCTTGCTCTGAGGCCTCTCTGTCGGCTTCCCTCAAAAACAAGACCGGGGTGCGCCCCGAGGCCTTGGCTGGGCTTATTGTTACTGAACGGATGTTCGAGGCCCGCGCAGATAAGGCTGTTACCGGCCTGGGTCCGAGGTCCCTCGTTCAGAGGCTAAAGCTACCAACAGTTCTGAGAGGCCGGACAAGGCCTTGTCGGTAAAAGCGGTTGCTCACCGTTCCCGCTCTTGTGGTGACACCGGATCTGTTGAGGAGGCAAAGAAGCAAAGTTCTTCTTTTACCGGCAGTGCCGAGGTCCTTCCTTCGAAGGCTAATTTGGCGGTTGGTATGTCTCAAAAACATTCCAGGCCTCATAGTACCGGCTCTGCCGAGGTTCCTTATGTTAAGGCTAAAATTAAGACCCCTGATCCATCGACGGGGACCCCTGCCTCACTTCCTCCCGTGCCGCAGTTCCCCTCAGATGAGGACAAAATGGCGCCCGCTCCCGCCACGACGGCCATTTTAGGTGCTACCCCTACAACTACGCCATCGGCCTCTGGTGTAGGGCTCGGTCCCTTTGGTGAACCTAAGGTCCCTTGTGCGCATCCTTACCGGCCGGTTTATGATTGGAACGCCCGGATGCCTCTTCCGCACAATGTTTCGTTGCCTGCGTGGGCGGCACCTTTGATTTATGTGGATACGTTGGTGGAGGGGCCGGTGTGGCACCCTTCCCCGTTACGTCACTGGATTTGTCCACCTCATGAGAGCCCTCCTCAGGTTCCGAAACAATCTCCTGAGGACGCCTTTTTCGGTAAATTTCAAGCGCTTATGCGCACCGACCCCATGAGGGAATATTTCAAAGGGCTTTTCAAGGAGATATGTCCACCTGCCCTCCAGCTCCACCCGTTCCTCTGGTGGTTCTGCTGGCGCCTCCCTTGCCCGTGGTGCCTCCCCCTGCTCTTCCGCCTGTGCCTCCATTGTCCCCAGTGGACAAGGCCCTGCCTGACACGGCTCAGCAGGATCCTGACCTGTCAGATGATCATCAAGGCGATCAGGACAACGAGGACCTTCTCCGCTCTATCAGAGCCTTTCATGACCGGATACTGGACATGATGAGTTTCTTAGATGTTTCGGTGCCCGAGGCACCCACTCCGCAGGAGGGCGTGCTTTTTGGGGCGTTCACCCTGTCTCCCTTGGAGCCTACCGGCTTGTTCCTGCAGAAGGACGTTCTGGCCGAGGTCCCAAGAGTCTGGGAAAAGCCACACTCGGGACTTTTTGTCAATAAGAAGATTGACGCGAGGTACAGGCTACATTCTTCGGAAGAGGTGGCCCTGTCATCTTGTCTGCCTCCCTCCTCCACAGTGGTGGCTGCGGCCACGTTGCAATCCAGACCTGCAGCATCCTCTTCCACGACGGCTGCTCGGGTCTTGGGAAAGGAGGACAAGCTCCTTGACTCCCTAGGTAGAAAACGTTTTGCCTACTCGGCCTTGCAGCGCAGGCAGGCCAACGCTGAGTTGATATTAGTGGGAGCTAACATGCGGATGTGGAAAGGTCTGTCGGAGTTTGAGGAGCACATCCCGGTCGAGAAGCTGGAGGACTTCAAAGGAGGCCTTTCCGATGCCATTGTCTTGGCCCAGGATCTCCTGGAGGCTGCGGCTCATCGCGTAGACACCTCGGCTCGGGGCCTTATGCTGGGGGTTGATACCTCACGGCAGGCGTGGCTGCATGCCACTAAATATTCTAAGGAAGTGCAAGACAAGGTGTTGGATCTTCCATTTGATGGTAAGGAGCTTTTTCATTCTTCTACTGATGTAGAGCTCACCAAGACCAAGGATAGCACCCAGACGACTGAATCATTGTCTGTTCTGGTCAAAGCTCATTTCAAATTCCAGAGACCGTTGTCACAAAGTCGACCCTCCTCTGGTTTTAGGGGCTTCCTCGACCGAAAATCCCGCAGAGTGGATACTCCAACGGGGAATAACCGCAGTAGACAACAGCGCACGCGGTTTTTCTCTCGCTCCTCAGCCTCCTCAGCAGGTTCAGGTGGCACTGCCACCGATAAGCCTACAAAATGAGGGATTTCCGCGCTCACACGAGACCCCGGTGGGAGGACGCATTGCGTCTCATTGGGAGGCGTGGCAGACCCTCACAGAAGACAGAAGGGTCTCGTCAGTCGCTCGAGCGGGCTTCCGCTTACCTTTACCCCCTACCCCACCCCTTGACCCTCCTTTTCAGCTGTCGGGCTTTCCCTCCTTCAAGGCCGAAGTTCAGAAACTTCTGGACCTCAGAGCTATGGAACCCGTTCCACTTGGGGAGCGAGGGGAGGGCTTCTACTCCCGTCTGTTTATGGTGCCCAAACCCAACCAGGCTGGCCTTCGCACCATCCTAGACCTTTCCCAGTTCAATCTTTTCCTACCCCAAGAGAAATTAAAGATGATCACGCCCAGCCAGATACGCTCCTCGTTACAGATGGGTGATTGGCTCAGCGTTGTGGACCTTCAGGATGCGTATATGCATATCCTGATTTGGAATCCACACAGGAAATATCTCTGCTTCTCTTTGGGAGAGGAGCACTTCCAGTTTTGGGTGCTTCCTTTTGGCCTCAGCTCGGCGCTGCGTGTCTTCACGAAGATGTCTGTTATTGCGACCTATCTTCGTCTACAGGGTATCCATGTGTATCCTTTTTTTAAAATATATTTTTATTTTTATTATTTGGACAACTGGCTCTTACGCAGCCCTTGTCCGCTGGCAGCAGCGGGCAACCTCCAGTCTCTCCTTCAGCTCCTGTTCCATCTTGGGCTGTTGGTGAACTGGCGGAAATCCTCCATGACGGTCTCACAGGACCCGATTTTCCTGGGTTTTCATTGGAACACGATCGACTGCAGAGGGTATCTGACTGGGGACGGAATGGCGGATCTGTTAGCCACTGTTCAGATGTTTGCGCAGTCGGAGAGCATTTCGGCCTGGTTGTTCCAGAGGCTTCTGGGCCTCATGGCCTCTTGTGTACTGGCTCTTCCTTTTGCTCGTCTCAAGATGAGACGGACCCATATGGCTCTTCGGAGTTCCTGGCGTCAGGCTATGGACCCGGATTCCAAGCGGATAATGATTCTGGATTCCATGACAGTGGACCTGGATTGGTGGTCATCTCTCAACAACCTGTCGGGGGGGGGGGGGGGGGGGGGGGGGCACGGGGTTTCAGGACCCAGCCCCCACAGTGACGATCACGACGGACTCCTCCCTTCTGGGGTGGGGTGTGACGTTAGATCTTCTTCAGGTCTCCGACCTCTGGTCGCCTCAGGACAAGCTCCTGCACATAAATCACTTGGAGCTCCTGGCGATCTTCCTAGCACTCAGGGCGTTCAGACCGCTCATTGTTAACAAGGTGATCCGCATACGCACGGACAACGTGGTGTCAATTTATTACATCAACAAGCAAGGGGGAACAAAGTCTCCCCCCCTCGTGAACCTGTCCATCCAGATATGGGAGTGGGCCGTGCTTCATGGAGTCTGGCTGCTTGCAGTGCACATCCCGGGCCAGCTGAATGTCACAGCGGATGCCCTCAGCCGGCGGACGGTGGCCAGCTACGAGTGGGAATTGAAGGCAGAGGTCCTCTCATGGATTTTCTCGCGTTGGGGCACACCCTAGGTGGACCTCTTCGCTACGGCGGTGAACAAGAAGCTTCCTCGGTATGCCTCCATAGGGGGGCTGGGAGCCTCCTCTCTGGAGGATGCTCTCGAGATTCCATGGCACAACATGAGAGCTTACGCCTTCCCGCCTCTGCCTCTAGTTAACCGTGCGATCTGGAAGTTGAAGAACTCGGTGAACTGTTCCCTTCTACTCGTAGCCCCGTGGTGGTCGGCCAGGTTTTGGTTCTCAGAACTTCAACACCTGTCGGTGTATCCGCCGATCAGGTTACCAGTAACTCTCGATCTTCTTCACCAGTGGGAACAGCAGACGTGGCACCCCTCCCCACAATCGCTCGGCTTGGCGGCATGGTGCCTTAGTTCAAGTCTTTAGAGCATCTGAATTTGTCTACGTATAACATGCGCATTATCTAGGCAGCCAGGAAACCATCGACCAGATTTCAGTACAAGAGTAAATGGCTCAGGTTCTGTCATTGGTGTTTGGAGAAGAAGTTGGATCCAAGGGTGGCCACGATTGACACAGTGCTGTCCTTCGTGTCCTTCCTAGCAGAGTCAGGGGTTCATGTTCTGCCATGCAGGACTTACCTTTCAGCGGTTTCCGCTTATCTTTCTACAGACCAGTGCTCGTATTCTCTGAGTAACCCAGTGGTTAAGAGGCATTTTGCAGGTTTGACACGCCTCTACCCTCCGGTTCGTAGTCCGCACCTGCCGTGGGACCTAAATGTTGTCCTGACGGCGCTGTGCCATAAACCCTTTGAACCAATGGCTACGGTGGACCTCAAGTACTTGTCTTGGAAGGTGTCCTTTTTGGTCGCCGTTACGTCGGCAAGGAGAGTGAGTGAGCTCCACGCATTGTCGGTGGAGCATCCTTTCTTGGTCTTTCACAAGGACAAGGTAGTCCTTCGGACAAACCCGGCCTTTCTACCGAAGGTGGTGACCGAATTCCATCTGAATCAATTGATCTTCCTTCCAGTCATTTTTACGAACCCTGCCTCTGAGGCTTACAGGGTTCTACACTGTCTTGATGTCCGAAGAGCTCTTAAGTTCTACCTGGACAGGACTTCTGAGCTTACCTTCGGTAACCCCCAGGGCAGGCAGGCGTCTAAGGCAACTATTTCTAGGTGGATCTCCGCCTGCATCTCAGTCCTTCACCGTCCAAGGGCTGAAACCTCCTAAGGGTATTCATGCACATCTGGTGCGGGGTAAAGCAGCAGCGGTTGCTTTTCAGAAATGTCCCCTGGGAGTCCATTGCTAGGGCAGCTACTTGGGCCTCCCCATCTGCTTTCTGTAAGCATTATTGTCTCGACATGAGCTCAAGAGCTGACGCTCAGTTTGGTCAGGCTGTACTGAAAAGCCTTTTTCAGTAAGGGGTATTTCCATCCACCCATAGTTCCTGTAAGGAGTGGTTGCGAATCTCCCATAAGTATGGAGGAAAGGGGACGGGATGTAGGAGTATTACCAGGTTACTCACCGTAGTGACCACCATACTCCTAGTCCATAGTCCCCTTTCCTCCATACGCCCGCCCGCCGTCCCCTCTAATAAGGTTCCTCTGTTATTGCTAATGGTTCTTTGACCTGGCGATAGAAAAGGACTGATGGGTGATGCGCGGGGCGAAGCCAAGGTGGGCGGGGTTACGGCAGCGTGCCGGGCCCCGCGCAAGAAAGAGAGGAAGGACACATTATTTGAAAAATGTGGATGCTTTTTACAAAGTGCTCCGGTCCCGTCCCAAAGGACGGAGGGATGTCCCATAAGTATGGAGGAAAGGGGACTATGGACTAGGAGTAAGGTGGTCACTACGGTGAGTAACCTGGTAATTTTCGCTCCTTTCTCTCTTCCTCGCCCTGCTGATGTCTTGATTGCTCCACGCACTGGGCACCTGACTACCCTCGGAACTAGGGTCCAGGCTCCTGCATGTTCAGCTGGCCTTCGCACTGCCTCTCGACTCCCCAAGCACTTGTGGTCTGTATCTTCAACCCTACAGTCCTCTTGCTCTGCACTTTTGAGCCATCCGCTGGCTGCACTTATTGAGTTACCTGCACTTAGCCACTCCCTCTGCACTTCTCCCCTTCCTCTTCCCTGCACTTACGCAATCTGATTGACACAAGGCCTAGTTGTTACTCTCACCTGGTATCTGCAGAGGCGTTTGGGCACGGTTGCAGCCCTCCCCGAACTTGAATCACCCCCTGCAGGCTTCTCCGTCAATAGAAAAGCTGTGAGCGGTGGTACGTGGTGATACTGCTCCTGTGCACTATGGAAGATGAGCTCTCCGTCGTGCTACTTCTGGCAGGGGCGCGTCAAATGGGATCTGGTTCCTTCCCTGATGAGGATTAGTCCAGTCCAGCTGCGACTATGCTTCTCCTTATGATTGGTAAGTCTTTCTTGAGCTCTTGTGATGCTGTTCGTTCTGTTTAATGTCTTTATATGTTGCTCCTATTTATGCCCGCAATAATGTCTCTCTTCTGTTTTCTTCCCTTAGATGGAAATGCAGCCGAGAGACGCGGCCGGATGGAAGATGGATGCCACCGCAATATTCGACAGCAGGTAATTGATGGTTTAAGAAAAAGCGCGAAGTATGGCGAAGCGCAACCTTAAATTGACTGTTTTTCCGATGTCTAACCTTGTGTTCTGTTTTTTCTTGCAGGCGCTGCTGTCGACGATGGAGCGTGTCCATCTCCGGTGCCAAGATGAAGATTTCGGCTTTCTGGAAAGTGTAAAGATGAATACTTGGTTCGCCGAAGAGATCTACAGGTAAGAACAGCTTACCCCAGTTGGTAAGTATGCTGGCAGGAAGCAGGATGTCCAGGAAGCAGCATCTTCAAAGGTAGGTCTGACCTCAAGCGACTGTGAGCGTTACGCTGCTTGCAAGTGCAGAATAACACGAAGCGTCTGCCTTGAGGATCGGGGCAGCTTATATGGCTGAGATCGTGGGCACGCCCATTAGGGCCGACTTACCAGCCACACCCTGCCACTCCTAGAGAGTGAGCACGTTCGAAGGCAATCCATTACCAGCCACACCCAAGAATACACTTGGGGCTGCTTAATCGCTGGAATGTTCAAGGTTCATGCATCTGAAGTGCTATGTCCATAATAAAAGCTTTTCGGTGTTAAATGGATGTTTTTGTTTATTTTCGTTCATGAGCCTGGCGCCAAAGTCGCCAGAACAGTGTCCACCCAGGTCTCCTGTGCATGCGACCCCTGCATGCCTGTGCCCTTGACTTCATGACCTTGACAGGGCTCGAGGTCGGCGTCGACTCGGTCTGCGCCGCGTCGTCTGATACGGATGACAAGACTTTGCCTTCACACCAGCCCTCTACACCGTTGTCGATGACTCCGAAGCCGTTGGCTCCTTTGGGGCCTTTTGGCCGGAATTTGCCGACGGAGGTCCCTGGTACTGTGGATCCTCCAAGGAAGGCTACATCCAAGTCTGTATAGCCTGTTATGGATTCCAGACCCACTTCTGTCCCTAGGCAGGAGTTTTCTTCCCCCTGGATGATATCTGAGGATGAGGAAATGTCAGATTTGGAATTTTACCCTGTTGAGCCTGATGTGGCTCCTGTCTTTTCCGGGGACAATCAGTTGGAAGAGTTACGTCAATCACTCCATGATGCCAGTGTCTTGGACACATCTCCTGAGGTTGAGTTTGGCACACCTGAGTCCTCTGATAGCAGACTGATGGCTAGGGTTACTGAGTATCTTGGTTGGTCTAGTCCTGCGGAGGCATTTGTTCAGGATGACTTGACTGATATTTTGTATCAATGTCCGTCCTCTGACCCAGTGTTGCCTTTTCATTTAACTTTGCAAAAAAGGGTGGCGGCTTCTTGGCAGACCCTGGAATCTCTTCCGGCCGTTAACAAGTTAACTAAAAAAATACTGCCCTTCCAGTAGCGACCCCCAGCTACCTTTCCTCTCAGCCCACTCCCGAGAGTTTGGTGGTTCAGGCAGCTACAACCACCTCAAGGCAGGTGGCATATCCTACCATCCCTCCTGTTAGGGACGACAAACGCTTCGATGGTTGGGCACGCAAGGTGTTTTCTGCGGGTAGTATGGCACTGAAGTCAGCCAACTCCACTTGTGCGTTGGCAAGATTTTAACACTCTGTAGAATTCTTTCTTTAGCAGCTGATCATATTCCCAAGGGGGAAGAATGGGATGGGTTCCTTGCTCTCGTGCAAGATGGCAAGGATTCCATGTGGGAATCCCTTCAGTCGGGACTGGACACGGCTGACCGTGTTAACCGGTCCATGGCTGCGAGCACTGTTATAAGCAGGTTTGTGTGGTTGCGGACGTCGGGTTTTGCTCCAGATGTACAAGCCCGTCTTCTGAAAATGCCCTGTGATGGCTCGCATTTGTTTGGCAGCAAGGCTGACGAGAGCCTTGAGAGGTTGCAGACCTCAAAAGCTGCTGCTAAATCTTTGAGCGCAGCTGTGCGCCAACCTCTGCCTTTTCGTCCTAGGGGATGGCAGTGGAGGGGAAGTTCCTTTCATTACTACTCCTCTTTTGGCAGGACGCAAGAAGCCGCCAGTCAAAGGGGACAACGTAAAAAAGGACCCGTGGTGGTCGGGGAAATAGAGGTGCCAAAGTCGCTCAGGCAGCTGCATCTTTGCCTTCAGGCGCTGCTGCAGCTTCTCCAAAATAATCATGAGGCCATGTTCCATTGTTTGCCGGTTGGGGGCAGATTGTGCATCTCGAAGAATGGCGAGCTATTACTTCGGATGCGTGGGTTCTGGATACAATAGCCCACGGCTACTGCCTTCCGTTCCTAAAGGGGCCTCACGACAATCCACCGGGGACTGTCTCTTTGAAGCTTCCCATCCGCTCCTTGTGCAGGAAATCTTTTTTTTTTACATTATTTTAGCATTTTCCAATTACAACAGTACAAATTAGCCTGAACTGCAGGCTATGCAACTTGTGCCATTCTCCAATCCCTACCCCCCACTCCCGCTGCCCTCAAACTTCCCCGTCCTTTGTTGCATTAGTTTGTAGACCATCAGTCCTCTTAAATGGTATTTTTGTACTGGCCCTTAACCCCACTGGTTCCAGTTTGTGTTGGGTTTGGCGATGCTGTGGGGGAGTTGGCGTTGAAGAGCAGATATAGTATGTAGGGGCCCCATATGTTTGGAGGCCTTGCGTGCAATGGCAGTGTTCTTATGAATTCTGCTTCCACTTCCTGGCAGTAGATGTCCTTCCTCCAGTTTGCTAGCGTGGGAGCGGGTCCCCGTCCCCATGCCATGGCTATTCTTCTTCGTGCCAGCACCAGATGAATATTTGCTAGTTTTCTTATCGGTTGTGCTAGGTATTTCGTCATCTCTAGTAGTGCTATAATTGGGTCTGGTCTAATCTTTTTGCCAATTATTGCTTCGGTTTCGAAGGGTACTTCAGTCCAAAATTTGGCTACCCGTGGGCAACTCCAAGCGAGGTGCATGAAGTCGGCTGCTGGAGTGCCGCATCTGTCACATGTGGAATTTAGCTCTCGGTGGTGCTTGTTCCTTTTTTGGGGCGTTTAGTAGGTTTGGTATAGAAAATTGAAGTGGATTTGCTTGAATCGTGAGTTTAGTGCCAATTTTTGTGTTTGACGTAATATGTAATCCCATTCTTCATCCCGGATAGACGTTTGCAATGACTCCTCCCACCTTTCTTTTGTCTTGGGGTTTGTTGATGTTTCCGTTAGAAGAGTTCTGTAAATTGATGACACCAGTTTTCCTTCTCCCTGTGCCTGTATCGCTCTGTGTAGCAGCTGCCAAGTTGGTGGTTCTTGAGGGAACAAGGGGATGAGTTCATGCACAGCGTATCGAAGACTAAAGTATGTGAATATGTCTAGGGAGGTGGTGCTGCCTTTCTCTTTCGCCTGTTGGGGCGTTATAAAGGTGCCATGTTCGAAGAGGTCTCCTAGCATGCTTATTTTGCATTTGTCTGCCCAATTAAGGAATACTTATTCAGCGGTAAGGGGTATCCCTGGGATAAACTTGATGGGGAGGAGAGGAGAGTATCTAGTCTGCACTTTGTACTTATCAGCTATTTTCCGCCAAATGGAATATGTGGACTGCACTATATCAGCGTTGTGTATGGTACCGCCTGCTTGCTGATAACCACGGCTCTCCGCAGGTTCGGTGAGGCAAGGGCTAGTTCGATCTGTATATGTGGTCTTCTGAACTGAGTTGAGTACCAATGGCTGAGATATTGAGCTTGGGCTGCCCAATAATATTTTCCAACATCAGGGAGTGCAAGACCGCCTTTAGTTACTGGAAGTGTGAGTGATGAGTACGCCACCCTCCTGGTTTGCCTGCCCAGACTACGTCTAGCATTAGGCTCCTCACGGTCCCCAGGAAGCGTCGGGATAGTAGGATGGGAATGTTGGAGAACAAGTATAGTAGTTTAGGGAGAATTACCATTTTCACTAGTGACACCCTCCCCCAAAGGGACAGTGGGAGTGTTTTCCACCTATTCACCTTCTCGCGTAGTGCTTTGAGAACGCTTTCGTAATTGTCTCTGAATATTTCATGGTGATTCAGGGACAACTGGATCCCCAGGTACCGGACATGAGCGTTTTCCCATTTAAAGTTAAAATCATCTGGGAAAGAACTGGTGTTGGTGGTTAGGGGGAACACAATAGACTTAGAGTGATTGATTTTAGCCCTGACACTGACCCAAACTTTGACTTCGCGCATGATGGGATTGAGATTTTCGCTTGGGTTTTGTATGTAGAGGGCAATATCGTCGGCATACAGGGATATTACCAGTTTATGTGGACCAATATTTAGCCCTCTTTGAATTTGTTGTTCTCGAAGGCCGGCTGCTCGAGGCTCCATTACTAATGCAAAGATCAGGGCGGATAGTGCACATCCCTGTCTGGTGCCGCGTTGGAGATTTATGTATGCAGATTTTGTTGTCCCCAGTGTAATCGCAGATTGGGGTTTGTTATAGAGGTGGCAGACCAGTTTGATATATTGTTTCCCGAGCCCATGTTGCTGCAGTACGGCAAACATGAAGGGCCACTCGACGGAGTCGAAGGCCTTTTCGTCGTCTAAAAGCACCGCTATCACCTGCTGATTGGGATCTAGTGCTGCTAAATAACCCTTAACATTCTACGTATCCCGAATGTGGTATTACGTCTGGGTACAAAGCCCGCTTGATCTGTGAGTATTAGTGCAGGCATTAGAGGGAGTAATCTATTCACCAGAATTTTTTCCCAGGATTTTGTTATCGAGATTAATTAAGGAGATTGGGCGATAGGATTTGCAGTCCTCAGGGGGGGGTTATCTTTTTTCTGCAGGAGAAATACATTGGCTTCTCTTAGAGTTCGGGGGAGAATGCTGGAATCGCTTGCTTGCTCATAAACCTTTAGAATGAGGGGCGCTATGGTGGGGGCAAATTTATAGAATTCACAAGTTAATCCAGCGGGTCCGGGGACTTTGGAAGAGGGTAAGCTCTTTATTGCCTCTCGAATCTCTTCAAGTGAAATGGGGTCATTTAGGGGTTCACAGAGTTCCCCCTCTACCCAATATAGCTCAGTGCCGTTGAGGTATTTGCGGATCGCCTCTGTGTCGTGTGGGTGGTTGGCACTATATAGTTCTTGATAGAATGCTCAGAACACCTCGACAATTTCGTCTTCTCTGTAGACCAGGTCTCCTAGTGGGGATCGGATACGTTCTGCCTTTGTGGGCTTTCTATCCGCTGCAATCAGACGGGCAAGAAGCGCTCCTGGTTTCTGGCCCTCGCCGTACTGCCTGATCGTGTGTCTGTGCCCCAGGAATTTTATTTCACGCTCAGCTAGGGTCCTGAAGTTGAGAAGTTCTTTCTTCAGTTCTGCACGGGTGAGGGTGTCGTCAGTCATGCGTTGCTGGTTTTCCATGGATTTTGGACGATTTTCGCTTGTAGTTAGTTCGTGGCGAATTAGTTTCAGGATGCCGTTTTCCTTGGCTAGGCACACCCCCTTACAAAGCATTTGAGTGATTCCCACAGCGTCCCTGCAGAGTTAACTGTGCCCTGGTTGATTTCAAGGTAGGTCTCGATTTCTTCTCGTAGCTCTGTTGCGAACACTTGGTCAGCGAGTGCTCCCGGTTTAAAACGCCAGTGTGGTGGCCTCGGACTGGCACCTGATAGACTGCATTCGAGTGTTACTGTGGCGTGATCGGAGAAGGTTTTGGGGAGAATTTGGCATGGACCCCATTGCCACTTACTGTTGGATGAGACCAGTAGATAATCAATGCGCAAGCTCGAGTTATGGGTGCTGGAGTGGTATGTGTAGTCCGTTTTCCCAGTTTTGGTGTCTCCATATATCTATTAAGTAGACTGCTTTGCAGATTTCTTGCACCTGTAGGCTGGCCTTGGATGGGTTCGCCGTTGTTGGCTGTGTCCTCTTTCTGTGGATCGAGGTGTGTGTTCAGATCACCTCCCAAGATTATGGTTGCGTTGCCCACTTGTGCCAGTCGAGATTGCACCCAGTCAAAGTTGTTTGCACCGTCTGTGTTGGGGCCATAAGAGTTGACAAACTATTTCCTCGCCTGACACCACCCCTTGTACCAGGAGGGCTCTCCTCTCCTCATCCTTTTCAGTCTTGATCAGGCGGAAGCTTAAAGACGAGTGGATGAGGATTGACACTCCTCTGGCGTAGGAAGAGTACGATGAAAAATAGCGATGACAGCCCCAGTTTCGGGCCCAATAGTGTTCGTTCTATGGGAGGAGATGTGTCTCCTGGAACATTGCCACCTTTATCTTTTGGTGTCTGAGGAATTGCAGGACCGTCCTTGTCTTGGCCAGGTGGTTGCCCCCTCTAATATTCCTTGATGCTACCTTGAATTGCACAGTGCTGTGTTAATTGGTGTGCGCTGGGAGGTATGGCGACTGGTTTCTCGTCATTCTTGCCTCTTCGGCTTTTATGACAGCATTGCATGGTACATTCTCCGAATCTCTGGGAGTATGAAGAGCTTTTATAGGCCGAGGGACTAGGGTGGTGGCTGGGCAGCGACGGGTGGCGCGTGTTTTGAACGGTAACAACAAAACTTTTCCCTTTGCACAAACCACCCCCAACTTGTCCGTTGGGAACCCCCCCCCCAACTTGAACTAGATACATGCTGTGCATCGGACGCGGGTGTCCTTCCGAGAGTCGGCTTCCATTCCCAATGTTGATATTGCCCTGACGGCAAGGTTTGATTTAGATGTGTGCAGGTGCTTCATTTTATTTTCAAGTAGGGCTTCTACCGACTCTTTCTCTCCTCAGTCCGGAGTTTTGGTTGGCTGATTTGCACCCCGGTCTGTCCAGAAACAGTGTGGCTTCTTCCGCAAAGTTTCGCCGGGAAGAGCATTGAATAGGGGATTTGGTTGTCGCAGAGTCGATGCTTGACATAGGTGAACGACTTCCGCTGGGCCTGGACCGATGGGGAGAAGTCGGGAAATAATTGAATGTCATCGCCATCATACTGGAGTTTGCCTTTCTCCCTTGCCAACCTCAGGATCGTATCTCTGTCCTTATAGTTTAATAGCTTGGCTATGATCAGTGTAGGTGGTGCGCCTGGGACGGATCTGGTGAGCTCGCTCCACTACGAACAGTTGGGACAGCGCAGTGGGTCCAAACAATTCAGAGCAAATTTTTTCGATAAGTTCCTCCATTTTGGTTTGTAGCTGCTGTTCTCTGATTCCAATCACCCTTATGATGTTCCGTCTGGAACGCCCTTCTAGGTCCTCATTTTTAGCCAAGACTGCTTTCGTTTGACCTTCTAATGTGGTGACTCTCGTGGTAAGTGAAGAGGCTCCATCGTTGAGATCTGAGACTCTCTGCTCATTGCTGTCCAGTCTGTCACTGTGTTTGTCAAGACGGTGTTGGAGCAGGTCTACTTTGGATGATAGTGTGTCTATCTTGCTGTCCAGGCCGCCTATTCCAGCCTTCAAGTCCATTAGTATTTCTCGGATGTTTGGTTTTTGAGGATTCTCTTCTTCTGGGAGGTTTGTCAGGGACTCTGGACGGCTCTCTGATCTGGAAGCTTTGGGCGCGGGGCCTGCATCAAAGTTGTTTCCTCTGAGACTTGTCAGTTTTGCCCATGGTGGCCCGGGTAGAGTATGCCTCCTGGTTTTGTTGGGGACCAAACTGTTTCAGGGCGGATCTGAGAGCTTTGGGTTGTAGAGTCTGCTGTTCTTAAAAAGAGTGAGTGGTCCCTTCGTGTTGACTGTCAGAGGGGCTGTTTGTTTATTGCTAGTGCGAAGCAGAGCGCCGCCCGCCTGTTAATTGGTGTCCAGTTGGGCTGGCGCAGCACGGGAGGGCTGGGTCGGACCTAGTACTTGAGGCTGGTGTCTGTTGTCCCCACTCTCAATGGGGTCTGGCGCTGGGGTCAGCGCCATTCTTGGAGGATTATGGCGCGTGTGGTTTGGATTTATATTAGGCGGTGTGCACTGATGTGGAGCAGTGCACCGCTTATATGTTCGTGGGGGTGAGGGGGCACACTCGCCGCTGGGGGTAGTACGGAGTGATTGGGATTAATGGCGTTGAGGTATCGCCCACTGGTACAGCGCTTCCAATGCAGGTGTAAGCTGCTGGTGCCGGTTGCGCCTGCTCCTCTCCTCGATTTGCATCCACTTCACCCCTGTTGCGCCTTTCCCTTCTTACCTCTTCTCTTGAAGTTGGAGTCTGCTCCGGCCCTGTTCCGTCGTGGTGATGGGGCGGACTGCTCCGGTTCCTCCGGCGTGGCGCGCGAATGCTTCCGCTGCCACCTCGCTTCGTCCCCTCGGGTCGTGTGCGGCTAGGTGCGGGTCGCGGGGGCTCTCGCTCTGCCTGCCGTAGCAATTGTTTCCGGCCTCGGGCGCTTCCTTCTTTTCGGCTGCAGTCTCTCAGGTTCCACAGCGTCGCAGGTGGCTCCCCGCGCGCGGCGTAGCTCGGCTCTGTGTGTCCGGCTGGTGAAACCTATCCCAACGGTGCTATCTTGATAGGGGGAAAGCTCCGTTTTTCACCTTTTTTTCGCCCGCCGGGTCAATCTTGGGATGTTCAGACGTTGTACCTGTAAATATTGGATAATTCACGTCAGGGATGCCGCGATTAGACCGGATTCATTTGGGTGTGTGCTGGAAGCTCACAGGGATGACGCCACCTTGGTTGGGCCTCTAGCGCCCTCTGTCTTGTGCAGGAAATCTTGACCCTAATGGAGAAAGGCGCTATAGAACTGATGCCTGTTGCGGAGAGGAACAAGGTATGGTATTCCCCATATGTTTTTATTCCAAAGAAAGACAGGGGATGGAGACGCATCTTGTACTTGCGTTGGTTGAACAAACTCCTCAGGAAGGACAAGTTCAAGATGGTCACTCTTTCTCAAGTCCTCCAGGCCCTTCGACTTGAGTATTGGTTGGTGTCTCTGGACCTACAGGATGCTTACTTTCTGTGATTTGGATGAATCGGCACATGAAAGTACCTGAGGTTTGCGTCTGGCAGCTTGCACCTTCAGTTTCTGGTCCTGCCTTTCGGATTGACCTCCGCCCGAGGGACTTCACCAAGCTAATGGTGGTGGTGGCTGTGTTTCTGATGTTTGTTAATCTGCTTAGAATCACATGCTGTGCATATAGTCAGACATCCAGTGGTTACCGTGGAGTATTGCATCTTGTTTTTCAAAAGTCGAAAGGGGACGTCGACATAGGCGTGCCTGTAACACTATCCCTTTAGTGACGTGTAGTGTACCCAAAATCCCTCACGTGTCGAGGTCCCTCAGATTGTTTTTTTCCACCCAGACTACTGGTCGCCTTAATCGGAGCTCATAAGAGACATTGCCATTGCTCGAGCCCTGGTCGATCTTGTTTAATTGTTAACTAACATCACCTCCAGCCCTCTTTCGCCGACCATTCCACATCCCACAGAGACCAGATCTTCTTTGGTCGGTGGTTTTCGACGGACAGTGAACCTATCGGCGCTGCCGACCACGTGGCCCGGCCTTAACGGCCTACTACTGTAGGGAGAGTGGGGTCGGGGTGGACATTTCTGTCTTATACTAGAATGCCTTCCTTTCCCTTTCTTCCCCCTTTCCTTCCGGGTCGTTATCACTTGTTACGCCCTCAGCTATGTAGAGGACTCCTTTTAGATTTTGCCCAAATTTTAAATCAAATTTCCGTGGAAGGACAAGCACAAGCGGTGTAACCGCTGCTTGCCTTTCGAGCACGACAAAGCTGGTTGCGCGGCCTGCAAGCTCCTTCGCCCGAAAACTCTGCAGGAACGCAGAGTTAAAAGGTGGGCAGCCTATGTGATGTCGAAGGCTGATTCATCACCCGCGGCTGCTGAGTGCGACGAGGGTGATGGTGATGACTCGACCTCTGTAACGGAGGTTGTTGACCCCCAAACAGAGCGCTCTCGCTCTGTGGCGTCTGCCCCCGGTCCCGACAGGCACGTCTCTGGCCCTGCTTTGGGGGGGGGGGGGGATGTACACCCCGGCGACGCTGACAGACAATTACATGTCACAAAACACACAACCCCTGGCCATTGTTCGAGTAAGTCGAAGAAGGCCTCTGCGCCAACAGGGACGCCGACACAGCTGGCCGTCCCCGCCGACCGGGCCGTCGAATACAAAGGGTGCTACCCCTAAACTATTATCCATCGAGACGCCTTGCAAAAAGGCTTCTGTCGACGGCAAGATTCCGACTCCGCCGAAAACTCCTCATGATCAGCTCCTGGATGGGAGGATGGTCGCGAAGAGCATCGCGAGGATCGTCTCTGAAGACTCTCAGAAACGGCTGGTGAAGGATTCACCGAAGCCTGCTGAGGTGGTCAAGGAGACGCTGAGACCTAGCGAAGGTGCGACTGGAGTGCCCAAACCCTCCCCTAGGTCTAAGGAGAGACCCAGAGGCACTACTCCACCGTCTGGCCCACGGGACGGCTTCTCGGAGGGCGACGGGGGATTTCCTCCACTTTGTGGGAGAGATCTCGACGCCTGGAGGCAGAGGAGCAAGCCTTTCCACAACTAGACCGTTATGGGTCTTTCCACTGGACCAGGGAGAGATTTGAGACCTGTATGAACAGGTTGGATAGGTTTGTGTCCATTTCTGAGCACACCACACCTAAAAGGCCAAAGGATGTAATCCCACAAGACCCTCTAGCCAAGGTTCCAAGACTTTTTGACCCCAGGAAGAGGAACTGTTCACATATGACCTCACTGAAGAGGACCCTCATGTTGACACTCTGGACAATGATGAATTCATGGATACTGAGGACCTACAAGATCCTGTAGGGGGCTTTCAGGAAGACTCCGACATGTGTGACCCACAGCCATGGCAGTCCCCTGGGGCGTCAACTGACCCTGATGCTTTAGATCTGCCCTCTCCACAGACTACTCCTGTCAGAGAGCCTTCGCCTGTGGACGATCAGCCCACGTTTAATGCCATGCTATGCAAGGCGGCTACACATTTTCAGATCGATACGGGGGAGACTGCCCCTGCGGTTGATTTTGTTGAGAAAATTATCAAAGAAAAGCCACCGGCTATCCAGGCCATTCCTCTCCTCGCCCCCATCAAGAGGCACCTCATTCCCTCTTTGTCTACACCAGCATTAGTCAGGGGTGTTAACCCACGGATTGAGAAGCTTTTTACCCCCTCCCCCTCGGATCCTTTATATATTAGGGGTCATTCCATCCCAGATTCTCTGGTGGTGACCACCACGAGGAAAAGGGCGGGCTTTCCTCTGTCCACCAGCGAAGCACCCCCTGATAAGGGGAAGAAGCTCTATGCTCTCGGGAAGAGGATTACGGCCTCGGTGGCATTCGCTATGCATATTGCCAACAATACCACCTGTTGGCTAGTTACGCTGATACCCAATGGGGCCTGTTGTGCAAAGGCCTACAGGAAATCCCTGATCCATCTCTTGGCCACTGTTACCAAAGGCACTCAAGTGAACCAGAGCATCATTAAAAATACTTTAGATGCTGCGGAAACGGCTGGCCGTTCTTAGTCCATGGCGTACTCCTTAAAAGGCATGCATGGCTTAGGAACTCGGGGTTCAAGCCAGAGACCCAGGCGTCCCTCATTAACAAACCCCTGGAGGACTCCAACTTGTTTGGATAGGTGGTTGATGACGGCCTGGATACAATGAAAAAGGAGCATGAAACCTTGAAAACCCTGGACCAGATCACGAGATCCCCCCCCCAATAAGCGCGGATATGGCAATGGGCGCTTTTTTCGTGGCCAACGACAACCTCAGCAACAGCATACCTCAGCCAGCAACTGATCCTCCCCTCAAGGAACCAGTGGGTACAACACGCCGTATGCTCAAAGAGGCCAATGTCGTGGCAAAGGAAGGGGTCGGGGCCCTCCTCCTAGAGGCTCCCCGGCCACCGTCACTAAATGACCCAAAAATTCAGGTCCCCTCCCATGCATCCCTGGTCGGGGGCCGGTTAACATCTTTTCTCCAAGCATGGGAGGGGGTTATCCAGACCGTTGGGTACTGTCAACAATAGCCCACGGTTACTGTATCGAGTTCAGCCAGTCCCAGACTTTCAGACCTCCAAAGGGAAGACGTCCCACATCAGAACACCTTTTCATCCTTCTTCAGGAAGTAGAATCGCTGCTGCAAAAAGGAGCAATAGAGGTTGTGCCTCTGTCACAGGTAAAGGAGGGTAATTATTCAGTGTACTTCATTGTACCCAAAAAGGATCTAAGCAGGCACCCTGTATTAGATCTGCGCCCAGCGAACAAATTTGTAAAACCTCAAAAATCTTGTATGGTGACCCTACAGAAAGGAATCCCCCTGCTCACACAGGAGGATTACATGGCAACACTGGACATGAAAGATGCATACTTTCATATTTCAATGTTGCCAGCACACAGGAATTGCCTCAGGTTCATGATAGAAGGCAAACACTATCAGTTCAAAGTGCTACCCTTTGGCATAGCCTCAGCGCCAAGGGTACTCACGAAGGTACTGGCAGTGGCAGCGGCACATCTGCGAAGGTTGTCCATTCCGGTTTATCCTTACCTCAACGACTGGCTCATAAGCGGGGATTCTTACGAAACATGCTTCTCAAATACCCAAAAGACTATAGACCTCTTGTTCCACCTGGGCTTCTCCATCAACTAGAAGTCCATTCTAGACCCCAGCCAGATCAAGCAATTCCTAAGGGCTCTAATTCGAAAAAGGGACGGCCTCGTCTTCCCCTCCAACGAGAGGGTCCAAAACATGCTCTTTCAGAACACTCAATATGTAGCTGATTGAGAGGTGACAATACGCAAAGCCATGCGATTGCTAGGATTGATGGCGTCCTGTATTTACTTGGTCCCTCACGCGTGCCTGCGCATGCGCACAATGCAAGATTGGCTCAACAGCCAGTGGTGTCAGGCCAGCAGACAATGAGACGATCTAGTGGTTGTCTCGCAAGCCCTGGTTCTCTCGCTGCAGTGGTGGTCGAGGGAGAACCTCGTGAAGGGTAACTCCTTCACCACCCCCGAAGTTTGGACTTCAGGTGTGTCGTCCAACCATATAAACCTACTGGAATTGTTGGCGGTCTTCAAAGCACTGAAGGCCTTCCAGACACATCTACAAGGAAAGACAGTCCTGATCCTCACGGACAGCACCACAGCCATGTACTACCTGAACAAGCAGGGGGGCACTCACTCTCCAGGACTGTCCAAGCTGTCCCAGAACATCTGGAAGTGGGCTCTCAAACACATGTTCCTGTTATCACAACCTGTACATGGGGAACTCAGTCTTCTGGCAGACGGACTCAGCAGATACTTCCTTCGACCCGCAGAGTACGAATGGGGCTTACACAGAGACATCGTCTCCAACGCTTTCGCAGAATGAGGCTTCCCAGAGATCGACTTGTTCGCAACTCTGGAGAATTCCCAATGCCAAGATTACGCCTCCAGGTACCCCCAGAACTGCTCCAAGGGAAACAGACTCTGGATAACATGGTCAGGGAAATTTGTCTACGCTTTTCCCCCGGACTCCCCTTCTCAACAAGATAGTGCACAAGATGCACCAGGAACCAGTTGCAATGATACTGGTGGCCCCCATGTGGGCCCGCCAACCCTGGTTCGCCCATCTGATGGAGAGGTCACTATCTCCTCCGGTAAAACTATCATGCCCGTACAACATGTTGTCGCAGGACAGGGGCCTGACGCTGCACCCATGCCCGCAGACCCTGAACTTGGCAGCCTGGCTCCTGAGGTCATAGAATTTGGACTTTTACAGCTCCCTCGGAGATGCATGGACATTCTCAGGGAGGCAAGGAAACCGAACACTTGTTACTGCTACTCCAGTAAATGGAAATGGTTTGACTAGTCTTTAATTCCATTAAAGTTCACCTAGCCGCACTCTCCGCCTACACTACATCACAACATAAGGTGTCATGGTGGAAAGTTCCAGTTATTAAAGCCTTTTTGGAGGGAGTGAAAAGAATTCACCCTCCTGTATCTAACCCAGCTCCCGGATGGGACCTGAACGTCGTGTTAACCAGGCTAATGGGCCCCCACTTCGAGCCCATGCATAGAGCGAGCCTTAAAGATCTCACTAGTAAGACTGCTTTCTTAATAGCCATCACCCCCATCAGGAGAATGAGTGAACTACAAGCGCTCTCTATCTTAGACCCCTTTGTAACAGTTCACAAAGATAAGGTGGTTCTATGCACACACCCTAGGTTTGCACCGAAATTCACTTCGAAGTTTCATGTCAACCAATCTATAGAATTACCAACGTTCTTTCAAAACCCTTTGAACTTGGGAGAGAAGAGCCTGTAGGACACAATCCATTTGAAGAACAAGCTACTTTCCAACTGGTAATGTTCTTTGGATTGGATATTCCTCCAACGTATTCCACATCGCCCTCCCAGCCTGCCCCTCTGGAGAAATTCCTATGCGATTGCAGCTTATGTTTCTGCAAGGCTATGTGTAGTGAAGAAGGCACTGGATATGTGCATGTCACACGTTATGGAGTAAAAAACATAAACTCAGGCTACGGGCGTAGTGCGTCCTATTTTAACATCTGGTGACGTCGCCCTCGACGGAGGCCTTCGAGGGACATCGACCTGACGCCATCGACGTAGGACGCCCTCTGCAGAAAAAGTTTCCCAAGTGCACAGCTGTGGATGTTACATGTCAAAGATGTGGAATTCGTTGGAGGAACATCCAATCGAAAGAACGTTACCAGTTGGTAAGTAACTTGTTCTTAGAATGGATTGTGTCCTCCAACGCATTCCACATCTTTGACATGTAATGTCGACAGCTGTGCACTTCGGAAACTTTTTCTGCAGAGGGCGTCCTGCGTCGATAGTGTCGGGTCCATGTCCCTCGAAGGCCTCCGTCGAGGGCGACGTCACAGGATGTTATAAATAGGACGCACAGCGCCCGTAGCCTATGTTCCGTTTTTTCCGCCAACGTGTTAACTTTGTGAGATTCGGCACGCCTCGTGTGTGTGTTCTTTGTAGAAGATGTCTTTCTCATCGACCCCTCCGACTCCGCGGTCTGTCTTTAAAACCTGCCGGGACAGCAAGTCGAAGATGTCGCTTACTGACCCCCACCGCATTTGTTTGTGGTGCCTGGGTGAGTCGCACGACACTGACGACTGCTCGAAATGCCAGTCACTGACTGCCAAGGCTTTGAGGGAGCGGAAGGGGAAGCTCCATGTAGGTAGGGGCTCGAAGCCTGTTAAGTCCTGTGCTTCCAAGTCCAAGGGGATTTCCACTGACGACTCGAGGGTCGACTCTCTGTGTCGGAAGGATTCCTGGGGATCTCGGTCCCAGAGTGGTTCACGCCACTCGTCTTCCTTGTCCCGGCATTCGTGGTAGCGCCGTCACCGGTCGCCTTCCCCGTCTTCCTCGGAGGATTGTGCCTCGAGGAAGGTTAAATGCCCTACGAAGTCCTCGACTCGGGAGGAATGGGCGGTGTGTAAGAAATCCATGATGGCGATTTTTCAATTGCAGGACACAGGTCTGGTCGCGCCTTCTGACGAAGCCGGCCCCGATCGGTCGCATGCCGTGGCTCGCACACCTTTGGGCTCAGGTTTGCAATGCGACACACATCGGGAGCCGTTGCGGTCCCATACGGACAAGGAATTGAAAGGTCCCAAGAGACGTGTCTCTAGGTCTCGGTCCTCGTCCCCAGTGAGAGTGCACCAACCTATTGAGGGCTCGGGGCCGGCGTTGACGCGTTCGATGCGGTGTCCGCCCTATTCGGACATCGACACCTTGCTGTATCAGCCCACTGCACCGTCGGCACCTGTGTCGACATCGACGACGCAGACTTCGGCAATCGCGACATTGCGGTTGTTGACACTTTGACGTCGAAGCCTTTGGGAATTTTTTCTCAATTTGCCATTGGAGTAACTGGATATCGTGGATCCTCCAAGGAAGGCTACGTCGAAGGTCTGAGATTGAGGAACCTGGTGTCCTTGATGATCCACTTTTTTCTGGAGGAGTTGAGGCAGACCCTCCATGAATGATGCAAGTGGGCTGGACACTTCCCCGGAAGTGGAATTTGGTAGACCTGAGCCTGGGGCTCATGCAGATCCTTCTTATAGGAGACTCATGGCGCGGGTCTAAGTAGCTGGGCTTGTCTAGGCCTCCTGAAGACTTTGTGCAGGTTGATCTGACGGACATCTTGGATCAAGGACCGTCCTGTGACCCTGTTTTGAGATTCCATCTTACCTTGCAGAAAAGGGTGGCAGCTGCTTGGCAGTCCCCGGAATCTCTTCCAGCTGTTAATAAGTTTTTGACCAAGAAATACCGCCCTACCGTTAGCGACGCCAGCTATCCATCTACTCACCCCACTCCCGAGAGTTTGGTGTTTCAGGCGGCTACTGCCACCTCGAGGCAGGCGGCGTACCCTACCATCCTTCCGTATAGGAACGACCAGTGCTTCAACGGTTGGGCCCGGAAGGTATTTTCTGCTGGGAGCATGGCCCTGAAATCGGCCAACTCCACGTGTGCCTTGGCAAGGTTTTCACACACTCTGTGGAATTGTTTCTTTGGCGGCTGAGCATATTCCCGAGGGGGAAGAAGGGGAGGGGGTTCCTTGCTCTCGTGCAGGACGGCAAGGATGCCTTGTGTGAATCCCTTCAGTCGTGTTTGGATACGGCCAACAGTGTTAGCCGATCCATGGCTACAAGCACCGTTATACATTGCGTGGTTGCGGAAGTCGGGGTTTGCTCCGGATGTGCAGGCCCGTCTTCTCAACATGCCCTTTGATGGCACACATTTTTTAGGCAGCAAGGCTGACTAGATCCTTGAGAGGTTGCAGACCTCAAAGCTGCGGCAAAATCTTTAAGCGCTGCAGTGCGTCAACCTCTGCCTTTTCGTCTTGGGGGACAGCAGTGGAGGGGAGGTTCTTTTTGTTATTACTCCTCCTTTGGTAGAACAAGAGGGGCCGCCAGTCAAAAAGGCCAGCGAAAGGGCACCTCTGGTGGTCGGGGAAATCGTGGTGCCAATGCCACTCGGGCAGCTGCCTCTTTGCCTTCAGGCACTACCGCAGCCGCTTCCAAACAGTCGTGAAGCCATGTCCCATGGATGGCCGTTTGGGGGCCGACTATCTCAGCATCTCGAAGAATGGCGTGACATTACTTCAGATGCGTGGGTTCTGGATACCATTGCCCACGGCTACTGCCTTCCCTTCCTTCAGCGACCTCACAACAATCCACTGGGGAAACACTCTTTGAAGCATCCGGATCCTTTCCTTGCGCAGGAAATTTTGAGCCTGCTGGAGAAAGGCGCTATAGAACTGGTGCCTGTAGCGGAGAGGAACAAGGGATGGTATTACCCTTATTTTTTTTATCCCAAAGAAAGACGGGGGATTGAGACCCATCATGGACTTGCATTGGTTGAACAAACTTCTCAGGAAGGACAAGTTCAAGATGGTCACTCTTTCTCAAGTCCTCCATGCTCTTCAACTTCAGGACTGGTTGGTGTCTCTGGACCTCAAGGATGCTTACTTCCAAGTGCCGGATCAATCACCCGCACAGGAAGTACCTGAGGGTTGCGGCTGGCGACTCGCACTTTCAGTTTCCAGACCTGCGGTTCGGATTGACCTCCGCCCAAGGGTCTTCACCAAGCTCATTGTAGTGGTGGCAGCCTACCTCAGGCGAGGGGGGGGAATTCGCGTCTACCCCTACCTGGACGACTGGCTGATCCGGGCGCGCTCTCCCGAGCTAGCGTTGGATCATCTCGGTGTCACCTGCTGCACCCTTAACAGGTGGTTCTTCTCCCTGAATTTCAAGAAGTCGCACCTGAGACCTTCCCAACAGCTCCAGTACATCGGGGCTGTGTTGGATACGTCCTTGGAAGTGTTCGCCTCCCAAGGTAAGGACTCATCACATTGTGCATATGGTGGACAAGTTTCAACATGCCCAGTGTCTCCCGGCTTTCGAATTCTTTTTTATTTTTTTATTTGTAATTTTATTGAAATTTATAGAAAACATACAAACAACAAACTTATCAGCATTGTAATCGTAGAACTCATTGCATAGAATCCACACCCGATAACCACCCCCAACCTTCACAGAATCGAAAAAGCAAAACAGACCAATTTATTATCACGTCATCCAAAAACCCACCCCACATATCATCAAACAATTTCAACTTTTTGTTCCTACGAAGGATAACCTTCTCAATTCTGGCCACTTGCCTCAAGTCCTCCACCCATTCTGAACAGGTCGGCCTCTCATCACATTTCCATATTCTCAAAAAAAAAAAATTCGCAGAATTTGCAGCCCTAAAAAAACAGCATTTCTGTGGATAAGTGAGATCTTCCACTTTATCATCCTCACCCAAGATGATAGTGTTATAATCAAAATCCTCTTGCAGGAATTGAACCTCATTAATCTTCAGTGACACTCCTCCAAAATGTCCTCAGTTCATAACAGTCCCAGATCAAGTGTTCAAAGGAGCCGACATCATGCTTACACCTCCAACATGCCTCTGAGTCAATCATCCCTCTCGCATAAAGTCTCTGGGGAGTCCAAAACACCCTATTAAGAATTTTGATTTGGCGGCATTGTTCTCCAAGATTAATGGATGTCAGAGTCATGTTTTTACAAAGAAACCTCCACCTCTCCACAGTCATATCAGAGCCAAGGATGTCAGACCACTTAGTTAACAACCCCTCTGCTGGCGTGTACGGTTGGCTCAGATTTCTATATACTTTGGACGCCATACCACCTAATGTCTTATATTCAGGTAGCCATAACTGCCAACCACCGCCATCAACAGTTCTCTGGTTCCGCAGCAAACCTCTCAATTTTCTGTATTCACCCATTGTACAGTCTCTGAGATCTTTAATTTGTGCAAGTCTTCAATAGCTGATCCATTTGCCGTCTTCCATCAGATCACTCAACCATAGTACACCACTCAGGAGCCAGTTCAACCACAATAGCGGCCTCCCATTCAGCAAAATACCTGGATTCAACCAGATAGGGATGTAACCATTATCACATACCTTGCGCTTACTTTTCTTCCATAGTTCCCTCCAACAAGTTCTCAGGAATCTTGTCGGCGGAAATGAGCGATAACCAGATCCATCCACCGTGGACAGTATGGCCCTAGGCGGCAACGGAGAAGAAATACTTGATTCCGCCAGCGTCCAAACATCCTCCGAATCTTCAATAAATGGAACCAGATGCCTGGCTCCAAAGGCCAAATGATAATTCTCAGTCAGGAACCCCCAAACCTCCACAGTCTTGGGGCAGCTGCAATTTCCACAAGCTGAGGCGTGGCTGTTTGTTCTCCCAGAGAAAAGGCTGGATTAAACTCTCAATTTTCCTCCAATGGCCCTTCTTCACGCCCAGGGGAAGCACACTGAGCATATAGTTGATTCACGGTGTTGATGTCATTTTGATGGCATTCACTCTCCCCCAGAGACTCAATTTAAGTGCACTCCATCTCTTCAGGTCCAGCTCCAAAGATTGAATCACATGTGTAATATTGACATCCATTATTTTCGAGACATCATTCGTTAGCCAAATCCCAAGGTATCTCATCTTATTCTGACACCACTTAAAGGGAAAGCCCTGCATCTTCAAAACAGTGCAAGTGGTTGATGCCGGCATCGACCAACTCCATCAGCGCAGGAATGGAGCTCTCCACATTCTGAACCACCACCACCAGCATGTCATCCGCATACAACCAAACTTTCTGGGAGGCTGCACCAAAGCGTACGCCCTCAATTCTATCCTCTTCTCTTATCCTCACAGCCAGCAATTCCATGGCGATCACAAACAGAATCAGCGACAGTGGACAGCCTTGCCTCGTGCTTCTCCCAAGTTCAAAAATGCCCGAGTCCATGCCATTAGTCCGAACACAAGCAGTCGGCCGGGAATACAGCAGTCTTATCCATCCAATCATGGTATCTCCAAAACCAAGGCCTTTCAATGTACTTAAAAGATATGTCCATTCAATACGGTCGAAAGCTTTCTCAGCATCCAAGGACAACGTCACCACATCATTATGGTGTTCTTTGCTTTCATATAGTGTCAGCAACAATCTTCTCACATTTTCTGAAACATGTCTGCCTTTTACAAATCCAGATTGGCTTACATCTGATATCCATCAGCGCATTCTCAATCCTCAAAGCTAACGCCTTGGCGAAAATCTTGTTGTCCGTGTTCAATAAGCTGATCGGCCTATAGCTGCCAGTTTTCACTGGTGTTCGTCCCTCCTTCAGAAAAACGGAGATTGAAGCATGTCTTGTTGAACTTGGAAGGCACCCACTCCTCAAAGACGGGCGCAGCATCTCCAGCATGAAAGCAAACACCTCTTCTGGAAAATTTTTAAAAAGTTCAGCTGGTAGCCCATCCAGACCTGGACACTTCCCAGAATTCAGCGCATAAGCAGCCAACCTGAGATCCTCCACGTTCAAATCTCTTTCCATACACTCCAAGGATTCCAAACTTACTTTCTTCAGATGGCAGTCATCAATGAATTGACCAATTGTACGCTCAGATAAGTTGATCTCTGAAGAGTACAGGGTTTTATAATACGACAGAAATGCCGCATTAATCTCCACAGGATCAAAAGTCAACAACCCATCCTGTCTTTCCACTGCATTGACAGATCTGCCACTGTCCATAACCCTCAACCGATGTGCCAGAAGTCGATCACATTTTTCATCTTTTTCATAGTAGTTGCTTTTGGTTCTAAAAAGCAACCACTCAGCCTTCAAAGAATACAAATCTTCCAATCGTCTCCTTTTCTGCTTCAATATTTTTATAGTTTCCTCTGAAAAGTTTTGCATATTATTTCTCTCAAGATCCTGAATGTCCACAGTAAGCTTTTTCACTTCTGCATCTCATTTTTTTTCTTTTTGCTGGACAACCAATCAACAATCCTCGCATATATGATTTGAAGGCTTCCCACACAAACTCCACCCTGACTTCACCAGTCCAATTCACCGATATAAAGAATCTCGCCTCTTGAACAATTTTGTCCACAATTTCATTGTCGTCCAAGAGGGAGACATTCATCCGCCAGGTGTTAGACCTAGGAACCGGGAAGGTCAATCGCAAGTCTATGGAGATTGGAGCATGGTCCGAAACAAGTAGTGATCCGATGTCACCCCTTTGGAATGATTGTGTACAGAGGCCAGAGGTCATAAGGAGGTCAATTCTCGAGTAAGCATTATGCCTTGCAGAGAAGAAAGTATATTGTCTCATTGAAGGGTTTTGCAATCTCCAAACATCTGTGAGGTTCCATTCATCAATTAGTCTCTTTAATGCTGTTCTTTTCAGAGCGTTGGCATTGTCCACACCCCCCATACTTTTATCAAGTCCAGGTTCTAAAACCACATTGAAGTCCCCTCCCAACATCACATTAATCGCATTTACATTCTGCAACATTTGCGTTAAAGCTACAAAAAAACTACCGTCACCCCCATTCGGAGCATATATATTGCAGAAAAAATACTGAGCATCCTGAATATGTGCAGTGACGCACATTATCCTTCCATCCCCATCCTTCACACACTTCACCCCAGTGATCTGGAGATTCTTCCTAAAAAGGATACACACACCCCTAGAACCAGTAGTGAACGATGAACCATAAACATCACCAACCCACTCCCTGTTCCACTTATCTATATCCGCATCCAACAAATTAGTCTCCTGAAGCATCGCGACATCCACCCCCATCTCCCCTAGTTTACTCAAAATCACCTTCCTCTTGACAGCACAATGTGCACCATTCACATTCCAAGATACCAGTCTGAAATTCCTCTGATAAGTGTAAGACATTGCTAGATCCCGTTTCCCAATCCTTGCAATGAATCCACAAGACACAATACTACCTAAACCTATAGTCAAGTAAAGAAATAAAACAAAAAATAAAAAAACACTCCTGGGCTTGAACCATCCAGAACATCCCTTCCAGCTACACGCCGAACGGGACTACCCCCCCTCCCTCCCTTAGGTCAGCCTATAGAAAGCCCATAAAGGGTGCCGCAGACCACATTTGGTCAAATTCAAATGAAGTTAAAAATACAATTTGGTCTAAACGAATTCCCACAACTCTCCAGCAAATGAAAGCACAAATAAAAGCATTCCTGAATAGATGCAACATCTCCTACTGAAAAACGCTAAATACCACACCATGTGTCAATCACATGCCTAGACAAAACCTGAATTCTCTTATCATAACCATCAACAAATCACACTAATCCTTCTACCGTCACAACCATCAGTTTAAACATCACAAATCCCAACTACTGCAGGCATGCAGAGCAATTGAGCGTGAATCATCACTAGAAAGTGTGAGCAAGTGTACAGAGAGTTGCAAAATACCTGTGTCCCTGCACCCTACCAAATGAGATTAGAAGCCAGATACAGCATTAAACTTTTCCATGGCATTCACACACCAATCCATGACTTTCCCGGTGGCCTTACCACTCACCTTTCCAAGCATAAAAATCAGAATCTCCGGTATTCCCTGGACACTACATTCCCCCACGTGACTTCCATGGCACAAAACTGCAACCTCCACCGTGTTAATTCAAATGTACTGTATAACTGGGCACTCCAGATATAACGTATTGGCACATCTCTCACTGCGCTTTGAGAATGGAATCAAATCCTCTCCAACGTAAGCAGTACTGCAAAAAAAAAACATCAAAAATTCTGTCTGTGATTTGGTAAGTAGACAGAGGTGCACAATCATATCTTAACCATGGGCCTCGTCAGTGTTCACATTAGATGACAGGATCTATTACATTCTCACAGCTGATTCCGTTACTGCACGAAAGGAAACGTACCCATGCAAAGCAAAAGGTGTAGACTACAGTGGAACCCCAGGTGCCCAGTAGCGACAACTCTCACCTTCTTTATGCAGTGATGGTAATGGCATACAGTTGGCTTCGTTATTACAGTACAAGTACATGTCAAATACACCCCACTCAGCATGTCAGGGGTGTGCAACCAGGACAAGAACTGTTATATGTGCAGGGGATTAGCATTGGGCAGCATACTCCCAAACGTGGCATTCCTTCATCCAATTTTGTCATGGAAACAATACAATACGATCAACGTACCACAGCAGTCCGGGATAAAGCCGTGCACAGAGCAGTCCCCTCCCCTCAGCCACAACACATGCACCCCAGCCCCTACACCCACTGTGCCCCCCAAACACGTGAGCATGCAACAAGGCGTATTGCCCGGAACACGCGCGCCGCGGCCCCAAGGAGAAAGCGCCACTACGCCTTACCTCAAATGCGCGTCAACAGTGGTCAGTCACCCGCATCCACCAATCCAACACACCGCTGCCGGCAAGACTCCGAAGGGTGTCGCACGGCCGCCATTTCCAGACAGCACGACACCTCCGGCACTCCGTCCAAACAAAAAACAAGCACCATCACCTATAGAAAATCTACAGAGCGCGTACTGCCGTAGAGTAAAACACCCATTATCCTAGCCCACATCAAGCCTACGCTCGAGCGAAAAACCGTCACAGCATATTTGAAACATTAATAAAGCTCTGATACCTAAACAAACCAATTCCCATCTAACAATTTCAGGAAAAAATGAATCAATAAAGAAAAGTAACCTTACATCTTCACAGCTTCATATATCACATCATTATGCAATACTATTATCCAAGTTTAAACCCCCAGCCCTCAGCCAATTTTCAGCTTCAACTGGATCCTCTGTGGTTTTGACACCTGATCCAAACAATATCTTCAGTGTCGCTGGTTTCACCAGGAGAGTTTTAATCCCTTTTTCTTGTGCCAAAGCTTTTGCACTTCTGAACGCCTTCCTCATTTCCACTATTTCCTTAGGGAAATCTGGATAGATCGCCAATTGATCTCCATTTAGCAGAAGTTTCCCTTTTTCTCTCGCAGCCTTTAAAATCCTTTCCTTTGCAATCACTCTGGACATCACCATGATGATCTGTCTTGGTTTTCCGGCCTGGACCAGCTTACCAGCTCTAAAGGAGTAATCCATGTCCATTTCTTTTAGGATGTTGTTACCCAAAGTTGCCTCCAGTACTCCTCTGACTCTGTGATCGAGGTTTTTGTCCAAAGCAGAGTCTTCACTCACACCCAGCAAGCGCAAGATCAGGTTCCTCCTCTTCAAATCAGAAACTTCATATCTCGACTCCTTGTAGGCCCTATAACTCCCTTCAACCTCCGTGGCCAAGGTTGTATTTTCTGCTTCCACTTTGGTGACTCTATTCTCCAGGTGACCGACTTGAGAGGACAATTCACTGAGGGTAATCTTCATTTCCTTCACATCCTGGGCAATCTGGAGAAGCAGTGCATACATGTCACCATTCTCTGAACTCTCACCCATCTTCTCCCCTTGTTTAGCTTTTTTGGAGTTGGGGTTGTCAGGGATCTCAATCCTCTTCTTTGATATCAGCGCTTGATTCATTTTTCTCAATTTCCAATATTAATCCATAGGCTGGGAAGGAGCAGTTGGTTTAAGCTGCTGCCTTGGTCACCAACATTCCAGAATCCCGGCTTTCGAATTCTTAAGGTTGCTCGGCCTCATGGCATCCTGCATTTTTCTGGTGCCAGAGGGCCAGGCTGCGGATGAGATCCCTGCAGTGGGCACTCAAGATGCAGTGGTCGCAGTTCTCCGGCAAGATGTCGGATCCCATTCAGATTCCACTTTCGGTCTCCCAGGATCTTCTCTGGTGGGCCAATGAAGGAAACCTGATGAGGGGAGAACATTTTTGGCAACCGTGGCCGGATGGAACGGTAGTGACGGATGCTTCCCTCACAGGATGGAGAGCTCATGCCAACGACTTGACCGCCAGCAGTTGTTGGTCTCCGTCGGAGTCCGGACTCCACATCAATTTGTTAGATCTGAGGGCCATCAGGCTAGCCCTGAAGGCGTTTCTGTCTTCTGTACGTGGGAAGAGTGTCCTGATCATGACGGACAACACAGTGGCCATGCATTACCTCAACAAAAAGGGGGGGGGCGTTGGGTCACTTCCGTTGTGCAGAGAGGCAATGCAGCTCTGGTTCTGGGCCTTCCAGCAGGAAATCTCAATCTCAGCAGTTCATCTGGCCGGAGACGACAATGCGGCGTCGGTCCGTCTGAGCAGGCAGAGCGCAGTCTCCTACGAGTGGGAGTTGGCTCAGGAAGTCCTTCAGGAGATCTTTGCCCCTTGGGGAACCCTGCAAATGGATCTCTTCGCCACCAGTGTCAACCGGAAGTGCGAGAGATTCTGCTCAAGGGAATTTCCTCCAAGAGGATTTTAGGAGATGCGTTTGTGGTGCATTGGTCATTCCCACTGCTGTATGCATTTCCTCCAGTCCCCGTCATTCCTCAAGTGTTGCGGAGGTTACGGTTGTTTGGTTCACACATGATCCTCATTGCTCTGGATTGGGCCAGGAGAGCGTGATACCCGGACCTTCTGGAAATGTCCATCTGCCCTCCACCCCACCTTCCCCACCGAAAGGATCTGCTCTTGCGCGAGGAGTGGCGGGAAGGGGGGGTGTGAGGGAGGAAAGGGGGGTGGGCGCGTCCAGGTTCTCCATACAGAGGTGAAGACTCATCCTTCACGCTTGGTATCTGAAAAGTTGAGGTATAAGGATTGGGACCTCCCGGATGACGTGATGGAGGTGTTGCTTACGGCCAGGCGGCCTGCAACAAAATCCCTGTACCGTTGACGTTGGAGTAAGTTCTGCGAATGGTGCAGAGATCACAATGTTGATCCTTTTCAGTGCTCCATTCCTATGGTTTTGTCTTTCTTTTACTTTCTTTGGCCTACAGGGGCCTTCAAGTAGGTACCATTAAAGGTTACCTGGCGGCACTGTCTATCTTAAGCACTCGTCTGAAGAATGTTCTTACTTTGATTTCTCAGTTTCTTAAAGGACTGATTAATGTATTCCCACCGTCCCCTTTCCAGGTGCCGGTTTGGGATTTAAATTTGTTTTTGAAAATTCTCATGGGTGCTCCGTTTGAACCTTTTGCACTCTTGTCCTTTGAGATTACTGTCTTTCAAGACTGTGTTCTTGGTTGCGGTTACTTCCGCTCGCAGAGTGAGTGAATTTCAGGCTCTTTAATCTAAGCCACCGTTTACTGTCTTTCACAAGGACAAGGTTGTACTGCGAGTACGTCCCTCCTTTCTACCTAAGGTAGTTTCTGAATACCATTTGAGTCAATCGGTGGTTCTTCCATCTTTCTACCCTCCTCCTCATCCTGGTAAGCTTTTACATTTCTAGGATGTCCAGTTTCAGAGTGGACGATCAACTCTTTGTAGGATATGCTGGACACCGATTGGGCCAGGCTGTTAACAAACAGACCATGTCCAGGTGGATTATCCTCACCATTATGGAATGTTATCGTTTGGCGGGTAAGGACCCTCCAGATGGGTTGAGAGCTCATTCCACTAGGGGCGTGGCTACTTCCACCGCCCCTCCAGCAGGGTGTTCCTATTAGGAATATTTGTGATGCTGCTACATGGGCTTCCATCCACACCTTTGTAAAACATTATTCCCTAGATACAATCCATGTTCAGCATATGGCTTTTGGGAAGGCGGTTCTTTATTCCGCAATCTGATTGGGTACTCTAAATTCTTTTCCCTCCTCCATTTACTGGTACTGCTTTGGGAGTCTGTCAAAGATGTGGAATGCGTTGGAGGACACAATCCATTCGAAGAAGTTACTTACCAACTGGTAACATTCTTTCGACTGAATGTTCCTCCAAAGCATCGCCCTCCCAGCCTGCCCCTCAGGAGAATTTCCTATGCGATTGCAGCTTCCGTTTTCCGCAAGGCTAAGTGCAGTCCAGCAGGCATTAGACTGGTGCCACATGTTCTGAGGGAAAAAACTTAAACTGAGGCTGCGGGCGCCGTTAGTCCTATTTATATCATCCTGTGACTTCGCCCTCGACGGAGGCCTTCGAGGGACATGGACCCGACACCATCGACGCAGGATGCCCTCTGCCGAAAAAGTTTCCGAAGTGCACAGCTGTGGACCTTGCATGTCAAAGATGTGGAATGCGTTGGAGGAACATCCAGTCGAAAGAAGTTACCATTTGGTAAGTAACTTGTTTTCTCTGCTGCTAACATGGATTCACATGCTCATGAATATTCCCCGTCGTCAGGCTGGGAATCCTCGGTAAAGAAAAATCAGTATCAGTTTCGTTTCTGATCTGTCTTTCATAGTAACCAATCGCTGATCTCTGTGTCATACTGACCACAGCCAATGACTGCCATCTCCCTAAGCCCCGCCTCTGGCAGCCATCTTCAGATTTTTACCGCACGTTCAAGTGTTGGGATCCTCGTGCTATTGCTCTCGAGCTTTAGTGCCTTTTTTGCGTTTTTTCTTAGAATTTTTTTCTCTTTTTCGGTCAAAAGAGCCTCAAGTTCCACCGTTTCTTTATCCGATCAACGGGGACCCGTGTCGGATTCTTCTACGCCCCTCAAGGGTGAAGATTTCGTCGAGCCACGCTTTTGGAGGACTCCAGAAGTTTCTCAGGCCCATCTAGATCATGGCCCAGGAGAAGGGAAGCTCGACGCCCGGAAAGCTGTTCAGGGTCTGCCCTGGATGCCAGCTTCAGAATGTCTTTAAGGAGGACGAACACTCCCTTTGCCTCTACTGCCTGCATGAGGACAAGACGCACGTGGAGAAGGACTGTGCGTTTTGCAGCAATATGTCGGAGCGGACCATGAAGGACCGCCATCTGCGTCTCGCCAACTGGCTGGAAGGGAAGAGCCCGTCAGGCGAGAAGAAGAAGTCCGAGCGGTCTTCTAAGACCTTTGAGGGCGCCCCGGCAACGGGGGTCCAACAGAAGGCCAACCACTGCGAGTCCGCTGGCACCGTGAGCGCCGAACGGTCAGGCTCTACGGGCGCCAGGCAGGGCGCATCCTCCCCGGCGCCATCAACCACGAGCCAACGCTCTGGCTCGGGTAAGAGGAAGGCCGAGCACCCGGCGAAGCTCCTGGAGAGATCCCGGTCGAGCTCGAAGGCCCCATCAGAGGGGGAGCGAGGCGGCGACCCTCCCCCCAAGGAGAAGGCGGTGAGCGCACCTAAGGTGGTGAAAGCCTTAATCCACCCGGCCAAGGCCTCTATCGAGACAGTCGCCCTGGCTCAGCCTGTGGAGGCTACACCAGTGGTGGCGACCTCGGGGCCCAGAGTCTCCCTGCCACTGCGGAGGGAGTCCTCTTTCATGCCCATCGACAGGACCCCCGTGAAACCTCCGGAGAAGAAAAAGGGGGGGCAGGAGGTCGTCGTGGATTCGGCCTCAACCTCTGAGGAGCTGATCGAAGTCTTAAGCCACGGCGTTGGCGTGGAAGAAGACCAGCCCGTCGGGAGGGACCCCGACGTGGGAGATGACGAGAACGTCAAGGGTGCCGACGGGGCTCCTGACCGCCCGTCGGAATCCCCTCAACCAGTGCCGCAAGACAACTCGGCGGCCATTTTGTTGGCTATTCAGTCCTTATGCTCGGAGATAAGGACGAGATTGCCGTTACCACCAACGGAGGAACCGCTCCCGACGGGGGACCCGGAGCCAGGCCCTTCTGGGAGCCCTCCTCCTAAGAGAAGGATTCATCCTCCACCTCCTTTTCAAACATCGCGCCCTGCTCAGCTCTCCTCCCCGTCCACGACCCATGGGGATGATACGGGGACTGACACGGCCGCGACGGGTACAGACGACGAGGTTTACGACGAGGATCTCCCGTCGTCACCTCTTCCCCGGCCGACGAGATTGGATCGTTTCATGCCATGATCGCCAGGGCATCCAAGCTTTTCCAGCTCTGCCCGGAAGAGAAGAAGGAAGGTTTCCTTTATCAACGGTGCAAGACCAAGAGGAAGACAGTCCTCGCTGTACCTCTACTGGACGATATCTGGGATGAGGGTCTCGCCCTCCTCAAGAACCCATCCACAACGCCTGCAAGAAGGGATCGGTACGAGAAGAAGTACCGGGTCCCGGACGCGGCCCCCTTGTGCCTTCGGGAACAGCCGACCCCGGACTCTGTCATCTCCGCGGCGGCCAGGAAGAAAGCGGGGGGGGGGCCTCGGCCTCTACATCAACCTCCCCGCCGGACGGCGAGGGAAAGAAATTGGACACGATGGGACGCAGAGTCATCTCATCGGCAGCGACGACGATTAAGGCTGCCAACGCCTTGGCTATCGTAGCCCGCTACGACAGGGAGTTGTGGTACAAACTGGCCCCCCTGCTGGACTTCTTACCAGACAAGAGGGTGGAGGCCCTAGAGATCTTGCAGGAAGGAGAAGTGGCGTCGGACCACGCCATTACGATAGCGACGGACATCGCTGACACTGGATTTCGCCAGTTGGGCAACGGCGTGTGCCTTAGACGGCGTGGATGGCTCAAGGCAACTGACTTCCGTCAGGACGTGCAGACCAGAGTCTTGGACATGCCGTTCGACGGGAACAACCTGTTTGGGAAAACAGTGGACGATTCCCTACAAGCCATCAAGACAGACACGGAGACGGCCAGGGCTCTTGGTGTTCTCTAGCAACGACGGCCGCCCTTTCGGAGCGGCGGAGGCAAGCAGAGTGCCTCCAAAGGTTCCGGCGGCGGATTTTCCACCTATCGTCAAGCGGCCTGTTCGTCGTCACAGGAAGCCTACAGGGGACGAGGCAAGTCCGGCGGACCCTGCCGTCGTCGCCAAGGAGGACAAGGCAGCAAAGCCTCGTCGAAGCAGGACTGAACCGGCCGTGGGGTCGGGCCCCCACCGAAGCACCCCGGTGGGAGGCCAGCTGGCGAGCTTCGTCAGCGTGTGGGAATCCATCTCCACCGACCGTTGGGTGCTGGATGCCCTGGCCCAGGGTCACGCGCTCGAGTTTCTAAAGTGCCCGCGCGTCCCCTCCTGTGGCCAGGAAGGAACATCACGTCCCTCAACTTCTCTTGGAGGTAAAGGCGATGCTCAAGAAAGGCGCCATCGACCTCGTCCCAAAGAGGTTTCGGGGCTCCGGAGTTTACTCAAGATAATTCCTCGTGAAGAATAAGATGGGAGGATGGCGTCCCATCCTGGACCTACGACGACTGAACAAATTCATCAAGGCACAGAAGTTCCGGATGGTCACCCTCCAGCATGTCCTGGGTCAACTGGAGGAGGGCGATTTCCTGTCGTCGTTGGATTTGAGGATGCCTACTTCCCTATCCCCATCCTAAAGGGACACCGAAAGTTTCTCAGATTCGTGGTCCAAGGGCGTCACTACCAGTTCAGAGCCCTTCCCTTCGGATTGAGATCGGCACCCAGGGTGTTTCCCAAGTGCCTCGCACCGGTGGCAGCGCGGTTGCGCCTGGAGGGGATCCACGTCTACCCCTACCTGGACGACTGGCTCATCCGAGCAAATACAAAGGAGCTCGCCGCGGAGCATACGGCGAGGACCGTCCAACTACTCACGGACCTGGGATTCTCCATAAACTATGCCAAGTCCCACCTGGTGCCCGCGCAAGACGCACTGTTTCTGGGAGCGAAGCTCGACACAGTGGCGCTTCTGGTCTCTCCGTCGGAGGAAAGGACGAGGGCCATCTTGGGCAAGGTGCAGCGGATGCTGGTTGCGGACGTGGCTAGGGTGAGGTCCATAAAGTCCCTCCTCGGAATGATGTCTTCTTGCATTTATCTCATCCGCCTGTGCAGGCTTCGGATGCGCCCGTTACAGGAGTTCCTGGACGCTCGCTCGATCCAGACGGGCAGCTTCGAGGACAGGATCACACTCGACGAGAGCTTCCGACGAGCGATCCGGTGGTGGGGCACCTCGCGCATCTGACGGCGGGCATGGACTTCCAGACCCTGGGCCACCAGAAGACAGTGACCACGGATGCCTCCCTTGAAGGGTGGGGGAGCGCACACCGAAAATCTGCACGCGAGGGGCCTTTGGCTGCCGACGGAGAAGTCCCTCCATATCAACGTCCTGGAACTCTGTGCAGTGTTTTGGGCCCTCAGGTCCTTTCTTCAGTCCCTCAAGGGCAAGGTGGTGAGGATCTTCACCAACAACACCACCACCATGTTCTACATCAGGAAGCAGGGCGGTACCAGATCCCCAGCCCTGTCCAAGGAGGCGCAGGACCTGTGGCTTTGGGCCGTCGCCCAAGGGATGTTTCTGGTGCCATTTCATCTGGCAGGAATAAAAAACACCATCGCCGACTCGCTCAGCAGAGAGCTGCGCTCGTGCCACGAGTGGGAACTACGACAGGATCTAGTGGACCGCCTCTTCCGACGGTGGGGCACACCCCAGATCGATCTGTTCGTGACAGCGACGAACTCCAAGTGCCGGAGGTTCGCCAGCAGGTTTCCCCAGCCGAGGAGCATGGGCGGTGCTTTCTCGTTCCCCTGGGAGGGCCTGTTCCTATATGCGTTCCCTCCTTTGCCGCTGCTGGTCCGGCTCATCAACCAGCTCAAGAGGTCACGGTGCAGGATGATCCTCGTCGCACCTGCGTGGCCGAGGCAGATATTGTTCCCGGACCTTCTGGACTTGTCAGCGTCCCCGTCAATCAAGCTGCCAGTGGACGCGGATCTTCTCTCCAGGGAAGGAGGCGCCATCCTCCATCACGACCCGAAGTGGCTGAACGTGCAGGCCTGGCTCCTGCAGCGTTACAGTTCGGAGGCTACGACATACCGGCCGACTGCAGAGAGGTTCTTGCAAAGGACAGGGCGTCCTCAACTCTTAAATGCTACGGACACAAATGGAAGAGGTTCTCTGCTGGTGCCACGCACAGAAGATTAACCCTCTACGGATTACGGCTCCTCAAGTACTGCCGTACCTGCTGACGCTGGCCAAGGCTGGACTGGCGCACGCTTCCATCAAGATTCATCTTGCTGCGATCTCCCGATACACCAGAACCACGGGACGGACGTCTTTGTGGTCTCATCGTCTGGTGAAAGAATTCATGAAGGGACTGTTCAGATTGTTCCCGCCGGTGAAGGCCCCGGCGTGGGACCTCAACGTGGTGCTGACCAAGCTCATGGGACCTCCGTTCGAGCCTCTGCACTCAGCTCCGTTGAAATTCTTGTCGTGGAAAACAGAGTTTCTTGTGGCCATCACCTCCGCACGACGGGTGGGAGAGATCCAGGCCCTTTCCTGCGAGCCCCCATACTTGACTTTCCATGACACGAGGGTAGTGCTCAGGACGCACCCCTCCTTCATGCCCAAGGTGCCGTCGGACTTCCACCTCAACGAACCCTTGGTGTTGCCTGTTTTCTTCCCGTCGCCTTCGTCGCCGGCTGAAAGGACTTTGCACTCGCTGGATGTGGCTAGAGCGCTGAAGTTCTACGTGGACTGCACAAAGAGTTTTCGGAAAACGTCACAACTTTTTGTGAACTTTGGACCTGTCATTCAGGGGAAGGCTCTCTCGAAGGCTTCCATTTCCAGATGGCTCTCCGGCTGTATCATGTACTGTCATAGGTTGGCAAACTGACCGCTGCCTGGCCGTCCGAGAGCCCATTCCACCAGAGCGATCGCAGCTACCACGGCGTTCCTATCTGGTGTGCCCTTGCTGGACATCTGCAGGGCTGCTACGTGGAGGTCGACGCACACCTTCACGAAATTCTACTGCGTCGATCGGGATTCCAAAGAGGAGTCCAGGGTCGGCCAAGCAGTGCTGCGCAACCTGTTCGCCTAAGGTGAGCCTGGTGAGGAGGTAAGAATTGCTTAATGTTGAGTTTGATGTAATGCTTAATGTTGAGCCTTTGCCACCTCCCGAGGTTGTGCATGTGTGTACTGCTATGTATTCATTTATTCATGAGCATGTGAATCCATGCCAGACCCTATGCTGGAGAAGGAACAAGTTACTTACCTGTAACTGTTGTTCTCCAGCATGGGTCTGGCATGGATTCACATGCGAACCCTCCCGCCAACCCCTCTGCGGCTCTTCACTTGGTCATACTGCCACTTCACGTGCTACCAAATCTGAAGATGGCTGCCAGAGGCGGGGCTTAGGGAGATGGCAGTCATTGGCTGTGGTCAGTATGACGCAGAGATCAGTGATTGGTTACTACTACGAAAGACAGATCAGAAACGAAACTGATACTGATTTTTCTTTACCGAGGATTCCCAGCCTGACGACGGGGAATATTCATGAGCATGTGAATCCATGCCAGACCCATGCTGGAGAACAACAATTACAGGTAAGTAACTTGTTCCATCCAGTCATTCATCATGCCATCAACAAAGTGTTAATCTTTCCTGGTCATGTTCCATTTTGCCTTTCTAACCATTGGCTGATCAATAAAGACAAGCATTAATGAGAATTTTATCTGCAATACATAACCCGTGTATCATGTTTAAATGCTATAGATGTTTTGCATTTCTTTTTTAAACAGTTATTTAATTTTCAAAATATTTGATCTTGCCAGGGGGGAGCCAAAAACGTGGTATGGTGTGCCCTCTCATGCAGCTGAACAGTTGGAGGCAGTGATGAGGGAACTGGCCCCTGAGCTTTTTGTATCACAGCCTGATCTCCTACATCAGTTGGTGACTATCATGAACCCCAATGTGTTAATGGAGCATGGAGTACCTGTAAGTAGTGTGTGCTCAGAATGTATTCCTGTTTTGCATACCCGTTTTGTTTTACTTGTAATATGGGGGTTTAACTTCTTCTGTCAATCTCATCACCATGCTTGCCTACTTTTCTCTTCCTCATTGTCTTTATCCTCTCTCATGTTCCAACCTTTATAATATATCTCGCCGCCTTCTTCTGTAACTTGGAACATTTCTGTTGCAGTTTTTTACCATTACCCTTCTTATGCAGGTTCCCAATCTTAGAATCTCCCAACTGTGAAGGTGGCACTCCCTGGGAAAGTGAGTAAAAAGCAAGATCAGAGTCATTTTTTATATTTATTAACTGGTAAGCAGAATTTCCTTTTAATGATTTCATTTTTAATTATTTCAATTTTGCGTCTTGAAACACTTGTGTATCGGCGCATTATAAATACCCAATCAATTTTATTACACCATAGCTGGTGCTTCATTACCCCTTAAGAGATGGCTGAAAAAGACGTTTTACATGATTTTATAGCTAGGATCATCCAGTGCTCTGCTTCAGCTGTACATGAACTGCTTATCAAGAGCAGCAGAAGAACGATATCAATGAGGGGGTATAACTAAAGGTAAAAGATGGTGGATGTAACGTTTTAGGAACTATTTTTGAAGCTGACCAAAAAAAAACACTATCACAGGATATGACAAGTACCATTTTGTAAGGGACATCACATATTAAAGCAGTTCATAAGTAACTGAAGGATGACTGTCAAGAAAACAATGTCTACCATGATTAGGCCGTTGACATGCCCACTGTTAGGGAGAATTCTCAGAAATGTGCTAATTCCTTTTACCTTCGATACATCCAGCTCTTTTTGCTGGATTTAAGGACTTTTCATTTTTATGCTGCAGAGAGTGACCTTTTTCCCGCTCTGTCATGTATTTTTATGTGATTTGAACTCTGTTTCTCTTTTGGTTTTGGAGTCTGACAAACTCCATAGGCGGCATCTTTTTACATTGTGACATTCAGCGCCTTCTGTGCAGTGTCACATATAAATCATTTGGCTTTCTGCTAAGGTTGAAATACCTTCTCTTGGATAACTACTGTTTCCAAGAGTAGTAAAGTGAAATTGACTTTACTTATATTTAACTCTTTATAGACCCCGCACACACTATCTTACAACAGGGTGCTGGAGGGATTACTTAGTATCCCCTTTGTCTGTCTTGTTATGTAACATTTTTATGTTACCCTTTCTATTAGGGGTGTACCGAACTTCGGCTTCGAGTAAGTATTCGGCTGAATTTCGCCAGAAAAACACTTATTCGGCTTCGGCCGAATGTTTCTGGAATATTTACTCAAAGCCGAAGCTAAAAAAAAATTTAAAAAAATGTTTAAGTCCTCTTTCTATGATTATCTATCTACTATCTTCTCTCAGTGTGAGAGACGATAGCCAATCCTAGAAAGTAAAACCGTGGGAAAGCAACAGCAGCCAGTAAGCAGTTGGCTTTCTGGCTGCTGCAGGGACAAATACCCGGAATCTTTGGAACAGTGCACCGAGACCGGGAGAAGAGGACCAGAAGAGGATCGAGGAAAGACGGTCATCGAGGCAGCATCAGGTAAGTGTCCACCTTTAAATCATTTGAAAAATGGATGGGTGAGTGGGTGTATGCTTCTTTCCCTTTCCAACCTCTGAGACTGGCGTGGCCTTTTAGCACCTTGTTTTGCGAAGCTGCTAAGAAAGCTCCCAGGCCTATGCCAAGGACCGCTTTCATTGCACTCCACTCAGCGTGGCTCTACATGCCTCTTCTTCCTATTCGGCTTTCTAGTGTTCTCGTTCTCTTTTCGGCTTTATTTTTATTCTCAATATGAAAAACGCATGTCCGACGTTGTATGTTTCATGGGAAATGAATGTACACTACTTTTTTAAACGACGAAGCAATTGTTTATCTTTCACACTGGAAACATTGGCACCGTTTTATATTTAAAAAAAAATCCTATATACTTTTTCTCTTTTGCAGGGACTCTGTTTTGTCGGAAATGTCTGGTACATTAACTTGTTTTTTACGTTACTCCAGCAAATGACATCTGTCCATAGATCAAACGGTGACAAAGTTTCATGGTAGCGTGTACGCGTGGTAGCACGCTGCATGGGGGGTGGGGGGGTGGCAGTGTCTTGGCAGAGTCGTTTGTGGTACCCAGACTTCCTCTGGGCGAGGTCCCCACGAAAAGTCCTGTGCCTATGGCCCGGGTTGGAAACCACCGTCGCTGCTTGTGTGAGCCCAGCCCCTGTCAGTGCAAGGTACAGAGGTCATTACTTCCAAATATTTCTGGCAGTCTTGCTGATCTGGATGTTGCTAGATGAGTGTCACAGTCCCCCCAAAGGAGCCCTGGGTAATCAAGATGGCCTATTACCCCTGCCTTGCGCATTAGCTGCCCACCATGGCATACCTCTCTCTGTGTACAGCCTACAGAGCCAATGCACGCTTTTGGTCTCGTGAAACACCCAACACAAATGTTCATTTAGCTACAGGGAATCCCTAAGCAGACACTGCCCGTGTGTTCCTTGCCATTCATGGTGACGACTCCCCCCCCAGACACCCCCAGCACCACTTGTCATCCGTGATAAAGAGGACATTTTATGAAACACTTGCGGCTAATATGCTTGATCCAATATTTGAGGAATTTTCCTGATGTACTGATTATGGTGACCTGTTTGAGGTCCACTCTTTGGCGGTGCACAGGGGTGGTTCTTCTGCTTGGTCCTCGTCCACTCCTAAAACTACAACCCCTCCCCCATTATGTTTCACATATAGTCAGCCCTAATAGAAAATGGACTGACTGGTGACTTCCCAGTGCACCCGACGATCCACCTGGATCTCCTCACGGTTTGTCTGCCTTGCTCGGTCTCACCCGAGCCTCTTATAAGCAGGCTAGACTTATCTTCCAGTGCTTTGCGGGAGGGTAGTGTCTGTCTGTGGTTCGCCACTTTCCTGCTGGCATTGTACCCTGAGAGTATTCATGGTGTTGCTGCTGCCCACAGACTCTTCCTGTAAGCATTGCCCCTATGACACTTTTCTTGGTGACAGGTCACTCTGGACCCTCCCTCGCATGTTGTTTCTCTCCCCACACTTTCCAATATGGCATTCCCTTGCTGGTTGTAGATCCCCAGCCTCGATTTTTACAATATTAAAGCAAGCAAGTTAGGCCCCAAGTCACACAAACCACCTCACAACCGGCTGAGTAATTTTTTTTTACCACCCCACACCACCAACTCTTTTACTCAGGAGCACTTATCTCAGATGTAATAATAATCAAAGCACACACCACGGCCTACCCATTAGCTCCTGTACACACATACATGAATACACAATATGTGGGCGCGACAACAAAGAAACCGTCCCTGAACAGAAACTTCTAAGAGTTAACCAACTATTCGGCTCTCTATTCGGCTGAATATTTTGGCTAACTATTTGGTATTCAGCCGAATAGTAAATGTACGATTCGGTACACCCCTACTTTCTACAATTAATGGCTGGTGGCAGTGGTTTACTTTTTCCTACCATTGTGTGTTTTTACCACGGGCTGCAATTGCAGCTTCAGTAAAGCACCAATGGGTGCCCATTTTGTCAAAATGGCCTCGGTCTTCTTTTTTCACCATTTCTTGTTGGAAAGGTCCTTCTTGAGATTTACTCTGTGCGCCAAACCAGGTTTGGTCCCTTTGTTCGTTTTGTCCGTGGTGGGATTCACCAGTGAAGCCCGCCTCTGGCTCCAGCATGTCTGGCAGGGCAGGAAGCGAGGGAGGTGCCCAAAACTCCCTGTGCTTAGTCTCCTTCGTTACAGGAATGCACCTAAAGGTGATTGGCTGGGTGGCTGACCTTGGAGCACAGCCACCCTGCTGTTTGATTGACACTAGGCTGGAATGAATGGGAGAAACGTGCATAAAAGGCAGCTTTTTGCTTGGAAGGCAGAGTCGACCACTGGACGAAGGAATCCAAAGAAGAACTTGGAATAGAAGCTTCCTGCAACTCCTGGATCGTTGCCTCGCCCAGTGAAGCCCTGCTGCAGTGCCGAAGCTCTGAATTCACCTCGACTAGAGAAGCCCTGCAAAGGATGACTTCTGCCCTTGGGTTGGTGGGACCAGTCGACCTCAAGAGAAACTCATCTGGTAAATTCTCTCGAAGCTGGCTGTACTTCCATTGCTGCTGCAAGAACCGAGTGCCGGGGAGAGGAACACCAGAATCGAGTGCATCGTTTGAAAGTCTGAACCCAGCTCCAGGAAGATCCTCCAGGCTCCCTCGAAGCAGGACTAACCAAGCCTTAGCCACCTTAAGAGTGCTGGACCCCAGAAACAAGGAAAGCCCACAAGGTATCTGAGAACCGCGTGGTGCTATTAGCTAGAAGCTGAAACCGCAAATTGCTGCTGATTTGAAGTTTGCCCATTGCTGCCGGCGACCATAAAACAATAGTGCAGGAATGCCCGATACGTCCTCCCTCTTGTCCCCATGGCCGAGGCCCAGGAACAACAGGATCTGCCAGACTACAACAGGAACAGAAGCCAGCTTGAGCCAATTTCTTCAGCCCTAAGGTACTGTACAACTAAGGGGTGCTTACCTCTTGTTGTGTAGCCTAGTTAGCTCTCAGTTGAGACTTGCTTTGGCTGCCTCTTGCAGAGTTTCTTGCAGCTTTGCCCATCACAAGCCTCCCAGCTTGTGGCCCAGCAGTGATTTCTTTTTCGACAAAAACTATACTTTGCAAGACTGTTTACTTACCTTCAAGAAGATTCCAGCTCCCCTAGACTTTGCTCAAGTAACATTGGCTCTCCTGGCTCCCTAAAGACTCTTCTAACCTCTGACTTTGTGTTTTGATCTGTCCCTCCAAAAAGTCACACATTCTTTACTTGTGTAGCTGGGAAAGGGTTAATCTACATTGCATTGGGGGGTTCAAAGGTACTCACCTGTTTGCGAAACTTGTTAACCATTGTTTCTTCCCTTTAACCTTTTCCTTTTAACTCCAAACTCAGTATTGCTCTAAATGTACCAGTGATATATCAATGTCCAGTGTCCTAGTTATTTGTCACCTCAGGGTGTAGGAAGTGTCTGTGTGCCATCCCAAATGGGTATCTACTGATTTATTGAAACTGAGTGTGTATTTCTGAAGTATATTTTAAGTGTTTCATATTTGCTCCCTTCTAAAGAAGGCTTATTCAAAATGAATGTTAAATAATTGTTTAATCAAGAAACCTTGAGTGTAGTTTTTATATGGATACTTGTCACTGTGAAAGTCTGTTACAACCCTACAGCTCACATTGACCCCTCTTGAGATCATTCAATAAGGTAGCAGGCGCTCCTCTCCAGAAAGAACATGGCATGATAACCCGTTCTGAGATGATGTGTATGGGGTTGCTTTTGGTACTCTTGTTCAGAGAGGAATTGCCGTAGCATTTCGGTGCTGGTCTGCCCATGTGGGTGGGACAAAGACTGATATGCAAATGGATATTTCCCATCTGTGGAAGGTACAGTGAGCAAAAAGCGTGTGCTTCAAACTCTCATCTCCGAACAGGTTATCATGCCATGTTCTTTCTTGAGAGGAGCGCCTGCTACCTTTTTTTGGCCCTCTTGAGATCAGCCTAGCTGCTCAGTCACTCTGCCAACTTGTGAAGTACATGCTTATAGCAAAGGTTGGGTTAACTATTGCCAAGAGGACAAGGCTGGTGTAGTCTCCCACAAGGTACTGCATACAAGGTTGCCTAACAGCTACATAACGTGTCTAGTGCCCTAAAAAAGCCATGCCACAAGATTGTTGCTTGTTCTTTGGCAATATTGTTGTTTGGCCTACTTCCTGCTTGGTCAGATCAGGAAATCCCATATAAGGGCATGCCCTTACCTGGCAAAGCTGCCGCTTTCATGGGCTAATGATACCGTTGTGTGTGGTTCTGGAAGTGGGTGGGACTACCTGGGACTTTCTGGTCCCACTACACATACGTGTGGTGCCAATGAATCCAGGTGTGGGGCATGAGTAAAACCAATAGATGTCCCCGATTGGACAACTACTGGATGTTTGAATGGTGCATATCTTTGCCACTGGTGGGCATGGGCATGCTTCCAGGCTGGATTTTGGATAAGAGGACTCCTACATCTATTTCTTCAGATCAGCGTTGGAGCCAAGAATTCCTTCTACAAGAACAGCTGACTAAAGATCCAAAGAAGATTCCCGATGAGGCCCAGCATCCCATCCTGTGTCTGCTCCGGTGAAGCCCTATTGGACTACCTAATCTGCGAAGGTCCTGTGCGGTGCTTCAACCCATGGACTGGTGGGAACACCAGTCTCAATGTATTCTCAGGGATCCAACTGACCCGAGCCTTCGGATGTGTCTCTGGACCACTGGGTGGACTGGCCAGCTCCCCAGTGTGCTACCTCGCTAGAATCATCGTTTAACATTTTCTGCAAAATTTGGTGGTCAGTAGCTTTTGGTATAAGTCGCCTTCCTGCCGAAATGTCAGCCTCCCAGCTTCTAGGGATCCGGCTCTGGAAGGACATCTGATGACCGCAACTTGAAGGATGCCTGCCGTCTGTGCTCGTCGCTGGTACTCACCTTCCCCGTCCTGTGAAGTGCCATGTAGGGGGCTGCATGAGTGCTTTCTGTATTTCTCCATCGCCAAGCGTTGCACTCTGCTTCTGGACCCGACTGGAAGAATCTTTGCACCTACAGTTCCTGGGCACCTCTAACCGGAACCAACAGCAGGAAATCCAACATCCAGCAACCCCCTAACCCCCCAGTCTCCCCATCCAGTGCTCTGGGACAATCAGTCAGCAAGAAGGTAAGTAAACACACTACATTTATTTCCACCCTGTCCTCCATAGGATAACATTGAGAACACGTTTTTTTCTATCCTTCCATTCCACTGCTTCTTGGTTGTCTCACTTGAGCAGTAAAACCTGAAAGATAGAACACAGCAACACCAGTAACTTACCTGAATCAGATATATTCTGGGGAGAAGCGTAACTTTTGTTGTAAAACGATGATGCCTATGGAGTTTGTCAGACTCCAAAACCCAAAGAAACCAAATAAAAATGCATGAGAGTGGAAAAAAGGTCTCGCTCTCTTCAGGATAAAACATTAAAGGTCCTAAAGTCCAGCAAAAGAGCTGGGGTTCTCTAAGGTAGAAGGGAATTAGCACATTTCTGAGAATGTTCCCAAACATTTAGCTCTTGGACATGTGGGACCAACATGTCTCGATGCCTACTCCAGGTTGCATGTCTCACGAGTTTTCGAAAGTGTCCTTGAACGGTCCATTGGACTGACCAGCTCCCTCATGGGCAATCTTGCTAGAGACTTCGCTGTTCAACGTTCAAGCCCTGAACTTTGGTGATGTCAAAATGGATTTCTAATCTCTAGCCTGGTGGACAGATGTTTAGGAGGCCACCCTTGTTATAGCGATCAGTGAGCAACTTTATGTATTGGTTTTTTTGTGATGCGCACCATACAGCAAAATTGTGTTTCAAGGCGCATCAAGACAGGGGTGGGGGAATGAGGATGTGGAAAAAGGAAAAAAAAACAGACAACTAACATTCTTAAAGGGTCTTGAAGCATTTGGAAGTGCAACTGCGAACATGATAGCCATGAAAGGGGGTTGGGCGAGGGAAGGGGAGGAAGGGATGAAACATAACATGCATTCCTACTAGGCTGCAACGCGATTTTGATTGTGCAAGTGCTTGAACAAGAAAGGGGGAGATGGGGAGGAAGGGAAGTGCAAAGAGGGAAAAGGAGAGGGGGACAATAAATACAAAACAAGTTAAGTGCAGGTATGTTAGGGAGAATTCCCAGAAATATGTTAATTTCCTTCTACATTAGAGACCCCCAGCACTTTTGATGGACTTTAGGACCTAATTTCTAACCTGGAGAGAGTGAGACCTTTTTCCCACACTCATGTATTTTTCTGTGGTTTGGACTGCGTTTCTTTTGACTTTAGTCTGACAAACTCCATAGCCATCATCTTTACATTGTGACACAGCGCCTTCATTGCAGTGGCACATGGAAGTCTCTTAGGTTTTCCAAAGGTTTAAATACCTTCTCTTGGTAAAACTACTGTTTCCAAGAGCAGTGAAGTGAAATTGACATTACTTACATAGGATGCTGGAGGGGTTACTTAGTATCCCCTTTGTATAGTTTTTCATGTAACATATTTTTATGTTGCCCTTTCTGCAATTAATTTCTGGCGGCAGTGGTTTACTTTTTACTACCATTGTGTGTTTTTACTGCGGGCTGCGTTCGCAGCTACAGTAAGGCATCCATGGGTGCCCATTTTGTCAAAATGGCCCCAGTCTTGTTTTTTTGCCATTTCTTGTTGGAAAGGTCCTTCTTGAGATTTACTCTGCGTGCCAAACCAGGTTTGGTCCCTTTGTTAGTTTTGTCTTTGACGGGATTTACGAGTGAAGCCCGCCTCTGCCTCCAGTATATCTGGCAGGGGCAGGAAGTGAGAGAGGTCCTTGAAACTCCCTGTGCTTAATCCCCTTGGTTACAGGAATGCACCCAAAGTCGATTGGCCGGCTGGTTGTCCTGGGAAGACAGCCACCCTGCTGTGTGATTGACAGCTATGCTGGAATGAATGGGAGAAACCTGCATAAAAGGCAAGGCTTTTTGCTTGGAAGGCAGAGTCGACCACTGGACAAAGGAATCCGAAGAACTACTTAGAAGAGACGCCTGCTGCAACTCGTGGACCGTTGTTTTGCTCAGTGAAGCCCTGCTGCTGTGCTGAAGCTCCGAATTTGTTTCGACTAGAGAAGCACTGCAAGGACGACTTCTCCCTTTTGGGTTGGTGGGACCAATCCACCCCAACGTGAACTCACCTGGACATCCTCTTAAAGCTTGCTGTACTTCCGCTGCAGCTGGACCCAAATTGCCAGAGATAGGAACACCAGATTGAGTGCATCACTTTTAAGTTGGACCTAAGCTTCAGGAAGATCCTCCGGACTTCCCTGATGCAGGACTGTCCATGCCTCAGCCACCTCAACAGTGCTGGACCCCCGATGCAAGGAAAGTCTGAAGTGGTATCCAAGAACCGCGATGTTGCTATTTGCTGTAGACGTGAGGAGCTGACACCGCAAAGTGCAGCTGAATTGTAGTTTGACCTTTGCTGACGCCAACCTTCCCATTGTGTTGCAGGAGTCGCCAGAAGTCCTCCCTCTTGTCCCCACGACTGAGGCCCAGGAACAACAGCATCTGCAGAGCCACACAGCAACAGATGCCAGCTGGAACAATTTCTTCTAACCGAAGGTACTGTAAACCTAAGAGGACTTACCTCTTGTGTAGCCTGATTTGTTCTCAGTTGAGACTTGTCTTGGTTGCTTGCAGCTTTGCCCCTTACAAGCCTCCCAGTTTGTGGCCCTTTGTTAGGGAGAATTCTCTTATAAGGCTAATTTCCCAAACCTAGTGAGTCCCCCAGCAGCTTTGCTGGATTTTTGGTGTTTGTTTTTTTCTCCTGCTAAGAATGAGACTCTTTCTCCCACTCTTAGGCATGATTTGAGGTATGTCTTTGACTTATTGTGTGCTTATGGGCTATGGGGTCTTGGACTCCATAGGGTATCATCTGTTTTAGTGTATGTGTTACACAGCACTCTCAGTGCAGTAACACAGGGTTGTCATAGTGACCCCCAAACATAGACTCCATACCCTGGGACTGACTACTGTCTCCCAGGACATGTAAAGTCACCATTGGCTTTACTAGTCCAAAATTGTGAACAGAACCAGTACAAACCATCATATTGTGGAAGTACTGGAAGGGGTTAATTAGACTGCTCCTGGGTCTGTTTCCAAGGGGGCACTGTCCAGTCCCCCCTTCTCGAGTTTCTGGCTGTTGGCAGTGGTTACCACGCAAAATATTCTACCGGAATATTTCCTATGGGATTTTCCCATTGATTTTAAACGCACCACTTTTTGCTGCAATGTTAAAGATACCGGCGGTTTATTTATTTAATATAAAATCACCGGTTGGGTCTTTTTACCGGAACTCTTTTCTAAAATGCTGTTCGTGTCCGTCTCTGTAACTTCAACCAAGGTCGGGCCCTTTGTTCCACTTTTTGGCGGGCTTCTCCACAGAAGCCCTCCAACTGGTGCCACTCTCTCTGGGTTCCACAGGATGTGTGGGTGGGGGAATTGGCACCCTGGACTGTGTTGTCTTAGCAGCTCAAGTCGCACTCTGTTCTGATTGGCCCAGGGGTGAGCCGCCCGGCTCACCACTTAGCATGTATGAGTGACAGCTAGGCTGTTGAATGGGGGTTTTTCTGCATAAAAGCAGGGCTTTTGGGACTGGAACTTCGGATTTCTTAGGTCCTGTGGCGACTTCTGAAGAGGGGAGAAGCTGAGCCATCTGCGACGACGACACCACCGGTGGAGCCCTGCTACAACGACCTCACCACTTTCCCGACGACAAGAGAAGGTCTTCTGCTGAAAGAGTTTTCTTCCTCTGAGCTGGTGGGATCAACCAGTTCGCCATTTCGCCTTCCAGGATGTCTCTTGGTCGAATCGCCCGTACCAAGCACCCCGGTGGCCGGATATCCAAGCTTCACCACTGTGACCGCGAATAACAGGAACGCACCTTTTTTCACCGAACAAACTCCGCGGCTGGTCTCTTCCCTGGGCAGTGCAACGACTCCAAGTTTCCTCCTCGACGAGATATTCTCTTCCCTTGGTCGAAACCACGAACTGCACCCGCTGCCAGGAACAACCGCCACCGCTGGAGCTTCCTCAACTTTAAAGGTACTGTGTTCCACCTGGCCTCCCTTTCTTCGGTTTGCTAAAGGTGACCCTTAAATCCTTGGCTTTCCAACTGGGTTGGCCCCCAGACCTTCTAACTTTACCTTCTGAATCAACCCAACTTCTTTTGAACATTTTTACAAAGACTTGAATGCATTTCTAAACTGTGTGATCTTGGGCACATTTCACCTTGCTCCATTTAAAGTGGGCCTGGCCTATGAATTTTGGCTCTACAGTAGACTCTGCCTTCACTAACTTGTTTTGGTCTTTTAAAAGAGCTGGGAACTGTTTTATTTTTATGACCTGCCTTTTTCTCTCCCTTTTACTTAATTATTGGAGTGCCATCTAAGTTACGCGCTCACATCTGTTTTTACAAATAGTGGTGTTTTGACTTAGACTGGTCTAATAATTCTTAAGGGAGGTGTGTATACTTTTCTGATTGTGTGTGAATTTGCTTTGATTTATAGTGCTAGTGTATTTTTTTTAAAGTGTGTGTAAATAATTGTATACTTTTGATACCAAGTTCTGGTCAGTGTTTGCTTGCTCTACTGTGTTTTTAGCCCTATTGTGTATCCTCTGTATACTGCCCTACTCTTCTTGAGGAGTCTGACTGCTCAGCCACAGCTACCAGGTAAATCTGGGTGGTACAGACTGCTACCAATTGGGTTTACTGCTTACTCCTGTAGTCTTAATCTTCTTGCAGTGGTCCCCAAGGGAACTGCACAGGATTCTGCCTAACACCCTTCAAGTGAATCTTATTTCTGCAAACCTTTCTAAAAACATTATGCAAGACCTTTTCTTACCTTCAAAGAAGATCCTTAGCTCCCCTAGACTTTGTTCAACTAACATTGACTGTCCTGACTCCCTGAGAGACTCTTCTACCTCTGACTTTGTGCTTTTGCCTTTCCCCCCAGAAAAGGGTTAATTTACTTTGCATTGGAAGGTTTAGAGTACTTATCTGTTCATGAATGATTTAACCATTGTTTTATTCCTCTATTCTATCTCTTGCAACCCAACCTCAGTATTGCTCTAAATGTACCAGTGATAAATCAATGTCCCCAGTGTCCTAGCTATTTAAGTCACCTAAGGATGTAGGAAGTGTCTGTGTGCCATCCCCATTGGGTATTTGGCTGATTTAGAGAAACAGTCTCTTTTGAAGTGTATTATAATTGTTACATGTTTTGCTCTCTTCTGAAGGTTTATATAACTGTTGAATAAATTAATAATTGTTTAATCAAGCAATCTTGAGTGTAAGTGTTTATTTGAATTATGGTCACTGTGAAACTGTGTTGCAACGCTACTGCTCTCGCTAACAATCTGTGTAGTTTATTTATTTTATTTGTTACATGCTGTTAGGGAGAATTCTCTGTTTAGGCTGAATTTCCTACCCTAGTGAGTCCCCCAGCAGCTTTGCTGGATTTTTGGGGTTTATTTTTTTCTCCTGCCAAGAGTGAGACTCTTTTACCCTCACTCTTGGACATGATTTGAGTGTGTTTCTTTGAATCTAGATGTGTTTAATGGGCTATGGGGTCTTTTACTCCATAGGGTTTCATGTGTTTTTCCTATGTGTGTTACACAACACCCTCCGTGCAGTAACACAGGGGTGTCATAGTGACCCCCCAGTATAGACTCCATACCCTGGGACTGACTACTGTCTCCCAGGGCATGTAAAGTCACCATTGACTTTAATAGTCTTAAATTCTGAACAGAACCAGTACAAACCATCATATTGTGGATGTACTGGCTAGGGCAATTCAATTGCCCCGGGGTCTGTTAGTCGAGGGGGCACGTCTCCGTCCCCCCTGATCGAGTTTTGGCTGGTGGCAGTGGATACTACTTTTTATATTCAACCGCAAATATTTTCCTATGGGATTTCCCATTGTTTTAGGCTACTATCTTTATTTTATTTAATTATTTAAGGTAGCCTCGAACATACCGCCGGTTTATTTAATTAATATTAATTCTCCGGTTGGTATTTTTTGCCAAAACTTGATTCTAAAATGGCGTTTGTGTTCTCTTCTGTGACTCCAACCCAAGTCGAGCCCTTTGTTCCACTTTTTGGCGGGCTTCTCCACAGAAGCCCTCCAAAGTGGTGCCACTATGTCTGGGGTACTTAGGAGGGGAATTTAGGCACCCTGGACTGAGTTGCCTAGGCAGCTCAAGTCGCACTCCATCCTGATTGGCCCAAGTGGTGAGCCGGCCGGCTCAACACTTAGCATGTTTGAGTGACAGCTAGGCTGAGTGAATGGGGGCTTGCTGCATAAAAGCAGGGCTTTGGGGACTGGAACTTCAGAAGTCGCCACAGGACCTAAGAATCCGACGAGGGAGAAGCTGAGCTGACCTGCCAAGACACCACGACCGGTGGAGCTCTGCTGGACCGTCTCACCACTTTTCTCAACGACAGAGGAGATCTCCCGCCGGAGAGTCTTCTTCCTTTGACTGGTGGGGATAACCAGTTTCACCGTCTTTTCGCTTTCCCGACGTATCTCGTGGCCGCCTTGCCCGTGCTAAGCACCCCGGCAACCGGGTTACCACGTCTTACCACGACCGCGAGATAAAGGTACCACCTTTTTACCCGAAAACTCTGCTGCTGGTTTCTGCCCTGGTAATGCAAGGACCTGCATCTTTCCTCCACGTCGAATTCTTCTCTTCCCCTGGACGACGCCGCAACTTGCAACCACTACCAGGAACAACTGCCACCACTGGAGGATCCTTTCCACTTAAGGTAACGTGTCCCGCCTAGCTTCCCTTGCAACCGACTGTACGGGGTAGATTTAGCCCCCGGCTTTCGAACCTGGGTTAGCCTGGGACACCCTGGCTAAACTTTTCTAAGCCTCTCTAAACTCTTTTCTGAACCCTCTGCAAGACTTTCTAAGCCTAGTGTAACACTGTGATCTTGGGCGCATTTGTGCTCTGCTCTCTCTAAGAGTGGGCCCAGCCTTTGGACTTTGGCTCACCAGTGACTTTTTGCTCTCTGCCTTGCTAATAGTGTTCCTGAATCGTAGAGTGGTGTAATCCTGCATATTCTGTCTGTTTCGCTCCCCTTTTCACAACCTTAGTATAGTGCAATCTAGTTAAGCGCTCACCTCTGTATGAAAATAAGTGGTGTCTTACTGTGATTTTCTAATAAGGGAAAAAGGGGTGTATGTATCATAATAGTAACTGTGTTTAGAATATTTTACAATAAGAGTGCTGGAGTGTTTCAACTGTGTGTTTATAAATAAATAATTATATACTTTGATACCAAAGCTCTAGTCAGTGTTTGCTTGTATTATTGTATCTGAGTGCCTATTAAGTATACTTTGCATACTGCCTAACTCTTCTTGAGGGAAGTCTGACTGCTCAGCCACAGCTACCAGGTAAATCTGGGTGGTACAGACTGCCACCAAGTGGGTTTACTGCTAACACCTGTAGACTTAAATCTTTTGCAGTGGTCCCTAAGGGAACTGCACAGGTTTCTGCCTAACACATGCCCAGACCCTGGGGTATCACGGCGTGGTTACAGACAGCTTGGTACATGGCAAACAATTGAGGATAAGAACATTACAGGGTTTAAATACAGCGGACAGTGTTTCATAGCTAAGCAGTATAGATGTGGAGATGGTCATATAGGTGTCGGTTCAGCAGAATGTCTTTAATTGATTCTTGAATCTGGGGAAGGATGTCTCTAATTTGAGGTTGATGGGGAGTTCAGTGTTTGGGTGCTAAAACCTGGTAACTACTACCTCCTGCTCTGGAGTTATTGTACCAAGGTACCACAAGGAGATGACTATCATTAGATCTCAATGTTCTGACATTATCTTTTTTATGCAGGGTGTTGTTCAGCTAAAGGGGGGCTTTTTTACCAGACACTTGTGCGCAATAGATAGGGATTTAAAGATGATCCTAGCTTTGATGGGAAGCCAGTGGACATCCTTCCTGATCTTAGAGATGTGTTCATGTTTTTTATTCCTATTTGGTTGATGACGATAATATCCTGGGCATAGTTCTGTGTGATGGGTATGAAGATCTGGGTGTCATCTGCGAAATTAGTGTAGATGACACCAGTGGAGTAACTTTGCTGAAAATGTTGGGGGGGGAGGGGCATGACATCTGAAGAAAAGGTGCCCCAGCCAAAATGGTGTGGCATGAAAGTTGGAGGGGGACAAACACCCCCGTCCCCCCATAAAATTACGTCCATGGATGACACCCATATCGCCGAGGGCAGAAAAAAGGAGTTTGGTATTGGCATTGTAGAGAGTCAGTGAGAGACACAATCCCTGAGGTATTCCTACTGGAACTGGTATGGGGTCAGCGGATACCTTACTTATGGTCACTCTGGATGTCCGTTCAGCAAGGAAGGATTTGACCCACATAGTCGCATCTTTGGAGAAGTAAAAATCATTGGCTAAAGAGATGCATAGCTTGTCATGGTCCACAAGGTCAAATGCTGCGGAAAGGTCTAATAGCAACAGGATGCAGATTGTTCCTTGGTCCCTAATGTTGTCCATCTGGCTTTTTAAGTCTAAAAGAGCCGTTTCTGTACTGTTTGGGCCTGAATCCTGATTGTCTGGTACCTAAGAGTTGGTTCTGTTCGAGGTGAGATTGGATCTGGGTTTATGCTATGTTACCTGAGTTTGAGTAGGAATGGAACAGTTATTGGTCGGTAGTTGGTGGGAAGGGAGGGGTCCAGAGTAGTTTGTTTTTAAGAGGGGGGTGACCCAGGCATTCTTGGTGTTTGTTGGGACCGTATTGGTGTTAAAGGAGGAATTGATGAAATTGGTCAGTGTGGGGGTGAGAGTGGATGAACAGGCTTTCACTAGTTTAGCTGGCACGGTATCTCCTTTACAATTGGAGGCTTTTAGTTTGGAGATGTTGTTGAATACCATTTCTTGTGCGACAGGGGAGAAGCAGAAAGGGGGGTTGGGATTTTCAGTGCGGATGGGCGGAGTGTTGGGTAGGGAAGGGTTTTTATCAACTAATGCCAGTCTTTTAGTCTTTATTTTATTTAGCAATAAGTCCATTTTAGCCGATAGGACATCCTGGATGGTGGTGCACCACTCTTTGCTAGAGTTAATGGGGGTTATGCTTGGGGTGTGATTTTCTAATTCCCTGAGAATGGAAAAGAGTTCTTTAGAATCTGATGAGGCATTGCTAATGCGAGTGTTAAAGCTATTGGCTTTGTGTGCGATGATAGCTGTTTTATATTTTTTATTTGCATCCTTAAATGCTTTGGCTGTCTCTGGGGTAGGACTTTTAGCATGGGCATGTTCAAGAGCATGTTTAGTTGTTCTTAGGGAGGCAAGTTCTTCGTTGAACCAGAAATAGTTTTTTTGTCAGTGCGGCGTATTTTGGTTATCAGAGGTGCAACTTCATCGATGGTGAGGCACTTGTGATAGTAGTCGGCAATGATACTAGGGTCATTGCTGGTGACTAGCTTGGAATCGAGCGTTTTTATGAGGAAAGGGGTGACGTTTTCTACTGTGAGTTTACGGGTATTTCTAGCTTCAATGGTATCCCTGGTATTAGTTTTGGGAGGAGGGAGTTCCTTGCTTATGATAGTAAATTCTATGTAATGGTGGTCTGTCCAATTAAGTGGTGTGATAGTCAATGGTGAGATTGGTGTTAAGTGACAAAATCCAATCCAAAGTTCTGCCATTGACTTGTGTAGGTTCATTCACCAGCTGGGTGAAATTCATGTCTTTGAGCGCTGTGTGGAGTGAGGTGGCTTTGAGGTCTTTGTCATCATTGAATCCTAGATTAAAGTCACTGAGGATGATGCATTTAATATTGGGTAAACGGTGTGAGCAGTAGCGGGATATCTATTTCTGGGAGGCTATTGGAGCAAGGTGTTCTGTATATCACTACAATATTAATTGTGGTTTGATCATTAATGGCGAGTTTGGCTTGCATGAGTTCATAGCCTGGGATCACTTTGATGGGGATGGGTCTGATTTGCAGGTTGTTTCGTGCTATAATAGCAACACCGCCTCCTGAGGTATGTGTTCTGTCTGTTCTGTATATGCTGTATTCAGGTGGTAAGGCGAGGCTGAGTAAGGGTCCTGAGGCTTGGTGAAGCCAGGATTCTGTGATGATTAGTAGGTCAAGATTTTGTTCACATTCGATCATGAATTTCAATAGCATGGGCTCCTAGCGATCGGGCATTGATAAGGGCACTTTTCAAGTTAGTAGAAGGCTTGGGGGTCGCTGTTTTGCCACATTTCGGCGTCTGTGGCTGGGGAGGGTATGAGTTTCTGACAGGGGAGGGAGGTACCTCTTTTCCCTTCTTTTTTTTTTCTTGCTGGGGGGTTGTTGTAGGAGGGTATTTTAGGTATGCTACGTGGGACTGTAGGGTGCACAGTACGAGGCTTGGTGCAGGATCTGAGACGAGTAGTTCTGATAGGTCCAACAATGGGGTTGGTATCTATTGAGAATACGTTGGGGTGGGGGGGGGTTAGGGCCTGCTATTTGGTTAGGGGCAATTATCTTGTTAGGAGAGTTAGAGGTGACAATGGTATTGTACCCTAGGTCAGAGCTCGTTTGAAATGGTGGTATGCGCTGGAGGAATGGTGTTGGGCAGGGTATTGGTTGGTGCCTGGGACATGCTTGTCTGGAAAGACCATTATTGAATATCAGGAAATGGTTGCCTGTGCATGGTATAGTGTTGGGTATAACACAGTAAGGGAACATAATGGTGATTAGCAGAACTAGCATAGCTATCTATCGTTTGCAAAGGCTTGGTCTGATGCTTGAATGAGAGGAGGAGCTGTGATGTGGGAGGTCTAGCTGTAATGGATCAGAGGATAAGTACTGTGGGACAATCAACAGCATGGGCTAGGCTGTAGGAATACAATGAAGCAGTCAATAACATAAATTGAGACGGAGTGCTGCAGGCAATGCGCTGGAGTGCTACACAGATGTCAAACTGGTATGACATCAGAAAAAACACTAACTTCTGCAATACCGACATGTCGTTCATTGACATGACGTAAAGCTAGACATTTTGGAACAGTGTTGTATGCAAAATGGAAGACAATTATTTTCTTGTGCTGGAGGTGTTAGAGCTACGTATAGGGTGGTCAAAGCAAGGATCACCATCTACTAACTTTCATTAGGAGGGCACTTCAGACATTGTGTGCAAGGTAACGGGTAACATTGCAGGCAGTAGATAAAGGTAATGGGCGTGACAGGGCAAAGCGATATCTAAGGTTTGAGTGGATACAGTACATATCATGTGACCGGTGCAGGGGGTGCAGCGTATTGTCTGATGAAAATATCTTTTGGCAGGTTTGTGTAACGTAAAGTACTAGAGTCACATATTACTTAGCGGTACGGGGCCAAAGGTGGAGCTCTCTGCGGCCTAACGCGAGGCCGGCTTCCGCCTTCGGGTCTGTGGGTGGGCGGATCAATATGCGTGGAGCCAATCGGGTGCTGCGTGGTGCCATATTTGAAGATGCTTTCAGTGTCTGAGTGAAAATCCTCGTCGCGGCCATTGCCGTTAAGTGCAGCATGGCTTCTGTGAGTTGCGGGAAGCTCAAAGTGAGCTTGACGTGGCTGCCAGACTGCTAATGCAGTGTTCAGGTGCCTGGGATCACGGCGGGGCAACGCTAGGGGTCATCTGTGGCTGTTTACCCTCGTCGGGTGAGGCGGGTGCATGGGGCTTGTCGGCGGCAGTGTGCAGCGGCACGAAGGGGTGTGGGAGAGAAGGCTCCTGCTCTCTCCTCCCGGCTGATGGGCTGTGGATAAACTGAGAGGGCGCAGACAGGTCCTTTTCCTCGGCCCTTCGCCTTAGGCCGGCTTCCGCCTTCCGGTCTGTGGGCAGGCTGATCAATGGGCGTGCAGCCAATAAGGTGCTGCATGGCGCCAAATTTGAAGATGCTTTCAGTGTCTGAGTGAAAATCCTCGTCGCGGCCATTGCCGTTAAGTGCAGCATGGCTTCTGTGAGTTGCGGGAAGCTCAAAGTGAGCTTGACGTGGCTGCCAGACTGCTAATGCAGTGTTCAGGTGCCTGGGATCACGGCGAGGCAACGCTAGGGGTCATCTGTGGCTGTTTACCCTCGTCGGGTGAGGTGGGTGCATGGGGCTAGTCGGTGGCTGTACAGCGGCACGAAGGGGTGTATGAGAGAAGGCTCCTGCCCTCTCCTCCCAGCTGGTGGGCTGTGGATAAACGTATACAGACGTATACCAAAGGTTGGGTTCGTTTTACCAGGAGGTCAAGGTTGCTGTAGCTGTCATGATCTCTGCTTCCAAAAGGTCAGGGTTTTCCCAACTCCCTTGGAAGCAGATCCATAACCCAGGTTCCGAGTGCCAACCAGTCCCAATTGGGACCATTTGGACCCAGTCCTGGCGCCAGTGGCACCAGGCTCATAAATATGCCCAGTCCCAGCACTGGAAGCGCCGGGCTCATAATGCTTGGGTGGACTTACCTGCAGCAGACCATGCTGCTTACTTGCCTGCCAGTTGAGCATCTGATCCTCTTCTGTTTGGAACTACTTTTCCTGTTGGGTGGGGCAGGAGCCACTCCCTAGATTCAGAACACTGGAACACTTCTGGAAAGCAGGAACTCTTTTCTTACCTAGGCGTGGATGTGGAAGGAGACACCTAAGCACTACAGGAGGCTATTTAAACCACACCTGATGGATGAATCTTGCTTTGCGTTATTCTGCATCCTCTGCAGCAGAACGCTCATCGTGTCTTCTGCATCTGATCCTGGGCCTAAGGAAAAAGGCTTACCATCCTGAATCCAGTCTTCAGCAACACCTATAAAGACAAGAAAGAACAGGTTAGCATTACGGTCTTCAGTGACAGCTCTTCAATTACCTGGTCCATCGGCTGTCACCAACGCCTCGCGCTGCATTCCGGCATCTGAAAGACAAAGGCTTACCTACTCTTCGTGCGCTCCGGAGGTCTTCACACTGCATTCCGGCATCTGAAAGACAAAAGCTTACCAACTCTTTGCACGCTCCGGAGGCCTTCGGCGCTGCATCCCGCATCTGAAAGACAAAACAAGGTGCGTTTAAAGACATTGGGGAACTTTAATACTCACGTGCCATTACTCCTTTCCACATCTAACCCAGTGGGTATTCCGGCACCCTGCAGCCGCTCCGAACTTGTACCTGCAAAATAAAAAGACAGTTAGAGCGCATCGTGAAGCAGGCAACAAGCGCTTACTTACGTGCTTCCAGGCGCTTCTATTCATCACACGGGCTCCATCTTCAACTCACTTCAGCCCGTCATCCGCCATCGCCGGAACCCTGCAAAACAAGAGACATCATTACTAAAGACTTTAAAGACATTAGAATTACTCGAAACTTACCGTTCGTGCAGTAAACGACGGACAGCAGTCCTCTGAAGTCAAGAGGCCTGCTCCCCTTATCCAGTGAAGAAACTGGTTACAGCACCCTGCCCCGAGGCAGATGGAGAGCACAGCGTTCACTTACCTAAGGTGAGAGCGTTAACCTTTGGGGTTCTACAGGAGAAGAGAAAGGGAAGAAGAGAGACATTCAATAACCCAGTTCCTTAATCCCATATTTTCTATCTGCAGACATTTTACCCTTCGAGTCAGACATACAGTGCACAGAGGTCCAGCCCAAAGAGCCAGCCGTGTGTTACACATCACCTTTGAAGATACGGTATACGCCCAGTCAAGACCGGCGCCTCTACGGGAATCAGGTGAGCGTTACAGAACGCAAAGCCTACCACGAAACTCCCGTCCAGGCGCTATGGAAACCTCGGATACCGACCAGCTAGCCCAGTTACTTGGGGAACTAAGGGCAGAAGTGCATGCAGCCCGTCAGGAAACGAACGCTCTAAGAAGGGAACTGATTATTTCCAAGGAGCGAACAGATGATCTCGCTAGACAATTGCTACAGTCACAAGCCGGACAGACCCCGTTACCCGCATCTGGGGGAAATCTTCCTTCTACATCCTCTTTGAATCCAGTGCAGATCAACCTACCTGGGAATGTACCTCTGGCTCCGCCCGAACGATTTTCTGGTGACCCAAAGAGGTTTGCAGTATTTATCAATCAGTGCCGGTTGCATTTCTTATGCCGGCCAGCAGCCTTTCCAACTGATCAAGCTAAAGTAGCTTTCGTGCTTTAGTACCTTAGTGGCAATGCGGCAGACTGGTCGATCCCTCTAGTAAATCAAGATGATCCGGTCCTCCATGATTTTCAAGCTTTTCAGCTCAGTATGGAAAAACTGTTCGCAAGACATTAACAGGGGCAGGCCTTGGACAATGAGCTTCTTTCGTTGCGACAAGGTAATCAAGACCTTTTGGCTTATATTGCGTCTTTCAACAGACTGATAGTGGAAACTCAATGGCCTGAGGACAAAAGGATTACGCTGTTTTATAGAGGTCTACGTGGAGAGCTCAAAGATGTGTTAGCCCAAGTAGTGAATCCCCCACAAGATTGTTCGGACTATATAGACTTAGTTGTTCAAATAGATCACAGACTGCAGAACAGGAAGGCCGATCGTTCCAAGTTTGATGCTCGAGTATTTTCCAAACCGCCAACTCCTTCCAAAGGAGTAGACTCCGGGTAACCCATGCAAATAGGGGGTCTGAAAGGTCCTCTAACACAAAAGGAGTGGGAAAGGAGAAAACAGTTGCAATTATGCCTCTATTGGGGAAACTCGGGGCACTTTCTTCGAGACTGTCCGGTGAAACCTGCCAAGAAGGCAGTAGGAGCTGCAGTTACCAAAGTTACAAACTCTGAGCAGGGAAACGACCTCGCCCGACAAGAATAGAGGTCCTCTTGCCGAGCGTGAAAACCAGTTCCGTGACCTCGCATTTCGTGATACCTATGGTCCTCATTAGCCCTGATAATCCGGATCGATTACATGCAGTTGAAGCTTACGTCGACAGCGGTGCCATCGGCAATTATGTGGATCATGAAATGGTTTTGAGGAAGAATCTAACTCTTTGTCCCAAGGCTGTAAAGGACGTCATTACTACGGTGGATGGTACGGAGATAGCCTCCGGGCCAGTAACGCATACCACTCAAGAAGTGACGCTAGTAAGTCAAGATGGACACCATGAGAAGATCGTGTTTGATGTGATCAAGGCCCCTCAGTTTCAGATTATTCTAGGAATACCTTGGTTAGAGAAACGCAATCCTCTGATCGATTGGCGAGCAAGAACGGTCCAGTTTCCAGAATGTGTCTCTACTTGTCACCCTCCACCTGGTGTTGCACTGGCAGCAATTTCTTCAGAGACTCCCCAGTTACCTCCCGAATACCTAGAATACCAAGATGTTTTCCGGAAGGATCAGGCTAACTCTCTACCTCCTCATAGGTCTTATGACTGCCAGATAGACCTGATACCTGGATCTACTCCTCCTTGTAGTAGAATTTATGCCCTCACCGAGCCTGAGAACCTTCACCTTCGACAATACCTGGATCAATACCTGGCAAATGGGTTTACTCGTCCTTCCAAGTCCCCTGCTTCTTCAGCTTTGTTCTTCGTTCCAAAAAAGGAAGGAGACCTTAGAACTTGTATAGGTTATCGCTCCCTGAACCAGATCACCGTTAAGAATAGATATCCGTTACCTTTGATCCCTGAACTCCTGGACCAAGTCAGAAAAGCATGCATATATACAAAGCTGGATCTTAGAGGAGCTTACCACTTGGTACGAGTAAAAGAGGGCGATGAATGGAAGACGGCCTTCCGCACCAAGTATGGGCTATTTGAATATCAGGTCATGCCCTTCGGACTTTGCAATGCCCCGGCCGCCTTTCAATATTTTATGAACGATGTCCTCAGAGAGCTCATAGATGTGTGTGTTGTTGTTTACATTGACGACATCCTCGTTTATTCTTCATCGGAATCTGAACATCGGAAACACGTGAAAATGGTCCTCGAAAGATTGCGTCAACACAAACTTTTCGCTAAGTTGGAAAAATGTGTTTTCAACGTGACTGAAGTTGAATTCTTGGGATTCATATTATCACCTGGCGGAGTGCGTATGGATTCAAAGAAGGTCGATGCAGTTCTCAAATGGCCATCACCATCCTCCGTAAAAGGTGTGCAAAGCATGTTAGGCTTCGCTAACTTTTACCGCAGGTTTATCCCCGAATTCTCTCGAATAGTCCAGCCCATCACTGCCTTGTTAAAGAAAAACAAACGTTTTGAATGGTCTACCGAGGCGGAACAAGCTTTCCAGGATTTGAAGACTAAATTTATCTCTGCACCAATCTTAAAACGCCCTCGCCCCGAACTCCCCTACATCGTGGAAACTGATGCTTCAAGCCTTGCCATGGGGGCAGTTCTATCACAAAAGGACCCGGTAACCAATCAGTTGCATCCCGTGGCATTTTGGTCCCGCAAATTCTCGCCTCCTGAAATCAATTACACGATTACTGACAAGGAACTTCTGGCTATCAAGTCTGCCTTTAAGGCTTGGCGGCATTATCTGCTGGGGGCCCGACACACCGTTACTGTGATTACGGATCACCGAAACCTGCAATATTTGAAAACCGCAAAAGCCCAATCCTCTAGACAACTCCGTTGGGCATTATTCTTTGCCGAGTTTCACTTCATAATTACCTATCGACCTGGTACAAAGAACGGTAAAGCTGATGCCCTTTCTCGGATGGGAGTGGAAGAACACTTGATCAACCCTAAACCTGTACCAATCATTCCCGAACAAAGAATTCTGGGTGTAATCGCCACAGAATCCATAGAGGAAGTTAAGGATAAAGCCAGGCAACTTGTAACTCCAGCAGACATACAGAATTGGCATCTGCAGGGAAAGGACTTTGCAGTAAAGGACAACTTATTGTATTTCCAAGAACGATTATACCTACCCAGCACAGATTTACAGAAAAAAGTAATCTCTTGTTATCACGATTCTTTAATGGAAGGACATCCCGGTATGGCCAAGACCTCAGAAAAGATCAAGCGCTACTTCTGGTGGCCGTCTTGGAAAAAGATATCAGAGACTTTATAATGTCCTGTGGAGTATGCGCCCAAAACAAGAGTCAAAAGGAAAGACCAGCAGGCCTCTTACGCCCTATTGACATCCCACCTCGCCCTTGGCATAAGCTTTCTATGGACTTCATCACCGATCTACCTCCATGCTCCGGATACAATACGATTCTAGTAATCGTGGACTTATTCTCCAAGATGGCGCATTTCATTCCGCTGAAAGGCTTGCCAACAGCAGCAACTCTGGCCCGAGAATTTCTCGAAAACATCGTCCGACTGCACGGTTTTCCTTCGGTTCTAATTTCGGATCGAGGTAGTCAATTTATTTCTCATTTTTGGCGAAGTTGCTGTCGGTCGGCTCAAATTGATGTGAGACTATAGACCAGTCACCACCCTCAGACCGACGGACAAACCGAGAGGACCAATCAAACTCTGGAACAGTATTTACGCTGCATGCTGCAACAAACTGAAAAAACTTGGAAAGACATCCTTTGGATAGCCGAATATGCCTACAATAACTCTGTCCATTCGGGAACTGGGAAAACCCCGTTTTTTCTTTTGTACGGCAGTCACCCTCGAACCTCGGAGTTGGATCCCCTCCAAGATCTTGAAACACCAGCAGTAGACTACCTGCATTCTACAATCACCCAAGCCTTTAAGGAAGCTGTTTCTCACCTTCAAAGGGCTAAAGAACAATACAAGAAAGGAGCAGATCAACATCGGAAGGAAGCCCCTCAATATCAAGTAGGGGATCAAGTCTGGTTATCCACCAAATATCTACCTCTAAAAGGGCCACGCACATTCAACCCAAGATACCTTGGTCCCTATTCCATCACTACCATAGTAAACCCAGTAGCGGTCAAGTTGGACTTGCCCCCGCACATGAAGATACATCCGGTCTTCCACGTCTCTCTATTAAAACCCGTGCAACCTCAAACCCGACTAACTAAATCTCCAAAACCTATCCTAGTTGATGGAGAACTCGAGTTTGAAGTCAAAAGCATTCTGGACTCCAAGATCTCCAAATCTAAACTATTTTACCTAATTGACTGGAAAGGCTACGGCCCCCAGGAGAGATCCTGGGAAACTGCTGAATATGTCCACGCTCCTCGCCTAATCAAAAGATTTCACCGAACATTTCCTGACAAGCCAAAACCCCCGGAGAAGCCCGGTTTGGGAGGGGCCTTGAGGGGGGGTACTGTCATGATCTCTGCTTCCAAAAGGTCAGGGTTTTCCCAACTCCCTTGGAAGCAGATCCATAACCCAGGTTCCGAGTGCCAACCAGTCCCAATTGGGACCTTTTGGACCCAGTCCTGGCGCCAGTGGCACCAGGCTCATAAATATGCCCAGTCCCAGCGCTGGAAGCGCCGGGCTCATAATGCTTGGGTGGACTTACCTGCAGCAGACCATGCTGCTTACTTGCCTGCCAGTTGAGCCTCTGATCCTCTTCTGTTTGGAACTACTTTTCCTGTTGGGTGGGGCAGGAGCCACTCCCTAGATTCAGAACACTGGAACTCTTCTGGAAAGCAGGAACTCTTTTCTTACCTAGCCGTGGCTGTGGAAGGAGACACTTAAGCACTACAGGAGGCTATTTAAACCACACCCGATGGATGAATCTTGCTTTGCGTTATTCTGCATCCTCTGCAGCAGAACGCTCATCGTGTCTTCTGCATCTGATCCTGGGCCTAAGGAAAAAGGCTTACCATCCTGAATCCAGTCTTCAGCAACACCTATAAAGACAAGAAAGAACAGGTTAGCATTACGGTCTTCAGTGACAGCTCTTCAATTACCTGGTCCATCGGCTGTCACCAACGCCTCGCGCTGCATTCCGGCATCTGAAAGACAAAGGCTTACCTACTCTTCGTGCGCTCCGGAGGTCTTCACACTGCATTCCGGCATCTGAAAGACAAAAGCTTACCAACTCTTCGCACGCTCCGGAGGCCTTCGGTGCTGCATCCCGCATCTGAAAGACAAAACAAGGTGCGTTTAAAGACATTGGGGAACTTTAATACTCACGTGCCATTACTCCTTTCCACATCTAACCCAGTGGGTATTCCGGCACCCTGCAGCCGCTCCGAACTTGTACCTGCAAAATAAAAAGACAGTTAGAGCGCATCGTGAAGCAGGCAACAAGCGCTTACTTACGTGCTTCCAGGCGCTTCTATTCATCACACGGGCTCCATCTTCAACTCACTTCAGCCCGTCATCCGCCATCGCCGGAACCCTGCAAAACAAGAGACATCATTACTAAAGACTTTAAAGACATTAGAATTACTCGAAACTTACCGTTCGTGCAGTAAACGACAGACAGCAGTCCTCTGAAGTCAAGAGGCCTGCTCCCCTTATCCAGTGAAGAAACTGGTTACAGCACCCTGCCCCGAGGCAGATGGAGAGCACAGCGTTCACTTACCTAAGGTGAGAGCGTTAACCTTTGGGGTTCTACAGGAGAAGAGAAAGGGAAGAAGAGAGAGACATTCAATAACCCAGTTCCTTAATCCCATATTTTCTATCTGCAGACATCTTACCCTTCGAGTCAGACATACAGTGCACAGAGGTCCAGCCCAAAGAGCCAGCCGTGTGTTACACATCACCTTTGAAGATACGGTATACGCCCAGTCAACACCGGCGCCTCTACGGGAATCAGGTGAGCGTTACAGTAGCTTTCCACAGGCTACTGCACCCATTATTGCCTAACGAAGTACTAGTTAGGCCAAATGGAAAAGCCTATCCATATGAGGGGAGGATACATCACAATGCAGGTAAATGGTAAAAATCAGTGGTTACATGTAGGTAAAACACAGCACGGTTTCAAGAGTCAATCATTGGTTGCAGGTGGGTAGATGCGAAAACACAGCAAGGGGTAAAAATGCAAACCAGGGGAGAAGGTAGGCATGAATGAAAAAACACAGCAAAGTCAGAAGACCTCATTCCAGAGGGAGAATAAGGGTAAAAAGACAAGAGCCCAGCCTGCGAATGAAATACCGGGGTGAAGGAAGGCAAAAGACGGAGCACAAGATGCAAGCAGGTCAGGGTAGTGAGTGCAGTTGAATGTGAAGGGGAACACCAGGGTGTAGACAGTAATTGAATGAAAGTAGGAATGGGGATCCAAGGCAGGTTAGAGAGAAGCCAGATGAGAAGAAGGGCAAACCGCAAGCGCAGTAATGTTTAATTGGTCGTGTATAGAAGGTAGACGTTAAGAAGTGGGCAGGTCAGGAGGCTCAGTGGGGTGGGGTGGGGAGGGCAAGGGCAGGTTGGCGAAGGAGCACTGTATCCCGGAAGCCTGTGGGAGACCCAGATGTGCCAGGAGACGTGAAGAGTGTAAAGGGGATAACAGGAGAGCGATGGAGACGAAGGAAAACACAACCCACAACATGTTGAGGCGGCAGGCAGAAACAAGGGGTAAAGCTACAGAAAACGACTGAAGAGAGGTGAGGTTAAAGGGGCAGAGAACAGACTGGGAAGAACAGAGAAATGCAGGAAATAGACTAAGTAAAGCGAGAAGGCAGGAGGGATGTACGCCTTACCGTACGATGTTCAGAGGTGAAGCAAAGTGACAACTGAGGATCATTGTATAGTGAGAAGCGGCTAAGAGCAGCAAACCAGGAGCAGGTAGCAAGGAACATAGGAGGGTGGTTCCGTCCGCACCCAGACAGGCCCGGACACCAAAGATACTTTCCCCAAGGTCCTTTACACGGGGGCCGGCTCCCACTTGGAGATGTAAAAAGCAGTCATCAGCCAATCCGGTGTAGGTGAGGCAGGAACAAGGGCTGAAATTAGCCCAAATCTTTGCGCATACACGACATCCGCCATATTGAGGGAGCAATCTGCTCCGGTGTAATTTGAAAGTCCACTGAAGGCCCACCATTAGGGCCGCTCCACTACCATGGCTATGGGTGCATTTAAGCCGCGAGGTGGTTGAGCTGCGTAGAAGAGCAGAGCCTTGTGCCAAGTTTATCCTGAAAACCACTGGGAGCTTAGCCAAATCAATCACGTAGCATGTAGAGAGGCCAAGGCTAGGTCCACAATGAGTCCGCACAGTGAAACTGCAAGGATTACACTTGGACAAAAATACTAAATTTATTTTAGTCCCAGAAAACACACTATGAAAAAATTACTAATGGCAAGTAATATTATCACACAATACTAAACACTGTAAAACCTATCTACAGTCGCTGTAGTTTGTGCAAAATAAACAATCCCACATGTAAAGGAAGTTAAGTGATTAGATTAGTACCAACTGTCCACAGGAATTGCAATCCGAACTTGTATGGGGCCTTGTGCCTAAAAGTTCAAAACGTTTTCCAATAGTTTAGGAGTTGGGAAAACATTTGGACAGGAGTCCTGGGGACGTGAAGATTGGTCCAAAAGTTAGATGAAGGCATAGTCTAGTGAGTAAGAGTTCCCAGCTTTCCGAGGGCTTTCACACAATGGTAAAAGTTTTAAAAGTTATTCAAACTTTTTAAGGGTGGAGATAGGAGAGCAGGTAAGTATTGCTACAACTTACCACCCGTACTCTGGTTTCTCTTCAGACTTGGAGGGTCGTCAGACACTCACCTGAGGTACTGTTAGGCAAGATTGTATGCATTACGCTTTGGGTGCATTAAAACAACCCTAACCACCTGGCAACAGGAACCCAACCTTTGATATAAGTCTATACTATACAGGTTGGTAGTGTGTTGAGCAGCCAGGCTTATCTCAAGTGGGGTCAATGTGAGCTGTAGGGGAGTTGCACAGAGATTCACTTTGATAGGTATTCAAATAGACTCTTACACACAAGGTTTCTTGATTAAACAATTATTAATGTAACAGTCAGAGTAAGCCTTCTTCAGAAGGGGCAATGCAATAGTAACAAATACACTCCAAAATACACACTTAGTTTCCCTAAATCAGAAAGTACCCATTTGGGATGTCATACCGACACGTCCTGCACCTTCAGGTGACTTAAATAACTGGGACACTGTGGACATTAATATATCACGATTGCATTTAGGGCAATAGTTAGGAGTATTGTCAAAGAAAAAGGTTATTAGAACACAACAAGAGATCTCACAAATATTCTGAAGCAGGTAAGTACTTTTTGTAACCCTCAATGCAAAGTAAGTTAACCCCTTCCTGGAAGGAAGACAAAACAGTCAGAGGGAAGAAGAGTCATTCAGGGAGCCAGGCCAGGCCAAAGTCAATTGGGCAAAAGTCTAGGTGAGCTGAAGCAATTCTTGCAGGGAGGTAAAAGTCTGTTTGGCTGCCAGGCAGGGCGCGTCTCCCCCGGCACCATCAACCAAGAGCCAAGAGCCAAAGCTCTGGTTCGGGGAAGAGGAAATCCGAGAACCCGGGTAAGCTTCTGGAGACCCCCCCGATCTCGAAGGATTCGGCCGAGGGTGAGTGAGGCGGTGACCCTCCCTCCAAGGTGAAGGCCTCAAGCGCGCCAAAGGTGGCGAAGGCCTTGATTCACCCGGCTAAGGCCTCTATCGAGGGAGTCTCGGCGGCCCTGGCGAAGTCTGGGGAGGCTACAGCAGTGGAGGCGATCTCTGGGCCCAGAGTTTCCCTGCCACCGCGGAGGGAATCCTCGTTCCAGCCCATTGACAAGACCCCCTGTGAATACCCCGGTGGAAAAAGAGGGTGGGGGGGTGGTGGCCATTACGGACACGGATTCAGCCTCTGAGGAGGAGCTGGTGGAAACCGTGAAGAACCTCAACGAGAGGTTCGAGAAGGTTCGATCCACGGGAGGGATCCCGAAGAGGTGGTCGAAGAAAGTGAGCCTCAGGACAACTCGGCGGCCATTTTGATGGCAATCCAAACCTTATGCACGGAGATAAGGACGAGATTACCACGAACCCCGGCGGACGATCCAGAACCGGGCACGTCGGGAAGCCCTCCGAACAAGCGGAGGAGAGTTCATCCCTTCCCGCCCTTCATGCCCCCACGACCCGTGGAGCCCTGCACCTTCAGGTGACTTAAATAACTGGGACACTGTGGACATTAATATATCACGATTGCATTTAGGGCAATAGTTAGGAGTATTGTCAAAGAAAAAGGTTATTAGAACACAACAAGAGATCTCACAAATATTCTGAAGCAGGTAAGTACTTTTTGTAACCCTCAATGCAAAGTAAGTTAACCCCTTCCTGGAAGGAAGACAAAACAGTCAGAGGGAAGAAGAGTCATTCAGGGAGCCAGGCCAGGCCAAAGTCAATTGGGCAAAAGTCTAGGTGAGCTGAAGCAATTCTTGCAGGGAGGTAAAAGTCTGTCAATGTTTTAGAAGTCTTCGTAGAAAAGAAAAAAATAAAAGCAGGGCAACAAGCTAATTAGGCTTGTGAGGTAAAGAAGCTTTTAGCAACTCTACAGAAGCAACCACAACAAGTCTCAACTGAGCACAATTGAGGTTGCACAACAAGAGGTAAGTTCTTAGACTTTACAGTACCTTTGGTTAAAAGAAAAGGGCTTTGGCTGGCTTTTGTTACTGGGCAGCTCTGCAGATCCTGTGTTCCTGGGCCTCAGTTGTGGGGACAAGAGGGAGGACGTCTGGAGGACTCCTGCACTGGGACGGTCAGTGACAGAAAAGGACCAACCTCCTTTCAGTGGCACTTCATAGTTTCAGCTCCTCGTGTCTAAGCAAATGGCAACACCGCACACTCTTGGCTGTCGAGATGGGCTTTCCTTGCATCTGGGGTCCAGCACTGTTTTGAGGTGGCTCAGGCTCAGTCAGTCCTGCTTCCTGGGGGGTCAGGAGGAGCTTCCTAGAGGTCTTGGCCAACTTAAAAGCAACGCACACAATCTGGTGTTCCTCTCCCTGGCTATTCGGTCCCAGCAGCAACTGCAGTGGATATTCAACCAGCTCTGAGAGGATGTCCAGGTGGCTTACTTTGGAGTTGATTTGGTCCCACCAACCCAAGGGGAGAAGTCGGCCTTGCAGGTCTTCTGTAGTCAAGGTGAATCCGGAGCTTCAGCACAGCACCAGGGCTTCACCGGGCAAACCAATGGTCCAGGAGTTGTAGCAGGCGTCTCCTCTTGGTTGTTCTTCGGATTCCTTCGTCTAGTGGTCGACTCTGCCTTCCATGCCAAAAAGCCTCTCCTTTTTTGCAGTTTTCTCCCATTCATTCCAGCCTGGCTATCAGTCACCCAGAAGGGTGGATGTGTTTGCCGGCGGACAGCCAGCCGGCCAATCACCTAGGAGTGCATTCCTGTCTCCTAGGAGCCTAAGCACAGGGCGTTTCGGGCACCTCCCTCAGTTCCTGCCCCCGCCAGACACCCTGGAGCCAAAGGTGGGCTTTTACTTGTGAATCCCGCCAAAGAGAACAAAGGGACCAAACCTGGTTTGGGGTGCAGAGTAAATCTCAAGAAGGACCTTTCAACAAAGAAATGGTGCAAAAAGACGACCAGGGCCATTTTGACAAAAATGACACCCATGGGTGCTTTACTGCAGGTGCGAACGCAGCCCGCGGTAAAAATGCACACCACTGAAGTATAAACGAAACCACTGCCACCAGCCATTCAGTGAGGAAAGGGTAATGTAAAATATTTTACATGAGAAGTTAGACAAAAGGGGATACTAGGTAACCCCTCCAGCACCCTATTGTAAGAAAGTTACCAATGTAAGTAAAGTCAATTTCACTTTACTGCTCTGGGAAACAGTAGTTTATCCCAAAGAAGGTATTTAAACCTTGGGAAAATCTAAGACTTCCAGGTGTCACTGCTCTAAAGGTGCTGTGTGCCACAATGTAAAACATGCCGCCTATGGAGTTTGTCAGACTCCACAACCAAAAGAAACAGAGTTCAAATCACATAAAAATACAAGAGTGGGAAAAGGTTCTCACTCTCTCCAGGTTAAAACCTCAAGTCCTCAGAATCCAGCAAAGTTGCTGAGGGTCTCTAAGGTAGAGAGGGATTAGTATATTTCTGAGAATTCTCCCCAACAGGTACGTTTTCCCACCTTTGGTTGTGAAGGCCCACCCCTAAACGCTCACGCCAGAAAAAATTACAACCTGGTTGGGTAAAAGGCCCAATGTGCTTGTGCAAGTGAAACAAGTATGTATTTCTAAAAAAAGAAGGTGCATCAGCAAAAATCTCTGCTGCCACGGAATGTTCTGCCAAAACGTGTAGCAGCAGAATCTTATAAGGAGACACATCTTCAAAGGTGAAGTTATCGTATACAGTGAAAACCCATGTGGCTGATTGGTCCAAACTATACATGATTGGCCTGCTGCATAGGGGATGCCAGGTCATTGGTCCCAGCCCAGTCCATCGGTCTTCCATCACGTGGGTTCTGCTGGGCTCATTGTCTCGACAGAACCAAGGCTGAAGAAGCAATTAGCTACATTTGTGAACAATGCTACTCTATCATTATACAGTGCACCTGGCAGGCTCGAGAACTGGCACAGGTGGAGTCTCTAGGTCACACCATCCCACACATACTTCACTCATTCCGGATTGCGTCATCAGCGCCAAAGGTTTCCATCCTTGCTTTTGAACTATAATGTATCCCTCCCTGTACCTCGCACTACAAACCATGTCATTATAAAATAAAGGTGGGATGACCATTTGCTTAGATCTTTATGGTTAATGGTTTATATTCGGTGGTCTGGGGTCAACTGGTATCTGGGAATTCAGAGGTCTCTGGACTAGGGCAGTTGTAGGGGCTAAGCTTGTTGAGGATCGGAGGCCTGCTTCAGCCTGTTTTGTGATAGCGCGTACAACAGGGTGCTCAATACCATCTTGTGGCCTTGCAGAGAACATTCTTTTTAGAACAAAACCTATTTGCAACAACCTTAAAACGAAGGGTTTCTGTGTAAGCCGGCGCAATGGACTTCTCATCAGCGCTTGGGCCTATCCAGATTTCCCCCTCAGGCTCGCAGCACGTGCCTAATACACTAAATACTGCATGACTGTGCAGGCCCCGTGCTTTCACTATGACTACTAATATCTACAAAACTGGCGTTCGCTTGTTTATGTGCACTGTCTAAATTTCTAAACGGCATACAATATTATGATTGTGTGGGGACTTTTAGGATGCCGCCTCCCCCCCCTTGTCGAATATATTTCTTTCAATGAAGCCTGTCTCACATTAAAGCACATGGGGGGATGGGATGGGCTTGCTCCCTTCCCAACAATTTCGGTTGCGGATGCCCAGGAGCCAAGGGTGCCACAAGAGTTCAGGTCGGGATGGAGGCTTGGTGAAACCTTCTCAGCGAACAATACAAGAACCTCCAGTGCAGCACGCTTCAGACACTCGACCACATGTGGCAACGCAGGTTTCAGGGACAGTCACTGTTGCTTGGGGACACCAGGTGTCAGTTGTTAGTCGAACAAAGCTTTCAAATGGATTGTGTCCTCCAGCGTATTCCACTTCTCCAGCATGGGATCTGGCATGGATTCACATGCTCATGAATATTCCCCGTCGTCAGGCTGGGAATCCTCGGTAAAGAAAAAATCAGTATCAGTTTCGTTTCTGATCTGTCTTTCTTAGTAGTAACTAATAACTGGTCTCTGGGTCATGCTGCCCCCAGCCAATGACTGCCCTCTCCCTAAGCCCCTCCACAGGCAGCCAATCTCAGATTGTTTCCGCACTTTCATGTGTTGGGAGTCCTTGTGCTATAGCTCTCGAGCTTTTACTGCGTTTTCGTGCTTTTTTCAAAGAGATTTTCTCACTTTTCGGTTAAATCGAGCCTCAAGCTCCACCGTTCTACTTCCGATCAACAGGGACCCGTTTCGGTATTTTCTACACCCCTCAAGGGTGAAGTTTTCGTCGAGTTACGCTTCTTGGAGGATTCCAGAAGATCTGAGGCCTACCATGAAAATGGCCCAGGACAAGGGAAGCTAGACGCCCGGATCCAAGCTGTTCAGGAACTGCCCTGGATGCGGGTTACAGAATGTTTTCAAGGAAGACGAGCATTCGAGATATCTCTACTGCCTTCATGAGGACAAGACGCACGTGGAGAAGGACTGTGCGTTCTGCAAGAACCTATCGGAACGGACCATGAGGGATCGTTGTTTCTGCCTCGCCAGGCTAAGCACCGCAAGTCCGCGGGCACTGGGAGCGCCAAACGGTCGGGCTGTTTGGCTGCCAGGCAGGGCGCGTCTCCCCCGGCACCATCAACCAAGAGCCAAAGCTCTGGTTCGGGGAAGAGGAAATCCGAGAACCCGGGTAAGCTTCTGGAGACCCCCCCGATCTCGAAGGATTCGGCCGAGGGTGAGTGAGGCGGTGACCCTCCCTCCAAGGTGAAGGCCTCAAGCGCGCCAAAGGTGGCGAAGGCCTTGATTCACCCGGCTAAGGCCTCTATCGAGGGAGTCTCGGCGGCCCTGGCGAAGTCTGGGGAGGCTACACCAGTGGAGGCGATCTCTGGGCCCAGAGTTTCCCTGCCACCGCGGAGGGAATCCTCGTTCCAGCCCATTGACAAGACCCCCTGTGAATACCCCGGTGGAAAAAGAGGGTGGGGGGGTGGTGGCCATTACGGACACGGATTCAGCCTCTGAGGAGGAGCTGGTGGAAACCGTGAAGAACCTCAACGAGAGGTTCGAGAAGGTTCGATCCACGGGAGGGATCCCGAAGAGGTGGTCGAAGAAAGCGAGCCTCAGGACAACTCGGCGGCCATTTTGATGGCAATCCAAACCTTATGCACGGAGATAAGGACGAGATTACCACGAACCCCGGCGGACGATCCAGAACCGGGCACGTCGGGAAGCCCTCCGAACAAGCGGAGGAGAGTTCATCCCTTCCCGCCCTTCATGCCCCCACGACCCGTGGAGCCCTCATCCACCTCAGCGGACCCCAGGGATGAGACAGTGACGGATACGACAATGGGGACGGATGACGATGGTGGTGACGACGGGACGGACCTTCCATCACCACTCCCTCGGGCCTCCCCGCCCGACGAAATTGGCTCCTTTCACGCCATGATCGCCAGGGCATCCGAGCTCTTCCAGCTCTGCCCCGAGGAACAGAAGGAGGGTTTCCTCTATCAACGGCGAGAGGCCAAGGGAAAGACGGTCCTCGCTGTACTGTTACTCGACGATATATGGGACGAGGGGCTTGCGATCCTAAAGAACCCGTCCACGACGCCTGCCAATAGGGACAGGTACAAGAAGTAGTACCGGGTTCCCAACGCTGCCCCTGTATGCCTCGGGGCTCAACGTACGCCGGATTAGGTCGTCTCAGCGGCAGCCAAGAAGAAGGCGGCGGGGAAGACGGCCTCAACCTCTACTTCCCCACCTGACGGCGAGGTAAGAAATTGGACGCCATGGGGCGACGGGTCATCTTGTCAGCGGCAACGACAATTAAGGCGGCCAACGACTTAGCGATTGTGGCCCGTTACGACAGGGAGCTATGGTACAAGATAACCCCCCCTACCTGACTTCCTACCAGAGGACAAGAGGGCAGAGGCCCTGGAGATTCTGCAGGAAGGTGAGGTGGCGTTGAACCACGCCATAACGGTGGCAACGGACATTGCCGACACCGGGTTTCGCCAGTTAGGCAACAGTGTTTGCCTTTGACGACGAGGCTGGCTCAAGGCGACAGACTTCCGTCAGGACGTGCAGACCAGGGTTTTGGACATGCTGTTCGACAACAACCTGTTTGGGAAAGCAGTGGATGAGTCGCTGCAGGCCATCAAGGTTGACACAGAGACGGTCCGAGCCCTGGGAGTCCTTCAGCAATGACAGCCCTTTCGGAGCGTCGGAGCCAAGCAGGGGGCCTCAAAGGGATCAGGCGGTGGCTCTTCTACGTACCGACAGGCGGCCCGCTCCTCTTCCCAGGAGGCTTACAGAGGTTGCGACAAGCATGGAGGATCGCTGCGTCGTTGCCAAGGCGGGAAGGCCGCCTCCAAGCAAGATTGAACCGGCCGTAGCGTCGGGTCCCCACCGAAGCACCCTGGTGGGAGGCCAGCTGGTGAAGTTTGTCAGCGTGTGGGAGTCCATCTCCACCGATCGTTGGGTGCTGGATGCCCTGGCCCACGGGCACACTCTCGAATTCCAAAAGAAGTGTCCCCACATTCCTCCTGTGGCCAGGAAGGAAAATCATGTCCCTCAACTGCTGTTGGAGGTAAAGGCGATGCTCAAGAAAGGTGCCATCAAGCTCATCCCCAAGAGGCTCCAGGGCTCCGGAGTATACTCAAGATACTTCCTCGTCAGAAAGAAGACAGGCGGTTGGCGCCCCATTCTGGACCTACGTCGGTTGAACAAATACATCAAGGCACAGAAGTTCAGGATGGTCACTCCAGCACGTGCTGGGACAGCTGGAGGAGGGCGACTTCCCATCGTCGTTGGACTTGGAGGATGCTTACTTCCATACCCCCATCCTAAAAGGACACCATAAGTTCCTCAGATTCGTAGTCCAAGGACGCCACTACCAATTCAGAGCTCTGCCATTCGGGTTGAAGTCGGCACCCAGGGTGTTCACCAAGTGCCTAGCACCAGTGGCGGCGAGGCTGCGCCTGCAGGGGGATCCACGTCTACCCCTACCTGGACGACTGGCTCATCCGTGCAAGGACAAGAGAACTCGCCGTCGAGCACACGGCGAAGACTGTCCGTTTACTCATGGAGCTGGGTTTCTCCATCTACCCGAAACCCCATTTGGTTCCATCGCAGGTGGCACTGTTTCTGGGAGCGAAGCTTGATACAGTGGAACGATTGGCGTCTCTGTCGGAGGAAAGGATGAAGGCCATCTTAGGCAGGGTGCAGCGCCTGCTAGCCACGGACGTGGCCAGGGTGAGATCCATCAAGTCCTTCCTCGGAATGATGTCCTCATGCATCTATCTAGTGCGCCTGTGCAGGCTACGGATGCGTCCTCTACAGGAGTTCCTCGACGCCCGCTGGATGCAAGCGGCAGGCAGCTTTGAAGACAAGATCCCGCTCAACGAGGTTTTCCGTCGGGCGATTCAGTGGTGGGGCACCCAGGCACACCTCACAGCGGACATGGACTTCCAGACCCCGGCACATCAGGGGACGGTGACGACGGACGCCTCCCTGGAGGGATGGGGTGCACACACCGGAGATCTCCACGCAAGAGGCCTTTGGCTCCCGGAGGAGGGATCTCTCCACATCAACATGTTGGAGCTCTGTGCCGTGTTTTGGGCGCTCAAGTCGTTTCTCCTGTCCCTCAAGGGCAAGGTCGTGAGGATCTTTACCGACAACACCACCACGATGTTCTACATCCGGAAGCAGGGAGGCATCAGATCCCCAGCCCTATGCAAGGAGGCCCAGGATCTCTGGCACTGGGCCGTCGCCCAGGGGATGTTTCTGGTTCCCTATCATCTGGCAGGAATAAAAAAACACCATCGCCGACTCACTCAGCAGGGAGCTGCGCTCGTGCCACGAGTGGGAACTAAGCCAGGATCAAGTGGATCGGCTCTTCCAATGATGGGGCAAACCCCAGATCGACCTGTTCGCGACGGCGACAAACTCCAAGTGCCAGAGGTTTGCCAGCAGGTTTCCCCAGTCGAGGAGCATGGGCGTTGCTTTCTCGTTCCCCTGGGACGGCTGTTCCTGTATCAATTCCTCCGTTGCTGCTGCTTCGACTCATCAGCCAGCTCAAGAGGTCCCAGTGCAGAATGATCCTCGTCGCACCGGCGTGGCCGAGACAGATCTGGTTCCCGGACCTTTGGACCGCACAGCGTCCCCACCAGTCAAGCTGTCGACGGACGCAGATCTTCTCTCCAGAGAGGGAGGCGCCATTCTTCATCACAACCCGGAGTCGCTGAACTTGCAGGCCTGGCTCCTGCAGCACTAGAGGTTGGAGGTTACGATATCCCGGCTGACTGCAGAGAGGTTCTTGCAAAGGTCAGGGCGTCCTCAACTCTCAAGTGCTACAGACATAAGTGGAAGAGGTTCTCTGTCTGGTGCCGTGCACAGAAGATCAACCCTCTACGGATTACGGCACCTCAAGTGCTGCCATACCTACTGTTGCTGACCAAAGCTGGAATAGCTCACGCTTCCATCAAGATACATCTGGCAGCGATCTCCCGATACACCAGAACTGCAGGACGGCCGTCCGTGTGGTCTCATAGAATAGTGAAGGAATTTATGAAGGGACTCTTCTGATCTTTCCCGCCGGTGAAGACTCCAGCCCCGGCGTGGGAGCTCAACATGGTGCTGACCAGGCTCATGAGGCCACCATTCGAGCCTTTGCATTCGGCTCCGTTGAAGTTCCTGTCGTGGAAGACAGCGTTTCTTGTGGCCATCACCTCCGCACGCTGCGTGGGAGAGATTCGGGCCCTATCCTGCAAGCCTCCATACTTGACTTTTCACGATACGAGGGTGGTGCTGAGGACGCACCCCTCTTTCATGCCCAAGGTGCCGTCGGACTTCCATCTTAACGAGCCGTTGGTGTTGCCAGTCTTCTTCCCGTCGCCTTCGTTGCCGGCCGAGAGGACTTTGCACTCGCTGGAGGTAGCTAGAGCGCTTAAGTTCTACGTGGACCGAACGAAGAGTTTCCGGAAGACATCACAGCTGTTTGTGAACTTTGGACCTGTGAATCAAGGGAAGGCTCTCTCGAAGGCTTCCATTTCCAGATGGCTCTCCGGCTGCATCATGCACTGTCATCGGTTGGCCAACTGACCGTTGCCCGGCCGTCCGAGAGCCCATTCGACCAGAGCGATCGCTGCTACTACGGCGTTCTTGTCTGGTGTTCCATTGCTGGACATCTCCAGGGCTGCTACGTGGATGTCTATGCACACCTTCACGAGATTCTACTGCGTCGACCGGGATTCCAGGGAGGAGTCCAGAGTCGGCCAAGCAGTGCTGCGCAACCTGTTCGCCTGAAGGTGGGCCTGGTGAGGAGGTAAGAGCTGCTTAATGTTGAGTTTATGTAATGTTTAATTTTGAGCCTTTTGCCACCTCCCGTGGTTGTGCATGTGTACTGCTATGTATTCCTATATTCATGAGCATGTGAATCCATGCCAGACCCCATGCTGGAGAAGGAACAAGTTAATTACATGTAACTGTTGTTCTCCAGCATGGGTCTGGCATGGATTCACATGCAAACTCTCCCTCCTTCCCCTCTGCGGCTCTTCACTTGGTCATACTGCCACTTTACATGCTACCAAATCTGAGGAGGGCTGCCGGGGGAGGGGCTTAGGGAGAGGGCAGTCATTGGCTGGGAGCAGTATGACCCAGAGACCAGTGATTGGTTACTACTAAGAAAGACAGATCAGAAACGAAACTGATACTGATTTTTTCTTTACCGAGGATTCCCAGCCTGACGACGGGGAATATCCATGAGCATGTGAATCCATGCCAGACCCATGCTGGAGAGCAGTTACAGGTAAGTAACTTGCTCCATCTTTGACATGTAATGTCCACAGCTGTGCACTTCAGAAACTTAATCAGCAGAGAGCGTCCTGCGTTGATGACGTTGGGTTGATGTCCCTCGGAGGCCTCCATCGAGACAGACATCACCGGATGTTATAAATTGGACGCACAGTGCCCGTAGCCTCAGTTCCATTTTTTTCCGCGAACGTGTTGCTTCCTGAAACTTGGCGCGCCTCGTGTGTTTCATCGTTGAGATGTCTTTTTCTTCAACCCCTTCGACTCCACGGTCTGGCTTCAAGACTTGCCGGGACTGCAAGTTGAAAATGTTGATCACCGACCTGCATCGCATTTGTTTGTGGTGCTTGGGTGAGAGTCATGACACTGACGTCTGTTCAAAATGCCAGCCGCTAACTGTCAAGGCATTGCAGCAGCGTAAGGTGAAGCTCCAGGTAGGTAGGGGTTCTAAGCCCAGTAAGTCCCTTACTCCGGGGTTCTCGGTTCCAGAGTGGTTTCCGCCATTCTTCTTCCTCCTTGTGGCATTCTCGGAAGCGCCGTCACCAGTCGCCTTCCCCGTCGTCCTCGGAGGATGGAGCCACGAAGAAAGTGGCATGCCCGATGAAGTCCTCGACTCCGGAGGAATGGGCTGCCTTTAAGGAGCAAATGTTGCTGATATTTCAATCTCGGGGCACGGGTCCGCTCGCAACTTCTAACAAAGCCGGCCAGGATCAGTCTCGTACCGTGGCTCGCACGCCTTCGGGCTCAGGTCTGTGACGCGACTCGCATCGGGAACCTTCGAGGTCCCGTTCGGACAAGGCTTTGGATAGTCGTAAGAGACGGGCTTCTAGGTCTCAGTCCTCGTCCCCAGCGAGAACGCTGCAACCTACGAAGGGCTCGAAGCCAGCGTCTACTCGGTTGGCGCCGTGTCCGTCCAATTTAGACGTCAATGCTTTGCCATCTTATCAGCCCATGGCGCCGTCTGCACCAATGTCGACGCCAAAGCCTTCGGCGCTCACGACGCCGAGGTTGTTGACACTCTCGGCGTCGAAGCCTTCGGTGCCCTCGATGCCTTCGGGGATTTTTGCCCGAAATTTGCTGTTGGGGTACCCTGATGTGGTGGATCCTCCTAGGAACGCTACTGTGAAGTCTGTGAGGCCAGTATTGGACTTCAGGCCCACTTCTGTCCCCAGGCCAGGGTTTTAACTCCCTCTGGACGACATTTATGAAGAGGAAGAAATGTCTGATTTTGAGGACCCTGGTGAACTTTATGTGGCTCCACTGGCTCCACTGGCTCCACTTTTTTCTTGGGACAGTCAGTTGGAGGAGTTGAGGCAAACCCTTCATGACGCCAGTGGGTTGGACACTTATCCGGAAGTGGAATTTGGTAGGCCTGAGCCTGGGGCTCATGCAGAGTCTTCATACAGGAGGCTCATGGCTAGGGTCTCGGAGTATCTGGGCTGGTCCAGTCCTCCTGAAGACTTTGTACAGAATGATCTAACGGACCTCTTCGATCAAGGTCCGTCCCCTGACCCGGTGTTACCGTTTCATCTCACTTTACAGAAAAGGGTGGCCGCTGCTTGGCAGTACCCAGAATCTCTTCCGGCTGTTAATAAATCTTTCACAAGAAAGTACTGTCCTTCCGTTAGCGACCCAAGCTATTTATCCACTCACCCAACTCCTGAGAGTTTGATGGCTCAGGTGGCTACGCCCACCTCGAGGCAGGCAGCGTACCTTACCATCCCTCCGGATAAGGATGACAAGCGCTTCGACGGTTGGTCTCGGAAGGTATTGTTTGCGGGGAGCCTTAGCAAGGTTCTCACATGCTCTGTGGAACTATTTCTTTAGCGGCTGAGCATATTCCCGAGAGGGAAGAAATGGATGGCTTCCTGGCTCTGGTGCAGGACGACAAGGATGCCATGTGTGAATCCCTTCAGTCGGGTTTGGATACAGCAGACCGTGCTAGCCGGTCCATGGCTGCGAGCACAGTTATATGCAGATTTGCGTGGTCGCGGAATTTGGGTTTGCTCCGGATGTGCAAAGCCGTCTTCTGAACATGCCCTTTGATGGCGCACATTTGTTTGGCAGCAAGGCTGACGAGAGCCCTGATAGGTTGCAGACCTCAAAAGCTGTGGCAAAATCTTTAAGCGCAGCTGTGCGTCAACCTCCGCCTTATCATCCTAGGGGACAGCAGTGGGAGAATGAGAGGGGCTGCCTGTGAAAGGGACCAGCGAAAAAGTATCCTTGGTGGTCGGGGAAATAGAGGTGCCAAAGCCGCTCACACAGCTGCCCCTTTGCCTTCAGGCACTGCCGCAGCCGCTTCCAGTCATGAGGCTATGTCCCATTGTTTGCAGTTGGGGTCAGACTGTCTCAGCATCTCGAAGAGTGGCGAGCCATTACTTCAGATGCATGGGTTCTGGATGCCATAGCCCAAGCCCACGACTACTGACTTCCCTTCCTACAGCGGCCTCACGACAATCCACCGGAGAAACTCTTTGAAGCTTACAGATCCTCTCCTTGTGCAGGAAATCTTAACGCTGCTGGAGAAAGGCTCCATAGGACTGGTGCCTGTAGCGGAGAGGAACAAGGGATGGTATTCCCCTTATTTTTTGATCCCCAAGAAAGACAGGTGATTGAGACCCATCCTGGAATTGCATTTGTTGAAAAAACTTCTCAGGAAGGACAAGTTCAAGATGGTTACTCTTTCTCAAGTCTTCCAGGCCCTTCAACTTCAGGATTGGTTGGTGTCTATGGACCTGCAGGATGCTTACTTTCATGTGTCTATTCATCCCAAGCACAGAAAGTACCTGAGGTTTGTGGCTGGAGACTCGCACTTTCAGTTTCGGGTCCTGCCATTTGGATTGACCTCCGCCCGGGCGGTCTTCACAAAGCTAATGGTGGTTGTGGCAGCGTACCTCAGGCAAGGGGGAGTGAGGGGGGGGGGAATTCACATCTACCCCTACCTGGACGACTGGTTGATCAGGTGCGCTCTCCCGAGCAGCATTGGATCACCTCGGTCACACCTGCTGCTCCCTCCACAGGCTGGGCTTCTCCCTAAATTTCAAGAAGTCGCATCTGACACCTTCCCAACAGCTCCAGTACATCAAGGCTGTGTTAGACTTGTCCTTGGGTAAGTGCTCGCCTCCCAAGGTTGAGGGCTCATCACATTGTGCAGATGGTGGACAAGTTTCAACAGGCCCAGAGTCTCCCGGCTTTCGAATTCTTAAGGTTGCTCGGCCTCATGGCATCCTGCATTTTTCTGATGCCAGAGGCCAGGCTGAGGATGAGATCCCTGCAATGGATCCTCAAGATGCACTGGTCGCAGTTCTCGGGCAAGATGTTGGATCCCCTTCAGGTTCCACTCTCGGTCTCCCAGGAACTTCTGGGATGGGCCAATGAAGGGAGAGCTGTTTTGGCAATCATATCCAGAGGTGACTGTAGTGACGGATGCTTCCCTCACAGGATGGGGCGCGTATGCCGACGACTTGACCACCAGCGGTCGTTGGTCTCCGTCGGAGTCCAAACTCCACATTAACCTGTTAGAGCTGAGGGCCATCAGCCTAGCCCTCAAGGCTTTTCTGCCGGCTGCACGGGGGTGTGTGGGGGGTGGGGGCGAGTGTGTCCTGATCATGACGGACAACACTGTGGCCATGCATTACCTCGACAAAAAAGTGTGGGGGGGAGGGGGGTAGGGTCACTCCCGTTGTGCAGAGAGGCAATGCAGCTCTGGTTCTGGGCCATCCAGCAGGGAATTTCGATCTCGGCAGTTCATTTGGCCCGGAGAAGAAAATGTGGCGGCAGATGCTCTGAGCAGGCAGAGCACAATCTCTCATGAGTGGGAGTTGGCTCAGGAAGTCCTTCAGGAGATCTTTGCCCTTTGGGGAACCCAGCAAGTGGATCTCTTCGCCACCAGTGTCTACCGGAAGTGCGAGAGATTCTGCTCAAGGGAATTTCCTCCAAGAGGAGCCTTAGGAGACGCATTCGTAGTGGATTGGTCATTCCCACTGTTGTATGCGTTTCCTTCAGTCCCCGTCATTCCTCAAGTGTTGCGGAGGTTACAGTGGTTTGGTTCCCACATGATCCTCATTGCTCCGGATTGGGCCAGGAGAGCGTGGTACCTGGACTTTCTAGAAATGTCCATCTGCCCTCCAAGCTGTCAGGTTCTTCATCCAGAGGTCAAGACTCTCAACCTTCACGCTTGGTATCTGAAAGGTTGAGGTATAAGGATTGGGACCGCCCGGATGACGTGATGGAGGTGTTACTTTCGGCCAGGCGGCCTATAACAAAATCCCTGTACCGTTGGCGTAAGTTCTGCGACTGGTGCAGAGGTCACAATGTGGATCCTTTTCAGTGCTCCATTCCTATGGTTTTGTCTTTTTCGCTTTCTTGGGCCCACAGGGGCCTTCAAGTTGGTACCATTAAGGGTTACCTGGCGGCGATGTCTATATTTAAACGCTCATCTGAAGAATGTTCTTACTTTAAGATTCGTTTGATTTCTCAATTTCTTAAAGGACTGACTAATTAGTTCCTGCCGTCTCCTTTCCAGCTGCCGGTTTCGGATTTAAATTTGGTTTTAAAAAATCTCATGGGTGCTCCGTTTGAACCTTTGCACTCTTGTCCTTCAAGTTTATTGTTCTTCAAGTCAGTCTTCTTGTTTGCGGTTCCTTCCATTCGCAGAGTGAGTGACTTGCAGGCACTTTCCTTTAAACCACTGTTTACTGTGTTCCACAAGGACAGGGTAGTACTTAGGGTACATCCGTCCTTTCTACCTAAGGTAGTTTCTGAATTTCATTTTAGTCAGAAGGTGGTTCTTCCTCCTCCTCATCCTGGTAAGGATACGGAGCGACTCCATAGATTGGATACTAGGAGAGCTCTGAGCTTTTACATTTCTAGGATGTCCAGGGTCAGATTGGACGATCAACTCTTTGTAGGATATGCTGGACACCGATTGGGCCAGGCTGTTAACAAACACCTTCTGATTGGGTACTCTAAATTGTTTTCCCTCCTCCATTTACTGTTACTGCTTTGGGAGTCTGTCAAAGATGTGGAATACGTTGGAGGACACAATCCATTCGGAGAACAAGTTACTTACCAACTGGTAACGTTCTTTCGACTAGATGTTCCTCCAACGTATTCCACATCACCCTCCCAGCCTGCCCCTGCGAAGAATTTCCTATGTGATTGCTGCTTACGTTTCTGCAAGGCTATATGCGGTCAAGCAGGGATGATATTGGTGCCACACGTTCTGAGAGAAAGAACTTAAACTGAGGCTACGGGCACCCCGCGTCCTATTTATAACATCTAGTTACGTCGCCCTCAACGGAGGCCTTTGAGGGACATCGACCCGAGGTCATCGATGCAGGACACCCTCTGCTGAAAAAGTTTCCGAAGTGCACAGCTGTGGACATTACGTGTCAAAGAGTTGGACTATGTTGGAGGAACATCCAGTCGAAAGAACGTTACCAGTTGTTAAGTAACTTGTTCTTCTATTTCAGGACCTGTTAATGGCCGGGAGCTGAGATTTCGCAGGAGGATTTCTTGTCGTGCAAGCTGAAGCGCCCTGGAGTTGTGGGCCCAAACTCTGAACGACAGCACTTCTGTCACGGTAGCCCAATCTGGAGATGGTCAGTCCACTAGGTGGTCCAGTGACACTTCTGAGGGCTCCAACTTGCTTGGGTACCAGAAGAAGCTGGGACCAGTTGTTCCTACCAGTACAGAAGGATGAAGCACCAGCAAGGGTCTTCAGAGACCAGTAGCCAGTCAGGGTTCTACCGAGACCACCAGGATTTGGTCACCAGGCCTCTTCAAGGATCGTCCACGGGTCTTACACTGTGTTCACAGCTCCAATGGCAAGATCTGCCCCACACATGCACACCAGCAGTGGTCCAACTTGGGACCACTGTGGGTTTCACTCAAGCATGCACACCAGACTAAGGTGCCAGTATGTGGATTGGGACCAGACAGTCCCAGCCCACTTCCTGGGACCCGCACACATAGTATGCATTAGCCAGCAAAAAGCAAGCATTTCCCAGTCAAGTGCATGACCATAAAAGGATGTTCCTGACCTGGCAGGGAAGGAAGAAGGCCAAAGGACAAGATGGCCAAGGAACAATCAAAAAACCTTTTGGCACGGCCATGTTGGGACACTAGCCACTATTAGTAGCCAAACCCAGTAAGGCTAACAAAAAGTACTGTTAAAAGTATGAAAAAAGTAACTGCTGCCACCAGTTTGTCCTTGGGCACACCTTAGGTGAACACAAAATCCCTTTGAGTGTAGGGGTTTGCACCGCAAAAGTCTGCGTTCATCCCCTGGTGTTGCCTCTTGAAGTTGGACCCGACCGGAGGTAGCACTGAAACCTGCAATCCCTGGTCACCCATCACCTGAACAAAGGACGGAAGATTGTGTCTTCAGCAACCCTCACTTGATCCATCATGTGAGCTGGGGAAATCGTTGTGTAGGTACGGGGGGGGCGGGTAAAGTAAACAGCTGTCCCTATTCCCCCCCGCCCATGTTCTCCATAGGATAACATTGGGTTAATTTGGTTGTCGAACCTGTGTCAAGAATACTAACCTTGGGCTAGCCTTGGGACTGGGGGAGCAGAGAGATTACTTGTCTTTGGACAAATAGCTATTCCACTTTTAAATAGTTTTCAACTATTTGACATCACCACCACAGGCCCATTCCATCCCTTTAGAGCATACCTTCCCTGGAGTAACCGGTCTTGGCACCAGTGACTGTTGTTCACTAGGCCCCATACATCTTAGAGTTGGATTTCTTAATTGAAAGGGAATTGTGATTGTGTTGTTTCTATTGATTTTAACTACATCTGAATACTTACCTTGTTGAATTATAGACTGATGCATCATAAGTGAACCTACTTGCGAATGTATATATTTGTGAAATATGGTTTTCTGCGATTATAGTACCTGCTAGTTTAATTTCTTAGTGTGTTCTTAAAGACGTAATAAGTATTTCTTTACATACTGTTTAAGCTGAATTATTATGTGTTATTCTGTGTGAACTCATTGGGGCCTTAGACCACTCTTACTCGCGCCCAAGATTAAACTTTGACTGCTCTTCCATGGTACCTTTGTTGGATTTTGGCTAAACTCTTTGATACTCCCTGTTCACCATAACTAAAGTGGCCTCCTAAAGTGACCAGACGATCAACTGTTCGTTGGTTGTATTGGTTATACCGGCCTTCATTTGGGGGTGGCAGTGACAAAACAAATTTCTCTAGGAGTGTTATCTTAGGCATTTCTGATTGTTACAGACTAGCTGGAGAAGATCCTCCTGAGGGTCTGATGAGTCATTCGACCTTGGGCTTGGCTACATCCAATGCTTTACAGAGAGGAGTCCCAGTTAAAGATGTGTGTGGCGGACACATGGTCCTATTGTTTGGACTCTTCCCCAGGCCAGGAAGGAGGATTTGGGAAGGCAGTGTTACATTCTGTTGATACAATCCCATAAGGAACTCCTAAATTCTTACTCCCTCCTCCATAATAAATACTGCTTTGGGAGTCTATTAAAAGATCAGGAATAGGTGTAAGGACACAATCCATTCGAAGAAAATGTTACTTACGTTGGTAACGTTCTTTCGATCGGATTTTCCTCTCGTGTATTCCTCATCAACCTACCCCGAAGTAGAATTACTGTGTTACACTTTGTTCTTTTGGGGCAGAATATGGTCTTATACAAGGAGGGAACGCATCAAAACGGAACTGAAGCCAACAGTCGCTGCACACTTTATGTACCAGTGGTGACGTCGACAATTGGGACGGAGTCCCTTCAGGAACACTGAGTTGATCGCCATCGACGTGCAGCGCCCACTGCTGACATTTTTTTTCGAAGGCAGCTAAAGCTGAATATGAATATATCAAAGGAGGAGGAATATGTGGGACAAACATCCAATCGAAGAACATTATCAGGGATAAGGTACTTGTTCTTCTACACACTTATCTCACACATGCACACTGCAGAACCACTATCACTCCTAAGCCAATGCCTCACCACCTCAACATATCTCCTCCACACATTGTTGCTTCCTCATTCCTCCTGCTTTCTCTTCGTCCACCTCCTCTACTAACCTCACCCGGATAGCCCTCACTTCCTATTTCCTGTCCTCTGCTTACATTTCCCTCCCTCCCTATGTCCTGATTGCTAGCGAAAAGCTCATGCTTAGGAATGGTGCTGGATCCACTGCAGACAAGTCAAGTGCACTGGCCTTGTCACACTAACAAGTTTCAGTAATTTTCAGGAGTTCAGAATAGGTCTAAGGTTTGGCCCGTAGAAAGCAACGGGACATAGACAACAGGCAAGTGACCGTAATAGGTAAGAATTCGAAGAAGTTACCACATTGTAGGGAGCTGCAGAAGATGAAATCTTCAGGCTAAAGTTGACAAGGGACTTCCCTCCTCCCCACCAAAGAAAATCCATATGAAGATTCGATGATTAAGACTTGAAGGAAGGAAGATTGAAGCGGAAAACAGTTCTCCAGAGCCAAAGGCACTGTCATCTTACATTGCAAATGAGATGGGTCTGCAGGCAAAGTCCTTATGCATTGAAGAACCGCACCAACAATGGAATCTGAGTCTGTTGACATTCAGTATGTGGAAAAGGCTGCTTGTGTGTCTTGCAGCAAGCTGTGAGACGTGTGGTCTGAGAGAGGTTTGCTCATCAGATTGTGCACTGGACGTGCTGACTTGAAGCTACCGAGTGCAGGCAAAGCCTGTGGCCATGGTGGAATGGGATCAACATTGAAGGAGTTGCTGGACCCCAAAGAGACAACCATCAAGACTGTGTATATCTCCACAGTAAGGTAGTGTTTGGAAAGATTTATCTTTTTAACAAAGTTCCCTCCATAGTTTCTATGCTCCCCAAACCTTACATATTTCGATTTTTGTGTGGTTTCTACCTTGCACTTTCGCGGTTACCGCATATGGCTAATCAACCTGGTTTATGCCCTAAAATGGCCTTACAATGAGATCGTTGCTTCTTCTGTGGCCATATTGTAGATTGGTACTTGGTGAGGTGACACAGCCTTGTTTGGTGTGGGCGCTGGCAGTTTTTGGTGGTCCAATATTTGATACTCTTGATACTTGTTGAAAGTTATTGACAATTCAGTCTTGAGTTATTGTTGTACAGGGTGTTTTTAATGTTCTGCTACAGCATCACAATTGTGGCATCTTGTGCCATAAGTGGTGAAACTAAAAAGCCGATGTGCGTTTCGACCGTAGTCTTTATCAAGGCAAAAAGGTTGTCGAGCAGGCTCGTGATGGAGCAGGTAGACGGGTCACCCTAAGTAGGGTGCTGGGTTGAGGCTTGTTTAACTCATCTGTGACTGGTTGAGACCTCCGATCCGTTTGGTTCCAGGAACTTCCATCTTCAAGGGATCCTGCTCTGGAAGAAGTTCTTTAACTGCAAATGGAAGGACATCTGCCGTCTGTGTGCGTTGGCCATCACTTGAACTCTGCTTCCCCATCCTGTGAAGTGTCATGAAGAGTGCTGCATCGGTGCATTCTGCAGTCCATCATCTCCAAGTCTTGCACTCTGTTCATGGATGCGACCTGAAGAATCCTTGTGTAACCGCACCTCCTGGGCACCGCTCACCAGAACCAACAGCAGGAAATGCAACATCCGGTGACCCCAGTCCTCTGGGAAAATCTGATTCAGGGGGCTCAGTAAACTCAAAGCATTTGTCTGCCCCTTGTCCTCACATTGAGAACAAGTCTCTTTCTATCCTTCCATTCCACTGCTTTTTGATCATCTCACCTGAGCTGTAAAACCTGAAAGATAAGAACACATTTTACTTATCTAGTAACTTTGTTGCATCTCTTCTTTTGAACAATCACCAACCCAAGTAACTTAACTGCATCATATACATTCTGGGTAGAAACATTGTGACTTTACGGCATAAGGTCCCATTCTTCTTAGGGATTGGACTTTTGAAGCTCGGAAATACTTAACTGTCTTGTTGAATTAAGTCATTAAATGCATTTTCGGAACCTAAGGTGACTGTTCATTGCGTTTTTTGTGATACGATTGCGTGCTTGTTTCATTCGAAGGGATTGTGTCCTCCGACGTATTCCTTATCTTTGATAGATCATCTTCCAGCTTGCTGGCCTTGGAAAATATTTTCAGTAGAGGGTGCTGCGTGTAGACGTCCCTCGAGCCGATGTCCCTCGATAGCCTCCGTATCGGCACCAACGTCGTCATGCGTATAAATAGACTTGCGCAACGTCCGTTGCTCAGTTCCGTTTTTCCGTGCTTCGTGGGGCCTCGGAATATCGTTGCTCAGTTCTTCAGTCAAATATATCATTATTCCTCGTGATTACCGACTCATACTCGATGGCTTCCTCATCTGAACCGACGACTCCACGGTCCGGCTTCAAAAAATGTTGAGACTGTGGAAAGAAAATGTCGTTGATGGATCCTCACAGGATCTGTTTGTGGTGCCTGGGAGTCGAGCACCATTGTTCGGAGTGCGAGGACTGCATGTCCATGACAGCGAAAGTCTTGAAGGAGCATAAGGGGAAGCTCGAGAGAGGTAAGGCAGTCAAAACTTCTTTGAAAGTTTCCTCGGCTGAGTCGAGACATTCGTCTCCTCGCCATCACAAAAGACATTCTCGTTCTATGTCTCGAAGCAGTTCCCATCACTCTTCGAGATCTAAGCATTCAAAAAGACATCCAAGATCCCCTTCCTCGTCGTAGTCATCGTCCGTTTCCTCAAAGGGTCTTCTGCCCCACAAAACATAGCTCTCAGGCTGAGTGGGAGGAATTCAGGAAAAAGATGCTTAGCGTCTTCGAGAAAGCGGCCTCGACCCCCTCGAAGACTGCTGAGGGTGATACCCTGGGTGAAAGACCCGAAAAATCAAAACGCCGCGAGTCGCAGCACCCGGCGAAAGAAGCCACTCGAGAGTGTCACGAACCCTCGAGTAAAGGCAAGGCCGCGTCTTCGACGCCGTCGTCGAAAAATCCCTTCGACGCATAGATGGCGTCTTCGACTCCATTATCGAAGGGTTCTTCGACGCACAGGTCAGTCGAGTCGACCCAGTCTTCGATGTAGAGGCCGAGAAAGGACAAACCCACGGCCACCTCACAGCCAGTGGCCATACCCAGAGCCTCGATCACGAGAATGTCGTCGACAACCTTGAGTAGAATTCCGATACTCTCGAGTTCATCGAGGCCTCTACCACCTTTCTCGACTCCCTTTTTCGATGGCTTTGAAGCCTTTAACGTCCGCATCGACGACGTTGACGTTTTCTCAGCCAATCATGACGAATTTGGCCCCTTCTGCTCTGGAAATGGGATTTATACCATTTTCAAGACCCGATCACTCCAGAGTCTTATCTATTTATGAAGAAGGGGAGGATTCGGATCAGGAAAGACCTTTTGAGTTGCAGGGATCTGCAACACCTGTACCAGAGGAATTTACCTCTGAGGAAGGTAGGTTGAAAGAACTCCAAGAATCCTTACAGGAAGCAAGTGGGTTGGGCACTTCCCCAGAAGTGGAATTTACCAGACCCAGGGGAACATGCTGAAACCCCTTATAGAACCTTGATGGCAAGGATAATAGAGTTTATGGGGTGGTCCACACCCTCACCTGCTTTTCAGCAAGATGACCTCACAGACATCTTGGTCAAAGGTCCACAGGAGGATCCTGTGGTGGCATTACAAAGGAGAATATTTGCAAACTGGGAAACACCTGAGGTAATCCCGGCGGTTAACACAAAATTATCAGCTAAATATAGGGTGTCTTCTGCTGACCCTGAATATTTATCCAAACACCCAACTCTGGAGAGTCTGGTTGTTCAGGCAGCTACAACACCAGGTAGTAAATCGGCTTACCCTACTGTTCCACAGGACAGGGATGATAAGAGATATGACTCTATGGCCAAAAAAGTATTTTCTGCATGTAGCATGGCGTTGAAATCCATCAATGCTACTTGTACGCTCGCAAGGTTCAGCCACACACTTTGGGAGTGCGCTTCATCAGCGACTGACTGCCTCCCGGAGGGAGAAGAAAGGGAAGCGTTCCTAAACATCATCAAGGATGGTAAAGACGCTATGTGCGAATCCCTTCAAACTGGCATCGATTCTGCTGACAGCATCAGCAGGGCCATGGCGGCAAGTACAACAACCAGGAGATTCGCTTGGTTGCGGAAGTCTGGGTTTGCTCCAGATGTGCAAAGCAGACTCTTGAATATGCCCTTTGACGGCGCTTCTTTGTTTGGTAAGAAGGCGGATGGCAGTTTAGAAAAACTTCAAACTTCAAACATCAAAGGCAACAGCAAAATCCCTGGGAGCTGCAATCCGTCAGACACCATATCGCCCCTCAAGAACCTCTTGTAGAGCTAAGTCCTTTTGCTTCTATTCCGCATCCCGAAGAGGCAGAGGACAGCCGGTTCAAAGGGGTCAGAAAAAATTGACCCGAGGTGGACGGGTTAAAATTACAAAAGCTGCAGCAGCAGCAGATGCCTCTTTACCCTCGTCAGCCGCCTCCAAACCCCTCTGAGGACTCTCCTCACAAGACACCAGTAGGGGGCAGGTTAACTCAACATCTGACGGAATGGCAGGCTATTACGTCAGATGCTTGGGCATTGGAGACAGTTGCCCAAGGTTACTGCCTGCCTTTTCTACGCATCCCTCAGTCATCCACCGGGGAACAGCTCTCTGAAAGTTCCAGATCCGCTCCTCTTGCAGGAAATTGTAGACCTGCTAGACAAAGGTGCCATAGAACCTGTAGCGGAGAGGAAAAAGGGCTGGTACTCCCCCCTACTTTCTCATACCGAAGAAAGACAGAGGACTGAGACCTATCTTGGACTTACGAGAATTGAACAAGTTCCTCAGGAAAGACAAGTTCAAGATGTTAACTCTCTCTCAGATCCTTCAGGCCCTCCAGCTCCAGGACTGGCTGGTATCTCCGGACCTCCAGGATGCTTATTTCCATGTGCCAATCCATCTCAAACACAGGCAATACCTGAGGTTCGCAATTGGCGGCTCTCATTATCAATTTAGAGTTCTGCCATTTGGGCTGACCTCCACCCGAAGGTCTTCACCAGCTAATGTCGGTAGTGGCTGCAAGTCTAAGGAGGGAAGGGATTCACGTCTACCCCTACCTGGACGATTGGCTGATCAGAGCTGTTTCTCCGGAACAAGCTCAGATTCAGCTAGATTATGTCTGCCACTTCCTTCACAAACTGGGCTTCTCCCTCAATTTAAAGAAGTCACAGATGATACCATCACAGAGACTCCAGTTCATTGGAGCGGTCCTGGACACTTCCCTGGGAAAAGCCTCGCCACCAGAGGTGAGGGCTCAAGATATTCTGCAGATGGTCACCAAATTTCAAAATGCCCAACGTCTCCCAGCCTTCGACTTTTTGAGGTTGCTAGGCCTCATGGCATCCTGCATCTTCCTTGTGCCAGAGGCTCGCCTGAGAATGAGATCACTTCAGTGGGCACTGAGAACTCAGTGGTCGCAATTCTCAGGGAGAATGACAGACCTGCTTCAGGTTCCGGACAAGGTGGCTCGAGACCTTCAGTGGTGGGCCTGCCAGAAAAACATCTTGAAGAGAGAATTGTTTTGGCAACCATGGCCGGAGATAACAGTAGTCACAGATGCCTCACTCACGTGGTGGAGAGCCCATACCAAAGACTTGACCATCAGCGGTCATTGGTCTCCATCGGAGTCCAGACTACATATCAACCTGTTAGAGCTGAGAGCAATCAGACTAGCGCTGAAGGCTTTTCTGCCATCTGTACAGGGGAAAAATGTCCTGATAATGACGGACAACACAGTGGCCTTGCACTACCTCAACAAAAGAAGAGGCGTAGGATCACTGCCACTGTGCAGAGAGGCAATCCCTCAACCACCACACCCACCGCTAAGAAGCAGCTACTACACTAATACCGCACCAGCTGTACACATACCCGGTGCGCACACGCCCCTTTCACAGTCTCTACTCGCTCTACTGACCTGAACTTCGGTTCCCAAGGGCGTTCAACCTACCAGCGCCTTCAGACCATACCAATGGTATATAAGGTGCTATATAAATGCAACATAACATAACATTCCCAGCTCCAAAAAATGGACCAGTGAAGATAGACAGGGTAATGACTAGAATGTTCTCCCTACCTGACTTCTATTCCAAGAACCCAGAGCACGTCCTCACCTATACCCCGAACAGCGCTACTCCTTCGGGATCCAGGGACCCTCAGCCCCCTACTACGAAACCTCGGGTTGAGACTCCAACTCAGGGACTGATTTCAGACACTTTTTACATACAGCCTTACACACAGTATGGTGAGGATCCACAACAGTACGATGAGGATCCAGACTTGGTAATGTTGGATGACCAAACTGGGGTGGACTATTATGGGGATGACAAGGGCCAAGAGGGGGAGGAAGATGACGTCGCAGAAGTCTACAGGATAGACTCTCCTGTTCGCAAAGAACCTCAGGTTACCGACTCTCCAGTTGACAACCAGCCCTTCCTAAATGAGGTCTTGGCTAGAGCGGCAGAGCACTTCCGCATAGACACTCAGGGGGCACAGGAGGAGAGGGACTTGGCAGAAGAACTAGTGGGAGAGAAAAGACCCATTGCCCAAGCCATTCCAATTCTCAAATCCATCCAACAGAGAATTGATCCTTCCCTTCTCACTCCTAACCTCACAAGGGGCGTAAACCCCAGAATCGAGAAATTCTTCAGGTCCGCCCAGTCAGACCTGCTTTACATAAGGGGTCAACTGAAGCCCGACTCCTTGGTAATTACTAACACCAAAAAGAGGGCGGGGACACCTCTATCATCATCTGAGCCCCGCCGCCGCCCCCGGACAAGGAGAGCAAGAGAATCTACGGGTTGGGAAGGAAGGTAGCCACCACTTCCGCTTACCAGACAAGGATTGCCAACACCACCACTCTGCTGGCAAGTTACAATTGCCACCAGTGTGAGCAGGTAGCTGCCCTCATTGACTCCGCACCGGAACCACTAAAGGGTCAGTTGGCGCAGGTAGCGTCGGAGGGGAGAGCCGTGTCTGGTTGCATCCTTAAGGCAACCTTTGATGCCGCAGATAACACGGGCAGGCTCATAGCAGAGGGCACTGTCATTAAGAGGCATGCTTGGTTAAGACAGTCAGGGTTTAAACCCGAGACGCAAGCATCCCTAATAGACATGCCGGTGGAACCGAATCTCCTGTTTGGCAAAGCAGTAGAGGATGTATTAAAAACTGCCAAAGAGGAGTATGATACTCTGAAATCCCTGGAACAGTTGACGAACAAGCCCTCTAATCAAAGAGGGAATGGTAATTTTTGTCGCCCGCGTGGCCAGAATTCCCAAAGGGGCTCCAATTATACACAGGGACAGGGTACATCATGGGGTAACAACCAGCAGACTACCCAGTTACGGCAGAGGAAACAAAAGAAGCCGTGGTAGAGGCAGCCCCAGCAGAGGGAGCACGCCTCCTGCAAAACAGTGACGCTCCGCTCAGGGTCCCTTCTCATGCCTCCCCAGTAGGGGGGCCCATTTCCAACTTCACCCAAGCTTGGGAAGGGATCACATCAGACAGATGGGTGCTGTCCAGTGTCCGCAGGATACTGCATAAAACTGCTTGAGCGTCCCTGAAACCACCCTCCACGTCAAGATGCATTCATTGGACCACCAAAAGATCTTCCTCGAGGAGATCGTCAATCTTCTAGAAAAGGGCGCAATCAAACTCGTCCCGGGCAACCAGGTAAACAAGGGTATTTATTCAACTTACTTCCTTGTGCCAAAAAAAGATTTAACAATGCGCCTAGTATTAGACTTACGCCCTGCAAACAAGTATGTCAAGCCCCAAAAAATGTGCATGACTACTCTCCAAGAGGTAATCCCCCTCCTAAAAAAGGGGGATTACATGGCAACATTGGACATGAAAGATGCCTATTTTCATATTTCCATGTTCCCAGCGCACAGAAGATTCTTGCGCTTCAAGGTGGACGGTCAGCACTACCAGTTCAAGGTGCTGCCCTTCGGTATAGCCTCTGCTCCAAGGGTATTCACCAAGGTACTGGCAGTGGCAGCGGCACACCTACGCAGGGAGGCAATCCCAGTGTACCCTTACCTGGACGACTGGCTCATCACGGGGGAGACCCCAGTAATTTGCAGATCATACATTCAAAGAACCATTGACCTCCTCTTTGAATTGGGTTTCTCCATAAACGAGAAAAAATCCAGCCTGGTGCCAAGCACCTCCAAACAGTTCCTAGGAGCTGTCCTAAACACTCAAGAGGGGTTGGCCTTTCCATCAGAGAAGAGCATTCGGAATCTACTACTGCAAATTCCTCTATATCAGCCCGGTCGCCAGATAAGGGTGCTCAAAGCAATGCATTTGCTAGGCATGATGACGTCATGTATTTACCAGGTCCCCCACACGTGCCTGCGAACCATGCCAGAATGGTTGGCGAAACAGTGGTCTCAGGCAAGTGGTCAGTGGGACGATCTAGTGGTCGTTTCGCCAACACTTGTACAGAGTCTTCACTGGTGGACAAGAGAGAACCTGTCAAAGGGGAAAACCTTTTACAATCCAGTAGTACAGGCTGTAGTCACAACAAATGCATCCCTGTCAGGGTGGGGAGCACACCTCCTTCACCACACAGCTCAGGGTCTCTGGTCTCACACAGTGGCCAAGAATCATATCAATCTGCTAGAGCTTCTGGCAGTATTCAGAGCGCTTCAAGCGTTCAAGCCCCACCTGTTGAACCTGTCAGTGCAGATCTTGACAGACAGCACAACAGCGATGTTTTACCTAAACAAACAGGGAGGGACTCGTTCGCCAAAACTGTCCAAGCTTGCCCAGAAAATGTGGATATGGGCACTCAGTCGGAACATTTACCTGTCATCTCAACATGTTCCAGGGCATCTCAATTCGCTAGCGGACGCTCTGAGCAGAGATCCCCCCCCCTCCCAGAAGAACATGAATGGTGTCTACACAGAGAAGTCGTAGAAGACATCTTCTTACAGTGGGGTTTCCCCACTATAGACCTATTTGCCACAAGCGAAAACGGGCAATTCCCAGAATTCGCATCCAGGTTCACTCAGCCAGACTCCAAGGGGAACGCCCTGTGGATGAACTGGTCAGGGATGTTTGTCTACGCTTTTCCACCAACCCCTCTCATGAGGAAGGTGGTCAACAAGATGATATATGATATATGATCTGGCATTTGTAACGTGCCTGTACACAAGTGTTTCAAGGCGCGATGCACAGGGAATCGATGACGCTCATCCTAGTTGCTCCCATGTGGGCAGGGCAACTGTGGTTCCCACACTTACGCAGACTAACGGTGTGCGAGCCCATCAGGCTCCCGTGCTGGTACAACCTTCTGTCCCAGCACCAAGGTCAAACAGTGCATCCTCAACCCAGCTCAATGAACTTGGCAGCATGGCTCCTGAAGTCATAGAGTTTGGACATCTCAATTTACCACAGAGGTGCATGGACATCCTAAAAGAATCTAGGAAGCCAAACACGAGGCACTGTTACTTTGACAAATGGAAAAGTTTTGTTATCTGGTGCCAGAATAAACAAATCAATCCGGTTGATAGCACTCCTTCCAACATTGTCACCTACATGCTCCACCTGCTGGATGCAGGGTTGGTATTTAATTCACTAAAGGTACACCTGGCGGCGCTGTCAGACTACACCACTTCCCACAACAAGGTTTCGTGGTGGAAAGTACCAGTGGTTAAAGCCTTCATGGAAGGGGTAAAGAGACTCCACCCCCCAATTTCAAACCCACCACCTGGATGGGACCTTAATGTGGTGCTTTCTAAGCTCATGGGGCCACCCTTTGAACCCATGCATAAAGCCAGTCTCAAACACCTGACCTATAAAACTGCCTTCTAAGTAGCTATTTCATCCATAAGAAGGGTCAGTGAAATTCAGGCTCTGTCAGTGCAGGATCCTTTTACTGTTCATAAGGATAAACTGGTTCTACGAACACACCCTAGGTTCTCACCTAAGTTCATTTCTTAATTCCACGTTAACCAGTCCATTGAGCGTCCGGCCTTCTTCCAAGAAACCAAGAGCTCTGCTGGGGTGAAACTACACACTCTAGATGTGCGAAGAGCGGTCCTCTACTAAGTAGACAAGACCAGGCTGCTAAGAAAAACAGACCAACTGTTTGTCTCCGTAGCTACAGGCAGAGAAGGAGATCGCGTCTCTGAAGGTGTCATCTCCAAGTGGATAGTCATTTGTATCCAGCTATGTTACTCCCTTTCTGAAAGAGCTCTGCCTTTTACGCCAAGGGCCCACTCTACTAGAGGCACTGGGGCCACTCTGGCTTTCATTGCAAATGTACCCCTTGGCACCATTTGCAAAGCAGCTACATGGAGCTCTTGTCACACTTTGACTCAGCACTACTGCATTGACACTCATTCCAAGACAGCTATTCAAGTGGGACAAGCGGTTCTAAGACATTTATTTGCTCATGACCCTTCTCACATCCCACCTACTAACACTGCTCGCTAATCTATGCACAGCATGTGATCTAAGCAGATTCCACAAGCCTCAGAAGGGATACATTACTCGCCTTAATCGTATTTCTGTGCTTTTATCTGCTTAGATTCACATACGCCCGCCCTTCCTCCCCTCTGAGAGAAGGCGCATGGATGCTTGTAGTCTTATCTTTCTATCTGTTTGGATAATCTGCACTTGCGCTACTCCTCATGCTACCTCATGTCGGAAAAAATAAAATCTGAGGGTCCTACACGCGTGAGGGATCATGGGTACAGTGGACGTCACACTAGGGATAGTATTACTGGCACGCCCTGTGTCGATGCCCATTTTCAAGTTTCGAAAAACACACTATAATACTCTGCAGCTTCCACTAGATGTCGGCCTATGCACAGCATGTGAATCTAAGCAAATACAAGCATCAAAAATACAATTACGGTGGGTAATGGATCCCATATGTTACCCTTTCCTCACTGAGTGGCTGGTGGCAGTGGTTTCATTTGTACTACCATGGTTTGCTTACCGCGTGCTGTGTTCGTAGCTCTGGTAAAGCAACCGCGGGAGCCATATTTTTCAAAATGGCGCAGGAGCCATATTTGACAAAATAGCCCCGGTCGTCTTTTTTCACTATTTCTTTGTGAGATTCTCTGCATGCCAAACCAGGTTTGGTATCTCTGTTCATTTGGCCTTTGGCAGGATTCAGGAGTGAAGCCTCCCTCTGGCTCCAGAGTGTCTGGGGTGGGCAGGAATTGAGGGAGGTGCCCGAAACTCCCTGTGCTTAGTCTCCTAGGAGACGAGAATGCACTCTTAGGTGATTGGCCGGCTGGCTGTCCGGCAAGGACAGCCACCCTGCTGGGTGACTGACAGCTAGACTAGAATGAATGGGAGCAAGCTGCATAAAAGGCAAGGCATTTTGGCTTGGAAGGCAGAGTCGACCACTGGACAAAGGAATCCGAAGAACTTGAAGAGGCCGCGTGCTGCAACTCCTGGACCGTTGGTTTGCCCATTGAAGCCCTACTGCTGTGCTGAAACTCCAAATTCGTATCGACAGAGAAGCTTCTGCAAGGAAGACTTCTCCCTTTGAGTTGGTGGGACCAATCAACTCCAAAGTAAGCCACCTGGATATCCTCTCAAACTGATTGAACAGAATGTTGCACTCCTATTGTTATTCCAGTGTCAGATCAGAATTGAGATGAACTCCTATCTTTCCATCTAAAGGTTGTCCCCTGAGGGGGTCAGGTAGAGGCTCACTCCTCCTCCTGAGCAGAGGCTAAAAGCAAAGCTGCCAGTTCTGGTCTAGAGACATACACCTTTAGGCGGTTGGTCTGAAAGACCCTGGGGGGCCTCCTTAGGATTGCCCAAGTCCACCAAATAATTGACCTTCAAGTTTGCACACAACCTTGAAGGTTCCTTTCCACCGGAGTTCCACAGGTGGGCAGGAGCCCAGCCTGCAACGTCCCTGCTGCCGGAGCGATCATTCCTCACACGCCTGCACCAAGCGCATAACACCGGGTAAGGTGCCCATTGTGCAGTCCTGCACTTCCCTACCTGATCCCTACATCTGCCACCTTGAAAGCACCACCAGACACTTTCTGGGCCAGAAGCTCCGCTTCCTCACTATTGCCCGCACTCTCATCCGAGACACGAAGTGTCGGAAAATGGCCACCGTTAATGTGTTTCTGGTTGCCTAGCAACATCAGGAGACCAGCCTTGCTTTGTTATTGGCTGCCCCTGCTGATTTCCTATGCCTCGCTACACCGGAAGGCGCTAGCCGGCCTTACTCTAAGGCACCCTCCAAGATACAGGCCTGTCTGTGCCTGTCTAGGCTGGTCGGGCTGTGGACCCTGGCCCCTCCACAATTATAAATACCCACTCCACTATACCACCCCTCCAGTATGTGCCGATCCAGCCATCATCATACAAGGCTCCCCATCGAGGCACACTGCTGGAGCAGCGCCCCCATCGCAGCCAGAGTCCAGCTGCATACATGATGTGAGCCTGGTGTCCACCCACCTCTCTCTACCCACTGGAGCACGGTGGCTACACATGCTAGGCCTCGCTTTCACTTCGATGCCCGTTGGTACATTGCAGTGTTTTTACTGCATGCTATATGCCCTGATGTTGATGAGGATCGACCACTCTAAGATGGCCAACCTCTATGGCCTCTTACTACTTTTCACCAAGCTGACGCCTGATTGGTTGTACATCAGTCTATCCCCAACCCCGACACACCGGCAGGCGTAAACCGGCATCCGCATGTTGGCGGAGAACGAAGGCTCCTGTCCTGAGCCTGCCACGAGCCAAACCGAGCACAGGGCCAGACATTATGCCCGATTCATACCAGAATGGGAACCACACCGTTATTCCAACCACAATCACCTTGTCCTTGTGTATGATAGCCCTTTGTGCCCATTGTAGCCTCTGTGCCCATTTGATTTTAGCCTATGCAGACCATTGTGCCTATTTGATTTTAGCCTATGCAGCCCATTGTGCCTATTTGATTTTAGCCTATGCAGCCCATTGTGCTTATTTGATTTTAGCCCATTGCAGCCTTCTGTGTCTATTTCATACCAGCCTAGCTGAGTGCACTCATATGCCATCACTTAGTGGGTACTTTAACTTAGAACGTGCCACATAATACTTTATTCCACATCATGAGCCTCATAGCCTGCTAACCTACACATGTCTACTGTTGATCACCCTCCAAACATTGGGCAGTAGCCTCCCCATAGCGTTCAAGAAAGCTCAACATAACTCCACAAATATATCCCTAGCCAACCCTACTATTATGGAACACCCATATCAGAGTCCTTCAAGCGGGCTTGAAAGCAATCCATGTAGTTTACCCCTCAAACTCTAGACTTAGAGCAAGACTCTCGAGACTGTATGAGCCCTTGACTAGAACCCTTCCTCCTACCAACAAAAGATCGTCTACCCAGAAGGCAAATATCACACCCCTTAATATCCAGAGGCCTCTAACCATTCCTACCAAAATAGAACACACCCATTCCACCTCAGTGCCCCGCCCTTAAAGGAGGATCAATAAATGCCAGATCCCTAAATGAACATGCCACGGATATCTGTGACTTGATTTTGGTCGAGAATTTGGACTTTCTTGCCATCAGAGTCGTGGTTGCATGACGCTGCAGGACCCTTACTTTCCCTAGCAATCCCAGATGGTTACACTATACTGAGACAGGACAGAACTAATATGCGCGGCGGCGGCATTGCTATCATCGCTAAGACTAGCCTAGGCATGAGAACCACACCCACTATAGTCTCTGAATCTGTCATGATGCCTACCTCCAAGGAGCCAGACCAGCCCCAGCTACCCCAGAGGCAGACATCATGTCCCCGAGGGAAGTCTCAGCAGCCCCAAGTAGGGGCTCTTTAGACTCAGTCCTCAGGCTCATATTGGACAACAGTCCTGGCGCCATAGGCGCCAGGCTCATAAAAGATGACTTTGTGTTTAAAGGTGCTTGGTGTAAACTTACCTGATGCAGACCATGCTGCAACATCCGGGCCATCTAGAGGCCTGAATGGGACTACTTTCTCTTTGGGGACTACTTAACCACACGGGTGTGGCCGGAGGAGGAATACATACCTGAGAGGAAGGATACATATCTGGAACTACATTGAAGGCTATTTAAGTCACGCCCAAGCAGCAACTCACGCTTCGCGTTGTTCTGCATCTAGCAGCTGGACGCTCACCGTGTCTGCTTCTGCATCCTGACTTCTGCCACGCCTGCCAGCATCCTGGAACACCTGCAAAGGGAGAAGAGAAGAGAATAGGAGAAAGAAGAGTCCTTACCTGCTAAATCTGCATTCCGGAGACATTTCGAGACATTTCGCCGACGATCCTGAAAAGGAAGACATTAATTTTAAAAGCACATCGCATCGATCGCTGCAGCGCCGCATTCCACTCACTTTTACTAGGCGCCTCCATGTTCATCAGCGACCATCTGGATCCGCAACCACATTTCAGCGCCTAGGGAGAAAAAGACAAGAACAAAGGTGAGCTAGGGAAGAGAATAAGAAAACCTTAATTTGCCATCATAAGACTTACCTGTTGGGTCATTCCCACTTCATTTCGGGTCGGCGCCGCATCCTGGCATTTCCGGACCCCAGCCCCTAAGGGGAAAAAGAGACATCAGCGTTAGTGAGCGAATGCTAAGACATTACCTGAACGCTCATTAAAGACTTACCTGATATCTACTGGAACTGCACCTTTCACTTCGGGTCGGTGCCATATCTCCGGCATTTCCGAACCCCGGCCCCTATGGGGAAAAAAGACACACGCATTAGTGCATTAATGCAAGGACACTAAAGGAACCTCTCATCAAACAACTCACCTGAGTTTCCTTCGTTGGTTCCATTGCTCATCTCGGAATCTTTTTCCTGCACCTGAAATAGAGACAATGGACAATAATTATTTCGGGCTCATACTTATAAACAGAATTCTCACAGTACTTTACCGGGAAGGTCAAGCAAACTTGAACTCTCTACAATCCATGATCCAGTGAAGTAACTGGATTACAACGTGCCCCTGCATCAGAAGCAGGATGGAGAGCTCGTCCTTTCAGACCCTAAGGTGAGACTTCACGGGGAATCGCAGAAGGGTTTCATGGAGGGTGAGAAGGGAGTGGGAGGCTTACACATTATCCCGCAGATTGTTAATACTCCCTTTTCACACATAGAAGGATATTTCTGCGAGTCAGACAAGCCAGATTTGAGGGTCCGGTCCTGTCCATCTTCCGAGTCCTGCGCTTCACCATAGAAGAGGCAACAGCACTCCAAACCAGGCCTGCACCTCCGTGGGAGTCAGGTGAGCGTAACAGAATCATGTGATGCGCTTACCATCAAACTTCCTCTAGTTAACTCCCAGACACTGACCATCCACCTCATCTACAGACCACTGGGACCCATAGGGACATTCGAGGAGGATAGCCACAATCTACTCTCTAACAACCTGAAAATCTCTTCACAACTACTTGTCCTTAGGGACTTTAACTTGGGTTACAATAACCCTCTAGACAGAAACGCCACCACCATTGCCAATATTCTCACTGATCTGGGCATAACTAAAAAAACTTTCGAACCCACTCATATCAAAGGGAGAACCCTCGACTGGCTAGCAGACTACACCTGCAATGCCAATATCAAATCAATCGTCCCACAACCCTGGACAGACCACTTCTTCTTATCCTTTAAACTATCTATTTCTCACCACTCTTGCCAGTACCCACCATTGCCCCGCCATGTCCAACAAGAAATAAAAAGAATATCACCAAGGATAAAGTGATTCCTGCGATCCTACCCACTCTCAACCAATTATCGGATCAATTACACCCTGAAACACTCGTCGATGAGTATAACAAAATCATGTTAACCACCCTCGACAACATCGCCCCTCTAAAACCTGGACCGAGTAAACCCAAAGCCCACTTAAATAAATAAATGGTTCACCCCTGAACTAAAGGATGTACGACTACTTAAGAGGGGCTGCGAAACAGCATGGAGGCTAATCCCCTCAGAAGACCACAAAAATAAAGTAACGTAATTTTTCCGCCCAATATAAAAAGGAAATTTACCTGGCCAAGCGAAACTCTTAAAATAAGCGTATTTCTGATGCTAACTCAAACATGAGGGAACTGTTCACCATCCTCAAGGAACTAGAGTCTTGCATCCCCATCCCGGACACATGCTCCAAAGATAAAACATGGTGCTCTGATATTCAACAATCATTGTCAAATAAAATAACCATGCTCCAAAAGAAAATATCCAAGAAAAAGGCCACTCTCATCCAACCATCCCAGACCAACAATCTGAACATAGACCCCCCTTCTAAGGAACAGGATCAAGCTACATGATTCATGTCCTCAAAAACTTCTATTTGTGAGGTGGAGAAAGTCATCCTCTCTCTTAAGCCATCCAACTGCCAGGGCGACCCCTGCCGTGCCCAGCTTATAAAAGACTCTGCCAGAGAACTTTCCCCATTTATTTCGAAACTTGTCACGTCCGGCACTGTACCAACCAATCTGAAACAACCTTGGGTACTGCCTCTACTTAAAAAGCAAACATTAGACCCACTTATACCTACTAACTACCGTCCCATCACAACAGTACCCTTTCTGCTTAAAATCCCGGACAAGATTGCTTATAGCCAAATTCAAAAATTCTTGGAACGAGATAAACTCTTAGGAGCTCGTCAAATCAGGATTCTGACCCCAACACAGCACTGAGACTGCCCTCATTGATTTGAAGACACAAATAAATGACTTACGAGATAAAGGTAAAATGGCTCTCCTTTTGTTGTTGGATCTTTCAGCTGCATTTGACTTTGTAGACCACAGGGTCCGTTGCAGCCACCTAGACTCAGCTGCACACTTTTCTAAAGAGGCCATAACCTGGATTGAGTCTTTCCTCAGCGACAGGACTGAGAGTGTTCTCCCCAGTGGCAGCGGCTGACCCATTCCCGATCCTGTGCGGAGTTTCTCAGGGCTCTTGCATCTCCCCTACAAAACATATTTACCAAGCCCCTTTTTGATGATCTGGACCTTCTTGGTATCACCTACACTAACTATGCAGATGATACCCAGATTCTCCTCCCTCTTTCTGGGGATTACAACAAAGATTTGGCCTTGGTGAATAGGGTGTATATCATCATCCAGGCATGGATGGCAACCCACGGTCTATGCCTGAATGATGATAAAACAGAGCTTATCATCCTGGGGACACACTCTAACCTCAAAGTTAGACCAAGACTACTAATTTGTGATCGATGGGAATACCATCAAGGTGTCAAAGGAAGTGAAGACACTTGGCTTCTATTTGGAATCCACCCTGTCCTTCGATAAACAGGTGAAGTCCATGGCATCTGCCACAGTTTACACTTGTAAGCTCATTAGAGCAGGCAAACACTTTCTTTTTGAGAATAACTGCATCATCTTATCCAGAGCCCTGATTCTGTCTAGGCTCTATTATTGTAATGCTCTTTACATTTGCGCCAACAAATCTATCATCCATAGAATCCAAATTCTGCAAAATAATTCCCTGCGAGCAGCGCTTGGCATGACCAATAGATTGCATATACCCAACATCAGGTGGCAAAATAACTGGCTGTCCACCCAAAATGAAATCTATTTAAAAACTGCATCCCTTGTCTACAAAGATCTGAACAATGCCGCACCCAGCTATTTTGCGGACAAATTCCTAAAGAGAAGCTCCACCCGACCAGCAAGAACCTCCAATGCCAATAGCTTCATTATACCAAGATACAGGTTGACCAAGGCTGGGGGAGGCAGCTTCCAAGTCCAAGCAGCACAACTATGGAACTCTCTGCCTCACCCTCTACGTGAGGAGCAGCCCTTTTTGAAATTTAGATCCAATTACATCAATCTCCTGAAAGCTGCCAATAACTAGCTCACTAGCTCCTACTTACTCCTGAGACCTCCCAGTGTAGATATGTTAGATACCGCCTAGTTCTGCCCATGTGTTTATACTCCCCTTCTGGCCATCGATTCGCTGTCCTACCAGCGCTTGTATATATGCTGTCTTTTTTTTGTCTCTAACTTCCATGGCCTGTATATATTTTGCCTGTATGTAATCTGTATAGAACTGTGTATATCTATTTCTGATGTTTGTTAATCTGCTTAGAATCACATGCTGTGCATAGGTCCGACATCCAGTGGTCACTGCGGAGTATTGCATTTTGTTTTTCGTAGTCGAAAAGGGGACGTCGACAAGGCGTGTCTGTAACACTATCCCTATAGTGACGTGCTTTGTACCCACAATCCCTCACGCGTCGAGGTCCCTCAGATTGTTTTTTTCCGCCCAGCTTCTGGTCGCCTTACGCGGAGCTCCTAGAGAGACATTGCAAAATACTTACTACGGACCTCGGTCCTTAATTATACTTATTATATTAGTAAAGATCCCTCACCTCGACGTTGGCTGTGAAGCTTTTCTCCGCTGAGCAAGTTTTCGACAGAGGGGAAGAGACGGAGGAGATCCTTCGGCGCTGCCGAACACGTGGCCTGGCCTCGCCGGCCAACATACAGTAGGGAGAGTGGGGGTTCGAACTTTTATCTTCTCTTTGAGAATGTCTTTCTTTCTCCCCTATCTTTCCCTTGGGGTTGTTATCACCAGTTATTATTGCCTCAGCTATGGAGAGGACACCTTTTAAGTTTTGCCCACGTTGTAGGGGCAAATACACTTGGAAGGACAAACACAAGCTCTGTAATCGTTGCTTGCCCCTCGATCATAAGGAGGACAGCTGCGCGGCCTGTAAGCTCTTGAAACCAAGAACTCTTAAAGAACGCAAAGTTAAGAGGTGGGCGGACTGCGCTATGTCGAAGTCAGTTTCCTCACCCGCCGCCGCTGTTACAGAAAGTGACGAGGAGGGTGATAACTCGACGTCCGTTACGGAAGTCATTAACCCCCAGAAGGAGCGCTCGCGCTCCTCGACGTCCGTCACCGGCCCCAACGGGCTCGGCTCACGCCCTGCTTATGGGGATGAACACCCCGGCGACAAGGACGCACATAGATCCCATAAGCCTAAGCACACAACCCACGGCTCTTCTTCGTCGAAGACGAAGGATCCATCAGCGCCGAAGGGGACGCAGGGCACTCCGGCGTCTACCTCAGACCGCAAGGGTCTCAAGCCCCACCCGCAAACGCAGCCGTGACCAGCGATTGGGCTTTCATCAAACACGGGCGCTACCCCAAAATCATCCGACGTAACGCTCCATAGAGCGGCCGTCGAGGAACAACGCGTAACGCAGGCAACGTCGACACCAGAGTCCTCTACTGACAAACTCGTTGTCGAGAGCCTGGCGAGAATTGTTTCCGAAGACAAACTTAAGCGGACGACGAAACAAACGTTGAATACCGCACAAAAAGCAATGGAAACGCCGAAAAAGCACAAGAGTAGCCAGGAACTGCCCCCTTCATCTAAGGGCACTTCTGAACTACCGGAGGGCTTTTCAGAGGGCGACGGAAACCTTTCTTCGACGTTGTGGGAGCGTTCTAAGCGTTTTGAAGGTGAAAACACTGATTTCCCTCCTCTAGACTATTCAGGGGTCCCCCATGAGACTCTTGAAAGACTCCATTCTTGTATGGAGAAAATGGAAAGGTTTTTGGGAAACCAAAACCCACCCACACCCAAAAGACCAAGAGAATGGCCCCAGGATGACCCTAGGGTCAAGATTCCTAGGCTGTTTCCCCCTTCTACAGACGTATATGACCTCACTGAAGAGGAGCAATACCTCCAGGAAGATGATGAGTGTTTGGGTGGAGAGGAAGAACATGAGGAAGAGGGGTTTGAAGAAGATCCTTACACTAGTGCAGGAGCTTTCGAAGAAGATACAGCTACCTCGCAGCCCTGGCAATCCCCATCAGTGCAGCCTTGGCAATCCCCATCAGTGCACTCAGACCCTGATGTCTTTCACCCTTCTCCTCCCAAAGATTCACCTATTGGAAACACCTCTCCCATAGATGACCAACCTTCACTTAATGCACAATTGCTCAAGGCAGCAGCGCATTTTGAAATAGACACAGGGGAGACTCTTCCTGACATAGACTTTGTAGAAAAAGTTATTAAAGAAAAAGCCCCCGTTAGTCAGTCTATTCCGCTCCTGGCTTCTATAAAGAGAAGAATAACTCCTTCCCTTTCCAATCCTGCCTTAGTCAGAGGGGTCAACCCTCGGATAGAGAAGCTCTTCAGCCCTTCGTCCTCTGACCCTTTGTACATCAGAGGACATTCTATTCCGGACTCCCTCGTAGTTACCAATACAAGGAAGAGAGCGGGGGTACCACTATCCACTAGTGAGGCACCACCTGACAAAGAGGGCAAGAAGCTCTATGCACTTGGGAAGAGAAGCACGACGTCCGCCGCCTTCTCAACTAGGATTGCAAATAACAATTCCCGACTAGCTAGCTACGCAGATGCACAGTGGAGCAAGCTGCGCAGCGAAGCAGAGGACGCACCAGAACCCCTGCGTTCACGCCTGTTAGCTATAATCTCAGAGGGAACTCTTGTAAACCAGGGCATCGTAAAGAACTCCTTAGATGCCGCAGAGACGGCTGGCCGTTCCCTGGTTCAGGGAATACTTCTCAAACGCCATGTCTGGCTGCGCAATTCAGGATTTAAGCTGGAAACCCAGGCTTCCCTGATAAATAAGCCCATAGAACAAACGCATCTGTTTGGGAAAGTAGTTGATGAGGCCCTAGAACATGCGAAGAAAGAGTTTGATACCATCAAGACTCTTGACCAAATTTCTAGGCCCCCTAACAGACGCGGCTATGGCAATAGACGCTCCTTTCGTGGCCAACGCCAGCAGCAAAACCAACAGCAATTTTACTCTGCTACCAACTGGCCCTCTAACCAGGGTAAGAACACCCAGTTCAGTCAAAGAGGCCAACGCCGTGGCAGAGGAAGAGGTCGCAGCTCCAGCCCCAAAGGTTCCACGCCCAATACCAACAAATGACCCGAAGATTCGGGTTCCCTCCCATGCATCACCGGTCGGGGGCCGGCTACATCGTTCCTTTCAGCATGGGAGGGAATATCGTCAGACCGCTGGGTATTATCCACCATAGCCCACGGATACTGCATCGAATTCAACGGTTTCCCGAAGTACAGACCCCCACGGAACCGACGCATGACACCGGAACACCTCACCATTCCTCTTCAAGAAGTAGAAGAGCTACTGAAAAAAGAAGCTATAGAGGCTGCCCCCCTATCTCAGGTAACAGAAGGTATTTATTCAGTGTACTTCATTGTACCCAAAAAGGACTTAACCATGCGCCCTGTATTAGATCTGCGCCCAGCGAACAAGTTTGTCAAACCCCAAAAGTTTCGTATGGTGACCTTGCAGGAAGTAATCCCACTGTTATCACAGGGGGATTACATGACAACACTAGACATGAAAGATGCATACTTTCATATTTTAATGTTGCCCGCGCACAGAAAATACCTCAGGTTCAAGATAGAGAACAAACACTACCAGTTCAGAGTTACTACCCTTCGGGATAGCATCTGCACCAAGGGTATTCACGAAAGTACTGGCAGTGGCAGCGGCCCACCTGCGCAGGTTATCCATCCCGGTATACCCTTACCTCGACGACTGGCTCATAACAGGGGATTCTTACGAAACATGCTTCTCCAATACCCAAAAGACCATAGAAATTTTGTCCCAACTGGGCTTCTCCATCAACGAAAAGAAGTCCAGCTTAGACCCCAGCCAAATCAAACAATTCCTAGGGGCTCTAATTCGAACAAAGGACGGCCTCGTCTTCCCCTCCAACGAGAGGGTCCAAAACATGCTGTTTCAGATCCCCCATTATGTGGCAGGTCGAGAGGTGACGGTACGCAAAGCAATGCGCTTGCTAGGGATGATGGCGTCATGTATTTATTTGGTACCTCACGCGCGCCTGCGCATGCGCCCAATGCAAGAGTGGCTCTACAGCCAGTGGTGTCAGGCCAGCGGACAATGGGACGATCTAGTGGTGGTCTCGCAGGCCTTGGTTCTCTCGCTACGGTGGTGGACAAAAGAAAACCTGTTATTAGGGAAAACTTTTGCCACACCCGCAGTGGAAGCCACTCTAACCACAGATGCATCCCTTACAGGATGGGGGGGCTCACCTATCCCATCAGACTGCTCACGGAGCGTGGACTCCGAGCTTAGCATCCAAGCATATAAACCTGCTGGAACTACTAGTGGTGTTCAAAGCACTGAAAGCCTTTCAGGAACACTTACAAGGAAAGACAGTGATGGTCCTCACAGACAGCACCACAGCCATGTACTACCTCAACAAGCAAGGGGGCACTCACTCTCCGGGACTGTCCAAGCTGTCCCAGAATATATGGAAGTGGGCTCTCAAACACAACATGTTCCTACTATCACAACATGTACCAGGGGAACTCAATCTGTTAGCAGACAAACTCAGCAGAGACTTCCCCCTGCCCGAAGAGTACGAATGGCAATTGCACGAAGACATCGTCTTAGACGTCTTCACGCAATGGGGATTCCCGGAAATAGACCCGTTCGCAACTCTGGAAAACTCACAATGCCAAAGTTACGCCTCCAGGTACCCCCAGAACCAGTCCAAGGGGAACGGTCTGTCGATTCAATGGTCAGGGAAATTTCTGTATAGAACTGTGTATATCTATATATTATCCGCAACCTGTAACTTAAGCCATGCATTGTCTGTACTGCTGAGCCCAGCTACCTTCGGGTTTGGTGCGCATTATAAGTGAATACAATAAACAAACTTGTCCTGTAAGGACCTCTGCCTAGTTGGTACACTCTTCCTCATCGTGGGGCGAGGGCAGGAGCCCCCCCAGCACCCCAGCCCAGCAGAGGAACCACGAGGAACACGGACAGGGGCCTGCCTGACCCTGTCCCCACACGCCGCCTGACTCGCGCATGCCGGGCGCAGCGCGGCCTGAAACCGAGGCTGAGCCTCGCTAACATCAGCTGTAACCGCCGGCAGGCGGATCGCGCCGGCGGCCAGCTCCAAGGCCACTCTAAGGCCTGTTGGGTGCCTGCTCACCCCCTCACTCCACTCTTCCTCATCGTGGGGCGAGGGCAGGAGCCCCCCCAGCACCCCAGCCCAGCAGAGGAACCACGAGGAACACGGACAGGGGCCTGCCTGACCCTGTCCCCACACGCCGCCTGACTCGCGCATGCCGGGCGCAGCGCGGCCTGAAACCGAGGCTGAGCCTCGTTAACATCAGCTGTAACCGCCGGCAGGCGGATCGCGCCGGCGGCCAGCTCCAAGGCCACTCTAAGGCCTGTTGGGTGCCTGCTCACCCCCTCACTCCACTCTTCCTCATCGTGGGGCGAGGGCAGGAGCCCCCCCAGCACCCCAGCCCAGCAGAGGAACCACGAGGAACACGGACAGGGGCCTGCCTGACCCTGTCCCCACACGCCGCCTGACTCGCGCATGCCGGGCGCAGCGCGGCCTGAAACCGAGGCTGAGCCTCGTTAACATCAGCTGTAACCGCCGGCAGGCGGATCGCGCCGGCGGCCAGCTCCAAGGCCACTCTAAGGCCTGTTGGGTGCCTGTTCGGAGCCAGGGGCCACAAACTCTGCCCGTGCTGCTCCAGGCATCACAAACACCGTGTGTAATCACCTTGTTTGCCTCCGGAGCCTCGGAGCCAGTGTCTACTCGGACCTTTAATCTTTTGTGAGTAAAGGGGATACCCTCAGTTTACACTATTGTGCTTTCTGGTATGTCTTCTGCTATTCCGCATTCATAAACATTTGAACTCAGTTTCTTTCACCCTCGATAACTGTTTGCTACATACGCTTATGCTTCCAACTCCGCCGCCTCTTTGCGTTACTGCTGCCACCTCTTTAATAGCTCAGTCATTTTCAGCCCCTAGTGCTTTATGCCTCATGACTGCTATTGGCCGTGCCCTTTGGTCGCTAACTGACCACTGCACTGTATTGTGCCTTATGGTCGCCCAGAGACCACTGTATTATCGTGTAGTGCCTTGTGGTCGCCCAGAGACCACTGTATTATTGTGTAGTGCCTTATGGTCGCCCAGAGACCACTGTATTATTGTGTAGTGCCTTGTGGTCGCCCAGAGACCACTGTATTATTGTGTAGTGCCTTATGGTCGCCCAGAGACCACTGTATTATTGTGTAGTGCCTTGTGGTCGCCCAGAGACCACTGTATTATTGTGTAGTGCCTTATGGTCGCCCAGAGACCACTGTATTATTGTGTAGTGCCTTGTGGTCGCCCAGAGACCACTGTATTATTGTGTAGTGCCTTATGGTCGCCCAGAGACCACTGTATTATTGTGCAGTGCCTTATGGTCGCCCAGAGACCACTGTATTACTGTGTAGTGCCTTGTGGTCGCCCAGAGACCACTGTATTATTGTGTAGTGCCTTATGGTCGCCCAGAGACCACTGTATTATTGTGTAGTGCCTTATGGTCGCCCAGAGACCACTGTACCATCACTCTCAGCCCAGTATCTGACCTCGGTTTTTAGACCTACATCTGACCGTCGCACTTAGCCCAATATCTGACTGCTACTCTCAGACTAGTACGTCACTGCCGCATTAATCTCGCTAAGTATTTGTGAACTGTACTCTGCCAACTCTGCCCCGTATCCATCCACGGCAACTAATTCCAGCCCACCTAGCTCAGCTAGTAGTAACAGTATGTACTTCCACATGCCCAACCCAGTTCACCTTGCACAATTCTCCAAACTGACAATTATCCTTACCATCATCTACACGACCATGCCTACAGTTCTGCCTACAGAGGGCCTTGGTGCCCACATACAACTCATCTCTAAACCCTGCAACTTAGAACAAAGGAAGCTTAGACTCCGGGCTCGACTACCTAAAATATTCGAACCTATTACTAAATATAACATTAACCTAGAACACCTCCGACCCAAAATATGCCGACCACTGGTAATCACCGCCCCTCTCAGACACCAACCACACCATAAAATCAATAAACTTATAGCCAAACCTCCGCTCACAGCACAGCTAGAACCTGAACTAAAAGCTGCTCTAATCAATGCCAGATCATTAGTCGCCCATGCCACTGACATAGCAGATATCATACGGGATAATAGCCTTGACTTCATTGCCATTACAGAATCCTGGCTCCACGATGCAGCAGGTCCGGCTCTCACTCTGGCAGTCCCAGAGAATTATACCATTCTCAGAGCTGACAGACCAGACTCGCGCGGTGGAGGAATTGCAATTATCGCCAAATCTAATCTCTCTATGAGAATCACACCCACACCCTCCCTCAAATCCTGCGAGCTTCTCTCTATCAAATTACCGACTGCAAACTCCCAAACATTAAATATCCACCTTATCTATAGACCCCCTGGCCCCGTCAGCACCTTCACTGAAGACATCACCACTGTTATCTCTGAGAAGCTAAAAGAATCCTCCCAAACACTAGTACTAGGAGATTTCAATCTAGGGCTCAACGATATCAACGACCATCATGCTACTGCCACAGGCAATACTCTGTCAGTGCTAGGCTTCACGCAGTTCGTGAATACTTCCACACATATCAAGGGAAGAACACTAGACTGGATTGCCAGTCACAACTGCTACCCCTCTATAACAGCCATCACCCCCCAAATATGGTCTGACCATTACCTTATCTCTTTCACCCTCAACACCAAAAGACCCACAGTCTTAACACCCACGCCAGCCACACCCACCTTAACGAGAAACAAGAAAAACATTACAGCCGACAATATTCTGCCCCACATCCTACCCAAACTAAATTCCCTACCTGACCACTCTGACCCAGGCATCCTAGTGGATGCATTCAACGCAGCCATGTGCTCTGCTCTTGACAGTATTGCTCCATTTAAACTTCGGATCAGTAAACCCAAAAAGCATTTGAACTCATGGTTTACACCCCACCTAAAAAACCTAAGACTACAGAAGAGAAAATGCGAAACAGCTTGGAACCGACATCCGACCGCTGAAAATAAAACTAACCTAATTAACATCTCCTCGCAATACAAAAGAGACATCATCCTGGCCAAACAAGAAACCTATAATAATAGGATCTCCCAATCAATCCAACTCCAGCATGAAGGAGCTATTCTCCATCCTAAAGGAATTGGAAACTCCTATCACAGTACAGGATGACTCCATCAAAGACAAAACTTGGTGCACAGACATACAACTGGCACTAACCAACAAAGTATCCAACCTCCAAACAAAAATTGCCCTAAAGAAAGCCTCTCTGCCAACTCAACCTCTGATAGTCAAAATTCCCTCATCCAACAACCCAGAATCCACCCAATTCCGTTTCTCCAAGGTCTCAGTAATTGAGGTAGAGAAGACCATTTTGACCCTCAAACCTTCTAATTGCAAAGGCGACCAATGCCCCGCACAACTGATCAAGGATGCGGCTAGGGATTTAGCCCCCTTTATCACAAAACTTATCAATGCCTCCTTTACTACGGGCACCATCCCCCGCAATCTAAAGGAATCTTGGGTACTCCCCCTCCTAAAAAAGCAAACATTGGACCCCAACATTCCTACTAACTACAGGCCCATCACCATGGTTCCCTTCCTACTAAAAATATTAGACAAGGTAGCATACACCCAAATCCAGAACTTCCTTGAGATGAACCATCTCCTCGGCACCCGCCAATCCGGTTTCCGTCCGCAACACGGCACAGAGACTGCCCTTATCGACCTAAAAGCCCAAATAGATTCACTCAGAGACGAGGGAAAACTAGCTCTCCTCCTCCTTCTAGACCTCTCAGCCGCCTTTGATCTGGTGGACCATAAAGTCCTATGTAATCACTTGGACTCGGCTGCCCACTTCTCAGAGGAGGCTATAGTCTGGATTCAATCATTTCTTAGTGACAGGACCATGAGGGTGTTCTCCCCCGCAGCGGCAGCAGACCCTATCCCAATCACTTGCGGAGTGCCCCAGGGATCCTGCGTCTCGCCGACACTCTAACATCTTCACCAAGCCACTCTTTGACGATCTTGACAATCTGGGTATCACCTACACTAACTATGCAGATGATACTCAGATTCTCTTACCACTTACTGGGGATTACGTCGAAGATCTGGCTCTGGTGAATAGAGTCTACAGCATCGTTCAGGCATGGATGGCCAACCATGGCCTATGCTTGAACGATGACAAAACAGAGCTCATCATCCTGGGCACGGCAGCCCGTATCTCCAAACTTAACCAAAACTACTCCGCCTTCATCATCGATGGCAACACTATCAAGGTCGCCAGAGAAGTAAAAACCCTAGGTTTTTACCTTGATGCGACACTATCTTTCACCAAACAGGTGAACTCACTGTCATCATCCACTGCCTATACATGCAAGTTAATACGAGCTGGGAAACCATTCCTTTCAGAGGACAGCTGTCTTATTCTAGCTAGAGCCCTCATTTTATCGAAACTAGATTATTGCAACGCCCTCTACATAGGGACTACCAAACAAATCATCCACAGAATCCAAGTGCTCCAAAACAATGCACTTAGAGCGGCCCTAAGTATCCCCAGAAGTGCACACATTTCAGAAATAAGACGAAAACACAAATGGCTTTCCACCCAAGAAAAAATCAACCTTAAATCTGCGTCCCTTATCCACAAATGCCTAAACAACAAAGCTCCCCGATACCTCTCAGAACGCTTCAACAGGAAAAATCCAACGAGACTCACAAGGACAGCCAGCCCCAACTGCCTCCTAGTGCCCAGATTCAAACTAGCCACCATTGGAGGTTCCAGCTTCCCAGTTAAGGCAGCACAGTTATGGAATTCCCTACCCCTTGCACTCAGATCTGACCAAACCTTCAATAACTTTAGAAAGAACACCATAAAATGGCTTATTGAGAATGCGACATAGCGTATGTCACTTTATACGTAACGTCTTCTTATAATGTTTGTACTTACCTGCTTTTACTGTTTGATCGCCATAGATTTGACTGTTTAGCTACGCCTCATCTGCACTTGCACTTGCCCTACCCTGCAGATTCGAAATGTCCACTATGCCTGTAACCTGTAACGTTAACTAATCTGTAACCTGCAAACGTTAACTAAGCTGTAAACCTCCTTGTTCTCTTGCGCCCTGCTACCCTAGGGTCTGGTGCGCACAATAAATAAATAAACAAACAAACAAACCATAACTAGAACTAGTTGGTCTTGAGTAAACTCATCCGTGTTGGCCTTCTGGTCATGCCAATGCTTCACCAGAGCATGACCTGCTTTTAAGTTATCAGAAGCTTATTTCATCATGTTTGTTCTTCTTTGGAGACCTAACACGTAGTCAGTGACTCTCACTGGCTTGTGGGAAGGAGCACTTTCCAACCCCTCCTTGATTAGGGCAATGTACCTCTAACCTGATGACCATAAAGGAGCTCAAACGGGCTGAAACCAACCCCTTCTTGAGGGACCTCTCTATAAGCAAAGAGAAGGCATGGCAGTAGAAGGTCCCACTTTCTTCTAGGGTTCTTTCAAAGCACCTATCATGCTCTTCATAGTTCGATTAAACATCTCCACCAATCCATTGGTTTGGGGATGGTAGGCAGTTGAGAACTTGTAGGTTACTCCAGTTTTTCCTCATTGCTTGCATGTAGTGGGACATAACATAGGTCCCCCTGTCTGAGAGAACCTCCTTAGGGAAACCTACTCTGGTAAACATACCAAGTAGGGCCTTAGCCACTGCCTGAGCAGTACCAGTCATAGGTATGGCTTCAGGGTACCTGGTAGCATGTTTTACCACAACCAATATAAATCAGTTGCCTGAAGATGTGGGAGGGTCTAAGGAACCAACAATGTCGATTCCTACCCTCTCAAAAGGGACTCCCACCACTGGGAGCGGCACCAAAGGTGCCACGTTCTTGGCTCCACTTTTGTCAGAAGTCTGACAAGTGTGACAGCTTCTACAGAACGTATCTACATCAGACTGTAGAGCAATCCTCTCCTTGGTTTTCTTAAACCTTAAATAACCAGCTAGAGGAATCTCATGAGCTAACTGTGGAAACTGAGGTTGCACCTCCCGAGGCACTACACGTCTTTTGTAAGTCCCCTGGGGTATACTCAATAGGTTCACTGTAGAGAAGGCCATCCTCCCAGTAAACCTGCGCTTCCCTGGGTCTTGCCCTTCCAGCTGGGAAGCTGCCTGTTGGCGAAGACCTTCAAGAGTAGGACACTCTTTAACCTCTGCTGAAGTCTGCCCTATAGGGGCCACCTTCTGCAATCGAAGTCTGCAGCTCAGGATGGTCTTTAGGATCCAGATCTCCAACAGGGGGGAGGTGTTCTTCCAGCTCTGTCTCATCAGTAGCCGATTCACCATCTTCTGGTTGAACCTCACACTCAGCCTCAGCTGGTGAAGGAGTCACATGTGTGACTGTGGACTGTCCTCTCAGGGATGTCCTCGGTTTGTGCACAGGCGTGCCACTCTTCTTGTTTCCTGAGACCTTGGATTTCCCCTTTCTCTGCTTTCCTGGAAGTAGATGTTTGTCTTTCCTGTGGACAGGGTGTTATAGGTTCCTCTAACAACCCACTGAAAGTCATCTAAAGTGAGCTATCTGGCCTTCCTAGTTTGTTCCTGCTTCCTTTTACTGGGAGGCCTGGGGGTGCTTGATAAAACTCAGAGTTTGTAAGTCGTTCCCCTACAGGACTCTCCCAGGCACCTCACTCTGAACACTTACAGGTATTCCTAGTCATATTGTTGCACTGGATGAGAGCTGGAAGTATGGGAACCATCTGGACAGGGCCTCCAGCAAGCTTAGTTGGGCCTTTGGGTGCCTTAGCAACATCCTCGGGTTTGAAAAAGGTTTCATCCACCACTGTGATGCTGGCCCTAGTGTCACTAATGGCAGGAGTTTCCTGACCATTCACAAGTACACTGACCTTGTAATATTCATTTGTGTTATCAAAGTATACACATCTAAATTCTGCTGTTCCCACAGACCCAGGGACACTGAAGAAACACTGGCTGAGATTCCAATGGGGTCTTCAGCCAATAGATGACATTTTCCACTTGCCATTTGTCCTTCTCACTCAGGGAGGAAGGCTAGGGAGGCAGTGTGGATCCCTGAAGGTTTACCCTTGCATCTAGGATCCCCTTTCACATGGCCAGTAGACCCACAAGCATAACATTTACCAAATGCTTTCTGGAATGGAGGTTTCTCCTGACCTCCCTCTGGTTTGGCACCAGAGTTTTCACTAGACTGACCTGGTTTCCCATGGTATTTACCCTTCTTATGTTTGTGGCCCTCTTTTGGATGGGAAGGTTTAGAATTCTCGTTGTCATCTTTCTTGTGCTGCTTCCCCTCATCCTTTTTGTGAGTGGCCTCAGAATCCTTGTGAGTGTCATGACACGCAGGCATTACCTTCACCCTCAGCTGACTTCAATAGCTAGGGTGCTTGAGGGTATTAGTATATCACTGTTGCATTTAGAATATTCTTGGGAGTAGTGTTAAAGAGAAGAGAGTTCAGAATAAAGTAAGTATTCACACAGTTATTCTTAAGTAGGTAAGTACTTTAAAACAACCCCCCAATGCAAAGTCAGTTAACCCTTTCCAGGAAGGAAGGCAAAACACATGAGCAGAAGAGAGGGAGTCATTCGGGGAGCCAGGCAGCCAATGTTAACTTATCAAAAGTCAAGGTAACTGAAGCTCTTCTTGCAGGTAAGTAGAAAGTATTTTACAAAGTCTAAAGTATTTGTAGAATAGATGAAATCAAAGCAGGGCCACAAGCCGATTAGGCTTGTGAAGTAAAGAAGCTGATTGCAATTCTACAAATGCCACCTAGCAAGTCTCCAACGAAGACAAGCGGCTACAAAACAAGAGGTACGTTCTCTTAGACTTCACAGAACCATTTAGGTTGAAGAAAAAGTGCAGCAGATGACTTCTGTTCCTTGCAGCACTGCACAGCTCGCAGTTCCTGGGCCTCAGTCGTGGGAACAAGAGGGAGGACTTCTGGGGACTCCTACACTGCAATGGGACGGTTACCGCTTGCAACCGGCAATCTTCAAACAAGTGGCACTTTGGTGTTTCAGCTCCTTGCGTCTACTGCAAATAGCAACACTGCGGTTCCACGCTGTCGAGATGGGCTTTTCTTGCATCTGGGGTCCCCCACTCTGAGGGGGATCAGGCTTGGTCAGTCTTGCTTCCTGGAAGTCTGGAGGATCTTCCTGGAGTTATTGGGCAGCTTAAAAGTAACGCACACAAACTGGTGTTCCTCTCCCTGACTATCCAGTTCCAGCAGCGACTGCAGTGGAAATTCGACCAGTTTCGAGAGGATGTCAAGGTGGCTTACTTTGGAGTCGATTGGTCCCACCAACAATTCCATCTACCTTAGAGACCCCCAGCAACTTTGCTGGATTTTGAGGACTTGATTTTTTGAGAGTGAGAGACACTTTTCCCCACTCTTGCATGTATTTTAATGTGATTTCTGTACTCGGTCTTTCTTTTGGTTGTGGAGTCTGACAAACTCCATAAGCATCATCTTTTACATTGTGGCACACAGCACCTTTAGTGCAGTGACACAGGGAAGTCTTAGATTTCCCCAAGGTTTAAATACTTTCTCTGGGATAAACTACTGTTTCCTAGAGCAGTAAAGTGAAATTGACTGACTTTACATTTGTAACGTTCTAGACCCAGCACACATTCTTACAATAGGGTGCTGGAGGTATTACCTAGTATCCCCTTTTGTCTAGCTTCTCATGTAACATTTTTATGTTACCCTTTCCTGGATAATGGCTGGTGGCATTGGTTTCTTTTTTTACTAAAGTAGTGTGCATTTACCGCGGGCTGCGCTCGCAGCTGCAGTAAAGCACCCAAGGCTGCATTTTTTTGTCAACGGAGTTGCTACTGGAAACCGTAGAGCCAGGGAGAGGAACACCAGTTTGTATGTGTTGCTTTTAAGTTTGCCAAGAGCTCCAGGAAGATCCTCCGGACTCCAAGAAAGCAGGACTGACCAAGCTTGAGCCCCCTCAACAGAGTGCAGGACCCCAGAAGCAAGAAAAGTCCATCTCGACAGCCACTAACCGCAGTGTTGCTATTTGTGGTAGATGCGAGGAGCTGAAACACTGAACAGCCACTGAAAGTGAAGTTTGCCGGTTGCAAGTTTTGACCGTCCCAGTGCAGTGCAGGAGTCCCCAACGTCCTCCCTCTTGTCCCCACGACTGAGGCCCAGGAACAGAGAGATCTGCACAGGAACAGGATTCCTCTGCTGTGTCTTTTCTTCATTTTAAAAGGTACTGTACAATGTCTAAGAGAACTTACCTCTTGCTGTGGAGTTGCTTGTATCTTCTACTACTCACAAGTCTAACAGCTTGTGGCCCTACATTGATTCATCTTTTTCTTCAAAGACTTCTGAAACATTGTGCAAATACTTTTCTACTTACCTTCAAAGAAGTGCGTCAGCCCACATAGACTCTTGCCTATTGACTTTGGCTTAGCCTGCTTTAACTGAATGACTCTTATTGGGGGATCTGAAAGTATTTGCGTAAGAAATATTTGTGGTATCTTGTTTGCTCTAATAATCTTTTCCTTTGGCTTGATCTTAACTAATTCTGAATGCCAACAGTAATACATTAATGTCAACAGCACCCTAGCAATTGAAGTCTCGTGTGGTGTGGGTCTCTGCTCTATGCCATCCCAAATGGGTATTTACTGATTCTGAACTAAGAGATTGTGTAATTTTGAAGTATATTTTTGTGGTGTTTTACAGTGCTCCCTTCTGAAGAAGGCTTATATTAACTGACTGGTAAATCAATTAATAGTTTTATCAAGAAACCCTGTGTGTAAGTTTCTGCTTGAATATTTGTCACTATGAACCTCTGTGTAACTCCCCTATAGCTCACATTGATCCCTCTTGAGATAAGCTTGGCTACTCGTCCGTACTACCAACCTGTGTAGTACAGACGTAGACCAAAGGTTGGGTTAGTACTACCAGGAGGTCAGGGTTGTTGTAATGCACCCTAAGGGTACTGCATACAATCTTGCCTTACAAGCTGGTACCTCCTCACCAGGCAAACAAGGGTATTTATTCAACTTACTTCCCCAAAAGGATTTAACTATGCGCCCTGTGTTAGACCTTTGTCCATCAAACATGTATCCTTGGTTAGTTTCAACACAGCGAAAGTACAATTATTACCCAATGATAAAAGGGACTTTCCAGTCAAGGTTGTATGAAAAGATCTACTTTATTATTATTACAACAGATGGTTTCTAGCACACTACAAAATGCAAACCACCCTGTAAAGGAACACAGAGGACAGACAGTTTCACGAAGGAAAGGGATGCACTCTGGATACTGACAGGAGGGTAGTCGATAAAGCAGCCGGTCTTAACTGTTCAAGGTTATTCGGTTTCGGCACCAAGTGAGCAAGGGGTCGTAAATGTTACTAGGGGCCTTCGGAGAAGGACCAGGGGTAAAGAACACAATGTACCTGGTGTTTGAGATGATCTTGATGCTCAAGTCGGTTCCAGGGCGCTTTGCAGCTCCTGCGTCAGAGTTCAAGGCAGGAGACAGCTGCAGGTATCAGGTGGCAGTCAATTCAGCAAGCGGGGCTGGATGGACAGCTAAAGGCTGGCCTACATGGTGGCTCAAGGTCAAGACTCATGCTCTGTGCTGGTTGGCTGATCTGGAACTCCGGTTGAAGTGTCTCAGATGGGTTTAGTGACTGCAGCATGCCAACAGTCAGTGGCGCAGCTGGTTGCAGTTCGACAGCTCGACAGCTCGACTGGCTCAAAAATGTCCTTAAGAGATGGGTGCTGATTGATACTTGTTGTGGCGGCACTCTTAGCTTCTCTGCAGGGCTTGTGTCGTCCTTTAAGGTGGACGGCCCAAAGTTGAGGAGTGTGTTTGCAGGCAATGGCCTTGTCCTTTGTTCAGAGACTCTCTGGAACTCTCCACCTAGGAAGCTTGCTGGCAGAACCTAGCAGGGCACGCCATGTGCGAGCTGGGTACTGGTTCTGGAGCTGTAGGACGGGTCCTCTGAGTCGGGTAGCTCCCACTGTTCCCTGGTGTTAAGGAGAATTCTCAAAAATGTGCTAATTCCCTCCACCTTAGAGACCCCCCAGCAACTTTGCTGGATTTTGAGGACTTGATTTTTCCAACCTTGAGAGATTGAGACCCTTTACTCCTACGTCCTGTCCCCTTTCCCTCCATACTTTTGGGACATTCCGTCCCGTGGGACGGGACCAAAGCACTTTTTGTAAAACAGCATCAAATTGAAAAATGTGTTGTCCTCTTTTTACGCGGATTACTGCACGCGGCTGTAACCCTGCCCTCCTTAGCTCTGCCCCGCGCATCGCCCTTCAGTCCTTTTCTCCGCGCGGTCAGGGCTGGACGCACTAGCATCACCGGGAAGCCTTTTTCCTTCCCACTGTCCTGCTCTCCTGCACCGGTTCTGCCGTCGTGTAGTCCTACATCTATGCTGGCGCATCTGGTATTTGCCACTTGTACCTCTTGCGAGTGTCGATTTGCTAGGGCGGATACCCATTCTCTCTGTTTGGAGTGTCTGGGACTGGACCACCGCTGGGACTCGTGTTTCTCCAGCATGGGGTCTGGCATGGATTCACATGCTCATGAATATTCCCCGTCGTCAGGCTGGGAATCCTCGGTAAAGAAAAAGCAGTATCAGTTTTGTTTCTGATCTGTCTTTCGTAGTAGTAACCAATCGCTGATCTCTGTGTCATACTGACCACAGCCAATGACTGCCATCTCCCTAAGCCCCGCCTCTGGCAGCCATCTTCAGATTTTTACTGCACGTTCAAGTGTTGGGATCCTCGTGCTATTGCTCTCGAGCTTTAGTGCTTTTTTAGCGCTTTTTCTTAGGAAAATGTTCTCTTTTTCGGTCAAAAGAGCCTCAAGCGCCACCGTTTCTTTATCCGATCAACAGGGACCCGTGTCGGATTCTTCTACGCCCCTCAAGGGTGAAGATTTCGTCGAGCCACACTTTTGGAGGACTCCAGAAGTTTCTCAGGCCCATCTCGATCATGGCCCAGGAGAAGGGAAGCTCGACGCCCGGAAAGCTGTTCAGGGTCTGCCCTGGATGCCAGCTTCAGAATGTCTTTAAGGAGGACGAACACTCCCTTTGCCTCTACTGCCTGCATGAGGACAAGACGCACGTGGAGAAGGACTGTGCGTTTTGCGGCAATATGTCGGAGCGGACCATGAAGGACCGCCATCTGCGTCTCGCCAACTGGCTGGAAGGGAAGAGCCCTTCAGGCGAGAAGAAGAAGAAGTCTGAGCGGTCTTCTAAGACCTTTGAGGGCGCCTTGGCGACGGGGGTCCAACAGAAGGCCAACCACCGCAAGTCCGCTGGCACCGGGAGCGCCGAACGGTCGGGCTCTACGGGCGCCAGGCAGGGCGCATCCTCCCCGGCGCCATCAACCACGAGCCAACGCTCTGGCTCGGGTAAGAGGAAGGCCGAGCACCCGGCGAAGCTCCTGGAGAGACCCCGGTCGAGCTCGAAGGCCAAATTGGAGGGGGAGCGAGGCGGTGACCCTCCCCCCAAGGAGAAGGCGGTGAGCGCACCTAAGGTGGTGAAAGCCTTAATCCACCCGGCCAAGGCCTCTATCGAGACAGTCGCGGCGGCCCTGGCTCAGCCTGTGGAGGCTACACCAGTGGTGGCGACCTCGGGGCCCAGAGTCTCCCTGCCACCGCGGAGGGAGTCCTCTTTCATGCCCATCGACAGGACCCCCGTGAAACCTCCGACGGAGAAGAAAAAGGGGGGGCAGTAGGTCATCGTGGATTCGGCCTCAACCTCTGAGGAGGAGCTGATCAAAGTCTTAAGCCACGGCGTTGGCGTGGAAGAAGACCAGCCCGTCGGGAGGGACCCCGACGTAGGAGACGACGAGAACGTCGAGGGTGCCGACGGGGCTCCTGACCGCCTGTCGGACTCCCCTCAACCAGTGCCGCAAGACAACTCGGCGGCCATTTTGTTGGCTATACAGTCCTTATGCTCGGAGATAAGGACGAGACTGCCGTTACCACCAACGGAGGAACCTCTCCCGACGGGGGACACGGAGCCAGGCCCTTCTGGGAGCCCTCCTCCTAAGAGAAGGATTCATCCTCCACCTCCTTTTCAACCTTCGCGCCCTGCTCAGCCCTCCTCCCCGTCCACGACCCGTAGGGATGATACGGGGACTGACACGGCCGCGACGGGCACAGACAACGAGGTTTACGACGAGGATCTCCCTTCGTCACCTCCTCCCCGGGCCTCCCCGCCTGACGAGATTGGATCGTTTCATGCCATGATCGCCAGGGCATCCGAGCTTTTCCAGCTCTGCCTGGAAGAGAAGAAGGAAGGTTTCCTTTATCAACGGCGCGAGACCAAGAGGAAGACGGTCCTCGCTGTACCTCTACTGGACGATATCTGGGATGAGGGTCTCTCCCTCCTCAAGAACCCATCCACAACGCCTGCGAGAAGGGATCGGTACGAGAAGAAGTACCGGGTCCCGGACGCGCCCCCCTTGTGCCTTCGGGCACAGCCGACCCCGGACTCGGTCGTCTCCGCGGCGGCCAGGAAGAAAGCGGGGGGGGGGGGAGGGCCTCGGCCTCTACGTCAACCTCCCCGCCGGACGGCGAGGGAAATGAATTGGACACGATGGGACGCAGAGTCATCTCATCGGCAGCGACGACGATTAAGGCTGCCAACGCCTTGGCTATCGTAGCCCGCTACGACAGGGAGTTGTGGTACAAGATCGCCCCCCTGCTAGACTTCTTACCAGATGACAAGAGGGCGGAGGCCCTAGAGATCTTGCAGGAAGGAGAAGTGGCGTCGGACCACGCCATCACGATAGCGACGGGCATCGCTGACACTGGATTTCGCCAGTTGGGCAACGGCGTGTGTCTTAGACGGCGTGGATGGCTCAAGGCAACTGACTTCAATCAGGACGTGCAGACCAGAGTCTTGGACATGCCGATCGACGGGAACAACCTGTTTGGGAAAACAGTGGACGATTCCCTACAAGCCATCAAGACGGACACGGAGACGGCCCGGGCTCTTGGTGTTCTCCAGCAACGACGGCCGCCCTTTCGGAGCGCCGGAGGCAAGCAGGGTGCCTCCAAAGGTTCCGGCAGCGGATTTTCCACCTATCGTCAAGCGGCCCGTTCGTCGTCACAGGAAGCCTACAGGGGACGAGGCAAGTCGGGCGGACCCTGCCGTCGTCGCCAAGGAGGACAAGGCGGCAAAGCCTTGTCGAAGCAGGACTGAAGCGGCCGTGGGGTCGGGCCCCCACCGAAGCACCCCGGTGGGAGGCCGGCTGGCGAGCTTCGTCAGCGTCTGGGAGTCCATCTCCACCAACCGTTGGGTGCTGGACGCCCTGGCCCAGGGTCACGCGCTATAGTTTCTAAAGAAGTGCCCGCGCGTCCCACCCGTGGCCAGGAAGGAACATCACGTCCCTCAACTTCTCTTGGAGGTAAAGGCGATGCTCAAGAAAGGCGCCATCGAGCTTGTCCCAAAGAGGCTTCGGGGCTCCGGAGTTTACTCAAGATACTTCCTCGTGAAGAAGACGACGGGAGGATGGCGCCCCATCCTGGACCTACGACGACTGAACAAATTCATCAAGGCACAGAAGTTCCGGATGGTCACCCTCCAGCACGTCCTGGGTCAACTGGAGGAGTGCGATTTCCTGTCGTCGTTGGATTTGGAGGATGCCTACTTCCATATCCCCATCCTAAAGGGACACTGAAAGTTTCTCAGATTCGTTGTCCAAGGGCGTCACTACCAGTTCAGAGCCCTTCCCTTCGGATTGAGGTCGGCACCCAGGGTGTTCACCAAGTGCCTCGCACCGGTGGCGGCACGGCTGCGCCTGGAGGGGATCCACGTCTACCCCTACCTGGACAACTGGCTCATCCGAGCAAAGACAAAGGAGCTCCCCGCGGAGCACACGGCGAGGAACGTCCAACTACTCACGGACCTGGGATTCTCCATAAACTATGCCAAGTCCCACCTGGTGCCCGCTCAAGACGCACTGTTTCTGGGAGCAGAGCTCGACACAGTGGCGCTTCTGACCTCTCTGTCGGAGGAAAGGACGAGGGCAATCTTGGGCAAGGTGCAGCGGATGCTGGTTGCGGACGCGGCCAGGGTGAGGTCCATAAAGTCCCTCCTCGGAATGCGCTCATCTGACGGCGGTCATGGACTTCCAGACCCCGGGCTACCAGAAGACAGTGACCACGGATGCCTCCCTGGAAGGGTGGGGAGCGCACACCGAAAATCTGCACGCGAGGGGCCTTTGGCTGCCGACGGAGAAGTCCCTCCATATCAACGTCCTGGAACTCTGTGCAGTGTTTTGGGCCCTCATGTCCTTTCTTCCGTCCCTCAAGGGCAAGGTGGTGAGGATCTTCACCGACAACACCACCACCATGTTCTACATCAGGAAGCAGGGCGGTACCAGATGAGTCCAAGGAGGCTCAGGATCTTTGGCATTGGGCTGTCGCCCAAGGGATGTTTCTGGTGCCGTTTCATCTGGCAGGGATAAAAAACACCATCGCTGACTCGCTCAGCAGGGAGCTGCGCTCGTGCCACGAGTGGGAACTACGACAGGATCTAGTGGACCGCCTCTTCCGACGGTGGGGCACACCCCAGATTGATCTGTTCGCGACGCCGACGAACTGCAAGTGCCAAAGGTTCGCCAGCAGGTTTCCCCAGTCGAGCAGCATGGGCGATGCTTTCTCGTTCCCCTGGGAGGGCCTGTTCCTATATGCGTTCCCTCCATTGCCGCTGCTGATCCGGCTCATCAACCAGCTCAAGAGATCACGGTGCAGGATGATCCTCGTCGCACCTGCGTGGCCGAGGCAGATATGGTTCCCGGACCTTCTGAACTTGTCAGCGTCCCCGCCAATGAGGCTGCCAGTGGACACGGATCTTCTCTCTAGGGAAGGAGGCGCCATCCTCCACCACAACCCGAAGTCGCTGAACTTGCAGGCCTGGCTCCTGCAGTGTTAGAGTTTGGAGCTTACGACGTACCGGCCGACTGCAGAGAGGTTCTTGCAAAGGCCAGGGCGTCCTCAACTCTTAAATGCTACGGACACAAAAGGAAGAGGTTCTCTGTCTGGTGCCACGCACAGAAGATTAACCTTCTACGGATTACGGATCCTCAAGTACTGCCGTACCTGCTGACGCTGGCCAAGGCTGGGCTGGTGCACGCTTCCATCAAGATTCATCTTGCTGCGATCTCCCGATACACCAGAACCACGGGACGGACGTCTTTGTGGTCTTATCGTCTGGTGAAAGAATTCATGAAGGGACTGTTCAGATCGTTCCCGCCGGTGAAGGCCCCTGCCCCGGCGTGGGAGCTCAACGTGGTGCTGACCAAGCTCATGGGACCGCCGTTCGAGCCTCTGCACTCTGCTCCGTTGAAGTTCTTGTCGTGGAAAACAGCGTTTCTTGTGGCCATCACCTCCACACGACGGGTGGGAGAGATCCAGGCCCTTTCCTGCAAGCCCCCGTACTCGACTTTTCACGACACGAGGGTAGTGCTCAGGACGCACCCCTCCTTCATGCTCAAGGTGCAGTCGGACTTCCACCTCAACGAACCCTTGGTGTTGCCTGTTTTCTTCCTGTCGCCTTCGTCGCCGGCTGAAAGGACTTTGCACTCGCTGGATGTGGCTAGAGCGCTGAAGTTCTACGTGGACCGCACGAAGAGTTTTCGGAAGACGTCACAACTTTTTGCGAACTTTGGACCTGTCAATCCGGGGAAGGCTCTCTCGAAGGCTTCCATTTCCAGATGGCTCTCCGGCTGTATCATGCACTGTCGTCGGTTGGCACACCGACCGCTGCCTGGCCGTCCGAGAGCCCATTCCACCAGAGCGATCGCAGCTACCACGGCGTTCCTATCTGGTGTGCCCTTGCTGGACATCTGCAGGGCTGCTACGTGGAGGTCGACGCACACCTTCACGAAATTCTACTGCGTCGATCGGGATTCCAGGGTCGGCCAAGCATTGCTGCGCAAGCTGTTCGCATAAGGTGAGCTTGGTGAGAAGGTAAGAATTGCTTAATGTTGAGTTTTGGATGTAATGCTTAATGTTGAGCCTTTGCCACCTAGCGTGGTTGTGCATGTGTGTACTGCTATGTAATCTTTTATTCATGAGCATGTGAATCCATGCCAGACCCCATGCTGGAGAAGGAACAAGTTACTTACCTGTAACTGTTGTTCTCCAGCATGGGTCTGGCATGGATTCACATGCGAACCCTCCCGCCTACCCCTCTGCGGCTCTTCACTTGGTCATACTGCCACTTCAAGTGCTACCAAATCTGAAGATGGCTGCCAGAGGTGGGGCTTAGGGAGATGGCAGTCATTGGCTGTGGTCAGTATGACGCAGAGATCAGTGATTGGTTACTACTACGAAAGACAGATCAGAAACGAAACTGATAATGATTTTTCTTTCCCGAGGATTCCCAGCCTGACGACGGGGAATATTCATGAGCATGTGAATCCACGCCAGACCCATGCTGGAGAACAACAATTACAGGTAAGTAACTTGTTCCTTCTTCTGCGACTCCCTTTCGGTCCGAGCACTTCAACGTCCCCTTTGTCGGTGGGAGGAGATCTTCCAGAAGGTTGCTCTGCTGCATTTCCAACTCTTCATCAATGAAAAGTTCCTTACTTTTCAGGGCACACCGGCTGGGGGACTCCTCCCGGGGTCCTCCAGGTCCGAGAGGGGCTTAAAAAGCTCTGCTTCCAGGTGTTTCCCTGAGGTGCCTCGCAGGCCTAATAGGCTTACCATGGTTTTCTCCGAGGGTTTCCGTGAATGGCCTGCCTATACCGGATCACGATATGAGGTTTACCGAACAGGTGCTAATAGCCAGCATAGTCGGCGGAGGCGTTGGGTACCAGAGTTCATGCCGAGGTCTCCTTGTCAGGAGCTTCCCACACAGACACCGGGGTGTGCCCTGAGGCCTATGTTGATTCTTTCTGTACTGAACCATGGTTCAAGGCCCCTTTCGGGGAGCTATTAAGACCGGACTCTGTTCAGACGTTCCCCTTAACGAAGCTAAGGTGTGTACCAACAGAACTGAGAAGCCTGTTTAGGTCTTGTCTGTGAGCTGGATTCCTCAACTTTCCCGCGCTCGCTGTGTTACCAGTTCTGTTGAGGGGGGAGGGGGCACAGGAAGAGGTAATCGACCGTAACTCCTCTGTTAGCGGCATTGCCGAGGTTCCTCCTTTGGATGCTAATTTCAGGGACAGGATTTCCAGTAAACATCCGAGGCCCCATAGTACCGGATCTGCCAAGGATCATTGTGTCAAGGCTAAAACTTCAGTCAAGCCCCCTGACCAATCTCTGGAGTCCACTGCCTCATCGACACATGTGATGCAGTTCTCCTCAGATGTTCACAAAATGGCGTTCCGGCGTGGCAGGCGTCCTGCGTGGTCTGCGGCGGGCATTTTGGTTTCTTCCCTCACACCCACGCTATCGTCGGTGGCTGCTGGGAACCTTCTTTTTGGTGGACAACCTTATCCATGTGATAGTGTGAATCTGTTTCGTCCTTCCTATGACTGGTGTGCTTTGATGCCACTACCATATTCGGTCTCGCTTCCTCCTACATCTGCCCCATTGGTCTATGTAGACCCGGTTGGTGGCATGCTCTCTTGGCAGCCCTCCTCTCTACGTTTGTGGGGTTATGTTTCTCATGAGAGGCCTCGGCCCACTCCGGCGCATAAGGTCTCGGCACAGTATGCCTTTTTTGGGAAATTTCATAGTCTAATGAACTCTGATCCCATGAGGGAGTACTTTAAGGGCTTCTTTAGGGAAATCTGCCCTCAGACTCCGTTGCCTCCCCCGACAGTGCTTGTCATGGCACCAGTCACCCCGGCAGTAGCACCTCCTTTGCCGCCTGGCCCTCCTCCGGCTCTTCCGCCTCTGCCTCCCTTGTCAGCGGTGGACAAGTCTTCAGCAGAGCGTGATGTCAATCTGACGCCTGTCGGATCGCAGTCGGGGGATCCGGATGCTCTAGACGACCCTTTGGCAGATCAGGATAGTGAGGACCAGCCCCGCTCTGTCCGAGCATTTCACAACTGGGTACTGGACATGTCACTCCTTGACATACCAGTGCCTGAGGAACCCGCTCCTCAGGAAGGGGTGCTTTGGGGTGCGCTATCCTTGTCTCCACAGGAGCGCACCGGCCTGTTCTTTCAGAGGGACGTCCTGGCCGAGGCCCGCAAGGTCTGGTATAAACCCTACACCGGGCTGCACATAAATAAAAGAATTGATACCCGTTACAGGCTTCATACCTCCAAGGAAGTAGCCTTGGCGTCATGCCCGCTCCTGTCCTCGACGGTGGTAGCGGCCACCACTCTGCAATCCAAGCCGGCCTCTGCGACTTCCGCAGCTTCGGCTCAAGTTCTGTCCAAAGAGGACAAATTGCTCGATTCCTTGGGCAAGAAGATTTATGCCAATTCGGCGTTGCAATTGAGTCAGGCCAACGCAGAGCTCATCCTGGCGGCGGCAAATATGAAGCTGTGTAGATATTTGGCTGACTTCCAGGAGTTCATTCCTGTCGACAGGTTAGAAGACTTTAAAGGCGGCTTGTCAGACGCTATAGTGTTGGCGCAGGATATGCTGAAGGCTGCTGCGCATCATGTTTACATCACAGCTCGTGGCCTCATTCTGGGGGTGGACACCTCTCGTTAGGCTTGGCTTCATGCAACAAAGTTTTCGAAGGAGGTCCAAGATAAAGTTGTGGACCTGCTTTTTTGATGGCAAAGCGTTGTTTCATTCTTTAAAAGATGACAAGCTCACCAAGACTAAGGCGAGCACGCCAACTGCCAAGTCTATGTTCCTGCTTGTGAAGGCCCCAGTCAAAGGTCGGAGATCTGGGACCCTGTCTCGATCCTCTTCAGGCTTTAGAGGGTTCCAAGATTGCAGGTCACGCAGGACTGATCCTCCGCCGGGTAACTCCCGCTGGATGCAGCAACATGGCCGTTTTTTTCTCTCGATCGTCAGCCTCCTCTTCAGGGACAGGTAGTCTCTTCACCAAAAAGTCTGCAAAATGATATTTTTTGGCGCTCGCATGAGACTGCAGTGGGAGGATGAATCTCGTCTCATCTGGAGGCGTGGCAAACCATCACTGACGACCGGTGAGTTTTGACCATCGCTTGGGCGGGCTTCCGCTTGCCCCTCCCCCTTACCCCGCCCTTCAATCCTCCCTTTCAGCAGTCTGGGTCGCCCTCCCTCAGAGCCGAGGTCCTGAAGCTTCTAGATCCAAGGGCTATAGAACCTGTTGCCCTAATGGAACAAGGGGAGGGCTTCTACTCTCGTCTGTCCAAAACCCAACCAGGCTGGCCTGCGCACCATTCTAGACCTTTCCCAGTTCAACCTTTCTCTTCCCCAAGAGACATTCAAGATGATTACGCCCTGCCACATAAAGTCCTCTCTTCAGAACGGGACTGGCTCAGCGTTGTGGACCTTTAGGATGCTTATATGTATATCCTGATTTGGAGCCCACATCGGAAATATCTGCGGTTCTCCCTGGGAGAGGAGCACTACCATAGTGCTCCTCTTTGGTCTAATCTCAGCGCTGCGTGTCTTCACAAAGATGTCAGTCATTGCAGCCTTTTTAAGGCTACAGTGTATTCATGTGTACCCATATTTGGACGACTGGCTTCTACGCAGTCCTTGTCCGGTGAAAGCCTTGAGCAATCTTCTGTATCTCCTTCAGCCCCTGTTCAGTCTTGGGCTGTCGGTGAACTGGCGGAAATCCTCCATGACGATCTCTCTGGACGTGATATTCCTGGGTTTCCGCTGGAACACGATCGACTGCAGAGTACTTGATGGTGGACAGGATGGCAGATCTTTTAACCATGTGTCAAGTCTTCATTCAGTCGGAAAGCAAGTACGTGTTAAGTAAACTTCACTGTTCCTCTCGCCCCTCCTGTCTGGAGCAACCAGCCAAAGGTTCCCCCTTCTCAGCATCTGGGGACTGAAGCCTTTGCCTTTCCTTCTGGGACACTGCAGCCGGGACCACCAACCTTTCTCCCAGGAAACATTCTTTGTTCAGATTTTCCTCTTTATGTAGACCCTCACCATGTCTTTCCTGTTCCTGCTTGGCCTAATCTAATGGATTCCTTCCTCCCACGGATTCCTCATCTATAAAATCTAACTCTCAGCGTACGTACTCTTTGGAACCATTTTCTGCCAGCAGGGGGTGCTGCACTGATTTGCGTCTGATCGACATGACGCCTCTATTCACCTTGTGCTGGCCATGATGTGGGTGCCAGTATATATTGAGGCGCCGAGCTCCATGAACTCGGTTCCTTTTTTTTACACACTTTGCTCCCTTCGGGATCATCACTTTGCTAGAGGTCTGACGTATTGCACCATACTGAATCCGAAGGTTCAGCGTTTCTGCATAGACTGTGGTCGTCCAATGTCTTTTTCTTACCCCACAGGATTTGTTGATACTATTTGACCGTAGCTGGCAGTTCCTGGGAAGAAGTCAACCCTTCTGGTCCTCCAGAAGAAGTACTCTGACAAAGACTGGCCATTTTCAAGGTGTTTTATTAAAAGTATCAAAATGCCTAACTAGCTCCATCGCTATGAGGGAAATTCCCTTCCTAACAAAACAAGGTAAAGCATTCTTCATTTCGAATCCTATCCCACTAACTGGCCTTCCCACTTTATAAATAAATATCTATGTGGGGTGGTGGGGCCCTCACCAGTGCATCTGCCTGGCCCAATTTATATTTGTTTTTTTCAGGGTTTGCACCATGCAATATTCTTCCCGTTGTTTGTATCAAGTTAGGGTTTCAGTTTTTCTTGTTAACAAAGAGACTGTCTCTGAGCTGAACTGAATATTTGCGTTCCTCCAGGATTTCTTGTTAACTTAATGTCCATCTTTCTTTATCCCCCTTCCATATGGTATTTGCGCATTTTGATTTCTCAGGCTCCCAAAACCTGGATAGCTTTCACAGCCGTTATTGACAGTATTTCTTAACTTCGAATGGTTGGTTCTCTGTGTTTCAAAGCTTCCTATAACAGTGTTGACCTACATAGTCTTTGCTCAATGTGCCTGCACCTTCAGCAGCATGCTCTTTCATCTGCTCCTGTAACCTTGTCAGCTTTCCCTGTGGCTGGTTGTCTTTGTAGCTCCGGTCAGAAGTGACCCGACTCCCTCTAAAGAACCGCTTGCTTGTGGTTGTGCCACCAGATGAGATGTGGGGGATTCCTGTCTGCTCATTCTCTGACCTCAGTTCCTCGGTCGGCGAGAACGCCAACCTTCAGGTGTTGGGCTTGCTGCTTACCTGCACTCCTTGCTGCTACTGGCTCAGCAGCGCAGCATGGCTCCACCCCTCCAGGACATCAACGATGCAGAGGCTCGCCTCTGCTAAGTTATTCCTGCCTTCCATGCCAAGAGACTCGCCTTTTAAACCGTTTTCCCCCATTAATTCCAGCCTAGCCTCCACTCACCCAGCAGGGTGGCTGTCCTTTCCGGACAGTCAGCCAGCCAAGCACGGCAGAGTGCGTTTGGGTCTCCTAGGAGACTATGCACAGGGAGTTTCGGGCACCTCCCTCACTTCCTGCCCACCCCAGACACTCAGGTGCCAGAGGCGGTCTTAAGTCCTGAAGCCCCCCAAAGGCGTAGGAACAAAGGGACCAAATCTGATTTGGCGCGCAGTGACAAACTCTAGAAGCACCTTTCCAAAAAAATGACGAAAAAAGACCAGACCTGTTTTTACTGAAGGGGCTCAGATGCCATCTTGAAAAACCTGGCTCCTGAAATTTAACGCTTCCGTTGTTCGCGGTCGGGAAACATCATGGTAGTTTGTTGTAAAACCACTGCCACCAGCCATTTTGATAGCAAAGGGTAGCATTTGACTGCTACATGAGTATCTAGACACAGGGGATACTAAGTAACCCCTCCAGCACTCTATTGTAAGATAGGGTGCGCTGGCTCTAGGAATTTAAAAAGACTAGTAAAGTCAATTTAACTTTACTTTTTATGGGAAACAGTAGTTTATCCCAGAGAAGGTATATAAACCTTGGGCAGCCTAAAAAGGCTTCCCTGTGTCACTGCACTGAGGGTGCTGTCACACACATGAAACAATGATGCCTATGTAGTTGTCTAAAACTCCATAATCAAAAAAAACAAATACAGAAAACAAACAGAATTAAAAGAACAAAGTCCCAAAGGTCAGCAAAAGAGTTGGGGGTCTCTAAGGTAGAGAGGAATTGCACATTTTGAGAATTCTTCCTAACGAGACCCACATGGGAGACGGGTGCCCAAGAACAGGGACATTACACCCGACTTTGCTAGAGCTCTGGCTGGCCTGCGTTTCAGTTTCTCCCTCCGGGAAAGGAGGGGGAATGTCCCGGCATCCCGGGAACCACCGCTGGGCTTGGACATTCAACCCACACTGGGAGACAGCCGGACAAGGCCAGGGACCTTACCCCCGACTTTCCTGAACCTCTGGCTGGCCTGCGTTACAGTTTCTCCCTCTGGGAAAGGTCAGGGACCCTGCCGGAGCTCCCTAGAAACGTTGCTCGACTCGAGGACAGTGAAACCACATGAGAGACAGCTTCCCAAGGCCACGGACATCAGCCGGACCATGCTGGAGTGTGGGCTAGGCTGCAATACAGAATTTCGTTAGGGGGAGGCAAGGGGACCCTGCCGGTGCTCCCTGGAGATGTCGCTGTGCTTGGGGACGGTACACCCTCATGGTAAACGGATATCCAAGGCCTTCCTGGAGTTCTTGCTGGCCTTGTACGCAAATTTTTATGGTGTTTTAAACTTCTTATGAGTATTCAGATCCCTTGCACTTTAGGCACTATCTGCACTTTGTTTAGGCACTATCTGCACTTATAGGTATCTTACTTACATTACGTATAGCACATGCTTGAAGTAGTTTTGTCTGAAAAATTAATAAACGTTATGACTAGGCAGCTATCATAGGTAAAACGAAGGTAGTCAGCCAAGCTGATGGCACCAATTAACAATGCTAATCTTCTAATAGAGATTGAGGTCCTCTTAGAGGACCTACAAAAAAAGGAATTGCTTAAATGTGGCCAATTTTCAACTAGTAAGCTGGCCTTTAACCTTGTGACTCTATTAATATCGATTTACCCCTGGGAGATGTTGAGCTCCCAGGACCTCAGTCAGTCACTAACGCAGTTTGATGCACGCTTCGACGCACAGCCTCAATCACCCGTCGACTGCAGATCTCAACTGATTCCTCGACGAAGCAGCAGCAGACTCTGGCCTTCTCCAGGCTTCGGCCTTACAGTAAGGAGAGGCGGGCAACTGATTATCATCATTTCTTTTGAAGAATGCATACTTTCACTCGACTTTTACACTGCTTTTGTCCAGATGCCTTTTCACCTGTTATGCAAAATGGAAAGAACACCCTTTAAATTCTGTCCATCGTGCAACAGAGAATTCCCTTGGAAAGACACTCGTCAAGTGTGTAATCACTGTGTGTTGTGCGTCATGCAAACTCTAGAAGCCTAAGACGCTCAAAGAGCAGCGCATCAAACGATGGGCAGCCTACGCTATGATGGCCGAGTCTGACATCTCCTCCGGTGCCTTTGCATCGGATCTAGAAGTCCATGGCAGTAGCGGCTCTGAGTCGGATGCTGAAGATGTTTTGGAGGAATCTACTTACTCCCACATGTCGGGTCCAATTCGCTGCTATGGGGGAAAGCCTCTCGTGAAAAAGACACACATACACCACAAACCTGAACATAAAACCCAGAGCCGACTTTGGACGTGTGTGTTGATAGAAAGCTGCAAGATAGTGGAAGGTACTGAAAAGCCTACCAATTCCACGTGCCACACGTCCAGCACATGGTGATAAAGCTAAACAGGAGCCGATTGCCGTGCTACTTAAACCTTTGACAGAACGTGTTTTGGTAACATCGAAACACGTTGAAATCTCAAAAGCCACCCAGTATCAAGGAAAAATGCATAGAAGTGTCTCAACACCCCCCCAAAGATACACGAGCTGCCCTAAAGTGGTCCCTAAATATTCTAAGGCCACCTCACCCTTATCTCAATCATTACAAAAAAGTGGCAAAGGGAGGATCCAGAAAATTTAGTGTTCCCACTGGCAGAAAGACCTAAAACTGGGACTTGGACTAGACAGCGGTTTGAGGACAGAATGGATAAGGTTTCATCTGTTGTGTTTTTTATGGACAGGTTCCCAATTTGTATTTGTATTGCATTTATTAGGTTTATATAGCGCTTTACACCAAAGCGCTGCACATTTAACAGGATACATTTAACATTACAAAATAACAGTAACAATAGAAGCAAATTACAGTTTTGAATCAGCCAACAAAACAGTATGTAGAGCAATTAGACAGAGGGAAGGGGGAGAGAAGTGGAGTAGAGTAGAGCTAGGAGGAAGAGGGAGGAAGGGGAGGAGGAGGAGGAGGAGGGAAAGGAAGGGATGAGGATGGGGTGGGAGGAAATGGAGGGAGAGGCTTAAGGGGGGGAAGTGGGAAAGGGTGGGACAGGGGGAGCGAGAAGAGGGATGGGTATCATGGGGGGAATGGAGAAGGAGAGAATGAAGGGATGTGCAGAAAGAGGAAAAGGTAGGAATAGAGCAGATTGAGAGAGGTAAGGAGTTCCAGTGGAGGGGGGCCAGGAGTTGGAAGGAGCGGAAATGGAAGGAGGTACAAGGGGAGGGAGGAACAGTGAGGAGGAAGTGGTTAGCGGAACGAAGGGAGCGAGAGGGAGTGTAGAAAGAGAGAAGGGGAGAGAGATGAGGCATTTAGGCAAAAGATGCTGGATGTTTAAATGGGAGAACCTCAACCTAAAACTCCAAAGGTGCATACATCTTTAGGTCATTGACATTACTGAGCCTATACAACAAGACTTGTTGCAAGACTCTCAAGATGTCTATCTGTCAGTATGAGTATTTTGAACATGATACGTTCTTGAACCGGTAGCCAGTGGGCATTCCGTCTTGTTGTGGAGATGTGGGTGGTTCTGGGAATGTTAAGTGCCGCTCTTAAGGTGCTATTTTTTAATTACTGCAGTTTTATTGAGGTATTGGATCTTAGCTCCAGTATAGAGGGTATTGCATTAGTCTAACCTAGTCAGAATGAGGGCTCTGGCCAGAGTAATGCAGCTGTTGGGTGACAGAAATGGTCTGCAGGCATTGATGAGTTTATAGGTGTAGGCTGTTGCTGACGCAGTGGCATTAACTTGTTTCGATAGTGTGAGTGAGGAGTCCAGGTAGAAACTGAGGGTTTTTATCTCTTTGAACACTTTTATAGTGTTACCGTCAATGTTGAAGGTTTTAAAGGAGTTGTTCAGTTTAGTAAGACGGAATTGTGACCCTATGAGGAGCAGCTCCGTCCTTTCGTCGTCCAGGCACAGGCCATGGTGAGCCATCTAGGCTTGGATTGTTAGATGGTATTGAGAGTAGCAGAATCAATGGCATGGTCACCTGTGATAGGGATAAGGATTTGGGTGTCTGCATAGTAGGTGTAGGTGACCCCCAAGTCATCAAGGCGGTAAAAAATAGGTTTAGTAAAAATGTTGTTTAGCGTCGGAGTAACACAACAGCCCTGGGGTACTCAACATGTGACCGGGGTAGGTTGTGCTTCCGCACTTGGGGAGAAGACTCTCATTGTTCGGTCTGTCAGGAAAGATTGTATCCATTGAGTGGCATTAGGGGAGAAGTGTGCTGGCGAAGCTAGGTGTTTGCATAGGATTTCGTGGTCGACAAGATCAAATGCTGCAGAGCGGTCGAGAATGGAGTAGTAGGGTTAATTTACTTTTGTCTTTTAGTTCATATATTTGGATTTTTAAGTCCATGAGTGATGTTTCCATCCCATGTCTTGGGCGCAATCCAGACTGTCATAGGCCAAGGAGGTTATTCGCTTCCAGGTAGTTTGGTATTTGTAGGTACGCTACTCTGTCTAGTATTTTCCAATTTTTTTATTAACTGGAGAACCAAGGTGTTTCTGAGATCGGTAGGGACAGAGTTTATTTTCAAAAGAGGCGTTAATTAGGCTCGTAATGAATGGGGTGAGTTCAGGGGTACAATCCTTGATGACCGTTGCCGGGCACGGGTCGCATTGGCACCTTCAGGCTTTGATGCTGGTGATAATTTTGAGGACTTGTGCATTTGAGACAGACAGTTGTAAATATAAATTGATGCACTGTGCTAATGCCTAAGGATGTAAGGCACATAAAGGGTGGTTGGGTAAATTGGATAGAAGTTTTTTAAATACAATTTTGGATTGAAGTAGTGCTGTTTTGTCAGAGAGCATTCTGAATGTTAGAGCACCAGTTTGCGTCCTTGTTGCAGACTTCTGCTGGTGGTACAGGGGACTCTAATTCTCTGAGGAAGGCAAAGAGCTCCTTAGTTCTTGAGTTGCCATTAGTTATTCTTTCATTGTATGAGGTGCTTTTCGCCTGTAGGACCGCTTGTTTGTACTTGTATGCAGCTTTAGTGAATTCTGCTTTGTTTGGTTCACTTGGACATTTTTTCCAGTTAGTATCAGCTGTTCTCTTGGAATTTCACAAGGCTTTTAAGGTAGGTGTGAACCATACATTAAGGTGAGCTACTGGTTTAGCTTTGCGCTTGTAGAGGGGTGTTAATTTGTCAATAGCTGTAAGTACAGTTTCATTGTACAGTTTTGCCATGATAGTAGGGTCTTTAGTTCCTAGGTTTTGAAGTATCGAGATAGGTTGTGATAGTGGTAGTATATTGTTAACCATAATATTCTGTTTGTTTCTAGATGAGACAGCAGGGGCCAGCTGTAGGAGGTTAGTGGGGGGCCAGTCTTTGTGGTGGTGATGAATCTTATGAGGTGATGGTCGGACCATGGACAGTGGGTGTTCGAGGTTATGGCAGTATTGCAGTTAAGGTCCGCTAGTCAATCGAGGATGCAGCCTTTGGTATGTGTAGGGTTCTGGATTCGGTGCGAGAAGCCCAATGCTGAGATAGTGTTGGGTAGAAATAGTGCATTCTTGTCTAGTGGGTCGTTCAAGCCTAGATTAAAGTCATCCATGATGATAGTCTGGGAGCTGTTTGGTATTGGTAGAGAGGACTTGGGCTATATCGTTCTCGAATGATAGTACAGAACTCTGTGGTCTGTAGATCAGGTGGATGTTCAAGGTGGCGGTAGGAGATGGCGTCATTTTCACTGAGAGTAGTTCCCCGGAGGGTAACAGGGTATTTGGTATTTCTCTGATGTTGAGGGTGTTTGTTGCTATGATGGCTATGCCTCATCCTTTAGCAGAGGGTCTATCCATTCTGAAGATCGTGTAATTTTCTGGGATTTATTTATTTTTGTATTTGTATAGCGCCTAGCAGCCCGGGGGCATCGAGGCGCTGTTTCAAGAAGGTGTCTTAGTTACAAAATGTACAAGGCAATGCATGGGTTACAAGTGCCATGTTCCTTACAGGGTGGAACGTGAAATAATGGATGACAAACAGGAGATACTTGAGATATTGTACAATACAGTGGTAGTTTAGACATGCGAGGCAGATCAAGTGCGGATATCCTGATTTATAGGTTATTCAAACAGCATTGTTTTGATTGCTTTTCTGAAAGCTGTGTGGGACTTAATGCTTCTAATTGTGGGAGGGAGCATGTTCCAGTTGGTGGCTGCTATCACTGGGAAGCTTGAGCCGCCTGCGTTGAGGCTTTTGAGGATGGCTAGACGGTTAGTGTAGCTTGATCTAATGAGTCTGTTCGAGGGGGGCACATAGAATCTTTGAGAGAGGTAACGAGGTGCTGTGTCATGGAGACATTTGTGGGTAAGTGCCAGGGACTTAAATCGGATGTGTTCCTTAATGGGTAGCCATTGGACAGAGTTCCTCGTTGCCGAGATGTGATCTCTCCTGGAGATGCCTGTGGCTGCTCTGAGGGCATTGTTTTGCACTGTTTGAAGTTTCCTGATGTTCTTTACTGAGGTGCCTAGTAGGAGTGCGTTGCAATAGTCTAGGCGAGATCCGATGATTTGCTCTAGCGATGGTGATGGAGTTTTGTTGGGTTAAAAAATGGCCTGGCAGCCGTGATGAGTTTTGAGTGGTAGGCTGCTGCTGAGGATATTGCATTCACCTGTCTGGCCATGGTGAGATTAGAATCTAAATATACTTCCATGGTTTTGACTGACTTGAGATATGGGGATGCAAGTGTTGTCAATGAGAAAGGAGTCCTATTGTGATCCCTTTTTTCTGATTGTGTCTGAAGATCCGATGATTAAGAGTTCTGTCGTTTCACTGTTGAGGCAAAGCCAATTTTCGGCCATCCAGGACTGGATGGTGGCGTAGATGGAGTTGAGGGTTTTCTGGTCGGCCTCGTAGTCTTCTGTGAGAGGGATGAGGACCTACGTATCATCAGCATAGTTGGTGTATGTGATGCCCATGGTTTCTAGGTAGTTGAATAATGACCTTGTGAAAAGGTTGTACAGGGTGGGTGATATGCAGATCCTTATTTAATTAGGTAGGGTTGGGCGCAGGCTTAGTCTGAGAAGACCTTCATTGCTCTAACCCTGAGGAAGGAGTAGATCCACTCAGTGGCATTGGGTGAGAAGTTGCCAGCCGTTGAGAGGTGGCGGCATAGTGTCATGGTCAACCAGGTCGAAGGCTTCAGATAAGTAAAGGAGTAGTAGGGCAGGTTTGCTTACGTTCCTGAGGTCATCTATTTGGTTCTTGAGGTCCTAGGGCACGGCTAGGGGAAGGGCTGGGCCAGCAGCCACATGGAACCAGGATTCTGTAATCGCTATGAAGTCGAGATTGTGTGTGGTGGTGATGTCTGCAATGTCCAAGGCGTGAGCCGGTAGGGATCTGGAGTTAATGAGGGCGCCCTGCATTACTTGGTTGATTGCTCCGCCACTAGAGTTTTAGGCTTTCTTTTTGACTGGACCCACCTGAAGGTTAGTGATTCTACAGCTCTCAATAGGAGTTTTGAACAAAAAACCCTCAACGCCCTTGATAGAGTCAGCAGGCAGCTTGAAAATAATCAAGACTGCTCGGGCAGTTAACTCTGCCCACCAGAAGACCAACAGCAAAGTCACAAGGAAAAATGTCTGACGAAAAAGAATGTTTTTTTTTTCTTTTTTAAATCTTTATTCGACATTAAGTTTTCAGGTTCCATTATAAGAATAAAATTACAATACTACATTAAAATCAGTCAATTATCACAGTACAAAAGATCATTGCCACAAGTAAAAAAATATTAAACCAAAACTGACAACACTGCCCAAAGGGATTACTGGTTCAGCAGGAGAGCTATACTTGCAGCCTGTTACCCAGTTGAAGTGCTACCATTTTTCTCCTCAGGATCCATGCTCTATGCAAAAAACATGCCACAGCACCTACAGTTGGGCGGGGGGTGGCAGTTGAATAGGCCAGGAATTCCACGGTGTTGGGCCATGACTTGATCCTTGCCTCCAAGTAGGGTGGGCCTCAGGTATATGGGTCTTAGCTGCTGGAGTGGCTTAAAAAATACGAAATGGGCTATTGACTCCTCGAGGGCACCACACAAGGAGCATTGAGCAGAGCCAAGGCCATTCCATTTGGCGGTAAAAGCTCTGATAGGCAGTATACCTAATCTTACTCTCAAATATAAGGATCGGGCAGTGGCAGGCCTGATCTGATCCCGATAGGGTTTGCAGCCATGTGCATGTCTCTGCGTTAAATAAGCGGTCACCAACTTAGCTTTGAGGCGTTGTGTATGAGCATTTCCCTAGCTCTGTTTTATTCCGGGCTTCATTTGCTCCAACTCGCATTACTGAGCCTGCCTGGCTTATTCCAAAACTCGCCCATTTTCAAGTAGAATAGCGCATTTTGTATAAGCTTGACCCATTTCGATCCACTTGCACCTTGCAATGATGCAATATGTACCAGTGCCTCCCTACACAGTCCTAGGGCTTGTCTCGTCCACAATCTAACCCAAAGGGAAACAGACCAATAGATCTGTGATCCCCAACATGTAGCTAGGGAGCAATATGTTGCTCACGGCACCCTAAATTGTTGTTCGCCAGTTGCTCTGGTGTGGAGGCCTAGAAGGAGGTGCTGTGGGGATGAGACATCAGTAGCAATATACCCAGGAGAGTGTCCTGGGCAGTGCGAGAATGTTAGCCAATGAGCCTGCTGCGATTCCAGCGGGCTTATTTAATACATGCAAGATTTGTGTTTGTTGCCACCATGCACATTATTTTTCGGTATATGTCTTTACTTATTATACAAGTGTCATTGTTAAGCTAAAACATGTCTAGGAATGCTTGTGGTATTGTGCGGAAGGGATGTGGCTAAGCAGTTCGGGCTGGGTTGCCCCTTTTGGGGAGGGACCAAGGCTGATTTGCATATGGTCTTTCCACTTTTGTAATGGCTTAGCAGGTAAAGAACAATGGTCTGGAGGGTTTCCCAAAGCAATTCCAGAGGTTAAGGTCATTTCTAAACCTTCCAGCTATCCCCTCTTTTGTTTTTGCCATTGTTAAAACCCTGTCATATGCAGCTACTTTGCCCAGCTGACAAAGCTATTAATGAGTATAATAATTGAACCATGTTTGTGTCCTGGAGAAAATGGTCTTATTCTGGTTCTGTGTACAGCTAGAAGGCGCATAATGGACAAATAAGTGGCATGCATACCAGACTTTAGTTTATTAAATAATTTGCATGCACTGCTTTTTGTACAAGTGAGGTTTGTTTTATGCCACCATGCATTATATTTATCGGAAAAATTAATGTTTGTGTCACCTATATTTATAGTTACATAGTGTGTGAAAAATCAGAGGGCGTTTCAATACCTAGACCCTGGGGATCCCTTAATCAGGTGGCCAGGGCATGGCCATCGCCTTTGGATCCAGACCCTGGGGGTGGACATGTGCGGAGTATCACCTGGGTGAGGGGTCTTCGGGGAGTAGGGGAAGAGACACCCGATGGTGAGACGCGGTTTCCCCCCTTTCCCAATACCCCACCCAATCCTATTTTATAGGATATTCCAACTTCCCAAATCCCCTCCTTTCCTACACAAACACTGAGCCGAGGAAGAGGAGGTCTAAGGCTGAAAGGATTACCACCCATACAATACACTGGACATGTCCCTCTAACGAGATCATGCAGGGTCAGGCACTTGACTTTAATCAGGCACACCTAATATATATACCTGTTAACTCTTCCTACATGGTTAAAAGGTGGAACACAGACCCACTTTGAGCAAGGCGTTGCACGAGAAGGAGCAGTTCCTCCAGGGCTATGGCAAACCAGGCGAAGGAGAGCGACAAACTGAGGGGCTGAACCGAAGGGGCAGGAAGCCAGAGACCCAATTCCGCCCCCCCCCGCCCCCCCCTGACGAGAGATTGTTATTTCCTAAAGGCCGGAAGAATGGCCACGATAGGCCAGCTGGAAGGGAGAGAAAGAAAGTAACCACAAAACCGCATTAAAGAAAAGTTTGAAAGACTTGATCTAGGACCCATTGATATGAAAGCAAGTCATACGTAGCAAGTACATTTTTGAAAAGATATTGGAATTGATGGAAAATATGTAAAGTGGAAGTAAAGAAAGAAAGAAAGGAGGGTCGAAGTGGTCATGTGGAGGTGAGAGCAAAAATTCTTCCAGTTTTGAAAGTCTTACACAGCGAAATCAAAGCACGAAAGATGGATCGAACCCGACTCAGGGAAGCCCACATGTGGAATGTGAAGAAAGCTTGGGAAAGGGAACCCCACCAAGAAGAAACTTTTTGAGCATGATTGATGGGAACCTATAGTGAACTGCAAACAAATACTATACTTTTTGTCGAAACTGTGTAGAAGCTTGAAGGGGGACCTGGACTTGTGTGATGGGAAACTGAGAGGTTAAACCTGTGAACTTGTGACTCTGACTTGAAGGGCCTGGAAGACTCTGAAGGGCAGAGCAAGCCGCCTAACTGTTTGCAAGCCAAAGTGTGTTCATCCATCAAGTGTTCCATCTAACCCTGTGCTACACAATGTGGGGACGAGAATTAATACGGATTTATATTGGCATTCTGACATTACGTTTCACCACACATTTTTCCTTTTTTAGATGCGTATCTCTGTCACATTAGTTTGTATTAGAGTGAGGGCAGGCATTAGGTTTTTGTTAGTATAGGCCTTTATTGTTTGACTAAGACTGACTAGGATTGATTCTTTTTGATTCGATGGCCGAGTTTACTCCCATTTTAGTTATAGGGTCAGATCAGAGTTTTTCCAACCCCCTTGAATCTAACAATAATAGTTTAGAAACGTAAAACTCTTGTGTTGGTGTCTACTTGTGATAACATGCCTCCCTTACATGTCCTAGTGGAAAAGTGGTAATCGTTTGATACTCTGCCCATCTAGCACATGGATAAATAGGCAGATAAGGCATGCCACATTTTCATAGTTAATTTACCCTATGTTCAAATCCAAGCATGGCTCAGGGGCAAGATGTTTGTCTTGGAAGCAAGACAATGCAGTGCAACAGAGGTTAGAATCCCTATACCGCTCTTAGAAACGACTCAGTATTAAGTGCGTTATAAAAGAACAATTATTATATTTTAAAAAATTGTAATTAAGTCACTGTTAATAAGTTTAACAAGCCAATTAAATAATCCAAATACTTACTTAACACCACACCCCTCTATGAATTGTCCATCAAATGCTCAAGTTTTGACCAATGTTTGCCACTAAGCCATGTGTAAAATCCATTTTGGGTAGAGAAAAGAGGCTCCAAATGCTTCAAAAGATCTCTTGATCACTTTTGTTATTTATCCACCCAATCATTTTGCCATTGTTTTTGTTTTGGCCCAATCCTAGAGCAACAGCAGCCTTAGGCTGATCCTGTAGGACCAAGGTAGCCCCACTATTTGCAGGGCTAACATCCTCTGGCAAAAGATTCTTCATAGAGATATCACTCCCAGGTATATCGGCAACACCACCCACAGAATGTCCTAAAGGCAAAGGGCCCCCCCATTAACAGGGGAAATAACTATTGGTTGTGAGCCAATAGAAACGCGAGCATGTGTCGTACTGACTATCTTCCCAAAAGCAGTCATCTTAGTCTGTTTAGTCTGGGGGCAGTCAGGTAAGCTTTCCACCCAGCCCTCCGAGTTACATCGTGCAGATGTACTCGGGCCCTCCCTGATTCGTTCACAGCCGTTCCCAGCCACATCATGAGGTATAGCCTGGCATTCCGGCAACACCCCAGACTTCAATCCTTGACCACCTCGTGGTTGTTTACAGAGGCTTATTATAACCACTTGTTCATCTTGTTTGGATATTTGACGAAGGGCTTTCAGATTTCAGTTCCGCCCCTTGATTTTGGCCAAAGGCATATTTTTGCTAATTTAGACTTTTTCTTGGATTTTGTTCCCCCTCGGAGGTGTGGTATTCAGTAGATATATAATTTCATAGTTGGGAGTCGTTATGGGAATACCTTCCATCAGTAATTTGTTGTCTTGCTGGATGTCACCCTGGTCCATAATCCCCAGAGCCTCCACCAGAGCCGATGGACTGTCCCACATATCCCCTCCCTCGTGTATTTTTTCGAGGGGGTGGGTCTGGGAGAAAGTCACAGGCTCACTTCTCGAACCCCTAGTAGTAGAAGAGGACCCACGCTCCCACGAGGTAAGAAATTCCAGTATTGTCGTATGCTTAGCATCAAGAGTGGATAATCTAACAGTGTGTTCAGCTGACAACCCCCCTATCCTGTATAGGTTTATTTTCAGAAAGTTTTACCCTCGACAAGACCCTCCAGAAAGGCCATGCGAGACATTAGTTCATTAAAAGTTGGTTGTTGTCCCATCAAAATCCCTCCCAAATTCTCATGTGTATCTCCTAGAGTCATGAGGGCCAGATTCAAACTCGCATGCAAGTTGGACAACAAGGGTGATCAGCTCACAGATTCCCAATATATTCAAGGATGTATTCCCTTCTCTCTGGCTTTGTTCAGCTGTATCCGCCCCCCCACCCCCCAGCATCCAAATCACCAATATGGGTGAGAGCAACATGAGCACCCAACTCTGGCAGCTGTTCCTTAACAGGGGACCTTCTTGAGATAGTCGTCCCATCGCTTATCTCCTAGGGGCGTAGGACTTTACTTCGTTCCAATTCATCCAGCTCACACCTAGGGGAGGGGTGTTGGTTATCTGTACCCAACGCATTCACCCCCTGTGTTCCATGTTTGTAATCTTTGTGTTGATTCAGCGGTACCCTCTGTATTCCCTGATTAGATTAATTGGTTTGAATAAATGGGACCAAAGTACCGTGGGGCCTAGAGGCTCGATTAAGGCCATTATAATCATATTTCACACCCCCCTCAGACTGCACCTTTTTTTCTTGATGAAATTGAATTCACTAGCACTGTATAGCATATCTAGGTCTATAATTTATTTAAGTAGATCCCCTGTAGCATCTGCAACTTGTTGGAATGTATCTTCAAAAGAAACTCCCGCCTGCTGCTGCCCCACAGAAGTTGCATTGTGTATCAATTTCCTTATTCACAAAACAGGGATTCTGTAACTTAGCGGAACATTCACATTTGGGCAAACAAAGGGATCCATGTTTAAACCTAGAATCCCCACTATGTCCTCCAGAAACATTAGAAAGGGTAAAAGCAGGATTCACCTTCAAGGACCTTGATTCACTTGTTGAAGTACTTCTACCCCCACCATTAAATTAGTTCATAAATCCTATAGAGCTTCCTGCTCCTAGCTTACCACTTGGGTGGCCAGCTTGCAACAGTGTTGTGTCCTTCGACGTATTCCCCATCTATGACAGGTAATGTCCACAGCTGTGCTGCTTTGGAAAAATGTTGTTGATGGCGTTGATCCGTTGTCCCTCGAGGGCCTCCGTTGAGGGTCGACGTCACCGGATGTTAAATATAGGACGCACGGCTCCCGTAGCCTCAGTTCTGTTTTTTCCGCAAACGTGTTTGCTTCGGAATCTCGGTGCGCTCCATTCTTGCTTCGTGTACGATGTTTTCATCTTCTTCTACCACCCCGAAGTCGGGCTTTCAAAAATGTCAGGACTGCGGTTGGAAGATGTCCATCACAGACCCGCACGACATCTGCCTATGGCCTTAAGGGAAGGTAAGGAGAAATTGAAGGTAGGTAGGGTGTCTAAGCCCCGTAAATCAAAGTCCGCTGGGCTTTCGACCGATGACTCGAGGGGCGATGAGGCATTCTAGGAAGCGATGTCACCAGTCGCCTTCCTCGTCGGAGGACTCCGACAGACGGTTGATTTGTCCCACCAAGTCTTCATCACCGGCCAAATGGAATGCATTCCGCCAGCAGAAGTTAGCGATTTTCGAGTCGCAAAGCACCGTTCTGGCCACGCTTTCGAAAGCAGCCGGCGGGGAACGTGGTGTATGCCATCCATGCCCATGTAACTTGTTTTACATAGGCAAGACCTCCAGGGAGATACATGTGCGGATCAACGAACACCGCTCCAAGATCAGGATGCGTTGCCTCACTGCCCCATTGGTGTCCCATTTTCTAGAGAGGGGTCACGACGCAGATTCATTAAGATGCTTCTGCCTTATTTCAGCCAATGGCCACGTACAAACCACTAGCAAACTGGCATACAAAGAGCAAATGTGGATTTTCAATCTCAGGCCCTTACAAAAAGGGCTCAACTCCATGGAAACATGGGAATTTAAATTTGGGATAGTCAGTATTTTCCCATGGCTAAACATCTGCTGCGACATGGGAATACACAGCTTCAGCCCAATAACATGTAGATGCTTTAGATTTTTACCTACTTAGCCTAATTTACATGTTTGTGTTTATTATACACAGCTGTCTATTTCTATCTAGGACAGGGGCTGTTTTTGCCAGGAGTTCACTTCCACTTTCACATACTGGATTTACATGTACCTTTTGGGACGTATCCCAGTTTATGCGGTGTTACACAGCATAATTTGTATCTTCTGTCCACTCCCTATCCATGTTCCTTCCCCTTCGGAACTGGTAATTATGTGGGTTGACGTTGGCACCCATGTGGGCATGGTGACACCTTTTCTATCTTGGGCATTCCCCACTTCCCAATTAATTGGCCCACTCTCCCTACATTACAGCCTTTGCTCTCATCGAGACTTTCCAATATTCCTCTTTGTTTCCATGCTGGGTGGACCGTTCACCCCGATGCGGAGGCCGTCCTGCATTACGCTATTTAGCCCGGCTTCGCGTTGTGGTTTGGTCATGTGACCTACACAGCGGGCTGAGCTTGCTTCAGTGCATCAATTTCACTTTCGATCACGCAGGACGTGACGGCACCGTCTTTCGTGAGCGGGCGGCTCGATTTTCACACAGCTACCCGTTCTTACAGTCTGTATCTAGTACCAAGTAAGTTTGTTGTGCTCATTTTATAGCCCTGTAATGTCTCACAGCTTTCGACTGTGCTTTTCATGGTGCTTACTATGTTCATGCCAGTTTATTTTCATTAACATACAGGATAGCCCTGCTGCCTTTTGCTACTCGACCCTGGGATTTGCCTCGGCTCGCGCGGACTACCACATGGCCACAGCATTGTATGCTGTAGCGCCCAGATACTTGCCTTTTAGTTTATTACAGCACCTTCTGGCTTGATCCTTGCCCAGGTTCCCGTACCTTGCTTGGGTCACTATTCTAATATTGCAGTTCGGTAATCGGTTGCTGTGTTCTAGATGTAGCGCTTAGACTCACTCCACAGTTTATAATAGTGTCATTTGGCCTTCTTCATGGATAGATTCTCGTGTTTTTCCTCTCTTGTCTCAGCACAGCATTGTTTGCTTTCATTCCTGTGGACACAGCCTGTGCTTATATTTCATACTATTACTTGGTCCACAGCCAGCCTAGGTACTTGAAGGTGATAAGAGTTTCTCTACCGTATTCAACGCCTAGTAGGCCTTCTCATCTCATTCCATTGCGATGGGCATCATCAAGCACAGTTCCATTGCTCTGATAGGTAAATCATTCACTGGCTATAGTTAACATTTACCGTGCATTGTGTTTCTCTTTTGGTCTTAATTGTACCATTTCTGCTTTTCACTTCATGAACAGCTGTAGCCCATTTTTGGGCCCCCATTCCATTCTGACACCCCACCCATTTATCGTGCCAGTGCCTGGTTCACTGTGTGAGGTTACTTTGCTTTACTACCCACTAGCTCGTCCTCACATGTGGTTCTGACTCCTCGGGTGTTTCAGTCACATTTTTTAGACCTGCCACTTCAGCCTTCCTTTCCATTTAGCTTTTCTGTGGTGTTTATTAGTTTTCCTGCACGCTTAATGGAGCGGGCACCCCTGCGATAGGGCTTTTTTATATTCTCCAGCATTGGATCTTTCATGGATTCACATGCTTAGAATATTCCCCGTCGTCAGACTGGGACCCCTCGGTACACATATATAGCCTTTTCCAAAGGAAAACTTTTGACACTTTTGTGTCCTATCCACGTCCTTCTAGGACCCGCCATGACCCGCCTACGCATGCTCTGCAGGCCGTGCTAGTATAAGAGGCCCGCCCCCACGGCTCCCCTTCAGATTTCAACCGTCTCCAAAGTAGTGGGATCTCCTCGTGTTGTCCTACTGTTTTGTATTAGGTTGCGTCATTGGATTTCGAGTAATAATGTCCTCTGTGTCAGGTAAAGCGCTGTTCCGTCCATGCGCGACATACGGCTTAAAAAAGGTTTACGAGGGGGACGGACATATGGATTGCATATATTGCCTCCACCCTCACCATTCGGCGGACGCCTGCGACATATGCAAGGGGTTTTCTCAAAAAACCCTCAAAGACCGGAACCGACGCCTGGTGGCATGGCTGAATGATGGAGCGGGGGCATACCCCCCCTCGGAGGTGGGCTCCACACAGTCGGCGAAAACATCACGCCGCACGGCCTCGTCGGAACCACCGGCGAAGAAATCTAGACCGTCGGAAAAAGAGTCGTCTGGAAGTCACTCCACTAGAGACTCCTCGGCAAAGAAATCATCCTCATCAAAAAAGCATGAGAAGGAAAGGAAATCCTCCTCTGGCGATCATCACAGATCGACCACGAGTCGAGAGTCGAGTAAAAGCGGGCACAGTGTCTTCGTCGTCGTCGGCGGTCCAGTCATTGACCGCCTCCCTGCCACTTGCACAGGGGGCATCCACCGTCTCGTCGACAATGGCGTCGACGAGGGCCTCGTCGACGGGGATCCTACAGGAGGCCTGGAGGCCTGAAGTCTTTGACCCGACCCCCCCGGAGCCTTTGCTACAAGAACAAGCTATGTTGCTGTCCTCGGAGGACGAGAACGAGAGAGTTGCTGGCCCAGCAGACCTAGGGCTACGAGCGGCTGACAAGTCGTCGACGAGGGCCTCCGTTACACCGGTATCTGCCCCTCTCCTCAATCCTCAATCGGTTTTGTCGTTGGATATTCTGTCCACGCTTCAGTCCTTGGACCAGCGACTACCCCAGGCAAGCCTGCCACAGTCACTCGTCGACGAGCCGGGCCCGGCCCGTCCCGTCAACCGACGCACCCACGCACGCCAATCTCTACATTGGCACAGGAGGAAGGTGAGCTGCCAGATTCGGAGTCTGACAGGGGGGCCATGTCGGATATCTCATTATCCCCCTCCAGGGATCCTACCTGGGAGTCAGAGGCGGAGTTGGAAAACCCCAGAAGCCCAGCTCACCCGTCCCCTCCGGACGACATCGCGTCATTCCATTCTATGATGGAGAACGCATGCAAAGAATTTGGTCTGTCCCAAGAAGAACAGAAAAAGGATTGTTTTTTGTTCGACCACATGGGCAAGAGAAGGAGGTCGGTGTTCTCGATACCAATACTGGACCATGTATGGAAAGAGGGGTTGCAGACAATGAGACCCCCATTCTCAGAACCAGCAGTGAAAGGACGCCTAGAAAAAAAGTTTAAGGCTCCAGAGTCTACCCCCAAGTGTTTATCCTCCCAACCAACACCGGACTCGGTGGTGTCAGCGGCAGCAGCGAGGAAGGCAAAGGCACAGCACAAGTGCACGACTCCTCCTGAGAACGAGGCGAGACGCCAAGATGCCTTTGGCAAGAAAGTGCTCTCCCTGGGAGCGACCACAGTAAAGGCCGCAAACTCTCTGGCAATTGTGGCCAGATACGATAGGGAGATGTGGCACAGACTAGCTCCGCTGCTTGATCATCTTCCAGAAGAACAGAGGAAGGCGGCGATGCTACTGGTCCGAGAGGGTGAGGAAGCCTCAAATCACGCTATAAATATTGCGGTGGATCTCGCTGAGTCAGGCTTCAAGCAAGTCAACAATGGGGTGATATTGCGTCGACAGTGATGGCTTAAGTGTACCTACTTCAGGCCGGAAGTGCAATACAAGGTCTTAGATATGCCCTTTGAGGGAGACCTTCTTTTCGGCGAGAAGGTGGACGAGGCCCTAAAAGGGATGAAAGAAGATTCGGACACGGCACGTTCATTGGGTGCCCTCCAGAGTGGCAGAAGTTACAAGTCTTTTCGTCCCTTTAGAGGGGCTTTAGGTAATTCAAGATTCTCTTCTGGAGACAGATCCTTTGCCAGATCGGCTTACCCCTCCCAGGGATACCGACGTGCCTCACAATCGGCTAACCGTCGACGAAACTTCCAGTCTTCCAGAAAACGACCATCCACCCATCGTCGTCAAGAGACAAGCAAAATAAAGATCAGTAGTGACATACCACGCACCGTTCTGGGGGGAAGAGTTTCAGCATATGTCGACGAATGGGAAAGGATAATGACGGACCAATGGGTGTTAGACACCATAAGAAACGGACACTCTCTGCAATTCAAACACACCTCCGCAAATTTCACCTACGTTCACCGCTCAGTCCCATATGAAGGTACTGCAACAAGAGGTTACACTCATGTTAGCGAAGGGCGTGATAGAATTAGTTCCAACATCACAGAGAGGTCAAGGAGTCTACTCAAGATACTTCGTCGTAAAAAAGCCGAACGGCAAATGGCGTCCCATTCTAGACTTACGCGATCTCAACAAGTCCTTAAAGAGCCTAAAGTTCAAGATGCTCACTCTGCAGGAAGTGATCCGCGCAGTTCAAAAGGGAGATTTCCTGGCGTCCCTAGATTTACAGGACGCGTATTTCCATATTCCAATGTGTCGGAAACACAGGAAATTCCTACGTTTTGTAATAGGGCGAACTCACTACCAATTCACGGTTCTTCCTTTCGGGCTCAAGACCTCCCCCAGAACGTTGACAAAATGCCTGGCTCCAGTGGCTGCCTGGCTAAGGAAGCAAAGCCACCATGTATACCCATACCTCGACGACTGGCTGGTAAGGGGATCCTCCCCAGCGTCGACCAACACAAGTCTGCAAGCCACCATGCAGCTTCTACAACGGCTAGGATTCGCCATAAACTTCGAGAAATCCTCTCTGCGGCCACCGAGAACGCTGGTATTCTTGGGGGCACAGTTCGAGACTCAGCTAGGGCTGGTGAAACCTTCCCTCGACAGGACCTCAAGACTCATTCAACAAGCGGCCCGGCTACGGCGAAACACCAGGATCTCAGTGAGAAAGTATGTTTCGGTCCTAGGGGCCATGGCATCCTGCATTCATCTGGTGAGAAACTGTCGACTATTCATGAGACCAGTCGAAGAATTCCTCGCGGACCGATGGACACAGGCTCAGGGATCGTGGTCGGACAGGATAACCGTCGACGACGACAAGCTACGTCGGACCCTTCAGTGGTGGCAGAGTTCCCACAATCTGAACAACGGTATGCCCCTACAGGAGCCGGAGTTTCAGAGCACCATAGTTACGGATGCGTCCCTAACCGGATGGGGAGCGCACATGGGTGCTCTCCAAACGCAAGGTCGGTGGTCTCCAACGGAGTCACTCCTACACATAAACGTACTGGAACTCAGAGCGGTACGATGGGCTTTGAAGGCGTTCCTACCACACATCAAGAGTTCGCGAGTGCGAATACTGACCGACAATACAACAGCCATGTTTTATCTGAGGAAACAAGGAGGGACACGATCGAGGACTCTTTCCATAGAAGCCCAGAAAACATGGCATTGGGCATCGAAACACGAAATTTCCCTCGTGGCTCATCACCTTCCAGGAGTGTGGAACGGCCAAGCCGACTCCCTCAGCAGAAGCATGGCCCAGGTACACGAGGGGGAAGTGGACACGGGTCACTTGAGGAAAGTGTTCGAGAAATGGGGTCACCCCCCTCTGGATGCCTTCGCGACCAAAGAAAACAAGAAATGCGAGCAATTTGCAAGCAGATGGCCCCAAGAGGGTTCGGTGGGGGAGGCGTTCTCCTTCCCATGGACGGACATGTTCCTCTATGCTTTTTCCCCCTGTTTCCCCTCATACGGAAAACAATACAGTGGATACGCAGATACAATTGCCGGGTGATCCTAGTGACACCATACTGGCCGAGGCAACCGTGGTTCTCAGACCTCCTCCATCTATCGCTGGAACATCCCATAGCGTTTCCGAAAATCCCGTACCTTCTATCCCGGGACAGAGGCACGGTGTGGCATCACGACCCGGACAGTCTCAACCTTACGTCCTGGGTCCTGACTTCTCGGAGTTCGGTGCTTTAGACATTTCAGAGGATTGCCAAACAATTCTACAGGCGGCTAGAGCCCCTTCTACTAACAAATCTTACTCCTATAAGTGGCGGAGATTCTGTGAATGGTGTAGAGGACAACGGGGCCTACAACCATTGCTGGTGACGCCGGAACAAGTTCTACCTTACCTGCTCCTCTTGGCAGAAAAGGGATTGTCCCCCTCATCGATAAAGGTACACCTGGCAGCCATCTCGAGATTCACAAGGAAGAGGCAGTCGTCTCCTCTATTCAGTGACAGACTGGTAAAACACTTCATGCGGGGTTTATTTCGAGCTTTTCCCCCGGTGAAACGTTTTCCCCCCGACGTGGAGCCTCAACACAGTGTTGGCAGGCTTGATGAAACCGCCTTTCGAGCCTATGGCCACGTCCGACATAAAATTCATTTCGTGGAAGTTGGCATTTTTTATAGCTATCACATCAGCCAGACGTATCTCGGAACTGCAAGCGCTGGTCGTGGACCCGCCCTACCTAAGATTCTTTAAGGACAAGGTAGTCCTGGCAACTAACCCTATGTTCGTCCCGAAGGTTCCGACGGTATATCACAAACACTCATCCGTGGTTCTGCCTACTTTCTTCGCCACTCCATCATCGGCAGCAAAAAAAACTCTTCATACCCTGGACGTTAAGAGGGCTCTGAAATTCTACCTACATCGTACACAAGACATCAGGGCTACTCGGCAACTGTTCGTCGCATATGGTCCGTCGGCGAGAGGAAAAGCAATCTCTAAACAGGGATTGGCTAGATGGGTCTCGTCGACGATTGCTTTTTGTCACTCTAAGGCCGGAAGGCCACTGCAAGGACATCCTAGAGCTCATTCTACAAGGTCGATGTCCTCCTCAACAGCGTTATGGGCTGGAATTCCGCTGACAGACATATGCCAAGCTGCGGCATGGTCAGTGCCCCACACGTTTACCCGCCACTACTGCCTTTCCAGGCAGCATGCAGACGAGGTGTAGATGGGAAGAGCTGTCCTGCGCCATCTGTTTCAGTAAGGTAAGCTCCACGCTGTGGAGAGTCGGGTTTCTACCTTTTGATGACAGTATACTTTATGTGGATAAGGTTATATGAGTTAACTTATTCCTGCTGTACATATGCATTGTGTAGTAGGGTGAGGATATATATATATTGTTACATTACATTCTCACCGCCGTCTCAAGTGTTACTGCTATACAATCTATTCTAAGCATGTGAATCCATGAAAGGTCCAATGCTGGAGAAGGGAATAGTTTCTTACCTGTAACTCCATTTCTCCAGCATTGGTATCTTTCATGGATTCACATGCGCCCGCCAACATCCCCATATGTAATGTATGTGATGAATTTAACCCTTCCTACTTTGGAGGGGCCGAAATCTGAAGGGGAGCCGCGGGGGCGGGCCTCTTATACTAGCACGGCCTGCAGAGCATGCGTAGGCGGGTCCTAGAAGGACGTGGATAGGACACAAAAGTGTCAAACGTTTTCCTTTGGAAAAGGCTATATATGTGTACCGAGGGGTCCCAGTCTGACGACGGGGAATATTCTAAGCATGTGAATCCATGAAAGATCCAATGCTGGAGAAATGGAGTTACAGGTAAGAAACTATTGCCTACACCTGCGCCCCTGGGATGGTTTCTTGATTTTACCTTACTTTCCCAGCACTTTAGTAATTCACTTTTTCTTAACATGGTTTGTTAAAGGTGGCACATGGTGGGTACACAATACATTTTTACTGTTGAGTTTGTTTTTTGAGGTGGGGGCACTGCCGCATATTTATGCAGTAATGCTCTTCTCTTGCAGTCTTTTGTTCCATATCTCCTGATGAAGAGGTTGTGCAATAGACATACTACGTCGAAACCGGTTGAGCTTTGTTTTCCAGGGATGTGATCTACACTACATTATCACCTTTAGATCGGCCCTTACGATAGTTTGTTTTAATCATTTCTATTGTATGCTTTTCTATTTCTAAAAAACAAATATATTAAATCGCTAGACGGGATGCGAAGATTGGGCTCACTCCCGATTATGAATTAACTTGGTCTATTTTAGCTATTTTTGTTTGGATGAATGTCACATTGAATGTTGTATGGTTTGAATGCTGCACTATGAATGGTTTTGATGATGGACTAATTTTAGCCATGTGTAATATTTATCCCTCTTGTTGTGATATGTAATATGTTCTTTAAAGCATTGTCATTAATTGACTAGTTTTCAAATTTCTGTATCATGATAAAATAAAAACTGATACTATTTGGAAGCAACACAGTTTTGCTCTCTGGACATTTTTTCCGGATTTCTGTGATACAATAATACTCTAGTCCAGGGCATAGAGTTTGCCTGCTTCTTTCTGTTCTTGTTGCCCCACCAAGTCTTCATCGCCGGCCAAATGGAATGCATTCCGCCAGCAGAAGTTAGCGATTTTCGAGTCGCAAAGCACAGTTCTGGCCATGCTTTGATCTGCGTCTTCGCAACTCTTTGACTTTCCTTATGCGTGGTATTTTCCACACGCGAACTCCTGTAGCCGCGTCCAAGAAGACCAACGTGCGGCTTTCCTTGCATATGCAAACACTTGCAGTCCCGGCTGTATGTTCTATTGCCGTGTGTTAAAAACCACACACGGTTTCCTGAACTCTTGGAGTCGCGTGTAAGACGACAAAGGCCCACAACGAGTAAGGCCCTATCCTGTCTGCACCTCAGCTGCAGCTCATTTCCCCAGGGCAGGAGCCCTGCCTCGTTCAGCAGCACTGCGCTGCCCACGGATTTCGTGTGCTGCAGGGGCAGCTGGACTTCAGCCCAGCAGCTCTGCATATGCGCTCCCGACTACGGAGCTTATTACCCGCGATCTGCCTGCTGTGGCATGATCCATCGTTGCTTCTGATCACCTGAATCCGAGTCCAGCATGGTATGAAGCGCCCCTCGGCCCCCAACCACCATGAGGAGCCGGAGCTGAAATCTCAGATCCCTAAGATGGCCGCCGCCCTGCTCCCGCAATATTTGTTTATCTTGGTTGCCTAGGAACCGCTGTGCGAGGTGTTCAAAGCTCGCACGGTGAGCCGGAGGCGGAAGCCGGCCCACCCCGACAAAGGCCCACAACAAGTAAGGCCCTATCTTGTCTGCACCTGTCCGCGACCGTACGTGCCGTCGGCCTAAATCTCTGCCACTGCCTCACTCGAACATGGATCCATGTGAGTACTTTGACCCCCTCCCTCCACTTAATCACCAGATATAGGCAATGACCTAAACCCCTTACCGATCTTTGCATTCAAACTTTGGCACCTTCTCCTTGCTTAGACACAGTTTGTGACGTGCACCGATGGACCACTGGGTTGTATCAATTAACCTAACATGATACTCCACATGTTGCTCGGTGTACTGACCAGACGCCTAATTACCTCATAAATGTACCCTCCTGCCTATATATGCACATGCCCTGCTTCAAGGTAGTTATATTATGCATTTTAGTCATTGCTGGGATTATGGCACCCAGGTGCCTCCCTTGTTCTTTGCATTTTAGTCATTGCTGGGATTGTTGCACTCAGGTGCCTCCCTTGTTCTTTGCATTTTAGTCATTGCTGGGATTGTTGCACTTAGGTGCCTCCCTTGTTCTTTGCATTGTAGTCATTGCTGGGATTGTTGCACTTCGGTGCCTCCCTTGTTCTTTGCATTTTAGTCATTGCTGGGATTGTTGCACTCAGGTGCCTCCCTTGTTCTATGCATTTTAGTCGTTTGCTGGGATTGTTGCACTTCGGTGCCTCCCTTGTTCTTTGCATTGTAGTCATTGCTGGGATTGTTGCACTTCGGTGCCTCCCTTGTTCTTTGCATTTTAGTCATTGCTGGGATTGTTGCACTCAGGTGCCTCCCTTGTTCTTTGCATTTTAGTCACTGCTGGGATTGTTGAAATTAGGTGCCTCCCTTGTTCTTTGCATTTTAGTCACTGCTGCGATTGTCACTCAGGTGCCATTGCTACCTGTCTCCCAACATGTGCATTACTAAGACTTGCCATATATACATACTATGTTCCCTACTCTGGACCACTCTCAATATTATTATAACAATGGCCCACACCAACGCCAAACCTTTTAACCTTCAAGAGAGAAATATGCGACTTAGAGCGAGACTACCATGTCTGTACAACCTCAAAAACAAAAGAACTAGACCCCCTGGTTCCACACTAACTCTAACTGCCTCTGACTCCAACCCTTCTGCCCTAGCTGCAAAAAGATACCCTAAAATGCACATTGACCTCTTTCACAACCAGAAAAGACCCAATCTTCCTAATCCCAGACCTACCCAAAAAATAATCACAACTCCTACCTTATCTGGAGCCTAATAGCACACAATACGGAAATTGCCGATATACTAGCCATGGACAACTTGGATCTCCTAGCTATCACTGAGACCTGGCTCCATGATGCTGCTGGCCCCGGACTCATGATTGCCATACCAGACGGCTACAATATACTAAGAGTCAATCGGCCTAACTCTAGGGGAGGTGGCCTGGTCATTATTGCCAAAACGAAATTAGCTGTAAGGCTCACCCCACACCCAGCTATCACATCTTGTGAACTTCTTTCTGCTAAAATACCTATCTCTAACAGTACACTAACTGTCCTTCTGGTGTATAGACCACCAGGCCCATTAGGTAACTTTGAGGAAGACCTATCTAGCCTCCTCACGAATATCATCAAAGGTTCCACTCAGCTCCTGCTAATAGGCGACTTTAACCTGGGATTCAATGACGATACGGAAAAACAGGCCCACTCCATCCAATCAATCCTAGTCGATCATGGCCTTACCCAAAAAATCTTAGCCCTTAAACACATAAAAGGACAGACACTAGATTGGATAGCTAACCGAAACTGCGCCACTACCATCTCCAACATCTTACCACAAACATGGACTGACCACCACCTCATCTGCTTCTCATCCACCATAGTCTCCTAAACTAGATAAGCTTGAAACAGCTCCACCTATGCCTACTAGAAGCAAAAAAGAAATCACAGCTGAAAAACTATTTGTCCAGCATGGGGTCTGGCATGGATTCACATGCTCATGAATATTCCCCGTCGTCAGGCCGGGAATCCTCGGTATAGAAAAAAAATCAGTATCAGTTTCGTTTCTGATCTGTCTTTCTTAGTAGTAACCAATCACTGGTCTCTGGGTCATACTGCCCCCAGCCAATGACTGCCCTCTGTTAGCCATCCTCAGATTTTTACCGCACGTTCAAGTGTTGGGAGTCCTCGTGCTGTAGCTCTCGAGCTTTTGCTGCGTTTTCGCGCTTTTTCAGGAGATTTTTCTAATTTTTCGGTTAAATAGAGCCTCAAGCTCCACCGTTTCTACATCCGATCAATGGGGATCCGTGTCGGAGTTTTCTATGCCCCTCCAGGGTGAAGATTTCGTCGAGTTACGCTTTTGGAGGATTCCAGAAGTTCTGAGGCCTACCCCGGACATGTAACCGTGTAACCATTTTATCACACGATTCAAAGTGGCTGCTTTGCAGGCCAAGAATAATCAAAGCTACTCACCCAATCGTGTGGGTGCAGTTGAAAAATACTGGTTAGTACCAGTGGCGCACTCAGGCAAACAGTATTTAAATCAGCGAAAGAAATGGAATGATGTCGAATGAAACTCGGAAAACCGAGATGGCAGGGAGTCATGAATAGGTCTGACAATCAAAACCGAGGTCATGGTGGGGCTAAATATAGAGTACTATCATAAGCTCAAAATATCAAAGGGCCATAGTGAAGGACAATATGGTCGCCCAACTGTAGTGGGCTAGCAGGGTAAAGGTACATATTAGCATTTATACAATCAGTCCCAATCAGGCAGAGTGTATGTGTCCCTGCTGTACGAGGGCAAAGCTCGCCGCACTCGAAACCATAGGTCGACTTAACCCTTAATTCCTTGCAGTGTGGGCACTTGATTTAGGTTATATTGGGGGTGAGCGAAAAACTGCCTTCCCAGGTGATTAGTCGCAGCCCTCGTTTCTAGGATACTGTGGTCATCACATGCGTAATCAAGATATAAAACACGGGTGAATTTCAAGTCAGAATAATGTGGAGATCCTATTTTCTACACGAAGACCCGAGACACGTCGGCTGCCTAGTCGTGGCTGGCTCGGGACTCGCAATGCTTATACCGTCGTCATGGCTCCCATGCACGCAGCGAGCCACGAACACCGTCGCCCATCTTGGTGTGGGCCTATTCAGCATGTAGGCATCAAGGTAACCGTTGCTATGGACGCCCCGAGTTGTAAACGGGGGTTGGAGAGTCATACATCATAACGAGATAATTCTACCATCATAACCACATAGGGCAGAGATGCAGAAGGTCGGCTAGACATCTCAAATCATGTCGTCGCTGGGAAGGTTTGACCGACCAAAGCGGTCTGACGATGTAATAAATTCACATGCAGACCATGTCCGCCTGCCAGAACATTGACAAAATTCTACAACCACTAATATAGGATACCATCACCTATGTCAGAGACACAATGCACTTCCTACAAAAGCTCAAAACTGTACAATTTGTGAAAGGAAGAGATACTCTCTTCACAATGGATGTGACATTGCTCTATACGAATATCGTACATGAGGCCGGTATAGAGGCTGTTGAGTGGCTCCTGTTGAGATCTGTGAGCTGCCAAGGTGACCGACTTTTTGTCATTACCATTCTGAAATGAATACTTATGAATAATTTTCTTCAAATGTCAAGATCGCTTCTTCCTTCAGACTTCGGGTATGAGCATGGGAGCCGCAATGGCACCATGCTATGCCAATACTTATATGTACTATCTGGAATACGAGCACGTGTTGACCTCACCAAGATAGGTAAGGCACCTCTGCCTCTACGTGCGGTACATTGCTGACAATTTTGGCATTTCGACGGGACCTCTGGAAGAATTGAAGGACTTCTTCGGAATGATGAATGGGAAACACCCAAATTTACTACTGAGACAAGTGACACGACCATACATTTCCTTGACGTGGAGATATACACAAAGGAACAGTCCTTAGAAACAAGGATCTACACTAAACAAATTGATCGAAATAGCCTATTATAGGCGACAGGTTTTCATCCGCAAAGAAGAATCGGCAGTGTTCCATTTAGTCAATTTCTATGCTATCGCAGGAACATCTCTGAGGAATAGTCCCTCTTGCTACGGAAAAAGTTCACAGCCAGGGGCTATAACCCAATGCTCATTTCTGAAGTTGTGGAGAAAGTAAGCCGGATTGACCGAGAGACACTTCTCACTCCGAAACAACCAAAGATGATGAAATCTCTTGTCTGTGTCACCATGCACATGACACAAAGTAGGAGGATCAAAAAGAAAATGCAGAAAAACTGGCCAATGTTTGGAATGGATCCCCAGCTTCAACAATTATTTAAAAAAACTCATGACATTCGTGTACAGGAACAGCAGGTCTTTACGTAATAGCCTGGTGAAAGCGGAAGTTCTTTAGCTATCAATTAAAAACCAATTCAAAGGGACGATCTCATGCCACAATTGTCAACATTGTGGAATTATCATCCTAGTAAATAGTATTTCACATCCACACTCTGGTGAACAGTTTCTGCTGAAGCATTCCTGCACCTGCGATTCAAACAATGTGATCTACGCACTAAAATGCTCATGTGGTTATTATGTGGGTATGACCACCAGGAAAGTTAACACAAGATGGACAGAACATAAGTCAAATATCAGGACTAAAAATCAAAAATCTCTAGTAGCCATGCACTTCCTTGAAGCCCGACATAAGATTTCCCAGCTCAAATGTGTGATCCTTAAACAGGTGACAATGGGTAGCAGGGGTGGGGATATCCAGCGCAAACTGTTAAAGAGAGAAATTTTGTGAGTGGACCTGTTGGACTCACTGAGCCCTAGGGATATGAACAATGAGTTTGATCTAATGTGTTTTGTGTAAAGGGACTGATACATTGGTTGAATCGGTAAAGAACCTGCATGAGAGAGTATGTCCTCCATGGGTCACGAGGACATTACCATGCCCTTTTGAATGCACATGACATTGGTGGAATTGGCAAAGAAACTGCAAGAGAACAGAGTATGTCCCTCTTGGGTTAGAGGGACACTGCTGTGCTCCCTCCTTTGAATATGCATGCTATGATCTATTTAAATATGCTAGTAGATGGTTCAATGTCGGCTGCAGCTTACTTCGAATGTCTACCAATTATGTTAACACACTGTGTTTTTGGCATCATGTGGGACATTCTAAAGTAATTCAAGATATCCAAGATTACCATGTAAATGTCTATTTATTAAGGATGTCCCTTAAAGATTACTCTGTAGACAGTCGACGGCTCACCCTGTGATTGTCAGTGAATTTAGTGAATACACTGTTTGTATCCAGTTAGGATGACGGTCCTTGAAGCTCTCACAAATGCTACATGTCCACCTTGGACATCTGGGGTTGAGTTCTGTTGAATTTGTATATATGTTGAACACTATGGGTGATGTTAACTTGCTTTGATGTTGGGGTGCCTTCCAGATGGCACATATGGAAACGCCCCTGAAACCTAGGTTGGGCATCATTGGGGATGTAGGTAAGCACACATTGCAATAGACACATGGGATGCATCCACGGAGTGCTTCCTGCGTGGTGGCACCCCGCAGATAATCTCTTTTCTGCGGTTGTGCCCCCACTGCCACCCCGTTATACGTTCGGGTGATCGTATCCTCGATCACCTGGGATGACACAAATGTCTTTTTCAATCTCCCGTGTCCACGCTGGGACACAGATTAATAGTGGGTCATGATGACGACCGGCAAAACTGAATTAGCGACTCCTAAACACACTTTCTCCAGCATGGGGTCTGGCATGGATTCACATGCTCATGAATATTCCCCGTCGTCAGGCTGGGAATCCTCGGTAAAGAAAAAACCAGTATCAGTTTCGTTTCTGATCTGTCTTTCGTAGTAACAACCAATCACTGGTCTCTGCGTCATACTGACCACAGCCAATGACTGCCCTCTACCTAAGCACCGCCTCTGGCAGCCATCTTCAGATTTTTACCGCACGTTCATGTGTTGGGATCCTCGTGCTATTGCTCTCGAGCGTTAGTGCTATTTTTTCACGTTTTTTCTCAAAAACTTCGTTTTTTCGGTCAAAAGAGCCTCGAGCTCCACCGACTCTCCATCCGATCAACGGGGACCCGTGTCGGATTCGTCTGCGCCCCTCAAGGGTGAAGATTTCGTCGAGCTACGCTTTTGGAGGACTCCAGAAGTTTCTCAGGCCCGGACATGGCCCAGGAGAAGGGATGCTCGACGCCCGGAAAGCTGTTCAGGGTCTGCCCTGGATGCCTGCTGCAGAACGTCTTTAAGGAGGACGAACACTCCTTTTGTCTCTACTGCTTACATGAGGACAAGACGCACGTGGAGAAGGACTGTGCGTTTTGCGGCAACATGTCGGAGCGGACCATGAAGGACCGCCATCAACGTCTCGCCAACTGGCTGGAAGGGAAGAGCCCGTCAGGCGAGAAGAAGAGGAAGAAATCCGAGCGGTCTTCTAAGACCTTTGAGGACGCCCCAGTGATGGGGGTCCAACACAAGGCAAAGCACCGCGAGTCCGCTGGCACCGGGAGCGCCGAACGGTCGGGCTCTACGGGCGCCAGGCAGGGCGCACCCTCCCCGGCACCATCAACCACGAGCCAACGCTCTGGGTCGGGTAAGAGGAAGGCCGAGCACCCGGCGAAGCTCCTGGAGAGGCCCCGGTCGAGCTCGAAGGCCCCATCGGAGGGGGAGCGAGGCAGTGTCCCCCCCCTCAAGGATAAGACGGTGAGCGCACCTAAGGTGGTGAAGGCCTTAATCCATCCGGCCAAGCCCTCTATCGAAACTGTCGCGGCGGCCCTGGCTCAGCCTGTGGGGGCTACACCAGTGGTGGCGACCTCGGGGCTCAGAGTCTCCCTGCCACCTCGGAGGGAGTCCTCTTTTGCGCCCATCGATAGGACCCCTGTGAAATCCCCCGTGGGGAAGAAAAAGGGGGGGCAGGGCGTCGTCGTAGATTCGGCCTCAACCTCGGAGGAGGAGCTGGTCGAAGTCTTAAGCCACGGCCTCGGCGTAGAAGAAGACCGGCCCGTCGGGATGGATCCCGACGCAGGTGACGACATCATCGAGGGTACCGACGGGGCCCCTGATCGCCCGTCGGATTCCCCTCTGCCAGCGCCGCGAGACAACTCGGCGGCCATTTTGTTGGCTATACAGTCCTTATGCTCAGAGATAAGGACGAGACTACCGTTGCCGACGGAACCTCTCCCTTCGGGGGACCCAGAACCGGGACCTTCTGGTGTTCCCCCTACCAAGAAAAGAAGGATCCACCCTCCGCCTCCTTTTCAGCCGTCGCGCCCCTTCCAGCCCTCCTCCCCGTCCACCCGAGGGGATGATACGGGGACTGACACCGCAGCGACGAATACGGACGACGAGGTATACGACGAGGATGTACCGTCGTCGCCTCCCACCAGGGCTTCTCCGCCCGACGAGATTGGATCGTTCCACTCCATGATCACTAGGGCATCCGAGCTTTTCCAACTCTGCCCTGAGGAGAAGAAGAAGGAAGGTTTCCTTTATCAGCGGCGCGAGGCCAAGAGGAAGACGGTCCTCTCAGTGCCTCTATTGGACGACATTTGGGATGAGGGCCTCAGCCTCCTCAAGAACCCTTCCACGACGCCAGCTAGAAGGGACCGGTACGAGAAGAAGTACCGGGTCCCGGACACGGCCCCCCTGTGCCTCCGGGCGCAGCCTACCCCGGACTCTGTCGTTTCCGCGGCGGCCAGGAAAAAAGCGGGGGGGGGGGGTGCGGCCTCCACATCGACTTCCCCACCGGACGGCGAGGGAAAGAAATTGGACGCTATGGGACGCAGAGTCATCTCGTCTGCGGCGACGACGATTAAAGCGGCCAACGCCTTGGCTATCGTGGCCCGCTACGACAGGGAGCTCTGGTACAAACTGGCTCCCCTACTGGACTTCTTGCCGGACGACAAGAGGGCAGAGGCCCTGGAGATCCTGCAGAAAGGTGAGGTGGCTTCGGACCACGCCATTACCGTTGCGACGGACATCGCCGACACTGGGTTCCGCCAGTTGGGCAACGGCGTTTGCCTTAGGCGGCGTGGATGGCTCAAGGCTACGGACTTCCGTCAAGACGTTCAGACCAGAGTCCTGGACATGCCCTTCGATGGGAACAACCTGTTTGGGAAAACAGTGGACGATTCCCTTCAGGCCATTAAAGCGGACACCGAGACGGCCCGGGCCCTTGGAGTTCTGCAACAACGGCGGACGCCCTTTCGGAGCAGCGGAGGCAAGGGCGCCTCCAAAAGTTCAGGCGGCGGTTTCTCCACCTACCGTCAAGCGGCCCGCTCGTCGGCTCAGGAGGCCTACAGAGGACGAGGCAAGTCTGGCGGACCCCGCCGTCGTCGCCAAGGAGGTCAAGGCGGCAAAGCCTCGTCGAAGCAGGATTGAACCGACCGTGGGGTCGGGCCCCCACCGAAGCACCCCGGTGGGAGGCCGGCTGGCGAGCTTCGTCAGCGTGTGGGAGTCCATCTCCACCGACCGTTGGGTGCTGGACGCCTTGGCCCGGGGCCATGCGCTCGAGTTTCAAAGAAGGTGTCCGCGCGTCCCCCCCGTGGCCAGGAAAGAACTTCACGTCCCTCAACTTCTCCTGGAGGTAAAGGCGATGCTGAGGAAGGGCGCCATCGAACTCGTCCCAAAGAGACTTCGGGGCTCCGGAGTTTACTCGAGATACTTCCTCGTGAAGAAGAAGACGGGGGGGATGGCGCCCCATCCTGGACCTGCGACGTCTGAACAAGTTCATCAAGGCGCAAAAGTTCCGGATGGTCACCCTCCAGCACGTCCTGGGTCAGCTGGAGGAAGGAGACTTCCTGTCGTCGTTGGATTTGGAGGATGCCTACTTCCATATTCCCATCCTAAAAGGGCACCGAAAATTCCTCAGGTTTGTGGTCCAAGGGCGTCACTACCAGTTCAAAGCCCTCCCCTTCGGACTACGGTCGGCCCCCAGGGTATTCACCAAGTGCCTTGCACCGGTGGCGGCGCAGCTGCGCCGCGAGGGGATCCACGTCTACCCCTACCTGGACGACTGGCTCATCCGAGCCAGGACGAGGGAGCTCGCCCTGGATCACACGGCAAGGACCGTCCGACTCCTCACAGACCTGGGATTCTCCGTGAACTACGCCAAGTCTCACCTGGTACCCGCGCAAAACGCACTGTTTCTGGGAGCGAAGCTCGACAGTGTCTCTTCTGGCCTCCCCGTCGGAGGAAAGGACCAGGTCCATCCTGGGCAAGGTACAGCGGATGTTGGTTTCCGACGCGGCCAAGGTGAGGTCCATCAAGTCCCTCCTCGGAATGATGTCTTCCTGCATCTACCTCATTCCCATGTGCAGGCTCCGGATGCGCCCGTTGCAGGAGTTCCTGGACGCGCGCTGGATCCAAACGACGGGCAGCTTCGAGGAGAGGATCACACTCGACGAGAGTTTCCGCCGAGCGGTCCGGTGGTGGGGCAAACGCACGCATCTGACGGCGGGCATGGACTTCCAGACCCCAGACCACCAGGAGACAGTGACCACCGATGCCTCCCTGGAAGGGTGGGGAGCGCACACCGAAAATCTGCACGCGAGAGGCCTTTGGCTCCCGACGGAGAAGTCCCTCCATATCAACGTCCTGGAGCTCCGTGCAGTGTTCTGGGCCCTCAGGTCCTTCCTTCCGTCCCTCAAGGGCAAGGTGGTGAGGATCTTCACCGACAACACCACCACCATGTTTTACATCAGGAAACAGGGCGGAACCAGGTCCCCAGCGCTGTCCAAGGAGGCGCAGGACCTGTGGCATTGGGCCGTCGCCCAAAGGATGTTTCTGGTGCCGTTTCATCTGGCAGGGATAAAAAACACCATCGCCGACTCACTCAGCAGGGAGCTGCGCTCGTGCCACGAGTGGGAACTACGGCAGGATCTAGTGGATCGCCTCTTCCGACGGTGGGGCACACCCCAGATCGACCTGTTCGCGACGGCTACGAACTCCAAGTGCCGGAGGTTCGCCAGCAGGTTTCCCCAGGCGAGGAGCATGGGCGATGCTTTCTCGTTCCCCTGGGAGGGCCTGTTCCTCTACGCGTTCCCTCCTTTGCCACTGCTAATCCGGCTCGTCAACCAGCTCAAGAGGTCACGGTGCAGGATGATCCTCGTCGCACCTGCGTGGCCGAGGCAGATATGGTTCCCGGACCTTCTGGACTTGTCAGCGTCCCCGCCAATCAAGCTGCCGGTGGACGCGGATCTTCTCTCCAGGGAAGGAGGCGCCATCCTCCACCACGACCCGAAATCGCTGAACTTGCAGGCCTGGCTCCTGCAGCGCTAGAGTTTGGAGGATACGACATACCGGCCGACTGCAGAGAGGTTCTTGCAAATGCCAGGGCGTCCTCGACTCTTAAATGCTACGGACACAAATGGAAGAGGTTCTCTGTCTGGTGCCACGCACAGAAGATTAACCCTCTACGGATTACGGCTCCCCAGGTACTGCCGTACCTGCTTACGCTGGCCAAAGCTGGACTGGCACACGCGTCCATCAAGATTCATCTTGCTGCGATCTCCCGATACACCAGAACCACGGTCCGGACGTCCTTGTGGTCTCATCGTCTGGTGAAAGAGTTCATGAAGGGACTATTCAGATCGTTCCCGCCGGTGAAGGCTCCGGCCCCGGCGTGGGAGCTCAACGTGGTGCTGACCAAGCTCATGGGACCTCCGTTCGAGCCTCTGCACTCGGCCCCGTTGAAGTTTCTGTCGTGGAAAGCAGCGTTTCTTGTGGCCATCACCTCCGCACGACGGGTGGGAGAGATCCAGGCCCTTTCCTGCAAGGCCCCGTACTTGACTTTTCACGACACGAGGGTAGTGCTCAGGACGCACCCCTCCTTCATGCCCAAGGTACCGTCGGACTTCCATCTCAACGAAGCCTTGGTGTTGCCTGTGTTCTTCCCGTCGCCTTCGTCGCCGGCTGAGAGGACTTTGCACTCGCTGGATGTGGCTAGAGCGCTGAAGTTCTACGTGGACCGCACGAAGTGTTTTCGGAAGACGTCACAACTCTTTGTGAACTTTGGACCTGTCAATCAGGGGAAGGCTCTCTCGAAGGCTTCCATTTCCAGATGGCTCTCCGGCTGTATCATGTACTGTCATCGGTTGGCAAACCGACCGCTGCCTGGCCGTCCGAGAGCCCATTCCACCAGAGCGATCGCAGCTACCACGGCGTTCCTATCTGGTGTGCCCCTGCTGGACATATGCAGGGCTGCTACGTGGAGGTCGACGCACACCTTCACGAAATTCTACTGCGTTGATCGGGATTCCAGGGAGGAGTCCAGGGTCGGCCAAGCAGTGCTGCGCAACCTGTTCGCCTGAGGTGAGCCTGGTGAGGAGGTAAGATGCTTAATGTTGAGTTTGATGTAATGCTTAATGTTGAGCCGTTGCCACCTCCCGTGGTTGTGCATGTGTGTACTGCTATGTATTCTTTATTCATGAGCATGTGAATCCATGCCAGACCCCATGCTGGAGAAGGAACAAGTTACTTACCTGTAACTGTTGTTCTCCAGCATGGGTCTGGCATGGATTCACATGCGAACCCTCCCGCCTACCCCTCTGCGGCTCTTCACTTGGTCATACTGCCACTTCACATGCTTCCAAATCTGAAGATGGCTGCCAGAGGCGGTGCTTAGGTAGAGGGCAGTCATTGGCTGTGGTCAGTATGACGCAGAGACCAGTGATTGGTTGTTACTACGAAAGACAGATCAGAAACGAAACTGATACTGGTTTTTTCTTTACCGAGGATTCCCAGCCTGACGACGGGGAATATTCATGAGCATGTGAATCCATGCCAGACCCATGCTGGAGAACAACAGTTACAGGTAAGTAACTTGTTCCGCATTGGTGTAGTTGGTGAGAGGCTCTCCTCCCACTGACTCGTTCTGGCAGGCGGACATGGTCCGCATGTGAATTTATTACATGAAGTCAGACCATTTTGGTTGGTCGCACCTTCCCAGCAGACGACATTCTTTGAGATGTCTAGCCGACTATCTCTGCCCTATGTGGTTATGGTGGTAGAATTATCTTGTTATGATGTATGACTCTCCAACCCGCGTTTACAACTCAGGGCGTCCGTAGCAACAGTTACCCTGATGCCTACGTGCTGATTAGGCCCACACCAAGATGGCCAATGGTGTTCGTGGCTCCCTGCGCGCATGCACTGGAGAGCCATGACATTGTGTAAAAATTGCAAGTCTCGAGCCAGCCGCGACTAGACGCCGACGTGTCTTGTGTCTTTGTGTACAAGATAGGATCTCTATAGTATTCTGACTTGAATATTCACCAGTGTTTGGTATCTTGATTATGCATGTGATGACCACGGTATCCTAGAAACGAGGGCTGCCACTAATTACCTGAGAAGTCAGTTTTTCGCTCACCCCCAATATAACCTAAATCAAGTGACCACACTGCAAGGAAATAAGGGTTAAGTTGACCCATGGTTTCGAGTGCAGCGAGCTTTGCCCTTGTACAGTGGGGACACATACTCTCTGCCTGATTGGCACGGATTGTATAAATGCTCATATGTATCTTTTCCCTGCTAGCCCACTACAGTTGGGCGACCATATTGTCCTTCACTATGGACCTTTTAAAACAGGTTATGATGGTACTCTATATCTAGCCCCACCACAACCTCTGTTTTGATTCAGACCTATTCATGACTCCCCGCCATTTCGGTTTTCCCAGTCTCATTCAACGTCATTCCATTTCTTTTGCCGATTTAGATACTGTTTGCCTGAGTGCGCCACCGCTATTACCCAACATTTTTCAACTGCACCCACACGATTGGGTGAGTAGTTTTGATTATTCTTGGCCTGCAAAGCAGCCACTTTGAATTGTGTGATCAAATGGTTGCACAGTACACAATACTTACGCTGCACCCTCACCACTTTAGGTATCTCGCCAGAGTTCTTTGACAAGAATCCGAAGGTTAGTGTATTTTTGCTTTTGAATCTCTAGTAAGCTCGTTTTTATCAAGTATGAACCTACCTGAATGCCTAATACTGAAAGCACATTCTTTGTAGCCCTTTAGGGCCTTACACGAAAAAAGATTGAAAAGGAACATATCTCTCCCACCCTGAAGATGGATCTTGAATCCGAAACTAGTTGGGCATTGAGACACCAATAAGGAGCTATCTTGGAGTTATGAATGTCATGACTCTTGTTCAAGTCCAAGTATGAAGACTGTAAACACTGGACTGAGTTTACTTTACATGGACCTTTTGCTATTGCTAATTGTTACAGCCCGTTTATGTTAATATGGACAATGATCTATGGATTATACAACGATAATAAATGTGTTTCTTTTATGTTAAAAAAAAAGCATTTTTTTCTGCTGGTAATGATGTTAATGGATGTTTACTTTGCCTCTGAGCATCTGAATAAGAATACATAGCAATATTGAATGCTGATTCCCACTACCAGTTAGGTAGGCACACTTGGAAGTTTCCTAACAGACACAGGGACTGTCAGCCTCTCGGACAGGCCACCCATATACCTTCCAACGTGCCAAGCACATCTTCTGGCGCAACAGGGGGGCAGGGTGAACCACCCCACGCCGCAGAAATTAGCCCTTGCACTGTGGTTCCTGAGCAGGTCACGCTAGGGCACCTCAGCCTCTCACAGGCTAACTTAGAAATCATTCAGGGTGCGAGGAGCAAGGCTGCCAGTAGCCCAGTACAAGAGTAAGTGGACTAGGTTCTGTCACTGGGCGGACTCTAAGGAGATCGACTCCCTTACGTGCATGTTGGACGATGTGCTCTCCTTGCGCACTCAGGTGTGCAGGTGGACACATTCTGCACGTATTTGGCAGCCATAGGGGTCTACAGAAACTCGGTGGAGGAGGTCTTCTCCTCTTCCAACCCGATATTCAAGAGGCATTTGACGGGCCTTGCCAGACTTTACCCGCCCATCAAAAAAACCACACCCCGTGTGGGACCTCAATGTAGTGTTGGGACCTTTGGCGCCCAAGCCCTTCGAATCAATGGCATCCGCGGACATCAGGGTGATCACCATTAAGACAGCCCTGCTAGTGGGCCTCACTTCAGCTCGCAGAGTCAGCGAGATACAGGCTCTGGTGGCGTCAGAGCCATATACTACTTTTCACAAGGATAAGGTAGTCATGCGGACACACCCAACGTTCCTACCAAAGGTACCCTCCGCTTTACATCTAAACGAGGAAATCGTCCTGCCTACATTCTTTGCTGAGCCTATGGACAAGGCTCAAAGGATTCTCTATTGTCTGGATGTCAGATGCGCTCTGAAATTCTATTTGGACAGGACCATGATCTTCCGCAAGTCAGACGCACTGTTTGTCACCTTCGGGGGAGTCAAGGCCCGGGTATCAGGCATCCAAGGCCTCAATAGCACGGTGGATGGTCTCGGCCATCAAGGAGGCCAATGAGGGGCAGCACAAGCCACATCCACGTAACATGCACGCCCATGCAGTCAGAGCCAAGGCCACGGCCATTGCATTCCAACGGCAGGTCCTGTGGCAGGTCATCAGCAGGGCGGCCACCTGGACCACCCTTTCGGCTTTCTGTAAGCATTACTGTTTGGACGCCGGTTCTAGATCAGACGCAGCTTTTGGACAGGCGGTTCTAAGAAACTTGTTTTCTTAAAGAGGGTCTCCTCTCCACCCTAGGGCTACACTCAGTTGTAATCGCCCATTCAGTATGGAGGAAAGGGGACGGGATGTAAGAGGAATTAGAAGTTACTCACCATAGTGACTGATGTACTCTTAGTCCTTAGTCCCCTTTCCTCCATACGTCCCACCATCCTCCCCTCTAACAAAACTGTTGTCATTAGGCAATGTTAAAATATTGTCAACGCTTCTATAGGGACTGAGGTTTGGCGCCGGAGGGTGGAGTCAGGGGAGCACCTCTAAATTTAAAGGGTAAGAACGTTTTTTCTGGTAAAAAAGGTTCCGTCTCCTGACCCCAGGAGGGGACGCCATGCAGTATGGACGAAAGGGGACTAAGGACTTCTTAGTCACTACGGTGAGTAACTTATCATTTCTAGGTTGCAGATTACCTTGACGTTGGCTAAGATTGAAATATATATACTTTGATTCAACTCAGGGGTCATGATCTTAGCCCATTTCGGTGGTCTTCGCACAATCTCTTTGGCCCTATTCAGACCCTTCATGGTGGCTTTCCTTGGTTTTCCAATTTTAGATGCATGGCCAGCGGGCGGTGGTCACTTTCAGCCCTATCGATTACCCTGAACTCACCTGCCTGTGCCCAGGCTGATGCTGAAATTAATATGTAGTCAATTAGGGAGGAGCCGTTCGATCCAAAGGTGTTTTTTTTATCTGGTTGGTCTATAGCAAACCTTCCGTTACAGGCTCTAAGCTCAAGGTTATGTCAGATTGTAAATTGTTGGCTGCCAAGGGGTGCAAAGAAGTTGGGCCAGATGCCATCAGGTCGGGAATATCCCAGGCTTCGTCTTGGTCCACCCACAGACCCACAAGCAGCTTCATCAGCTCCAGTTGTAAGATGAAGTCCCCACCATCATTTAAAAAGGACGGATTTTGGCCTGCTGCTTTGTTGGCGGATAATCAAGACTCTGCTCGGGCAGTTAACTCTGCCCCTGCCCACTGGAAGACCAACAGCATAGTCACAATGAAAAACGTCTGACAAACTATTCAAAGGAGCAGCTTTTAAGCACTGCTCGATGTACAGGCATGGAAGGAGCCCCCTCTTAGAATATGTAGACGAAATGGAGAGGGGGTGGGGGGGATTTTTAATCCACGAGATTCAGAAGGGTCACAAATCTGTGTGCACAGCAGACTGCACACATTGATTTAACAGATAGGACCACGCTGCACGGTCTGATCTTTCAGCGACTTTCACTCCATAGTCTCTATGGACCCACCAATTTTTTGCTTTGTTTCTTATCCTGTTGTGGATGTTTGAGGCTGAAATAAAGCCTTCAGCTTCACTTATCCTGCCTTTTGCTAATTTGTTATGGGGAAACTGATCAGTCCTTCAGACTTTCCATAAGAAACTGTTTCCCTTTTTTATCTTTTTACATTTTTGTAACTTTTTAGCCTTTCACACAACATATTACAAAAGTATCCCCATTGCACTAAATTGTATCCTCGTAGCGTTTTACACTTGGGATGTTTGGTTAATTTTAGATGTGCCTAAAGACAAGCTGGTGGCAGCAGATATTTATTTTGAAAATGTTTGCTGTGTACATTCATGTTTACCGCATATGCCTACTAAACGTGGCTAGTGCCCTAAAATGGCAGACACAAGATTTTCGATTGTTTTTTGGGCATATTGTAATTTGTCCTTCTTCCCGCCTTGTCGGGTCAGAAAATGCCAGAAGGAAAGCTGCTGCTGTCGCATGGTGTTTGGGGGAGGGGAATGGGTGTCTGTGTCTGTGTGTGTGTGTGTGTGTGTACATGAGTGGGGCTGTCTAGCCCTATTCCACATATGTGGTGCCAGAGAGTCTGCGTTTAGAGACATGAGAGAAACCAGTAGTGCACCCAATTGGGCCACTACTGGCTGTTTGAATGGTGCAGATCCTTCTCATTGGGTTGCTTGGACTTGCTTCCAGGCTGGATTTTGGATAAGAGGACTCCTCCTGCAGCCATTTTTTCAAATCGGCACTGTAGCCAAGAATCCCTCATAGATGAACAGCTGAGTGAAGGTCCGACTCCGGAAGAGGCCTTGCATCCTTTCCTGCATCTTGCCAGTTGAAACCTGCCTGGACTAGCTGATCACCGAAGACCCTGAGTTAAGCTTCAGCCCTTGAACTGGTGAGACCAACTAGTCTCGATGCCAGCAATCCTGACCCTTAAGTGTCTATGCACCACCCAGTGGACTGACCAGCTCTCTCGTGGGCTAGCCCACCAGAAGCATCGCTGTTCTGTGGCTGCACCCAGAACTTCACTGTTTGCCAGCATGTTGTACAAGTTGCCTTCCCTGCAAATGTCAGTGTCCCCGCCTCAAGAACCAATGTGTCCTGTCCTAGAGAAGCTTCTTCTGGACGGATGCCTGTCTTCGTCTTTGTGAGGTGGCTGTTGCTGGGACTCGGCTTCCCCCATACTCTAAAATTCTAAATTTGAGGATGGGCAAGTAATCGCATAGTCTTTTTGCCACAGAGGCCCCTCTCAAAGTGCAAGTTACTTGATGTTGATTCAAATACTCTAGTAAAGTGGTTTCTCTTAGGATCTTTACTGTATTAATTTACTTACCTCAAATGTTCATTGTTAGGACTGTCCCTCGAAGGCCGCCGTCAAGGCTGATGTCATCGGATGTTATAAGTAGGACGCACTGCGCCTGTAGACTCAGTTCTGTTTTTTCCTAAAACGTGTTTGCTTCGAGAACTCGGCGCGCCTCGTTATCAGCTTCGATAATGTCTTCTTCTTCGACCCCTCCGACCCAGCAGTCTGGCTTTAAAACGTGCAGTGACTGAAAGTCCAAGATGTCCATCACTGACTCGCACCGTATCTGCTTGTGGTGTCTGGGTGAGAGCCACAACACCGACGACTGCGCGAAGTGCAGTCGTTGACTGGCAAGGCCTTGCGGAAGTGGAAGTTGCAGGTAGGTCTGGTATCCAAACCCGTAAATCCAAGAAATCTGGTCTTTCCACCGACGACTCGAGGGGTGACTCTTCCCGTCGGAAGGAGTCCAGGGGATCTCGGTCCTGCAGTGGTTCTCGCCACTCGTCCTTGTCGAGGCACTCCCGGAAGAGGCTTCATCGTTCGCTTTCCCCGTCCTCGTTGGATGTTGGATCCGTGAGGAAAGTGGCTTGGCCCACTTAATCCTCTACTCTGGAGGAGTGTGAGGCATTCAGGGAGAAAATGTTGGATATTTTTCAATCTTAGGGCCCTGCCCCGGCCCCGTCTTCGGCTGAAGCCGACGGGGAGTGGTCTCGGTCGGACGTTCGCGTGCCTTCGTCCCGGACGGTCAGCGCAATAAGCATCAGGAACCGTCGAGGTCCCGTTCGGACAAAGCTCTGGTAGATCGCCAGAGACGTTCCAGATCCTGGTCGAGGTCCTCACCCCGATGAGACCCGAGGAAGGTGTCGAGCCCGTCTGCGCCGTGCCCATCGAGTGCGGCTATCGGGGCTTTGCCATTGACCAGGCCCTCCGAGCCCTCCACGCCATTGTCGATGCCAAAGCCGTCGGCACCCTTAACGCCATCGGGGGCCTACAGGTCTGAATTTGATGGTGGAGGCCCCTAGAGCCGTAGATCCTCTGAGAAAGTCTTTGGCTAAGACTCTGAGGCCCCCTGTGGACTCCAGGTCTACTTCTGTGCCTAGGAGGGAGTTCTTTCACACTCTACGAGATATTTATATGGGGAAGTCTGATGTGGAGTTGGGGCCTTTTTGTGTTCCTGGTAAAACTCCTGCAGCTCCTGACATGGTCTTTTCGGAGGATAGTCAGCTGGAAGATCTGAGGCAATCTTTACACGATGCCAGTGGCCTGGATTCATCTCCTGAGATGGAGTTTGGCAGGCCTGGGGCTCATGCTGAATCCTCCTATAGGAGGTTGATGTCAAGGGTTACAGAGTACTTGGGGTGGTCCGGCCCTCAAGTTGAATTCGATCAGGATGACCTGACTGACGTTTTAGATCAGGGTCCGTCCACAGACCCAGTGTTGCCTTTTCACATGGTGTTACAGAAAAGGGTGGCTGCTACTTCGAACAGCCCGGAGTCTCTTCTGACGGTCAACAAGTCGCCGACTAAGAAATACCGCCCATCCAGTAGCGACCCCAACTACTTATCCACACACCACACTCCGGAGAGTTTGGTGGTTCAGGCGACCACAGCCACCTCGAGGCAGGCGGCGTACCCTTCCATCCCTCCAGATAGGGACGACAAGCGCTTCGATGGATGGGCTTGCAAGGTATTTTTGGTGGGGAGTATGGCTCTTAAATCGGCCATCTCCACATGTGCCTTGGCCACATTTTCACACACACTGTGGAATTGTCTCTCGGCGGCTGAGCTTATTCCCGAAGGGGAAGAAATGGATGGTTTCCTTGCTATTGTGCAGGATCGCAAGGATGCCATGTGTGAATCCCTTCAGTCTGGGTTGGACACGGCAGATTGTGTCAGCCGGTCCATGGCTGCGAGCACCGTGATACGCAGGTTTGCATGGTTGCGGAAGGCAGGCTTTGCACCGGACGTGCAGGCCCGTCTTCTCAACCTGCCTTTTGACAGCTCTCATTTGTTTGGCAGCAAGGCTGACTAGAGCCTTGAGGTTGCAGACCTCCAAAGCAGCTGCAAAATCTTTGTGCGCAGCTGTGCGTCAACCTCTGCCTTTTCCTCCTAGGGGACAGCAGTTGGGGTGGGGGGGGGGTTCCTTTCGCTGCTACTCCTCTTTTGGTAGAGCGAGGGGAGCGGATAGTCAAAGGGGACACCATAAAACTACCCATGGTGGACGGGGGAGAGGTGCCAAAGCAGGCAGCTGCCTCTTTGCCCTCAGGCGCTGCCCCAGCTGCTCAAAAACAGCTTTGAGGCCAGGTCTCATTGTTTGCTGGTTGGGGGCAGACTGTCTCAGCATCTCGAAGAGTGGCGAGCCATTACTTCAGATGCGTGGGTTCTGGAAACAATAGCCCACGGCTACTGCCTACCTTTCCTAAATTGGCCTCACGATAATCCACCGGGGAAACTCTCTTTGAAGGTACTGGATCCGCTCCTTGTGCAGGAAATCTTGACCCTGCTGGAGAAAAGCGATATAGAACTAGTGCCTGTGGTGGAGAGGAACAAGGGCTGGTATTCCCCATATTTTTGATTCCCAAGAAAGACGGAGGACTGAGACCCAGCTTGGACTTGCGTCGCTTGAACAAGTTGCTCAGGAAGCACAAGTTCAAGATGGTCACTTTCTCGGGTCCTTCAGGCACTTTGTTTTCAGGATTGGTTGGTGTCATTGGTCCTACAGGATGCTTATTCTCACATACCGATCCATCCAAAGCACAGAAAATACCTGAGGATCGCTGTTGGCAGCTCGCACTATCAGTTTCGGGTCCTGCCATTCGGGTTCACCTCCGCCCGCGGGTCAAGCTCATGTCGGTGGCTCAGGAGCGAGGGGGTTCACGTCTAACCATACGTGGAAGACTGGCTGATCGGAGCGCATTCTCCTGAACAAGCCTTGGATCCTCTCTCACCTGCAACTCCCTTCACAAGCTGGGCTTCTCCCTCAATTTCAAGAAGTCGCATATGACACCTTCCCAACAGCTCCAGTACATCAGGGCTGTGTTGGACACATCCTTGGGGAAGTGCTCGCCACCCAGGGTGAGGGCACATCATTGTCTAGATGGTCGACAAATTTCAACATGCCCAGAGTCGCCCGACTTTCGAATTCTTAAGGTTGCTCGGCCTCATGGCATCCAGCATTTCTCTGGTGCCAGAAGCCAGACTGCGGATGAGAGTGCTTCATTGGGCCCTCAGGACGCAGTGGTCACAATTCTCAGGCAAGATGTCGACTCTCTTTCAGATTCCTCTCAAGGTCTCACAGGATGTTCTGTGATGGGCCAGCGACGGGAATCTGATGAAGGGAGAGCCGTTTTGGCAACTGTCGCAAGTGGTGACGGTAGTGACGGATGTTTCACTCACAGGATGGGGGGGGCTCACGCCTATGAGCTGATCGCCAGCGGTCGTTGGTCTCAGTCAGAGTCCAGACTTCACATAAATCTTTTGGAGCTGAGAGCCATCAGGCTAGCCCTGAAGGCTTTTCTGCCGTTTTTGCGCGGGGATGTGCGTCCTGATCATGACGGACAACACAGCGGCCATGCACTACCTCAACAAAAAGGGGGGGGTGTAGGGTTGCTCCCTTTGTGCAGGGAGGCGATGCAGCTCTGGTTCTGGACAATACAGCAGGAATCTCACTCTCAGCAGTTCATCTGGCTGGAGAGGAGAATGCGGCGGCAAACGCTCTGAGCAGGCAGAGCGCGGTCTCCCACGAGTGGGTGTTGGCTCAGAAAGTCCTTCTGGAGATCTTAGCCCTTTGGGGAACCCCTGAAGTGAAACTGTTCACGACCGGTGCCAACCGGAAGTGCGAGACATATTGCTCAAGGGAATTTCCTCTGAGAGCAGCCTTGGGGGATGCGTTTGTAGTGGATTGGTCATTCCCACTTCTGTATTCATTTCCTCTGGTCCCTGTCATTCCTCAAGTTGCTCCGGATTGGGCCAGGAGATCGTGGTACCTGGACCTTCTAGAAATGTCCATCTGTCCTCCACGCCGTGTTCCCCACAGAGAGGATCTTCACTCACGCGAGGGGGGTAGGGTTCTCCATCCAGAGGTCAAGACTCTCAACCTTCACGCTTGGTTTCTGAAAGGTTGAGATATAAAAAGTGGGACCTCCCGGGTGATGTGATGGAGGTGTTGTTTTTTCGGCCAGACGTCCGGCAACCAAATCCCTGTACCGTTGGCGTAATTTTCTCAACTGGTGCAGCGGACACAATGTCAATCCTTTTCAGTGTTCCATTCCGATGGTTCTTTCCTTCTTGCTTTCTTTGACCCACAAGGGTCTTCAAGTGTGTACCATTAAAGGTTACCTGGCAGCGCTGTCTATTTTCAAGCGCTCGTCTGAAGAATGTTCCTATTTTAAGATTCCTTTAATTTCTCAGTTTTTGAAAGGGCTCACTAATGTGTTCCCTCCGTCACCTTTTCTAGTGCCCGGTTGGGATTTGAACCTTGTTCTTAAGTTTCTTATGGGTGCTCCTTTTGAGCCTTTGCATTCTTGCCCTTTGAGACTGTTCACTCTGAAAACTGTGTTTTTGGTTGCGGTTACTTCCGCTCGCAGAGTGAGTGAGTTACAGGCACTTTCAGTTAAACCACCCATCAATGTGTTTCATAAGGACAGGGTTGTCCTTAGGTTCGTCCTTCTTTTCTTCCGAAGGTGGTTTTGGAATTTCATTTGAGCCAGAAGGTTGTTCTTCCGGCGTTCTATCCTCCTCCAAATCCTGGTAAGGAAGAGGAGAGGCTCCATAGGCTTGATCCTAGGAGAGCGTTGAGCTTTTATATTTCGCGCATGTCCCAGGTCAGAGTGGACAATCAACTTTTCATTGGTTACGCTGGAAAGCGTTTGGGACAAGCTGTGACGAAACAGACTTTGTCTCGTTGGATTATTTTAGCTATCTCCGAGTGTTACCGCTTGGCAGGTAAGGACCCTCAGGCTGGCTTGTGGGCCCATTCTACCAGGGGAGTGGCAGCGTCTACTGCCCTGCAGAGGGGTGTTCCTATTCGTCACATCTGTGATGCCGCCACCTGGGCTTCAGTACATACTTTTGTACTGGACTACTCCCTCGATTCCATCTGAGGGCAGGATCTGGCCTTTGGCAAGGCAGTCCTTTATTCCGCAATTTGATTGGGCATGCTAAATTTGTGTTCTAAATTATTTTCCCACCTCCTTGCTTGGTACTGCTTTGGGAGTCTGTCATAGATATGGAATACGTCGGAGGACCCAATCCCCTCGAAGAACAAGTTACTTTCTTACCTGGTAACGTTCTTTCGATGTGATGGTCCAACGACTTATTCCATATTGCTCCCTCCCTACCTTCCCCGCTGCAGAATTTCTTTTGCGATTGCAGCTTGCGTTCCGCAAGGCCTTGTGTGTCTGACTGGCAGAAAACTGGTGGCACACGTTCTGGGGGAAAAAAACTACAACTGAGGCCTTGATCGTTGTGCATCCTACTTATCGCATCGGGTGACGTCGGCCGTCGGAGGAGGTCCTCGGGGACGGCGCATCGACGTCATCGACACAGGACGCAGACGCTGAAGATTTTCCAAAGCAGCATAGCTGTGGACATTACCTGTCATAGATATGGAATACGTCGTCGGACCATCCCATCGAAAGAACGTTACCAGGTAAGAAAGTAACTTGTTCTTACTTAGGATCTCTCCTAAAACATTATAGTCTGAGAGATTTGCACACACACCACCTTATGTTGAGTGCCAAAGTGATAACTAGTATATTTCTTCTCTCTGCTCCTGTAACTTTTTATCTCCTAGTTATGGCTGGTGGCAGTGGACGTGTTCTACCAACTATTGTCATTTTTGTACTGCAGACTATGTCCATAGTCTCAGTAGTACACAATAGGGACACGAAAGCACCAACTTGGGGCCTCCCTTCTTTTATCGCCATTACTCCCGTGGTGGTTCTTTGTTAGTCGTTAAGCCATTCTGGGAAGGAGAGGTCAGTGTGTGTATTTTGCCATTGGCAATAAACCTTTGGTGTCTCTGCCTAGGCTCCTGTCTGGGCAGGCAGCAAGTGGGGGAGGAGTTTTCTACCCCCCTGTCCTTTGTCTGCCAGACTGCCTGAATAGGTCCAGCTCCCACAGGGGCTCTGGCTGTCCTGATTGGACAGCCAAATGCCCCTTTCTGTAAAAATGCTGAGATTGCTGAGTTTCGAGAGCAAAGTTGATGAATTATAAATGCAGAAAAGTGAGAACGAGGGAAACAGAAAATCCTGAAGGGGGGAATGAAAGAGCCTGTCAAATACCCCACGAAGAGGGAAAGTCCACATATGGGTGTACGAACGGACAAAGGAATAACAGAGAATGGCTGTGATGAAGTGAAAACCAGAGAAACCAATAGGATAAACCATATAGCACACCAAGTATCCGATATTGATGAGAACTGTTATTATCCAAGTCCAGGGTCCGAAATTGAGGGGAGCTGGGAGCTATTTAGCTCCTACTCGTAGCCTCAAAGAGCCTGGTTAGCTTGACACCAACAGCTACCAGGAGCCACTTTTTGCTCCCCAATCCAACATATGCTGAAAATACACACCTATATGAATTTAATTCTGTTTATTTGGAACAAACTATAAATAAAACGTAGGACACTATATATGACATTTAAAGCACAATGGGTCATAAATAAGGGATACTATGATAAGTTTGTATTTTATGTAGAGGTCAGATATGCGGAACGCTATGCACTGCTCCTGGTTCTCCAGTTGTAGCACCTGTTCACTGGTTAATGCTGGATACCCAGGAGCTGGTTTTAGCTCCTGCTTATTCATTCTCAATTTCAGTCCCCGAGTCATTTCTCTAATGAAGCGTTAATTTGCAAAAGTGCTTTGAGACAGTTGATAATAATCAGAGGAACCCAAAAAGGTTTAAGAAACTGAATATCAAGAAGCAGAACGGAATCAAGAATCCCCTAAGGCTATATTTGGACGATATGCTACTGGTATTACAGAATGTGGACACATCTGTTCTGACTGCAGTGAGTCTAATCGTTAACTTCCATGAACATTCAGGATACAAGATAAACTGGTGCAAATCGTAAGCTATGCAAGCCTCGGAAGCTAGTACTAGCCAACAGCTGAGTAATTATGATTTCAGTTGGTGCCCAGAGAGAATGCAATTTTTGGGCATTTGGCTGACAAAGGACGCGGATCGCATGATGGTTGTTAATTTGAATTGTGTAACTGAGAACCTGAAGGATAACATGAGCAGGTGGAATGAACTGATGCTGAGTCTTTGGGGGAGAGTAAACGCAATCAAGATGACATCTGCTCCACGTATTAATTACATCCTGAGTATGGTTCCAATGGTGGCCAAAAAGTAGGAAATACAGAAGATAGAGAGTTTGATACAGCCTTTCTTGTGGCACGCGAAGCTTCCGCATCTGAAGCTGTGGAAGTTGCAAATATCGACTGAGAAAGATGGCCTGGGAGTTGCAGATTTGGCAAATTTCCACCTGGCTTTTGGAGCAAGACCTCTGCTCCCATTCGTTGAGAATTCGACAGATGTTTGGACCCAGGCAGAGATGAGCAGATGTACACCACTGTCACCCAGGGCACTGCTAACATCAGAAGATGCTAATGGTGTGCGCCGGCGTCATTTTTGAGAGAATGTTGGCGTGGCCTTTTGAAACAAACCAAAGCAGATGTCTCCTGCTCTAGCAGCTCATTGTTATGGCTTAACCCTGAGATTAACCTGGAAGGGAAAACACTGTTCTGGCCAAATTGGTTTCTGAGCGTTATACAATGGCTCAGATCTTTTTGAAGATAAAGATCTGAGCCATTGTATACCATGTGATCGGTAATTAATCTGTTGAAACTTTCAACAGATTAATTACCGAAAAAGGGTCTAAAGGATTGCACATTTGGGGAATATCGAAGACTGAAGAATGCTGCTGGTGAGAGAATCCCTGAAGTGCACAAAGACTGGACAGAGTTACTGCAAGAATTCAAGTTGGGACACAAAGCGTCAAAAATCTATAAACATCTGGCAAAATATAAAGAAACTAATGAGAAGCTACTAGATAAATTGTTAGAAGTAACAGATTTGGAATTGAGTGTGAGCAGATGGAACAATATATTCAGGAACGTGGCCTTGACTTAAACCTAGGAGAAAGGGCTAGACATATCAACATTTTGAACAGTGTGTACTGGACACCGCAAAAACTCTTTGAAAGGGGTTTGCTAGAGTCTGAGGCATTTTGGAGATGCAAACAGAGTGAGATCGTTTGAGCACATGCTATGGGAGTGCAGCGGCTTAAGGGAAATCTGGAAAGATGTCAAATTGATTATGAACAGAATTCTGGCATTATCAGCAAAAAAAATGATATTGCGGGAATAGAAGAGTGAGCAGGGGCCTTCTGCTGCTGCATTGTTAAGAGATTTACAGCAAATGTCTACAATAGAGAAAGGGTGATCATGTACAGGAATAAGAAAAACCTTTGTGAGCAAATATGGGAAAGATTCATGGAATAGTAATCCAGGCAGCCAATGTCACAACCTCTACATGCCTGTTTAATGTGTGTTGATATGGTTATAGAGCTGTTAATAATGTATATTAGCCATTACTGTGAAGGAGAGGACTTCAAGAGTTGATACCATAAGTCACGAGAGACTGAAAGTTAATTATTGAAAGAAGAAACCGAGTGGTACAAGGAGTACAATTCAGGAGAAGGGAGTCATTCTCCTTACCTTGGTTATTAATTTCGGGTAGGGTCAGTTAGCTTGGTGTTGTACAGCAGTCAGTTTGTTTTGGACATTGACTATCATCCTAGTTCGTTTTTGCAGGTAGGGAACACCCGATCACAATAGGGAGAGAGAGAGAGGCCTTATTCTTTTTTTAAAAAAAAGTCACATGAGTGTACACTTCCTCCTTCTGACCTGCCACAAGTTCCATAGGAAACTATGGAGGGAAAGTTGCAAAAAGAGAAATACAGACATTTGTTTATTATTTTAAAGTAATTCCACATTTAAAGACATTGTTTTCTAATTCTAATACATTTAAATATGTTCACTTCAGATAGGGGGATATTAATAGAAGACAGGATTTTAAGATAAGAAATTCTGTAATCCTTTGTGTCCTTATGTGTATCCTTTATATGTGCTGTATTAACTAGCTATATTTGCAGTGTTGCTCATTTTACTGTTACAGTATATGCAGTTGGATTGACATTGACTCTTTCCGTCAGGTTTACCGGACCAACCAGTGTGCTGGTGAGTTTGTGGTGACCTTTCCACGAGCTTATCACTCTGGATTTAACCAAGGATACAACTTTGCTGAGGCTGTAAACTTTTGCACTGCTGACTGGGTATGTGACATGCATGATCCGCTATAATTTTTCCTGTACTGTGATTAGACTGCATTGATTTGTTTGTTCTTCATCCCAGAGTGATCATTTGAACATTGTGAATAAGATCTATTTCTGATGAAACTAGAACACTTTTATGCTGTTCCATCTTGAAATTACTGTCCAATAGGTGACGATAGAATATTTGTAAAATTAACCTTGGGGTAGAGCCAGAGAGCTAGCAAGTTTGGTCCATGGATAACATCAAAATTATGTTGTACATCAATTGCAGTAAAACGAAATGTGGATGCACCTTTGGTCTCCTTTAGCCCTTAAGATGTATGGAGAGGTCCTAAATTATGGGTGTTGGGGGAAGGTTCTGTGTGCTCCTTCGAACTCCTCCCAAAATCGTTTTTTAAATCTTCATTTTTTGGACTGCAGCACACTCTCAAACTCCCTGAAGTGGTCGGGAGGCCAGTTAAATGTTGATATGTTGCTTTCTTAGTCAGCAAATCTTTCAACTTTAGGGTATTTGTGTCCTACCCTTAATTTCCCATAATTACCCTTAATTTCTACTTCATGGGATCTTCGTTAATGTTCATAAGCTTTGAATATCTCCATCCTGAGCGGATCTCAAAATCTATTTAACTTGAAATATTTATTTTCTTTTTAAGGCAGTTATAACTTGAACAATCTTTCTGTCTTATTTGTTGCACCTTTTTAGGGGTGTAAATATAGGCATGTCAAATCACCTAATGCAATCTTACATTTGTTAAGATAACCGTAGGTGATTCCCTCCACCTACGGTGGATTTATGGGTTTGTGGTGTTTTGAAAAGCTGCTGGTAGGCAACAAAACATGGCATTTCTAAGTCTCCTAGTTTCTGGTTCGAAGCCAAGATGGTAGCCCCACTAGTGACTCGTGAGCTGACAGTTTGAATGGTCTTTCAATGTTTTCATTGGAGTGGTAGGACAAGCGTTGTGCCACTGTCCATTTAGAGGTCCCCAGCACCAGGTCTTACTTTCCCCAAGACTCTGCACGTACCAACTGTTAGTAAAGATTTCTCTTTACATCACCTTTCATTCCATGTCTATGGACCCTCCTAATGTGTGCTTTTATTTTTGTATCTGACCTGCTCTTTTTACAGTGCAGTGAAGCCTTGAGCTTCACTACACTGTTTTTTTATTCATCATCTTTCAATATGAAACTGACAAGTCCTTCAGGCTGTCAGTACTGAGAAACATGGTTTCCCTTAGTCTTGTTACTACTTTTAGTAACTCGTTATCACTTGTGGTAACTTTTTTTCTGGAGCTTGTGGATCTGCTTAGATCACATGCTCTGCATAGTCCGACATCTAGTGGAAGTCGCAGAGTATTACGAGATTTGATTTTGAAACTCAAACGGACGTCGACAATGTGTGTTAGTAATACTATCCCTAGTGTGACGTGAACTCTACCCATGGTCCTTCACTCATCAAGACCCCTCAGATTGTTTTTTTCCGCCATCGAAGTCAGTCACAAATGCTGAGTTCTTTTCCAGGCGGATGCCTTTAATTAGTTGAAAGTTTACTTGCAGACTCTCTTCAGGCCTTGCAAATTCTTAAAAAACACCACTGGTCTTGCAGGTAGAGTGCCTTAGTTTTTAAACTCGACCTAACAGAAATGCGCTTGCCCCATAATTAGTGGTTACAAAAAATGTACAAGTTCTTTCTGTGATATTGTACATGTCATAATGCTCCCTCCTTTGGTGAGCCTTTCGGGTGTGGGTCTTTTGAGTGGTGTACTGTGGCTGCAGATCCCCCTTTTACCCACCCACAGTGGCTCGAAAGCCAACTCTGTGCCACTCATTTGGCGCAATGGTGATTTGGGCACAGTTACTAACATAGTGGCCTGTTTATAAACCACACGTGCACCTAATGATTAACAGCGATTTGCTGCATCGTTGCTGGATTCAGTCGAAATGGGAAGTTATCCGGTAATGCCTCCCATGTAGCTGGCACTCGTGACACATTTTGTAATAATAATAGTGATGAGTACTCCCATCCCACTGGGAATGTTCCTTCTGCACTGTCCTGGCTCACACTTAACAAATATTCTGAGGAATTTCGTTTAGTGGTACAGCACCTCGACTTCAGAGTAGGGCTACTTTATTTTAGTAGTTTATTACTGCCTCTTTGCTGAGGGGGCACTGTAATTGTAATGGGACAGAACCATAACTCCTCAAAGGGACTGCTTTACTTAATGAGACTGTGCTAACCCTTTTCAGTGTGTCTTTATATTTTGTAATACAGCACTCCTCAACAGCGCAGTTATTCCCTCAATGGGGACAATATGTACTTCTCAGCAGGTCTACTATACTGTGGGGGACATTATTCACAATGCTCTACACTTGCACACATTTGCAGGTTTTTACAGAGGTACTTTGTGATCAGTGAATGCTGAACTGGGAACACTTCTGAGGGTATATCTTGATATACTGGCTATACTTGCCTTTAAACTGCTTTACACTAGTTTGCTGCAAAGTCTTTATCCGAACATACAAACACTAAGGTGCAGCAGAAGGTGAGGGCCTGATTTTCAGCTCCATGTAAAACAAGAAAAGTGCCTTTCCCTGATGCAACAACACTTTTGTTATTTGCTCCTTATTATCTCCCTATATTTATATAGATACATAATGTGGAGCAAATGAGAAGTGTTGTTCCATCAGGGAATTACACTTTTCTTATTTTACATAGCGTTCAGAATCAAGCCCAAAGTAGGATACATTGAGTGCGCTCCACGCAAGTGTGGCGTGGGATTGATACAGGCATACATTTTGTGCCTACAGGGTATGCAGTGTTGTGCCGTAAGTGTTGCAGAGGGTTATCCAGACAAACAATGTTAGCTCAGAATGTACCCACGAGTGAAACCGTATACTGTGCGTTTACAGTGTGCCCATGCATACTGATGTATAGCAGAAGATAAAACCAGGCAGAATGAGAGTGCTCAGAGAGTAAACAATGAGATGTACAAGGCTGCTGTGGGGGCGTTAAGTGTGCTTCTAGTGTACCTACCCAGTCCTGTTCACAGGAGCATTTGCTTTGCTTGCACAATGCTGTGAATTAAAGTGAAGTGGAGGGGTATACACAAACGGATACCGTGCTCAGTGTGTACACAATGCTTTCTTCTAGCATGGATTAGAGTTTATCTAGTGTTATTCACTAGAATACGTTTTTGCACAGATATGTTCAGTGTGATTACTCAGTACATGATGCTGTACTCAAAAGTGCAGCTATGGTTTTATTTAAGCAGGCATGTTGAGTGTGCTTCCATTTTGTGCACATCTGTAACTTAGTCCCTGGCCATTTATTTAGACTGTTCAAGGTGCATGCGGTGCTGTACAATAGAGTAGGTTGGCTTATCTAGACCACCTGAGTGTGATAACAATCTGCACGGTGCAGTACAATATAAAGTGATGCTGTTACCCTGACAAAAGGTGTAAGGGCATCCAATGTGTAGTTGTACACTGGAGTGCGGCTAGCAGTTTATCCAGATATATTAGTGTGCTCCCAATGTACATTGTGATGTGCGCACGCAAGTGAAGTTAATATTTTTTTCAGACGTGTGCATGCATGATGCTGTACACTAGCTATGGAAGTTTATCAAAATGTACAGAGCCTGCTTCCTATCTACATGAGGCTGTACATGAGATTTCCGCAGAGAGTTAGCTTGAAATAAAGCATCAATCTGGTATCCAGATACATGTCTTGTGTTCACAAAGTGCATAGTGCTATACACAATTGCTGTAGCGGGTAATCCAGGTAGGCTTAGTGCCTTCACACCGCTGTATGGGGCTGTAGCGTAGAGTGTAATGTAGGGTTAAGTAAACATGTTTGCTCACACTGCACATGGCTCTGTAGGATCCTGTGTAGGCTACAGTACAGCAGAGGATTTATCCAGAGACCTGGTTTCTATTTTACAAACACAACAGCACCATGACTGTTGCGCTAATAGGCCCCTGCGCTGTGACAGCTGCTCTGCTGAAAGTGAACCTCGCACAATTGTCCATTGCTGAAAGACTCCTTTCCAAACATCCTGATCTGTGGATAAGCACTTCATTTGTGGCGCAGTGTTGCCACCGGGTGGCCAGGCACACAAGTTTGCCTTTTTTAATGCGAAGAAAGGGTTTGCATTTAAACATCAAATATCCCCTTAATCGCCAGCAAAGAGGAGTACCACGGAAATGTTGCTCGTCCTTAATATCTCCTCGACTATGTGAGTGGGCGAGGAGATTTTGCGAGCCCTGCTCTTTCTTTTCTTATTGTTCGCTTTTGCCGCACAGCCAACAGACTGCTCGACGGTTTTTGATGAATAACCTCATCGTCGATGACTGACTGATCAACCAGACGCGGCCTACACTGGCTTCTTTGGGCTTCAACACCCATTACAGTAGGGAGAGAGGGGGAAGGTTCTTCCTACTGACCTCTTTAGAGAATGCATATTCTGTCATCCCCTTTCCCTTTTTGTAGCCAATCTGCCCTTTTAAAAAATAATGGACAAATCTCCCTTTAAATGTTGCCCTACCTGCCATCAAAAATTCCAGTGGAAAGACACGCACCATGTATCCAATTACTGTCTCCCGAGGGATCACCCGGAATAAGCTTGCAAATAGTGTAAACTTTTTCAACCTAAAACCTTAAAAGATTGGCACACCAAGCGCTGGTCCGCTCATGGTATGCCAGGCCGAGGCCTCCATTGACGTGACGAAAGACTCCAGCGAGGGCAGTATCAGTGACACCATGTGCGGTCCCCCGACTCAATAAGCAGGCCCGGTGGCTCTGTGATCGAGAATTCACCCGGCGGCCAGAGCACACATGCACAAGAACACTAAAAACATACCTCAAGGCCGACTTTCAATGGTTCCATTGAGTGTCGAAGCCCACTGAGAGAGCCTCAGGTTCTTGACTGTCCTCTGGACTATCGCGTACGCTTTCACCCCATGACAAATCTCTGAAACGGGACCCGAAGGTCGGTTTGGACACTGAACACAAAAAGGCTCTCCTTTCGCGTGACGAAAAACAGGCGGCAAAAGGTGTTTCAGCGTCCCCCCAAAAAGATGCCGAAAATGCTGGAGTTAATCAAGAAACATGTTAGTGCTTCCCTACTTAAAGCAAGTTTGCCTAAAAAGTCACAATTTTTGACACCTTTGTCCTCTAAAACCACACAGCCTGCAATTTCTCCTCCCCTCCTTCCCTTGTGGAGACTCTCTCATGGGCTATGCACCACAAAGGTCAAACTCGCTCCTAGGCCACCCCATCATGTCAGGATTCCCTCCTTCATGTGACTATACACCTGAACAGTTTAATAAAATCTTGAGGAGAATGTCAAGTTTTGTGGACTTTATGGACAGACACCCAGTTCAACTATCATCCTTTAAGGATACCTCGGAGTCGGGGGGCGGGGGGGAGGCTCAGCACAGCAGCCCCCATCAAAAAGTCTCGTCTTGAGCCACAGCCTAGGCCTCAACCTACCAAGACCCCTCTCTGGATATGTATTACGACGGCCCTTCGGGGTCACAATACCCGGGGGCTCCAGGGGGCACCTTTTATAGTCCAGACCAAGACCAATTTTATGACGACGATGACATTTACGCAATCCAGTCGCCAGGCCACCAGGACCTGCCGGTAGCAGATTCTCCCATTGATAACCAACTACAATATAATGAACTGCTACTAACGGCTAATCAACACTTTAACATCGACACTCAGGAAACACAGGTCGACAGACTTGTGGAAGACATTCTGGGGGACAAAAGGCCTGCCCCCAGTTAATTCAGTTTCTGCAGTCGGTACAAAGACAAATCCAGCCATCCCTACTGGCACCTAGCCTCGCAATGGTGGTCAACCACAGAATAGAAAAACTATTCAGACTGGTGCCACTGACCCCCTGTATATTGGGGATCAGCTTAAACCGGATTAGTTGGTGGTCACCACCAGAAAGAGGCAGACACTCCCCTGGCGTCGCCACTGGCCGGCTAGACAAGAAAGGCAAAAAAAATATACTTTCGGGAGAAAGTTCGCCTTCTCTGTGGCATACCAGACCAGAATCGCCAACAATACTACGCTTGTAGCTAGTTAGGGCTGCCACAAATGAGATGGCCTGGAACGTCAAATCAAGGCCATCCCGAAACACCTAAAGGCTCAATTGCTATAGACTATTACAGAAGAAAAGCAGATATCAAACTGCATCCTGAAAAGTAACCTTGATGCAGCAGATAATGCAGGACACATCATAGCAGACGGTACGCTCATCAAGTGCTACGCCTGGATCAGACAATCTGGGTTTAAGTTAGAAACTCGGGTAACCCTCTTAAACATGCCGGTGGAGCCTAATGTTTTATTCGGGAAGGCGGTCAAAGAAACTCTTAAGAGTGCCAAGGAGGAAATCTCAAATCACTTGACCAGTTAACAAACAAGCCCTATTTTCAACGGGCTCCTCAAACTCGAGAAGGTTTCAGGGCCAGGGTGCTCACCGTTCCTTGGGCTACACTCATGGCCGACAGTCTTTGTCTTGGGGCCAATCGCAAGGTCAAGGTGCCTCTTCCAATGTTCAAAGGGGAAATAAAAAGGGCATAGGAAGGGGCAGAGCCTCACCTGGGAGAGGCTCCACCCCTCCCAAACAATGACACATCGCTTCAGGTCCCCTCCCACGCCACTCCAGTAGGCCAAATGTCACATCACCCACGCATGGGAAGGGATAACATCGGACCGGACAAGTGGGTGTTTGTTCACCGTGGCAGGAGTTTATTGTATGGAGTTGGTTCAAAAACCACCCTACAGCCTGCCAAGTAACAGGCCCATGCATTAACTTGGTTCCACATGCACGCCTGCGTCCAATGCAGGAATGGTTAGCAAAACAATGGTCTCAGGCAAGCTGTCAATGGGACAATCTAGTGGTTGTTGCTAACCCTGTACAGGCTCTTCACTGGTGGTCCAAGGATAACCTGCTAAAAGGAAAACCCTTTTGCGTTACATCAGCACAAGCGATCCCAACTACAGATGCCTCACTCGCTGGATGGGGTACCCACTTCCTTCACCACACAGCCCATGGCCAGTGGAAACACGCTACTGGCCAAAGACACATCAACTTCCTAGAACTGTTGGCAGTCCTCAAGGCGCTTCCAGCCTTTCAGCAACCTCTCACAGGCCAAACAGTGCACGTCCTCACAGACAGCACCACTGCCATGTTCTACCTGAACAGGCAAAGAGGCACACACTGTCTGTCCAAGCTAGCCCCAAAAAATATGCAAGTGGGCACTCGACCGCAACATGTTCCTTGAATCTCAACATGTTCCAGGGGAACTCAATTCTCTTGCAGACACTCTAAGCAGATACCCTCTACCAGAAGAACACAAGTGGCAACTCCACAGATATCTGAGAGAGAATATTCTCACTATGTGGTCATCCCCATTAGACTGGTTCGCCACAAGCCTAAATACACAATGCCCAGACTTTGCATCCAGGTTTCCCCAACCAGGATCCAAGGGGAACGCTCTGTGGATGAACTAACTGGTCAGGGAAATTTACTTAAGCTTTTCCCCAGACACACTCCTGAACAAACTAGTGCACAAGATGCACCATGACCAGTAACTCTAATCCTGGTTGCTCCAATGCGGGCAAGACAACTTTTGTTTCCACATCTGCTCAAACTGGTGATGTGCGAACATTCAAGCTCCCATGCCCGTACAACATGCTAACACAACACAAGGTAGCATCCCTCTATCCACGCCCTCAGTATACGAACTTGGCAGGTTGGGGCCTGAAGTCCTAGAATTTGGCCACTTAAATCTTGCACAAAGGTGTATGGATATCCTAAAAGAGGCACAGAAACCCAACAATAGACACTGTTATTTCAATAAGTGGAAGAGATTTGTGATATGGTGCATGTCACAAACCCTAAACCCAACTGAATGTACTCCAGCTAACATCATACATTACATGATTTACCTACTAGACTCTGGTCTAGTATTAATTTCATTAAAGTACATCTGGCGGCCCTGTCGGCTTTCACCACTTCACAGAACAAGGTGTCCTGGTGGAAAGTTTCTGTCATTAAGATATTCATAGAAGAGGTAAAGCGGCTATACCCCATTTTCAACCCTCCCGCCGGTTGGGATCTAAATGTTGTGCTCTCCAAGCTCATGGGTCCACCCTTTGAGCCTATGCACAAGGCCAGCATAAAACATCTGACTTGCAAAACTGCATTAGTAGTAGCTATCACCTCCATAAGACGAGTCAGTGAGCTACAGACTTTACGTACAAGTCCCTTTTTTCTTTATACACAAGGACAAGGTTGTCCTCAGAACGCATCCTAGGTGCTCACATAAGTTCATTTCAAAGTTCCATGTAAATCAATCCATAGCACTTCCTACCTTCTTTCAAAATCCATCTAACTCAGCAGAAAGAAGCCTCCATACATCTGATGTACAGAGGGCTGTCTTCTACTATGTGAACAAAAAACTAAACCTCTAAGGAAAACAGACCAACACTTTGTTTCCATAGCACCTGGAAGCAAAGGTGATCATATATCGAAGAATGACATCTCCAGATGGCTAGTTAAGTTAATACAGCTCTGCTATTTCCTATCCAAGAAAGTCTTACCTTTCACCCCCAGGGCTCACTCTACCAGAGGTACAGGAGCTACCTTAGCCTTCATTGCAAACATCCCTCTACACGCCATTTGCAAAGCTGCTGCATGGAGTCTGGCATGGATTCACATGCTTCTGAATATTCCCTGTCGTAAGGCTGGGAATCCTCGGTAAAGAAAAAATCAGTTTCAGTTTCTCTTCTGAACTGTCTTTCTCCTAACAACCAATCCCTCTCTCTGGGTCATACTGTCACCAGCCAATGACTGCCCTCTACCTAAGCCCCTCCTTTGGCAGCAATCTTCAGATGTGGTAGCACGTAAAGTGGCAGTAGGACCAAGAGAAGAGCCACAGAGGGGGTAGGCGGGAGGGTTTGCATTTGAATCCATGCCAGACCCATGCTGGAGAACAACAGTTACAGGTAAGTAACTTGTTCCTTCTCCAGCATGGGGTCTGGCATGGATTCACATGCTGATGAATAAAGAATACAGAGCACTACATACATGCACAACCACGGGAGGTGGCAAGGCTTCCTCGTCCCAGTAATTCTGGGGAATCAAATTGACACTTTTGGGCAGAAAAACTGACCATCTCTGCCAAAGACAGAAGGGCATTACTTGCACCATAATAGTATTTTGGAAAGAACGTGGGATGTGGATTGTCCCCCTGGGCACTACTGAAGCCTATTCAGGGGAGAGAAATCTCATCCTCATTTGGTAAGGCGAACCACATGCATGGGAACCTTACTCACAAACTGGAACTTTTATTGGAATACTTTTTTGGTTCTTACTTTTTCTATCACAGAACTGGATAAGGCTGCAAAAGAGCAGTCAAAAGACATTGATTTTTCTCTTATAGTCGTTTTTGCAGCATATAGTTTATTAGGGTCAGATTAGGTTTTGGACACGAGACAGTGAATATTGTTTTTGGACATATTGTCAAAGACCGGTCCATTAGTTTGTTTTGTTGAGGCAGGGAAACCACTCAGAGTTTGGGCTAGTGAGGCATTTTTCCAAACTCCTCTATTTAAATGAAACCATTGGCAAACAAATAAGACTTTAACCGTCTCCTTATTCCGACCCCTCACATAATGTTATTGTTTTCCATTCTAAGTGTATCCCTTGTACTCCTACGTCCCGTCCCCATTGCTCCATACTGTATGGGCGTCCATCGCTAGGGGCAGGAGACGGAACTGTTTTCACCAGAAAAACCTTCCCCTTTACATTTAGATGCACGCAGGGACGCGGCCCTGGGAGAATGCGCTCTCCTGACTTCGCCCCCGCCGGTGCCACTACTCAGTCCTCTTTTCCGCATCGACGGGAACAAACTGCTTTTGCCAGTGCTCCTGGGTTAGGCCTCCAGCTTAGTAATTCCATGTGCTCTTCCCCAGAGAAGTACTTTTGTCGTCTTTTTCTTTTTCCAATCATGTACCACTCTGTCCTCTGGCTCCATGCTCTTCCTTGGCGCATGCAGACATTCAGAGGCTTCAGCAGGTGCCCACCCTGCGAGGGTCTGTTCCCTATGTCCGACCCCCACACCCTCTGCCTCAGCTGCCTTCGCCCTGACCACAGCTGGGAGGGCTGTACCCCGTGCGACACACTTACACCGCATGCTCTAAAGGACAGATTAGCCAGGTGGAGGGAGCTCTTCTGGAAGTCTCATCCAGAGGTGACGGCGTTCGTCAAGCTGAAGACCAGGCCTGAGGTAGGCGCTCTTTTATTTTGCACCCCGCAAAGGCAACTCCTTCCCCAGGAAGCCCACAATCGGGAGGGACCTACCAGGTCCTACTTCCAGCACACATACCGAGGCTGACTCAGCTACCGGCCTACAGGCCGAGGGGTCGCAAGACCCTACTGGTGATTCCACTGAGGGACCGCAAGGTTCTATTACTGGGTCTCGACCAGAGGGGCTACTCCCTAATACTGGACTCATGTTTGCAGGGGCGCCTGTACGCAGTGCCACCGGCGCCATTGCAGAAAGCACTGCGCATACCAGGCCCCTTTCTGAGGTGCATGGTAGGCCTCAATCTCCACCGCTCCACATCCTGGAGGAAGCCGGACCCAGCGGGGCAAGCGCCACGACACAGGCACGTGGCCTGCAGCTGGACAAAATGGCCACCAGGCCAGAGAAAATGGCGCCTCGCCCGACACCTTCCCCCTTTGGGGACCAGGTAGGGAAACGAGTTTCCAGGTGGGACTGGGCATCACCTGGCACTTGGCCCACGGCATATCCATCCGCGTCCCAAGGCAGATACACTTCGCCACATTCAGTAAGACAAGGTGCGCCGAGGTCCCAGCAACCTCAGTGCCCCACGCCTATGCCTGCTGCTACAAGCACTCCTCTGGCCTGTGAAGACAGGTACTTTGACAAGTTCCTTGCTCTCATGTGGTCCCCGCAGATGGGAGGCATATGAGGGGCAGCACAAACCTCTTGCAGCAAATATTCATGCCCACACAATCGGAGCTAAGGCCACAGCGGTTGCTTTCCAGAGGCACATCCCATGGCAGGTAATCAGCAAGGTGGCTACATGGGCCATGCCTTCTGCAAGCACTACTGCTTTGATTCCAGTTCCAAGTCGGACGTTGCATTGGGTTAGGTAGTGTTAAGGAACTTGTTTTCCTAAGAGAGCACCTCTCCACCCTGGGGATACAATCAGTTGTAATTGCCCATACAGTATGGAGGAAAGGGGACGAGACGTAGGAGTAATTATAAGTTACTCACTGCAGTGACTAACATACTCCTAGTCCACAGTCCCCTTTCCTTCATACGTCACACCACCCCCCCCCATAAAACTGGTGTCAGGCATTGTCAATATTGTCGACATGTCAAAGGGGACTGAGGAGTGGTGCCGGTGGGCGGAGTCAGGGGAGCGTGCATGCTCCCAGGGCCGCGCCCCACGCGCATCTAAATTGAAAGGGGAAGAAGATTTTCTGTTGAAAAAGGTTCTGTCCCTAGCGAGGGACACCCATCCAGTAGAGGTTGGTAAGGGGACTGTGGACTAGGAGTAAGTTAGTCACTATGGTGAGTAAGTTATAATTTTTTGGTTTAGGGTTTGGAGATGCAGGGATTGTGTAGGTTGGGTGGTTCCTTTACGGAGTGGTTGTTCAGTGTTTATCTCGGCAAGTTGAAAAGCCAGGTTTTTAGACTTTTCATGAAAGTAGAGTGGTCTTCTGTTATTTCCGTAGGGATCGAGTTCCAATCGCTTGGCTATCAGATTGGAAATGGCAGTTCTTCCGAATGTTTTTTTCTCGTAGAGTTTTGTTTCTATTTGGAGGTTGGTGCTGGATCGTGTGTCTGTTAGGCAAAGTTTGTATGCAGTAGTCCCAAAGGGTACTGCATACAAACATTGCCTAACATTGGTGGCAGGCGGTAAGGATACATTGTAGAGTTGTTACATTGAGAGTTCTGCTTTACTTTTGTAAAATAGTAACCTTCACAAGGCTATGCACCACTAGAAAAGCAATTGTATCATGCCTGATATGGATAACTTCAGACAGGAAGCCTGTCATTCAGACTGTCATTCTAACAGTAGAGCAACTGAAAGAAATGTGTAAGGCCAGGAATCTCCCTTTTAAAGGAAAGAAAAATTAAGTGATTAAAAAATTGTTGAATTAGCGAAGTCTGAGAAGTAGGGCTGTCACCCCTACTCCTTCAGAAAATGTGGAAAATGTTGATGAGGATGATAATGATTCATAGTCTAACTCTATTATTGAAGGGTCAGAAGAGTTAGTCGTCTCAGGATGTGAGCATCTCTTTACCTCAACAAGCTCTTTGGCCTCAACCTTTAGCCACAGGGACCCTACTAGGTCCAATACTGAGTCCAGCATTTGTCTCTCTTGAGAAAAATAGACTTGAGCTAGAGTTCAAAAGGCTACAAATGCAAACTGAAAGTAAACATCAAGAAATCAAACTCTGAGAAATGGAAATGCAACATGCTCTTGAAATGAAGAAATTCTCTTGAAAATGTTTCTCTCCCAGAGTCTTCTAGGTCTTCCAGTCCTAAGAGAACCCTTGCATGGCTAAGGAAGCTGTGAGTATGTATGAGTTGAAACTTGATATTTTGGATTGGTTGGGTGCTTTTGAGTATAACTATGGGATTCAGGGTTTCACAGGGAATCAGTTGATTCCTTGGCTTTTGTCTAGGTTCCCTCAGGTTGCAACTGATGCTGTAATGGAGGTGGGGGAACTTGAAAGATTGGAGTATGAAAATGTGAAGCTAGTTTTGATAGCTAAATTTGGGAAAACTCCTTCCCAGTACCTTAAGAGGTTTAGGACCCTCGAAAAGACTGATGGTACCCCTTAGGCTACCTGGGTATGTGCCTGTTTGAGAAACTTAGATGGCTGGGTTAAGGGTTACAAAGTTAACACTTTTGAAGGAATGAGAAATCTTTTTTTGATGCCTCCTCTCCTTAGCTGAGACAGCACTTGGCTGACTCTAAAGAGCTTCATCCCAAGAAGCTAGGAAAGGCTGCTGATTTGTGGGTTGCGAATAGGGCTACTCACAAGGTTTCTGGTGCAACTCAGAAAAAGGATGAAGGGAAGCAGCAAAAGAAGGATGGTAAAGAGAATTCTAATACCTCCAGTCCAAAAGAGGGCCCCAAACAGAAACGGGGTAAGCCACAAGGGAAACCGAATCAGTCTAGTGATACCTCTGGTGCCAAACCAGAGGGAGGTTAGCAGAAGCCCCCATTTGTATAAACATTCGGAAAATCTTATGCTTGTAGGTCAACTGACCATGTGAAAGGGGATCCCAGATGCAAGGGCAAACATTCAGGGTCCACACTGCCTCCTTGGCCTTCTCCCCAGAGGAAGAAGTACATATGGCTAGTGGAAACTTTCAACTATTGGCTGAAGACCCCATTGGAGTCTCTGCCAGTGTTTCTTTAGTGTCCCTGGGTCTGCGGGAACAGCAGCATTTAGATGTCTATAATTCTATTCCAGATAACACAAAAGAATGTTAAAAGGACAGTGTACTTGTAAATGGTCAGGGGACCCCTGCCATTAGAGTCACTGGGGCCAGCATTACTGTGGTGGATGAAACCTTTTTCAAACCGGAGGATGTTGCTAAGGCAATCAAAGGCCGAACTAAGCTTGCTGGAGGCTCTGTCCAAATGCTTCCAAGATTACCAGATCTCATCCAGTGCAACAACATGACTGTCAGAATACCTGTTAGTGTACAAAGTGAGGTGCCTGAGAGAGTCCTGCTGGGGAATGACTTAAAAACTCTTGGAGTTGTATCAAGCACCCCCAGGCCTCCCAGTAAAAGGTAACAAGAGCAGACAAGGCCCGAGAGATCTCCCTAAAGGACTCTCAAGAGGTTGTTACAGGAGAACCTATAACACCCAGTCCACAGGAAATGCCAACTTCTACTTCCAGGAAAAAGGAGACAAAGGGGAAACCCAAGGTCTCCGGAAACAAGAAAGATAGCACTCCTGTGCATCCAACTAGGACATCCCCGAGAGAACTGTCCAAATTTACACCTGTGACTACACCACCAGCTGAGGCTGAGTGTGAGGAACAACCAGTAGAGGTTGAATCAGCTTCTGAAGATTCAGAGCTGGAAGACCACCTTCCCCCAGTTGGGGATCTGGATCCTAAATACCATTCTGAGCTGCAGTCTTTACTGGCAGAAAGTGGTTACTGTAGGTCAGACTTACGCAGAGGTCAAAAAGTGTCCTACTCTTGAAGGACTTCGCCAATAGGCAGCTTCCCAGCTGGAAGGGCAAGAGCCAGGGAAGCACCAGTTGTACTGGGAAGATGTTCTCTTCTACAGTGAACCTACTGAGTCTATCCCAGGGGACTACAGAAGACTTGTAGTGCCTCAGGAGATAAGACACCAGTTCCTACAGTTAGCCCACGAGATTCCTTTGGCTGGTCACTTAAGCTTTAAGAAGACCAAGGAAAGGCTTTCTCTTTATTTCTAATGGCCTAAGTTCCGGTCTGACGTGGATACATTCTGTAGGAGCTGTCACACTTGTCAGACATCTGGCAAGAGTGGAGCCAAGAATGTGGCACCTTTTGGTTCCTCTCCCAGTGGTGAGAGTTGCTTTTGAGAGGGTATGAATCGACATTGCTGGTCCCTTAGACCCTCCAACCTCTTCAGGAAATCGATTTATATTGGTTGTAGTAGACCATGCTACTAGGTATCCTGAAGCTATACCGATGAGGACTGTTACTGCTCAGGCAGTGGCTAAGGCCCTACCTGATATTTTTACCCGAGTCGGTTTTCCTAAGGAGGTTTTCTCTGACAGGGGATCTAATTTTATGTCCCACTACATGCAGGCCACGTGGAAAAACTGTAGAGTAACTTACAAGTTCTCAACTGCCTACCATCCCCAGACGAATGGATTTGTAGAGAGGTGTAACTGTACTATGAAGAGCATGATGGGTGCTTTAGAAGAACCCCTTAGAAGAAAGTGGGACCTTCTACTGCCATGCCTTCTATTTGCTTATAGAGAAGTCCTTCAGGAGGGAGTTGGATTTAGTCCCTTTGAGCTCCTCTATGGTCATCCAGTTAGAGGTCCTTTGGCCCTAATTAAGGAGGGGTTGGAGAGTGCTCATTCCCCCAAGCCAGTTAGAGTCACTATGTGTTAGGTCTCCGAAGGAGAATGACACACATGATGACCAACGCTTCCGAGAACGTGAAAGGAGGTCAGGCTCTCGTGAAGCATAGGCATGACCAGAAGGCCAACATGGTTGAGTTTACTCAAAACCAGCAGGTTCTAGTTATGGTACGTACAAGGCAGAGGGCCTTACAGGAAAAATGGATTGGACCCTTCACTTCAAAGTTGTAGGAAAACTTGGAGAGGTTAATTATTTGGTGGACTTAGGCAATCCTAAGGAGTCCCCCATTGATTGATATTTTATTTCTATCGCGCATGTACACAAGTGTTTCAGAGCGCGACAAGGCAAGGGAGGGGAACATGGGAGAACAAAACAACGATCTTACTAGGCCCAGTCACATTGAGAACGCGTAAGTGCATGGGGGAGGGGAAAAGTGCATGGAAGGAGGGAGAAATGGAAAGTGCGAAGCAGAAGAGAAACAGATAAATAACCATAAATAAATAATGGAGGCAACAAACAGTGGTAATACAGCCAGCAATTTGCAAGTGCTAGGTTTAAGGCAGCAGACAGGGTAGGTCTGATAATTGCAGGAAGAAAAGGGGGGGCTTTATGGGTACAGATACAGACCCCAGTGCAAGGGGTGGCCCGGAGGCAGTGCGGGAGGGTGGCAGGGTGAGCAGGTACCTGGGCCCGAAGGACAGAGGGTGGCCAGGTGCACAGTGCCAAGAGAGAACAGATCAGCAGGGGAGAGGCGGAGCGAAGGCAGAAGAAAAGAGGAAGGTCTTGAGGTGCTTCCGGAACTGGAGATGGTTCTCCTCAAGTTTTAGAGTGGCAGGAAGGCTATTCCAGCGGGAGGCCCCAGCCGAAGACTGAGATCTATCCCCAGCTCGCTTCTTTGAAAAACGACTGACCCTGAGGGAGTTGGAGGTAGAGGAGCGAAGAGCTCGAGAGGGGAGGTATTTGCGGAGGGATAGCCGAAGGTATTTTGGACCCAGGCCCCAGAAAGCCTTGTGGATAATGCAGAGGGTTTTGAATTCAATCCTTGCATCCACTGGGAGCCAGTGGAGAGATTTCAGAGCTGGAGAGATGCGATCCCAGGGCTTGAGGCCAAGGACAAGTCTCGCAGTCCGGTTCTGGATTAGTTGCAGAGGGCGGAGAATAGAGATAGGTAGATTTAGATAGAGGCTGTTACAATAGTCCAAGCTCGAGAGAACCAGAGCTTGGGATACCATGAGCGTCTGGGGGAAGGAGAGGAAAGCCAGAGTATCTCTGAGGAGGTGCAGTCAGAAATTTGACTTTTTAGAAACCTCAGAGATGTGGGCGGAGAAGGAAAGGGTGGAGTCAAAGATGACCCCGAGGTTCTTAGCCTCGCAGGTGGGGGTAGGAGGAGGGCCAAGGGAGGCCGGCCAGAGAGTGAGGGAAAGGATGGTGAAGGTGTGCCGATGAGGAGGATCTCCGTCTTGCTGGCATTCAGACAACACCAATCTTGAATGGCAGTTAGGCAATCAGAGATGAGCGAGGGAGAGGAGGTGGCAGAGGGCAGCCTGAAAATAAGTTGTGTCAGCGTAGCACTGGAAATTTGAGCAGAAAGTGACAATGCAGTGGGCAAGAGTTGCCAGGTATTGGTTGAAAAGCCAGTGTGAGAGGTTAGACCCCAGGGGAACACCACAGGTAGAGAGGAAGATAGATGAAAGGAAGGACCCAAGTTGGACCTGGGAGGGTCGATCTGAGAGGAAAGAGGTCAGCCAGGCCAGAGCCTGATCAGTGATACCCAGATTTTCACGGAGACAATTGAGCAGGATGGTATGGTTGACTGTTTCGAAGGCAGAAGAGAGATCGAGGAGGATGAGGACAGAGGGAATGTTAGAGTCAAGGTTGGAGAGCAGATCTTCACGGATGTTCAGGAGAGCAGTTATCGTGCTTCTGGCAGCTCTGAAGCCAGACTGGTGGTCATGGAGACAGCCAACAGAATTGGAATGAAGGTTAAGCTGAGAGATGGCCAACTTTTCCAGGAGTTTGCCAAGAAAGGGAGTAATGGAAATTGGGCGATAGTTAGCTGGACAAAAAGGATCAGCCGTGGGTTTCTTGAGAAGAGGATGCACAAGGGAGTGCTTCAGAGGGGAGGGGAGGGGAAGGATCCCGAGGCAAAGGAGTGGTTGCAAAAATCAGAAAGGGCCGGAGCGAGGGTGTCAATGTGGTCCTTAATGGTTTTAGAGGAACAGGGATGAACCGGTTTTAACAAGGTTTTCATAGATCGGACTTGTCTAGCGACCTTGTCAGGGGTGAAAAGAGGAAAGGACGAGAAGTATGGTGGGAGGGTGGCTAAAGGAAGGTCAGCAAGCCCAGATGGAGAGGGGAGAGGAGAGGTGTGAGTAGAGAGGGAGGACAGGATGTCCTGGGTTTTTTTAATTAAGTGAGAGACAAGGGCATTGCAAAGAGCCTGGGAAGCAACAGGAGGGATAGAGACTGTAGCAGGGTTGGCCAGCTCCTTGCAGATTTTAAAGAGTTCGGCCGAGTTGTTCGATGCCGCAGAGACACAGGCTTGAATGTGGACTCTGACCAGCCGCAGAGACACAAGCTTGAATGTGGACTCTCTTCTTGGTGAGGACAGAGAGTCGGTATTGCCTTTGTAGCAGGCGACAGGCCGGTTTTTCAGAGGATGAACAGGAAGACCTCCATTTCCTCTCAGCTTTCCTACACTTACGTTTAAGTGTATCTAGGTCCGAGTCATACCAGGAATTGCACATGGCTTTGGACTTCAAACGGATCCTCATGATAGGGGCAAGAACATCAAGCGTATCAGAAATTGAAGAGTAGAGCAGTGACAGGGCTGTCTCAGGATGTGAGACAGCCAAAGGTGGAGGGGGGGGGAGAGAAAGTGGCCGCAAAAGCCTTAACTGACACACGCTTCATGGGCCGGATGTCCGAGAAGGTAGGTGGCAGTGATGGGGTAGGCTTGGCTTGGGGGGAAGAGAGAGAGAGATGAGCTGAGAGGAGGGAGTGATTGCTCCAGGAGAGAGGAGTGGTCAGAGGGATGGAGATGGGGAGGTCAGAGGAGATCAAGACATACAGTGTGTGCCCTGCAGAGTGAGTCGGGCCAGAGAGGAGGATGGACAGGGAGAGGGAGTCGCAGAGATCACGGAAGAGTACAGAGGAGGAGCAAGGAGAGTTTAAATGTATATTTAGGTCACCGAGGAGGAGGAGTTGAGTGGTAGAGGCCAGGAGGGAGGAGGAGAGGTCTGCCCACTCAGAGAGAAATGAGGTGATTTGACCAGGAGGCCGGTAGATGGTAACCACAGTAGAGAATGGGTAGGCGAGAGAGAAAGCCTACAGACAAGGCATTCAAAAGAGGAGTAGGTCTGAGTGGGAATGATAGAGGCAGGAATCCACTCAGGAAAGATCAGGGCTACCCCCCCACCGGACCGTGAGGCTCTGGGTGCATGGAGGATCTTATAGCCACCAGGGAGAAGAGTGTCAAAGCTCGTGACAGAGCTGGCCGTGAACCATGTCTCAGTAAGACCAATGACATCAAGGTCTAGTTTTTCAAGGAGGTGGCAGATGTCAGAGGAGTGTTTGACGGCAGAGCGAGAGTTGAGAGTGGCAACAGATACAGGTACAGATCAGAGGTACGCCCTGCGGAGGAGAAAGAGCCCTAGGAGGGGCGGAGGAGGAGGAGGAGGAGGAGGAGAGTGAGGGCAAGGTAGCCAAGGGGGAAGAGGAGGGGACAGCAGGAGATGAGAGGAAATTGATGAGGCGAGGGAAGCGCCTATCAAAAAGGAGGAGATTGGCCTGAGGGCCTTGGACCATGACAGTGCCATTTAGGTAGACATTAATGATGACTTTAGAGGAGTCGCTGGGAAGCCATGAGAACTTACCAGCGAGTGCCACCATTAATGGGAGAGGAGGAGATGGGGCAGAGCACGGAGACCATATGAGGAGTCCATAGATCTGGCGAAGGAACGACAAAGAGGATGTCAGTAAGGGTCTGTCTGGCAGAAGCATTGGAGTAGGTGTCGGCGATAGGAAGACCAGGGTTAGAGGCCAAGATATCCTTTTTGAAGTTCCTCCTACCAAACTTAGTGAGAATGGAAGGATAGTCAATGGAGAAGCAATTGGAAAAGATAGGAGAAACAGAAAGCGTCATTGGGGTGGAAGTCCGGAGAGGATGGAGATACTGGGGGGGGCTAAGGCAGGTAGGTGTGGGACAAAAGAGTGGTGAGGTCACTGGGCTGGCAAGTTACAGAGAAGAAACAGTATACAAGCAAAATACAGAGAATTTCGAACAAAACCAGAAAGATTTGTCTTTTTAGCACAAAGCAAAAACAGCAAGATTTGACTTTTTCAATCTTGGAATCGGATGTTAGCAAAAGGTTTTAGGAAGCAATAAGCAGAAAAAACAGTGATAGTCAAAGTGTCAAGACTAGCAGACTGTCCTAGAGGATTGACCGCGGGGTCTGTAATGTCCTCCCCTTCACTTGAATTACAGAGCTCCCCCAAGGTACCTTCCTCCTCCTCACCTGATGAAGTGGAGTAGTTCAGCTTCTTCCTTCGGGGGTGTCGCGCTTGAGACTTCTTTTTTGTGAGCAGATAGGGTCTGCCTCGAAAGGAATCCACCGTGACTCTTATGTAGAGAAATTCACGATGACTCCTCTCCACGACAGCCAGATAGGTTTCAGGGGAAAAAGCTGCAAGGGCACAAAAAACCCCTCGATGTATAGAAGAGGACTGTCGATTGGCTGGTTCGCAATGGTGAAAACTTGCAGAGATGGAATGTAGATTCACCGGAGGAGCACTTCAAAGTTCGGACGAGTATAGCGGAAAACAACCGCAATCTAAATAAACATTGCTGGAGGAGGAGTGACAAGGATACAGGAAGCAAAACAGTCAGGGAGGAAGGACCAAAATGGGAAGAAACGAAGGAACAAGGGAATAACGGGAAGAGCAAAAGAGAGGGGGGAAGGGAAATTCAGGAAGCGAAGGGGGCTGGCAAAATGACCGCAAAAGGGAAACGCAGTACGAGCGCTAGCAACACGGAGTAGCACAGTTGCAACACTCTGAGCCGCCGCGATTCGAATGGTGAAATACTAGTCTAGCGGCCATGTTGGAAGAAAGACTAGACCGCGAAAGGCGTTTCCAAGAAACGTTGCGGAACAGTCTAATGGCGTCTGAGTTTCCACCTCCGCCAGACTCGCCATTTGCCTCTGGCCGTGACACAAAGGCAGTAGGAGTGAGTCCATAAGGAGGGAACTAACCCATGGTTCTGGAGGTGACCAAGGCAAGGCAGTCCGGATTTCTTAGAGGAGTGAGGTGGCAGTATCATTGTGGTTAAGGTGCAGGGAGGACCCCAATTAGCGTTCCGGAAGCTGACAGGGAGCAGACAGGGGCCTTGGAAGTGGGCCTTTGCTAAGAGGGCCGGCTGAACCCTGCCGGTCCCTGATTGGATGGAAGAAAACACTCAGCAACCAATGGGAGTGCAGCACAGGGAGAGGTGGCTCAGCACAGCCTGACTACACAACAAAGAAAACCACAGCGGCCATCTTGGAAGGGCCAAAAACAGTCAAATAAACAGCAATAGTAGGGAAAAACGTGTGCTTTCAAAATAGCAAGGCAGCTCCAGGTATTTAAAAGCTCAAGAAATGGCTGCACAATGAAAATGCTAAATAAAACAGGCCTTTCCAATAATTTTATGCACATTTCCTCTTTTTTTCTTATATTTTTTTTCTTCAAATTTCGATTTTTCAGGTTCAATAATTCCCCTGCAGGTGCAGTAATGCATAGAAAGTGCACCTACCTAATGGAATGGTCAGCATCCAGGCACAAACTCCACATGTGCAGGAGAACAGATGGCCAGGAGAGTGGAAACAGGACTTCACTCCCAGGGTCTTTCACACCAACCATCTAAAAGCCTATGTCTCTAGACCAGAAGTGGGAGCTTTGCTTCTAGCCTCTGCTCAGGAGGAGGAGAGTGAACCTCTACCTGACCTCCTCAGGGGACAACCGTTAGATGGGAAGATGGGAGTTAATCTCTCGTCTAATCTGACACTGGAACAACAGGAGGAGTGCAAATCTCTGTTGAATCAGCTTGTCTCCCTGTTTTGACTTTCACCAAGCTTGACCCCTTGGGACCAGCATGATATTCTCGCTGGTACTGTTTACCTATTAAAAGCAGAGGTTACAGGATGTCGGACCATGTAAGAACCCACATAAAGGAAGAGGTCAACAAGATGCTTGATCTCGGGCTAATAGACCCATCTACAAGCCCATGGTCTAGTCCAGTAATACTAGTACCAAAGGCAAGACCCAAGGAGTTGCGATTCTGTGTGGACTATAGAGCTCTTAATGCAGTCACAAAAACTGATGCCCTTACTTTACCTAGGACAGATGAACTGGTGGACAAACTTTGTTCAGCAAGTACCTCAGTACATTTAACCTAAAATCAGGCTATTGGCAAATAGCTTTGACAGACCATGCCAAGGGGAAAACTGCATTTTCGACCCCAGCTGGCATCTACCAGTTTAAGGTAAGGCGTTTTGGATTAAAGAATGCACCTGCTACGTTCCAAAGGATGGTGAATCAAGTTCTGAATGGGTTGGAGGACTTCTGCATGGCATACCTGGATGACATTGCAGTGTTCAGCCCTTCTTGGAAGGAACATGTTGACCGCTTAGGATATGTATTGCAGGCTCTTGAGCAGGCCCATCTGACCATAAAGGCAAGTAAATGTCAAACTGGTCAGTGCAAAGTGGTCTACCTTGCATAGGAGGTAGGGGAGGTGAAATAAGGCCATTGCCTAGCAAAGTACAAGCTGTAAAAGAATGGACGACCCCTACTACTCAAACCCAAGTGAGAGCCTTTTTAGGACTCACTGGTGGTTATAGGAACTTCATAGAGAACTATGGGTCCATAGCTCCTCCCTTGAATGTGGTCTCCTCAGCAAAATTCCCCAAAGAGATCAGGTGGAATGAGGAGTGCACTAGGGCATTTGATGGACTTAAGAACACCCTTTGTCAAGCTCCAGTCTTAAGAGCTCCTGACTACAGCCAAACTTTGATTGTGCAAACGGATGCTTCCAATACAGGTATTGGTGCAGTTCTGAGTCAGCTGGATGGGAAAGGTAGGGAACACCCCATCTGCTTCATCAGCAGGAAGCTGAAGGAACCGGAGACAAGGTGGACAACTATAGAACGGATGTGTTTTGCCATTGTGTGGTCTCTGAAGAAGTTTAAACCATACTTGTATGGCTCTACTTTTGTGATCAGACAGACCACCAACCCTTGAGATGGTTAATACAGATGAAGGGGGAAATCCCAAATTGTTAAGATGGTCAATCAGCCTACAGAGGTTTGATTTTTACAATTGAACACAGGTCAGTGTGTAATCACAAAAATGCTGATGGTCTCCCCATAATGTATGACCGACTGAAGTAAGGAGATTCAGCTAGGGATGGATTAAATCTTCCTGTCCCTTAGTCTGGGGGGTGGTAGAATAAAGATTTTCCATAATAACTTACTAGAAAGTCTTAATTCTATTAAAGACACAGAGGCGAGCATTATGCTTCTCTTTCTTCATTAAAACCAGTAAAGAATGCTCAGCAACAAGATATGTTGTGCACCCGAGTGCAACATGGATAATATGCATAAAGAAAAGGTGCACCAAATATAATAAAACATAGAACAACATAGTAATACAGTATAATATGTCCTTGAGTCTCTGAGGAAACTCCATTTCCCAGAGGACTTCTCTAGAGTTCATATAGAGGCCACCAACATGTGACCTAGTCCTCCAATAGGTATCCATGTCCCTTCATAAATAGTCGTAAGCATGATGTAACTTCCTCTTTCGAAGCTGCAAACTTGGCTGTCCATAGTAGAATAGTCACTGTAGCCATCTCGTAGAAGAAAACTGTGTCGAGCTGCCGATCAGACGGACTTGTCTGCAGGCGCTGTCAAAAAAAAGGATAAAAGAGTAACATTTCTTCATGTATATGACAACCCTCGTTCCCTTATCGGGGTGGGAGAGAAATTTCATTGCTATTCTGGCAGAATACGCATAAATTCTAAATCATCAACATTCATAGTAATGCATTTAATCACTGTTAAGCGTGATACACGCTGTTATTTTGGCACCTCGTGGGATAATGCTTGCGTCCGTGTCTTTAATAGAATTAAGACTTTCTAGTAAGTTATTATGGAAAATCTTTATTCTATGTCAAGACCGGAGGCTCACATTATGCTTGTTTAAAGCTTACTTACCACAATAGATGCCGGCTGCTCTACCGGTTTCAGGTAGAATTGCTTAAATACTGATTTGCTTGCCCAGTCTGCCATCCTCATGATGTCTTCTAGGCGAACTCCCGCCTGAAAGGCGTTGGAGGCCATGGCTCCTCTTACTGAGTGGGCTCCAAAGTGCTGGGTATCGATCCCTGCTTGAGTTAGAGTCCAACTCACAGAGCGTGCTAGAGTTGGGGCGGAAACTGCTTTGTGCGGTTTACACAGAGCTATCAATAGTTGCCTGTTAAGAGGGGTCCTAAAACAGGCTGTCTTTTCCTCGTAAACCTTTAAGCATTTAACCAGGCAAAGCTTGGGTTGGTTTCTAAAGGCGGGGTAAGAAATGACCCTAGAATTACATTTTGTCCTTCTGTGTATATGAAATACGATGCCATCAGGAGAGAAGGTCCTGCCCGCCAGATCGAGAGCTCTGACGTCAGAGACTCCTGCAGGAGACCAAGGAGAGTATGGTAGTAAGTTTGCCGGATAGGACCGTACGTGATAGCTCTTCGTTATGCGGCCATGACAGGAAAAGATTCAATACTTTATTAACGTCCCAGAGCTTGTCGTACCGGGAGGGGGGTGGGACTGTAAGTCTGACACCCTTGAGTGATCTGCAGACGAGGTGGTGTTCTCCTGCCGGGACACCTGAACAAGGTCATGACCAGCAGAAATTGCTGAACGATAGGCGTTCACTGTCCTGTAGGCAAGATGACGCTGCCCTGATGGATCTAGTAGGAGATTTGGAAACTGGGGTAGTAGGATTGGGGGGGTCCTAGGAAAGCTCCAGAAGAACTGGATACCAGGTCTGAGAGGTCCAGACCGGCGCTATGAGGACTAGAATTTAATGCTCCTGACGAGCATTCACCAGGATCCTTGCTATCATGGTGAATGGGGGAAAGGCATAAAGTATCCCCTGGGATCATGGTTGCAGAAATGCATCTCTTGCCGCCGCTGCTGTTGCTGGATCCGGCCTTCAGCTGTAAAACACTGGTAGCTGGGTATTGAGTCTGGAAGCGAAGAGATCTATGGACATTGGACCCCAAATCTCTTGGAGGTGGAGTAAGACTTCTCTGTTGAGCCTCCAGTCGCTGTAATCTGTAGTGACGAGAGTACCAGTCCGCCACCACGTTTGTGAGACTGCTGAATCCAGCCAGAGAGGATCACCGGGTCAATGGGCTCAGGTGTGCTGATGGCTGCTTCCGCTAGGTCCGAAATTTTGGACAGTGGACCCGCAACGTCCAGTACTTTGTCCTGACAGGACTTCCAGGCAGGTCTATGCCTTTTCTAGGGTCTTTCAAATGTTTTCCTAAGAAAGTAATCCTTTTTGAATCCAGCTCCAGTGTCGGAGCTACTTTGTCTGCAATATCTGGACGGGGGCATTCGGCTCAGAGTCTGGCTCTAACTTCTTATCGATAGGTTTGCGCTGTCTCGAGTAAAATTTATTTAGCTGTCCTGGAAGATGGTTCCCAGTCAGTGGATCTGGGATGTATTAGATCCTCCGGCGTGAACATCCCCTCTGAAGGTGACTTGTTCCCAGTTGTCTTTTTGGGGATGGGGGCTGTCACAATCCCCGAGTTTGAGGGTTTCGAACCCTCTGTTTGAAAGTCCTCATCAGAGGAGGTGTGGGAAAGTTCAGCGTTGTATACACTTTTGCTCTGATCGTCTTCAGTGCCTGGTCTCCCTCCCGGCTTGAGGGTCTATTACCCCTGTTATCCTCTTCGGGGTAAGAGGGTCCATCATAGGAAAGGGTTACCTTCCTATCCAAAAAGGCTTTCTTTAGCCTGGAGAAGGCGCCTGTTACGGCAGCTGTGGCATGTTCTGGCTGGCTCGGGGATGGGGGGGTCAAAGAGCTTCTGCTCTTGCGAGCTGGGATACATCCCCCTTCAGTAAGGTGCTTTCTCTTTTGGGTCTTTTTTCTCCCTAGTGGAGATGTTTCTCTTAGGTTCTCCTCCATCGTATCTAGGCGGTGTTGAATAGGTAGGACCATGTCAGTCACTGCCTTTTTAATGCTGGTCTCAACCGAAGATCCCAGTCCTTTTTGCAGGCTGTTCGCCATTGCCACCTCATCAATATAGCGGGTATCTTCCTCACACTCAGACCAAGCCTGATCTGATTGAGGGGAGTACTGCGCTGCCATGGTCTGTTAAAAGCACCTTTACACATTTTTATTTTTAAAACTTTTTTTTATTTTTCTGTGGGCTTCTTGAATGCCTTATCTCTTAGCCCAGTAATAACAGTTCAGCTTCTTACTATGATCCTTGAAAGATGGTTGATTCCCATATCCCCCCTTTTTTTAAAAAAAATGTATATGCTAATCCGGCAATTTAAATAAAGGGATCACTCGCATGAGTATTTCTGCTTCCTTATCAGCAAAATCGCAATATTAATGTTAAATGTCACCTCAGGGGGGATTCTGGCACTCGAGCTCGCAAAGGACCTTTATAACATTAACGGTCATGCGCACTCAAGCACCGGAATCCTGAGGAAAGGACCAGGGAGAGCTGGAGCTCCCCTGGTGGCCCACAGACGGTGCCACGGGCTTCAACAAGGCCTTGCTGGCTTCCCCATGCCTGAGGAGAGCCCCGAAGGGTCGGGGAAGCGGGCGTGAGCCTACTGAGAGGTCCGCTTATGCAGACCTAAAACAGCTGATAAGCTGAGACGGCGCAAAGAAAAAGGTTGTGCTACACTGCCTCTGACGCCAGCAGGAAATAGCTTGCGTTGGAGGGAACAATGAAAGGTACAGAGCTACGAAGTGTAGCAAAATAACAGGGATCAGTAAAAGGCGCGCTTTAATTTATGAATATGGCAATGAAATATGCTATTCAATAAAGCAAGTAAATATTAATAACGTTATATCCAAATCATATAAACATCAAAATAACAGTGCTAAACATGAATGTACTTATCTCTTGCTGTGAGCAGCAAAGAAGTTGTTTATGAAGGGACCTAGATACCTATTGGAAGACTAGGTCACATGTTGTTGGTCTCTATATGAACTCAAGAGAAGTCCTCTGGGATATGGAGTTTCCTCCGAGACTCATGGACATATTATACTGTATTACTTTGTTCTATGTTTTATTATATTTGGTGCACCTTTTGTTTATGCACATTATCCATGTTGCACTCGGGTGCACAAACTACCATGATTTTTCCGGACCGCGAACACCGGCAGTGTTAAATCACGGGAGTTATGTTTTTCAAAATGGCGTCTGAGCCCCCTCTGTAAAAACAGGTCCCGGTCTTCTTTTTTTCACTATTTCTTTGTGGAAAGGTCCTTCTAGACTTTTGCTTTGCGCACCTAACCTGGTTTTGTTCCTTTGTTCATTCGCCTTTGGCGGGCTTCAGGAGTGAAGACCGCCTGTGGCGCCAGAGTGTCTGGGGTGGGCAGGAAGTGAGGGAGGTACCCGAAACTCCGTTAACAAATGCACTCTGGTGTGATTGGCTGGCTGACTCTCCGGCAAGGACAGCCACCCTGCTGGGTGAGTGGCAGTTAGGCTGGAATGAATGGGAGGAAACTGGATAAAAGGCGAGTCTCTTGGCTTGGAAGGCAGTCGACCACTGGAACGAGAGAGCCGAAGACGAGCTTGAAGAGGACGGCTGCTGCAACTCCTGGACCGTTGGTTTGCCCGGTGAAGCCCTGCTGCAGGTCCGAATCGCTAAGTTCCTCTAGACAGAGAAGCCCTGCAAGGACGACTTCTACCTTTTCAGTTGGTGGCACCAATCAACTCGACACTAAGCCACCTGGATACTGGTTGCATTTTTCTCAGAGTGCTGCAGGAAACCGAATAACCAGGGAGAGGGACACCAGTTTGTGTGCTTGACTACAGCTACCGGAATTGAAGATTTGCCCGTTTTTGACCAGTCCTAGTGCAGTGCAGGAGTCCCCCCGACATCCTCCCTCTTGTCCCCACAACTGAGGCCCAGGAACAGCGAGATCTGCAGGAACTGCCAGGAAAATAGGTCACCAGCTGTATGTTTTTCTTATTTGTAAAGGTACTGTAAAATCGGACTCTCACGGGGAAAGTGCTTGAAACTTTCCCAACTCGCAGGCTTTATGAGCTTGTGACCCAACATATGATTCTTCTTGCTACAAACTATTCCTAAGAACTTTTGCAGAGACTTTTCCATTTATCTACCAGAACTGCTTTACTCTATCCAAGACTTTAGCCCATTGATTTTGGCCTAGCCTATTGAATTGAATTGACTCTTCTGGTGAACTCAAAATCTGCACTGCCTAAGCAATAACTATTCTTTCTATGTTCTGATAACCTATGCCTTTTTGCTCCTGCTTCAAAGTATTCTGAATGCCTCAGAAGCTTAGAGTGTACAGTACTGAAGTATATTTGTGTGTGATTATATTGCCTACTTCTTATGAATGTTTTATAACTGACAGTTGAATAGAATTAATAAGTAACAAACCTTGAGTGTAAGAGTTTATTTGAACACCTGTGATTGTAGACCTCTGTGTATTACCATTATAGCTCACTTTCCCTCTTGAGATAATTCTGGCTGCTCTGATACCAAAAACTGTGTGGTACAGACTTATACCAAAGGTTGGTTTTGCTTACACCTGTAGTCGTAGTTGTGTGTAGTGGTCCCAAAGGGTACTGTATACAAACATTGCCTAACAGAGTCTCTACTTGACTGGTATCCGGTGAAATTTGTTTGGATGAATTTGGCTCCTTGAAGGTGCAGTCATTTATAAGCAATGCAGAGGGTTTTGAAGTTGTTTAATGGTAGCCAGTGTATACTGCTTCGGACTGGTAGGAAGTGGTTTCTTCAATGGATTGCTTTTCTCCCGCAGATTCCTCATCTTGTAGATGATCCATCCAGCTCTGCTGCTTCGGCAAATCTTCAACAGGTGGCGTAGTGGACCTCGACCCGGCCGTCGATGCATCTTGCTCTGCATCTGGTCGTTGGCTCTGGACGTGACTTCAGGCCTTGTATTTATACCTTGCCTCTACGCCCCACACCTCAGTTCTTGTTTCCGCATGCTAACATGCTGCTTAGGAACACAGGCGACTCTTTGACTCTTCAATGTTTTCGTCAAAACTTTTTTCAAATTCCTCCATGCAAATGTCGGTCACTTGGGTATTGGGCTGCAAGTGGTGGTCTGACTATGGCACCCAGATCGCCATCACTGACCCACATGAGTTGTATCTCCGTTTGCCTAAGCACGGGTCACAGGACAGACGGGTGTCCGTGTGCCAAAATTCAGCCTATATCCCTTTGCGATCAAACAGCTAAACACTCTCTTGGTTGTCTGCACTCTAAGTCACTGGCGCAGTCCATGGTGAGGTCTTTAGAGGCCAGAACCGAGGGGCACCCCCCGCGAATAAAAGAACATAGGAGGAAGAAGAAACGGTCCCACTCGAGGAGACATTCTTCCTCGTCCCGAAAGAAGAAAAGGCATCACTGCCAGTGTCGGGACTCGGATTCGTTGACAGAAAAAGGTAAGCCATTGGCAGGCCTACCACCCGCCAAGAGTGGGTAGATTTTAAGTCCTCAGCGCTTGACATGTTCAAATGGCATGCTGGAGTCGGCACCTTTATCCCCCCTAATCCCATGCAGCAGGCTTTGGAGCCAAGAGCAGTGCTCAGCATTTCCAACCCCTCTCGTTTCCTGGTATCGGCAAAGTCTGCGCCAATAAACCTGTTGACACCGAAAAAGGTCCATTGTAAGCCTGATAAACCATGTGCTTCTAAGGATGTCGATGCTACAGTGTCTCGACACCGATTGACGGTGACATCCACCATGTTGATGCAGAAAAACAAACCTTTGGCGTCGACGGTTGTTGAGAAAACCTTTACACTGCAACCCCCGTTTGAATTTTTCAATACCTTGGCAGTTTTCGTCGGCGCTAATGACCAGGGGGATGTCGACACCATTTACTTAGGTACAGGAGGTGTCGATTATTTTGAAGACCACAGTCATCTTTTACAGCTGGCTCAAGGCTTCCATGACACCAGCGGCCTGGACCCATCTCCATACCTGGAATTTCAACAATCCCAGCCCTATGTTGATAACTTGTCAAAATTCAGGGCTTTGGTGGAAAGGGTCATTGATACCCTAGGATTACAATCCTCAGTGGCACCCATACAAGGTTATGACCTCACTGATATTTTGGATGAAGGCCTCCATACAGCGCTACTTATGCCTTCAAGCCCTGCCATTGCTGATCCTCTAACAACTCTTTGACAGCATCCATGTTCTATTCCCCCCGTCAACTCCACCATTTCTGTGAAATATAGGCCAGCTAGAGGAGACCCTTCATTCCTCTCCTCCTTCCCCGGAGGGGCTTGTTATGCAGGCTGCCATAGTCTCATCTAGACCTGCATCTTCCACTTCCACTCTGCCCCCGACAGGGAAGCAAAAAAAGTTGATGCCTTAGGCAAAAAAAATTCACTTCAGGCAGTATGGCTCTTAAGGCTACAAATGTGATGAGCAGTTTTGGCAAGTACTCTTTTGGTCTCTGGAGAGCAGTTAAAAATGCTGCACAGTAAAAACCTGAACGAGAAATGTGCAGGGGCATCCTACAGCTGGTGGAGGATGGGAAAGAGGCGGGCAGGCAGTCGCTGCGAACGGGCCTGGATACCGCCGACTGTGTGGGCCGATCTATGGCGTCAGCGGTAAAGGAGGCAGGCCTATTTAAAAACATCTGGTTTTTCTCCTAATGTCCAAGGTAAACTTCTGGACATTCCCATTGAGGGTGATCTTCTGTTCTGTCAGAAAGCCGACGATTCGATAGAGAATTTTAAAGAATCGAAAATCGCTGCTAAATCTTTAGGCCTAGCTGTGCAGCCGGCCAAACCTGCCTTCAGCTTCCCCTCTAGGGCATGGAGCCGCAGGTGGTATGTTCCTTGTGGCAGGAGAGTGCAGCTCTCACCGGCCAGGCAAGGCCAGGAGCGTTTCTTGTGCTCTGGAAGGGGCAGAGGGGCTTCTTAAGGCCAACAAGCAGCATCGCTGGCGGTGGCCACCCAGCCTTTGAATCCGCTTTGATTTCCCCTCACAACACACCGTTTGGTGGACAGTTGACAGAGCATTTACTCCAGTGGCAGGGAATTACTTCCGATACCTGAGCTCTTCAGCTCATTCAGTGGGGTCGTTGTCTGCCATTTTTAAAAAAAACCTCCAGAGAGACCACCGTCACTTCCAGGCGTTGTGCAGGGAACGCGAGATTGCCCCCATCTCTTGCTCCACCACTGGAGTGATGGAGTTCCTTCTGTCACTGGCGTCAGTAGGCCTTCTGGTTTTCACCACAGTCAAGATATTTGGCAACCTTGTCTTTGTTTAAGAGATCCCCGGAACAAGGTTCATTTTTTACGATCCCTGTAATGGCATAATGCCTGAAAGTCCTTGTAAATAAGTTTCTGCCAACTCTTTGTTGTCCCGGATTGGGACTTCAATCTGGTACTGACATTTCTGATGGTGGCTCCTTTTGAGCCTATGCATACTTGTCCCTTACAGCTTCTCTCTTAAACAGCCTTTTTGGTGGCTATTACATCCGCAAGGCGAGTGAGTGAGCTGCAGGCCTTATGCTGTAAGCCACCCTTCTTGCATTTTTTCCGTTAGAAAGTCTCACACAGTAAAGGCCTGGCTTCCTCCCCATGTTGTCTCAGAGTTCCACCTACCACAGTCCATCGACCTTCCGGTCTTCTGTCGTCCTCCGCACCCTTCTAAGCAGGAGGAGTGATTACATTGCCTAGACCCCAAAAGGGTGTTAAATTATTATATTGTGAGGATGGCTGAATTCAGAAGAGCTGACCAGCTCTTTGTGGCTTTTTCCTTAGCCTGTAAGGGCCTGGCCATAACTAATAAAACTTTATCCTGCTGGATAATTTTCTGTATAGTGGAATGCTACCAGTCTGCTGGAAAAGAATTACCAGCAGGCATCCGGGCCCAATCGACTACAGGAGCCTCAGCGTCAACAGCATTGCAGAGGGGAGTCCCTGTTTGGGATATTGGTCACCGTGCGACAAGGTCATCCCTTCATACCTTTGTTAAACACTATAGTCTAGATGTGCCTCGTGTAGCTGATGCACATTTTTAACATTCTGCCCGCCTCCTTCATCTACTGCTTTTGGAATCTTATCAGATGAGGAATCTGCGGGAGAAAAGCAATCCTTTGAAAGAGAAATTATTTACTGTAATATTCTTTCTATGGATTCTTCTCCCGCAGATTCCTCATTTCCACTTCCATCCATCCCCGCTCAGAAAGTTGGTGGTTGGTGCGCATCTTCTTTCACATTGACTTGGTAATGGTCCTCGGTGTTCGTTTTCTGTCGTTTCTGACACATGTTTTTAAAAAAATTGAAATTATTTCTGACTCTACTTTTTAGTGTCTGTTGAAAATTCTTCCTCTTTCGGAGGATTATGGTTATTTCATTTTTAAGGGTTTATTAGCCCGTTCTGTTTTCCTATGCACTGTGATGTGCTCAGGGGGGAAAAAACGACTTTTTGCCGGAAAGGGAAGCCTCCAGCTGCTCTCCCCTGGCCTTTTGCTCATTTTGTTATGGGGAAACCGATTAGTCTTTCAGACTAACAGTTCTGGGAAACTTGAAGTTAAGGTCCTTACAGTAATATGTCATGCAATGGATGGTATGCGGAATAACTCTTACATCAAATAAGACCGACTCAGGAAGTTGGCAAAAGCCACATCCAACTGTTTTATTATTGTCTAAAATGGGGAGTTACAACGGACATCAATGGACGTTCGATCACGCTCTCAAATACCTTTTGCATAAATAACCTTTTATACAGAAAATTCATCAATGATGTCATACTACATGGCAAATAAGAAAAACCTACGGGAAGTTGTGGTTGGACTTAGGGGAACATCTAAGTATACTTTCTATATGGGAACAAATTGTGACTGGGTCTCTACAGTCAGGTCATCCTCAATATTCATTAAGTACACAGAATACTATTGGTTCTTAAACTATAAGGCTCTATTCGTTATATGGCCTTTTATCATTGGTTGACACTCTCATACCATGTCTAGAACATCCGGCAACACTAGAAGCACGTAAACTCAGACCCATGTGCCAGGTGGTGAACTTGGCTTCACCTCCTCACTCAATTAGTCCTGCATCTTTCATTGCCCATGTTTTCTGCCATGCAGACTTGTCTTTGATCTTGGCCTTGTAGTAGCTTACCTTCCCAGGGAATATAATGGAGTATGGGTACATTTTCATCCTTGATTCACGTGACAGGAGACCGCTATTCGGCCCATTTCGTAGACTTCAATTGTCTTGAATGAATAACTTGGCACTCATGGTGTTCTTTCCTCATGCCTTTATTAAGCGATTGTTAGGGAGAATTCTCAGAAATGTGCCAATGCCTTCTACCTTACAGACCCCCAACAATTTTGCTGTATTTTGAGAACTTGATTTTTTTTAACCTGGAGACAGTGCGAGACCCCTTTTCCCACTCTTGGATTTTAATGTGATTTTTGTACTCTGTGTTTCCTTTGGTTGTGGAGTCTGACAAACTCCATAGGTCTCATCTTCTACATTGTGGCACACAGCACCTTTAGATTTCCCCAAGGTTTAAATACCTTCTCCTAGATAAACTAATGTTTCCCAGAGTATTAAAGCGAAATTCACTTTACTTACATTTGTAACTTTCTAGACCCAGCACACACTATCTTACAATAGGGTGCTGGAGGGGTTACTTAGTAGCCCGTTTGTCTAGCTTCTCATGTAACATTTTTTATGTTACCCTTTCCTTATTGAATGGCTGGTGACAGTGGTTTCGTTTTTACTATTGTGGTGTGCATTTACAGCGGGCTGCGTTCGCAGCTGCAGTAAAGCACCCAAGAGTGACACTTTTGTCAAAATGGCCCCAGTCTTCTTTTTTGCCATTTCTTTGGGGAAAGGTCCTTCTTGAGATTTACTCTGCGTGCCAAACCATGTTTGGTCCCTTTGCTAGTTTTGTCTTTGCCGGGGTTCACGAGTGAAGCCTGCCTCTGGCTCCAGGGTGTCTGGTGTAGGCAGGAAGTGAGGGAGGTGCCCGAATCTCCCTGTGCTTAGTCTCTTAGGAGACACAAATGCACTCTGTGATGATTGGCTGGATGACTGTCCGGCAAGGATAGCTACCCTGCTGGGTGACTGACAGCTAGGCTTGAATGAAAGGGAGAGAACTGTATAAAAGGCGAGTCTTTTGGCTTTGAAGGCAGAGTCGACCACTGGATGAAGGAACCGAAGAAGAACTTGAAGAGGAAACCTGCTGCAACCCGTGGACCGTTGGTTTGCCTGGTGAAGCCCTGCTGCAGTGCTGAAATGCCAATTTCACATCGACGCAGAAGCCCCTGCAAGGATGACTTCTTCCCTTGAGTTGGTGGGACCAATCTACTCCAAAGTAAGCCACCTGGACATCCATCTCGGAGCTGGTTGAATTTCCACAAAGTTGCTGCTGGAAACCGTAGAGCCAGGGAGAGGGACACCAGCTTTTGTGCGTTGCTTTTAAGTTGGCCAAGAGCTCCGGGAAGATCCTCCGGACTCCCTGGAAGTAGGGCTGACCGAGCCTGAGCCCCCTCAACAGAGTGCGGGACCTCAGAAGCAAGGAAGTCCATCACGAAAGCCTGGAACTGCGGTGTTGCTATTTTCGGTAGATGCGAGGAGCTGAAACACTGAACAGCCACCGAAAGTGAAGTTTGCCGGTTGCAAGTTTTGACCATCCCAGTGCAGGAGTCCTCCGACGTCCTCCCTCTTGTCCCCACGACTGAGGCCCAGGAACAGTGAGATCTGCAGAGCTGCACAGGAACAGGAGTCATCTGCTGCGTCTTTTCTTCATTTTAAAAGGTACTGTACAATGTCTAAGAGAACTTACCGCTTGCTGTAGAGTTGCTTGCATCTTCTACTACTCGCAAGTCTAACAGCTTGTGGCCCTACATTGATTCATCTTTTTCTTCAAAGACTTCTGAAACATTGTGCAACTACTTTTCTACTTAATTTCAAAGAAGTGCTTAAGCCCATATAGACTCTTGCCTATTGACTTTGGCATTGCCTGCTTTAACTGAATGACTCTTATTGGGGGATCTGAAAGTATTTGCCTGCTTAAGAAATATTTGTTTTATCTTGTCTGTTCTAATAATCTTTTGCCTTTTTACTTGCCCTTAACTCAATTCTGAATGCCAACAGTAATACATTAATGTCAACAACCCCCTAGCAATTGAAGTCTCCCGTGGGTGTAGGTCTCTGCTCTATGCCATCCCAAATTGGTATTTACTAATTCAGAACTTGAGTGTATCATTTTGAAGTATATTTGTGTGGTGTTTTACAGTGCTCCTTTCTGAAGAAGACTTATATAAACTGACTGGTAAATAGGGGCTCAGCAAAGATTTGGAGGGATATGGCCTTTTCACGACGATGCACTCGAAATGGGTATCTGGTGTCCTGGTATTGGGGTTCTGCAGCTCTGGCAACTCTTAGGACCTCGGGAGATAGTTCAATTCAGAGTTCGTCTTGTGAGTGGTTGTTTCCACCAGCCAAAGGGAAGGAGTCGTTCTCTTCAGAGCTCCTCGGTTGCACAGAAAATGGTGTCAGGAGAGCAGTGGTTGGTCACTGTATTGCAAAGGGTTGCAGGCGTCTCTGGTAGTCTTCTTCTTCAGTTACTTCTGGTCCAGTGGTCAACTTCCTTTTCACGCCAGAAGCCTCACCTTTTATACAGTTCCAGCACACACTCCCAATCTCAGCATTTTACAGAAAGGGTCATTTGGCTGTCCAATCGGGACAGACAGACAGACTCCTCCCTCCCTCCCCCCGTGGGAGCTGGTCCTATTCAGGCACTCTGGCAGACAAAGGACCGAGGTGTGGAAAACTCCTCCCCCACTTGCTGCCTGCCTCGATACTCTGGAACCTAGGCGGGGACACCCAAGTTTTCCCGCCAAAGGCAAAATACTCATACAGGCATCCCCCTCCCAGAATAGTAGATGGGCTGACAAAGATTAACCACGCTAGTAATGGCGAAAAAAGAGGGGCCCCAAGTTGGTCCTTGGGTTGCCCCTATTGTGCACTACCGAGGCTTTGGATATAGCCTGCGGTATAAAAATTGCACAATATTTGGTACAACACGTCCACTGCCATCAGCCATAACTAGAGTCTGTAACTAAAAAGTCATAGGAGCAGAGAAGGGGGATACTAGGTATCCCTTTGGCACTCCACATAAGGTGGTGTGTGTTAATCTCTCAGACTATAACGTTTTAGGAGAGATTACTTGTGGATAAGAAAAATAATCTCGAAAGAGGACCCTGAGGGCCCCCAGCAACACTGGCAATAAGGAGCTGTGTGCTGCAATAGTAAAATACAGATGCCTTTAAGAGCTATGGAGCAGACAGGCTTCATAGCACTGATAGAATACAAAGAATAGAGTGCCAAAAAACCGAGCCCATGAGAATTAAAAACTGGAAAAAGGCTCCACTCATTCATGATTTAAAGAAAAAGTTCCAGAAGTCCAGCAAAAAAGTGTTGGGGGGGGGAGGGGGTCTCACTAGGAGAGGGGACAAAGCATAAAAATAATCTCCCTATCACTCATTTATTACTTGCTCTGACCACATCTGTTCATTTCAGTCTGTCTTTTAAGATGGATTTCTAGAATCTGGCCTGTTTGACTGATTTAAGGAGTTGACCCTTGTTGTAGTGGGCAGGGTAACTCTAAGAAGTTAGCCATAACCCAATAAGCAGTGGAGAGTAGTCGAGGCTATTCTCAGGAGAGTGCAAGTCCACACAGTGAAGCACACAATAATTCAATATGGATGGGTAAGATCATCTGTACGGGCAAACTGACGAACGACTGATTTCAACTGCTGAATCAGACGGGCGATCCGGAGACGGGCTTCGGCATACACTAGGCTTCGGCCTAGCAGTAGGGAGAGCGGGGACGGGGATAAATTACCTTATCAGAGAATGCACGCACTCATTACTTACATATACACATTTGTCTAGCTGCCTTTTACAATTCTCATTTACAATGGAGAGATCTCCCTTTAAATTCTGCCCAAGCTGCAGCAGACAATATCAGTGGAAGGACTTTATCGAGTGTGTAACCAATGCCTTCTCCAAGACCACCCAGACGTGTGTTGTGTGTCTTGTAAATTTAGGCCTAAAACCCCAAAGGAACAACACACCAAATGGTGGTCAGCCCATGCGATGGTCTAATCAGAAACCCCTACCGGCACATTTCAGTCGGACCCGGAATGTCAAGGCAGCGACTGCTTCTTTTCAGAGGCCGAAGACCTTTTAAGTGAACCTTCCGGCTCCCGTGTGTCAGTCCCTAACCCAAAAAAAAGGCAGTCACAGCGCGCTGCTGTGGGGAAGACTACTGGCAGCAGAGGCTCACACACACACGCAGACCTAAGCAGCAAACAACCCCAAGACGAAATTTGACAGATTTGTCGCAAGAAGGCTGCACGCCGGTGGAAGGCTCGTCACCGCCTACTGACCATGGTATACCGTCCTTTGATCGCGGGACTTTTCATTGCGGGGGCTTTTACCGGAAATTTATTTTCGAAAAAAACTCGGGGGGGGGGGGGGGGGGGGCCTGGGGGGGGGCCTGGGGGGGTTCAAAAATTTAAAAAATGTGTGTAAGGGAATAAAAAAATTAATGAAGTGAACGGGGGGTTTGGGGGGTTAAACAAAAAAAATTCTATTTTTTTAAAAAAAAAATTCACAGTAAAAAACCCTGTGATGAAAAGTCCCGCAATTAAATAACGTAGAATCCTGACAATGTGCCCAAGAAGCCTGCTGTGCTTTTGCAACCTTGTTTAGCGCAAGGCAAGAAAGACAAACCGGCACCTATAAGCGTGCATTAAATCCCTTGAAGTGTGTTTCACAGACGTCGAAAAAACATAAGTCACGGTAGTGAAGATAAACACCAATAAAAGACCCATACACACATTTCTCATACACATCGTGTCCATGAGAAAGTATCATAATATTCAAAGGGCACGCTCCCCTTTTCACAGTCTCATCAAAAACAAAAAGGCCTAGAGAAGATAATGAGGCTATTTTGTTTCCACCTTCTGAAACGCCCAGAACAGGAACATGGTCAAAGGGACGTTTCGAAGAAACAATGGACAAAGCCTCCTCTTTTGCAGACTTCATGAATAAATAGCAAATTAGACAAGGCATTAGATTTAGACATGAGGCAACCCTTCGAAAGTGTCCAAATCTTAGGTAATTCACCAAGGCGCCAAAAATCACCCACACATACTCTTCCAGACATCTTGCATGACTCATGCCAAGTTGAAGATCAGGCAGATCAAGATGTGTGGCATGTCGACCAGGATAATCCAGATGATAATCCTGACGATTTTTATCAAGATGACCCTGATTACCATTGTTGACACTCCGGGTGTTGCACCGGAAAATTGTCACTGCTCCATTATTAATGACCAATTATTATACAATCATTTGTTAAAAGAGCTGCAAGTCATATTTATGTTCATACTGAAGACAGTTGACAACACTGATTTGGTGGGGGATATTTTAAATGAGAAAGAGAGTATTGACCCTTCTCTTACGACACCCTTAATTACTCTGGCAGTTAACCCAAGAGTGGGAAAGATTTTGAAACCATCTCCATCTGACCCTCTATGTATTAGGGGACATGCTGAGGCCGAGTCCATGGTGCTCAACACGACTCTGAAAAGGGCTGGTCTTCCATTTTATAGTTCTGAGGCACCTCCCAATAATGAATGCAAGAGTTTGTATACCTTAAGGAAAAGAATAACAACCTATTGTGCGTATAATTTCACACATTGGAAAAAAAACACCACTCTGCTTACACAGTGGGATGAAATACTAAAATATCTAGAGTCTGTGCCCAAGCCTGTCAAGTCACACCTTTTTAAAAAATATCCACAGAGGGAAAACCGGTTGCATAAAACATTAATAAAAACATTTTAGAGACTGTAGACACTTATGGGTGAGTAATTGCTGAAGGGACACTGCTTAAAAGCCATTCATTCAAAAAGCCATTCATTTAACCAGAGCCACAGGCAACTTTAATCATTATGCCTATTGAGGATTCAATCCTTTTTGGAAAGGCAGTTGATGACCAACTGGAAACTAGTAATAAAGAGCATGAGACATTAAAGACATTGGGTCAAATCTCAAACCCTTTATCCAGCGGGTCACCTTTAACAGATGGCACCCCTTTGGAGCCAAGGTTTTACGAGATCCAATCAGTTGGGGTTTGGAGCATCTGCCTCTTCCTACTAGAGTCCCCAAGGACAAATATCCTCATCAGTCAAACCAGCAAAGAGTGTTCTGTAGAGGCAAAGGCTGAGTTGCAGCCTCTAGAGGATCAACTGCCCCCCCCCCCAACAAATGATGTTCCAGTTCATGTACCCTACCATGCTTCCCCAGCAGGGGGTTGCATACCATCGTTCACCCACACATGGGAGGGTATAACATCAGATTGCTGGGTGCTCACAACCGTGGCAAAATGTTGTTCAATTGAAAAACCACACAACCATCCTCCACGAACAAACATTTTTTGTCCGAATTTTACTTAATTCTAGAGAATGAAATGCTAACGTTACTTCAAAACGGAGCGCTAGAGATGGAACAACCTCAGGAAGAAAACCAAGTTATTTATTTAGTGTTCTTCCTTGTTACAAAAAAATCTAACAGTGCGCCGGGATTTAGACCTGCACCCTGCAAACACATATCTCAAGCCACAAAAATTCAGGATGATTACGCTGCAGGAGGTAATTCCTCTGCTAAAACAAGGGGATTACATAGCAACATTGGACATGAAAGATCATGCTTTCATATTTCAATGTTGCCAGCGCACAGGAAATACCTACATTTTAAGGTGGGCAACAAGGACTACCAGTTCAAAGTACTACCATTCAGCATAACCTCTGCTCCACAAGTGTTCACCAAAGACCTTGCGGTAGTGGCCACACACTTACAGAGGCAGTCCATTCCAGTGTACCATTACCTATAGGATTGGCTAATAACAGACCTCACACCTCAGTTGTCAATAGAATACTCCACAATCAACATATTGTTTCAATTAGGCTTCTCCATCGAGAAAATGTCAAGCCTAGTGTCCAGTCAAGTAAAACAATTTCTATGGGCACTAATTTGAACAGAAGATGTCCTAGTCTTCCCCTCCAACAAGAGGGTACAAAACATTCTATTTCAGATCCCTTATTAAATAGCTGGTCGTTGGGTAACTGTGCGAAAAGACGTGTGCCTTCTAGGAATTGATTACTGCATTTACCTAGTGCCACACACACTATTTCGCATGTGTCCTATGCAAGAGTGGAAAAATCGACGCAAGCAGTCTGTGGAATGATCTAGGGGTAGTTTCGCAACCTCTGGTCCTGTCATTCAGTGGTGGTCCAATGAAAATCTTTTAAAGGGACAACCTTTCAACACACCAGCTATCGAAGCCACTCTCACTGCAGGCACATCTCTAACAGGGTGGGGAGCACATTTTCTCCATCGCACTGCACATGGGGTGTAGACCTGGGCATTAACCAAAAAGCATAACGACCTTCTGGAACTACTGACAGTCTTCAAAGCTCTACAATCTCTACAAGCTTTTAAGCTACAGCTTGTACAAAAGAAAGTCCTCATTCTAACAGACAGCCAACAAGGAGGGATACATTCTACAGGGCTGTCCAAACTAGTCCAGAACATAAGGCTGTGGGCGCTGAGACACAGGTTTCTCCTAGTACAACTTGTTCCAGGGGAACACAATTCTCTAACCGGCATACGAAGCAAAAATGCAGTGCTGCCCTCGGAACACAAATGTCATTTAAATGTAGATGTGACGCACAACATCTTTGCAAACTGGGGGTTCCCAGTCATGGATCTCTTTGCCACACAGGAGAACGCACAATGCCAAAACTGTTTCGAGTGGATTGTGTCCTACAACGTATTCCTCCTCTTTGATGTATTCCATCCAGCTTTAGCTGCTTCTTCGGAAAAAATGTTTGATCACAGGGCGCCGTGCGTCGATGTTGTCGAGTCGATGGTCCCTCGAAGGCCTCCGTCGAGGGTGACATCATCGGGTGTATAAGTAGCACGCGCGGCGCCCATTGGCCTTAGTTCCGTTTTTCCGAACAGTGTACGTTGCTTCGGAGATTCGGTGCACGTCCAGTTCTGTGAAGAAAGAATAAATAACGAAATATGTCTTTGTCATCGATGCCGACCACGACCCCGAAATCGGGTTTCAAAAAATGCAAATCGTGCGGCTCTAAAATGTCGATAACCGATCCGCACCGAGAGTGCTTATGGTGCCTTGGAGAAGTCACAACATGGAGGCCTCTATGAAGTGTCAAGCGATGACGGGGAAAGCCTTGCGAGAGAGGAGGGGAAAACTGCAGGTAGGTCGTAAATCCGACTGAAAAGCTTCTAGCATCGAGTCGAAGTCCTGTGAGGAGAAATCTCCTCGACGCGAAAGGCATCGGTCTAGGTCCCGAAGCGATTCCCATCGCCACAGATCCCCCTCCATTTCATCTTCGGACGAATCCCCAAAAAGGATGAAATGTCCCACAAAACATTCATCATCCGAAGAATGGGAAGCATTTGGAGTAAAAATGATGGAGGTGTTCGAGAAAGCGAAGCCTCGGTCCGCGCCTTCCTCGGAAGCCGGCCGGGAGCGTTGTCGCTCCGACACTCGCGCGCCCCCGAGCCTGTGTGATCGAAGGAGGAAGGATAGAGAACCTTGTAGGACGTCGAACGAAAAAGATCGCTCTAGTCGAGTCGACAGCTCGAGGTCACCGACGCCGTCCGAGACCGAACATTCCTCGAAGGGCAAGTCTTTGAAGAGTGCCTCGACACCCTCGAAGCCGATGCCGTCGAAGTCGGGTACTACGTCCACGTTATCGACCCCTTTGTCGACGCCGAAGCCCTCGACGCCTTAACTTCCAGCTGGACAAGATCAGCTAGGAAGAGAGAAAGAAAAGACTAAAACACCTGGGTTGCATTCAGGACCCATTAGCACCACTCCTCTACCTCCTCCAGAGAAGTGTTTCAAGCCTCTGCCTAGGAAGGAGTTTTTCAAATCCCTGACCTCAATTTCTGATTAATAAGAAAGATCTGATGAGGAAAATGTACCTTTTGGGCTTCAATTTGGTACTCCAAATGTTCCTGAATGCCTGATTTCAGAGGAAAGCAGGATGAAGGGTTTGGTTTATCATTGCACAATGCAAGTGGTATTGATATGTCCCCAGAAAATGAATTTGGTAGACCAGAGTCAGGTGAACATGCCAATCCATCATGCCGTCAGTTAATGACTAAGGTAGTAGATTATTTGGGCTGGGCCAGGCCTACAGCCCAATTTGTCCAAGATGATCTTATAGACATACTGGACCACGGTCCTACTGAAGACCCAATTCTACCTTTCCGTGTGGCCTTAGAAAATAGGGTGGCCAAAAATTGGGAGACGGCGGATTCTATTCCTCCAGTGAATAAATCCCTTACTTCAAAATACCACCCTGCCAGTAGCGACCCCGGCTATCTGTCTAAACATCCCACTCCCTAAAGTTTGTTCATACAGGCAGCCACAGCTTCTAACAAACTTGCGTACCTGTGTATCCCTCCAGACAGGGACGATAAGCGTGTGGATGGCTGGGCACGGAAGGTATTTTCAGCTGGGAGCATGGCATTAAAATCAGCCAACTCCACTTGTGCCTTGGCAAAGTTTTCATACACTCTTTGGGAGTGCATTGCAATGGCGGCGGAGCACATACCAGAAGGGGAAGAAAGGGAAGGGTTCCTAGCCATTGTTATAGATGGAAAGAAAGCTATGCAGGAATCCCTTGAAACTGGTTTGGACACTGTTGATAGTGTGAGCAGGTCCATGGCCACTAGCACAGTAATGCGTAGATTAGCATGGTTACGGAAGTCGTGTTTTGCACCAGACTTACAGAACTGGCTTCTGAACATGTCCTTTGACGGGTCTCACCTTTTTAGCAGCAAGGCTGACGAGAGCCTTGAGAGGTTGCAGACCTCAAAGGCAGCTGCCAAGTTGTTGGGAGCTGCGATCAGGCAAACTCAGCCCTTTTGTGCGACAAATCAATCTTGATGGGGACGATCCTATCGTTACTACTCATATGGAAGAACGAGAGGAATGGCCAGTCAAAGGGGCTAAAGAAAGGCCACTCGCGGTGGACGAGCAAAACATGCAAAGCCAGCTCCAGACTCTTTGCCATCAGTGGCTGCAGCAACCGCCACAAAACCACTTTGAGGACTTGCATCACGAAACACCTGTAGGAGGCAGGCTGTCACAGCATCTGCAAGAATGGCGAGCCATTACTTCAGATGTTTGGGCTCTAGAAATAATAGCCCAAGGTTACTGCCTTCCTTTTCTATAGCAACCTCAAAGCAAACCACAAGGGAGACACCCTTTGAAGTTTTCGGACCCGCTCCTACAGCAGGAAGTTCTAACCCTGCTGGAGAAAGGTGCTATAGAATCGGTACCTGCAGCGGAGAGGAACATGGGATGGTACTCCCCATATTTCTTTGATCCCCAAAAAGGACAGAGGACTGAGACCCATCCTGGACTTAACAAACTTGAACAAGTTCCTCAGGAAGGACAAGTTCAAGATGGTCACTCTTTCTCAGATCCTTCAGGCCCTTCAGCCTCAGGACTGGTTGGTGTCATTGGCCCTCCAGGATGCTTATTTTCATGTGCCAATTCATCTCAATCCCAGAAAACACCTGAGGTTCGTGGTTGGCGACTCACATTCATTTTCGAGTCCTTCCATTCGGATTGACCTCCGCCCCGAGGGTCTTCACCAAATTGATGGTAGTAGTAGCAGCACACCTCAGGAGAGGGGGGATTCATGTCTACCCTTATCTGGACGATTGGTTGATCAGAGCATGATCTGCCGAACAGGCACTGGATCACCTGAAGGTCACCTGCCATTTCCTCCACAGTCTAGGCTTCTCCCTCAATTTCAAGAAGTCACAAATTACACCTTCTCAACGGCTCCAATATATAGGAGCTGTGTTAGACACATCCCTGGGAAAGAGCTTGCCTCCCAGGTCGAGGGCTCAAGACATTCTTCAGATGGTTTCCGAATTCCAAAACGCCCAAAATCTTCAGGCTTACGACTTAAGGTTGGTCGGCCTCATGGCATCCTGCATCTTTCTGGTGCCAGAGGCACGCCTGAGAATGAGATCCCTTCAATGGGCTCTAAAGACTCAATAGTCCCAGTTCTCAGGTCGAATGACTGATCTTCTCCAGATTCCGAACAAGGTTCGTCAGGATCTTCTATGGTGGACTTGTTCAGAGAATATTCTGAAAGGAGAACCCTTTTGGCAACCATGGCCGCAGATAACAGTAGTGACGGACGCCTCACTCAAGGGATGGGGAGCTCATTCCAACGATCTGACAATCGGCGGTCGTTGGTCTCCATCGGAGTCCAAACTACACATCAGCCTTCTGGAGCTGAGAGCAATCAGACTAGTGCTGAAGGCTTTCCTGCCATCTGTCAGAGGGAAGAATGTCCTGATAATGACGGACAACACAGTGGCCATGCATTATCTAAACAAGAGGTGGTGTAGGGTCACTACCTCTGTGCAGAGAGGCAATGCAACTCTGGTATTGGGCAATTCAAGAAGGAATCTCTAACAGCAGTTCACCTAGCCGGGGAAGAGAATATGACGGCAGATGATCTGAGCAGGCAGAGCACAGTGTCCCACGAATGGGAACTGGCTCAGGAAGTCATTCTAGAGATCTTCACCCTTTGGGGAACCCCTCAGGTAGACCTATTTGCGGCCGGTATCAACCGAAAGTGCGAAAGGTATTGCTCAAGGGAATTTCCCCCGAGAGGAGAGGCCTGGGGGATGCGTTCGTGGTGGAGTGGAATTTCCCACTATTGTATGTGTTCCCTCCGATTCCCGTCATTCCTCAGGTCATCAGGAGACTGAGACGGTTCGGGAGCCGCATGATCCTAATTGCCCTGGATTGGGCAAGGAGAACTTGGTACCCAGACCTTCTAGATATGTCCATCTGTCCTCCAGTACGTCTTCCTCAGAGAGAGAACCTTCTCGCTCAAATGGAGGGTCAGGTTCTCCATCCAGAGGTCAAAACGCTCAACCTTCATGCTTGGTATCTGAAAGGCTGAGATACAGGGATTGGAACCTTCCAGATGACGTCATGGAGGTGTTGCTTTCGGCAAGAAGGCCAGCAACAAAGTCTCTATACCGTTGCCATTGGAAAAAGTTTTGCAACCGGTGCAAAGAAAAGAATGTCGATCCTTTTCTATGTTCTAATCCGGAAGTAGTATCTTTCCTTCTGACCCTAGCACATAGTGGTCTGAATGTTGGAACTGTTAGGGAAAATTCTCTTATAAGGCTAATTTCCCAAACCTAGTGAGTCCCCCAGCAGCTTTGCTGGATTTTTGGGGTTTGTTTTTTCTCCTGCTAAGAGTGAGACTCTCTTCCTCCCACTCTTAGGCATGATTTGAGGTATGTCTTTGACTTATTGTGTGCTTATGGGCTATGGGGTCTTTTACTTCATAGGGTATCATCTGTTTTAGTGTGTGTTACACAGCACCCTCAGTGCAGTACACAGGGGTGTCATAGTGACCCCCAAATATAAACTCCATAGCCTGGGACTGACTACTGTCTCCCAGGGCATGTAAAGTCACCATTGACTTGACTAGTCCAAAATTATGAACAGAACCAGTACAAACCATCATATTGTGGAAGTACTGTTAAGGGGTAATTCGATTGCCCCTGGGTCTGTTTCCAAGGGGGCACTGTCCAGTCCCCCCCCTTGTCGAGTTTCTGGCTGGTGGCAGTGGTTACCACGCAAAATATTCCTCCGGAATATCTCCTATGGGATTTTCCCATTTGATTTTAAACGCACAACTTTTTTGGTGCAATGTTAAAGATACCGCCGGTTTATTTATTTAATATAAAATCACTGGTCGGGTCTTTTCGCCAGAACTCTTTTCCAAAATGGTGTTTGTGTCCGTCTCTGTAACTCCAACCAAGGTCGGGCCCTTTGTTCCACTTTTTGGCGGGCTTCTCCACAGAAGCCCTCCAACTGGTGCCACTCTGTCTGGGTTCCACAGGATGTGTGGGTGGGGGAATTGGCACCCTGGACAGCGTTGCCTTAGCAACCCAAGTCGCACTCTGTTCTGATTGGCCCAGTGGTGAGCCGCCCGGCTCACCACTTAGCATGTATGAGTGACAGCTAGGCTGTTGAATGGGGGTTTTTCTGCATAAAAGCAGGGCTTTTGGGACTGGAACTTCAGAGGTTGCCACAGGACCGAAATCTGCAACGACGACACCACCGGTGGAGCCCTTGTGCAATGACCTCACCACTTTCCCGACGACAAGAGAAGATCTTCTGCTGTAAGAGTCTTCTCCCTTTGAGCTGGTGGGAACAACCGGTTCACCATTTCGCCTTCCAGGACGTCCCTTGGCCGAATCGCCAGTGCCAAGCACCCTGTCGGCCGGATAGCCAAGCTTCACCACTGTGACCGCGAATAAAAGGAACGCACCTTTTAACCGAACAAACTCCGCGGCTGGCCTCTTCCCTGGGCAGTGCAATGACTCCACGTTTCCTCCTCGACGAGATCTTCTCTTCCCCTGGTCGAAACCACGAACTGCACTCGCTGCCAGGAACAACTGCCACCGCTGGAGCCTCCTCACTTTTAAAGGTACTGTGTTCCACCTGGCCTCCCTTTCCACGGTTTGCTAAAGGTGACCCTGAAATCCTTGGCTTTCCAACTGGGGTGGCCCCCAGACCTTCTAACTTTACCTTTCATCAAACCAACCTCTTTTGAACATTCTTGCAAAGACTTTAGTGCATCTTAAACTGTGTGATCTTGGGCACATTCCGCCTTGCTCCATTTAAAGTGGGCCTGGCCTATGAACTTTGGCTCTACAGTAGACTCTGCCTTCACTAACTTGCTGTGGTCTTAGAAAAGTGTTGGGAACTGTTTTATTTTCATGACCTGCCTTTTTCTCTCCCTTTAACTTAATTATTGGAGTGCCATCTAAGTTACGCGCTCACATCTGTTTTTACAAATAGTGGTGGTTTGACCTAGACTTGTCTAATAATTATTAAGGGAGGTGTGTATACTTTTCTGATTGTGTTTGAACTTGCTTTGATCGATAGTGCTTAGTGTATTTCCTAAAGTGTGTTTTTAAATAAATAATTATATACTTTTGATACCAAGCTCTGGTCAGTGTTTGCTTGCTCTGTGTTTTTAGCCCTATTGTGTATCCTCTGTATACTGCCCTACTCATCTTGAGAGAAGTCTGACTGCTCAGCCACAGCTACCAGTTAAATCTGGGTGGTGCAGACTGCTACAATTTGGGTTTACTGCTTACTCCTGTAGTCTTAATCTTCTTGCAGTGTTCCCCAAGGGAACTGCACAGGATTCTGCCTAACAGGAACAATTAAAGGTTATCTTGCAGCGCTTTCCACCTTCAAGCGCTCGTCGGAAGAATGCTCCTACTTCAAGATTCCTTTGATAGTACAATTCTTAAAAGGACTCACTAATGTGTTTCCTCCTCACCCATTTCAACTACCGATTTGGGATCTCAATTTGGTCCTAAAATTCTTAATGTGTGCTCCTTTTGAGCCTTTGCACACGTGTCCATTAAGATTACTAAGATGCTTTCCTAGTTGCTTTAACATCTGCAAGAAGAGTGAGCGAATTGCAGGCACTGTCTTGTGGGCCACCCTATACTGTGTTCCATAAGGACAGAGTTGTGTTGAAGGTTAAACCCTCATTTTTACCAAAAGTCGTATCTGAGTTTCACTTACATCAAAAAATTGTGTTATGCATTCTATCCTCCACCCAATCCTAGTAAGGAGGAGGAAAGAATAGCACAGGTTGGATCCAAAAAGATCTTTAAGCTTTTATATCTCTAGGCTTTCTAGGCTTAGATTGGACAACCAACTGTTTATTGGCTACACAGGAAAAAGATTGGGTCAATCAATAACAAAACAGAAAATATCACGCTGTATTGTGCTTTGCATTTCGGAATGCTACAGACTGGCGGGAAAAGACCCACCAGAAGGTTTAAGGGCTCATTCCACCAGGGGCATCGCTTTGTCTACAGCCCTGTAAAGAGGTGTTCCTATAAGGTCCATTTGTGAAGCAGCGACTTGGTCATCGCTGCATACTTTTTCAAAATTCTACAACCTAGATGCTTCCCAATCTAATCTGTGGAGTTAAATTTTGGTACAGCAGTCCTATACTAAAGAAAACCTAATCCCTCCTCCATAAGAATTATCCTTACTGCTTTGGGAGTCTGTCAAAGATGAGGAATACATTGGAGGACACAATCCACTCGAAGAACAAGTTACTTACCAACTGGTAACGTTCTTTCAATTGGATGTTCCTCCAACGTATTCCTCATCGCCCTCCCAACCTACCCCTCTGTAGATTTTTTCACAGGCTGTTGCCACTCCAACTCTCCCAAGGCAAAATACCTGTCTACCGGCAAAGTCTGCACAGTGGAAAATCAATCATGAAAGGGGGAAAAACAGAACTGAGGCCAACGGGGGCCGCACGTGCTACTTATACACCCGATAACATCAACCTCGACGGAGGCCTTCGAGGGGCCATTGACTCGACAACACCGATGCACGGCGCCCTCTGCCGAAACATTTTTTCCGAAGAAGCAGCTAAAGCTGGATGGAATACATCAAAGATGAGGAATACGTTGGAGGAACATCCAATCGAAAGAACGTTACCAGTTGGTAAGTAACTTGTTCATCTAGGTACCCCCAAACAAAGCCAGTGGGGGAACGCTCTGTTAATAAACTGGTCAGGCATACAAGTATACCTTGCTGCTCTCTCGGCTTTCACCACATCACAAAATCGGGGTTCGTGGTGGAAGGTGCCTGTGGTTCAGGCATTCATGGAAGGTGTTGAATTTATACCCTCCTGTTTCTAATCCGACTCCCGGCTGAGACTTGAATATTGTGCTTAAAAGGCTCATGGGAACTCCCTTCGAGCTAATGCACAAAGCCAGTTTTAAACTCACTTCTAAAACTGCTTTCCTTGTTGCTATGACATCTAGAATTGAGGGTGGTGAACTACAAGCCCATTCAGTGCAAGATCCTTTTATCATTATTTACAAAGACATGGTTGTGCTACACACACACACACACATCCTTTTTTTTTTCTCCTAAATTCATCTCAAAGTTCCATGTCAATCAGTCCATGGAACTTCCTGCGTTCTTTCAATACCCCATGAATACAGCAGAAAAGAGCCTACATACTCTAGATGTCAGAAGAGCTGTCATGTATTACCTGCAAAAAACAAAACCAATCAGAAAAAATTATTTTGTATCTGGCCGCAGGGAGGGACGGGATCCTATCTATAAATCGTACATTTCAAAATGGATTGTCAAATGCATCCAACTTTGTTATTCTCTTTCCAAGAGAGCGTTACCCTTAAAGGCCATAGCACACTCAACTCGGGGCACAGGGGCAATGCTATCTTTCATAGCAAATGTGCCCTTAGTTGCCATTTGCAAAGCTGCCACTTGGAGTTCCGTTCATACCTCGCACAACATTACTGTTTAGCTAGATATTCTAAAGCTGACACTCAGGTGGGTCAAGCAGTGTTAAAACATCTTTTTTCCACTATACATTCAAATAACTCATCTCCTTCTCCAAGTACAGCTTGCTAATCTTTGCAAAGCGTGTGATTCTAAGCTTATGCACAAGCCTCAGAAGGCATACATTACTTACTGTAATCGTATTTCCAATGCTTTTAACGGCTTAGATTCACATGCGCCCACCCTTCCTCTCCCCTTGGAGTTGAAGGTTCTTGGGTAATTCATAGATGTTTTCACACCGCATCCCAACTTATCTATTCTCCACGCATACACGTTATGCTCCCTCTAGTCAGAAACCAATAATTGGAGGGACCTTAACGCATGAGGCATCATGAGTACAGTAGACATCACACTAGGGATATTACAAACACGCCTAGTCCTTTTAAAACTTTGAAAGCAACATGTGCAATACTCTGCGTCTACCAGAAGATGCCAAAGCATGTGAATCTAAGCAGATACAAGCATCAGAAATAAGACTACGGTTGGTAATGTATGCCATAACCATGGTATGGCTATTAAAGGAATGGTTCGCCCAAAAAATGTTATTGCAAAAAAAGATGGGCAATAATAAAAAAAAAATAGATTGGCACTTTTTTTTAAGTCCCTATGTAAAATTTTGAGCAATTGAAGCTCAAAATTTACAAAAGCCAGCCCATAGGGGCATCCATTTTGTGAAATGGATGCCCGCCTGTGCTCGCTTTTGCTTTTGCGGCACTAATGAAGGAAAAGCCAGCCAGCTGTAGTAAACAAAAGCTACCACTGGGTGGCTTTTCCTTCATTGGTGCCGGGACTCGGAGGACGCAGACCAGAGACTACAGGTGAAAAAGCTGCAGCTGCATCTCGGTAAGTACTATTTATTAAAAAAAAAAAAACCCACTAGCTGCGTTTTTTTTCTCTTAAGTTTTCTGGGCTGGAGGTGTCATGACCCATCGGACACACTCCTTCTGGGCCTCCTGGTCCCAGTCACGCCGGGGCTTGCACTCTTTTGTACTACCAACATGGCCACAAACACTGAGCGCTGCCTACCAGTCTTCACGTTCATTGCAGCACGCTCCATAAAATAGCCACACTTCCGCGCGTCTCAACGCTACTGTTAGCTGTGGCCAGACGTGTGCTCTGTAGTTCGCTTTCAAGGAACTTTGTTGCTTTCCTGGATCCTTGCTCCATTCTATCCCTTCTCCTTCTTACCCAACCTTCTCCCGGAATCCGTGCACCCGCCTCCGAGTGCTTCGTCCCCTTATTTTTTCCAGGATTTCCTGGAATTTACTATCCATCCCGGACAAGAAGTTGAACGAACACTGGAAGCCGAAGACGGCCGAGCGGGCTTGTACAAGACCCGAACCATAAGGAAGAAAACTTCTACAATGGAATCCATCAAGCAGCGAAAACAGGTGGGAAACCTGTGACAGGAGGAGCCCGGAAAACTTAGAAATAAAACCAGTCTTAAAAAAGTTGTATTTATGTTTGCGGTAGCTTTTGAAGCTACCGCAAACATAAATACAACGTTATTGTGTTTGAAAATGCTGCGGTTTTTCTTTCTAAGTTTCTCAGGCTAGTCCACCCCCCCCCCCCCCCCCCCCCCCCTTGTGAGACGAGGGAGGTGAGCCTACTCCCCAATACCCACTCGATGGGTAGAGGCAAGTGTGACATCACCAGGATACACCCCCGCCCCCTTTGGGGCAAGGACTCCTGTTCCTATGAGGAATTCCCTTGAGGACATTCCAACCTCTTCAAACCTTTCCTGTGAAAATTTACATGAAGAGAAAACCAATGTGTGTTCTTGTCAACAGGAAATGGTAAATCTTCCTTAAATTATACATTTCCATTCAACTGGGACAAGGAAAATGACGTACGGAGGAGAACAGAAGCCACTGGACATAGAGAAAATAGGACAAGGAGTTGTGCAGGAAAAGCCTCACAACTACGTAAGTCCTGAAAGGGGAGGAATATGGAGAAGCGAGGGAAGAACCTGTGAATTACAAGAAGGCTAAAAAGTTGGCCATGGAGAAAGACTGGATGCCCAGCGTCCTGGAGCTGTGAGCATGTGAGATGCAGAGAGACTGGGCGGACAGCGTCCTGGAGCTGTGAGCGTGCGAGAAGCAGAGACACGCTAGAACCTTTAGCAAGGAGACAAGAGAAAAACTGAATCGGACATGTGGAGTCCTAGACCAGAGAGGGAGAAAGACACAAATTGGTGGCCTGACCACAGAAGACTTGTGGTAGCCACAGGGTCCCAGCAGCAATGCTAATACCACTGCATATCTGCAAATACGGAAACAAGCTGGTACATGAAATACTGAATGGCTAACTACCAAGAAGAGATGAAGGAAAAGGACCAAGCTTGAGAGAGAACTGACCCGGAATGGCTAGGAAACCCAGTGATATCGCGAAGAACATCAGGTAATGAGGAAAACTGGAGACCCAGAAGGAGGACGGTGTATGAGATTAATTAGTGCAGTTCTCATACTTGTCTGAGTCAAGAAAAAGACATTATAACAGTGTCACAAAGGGTGGTGAATAAGAACTGTTATGGGAGTGATCAAACTCGTATCAATAAAGGCAAAAAAAGCCTGATCAACTGATCAAAGAAAAAGAAAAGTCATAAAAGAGAAGGTTGAGAATAAGATTGGAATAAAATATAGGACCAAGCACACAGATCAGAGCAAAACCAAAGACTGAAGTGTGTACAAGGAAAAGAGCTAATAAAGAAGAAAGACATCATTATTGTATAGTTGGTTCCTGCGAAGAAAAAGGAACAACTTTGTAGAGGCAACCAAGGGGCAACATAAATGTCCTAATACAGTATTGAAGGAACTATATGAACTTGTAGAAAGAGTCAGACTATTTAAAGACTAAATAATGAATACAAGTTGAGGTTGTTGGAGAATTTTCAGTTTAGTGCTAAATTCCTTCCACCCTACAGACCCCCAGCTCTTTTGCTGAACTTTGAGACTTTGGACTTTTAAATTCTATGTGTTTTCTGTGTTTGTTTCTTTTGGTTATGGAGTCCGACGAACTCCGTAGGCATCATCGTTTACATTGTCACACAGCACCTACAGTGCAGTGAGACAGGGAAGTCTTTCAGATTTCCCAATGGTTTAAATGCCTTCTCTGGGATAAACTACTGTTTCCCAGAGCAGTGAAGTGAAATTGGCTTTATTTATAATTGTAACTTTCTGGACCCATCACACACTATCTTTATAATAGGGTGCTGGAGGGGTTACCTATTATCCCCTTTGTCTAGCTTCTCATGTAACATTTTTATGTTACCCTTTCCTCACCGAATGGCTGGTGGCAGTGGTTTAGGTTTTACTACCATTATGGGATTTTACCACGGGCTGCATTCGCAGCCACCGTAAAGCACCCATGGGTGCCATTTTTGTCAAAATGGCCCTGATCTTTTTTTGCCATTTCTTTGTGGAAAGGTCCTTCTTGAGATTTACTCTGCGCGCCAATCCAGGTTTGGTCCCTTTGTTCGTTTTTTCTTTGGCGGGCTTCACAAGTGAAACCCGCCTCTGGCTCCAGAGTGTTTGGCGGGGGCAGGAAGTGAGGGAGGTGCCCGAAACTCTGGGTGCTTTGTCTCCTAGGAGACAAAAATGCACTCTGTGGTGATTGGCCAGCTGACTGTCTGGCAAGGGCAGCCACCCTGCTGAGTGACTGACATCTAGGTTGGAATGAATAGGAGCAAGCTGCATAAAAGGCGAGGCTTTTTGACTTGGAAGGCAGTTGACCACTGGACGAAAGAATCCGAAGAAGAACTTGAAGAAGACGCCTGCTGCAACTCCTGGACCGTTGGTTTGCCCGGTGAAGCCTTGCTGCTGTGCTGAAACTCCAAATTTCAAATGGCGACATCACCTGATGTTATAAATAGGACACACTGCGCCCGTAGCCTCAGTTCCGTTTTTTCCATGAACGTGTTGCTTTGTGAAACCCGGCGCGCCCTTTTGTGTTCAGCGTTACGATGTCTTTCTCTTTGACCACTCCGACTCCGTGGTCTGGCTTCAAGACCTGCCGGGACAGCAAGTCGAAAATGTCGCTCACCGACCCGCACCGCATTTGTTTGTGGTGCCTGGACGAGTCGCATGACACCAACGACTGCTCGACTCAAGGCCTTGCGGGAGCAGAAGGGGAAGCTCCAGGTAGGTAGCGGCTCTAAACCTGTTAGTCCCGAACATACAAATCTGAGTCCAAGGGGGTTTCCACCGACTACTTGAGGGGTGACTCTCCACGTCGGAAGGAGTTACGGGGATCTCGGTCCCGGAGTGGTTCCTCCCACTCTTCTTCCTCATCCCGGCACTCTAGGAAGCGTGGTCACCAGTCGCCTTCCCCGTCATCCTCAGACGATGGTGCCACAAGGAAGGTGGCGTGCCCGCCGAAGTCCTCGACTCCGGAGGAAAAGGCTGCATTTAAAGAACAAATGTTAGTGATTTTTCAATCGCAGGGCACGGGTCTGGTCGCTCCTTCTAACGAAGTCGGCCAGGTTCTGTCTCATACCGTGGGTTTCAGCCTCCTCTGGATGACATTTATGAAGAGGAGGAAAGGTCTGAGGACCCTGGTGAACTTGATGAGGCTCCACTTTTTTCTGGAGCAGTCAGTTGGAGGAGTTGAGGCAGACCCTCCATGTTGAAGTGGAATTTGGTAGGCTTGGGGGCTCATGCAGAGTCTTCGTACAGGAGGCTCATGGTGAGGGTCTCGGGAGTATCTGGGCTGGTCCAGTCCTCCTGAAGACTTTGTGCAGGATGATCTAACAGACATTTTAGATCCAGATCCGTCCTCTGACCCTGTTTTGCCATTTCATCTTACCTTGCAGAAAAGGGTGGCAGCTGCTTGGCAGTCCCCGGAATCTCTTAATAAATAATAATCTTAATTAATAAATCTTTGATGAAGAAATACCGCCCTTCCGTTTGCAACCCCAGCTATTTATCTACTCACCCCACTCCCGAGAGTTTGGTGGTGCAGGCGGCTACGGCCACCTCGAGGCAGACGGTGTACTCTACCATCCCTCCAGATAGGGACGAGAAGCGCTTAGATGGTTGGGCTCGGAAGGTATTTTCTGTTGGGAGCATGGCCTTGAAATCGGCCAACACCACGTGTGCCTTGGCAAGGTTTTCACACACTCTGTAGAATTGTGTTTCTTTGGCAGCTGAGCAATTCCCGAGGGGGAAGAAAGGGATGGGTTCCTTGCTCTCATGCAGGACTGCAAGGATGCCATGTGCGAATCCCTTCAGTCGGGTTTGAATACGGCCGACAGTGTTAGCCGATCCATGGCTGCGAGTACCGTTAGACGCAGATTTGCGTGGTTGAGGAAGTCTCGGTTCGCTCCGGATGTGCAGGCCGGTCTTCTGAACATGCCCTTTGATGGCGCACATTTGTTGGCAGCAAGGCTGACGAGGGCCTTGAGAGGTTGCAGACCTCGAAAGCTGCAGCAAAATCTTTAAGCGCCGCAGTGCATTAACCTCTGCCTTTTCGTCCTAGGGGACAGCAGTGGAGGGGAGGTTCCTTTTGTTACTACTCCTCCTTTGGTAGAACGAGAAGGGCCGCCAGTCAAAGGGGCCAGCGAAAAAGTACCTGCGGTGGTTGGGGAAATCATGGTGCCAAAGCCGCTCAGGCAGCGGCCTTTGTCTTCAAGCACTGCCGCAGCCGCTTCCAGTCACGAGGCTATGTCCCATGTTTCGCCGGTTGGGGGCAGACTCTCAGCATCTCGAAGAGTGACGGGCCATTACTTCAGATGCATAGGTTCTGGATACCATAGCCCACAGCTACTGCCTTCCCTTCCTTTAGCGGCCTCATGACAATCCACTGGGGAAACTCTTTGAAGCTTCCGGATCCGCTCCTTTCGCAGGAAATCTTGTCCCTGCTGTAGAAAGGCGCTATAGAACTAGTGCCTGTAGTAGCGAGGAACAAGGGATGGTATTTCCCCTTAATTTTTTATCCCAAAGAAAGACGGGTAATTGAGACCCATCATGGACTTGCGTTGGTTGAACAAACTTCTCAGAAGGACAAGTTCAAGATGGTCACTCTTTCTCAAGTCCTCCAGGCCCTTCAACTTCAGGATTGGTTGGTGTCTCTGGACCTCAAGGATGCTTACTTTCATGTACCGTTCCATCCCAATCACTGAAAGTACCTGAGGTTTGCGGCTGCGACTCGCACTTTCAGTTTCAGGTCCTGCTATTCGGATTACCTCCGCCCTAGAGTCTTCACCAAGCTCATGGTGGTGGTGGCAGCGTACCTCGGGCGAGGGGGGGTGGGGGGAATTCACGTCTACCCCAACCTGGACGACTGGTTGATCTGGGCGTGCTCTCCCGAGCAAGTGTTGGATCACCTCAGTCTCGCTTGCCGCACCCTTCATCATATTGTGCAGATGGTGGACAAATTTCAACATGCCCAGAGTATCCCGGCTTTTGAATTCTTAAGGTTGCTCGGCCTCATGGCATCCTGCTTTTTTCTGGTGCCAGAGGCCAGGCTGCGGATGAGATCCCTGCAATGGGTTCTCAAGACGCAGTGGTCGCAGTTCTCCGGCAAGATGACGGATCCCGTTCAGATTCCACTCTGTCTCCCAGGAACTTCTGTTGTGGGCCAACGATGGGAACCTGATGAGGGGGGAACTGTTTTGGCAACCTTGGCCAGAGGTGACTGTAGTGATGGACGCTTCACTCACAGGATTGGGCGCTCATGCGATCGACTTGACCGCCTGCAGTCGTTGGTCTCTGTCGGAGTCCAGAGTCAACATCAATCTGTTAGAGCTGACGGCCATCAGGCTAGCCCTGAAGGCTTATCTGCCCTCTGTATGTGGGAAGAGTGTCCTAATCACGACGGACAACACAGTGGCCATACATTACCTCAACAGAAAAAGGGGTGGAGGGGGGGTAGGGTCACTTCCGTTGTACAGAGAGGCAATGCAGCGCTGGTTTTGGGCCATCCAGCAGGAAATTGTGATCTCTGCAATTCATCTGGCCGGTGACGAAAATGCAGTGGTGTGGAGCAGGCAGAGCACGATCTCTCACGAGTGGGAGTTGGCTCAGGAAGTCCTTCTGGAGATCTTTGCCCTTTGAGGAACCCCGCAAGTGGATCTCTTCGCCACCAGTGTCAACCGGAAGTGCGAGAGATTCTGCTCAAGGGAATTTCCTACGAGAGGAGCCTTGGGAGACTCGTTTGTGGTGGATTGGTCATTCCCGCTGCTGTACGTGTTTCTTCCAGTCCCCGTCATTCCTCAAGTGTTGCAGAGGTTCAGCTCCCACATGATCCTCATTGCTCTGGATTGGGCCAGGAGAGCCTGGTACCCAGACCTTCTAGAAATGTCCATCTGCCCAACCGAGAGGACTGCTCTCGCGTGTGAGGGAGGCAGGCAGGCAGGCAGGGTGGTGTACTAGGTGGGGAGGGGGTCAGGTTCTCCATCCAGAGGTCAAGACTCTCAACCTTCAAGCTTGGTATCTGAAAGGTTGAGGTATAAGGATTGGGACCTCCCGGATGACGTGATGGAGGTGTTGCTTTTGGCCAGGCGGCCTGCAACAAAATCCCTGTACCATTGTCATTACCGTAAATTCTGTGACTGGTGCAGAAGTCACAATGTTGATCCTTTCCAGTGCTCCATTCCTATGGTTTTGTCTTTCTTACTTTCTTTGGCCCACAGGGGCTTCAAGTGGGTACCATTAAGGTTTACCTGGCGGTGCTGTCTATCTTTAAGAACTTGTCTGAAGAATGTTCTTTAAGATTCCTTTGATTCCTCAGTTTCTTAAATGTTGACTAATGTCTTCCCGCCGTCTCCTTTCCAGGTGCCAATTTGGGATTTGAATTTGGTTTTGAAATTTCTCATGGGTGCTCCGTTTGAAACTTTGCACTCTTGTCCTTTGAGATTACTGTCCTTCAAGACTGTGTTCTTGGTTGCGGTTACTTCCGCTCGCAGAATGAGTGAATTGCAGGCACTTTCATCTAAGCCACCCTTTACACTGTTTCATAAGGACATGGTTGTACTGCGGGTACGTCCCTCTTTTCTACCTAAGGTAGTATCTGATATCATTTGAGTCAAAAAGTGGTTCTTCCATCTTTCTACCCTCCTCCTCATGCTGGTAAGGAAGAGGAGCGACTCCATCGGTTGGATCCTAGGAGAGCTCTGAGCTTTTACATTTCTAGGATGTCCAGGGTCAGTGTCGACTATCAACTTTTGCTGGACACCGATTGGGCAAGGTTGTTACCAAACAGTCCTTGTCCAGGTGGATTATCCTCACCATTACGGAGTGTTATTGATTGGCGGTTAAGGACCCTCCTCAAGGGTTGCAAGCTCATTCCACTATAGGTGTGGCTGCTTCCACCGCCCTCCAACAGGGAGTTCCTATTAGGAACATTTGTGATGCAGCCACATGGGCTTCAATCCAAACCTTTGTTAAACATTACTCCCTGGATACAGTCTATGGTCAGGATATGGCCTTTGGTAAGGCGGTTCTTTATTCTGCAATCTGATTGGGTATTCTAAATTCTTCCCCTCCTCCATTACCTGGTACTGCTTTGGGAGTCTGTCAAAGATGTGGAATATGTTGGAGGACACAACCCATTTGAAGATCGAGTTACTTACCAACTGGTAACGTTTTTTCTACTGGATGTTCCTCCAACGTATTCCACATCGCCCTCCCAGCCTGCCCCTCTGGAGAATTTCCTATGCGATTGCAGCTTCCGTTTCCGCAAGGCTAAGTGCTGTCAAGCAGACATGAGACTGGTGCCACACGTTCTGAGGGAAAAAACTTAAACTGAGGCTACGGGTGCCGTGCGTCCTATTCATAACATCTGGTGACGTCGCCCTCGATGGAGGCCTTCGAGGGACATCGACCCAACGTCATTGACGCAGGACTCCCTCTGCTGAAAAAGTTTCCAAAGTGCAGAGCTGTGGACATTACATGTCAAAGATGTGGAATATGTTGGAAAAACAACCAGTTGGTAAGTAACTTGTTGTATTGGAGGATGTGAACGTATTTGCCTCCTTAAGAATATTTGTGATCTGTGTGTTTTAATAACCTTTTCCTTTGACCTAATCCTAAGCTATTCTAAATGCATCAGTGATGCATTAATGTCCCCAGCGCCCTAGCTATTGAAGTCACCTGAGGTTGGGTGTAGGTTGTCTGTGGGCCATCCTGAAAGGGTACTTACTGATTTAGAAACTTAAGAGTGAGTATTTTTGGATTGTATTTGTGTGTTGCTTTATATTGCTCCTTTCTGAAGAAGGCTTACTCTAACTGACTGATGAATAAATTAATAATTGTTGATTCAAGAAACCTTGTGTGTAAGAGTTTATTTGATTACTTCACTGTGAATCTCTGTGCAACTCACCTACAGCTCACATTGACCCCTCTTGAGATAAGCCTGGCTGCTGAATCACGCTACCAACAGATTATACAAAAGGTTGGGTTTCTATTGCCAGGAGGTCAGGGTTGTTGTATTGCACCCAAAGGGTACTGCATGCAATCTTGCCTAACAGAGGTAAACCAAACCCTGGGAGAAGGGAGACATTCTCCTGGTCTTTAGTTGTTAGGCTAGTGGTAGGGTCAGAAAAGGGTTAGTGTGAGGTGAAGTCAGGGCACTAGAATATATAGATCACTGCGCTGAACAATTAGATTGTGTGTTGGACCCTGCTGCCAGTGAGGGGGTTCTAAGCTCACTTCGCCCTTCAATTTCAAAATTGGGTTGAACAGAAACTGAGTAGTACCCTGGTCACATAGGCGGTTCTGTTTGCTTATACGTCTATCCTTTCATAAGGACTGAAGTTAGTTGGAAGAGGTTGATCATAGAGTGGTGTTTAATGGTAAGAAATAAACATGTTTTTCGGCCCTCCTGAGTCTTTTTTGAGGCTATGGGTAGATACATTCAGAGATACAACACACGCCTCAAAAAATCCACTCGCCCGCAAGCATTGGCAAGTACTTTTTTGACAGTTCGTGTATAATTTTAGTTCTACGAGTCGGGCGGTTAATAATAAAGTTCATGCACTGTCCATGAAGCCCCTAGGTGGCAACCGTGCACTGTGCCCAGCATTCCAATGTTCTGTCTAGCTTCTTTCCACAGCGTTGTTACCACTGCATATTTCTATTCTTAGCCAGCAAGCTTCTGAAAATAGTTTTATCCCTTTCAACAATGTTCCAGGGTTCAGTATTAAGAGTTTGAATTAGTGCAGTGCTGCATGCTGATGAATGATATACACCACTCTTTGCATGCTTTATACCCGTATTTGTTGAACTGTGAGCATACCGTTGGCTGACAGTGTCATTTTAGGTTTTGGCATTTTTTGGTAGTGTAATTTTCTGTGCATGTACTGTTTGCTCCATGTTTCAAACAATGTGTACTGCAATTTAAAAATGACTTAATGTAAGTAACTTGTTGCAGTCAACATTGATGGCTTGTTTTTTTTATTTGGATCTATATTGTGCATGCTACCAAAGTTGTTAAGCTGTTGTATTGTATTGTTAAGCTTTATAAAGCGCAATGAACTTGCTGTTACATTACAAGATTACATGTGGCATCTTAGTTACAAAAGTCATATGGCAGTGTTTCAAAATGTGTTAGTGTGGGGTGTCTTTGAACATGACATGACACACACGGCAGAACAAGGCTGGGTTGGTTTCAGCATGGTGCTCTTTAAATCCCTCTTGCACACGGAGCATCCCTTGGCTTGTGGCTGACTTTATTTCATGGCAGTGGTGGGTGATTAGCCCTGGTTGACATTAATCTCCACCCCTCCCTCAGGATACCTTTACTACCTGCCCAACCTGCTCTCCAAGCTGGAGGCATCGATTTTACTAGGCACAGCGCTCCCTTTTTTAGTCCATAAATTGATCCCCTGGCGAAGCTGCCTTCAGGAGCACCTCAGTGTTTGAGGCGGGATTGGGGGAGAGAGCATCCCGTGTGCAGCCCGGTAGTATGGAGAGGTCCTGGTGGCACTGATGGGCAGGTACGGCAGCAAGGATGATGTTAATAGAGCATGGTGCTAATGCCCAACCCATTTGCACTCATTGCATCATTGGAACTTAAAAAGAGGAACACTGGAGCACAGCACACTTTTCTTAAGAGACTCAATTATTTTAGTCCCCTCAGGCTGGGCCCCTTTGCTTATGTTGGAGGATGGGATGGGTGCCATCTCTCAAACCTTCTGGCAGCGCTCAAGACAACTGCACCGAGAGGGTCAGTCACTATCAACCAACTCCCCCTCTAAAGGACAGTTCGAGGGGATTGGGTCCTCCGACGTATTCCATATCTATGACAGGTAATCACCACAGCTGTGCTGCATCGTAAACTTTTTTCCTGCGTCGATGACGTCGATGCTCCGTCGTCTAGGACCTCGTCCGACGTCATCCGATGTGATAAGTAGGACGCACGACGCTCGTAGCCTCAGTTCCGTTTTTTCCGCGAATGTGTTGCTTCATGAATCTCGGTTAACGCCTCGACTCTTTGGAGTTCTGTTCTTCTCGGTTCTTCGAACCTGTTTGTTTTTGTGAAAATCCTTTGTGTGAAGATGTCTTCTACTTCGTCTTCGACCCCGCGTCCGGGCTTCAAGAAGTGCGGGGAGTGTGGGTCCAAGATGTTGGTGACAGACTCGCACGACGCCTGCCTCTGGTGCCTCGGGGAGGCCCACGACACGGATGACTGTATCGACTGCCAGTCGCTCACGTCCAAAGCCTTAAGCGAACGTAAGAAGAAGTTGTCGGTAGGTCGGGTGTCCAAGCCCGGGAAGTCGTGGTCTGCGGGGCTTTCGAAGGATGATTCGAGAGGTGACTCTCCGCGTCATCGTCGGAAGTCTCGTGGGTCTCCTTCTAGGAGTCGGTCTCGCCACTCCTCAGCCTCTTCGCGGCATTCTCGGAAGCGCCCACACCGGTCGACTTCCAGGTCATCTTCAGAGAATTCTGCCCGGCACGTCGCTTACCCCACCAGCCGTGCGACGCCGGAGGAATGGGCTTCCTTCGGGAAGAAAATGCTGGCGATTCTCGAGTCGCAAGGTACTAAGCCGTCCGCGCCCCAGAGTGGGGTTGGTCGTGAGAGGTCGAGAGACACCGTTTGCAAGAGTGGTTGGCACGACTCATGGGAGCGGTCCCGTTCGGACAAGGAGACTCGTTCTCGACGTACCCGTTCCAGGTCCCGGTCCTCGACGCGTTCGAGACCGTGTGCACCTGTGAGGTCTTCGAGGAAGACATCGACGTCTGAGGCGTCGAGGGCGTCGCAGACTTTCTCGAGGCTCCGGCTTCGAGGAAGTCGTCGAAGCCGTCGACGCTCAGGTCGTCGAAGGACACGCTCGGGGCTCCGGCTTCGAGGGCTGTGCCGATGCTGGCGGCGCTGCATCTGACGTCGACGCCGATTTCCTCGGCGTCAACGCCGATCCTCTGGGCACCGATGCCTGTTCTCTCGACGCCGGCGCCGATTCGCTTGACGCCTTTCGTGTCGGAGGTACCCCGTGGCATGGGGGAACCCCCTAGGAAGGCTCTGGTTAAGAGCAAGCACTCTCGGGTGCCTTCTTTTCGCCACCTGGAATATATTTTAGAGGCGGATGAGGATTCTGATGGCCTGGTTCCTAGTCAGCGATTTGAGGCAGTCACTGCATGATGCCAGTGGACTGGACACCTCTCTGGAGGTGGAGTTTTGTAGGCCTGAGCCTGGCTCTCATGCCGATTCCTCGTACCGGCGCCTTATGGCTAGGGTTTCTGAGTACTTGGGATGGTCTGCTCCCCCAGAGGAGTTTGTGCAGGATGATCTAACGGACATCCTTGATGTTGGTCCCCCAACTGACCCGGTACTGCCGTTCCATATGGCTTTACAGAGAAGGGTGGTGGCGGCTTGGACTGCTCCGGAGAGTCTCCCGGCGGTGGGCAGATCCTTGTTGCGAAAATACCGTCCAGCCAGTAGCGACCCCTGCTACTTGACCAGGCACCCCACTCCGGAGAGTTTGGTGGTGCAGGCGGCCACGGCCCTGGCAAAGCAGGCGTCGTACCCTACCATCCCTCCTGATAGGGACGACAAACGTTTTGATGGCTGGGAGAAGAAAGTGTTTTCTTCTGGTGGTATGGCGCTTCAGGCGGCCAACTCCATTTGTGCCTTGTCTCGTTTCACACACACTCTGTGGAACTGTGTTGCGTTAGCAGCTGAACATATTCCCGAAGGGGACGAACCGGATGGTTTCCTTGCTATGGTCCAGGATGGTAAGGATGCCATGTGTGAGTCCGTTCAGTCGGGTTTGGACTTAGCTGAATGCGCCAGTAGGTCCATGGCGGCGAGCACCGTGATACGCAGGTTTGCGTGGTTGCGGAAGTCGGGGTTTGCTCCTGATGTGCAGTCCCGGCTCCTCAACATGCCCTTTGACGGTGAACACCTTTTTGGCAGCAAGGCTGACGAGAGCCTTGAGAGGTTGCAGACTTCAAAAGCTGCAGCAAAGTCGTTGGGCGCTGCAGTTCGCCAACCTCCGCCTTTTCGTCCTAGGGGACAGCAGTGGAGGGGTGGTTCCTTTCTCTATTACTCGTCCTTCAGTAAAGCGAGAGCAGCTGGCAGTCAGAGGCCAACGCAGGGGTACCAGAGGTGGACGACAGGGTACCCGTGGTGCCAAGGCCGCTTGGGCAGTTGCCTCTTTGCCCTCAGGTAACGCCGCAGCCGCTCCCACTCAGTCATGAGGCCATGTCCAATGGTTCGCCGGTTGGGGGAAGGCTGGCGCAGCATCTTGTAGTGTGGCGAGCCATTACTTCAGATGTGTGGGTTCTGGAGATCATAACCCACGGCTACGGTCTTCCTTTTCGGCACAGGCCTCGCGACAATCCAATGGGGAACCTCTCTTTGCAGAGTCCGGATCCGCTCCTTGCGCAGGAAATTCAAGCCCTGCTGGAGAAAGGCGCCATAGACTGGTGCCTGTAGCGGAGAGGAACATGGGATGGTATTCCCCTTCTCCAGCATGGGGTCTGGCATGGATTCACATGCTCATGAATATTCCCCGTCGTCAGGCTGGGAATCCTCGATAAAGAAAAAACCAGTATCAGTTTCGTTTCTGATCTGTCTTTCGTAGTAGTAACCAATCACTGATCTCTGCGTCATACTGACCACAGCCAATGACTGCCCTCTACCTAAGCCCCGCCTCTGGCAGCCATCTTCAGATTTTTACCGCACGTTCATGTGTTGGGATCCTCGTGCTATTGCTCTCGAGCGTTAGTGCTATTTTTTCACGTTTTTTCTCAAACACTTAGTTTTTTTCAGTCAAAAGAGCCTCAAGCTCCACCGACTCTCCATCCGATCAATGGGGACCCGTGTCGGATTCGTCTACGCCCCTCAAGGGTGAAGATTTGTCGAGCTACGCTTTTGGAGGACTCCAGAAGTTTCTCAGGCCCATCTCGGTCATGGCCCAGGAGAAGGGAAGCTCGACGCCCGGAAAGCTGTTCAGGGTCTGCCCTGGATGCCAGCTGCAGAATGTCTTTAAGGAAGACGAACACTCCTTTTGTCTTTACTGCCTACATGAAGACAAGACGCACGTGGAGAAGGACTGTGCGTTTTGCGGCAACATGTCGGAGCGGACCATGAAGGACCGCCATCAACGTCTCGCCAACTGGCTGGAAGGGAAGAGCCCGTCCGGCGAGAAGAAGAGGAAGAAATCCGAGCGGTCTTCTAAGACCTTTGAGGACGCCCCGGCGACGGGGGTCCAACATAAGGCCAAGCACCGCGAGTCCGCTGGCACCGGGAGCACCGAACGGTCGGGCTCTACGGGCGCCAGGCAGGGCGCACCCTCCCCGGCACCATCAACCACGAGCCAACGCTCTGGGTCGGGTAAGAGGAAGGCCGAGCACCCGGCGAAGCTCCTGGAGAGGCCCCGGTCGAGCTCGAAGGCGGACGGGGAGCGAGGCAGTGTCCCCCCCCCCCCCTCAAGGAGAAGGCGGTGAGCGCACCAAGGGTGGTGAAAGCCTTAATCCATCCGGCCAAGGCCTCTATCGAGATAGTCGCGGCGGCCCTGGCTCAGCCTGTGGAGGCTACACCTGTGGTGGCGACCTCGGGGCTCAGTCTACCTGCCACCGCGGAGGGAGTCCTCTTTTATGCCCATCGACAGGACCCCTGTGAAACCTCCGACAGAGAAGAAAAAGGGGGGGCAGGAGGTGGTCGTGGATTCGGCCTTAACCTCTGAGGAAGAACTGATCGAGGTCTTAAGCCACGGCGTTGGCGTGGAAGAAGACCAGCCCGTCGGGAGGGATCCCGACGCAGGAGACGACCAGCCCGTCGGATTCCCCTCTGCCAGTGCCGCAAGACAACTCGGCGGCCATTTTGTTGGCTATACAGTCCTTATGCTCAGAGATAAGGACGAGACTGCCGTTACCAGTGGAGGAACCACTCCCGTCGGGGGACCCGGAACCAGGCCCTTCGGGCAGCCCCCCTCCTAAGAAAAGAAGGATTCACCCTCCACCTCCTTTTCAGCCGTCGCGCCCCGTTCAGCCCTCCTCCCCGTCCACGACTCGAGGGGATGATACGGGGACTGACGGCCGCGAGGGGTACGGACGACGAGGTGTATGACGAGGATCTGCCGTCGTCTCCTCCCACCCGGGCTTCCCCGCCCGACGAGATTGGATCTTTTCACTCCATGATCGCCAGGGCATCCGAGCTCTTCCAGCTCTGCCCTGAGGAGAAGAAGGAAGGAAGGAAGGTTTCCTTTATCAGCGGCACGAGGCCAAGAGGAAGACGGTCCTCGCAGTACCTCTACTGGACGATATTTGGGATGAGGGCCTCGCCCTCCTCAAGAACCCATCCACGACGCCGGCTAGAAGAGACCGGTACGAGAAGAAGTACCGGGTCCCGGACGCGGCCCCCTTGTGCCTCTGGGCACAGCCTACCCCGGACTCCGTCGTCTCCGTGGTGGCCAGGAAGAAAGTGGGGGGGGGTGCGGCCTCCACGTCGACTTCCCCGCCGGATGGCGAGGGAAAGAAATTGGACACGATGGGGCGCAGGGTCATCTCGTCTGCAGCGACGACGATTAAGGCGGCTAACGCCTTGGCTATCGTAGCCCGGTACGACAGGGAGCTGTGGTACAAGCTGGCTCCCCTGCTGGACTTCCTACCGGACGACAAGAGGGCGGATGCCCTGGAGATCTTGCAGGAAGGTGAGGTGGCGTCGGACCACGCCATCACTATTGCGACGGACATCGCCGACACTGGATTTCGCCAGTTGGGCAACGGCGTGTGCCTTAGGCGGCGTGGATGGCTCAAGGCTACTGACTTCCGTCAAGACGTACAGACCAGAGTCCTGGACATGCCGTTCGATGGGAACAACCTGTTTGGGAAAACAGTGGACGATTCCCTTGAAGCCATTAAAGCGGAGACGGCCCGGGCTCTCGGGGTTCTCCAGCAACGGCGGCCGCCCTTTCGGAGCGGCGGACGCAAGGGCGCCTCCAAAGGTTCCGGCGGCGGATTTTCCACCTACCGTCAAGCGGCCCGTTCGTCGTCTCAGGAAGTTTACAGGGGACGAGGCAAGTCAGGCGGACCCCGCCGTCGTCGCCAAGGAGGTCAAGGCGGCAAAGCCTCGTCTAAGCAGGATTGAACCGGCCGTGGGGTCGGGCCCCCACCGAAGCACCCCGGTGGGAGGCCGGCTGGCGAGCTTCGTCAGCGTGTGGGAGTCCATCTCCACCGACCGTTGGGTGCTGGACGCCCTAGCCCAGGGCCACGCGCTCGAGTTTCAAAGAAGGTGCCCGCGCGTCCCCCCTGTGGCCAGGAAAGAGCTTCACGTCCCTCAGCTTCTCCGGGAGGTAAAGGCGATGCGCAGGAAGGGCGCCATCGAACTCGTCCCAAAGAGGCTTCGGGGCTCCGGAGTTTACTCAAGATACTTCGTTGTGAAGAAGAAGACGGGAGGATGGCACCCCATCCTAGACCTACGACGGCTGAACAAGTTCATCAAGGCACAGAAGTTCCGGATGGTCACCCTCCAGCACGTCCTGGGTCAGCTGGAGGAGGGCTACTTCCTGTCGTCGTTGGATTTGGAGGATGCCTACTTCCATATTCCCATCCTAAAGGGGCACCGAAAATTTCTCAGGTTTGTGGTCCAAGGGCGTCACTATCAGTTCAGAGCCCTTCCCTTCGGTCTACGGTCGGCACCCAGGGTATTCACCAAGTGCCTTGCACTAGTGGCGGCGCAGCTGCGCCGAGAGGGGATCCACGTCTACCCCTACCTGGACGACTGGCTCATCCGAGCCAAGACGAGGGAGCTCGCCGTGGAGCACACGGCAAGGACCGTCCAACTTCTCACGGGCCTGGGATTCTCTGTGAACTACGCCAAGTCCCACCTGGTACCCGCGCAAGACGCACTGTTTCTGGGAGCGAAGCTCGACACAGTGTCCCTTCTGGCCTCCCCGTCGGAGGAAAGGACCAGGGCCATCCTGGGCAAGGTACAGCGGATGTTGGTTGCCGACGCGGCCAAGGTGAGGTCCATCAAGTCCCTCCTCGGAATGATGTCTTCTTGCATCTACCTCATTCCCATGTGCAGGCTCCGGATGCGCCCGTTGCAGGAGTTCCTGGACGCGCGCTGGATCCAAACGATGGGCAGCTTGGAGGAGAGGATCACACTCGACGAGAGTTTCCGACGAGCGATGCGCGCGGGTGCCCCACCACCGGATCTGACGGTGGGCATGGACTTCCAGACCCCAGGCCACCAGGAGACAGTGACCACGGATGCCTCCCTGGAAGGGTGGGGAGCGCACACCGAAAATCTGCACGCGAGAGGCCTTTGGCTCCCGACGGAGAAGTCCCTCCATATCAACGTCCTGGAGCTCCGTGCAGTGTTTTGGGCCCTCAGGTCCTTCCTTCCGTCCCTCAAGGGCAAGGTGGTGAGGATCTTCACCGACAACACCACCACCATGTTTTACATCAGGAAACAGGGCGGAACCAGGTCCCCAGCACTGTCCAAGGAGGCGCAGGACCTGTGGCATTGGGCCGTCGCCCAAAGGATGTTTCTGGTGCCGTTTTATCTGGCAGGGATAAAAACACCATCGCCGACTCACTCAGCAGGGAGCTGCGCTCCTGCCACGAGTGGGAACTACGGCAGGATCTAGTGGATCGCCTCTTCCGACGGTGGGGCACACCCCAGATCGACCTGTTCGCGACGGCGACGAACTCCAAGTGCCGGAGGTTCGCCAGCAGGTTTCCCCAGCCGAGGAGCATGGGCGATGCTTTCTCGTTCCCCTGGGAGGGCCTGTTCCTATATGCGTTCCCTCCATTGCCACTACTGATCCGGCTCATCAACCAGCTCAAGAGGTCACGGTGCAGGATGATCCTCGTCGCACCTGCGTGGCCGAGGCAGATATGGTTCCCGGACTTTCTGGACTTGTCAGCGTCCCCGTCAATCAAGCTGCCAGTGGACGCAGATCTGCTCTCCAGGGAAGGAGGCGCCATCCTCCACCACGACCCGAAGTCGCTGAACTTGCAGGCCTGGCTCCTGCAGCGCTAGAGTTTGGAGGATACGACATACCGGCCGACTGCAGAGAGGTTCTTGCAAAGGCCAGGGCGTCCTCGACTCTTAAATGCTACGGACACAAATGGAAGAGGTTCTGTGTCTGGTGCCACGCACAGAAGATTAACCCTCTAAGGATTACGGCTCCCCAAGTACTGCCGTACCTGTTGACGCTGGCCAAAGCTGGACTGGCACACGCGTCCATCAAGATTCATCTTGCTGCGATCTCCCGATACACCAGAACCATGGGGCGGACGTCCTTGCGGTCTCATAGTCTGGTGAAAGAGTTCATGAAGGGACTGTTCAGATTGTTCCCGCCGGTGAAGGCTCTGGCCCCGGCGTGGGAGCTCAACGTGGTGCTGACCAAGCTCATGGGACCTCCGTTCGAGCCTCTGCACTCGGCCCCGTTGAAGTTCCTGTCGTGGAAAACAGCGTTTCTTGTGGCCATCACCTCCGCACGACGGGTGGGAGAGATCCAGGCCCTTTCCTGCAAGGCCCCGTACTTGACTTTTCACGACACGAGGGTGGTGCTCAGGACGCACCCTTCCTTCATGCCCAAGGTGCCGTCGGACTTCCATCTCAACGAACCCTTGGTGTTGCCTGTGTTTTTCCCCGTCGCCTTCGTCGCCGGCTGAGAGGACTTTGCACTCGCTGGATGTGGCTAGAGCGCTAAAGTTCTACGTGGACCGCACGAAGTGTTTTCGGAAGACGTCACAACTCTTTGTGAACTTTGGACCTGTCAATCAGGGGAAGGCTCTCTCGAAGGCTTCCATTTCCAGATGGCTCTCCGTCTGTATCATGTACTGTCACCGGTTGGCAAACGGACCGCTGCCTGGCCGTCCGAGAGCCCATTCCACCAGAGCGATCGCAGCTACCACGGCGTTCCTATCTGGTGTGCCCCTGCTGGACATTTGCAGGGCTGCTACGTGGAGGTCGACACACACCTTCACGAAATTCTACTGCGTCGATCGGGATTCCAGGGAGGAGTCCAGGGTCGGCCAAGCAGTGCTGCGCAACCTGTTCGCCTGAGGTGAGCCTGGGGAGGAGGTAAGATTGCTTAATGTTGAGTTTGATGTGATGCTTAATGTTGAGCCTTTGCCACCTCCCGTGGTTGTGCATGTGGGTACTGCTATGTATTCTTTATTCATGAGCATGTGAATCCATGCCAGACCCCATGCTGGAGAAGGAACAAGTTACTTACCTGTAACTGTTGTTCTCCAGCATAGGTCTGGCATGGATTCACATGCGAACCCTCCCGCCTACCCCTCTGCGGCTCTTCACTTGGTCATACTGCCACTTCACGTGCTTCCAAATCTGAAGATGGCTGCCAGAGGCGGGGCTTAGGTAGAGGGCAGTCATTGGCTGTGGTCAGTATGACGCAGAGATCAGTGATTGGTTACTACTACGAAAGACAGATCAGAAACGAAACTGATACTGGTTTTTTCTTTACCGAGGATTCCCAGCCTGACGGGGAATATTCATGAGCATGTGAATCCATGCCAGACCCATGCTGGAGAACAACAGTTACAGGTAAGTAACTTGTTCCTTATTTTTTGATTTTGAAGAAAGACGGGGGATTGAGAGACCCATCATGGACTTGCGCGGTTTGCACAAACTCCTCAGGAAGGACAAGTTCAAGATGGTTACTCTCAAGTCCTCCAGGCCCTTCAGCTTCAGGACTGGTAGGTGTCACTCGACCTCAAGGATGCTTACTTCCATGTGCCGATCCATCCCAAGCACAAGAAGTACCTGAGGTTCGCGGTTGGCAACTTGCACTTTCAGTTTCGGGTCCTGCCATTCGGATTGACCTCGGCCCCGAGGGTTTTCACCAAGCTCATGGTGGTGGTGGCAGCGCATCTCAGGCAAGGGGGGATTCACGTCTACCCCTACCTGGACGATTGGTTGATCAGGGGGAGCTCTCCCGAGCAAGTCCTGGATCATCTGTCCGTCACCTGCCACTCTCTTCACAGGCTGGGCTTCTCCCTCAATTTAAAGAAGTCCCATTTGACGCCAACACAGCGGCTCCAGTACATCGGAGCAGTGCTCGACACTTCCCTGGGGCAGCGTTTTCCTCCCCAGGTGAGGGCTCTTCACATTCAGCAGATGGTGCACACGTTTCAGCATGCCCAGATGCTCCCAGCGTTCGAGTTCTTGAGGTTGCTCGGCCTCATGGCATCCTGCATTCTTCTGGTGCCAGAGGCTCGCCTGCGGATGAGATCTTTGCAGTGGGCACTCAAGACGCAATGGTCGCAGTCCTCCGGCAGGATGTCGAACCCGGTTCAGGTGCTGCCCTCGGTCGCCCGGGACCTTCTGTGGTGGGCCGTCGAAGGCAACTTGATGACGGTGGCTCCATTTTGGCTTCCCTGGCCGGAGGTGACAATCGTGACGGATGCATCCCTCACGGGATGGGGAGCTCATGCCAACGGGCTGACAGTCAGCAGTCGTTGGTCTCTGTCGGAGTCCAGACTCCATATCAATCTGTTGGAGCTGAGGGCCGTCAGGCTAGCCCTGAAGGCTTTTTTGCCGACTGTGTGAGGAAAGAGTGTCCTGATCCTGACGGACAACACAGTGGCCATGCACTACTTCAACAAAAAGGGGGGGGGGCAGGGTCACTTCCTCTGTGCAGGGAGGCGATGCAGCTCGAGTTCTGGGCCATCCAGCAGGACGTTTCGATCTCGGCAGTTCATCTGGCCGGAGACGAAAACGTGACGGTGGACGCTCTGAGCAGGCAGAGCACGATCTCTCACGAGTGGGAGTTGGCTCGGGAGATTCTCCTGGAGATCTTCGCCCTTTGGGGGACCCCTCAAGTTGATCTCTTTGCCTCCAGTGTCAACCGGAAGTGCGAAAGGTTTTGCTTGCGGGACTTTCCTCCAAAAGGAGCCTTAGGAGACGCGTTCGTGGTGGAGTGGTCATTCCCGCTGCTGTATGCGTTTCCTCCAGTCCCCGTCATCCCGCAAGTGCTGCGGAGGTTACGGAAGTTCAGTTCGCCGATGATCCTCATTGCTCCGGTGTGGGCTCGGAGGACGTGGTACCCGGACCTTCTCGACTTGTCCATCTGCCCTCCACGTCATCTTCCCTGCCGAGACGATCTGCTCTCACGGGAGAGGGGTCAGGTTCTCCATCCAGAGGTCAGATCCCTCAACCTTCACGCTTGGCTTCTGAAAGGTTGAGGTATAAGGATTGGGACCTCCCTGAAGACGTGATGGAGGTGTTGCTTTCGGCCTGAAGGCCAGCAACAAAGTCTCTGTACCGTTGCCGTTGGCGTAAGTTCTGCGACTGGTGAATGTGGATCCTTTTGCATGTGACATCCCCATGGTTCTGTCCTTTTTACTTTCTTTGGCCCACAGGGGCTTGCAAGTGGGTACCATTAAAGGTTACCTGGCGGCGCTGTCCATCTTTAAGCGCTCGTCTGAAGAGTGTTCTTGGTGGTCGGTCAAAAGACCGAAAAAAAAATCTCGAAATACAATAATCTCGAATCCAAAATCCCGAAAAAAAAAAGTCGAATTTTTTATTTATTTAATTATATGCTTTTTTTGGGGTCAGGTAAGTAAAAAAAATGGGTTAAAATAAAAAAAAAATAGAAAAAAGGGGGGTTGGGGGGGGGAACCCCCCCATTTCGAACAAAAAACGTCATTAAAAAAAAATTCGACTTTTTTTTTTCGAGATTTTGGATTCGAGATTATTGTATTCGGGATTTTTGTTTTCGGTTTTATGACTATAAACCAGTGTTCTTAATTTAAAATCCCTTTGATTTCACAGTTTCTGAAAGGGCTCACTAATGTGTTCCCTCTTTCACCTTTCCTGGTGCCCGGTTGGGATTTAAACCTTGTTCTTAAGTTTCTTATGGGTGCTCCGTTTGAGCCTTTACATTCTTGCCCTTTGAGGCTGTTAACTCTGAAAACTGTGTTTTTAGTTGCGGTTACTTCCGCTCGCAGAGTGAGTGAGTTACAGGCACTTTCAGTTATGCTACCCTTCACTGTATTTCACAAGGACAGGGTTGTCCTTAGAGTGCGTCCTTCTTTTCTTCCGAAGGTAGTGACGGAATTTCATTTGGCACAGAAGGTTGTTCTTCCGGCATTCTATCCTCCTCCGCATCCTGGTAAGGAAGAGGAGAGGCTCCATAGGCTTGATCCTAGGAGAGCTTTAAGCTTTTATGTTTCACGCATGTCCCGGGTCAGAGTGGACGATCAACTCTTTATTGGTTACGCTGGAAAGCGTTTGGGGCAAGCTGTGACGAAACAGACTTTGTCTCGCTGGATTATTTTGGCCATCTCGGAGTGTTACCGCTTGGCGGGTAAGGACCCACCGGCTGGCTTGCGGGCCCATTCTACCAGGGGTATGGCTGCATCTACTGCCCTGCAGAGGGGTGTTCCTATTCGCAACATCTGTGATGCAGCCACCTGGGCTTCAGTACATACATTTGTACGTCACTATTCCCTCGATTCCATCCGAGGACAGGATCTGGCCTTTGGCAAGGCGGTCCTTTGCTCTGCTATTTGATTGGCTATTCTAAATTTTGATTCTAAATTCTTTCCCTCCTCCTTGCTCTGGTACTGCTTTGGGAGTCTGTCATAGATATGGAATACGTCGGAGGACCCAATCCCCCTCGAAGAACAAGTTACTTTCTTAGCTGGTAACGTTCTTTCGATGGGATGGTCCGACGAAGTATTCCATATCGCTCCCTCCCTGCCTTCCCCGCTGCAGAATTTCTTTTGCGATTGCAGCTTACGTTCCGCAAGGCTTTGTGTCTGACTGGCAGTTCACTGACGTCACACGTTCTGGGGGGAAAAAACTACAACTGAGGCTACGGGCGTAGTACGTCCTACTTATCACATCGGATGACGTCGGACATCGGAGGAGGTCCTCGACGACGGCGCATCGACGTCATCGACGCAGACGCTGAAAAAAGTTTTCGAAGCAGCACAGCTGTGGTGATTACCTGTCATAGATATGGAATAGGTTGTCGGACCATCCCATCGAAAGAACGTTACCAGGTAAGAAAGTAACTTGTTCTTCTCAAGAACAGAATATTCCATATATCACACGTCCCCAAGTTCTCACGCCAGCTCCCAAGTTAAGTGTTCTCCTCTCCCTTGAGGCCAGCATACACTTCACAAATTGATCACTATTCAGTGGGGTAATACAAGCAAGAATAATTCAGCACAAAGTGCTGTGCAACAGCTTGCATTGTTATGAAGGGTAATTAACAGATCTAACAACTATGTAATATGTTTCAGCTGACGGCAACAGGCAATTTATATGGTGATAGTCTTTGAGTGTGATCAATATCTGTGGATTTTTGTCTATATCATGTTTCATGTGTCGCCATGTTTTTCCTGTAAAAAATAAAATGTGCTGATAAGTTCTGATATTAAATAAATCTAAGCAGCATTAGGCGTCGTTTATGAAAATGCAAGAAGGTGGCACAAGTAATGTTTCTACAGGTCGGCACCATGTTTTTTTTCAGTAAAAAGAAAAGTGCCTTCCATTTTGTGGATCGAGTGTATTTCTCGAAGGTCGAGTAGATAAACTAAGTTACTTAACCCGCCTGTCTAGCAGTTTTTTTTATGCCTGCAAAATATATATATGCTGTGAAAACTTAACAAAGTTTGGGTATTTGTTGTGTGCCTTTCTCTTTCTGGCCTCACTGCACAGACATTTATTTTCAGTGCAACTTAGTGACCATCGCACGCACGTGCGTGCGCTTTGTTTCTTTGGAATCCACAATTCAATTATCACTGTTAATGCTTTGGGGACACAACACCTTGTTAAATATTATTACAAAATATTCATGTCTTCCCAGGCCAGCATAGAGGCTATGAGGAAAGGGCAGGCAGCCAGCCTGTTCAATGACTCTACCTGCAGCCAAGGAGAAGGACATAGTAAGAACAGAGAAATTAAGGGACAACACTGAAATTTCACTTTTGAAAGAATTGGAGAAGCTAAGGAAAAGAGAAACATGCTGGGAGTGACCGCACTAAAATTCTTGTACAAATAAGTGAGCTTGAAGAAAAATTAGAGTATAAAAGAGTGAAGAAGGGAAGAAACTTAAAACCAACATAGAAAATGGCCTAAAAACATATGAAGAGGAGATAAAACTGAGGAAACAGCGAAATACAATCTGAGGGTCCTACACGTGCGAGGGATCATGGGTACAGGGGACGTCACACTAGGGTTAGTAGAACTGGCACGCCGTGTTTGTCCCTTTTCGAGTTTCGAAAAACAAACTGTAATACTCTGCAGCTTCCACTAGATGTCGTCCTATGCACAGCATGTGACTAAGCAGATACAAGCATCAGAAATACGATTACGGTGAGTAATGTATCATATATATTTCAAAAATGTATCAAACTACAAATTCCAGCCAGAGAGGTGTTTAAGGCTGAGAATATCATAGCACAATAATGCCCAAGCACTCTAGACCGCTTTGGTGAAAATATATATATTTTATTTCTTCATTGCAATAATGAGCATCAGTGTTAAAAAAATTCTTATGCAATTCTATGCAGACCAGGTAAAAAGCATGAGTACCTCGCCGGGTGGAGTTCGCCACACGTCTGCTCTTTTCCAAGAGCTTCGTCAGGCTATTTGTAAACCATTTGGTTTTTAAAAGGTAACCAAGTGGGCGTTAACGCGTTAGGCGAGTGCTCCGTCTCACTCTCTACATTGGATCATGTGATCACTACTGCCTTTTTGACCAAACACATCACAGTCATGTGACTCTGAGTGAGCTGTGATCGAGATATCTCTAAAGCTCTAAAGTTGCACGCAGAATAATATCCGCCATCTTTGAAGGTCTAAGAGTTTACGTGATCTACCAATAATTAAGGCTGGTGCCTTTATATTTGGAAAGGACCTCTCGCACTCACGCAGTTAATACCCACTTGGTTAGTTACGATATAGATAAAATTTCGCAGGAATATTCCACTAGTGTGATATCTATCGTTATGATAGGCTCGAAACAACAGAATTACAATTTCCGTTCTCTCGCCTATACAGCTCCCCGGTGATTACCATTACATGCAGAAACAAAGGAATGCAGTCTAAGTTACCTTTCCACATACTATCATGCACCTAGTGGCACTGATATGTTGATATCCTGCACTGCCATATTATACTAAGTTCTTAAATTGCTTCCTAATTGGTTCTTATAGCCAATAGCACCCTTCGCTTTAGACAAATTAAGAGGAGCAGGGCATTGTTCACGTACCTCTGTATAAATCATAAAGGGTAGACCCTCAGACTAGACTACTGTCAATAACAGTCAGTCATATTTAAGAGTATAATTCTTGGATTTCTCTTAATAGTCTGGGTATTTGAGTGAATCCATTGAGCATCAACGTTACAACATCGGATACAACAGAAACTGTTGATATCAGGATGGCAGACCAGGTCGAAGCAAAGAGAATAGCAGCGGCACTCATTCTCTTCAATCAGGACAAGCCGATTGCGGATAACATTAGAGACAACAGTTTACCAGCCAGTTTGACTGTTCAACAGAAAATGGACAAACTGGAGAGTCAAGAGAAGAGAGATATCCAAATGGTGGGAAGCAATGGCATTACAGATGTATTTAGAGGCCAAGCGCATTCCCAGAGGACTGAGAATATTGACAATTCCAACATTTGAGGACATGGATCCCTTGCTCATAGAGGAATGGATAAGCCATACAAATACTTGCTCCTTCAGAATGATAGAAAGTCTGATCAAGTATGCCAAGCTGGATAGAACTAAGTTAACTAAAGAAATAGAAGACATGGAAGAGCAACTTTTTTCCCCTGAGGAAGGAGATGAATGCAAAAAGAGAATGGCAAGATTAGAGGAAAACTTAGAAAGATTTGAAGGACAAATAAGATTAAGAAAACAACTCAAATTCAAACAAGATAGGCTTGACTATGAGCAAGGCAGAATCTACACTTTTGCTAAAAGATTTGATGGCCCAATAAAATCCAGAATGGAACAACAAGAAGCAAAAAAAGTATCGACTACACCACAATTGGATGATCCAAGTAGTTCAGAAATAGAAACCTCAGATGTGGAAATGGGAATATCCAAAAAGCTGAATTATTTAGACGAGTTCAAACTGTTACACATGGACAATCGATCAGACAAGAGGTAGAGGCCAAGCAGCAAGCCGAGGAAGAGGACGAAGAGGAAGAATGGCCAAGTCATCACAAGAAGGGGCAGGCGATCCAGACAGCATGAACAAAATAGCCACGAGATCTGGCAGCAATCAGAAGGGGAAGCCAAGAGGCAAGAAGACATGAAATTAAAAATCTTCAACATCTCATCAAGAGCATTATCCCCGGGAGAAGAATCAATTTTACAACTTGGATTATCATACAGCCCCACCAATACATATGATTTCACAGCGACAAGAATAGATTAATTCAAATTTACTAGAAAGCTCAAACTGACCAAGTTTTATGCAACTCAAGTCAAAGAATGTAAACAAACCACACAAGGGGACACATTATCACCCTTTCCCCTTACAGAGTCAGACATGACAACATTAACATGTCTGAATGAACTTCAATTAAATCCATACTCAAGGGAACAAGAAATTATGATAAATGACAATGACTTACAAGAGTGATTTGGTATTGACACTGGCATGAGCAGCTCGAGCAATTTGAGACCTAAATCAGTCTTTTGTCCTAACATCATATGTAGGGCCATTGACATTTTTGAAGAACTAGTTGTCAAAGATTTAAAATCCTTATCTGGAATCTCACGGAACAACAGAATTAGAAATCTGAATCCATCACAACTACAAACTCTGGAACATCTAAAAAATGATCACACAATAGTGATCGGACCGTCAGACAAAGGTGGAGGAGTGGTAGTCATGAACAGTGAGAACTATATCAAAGAAGCAAATAGACAACTAGACAACACCATGCACTATGAAAAAGTTGAAATGACAATTCTGAATGAGACTAAAACAACATTCTTCTCTCTACTAGACAATTGGTGTGAAGAAGCACTAATTGATGATGAATACCTATTCCTCAAGACAACACATCCAACTACACCGATTATTTACTTTAATCCTAAAATTCACAAGGGATTAGAGGATCCACCTGGTCGTCCAATAGTTTCATCAATTGGAAGTTTATTGGAGAACACCTCGATTTTTGAATTACTTCTTTCAGCCTTTTGTTCTCAGTTTAAATTCATATATTCGGGACACTGTTGATCTGTTAATCAAGTTACAAGACCTCAATTGGGAAGCCAATTATCTTTTGGTATCTTTAGATGTCACATCACTTTATACTTCTATAGAACATCAATATGGTCTGAAAGCCTGTAAATACTTCCTTGATGGAAGATCAGTCAGTTATCGCAAGCATAATCAAATGCTTTTGGACATGCTTCAGTTCTGTTTGGTAAATAACTACTTTCTATATGATGTTCTCTTTCGGCAGAAACAGACAGGGAACAGCCATGGGTTCGTGCATGGCACCCACCTATGCCAACCTTTATATTGGATGGTGGGAAATGAATGTAGCCTGGAGAGAAGATCTTGAATTCTATACCAAACATATAATAGTCTGGTATAGATTTATACATGATCTATTCCTTACATGGGATGACAGTGAACAGCTAATGGAGGAATACACTAACATCCTCAATGAGAACATCTTTAATTTGGAACTAACCAGTGTAATGAACAAAAAAGAGTTGGTATTTCTAGATGTTCAATTCAATATAGAAAACAACAATTTGAAATCCAGCCTATATAGAAAGGAAACAAGCTCTAATTCCACGCTGCACGCAAATAGCCACCATCCCTTTCCCCTGAAGAGGTCAATACCATATAGGGAATTCTTAAGGGCAAAACGAATTTGTAGCTCGGAAGAAGATTACCAAAAAGAAGCCAAGAAAATAGGAAGCAGATTCATCAATAGAGAATATGCTAAAAAAAACATAACTGATGGTTATATGAAGGTAGAAAAAGTTAAAAGAACCAACTTACTCAATCCTGTGTTAAAAAGCAAAGATAAAGTGATTAGATTCATCACATGATATAATCAACAGGCGGAACAAATCGAGACCATAATGCAGAAGCATTGGAAAATACTAACTACGGATACAGACCTCAATGAAGTATTAAGTGAAAATTCTAGTGTAACGTTTCGTAGAGCACCAACGCTTAAGAACATTTTAGCACCCAGTACGGTCAAAACAAAAAATAATGACTCCAATTGGCTTCAGAATAGGAGCCATCAGGTGGGCTTCAACAAATGTGGACATGGCAGAATGTGTAATCATGTAACCAAAGTACCGTTTGTGAGTAGTAAAGGGATATCATGGAAATATAAACACAAGATAACATGTATTACCAAGTATGTAGTATATGCTATTACATGCAGTTGTGGACTACATTACATTGGATCCACAATAGGTCCCTTAAAACTGTGCATCTTGCAACACTATCGAGCCATAAAAAACAAGGACCAATCCTATTCATTACCAATTCACTTTGAAGAAAAACACAATAGTGATGTGAAAGCAATGTCTTTTGTGGGTTTAGCACATGTTCCCCAGCATCAAAGAATGGGAAACGGAGAACTCAAATATCGCCAACTTGAAGCCACTCTAATTTGTGAACTTGATTCACTAAAACCTAATGGATTGAATATTGATTCAGAATTATATGTGTCCCTGTATGAATAGAAATGAAATTGATGAAGCTACTATTATCTCTTTTAAATCTGCTCAGAGCCAATTGAAAAATAACTATGAACTTGACTTCTCTTTCTGATGTATTAGGAAAATATGACTTGACATATGGACATCTAAACTGTATCCCAAAAATTCAATATATTGTGTAGCTGTTTTTTAGAGAATGAGATAAGTACTTTTAACATAAAGTCAGCACCTTATGTTTTTACATTGTATATGATATGAATAATGCACTGGCACTTTAAATAGCTAATTTGCACAAGCTTATTTCACTTTATATAAATGCAAATTTGCACAAATGTATTGCACTTTATTTAAATGCAATTTTGCACGGTTTCATGCATAGACAAATGAACATGCATAAACAAACTATTTAACTTTCAGAAAAACATATACATATGTGGATTCCACTTATTGTTGGAATCAATTATTACATAAGCATGAGCACTAGCATTCCGATTATGGCTATAAGAACCAATTAGGAAGCAATTTAAGAACTTAGTATAATATGGCAGTGCAGGATATTAACATATCAGTGCCACTAGGTGCATGATGGTATGTGGAAAGGTAACTTAGACTGCATTCCTTTGTTTCTGCATGTAATGATAATCACCGGGAGCTGTATAGGCGAGAGAACGGAAATTGGAATTCTGTTCTTTCAAGCCTATCATAACGATAGATATCACACTAGTGGAATATTCCTGCGAAATTTTATCTATATCGTAACTAACCAGGTGGGTATTAACTGCATGAGTGCGAGAGGTCCTTTCCAAATATATAGGCACCAGCCTTAATTATTGGTAGATCACGTAAACTCTTAGACCTTCAAAGATGGCGGATATTATTCTGCGTGCAACTTTAGAGCTTTAGAGATATCTCAATCACAGCTCACTCAGAGTCACATGACTATGATGCGTTTGGTCAGAAAGGCAGTAGAGATCACATGATCCAATGTATAGAGTGAGACGGAGCACTCGCGTAACGCGTTAACGCTCACTTGGTTACCTTTTAAAAACAATAGCGGGAGTGCAACCAAATGGATTACAAATAGCCTGACGAAGCTCTTGGAATAGAACAGAACGCGTGGCGAACTCCACCCGGTGAGGTACTCATCATGCTTTTTACCTGGTCTGCATAGAATTGAATAAAAATTTTTAACACTGATGCTCATTATTGCAATGAAGAAATAAAATATATATGTTTTCACCAAAGCTGTCTAGAGTGCTTGGGCATTATTGTGCTATGATATTCTCAGCCTTAAACACCTCTCTGGCTGGAATTTGTAGTTTGATACATTTTTGAAATGTTGTCAGCTTAGCCAAGCTGCAGCCCGGTAGCACCAGCTATTTGATAGAGGTAGAGCGCAGATATCTTTGGCTAAACGTGGATTTTTGAATATATATATATATATATATATATGTGTAATTGTTGTTGCACCCGACTAATGGAGCCCAAAGCAAGTGTTGTAGCTAACAGTAGCAGAAAAGGGTTTGTTTGGGACGGTGTACTGCTTTTTTTTAATTTTTTTTTTAACAGACAGATGATCGGGGTGACTGAACCCAGTGCACACTCCTCTAAACAATTTCCACATAATGATCGACATTATTGAAGATTACCTAAACAACATCAAAACTTCAGGATAGACAAAATATTTAACTTTTGCATCCAATGATTTAATAAAGATTGCAATCGGGCGTCACACAGCGGACCAGGACCCCCACCCTTAGTCTTGAATGTTGCGCTCAATTGGAATGCTTTCACTTCATTTTCTGCGAATTCAGATTGAGCTGGCATCCAACCCATCTCACACCCCCTTTTACAAATACCTCCGGTCACAATGGACCATGAACCAGGCCGGTTGGTTGGAATGCAATACTTATTTTGAAATTCAAATGAAATCACACCATTTTATTACTGGGCAGCAATCACCAATGGTGTGATGATTGCAATATAAACTGATGAAATACACTTGGTTAACCTTCTACTAGAACATATCCAAAGCACAGATGAATAGGAGCAATTTTTATTAATCGTATACTGAGTGGATAGAAGGAAGCAGCAGGGAGTCAAGAACACTGGGCAGCAAATAGAATTAAAAACCCGGGTTTTAAAACCTTTGCAATTGCAGTGAATAATTCCCGGAATCGGTAAATAATCAATGTGCGGTGAAATCAATGAGGTAAATATGATTTATCGCACTATCAGGAATGTAAAAGTACTAGCAACTACAAGGCAAGGTATCAAGCAAAAGCAAGTTGAAAGTAAGATCACAGTGCAGCCAAAATCACACGTTGAAAAGTTTTAAATGTAAAAACGTTATTTTTTTTTTCAACGGGTTAAATAGACAGAATCGGAATTTGGTTTTTAGGCTGGGTGATAGATGCATATCACAGGGATAATATAGAAGTGAAAAAATTGGCTCTAGCTGAATACCTGGATGAGATTTTCAATGTGGAAGGAGATTCGGTTTTAGAAAAATAAACGCAGTGAACAGAGAAAGTCGGTTTGGAAAGAAAGGACAAGTTTTACTTAAACTAGATTATCAAGAAGATAGCGCTGCCCATGGAACAGGTTAAGCGGCCGTCTTAACCCCCTTCACGCTGCGTGTCTCTTTATGTGGAAATTAATTAAATTATTCAAAATATGACTAAGGATACGCAGGCGCTGGAAAATTCAGAAGAGAGTCTGTCCCCCAGTGAGCTTTCCCCCTTTATTTATAAGGCGGGTGACGACAATGGAATTATTGTTGGGCAGAACTAAGCTAGACCTCAGCCTCAGAACCGGATAGGTCAGCCTATGTGGTTGCCTCCTCAAGGAGGCGACTCAGTTTATGGGGTTGTGTTTTATGATTCTTCTACCCTGCTCCCCCCTGACTCACCCTCCAGTCTACTTCTGAAGGAGTCTGTCCTAATAAATTCTGGTTTCACCATCACCGTCTTGTGGCCAATGCTGGATTTGACTTTTATGGACTTCATTCATTCACGGTGCGTCACCCTTTCTCATCTCTCATGCTGAACTTCCTTTGCATCTTGTACTGGTGGCCCTGAATCATGCTGTTCCCATCTTCAATTTGTATCCTGGCTTGCAACATTGTGTTACTACGGACTTACGCAATTGTATTCAATCTCCCCTCTTGCTTTTCCACTCTATTGACTGCTAACTCTCTGTTCTCTCCTCCTTTTCCTTCTCCCTTTTCCTATCTCCTCCCCTTACTTTCTTCTATGCACTTAATCTATCAGAATTGTCCCTGGACCTAGTATGATAGCAACCTCGTCTTTCTCCTCCCCCTCACCTTACTGGTTTTTTTCCACCCAACACCCCCTCCAGCACTATCTAAAATGTCATCAGGCCTAGTATGATAGTCACTTGTTTTGTTCCTCCCCTACCTTTCTGCACCCATCTCACTCAACTCTTGTTTTTCTCTTGCTCTACCAGAAATGTTGTCAGGCCTAGTGCGGTAGTCGCCTGTCTGTTTCTATTTCCTTCCCACTCTCCCCCTCCCTTCCTCATCTATGTTTTAGCTCTTGCACTATCTGAAATGTTGCCAGGCTGAGTACGATAGTTAATTTCACATCCTTACTGTTCATGGCCTGTAAGAATGTCGTCGTATTTTCCCTTGTTCCCTCCCTTCCTTGAAGCACTTTGAAACACATTGTGTATAGGCGCTATATAAATAAACTATCATATCATGAGGTACAAAGCCATCCCACAGTCCTTTTTGCCAAATATCAATCTTAACATAAATCACACATTTATACACTTGTGGCACTTTTACAAATTACATAGGCAAATTGCACATTTCATACAGAACATGGTATTCCAGCTCCCAGGTCTGTACGACATTATTTCGCCCTTCTCATAGTTTTTCGCGATTTTTAGTGGCAACTGCTCCACCCAAAATTCCACAATTTTAGATGTGTACATATTATCATAGAGCAGATTTCCATTCATTTTTAACATTCCACCATATGTTTGTTTGTTTTATTATTTATAATGCTTGTCAGATCCAAGGGTATCAGGACGTTAAAGTACATGAATATGTGAAGCTTAGTTACAGGAATCTGTCAAGGTAAAAAGGTACCTTTGTACAATACAAAGGATTATTTACAGACATAGTATTATACATATATTTACAGATAATGCAAGAAAGCATAAGTATTTACAAATATTACATGCAGAGTGTGAGAGTTGTGGTTACCACCGTAAAGGTAACCAACAATAAGTTGCGAAGATAGGTGAGTATCCTACAGGCAGAGTGTCGTTATAACCGTTGGCAGAAAGACATTGCTGGTTGCCAAGCAGGATTCTAAAACGTGCGCTTAGTGGTCATTGGATTTCAGCCACGCAGTAATGTTAGTTCTAAAGTTTTGGTATGATTTGTCAAATCTCAGTGTGGAGGGCAGGGAGTTGCATAGTTTGGCCGCCTTCACAGGGAAACTATTACCTCCAATCGTGGATAGTTTGAATCTGGGGATGGACAGGCAATCCCTATTTGCAGATATATAAGAAACAATAGTGGTGCCCCTATGTGCGAGCTTGAGTTGGGGCAAGATAAACTACTTAAACAGGACCGACAAAGGGGTACTCACGCTGTGGACAGTCCTAAATTCTGTCAAATATTTAAATCAAATCTCCATAACAATTTGAGGCTAGTGCTTGCAAAAATAGTCACTAAGGATAAACCAAAGAAGTCGTCTAGAGAATGCTAACAATAAATTTATTGTTGAAAGCACAATTTTTAGTTATTCTGAGGGTACGCATACATATGTAATGTTGTGCTCACACTTGGAGTTTGTACTAGTCACCATATGTGTTAAAAGAATGTACCCTTTGTTAAAAGAAGAGGCCTTCTCTTTATACAGCGACATTTAAGACCTGCTGACCTGGCAAGAACTTGTTTTTAACAGAAGAATTGTGTTTGGTCACTGTATGTCGAAGCATGCTGAGCCTGCTAAAACTATCTGCAGATTACGGGTGGGGAAGGAATGAGTAAGCACAGCCTCGTGTACAGAGATAAGGACACAGAGGGGCACGAAAGAGAGCGAATAACAGATAACAGGAAACCACAATAGCAGATGTTGAACTGTTGACCATTGATGCAAAGTCATGACTGGGAGGAACCGCCTTGTGGTGGACATAATCTATGTGCAGCAATGTATGACAATGTAAAACAGATGGGTATAAAAGGACCACGATGTGCAGGGCAAAGGGCGGCACTTTGACGACTTGCTTTGCGAGACGGTTGAACTTGTGGCCCATTCGCGAATGCTTGTGTGTTAATAAAGCAATGTTTACTCAACTCTTTTCTGTTTGAGTTTTTATAGGGTCCCTTTTGTACTGGTTTTGGCGACGGCGAGAAATCGCACCCACAATTTTGGTGTCAGAAGTGGGACGCGAAGGAGCGACAGTCCGTCACTGGGTGAGGAACGCCGCGGCGGAACCGGAGAAGGAATTGATCACGGGGCCCCAACAACTGAATCCGCACCTTTGATTGCAACCAACGCGTCATCCTTGTTTTTCCGGCTCCGTCGGCGGTGGAACAGCAGGCTGTCGCCCTTCGGGTCCGGAACACTCTGGCGGGACCCTTAAGATAAGTGGTATGGACGGATGCATGATGGAATAAGGAAATAATGATTCAGGGTTTGTGAAGAGGACGGTGGTAAGTCCGTCTATGAAGAAGTAATGTTGAAATGATGATATGATATGTTAGATACGCCAAGAGGATGTATTATTATTGTTAGCCAATAGGTGCATATTTGGGAAAGGTGAGTGTTTTAGGCAATTGTGGTATACCAACAAAATGGGTCAAGCGGCTTCCAGCAAGAGTGGTATAGGCAAGAGACACTATGCCCCTCTTGAAGGAACCCCTGCATTTGATATGTTGATTAAACATGGATTGAATTCAACATTGTTCTTAAAAGAATGGTCCGAATACACAAAAGATTTGATTGAGCATAAATGGCCAGACACCGGGTCCTTTGATGTGGACCGCATATCCAAAGTAGAAATAGAATTAGTAAAAAGACGGGTTAGACCCGCACAGTTTGAGGCTATACGACTATGGAGGGTAGAAGCAATGCGCAGGCGCAATGCTCAGAATAAACAAAAAGCAAAGGAGCAGAAGAGAACGGTAAATCAAAAATTACATGATCTAGAGATAAAAGAGAAGGGCGAGAGGCTAGATCAGTTGGATAGACATATGATGATTAAGAACAGTGGGGGTATGTATCCTGCCGTGCCGGTGCCTCGATATGAAGATGTGATAGGGCTAGAAGCAGAACAAACAACGACTGAATTATTGTTTCCAGGAGCTACAGCTCCACCGGCAGACAGTGAGGGTGAAAGGGTGGAATTCCCAATGAAGTATGGAGACCCAGATAGGTTGATAGACCATAGGAGAACGACTACTGTAGAAAAGGATAGAGATGGAGACTTGCAAATCCTTATGACCGGGCTGTATGGCACACCCCTCAATGACAGCCTACGGGACCAATTGGGGCGTTTGACACCTTTGGAATTTAGGACAGTGGCCACTAAACTTTATATACCTTTCATGAGGGTAACTGTAAATTGAGAGGACAGAGTACTGCGGATCTGCCCTCAGCATATCAGGACGCTGTCGCGTTACTACCAGTGACTGCGTCCAGTGTTCAGTTATGGGGATGTATGTCCGACATAATAGCAGAAGTCATAAGGGGCGGTGTTGAATGGGAGAAGGAAAAGAGGGCATGGGAAAGAGAGGTGAGGGAAAGAGAGGCTAAACTCAAAGATGCAGACCAGGCGGGCCAAAACGTAGCTAATCGTATGATAGCATCCATACACTCGCAGTCCATGTCCACCCTGGTGAGTCTGATGGAGGGCCTTGGCTGGCCTATACAAGTAAACATAATTAAATATCTTCTTATTAGGGTGGATGATATAGAAGAGGAAAAGGAGCCTAGATATGTGTCCCAGTGGAATAGGATTAGGACGGAATTGGATAAGAAACTGCTATCTAATATAAGAGTGGATGATTCAGGGGCGGAAGAATGGAGGATGGCTAAGGTGGAGAAACTATTAAAAGATTATAAAAAAATAAAAGAGAAAGCTCTTAGTCATCAATCCTCTGTTTCGCCACCAGCGCAGGCCCTTGTAAGTGAACAAACAGACATGGAAAAGTTACTATTAATGCCAATGAGAGAGTGCCAACCCACCATAGAGGCAGCCACTGGTAACATGATGCGCACCTATGTGTATGTCCCTTTATCCCGAATTGAATTAATGCATATCACCAAGTCCATCCCCGACCCCCGTATCGACCCGGCAGGATTCTACAAAGAAGTAGGAAAGTTATTCAGACCAGGGTTATTTACCGTAGAGGATGTAGATAACATATTGTTAGCCATTGTCCCAGAAGAAATATGGACCCCCTTTCGTGCCAAAGACAATGAAACAATAAAATGGAAAGATGTAATGGATGCGAGCAAAAATAGAAAACTGCATGAGGAATATCCTGAACCCCTAAGGGGGCATGGCATGGCAGTCCTGAGGGCTCTAGAAAAGGTGTTACCCCCATTTGATGTGAATGTGGAGAAACTGTCCGCTGTGATACAGGGTGCAAGTGAGGAGGTAGCACAGTACTTTCTGCGTTATGAAGCAGCATTCAAAGCGCACAGTGGGCTAGAGATAGGGTCTGAAACGGGCCAACGGTACTTTGCCACAAACTTTGTAGAGGGGCTCCACGGGCCAATTCAGGAGAACATTAGGAGGGCAGAAAGTACATGGATGACTAGGAACCCCCGGGATCTCCTCGAAATGGCTAGGTATTACGAAAGAGGGGAAAGAGTGAAGGGACAACAAAAGGCACGACAAGAGAAGGATTTAAAAACCAAAGTGTTGATGCAACAGTTGCATCAAGGGCCCCAAGGCAGGTATAACTACAATTATAACGGCCCGTCACAGGGCTATAGTAGCAACATGATAGGGGGCCAAGGGACAGGAAGAGGTACAGTGCAAGGAGGTGCGCTATATGGGAGGAGGGATGGGCTACCCCAAGATGTATGTGCCTTCTGCAAGAGACCCGGACACTGGAAATCCCAGTGTCCCCAGAGTGGTGGGAGAGGAAGGGGCGTACGGCCCCCTTCACAGACAACATTTGCCCCAGGAAATAGGACTGGTGGGTACGGCAACCAAGACAATAGAATGTTTAAACCCCCTCAACCCAATGCCTTTGACGGACAAGCAAGAGGGGATGTTCCCTGGCCGGCCCCGCCTCCCCCCAATCTACTGTATCAGCCACGACAAACGACACAAGTGCAAGGTGTATGCCAGGGTGAAGAATGTGGAGAAGGGGTATACTATAACGATGATTTTCAGAATAACACAAGCGATATGTCCTGAGGATGCCGGAATGAGATAGCGGGAGTGGTGCAGGTTCCTATAGACCAAAGGGGGCCTTATGCCTCTATTAGGATCGGCCCCCACCGAAACTTGAGATGTCTGGTAGACACGGGAGCTGGAAACAGGCACACCTGATTATACTAAGTGATTTTGCCTTTTTGTTGATGAACAGGAAGGTTGCGCTGTGTCAGTCTTGACACAGGAACAAGGGGGTAAACAGAGACCATGTGCATATTTTTCTAGCACTCTGGACTCAGTAGCTCGAGGCCTACCCCCATGCATGAGAGCAGTAGCTGCAGCAGCGACAGCCCTAAAACAAAGTGCAGGTATCATCCTAGGGAGTGAAGTAACAGTAAAGGTTCCACATACGGTAGATGTTCTTCTGAATAGAGTGCATACACAGCATTTGACTACAGCTAGACTCACACAGTATGAGATGACCCTGTTTGCCAGTAATGTAAAAATTGAACGGTGTAACACTTTGAATCCAGCGACACTGCTTCCTTTGCCCACCTCACCTGATGACATTAGGCATGATTGTGTGATCCAAATGGAAGAACACACTAAGGGTAGAGCAGACCTGCAAGACACCCCGCTGGTTGATAATGAGGGTATATTATTCTGTGATGGTTCCTGTTTCAAACTGCCAAATGGGGAGACAACAGCAGGGTATGCAGTAACTACAGGGGAACGGTTGATTGAGAGTGGGAAAGTGTGTGAAAAATCGGCCCAGGCAGCAGAATTAATTGCGCTAACGAGAGCATTAGTGTTAAGCAGCGGTATGAAAGTGACAATTTATACTGATTCAGCCTACGCTCATGGGGTGGTTTCCAGTTTTGGTAAACTCTGGGGAGAGCGTGGGTTTTTAACCTCCCAAGGTGATACTATTAAACATGCCCGATTGATTGCTGAATTATTGCAAGCCCTTACGCTGCCCAAAATGGTGGCCGTAGTGAAGTGCTCAGCGCATAAAAAAACACTGGATTATGTCACGCAGGGAAATTCTTTGGCTGACCAGATGGCTAAACTAGTTGCCACAAGGGACACTCGGTGGGAAGCCCGACAGCTCATAGTGGGGAGGGATGTGACTATGGAAGGGACAAAGGAGCGCGTAAAGGAAATCCAAGCAGATGCAACCATTGAAGAAAGACTATCTTGGCACAAGGATGATCAATATGAGGAGACGGTAGATGGGCTATGGGCACATACCAAAACGAACACCTGGGTACTACCTGATGCATACTTACCTGTGATAGTGAGCGTGGCTCATGGTCCAACCCACGTTAACGCAAGAACTATGGAAGAAGTTGTAAGTACTGTGTGGTACAACAAAAGATTGGGAATGTATTGTCGCCAATGGGCAAAACAATGTGAAATATGTGTTTTATATAATGTGGGGAAAGGTGTACCGGCCCCGGCGGGCCACAGTAAGTTACCCACCTGTCCTTTTGAGGTGGTGTATATGGACTTTATACAGCTGGAGCCTGTAAATAAACATTCCTACTGTTTGGTGATGAGATGTGGGTTCTCAGGATGGGTGGAAGCATATCCCCTGCGGGACAATAGTGCCACCTCCACAGCACAATGCATATTGAAACACTGGATGCCCTTGACTGAAATGGCCGGATGCATTGTCTATTGCATTATTGAGTATGCGTACTATGCCTAAGCGTACACATGGTTTATCTCCTTTCGAAATTGTTATGGGGCGCCCACCAAGTATTGGGACCCCCATATCACCTAAGAGATTGTCTGAGCAAGCATGGCCTGCATTACAACAGTACTGTATTGGGTTAACTAATAGACTGATTTCTATTAATGCACAGGTGAACGCAGTAGCTCCATCTCCTCTGATAGGAGAAGGTCACGACGTGCAGCCCGGTGACTGGGTTGTTATAAAAGCCTTCGATCGCACCAGCGGACTGCAACCCAGATGGAGGGGCCCGTTTCAGGTTCTCCTCGCAACACAAACTGCGGTAAAAGTTGTTGGCAAATCGCACTGGTACCACGTGGATCCAGAAAAGGGAACCAACCAACCCCAGGTTGCAACAGTACTGCCAGATGCCACTAGTAGGTGTGCCCATCGCCTCCGATTCCGTGACGTGTATGTGCCAAGCAACGTGTAAGGACACTGTTTTGAACTTTGATCATTAGGGAGATGAACATTTGGACTCTCTTGTTGGTTTTAGCAGAATTGTGCCTTACTGAAGACGACGGGCTTGTAGCCTGAAGGGCCTTCGGCGTTCCCCTCCTGGGACAGGCACTGCGAGACGTGGGACAGATCGGATGAAGGTTTTCAGTGAGACCTACCACTATTAGAGTAATAAGGACACTGGTGCTTTAAATAGGGGATATTGCTATATCGCTAGGTTGCAACTGATATACGCTGTATACTGAGCCATATACTGAACTATGTCTACACCCGTGTATGCTGGTTTAGTCCCTGAACGGATAAGTGTATGCTCCTCAAACACGGAAGGTAAGAGGAAAATACCAGTTTGTACCACAAGAGGCAAAATTTTGTTTTCTGTATGCACGATAGTAGTACTAATAGCATTTGCCATAATATTCTGGTATCTGGAACATCCATCTAGATATGAATTAAAGAACCTGTTGCCCGAGTCAAATGAAACAGGGAGAACAGATTGGGTCAAGAGCAGGAATCGAGATGCCTATGACCAACACGACCCGGAAGACTATGCTAAAAATGAATACGTGAAGATAATAAACACAACATATGGGGTAGTGAATAAAACTGATTGCTGGATCTGCACCCACATGCCCCGACATAGCAGTGAAGGCATCCCAGTGTACGCATCGCCAGTTACTGAGGATGCCGGGTGTACATTAATTTACATGAGAATAGTGTCAGCACAGCAATACATGATACCGAATACCGCTTGTTATGTTAGAGGAGAGAACAAAACCCTTCTAAAGGAAAAGATACGCTATAAAATCAAAACTGAGGGAATCGGGCTTGCACCTGCTATGGTACAGATAGTAAGAGAACCTCCTCCCCCTATCACCATCACACAAGAGTTTAGGCCAAAGAATATATGTTTTAAGAGGAGCGCAAGAGGTAATCAAAGAATGATCTCGGGGTGCAGTCAAATGGTGAATCTAAATAACTACACGAAGGGATTGTTACAGATTGAAGGAAATGCCTACGTCTGTAACAAGAGGGCTTATTTGTGGTTAGCCAAAGATTTTGTTGGGGTATGTTACATAGCCAGAATAATGCCGGCTGTGATGGTATATGCCCCGTCTACTCTGCATAAAGAAATACACAGCAGAAATAAACGAGCAGTAAACCCAAAAATTCCTACGTATCAACCTACAGGATGGGAAACGTTTATAGATCTGATGGGGGTCCTGGTTCCTCCAGCGGGCATCTTTATGAACAGTCAAGAAATCCAAAAGCTAAACAGGGCCCTTGAGTTCGTAATCGAAGAATCTGCAGACCTAATGGAAAACATCACTTATGAAATGAAAGCAATTCGGCTAGTGGCTCTCCAAAATAGGTATGTCTTAGACATACTCACTGCAGAAAGGGGCGGAGTCTGTTTTTTGGTGGGATCCCAATGCTGTGTTTACATACCAGAAGGGAGTACAGGAATCCTGGATGGAGTAAACAAACTGCATAAAGTGGCGGATAGCATCCACCAGGAGGAAGGGTCAGGAGATAGCTGGTGGATGAAGCTCCTGAAAGAAATTGGATGGCAACTTCTTACGCCTATACTGGTTCTAGCGGCAATAGTTGTAGGAATTTGTCTCTGCATCCAATGTTTCCCGGTATGTGTGTCGTGCTGTGTTTCCATGTGTTCTTCCAGCATAACGCGCCTAAATCCAATGGATAAAAGCCATGTACAACAGGAATTTTTTGACATGGGAGGCCTGGAGAAGATTATGGTACATACAGTATGTGATGATGTTGCTTTCCTGCCATCTGCTTATGCTAGGACTGTTTAGATTGATGCTCAAGTGTGAGCAAAGGGTGGATTGAGGGTACGCATACATATGTAATGTTGTGCTCACACTTGGAGTTTGTACTAGTCACCATATGTGTTAAAAGAATGTACCCTTTGTTAAAAGAAGAGGCCTTCTCTTTATACAGCGACATTTAAGACCTGCTGACCTGGCAAGAACTTGTTTTTAACAGAAGAATTGTGTTTGGTCACTGTATGTCGAAGCATGCTGAGCCTGCTAAAACTATCTGCAGATTACGGGTGGGGAAGGAATGAGTAAGCACAGCCTCGTGTACAGAGATAAGGACACAGAGGGGCACGAAAGAGAGCGAATAACAGATAACAGGAAACCACAATAGCAGATGTTGAACTGTTGACCATTGATGCAAAGTCATGACTGGGAGGAACCGCCTTGTGGTGGACATAATCTATGTGCAGCAATGTATGACAATGTAAAACAGATGGGTATAAAAGGACCACGATGTGCAGGGCAAAGGGCGGCACTTTGACGACTTGCTTTGCGAGACGGTTGAACTTGTGGCCCATTCGCGAATGCTTGTGTGTTAATAAAGCAATGTTTACTCAACTCTTTTCTGTTTGAGTTTTTATAGGGTCCCTTTTGTACTGGTTTTGGCGACGGCGAGAAATCGCACCCACAATTCAGAATTTTTTCGGAATTTTTTAAACAGATTAAATAAAACAGTTGAAAAAGCGAAGAAAAACATAAAACATAACATTCATCATATATACATAGAATACAAAACAACATGTTCATCAAATAACGAAGTGGATTATTAGGGAACACTTAATGAAATAAAACAGTCCTTGCAGGATACCAATTGTTCCTACAACATAAAGGCTGCCAGGGTGTATCAAAAATTACCCTGGTAGATATAATGATAATGATGTATTATTTATATAGCGCCTTAATCCAAAGCGCTTTACAGAGCACATATTTACATACAATATCACCCAACCGAAATTGGTACTCATTTATCGACCTCGGAAGGATGAAAGGCTGAGATGGCCTTGCCGGGATTTGAACCTGCGACCTGCAGATCACGCTCAGATCACAGCAGCGAGCGCTCAACCCGCTGAGCTATCTTACCGGATATAGAAAAGGAGTATTCAATTAGCTAAATTTGCATGGTTGTCTGTCCCTATTTGCAGATCTGGTTGGTCTTAGATAAATCTGTTTGTGGAATCTGTCATCAAGATAGATGGGGGCAGCTTTATTAAGGGATTTGTGGATGAGCGACAGGGTTTTTAGGAGGAATTTTATCATTAGTCCGGAGCCAGTTGTTCTGGCGCCTACTCTCACAAATGTGTTCTCTTCTGGGGATGCCTAGTGCCGCTCTAAGGGCATTATTTTGTAAGGTTTGGATTCTTCTGATGGTGGATTTGAAAGAGTCTAGGTAGAGGGCGTTGCAATAGTCCTGGCGGGACAAGATTAGGACTCTAGCCAGGATAATGCAGCTGCTGTTAGAGAGAAATGGCTTACCCGTTCTGGTGAGTTTACACGTGTAGGCCGTGGTGAATGCTAATGAATTAACCTGTTTGGTAAAGGAGTGAGCTGAGTCGAGATAAACGCCTAGAGTTTTGACCTCCTGTTCTACCTTAATACAATTGCCGTCGATTATGAATGAGGAATAGTTGGGTCCTAGTTTTCTTAAGTTAGTGGGGGTGCCCAGGATGATGAGTTCTGTTTTATCATCATTCAGGCATAGACCGTGCAGGGCCATCCATGCTTGGATGATGTACACTGTATTCACCAAGGACAAATGGTTGCCATTATCCCCTGAAAGTGGGAGGAGGATCTGGGTATCTGCATAGTTGGTGTAGGTGATAACGAGATGATCCAGATCCTTGAAAAGGGGCTTGGTAAACATGTTGTACAGTGTGGGCGAGACACACGACCCCTTGGGCACTCCACAGGCGATGGGAATGGTTGCTGCTGCTGCTGAGGGCGAGAATACCTTAATTGTTCTGCCACTTCAGAAGGATCTAATCTAGGTTATGGCATTCTTGGAGAAGTGTGCTGCAGTGTCAAGAGGGTTTCAAAGAATTGTATGATCAACCAGGTTGAACGCAGCTGAGAGGTCTAACGGGAGGAGCACGGCTGGTTTGCCATTGTCTCTAAACTCATCGACTTGAGTCTTGAGATCTAGGAGTGCCGTCTCCGTTCCATGTTGCGGGCGGAAGCCTGATTGTCTAGCTCCTAATAGGTGGTATAATTCCAAATATTTTTGTATTTCCATATAGGCCAGAATTTTTAAGAGAAATGGCACAGTTGTAATCGGCCTATAGTTAGTGGGTGACGATGGGTCTAGATTGTTTGAGGTTAGCAGGGATGACGCTTGTGTCAAAGGACACGTTAATAAGTTTGGTTATAAAGGGTGATAGGTCTCAAGCCGCATCCTTGATAAGCTGTGCAGGGCAAAGATCAGCCTGACAGTTGGAAGGTTTGAGGGACAGAATGATTCTTTCCACCTCGAGAATAGACACTTTGGAGAAGTTGAATCGGGTAGGTTGGATTTAATTAGTGTTCCCAACTATTACAGGTGGTGGTGGGTCCTTTAGAGAAGCTTTTTTGTTAGCTATTTTATTTCGAAGTGTGGACATTTTATTGGCTAGTGCATGTTGGATGTCTGAGCACCATTTTTTATCTTTGGAACAGGTGTCTGGTAATGCTATTGGGTCTCTATTTCTTTAAGAATGGTGAATAATTCCTTCATATTGGACTTGGCTTGGGATATGCGAGTATCGTAGGAAATTCCTTTAGCTAGGCATATTTCTTCCTTGTAAAGGGATGATCGTTTGATCAACTTGAGTTTGTTAGCTTCAGATGGTAATAATCTCCACGCTGCCTCAGTTTCTTTTTTGTTGTCTTAAGTTTTTTAGGAATGGTGTGAACCATTTGTTCAGTTGAGTTTTCGGCTTGCTAGGTCAGAGTTTGAGGGGGGCAATCTGGTCCAAGGAGGAGGCCATGATTATATTATACTCTTTAACCAAGGTCTCAGGGTCAGTGCTGTCGGGCAATGAGTTAAGGGTGGGGGAGTACGGCAGGGATAAGCTTATCCGCTGTGATACACTTTTTGTTTCTGGTTAGTGTAGGTGGAGCCCTGGGGGTGAGTGAGGGTGGGGGCCGGTTGGTAGAGAGCAAGAATGAGAGTAAATAGTGGTCAGTCCAAGCTAGCGGTATAATGGAGAGCATGTTGGCATGGCAGTTGTTGTCTGCCACACAGTCTAATATTCTGCCCTTCTTATGGGTAGCTGTTTGGCTTCTCTGGGTGAAGCCAAGTACTGATAAAATACTTGCAGTTGCTAAGGCAGGCTGGTCCGCGCGGTCATTGAAACCCAGGTTGAAATCTCCAAGTAGAAGTACTTGCGTGGAACTTTTAAGATTGCTAGAATGGTGTTAATATCTTCCTCAAATGTCTCTGCTGGACCTGGAGGGCGATGATGGATATTGAGGGTTTGGGCGTTTTGTCAGAGGTACTTTTACAGATAATACTTTGCATGATTGTCAATCGTGGTGACTAATCTCATGGCAAGGCTATATTTGCAGATAATGGCAATCCCTCCACCTCTGGACCCTTGTCTGTCTTGTCTCAGGATGGTGTAGCCGTCAGGGATTGCTAGCATAAGCATAGGGCCTGCTGCAGTATGTAACCAGGTCTCTGTAATGGCGAGGAAGTCTAAGTTTTCCCTTTGGATCAGATCGGCAATTTCCGTGGCGTGTGCTACTAAAGATCTAGAGTTAATTAGGGCTTCATTAATAGGAGGGCTACTGGCATTAGTAGTGGTCGGGTGGGGAGCTTGGGGGACTTTAGGTTTACGGTTCTGGGCTGTGCGTTTTTTTTTTTTTGTCCTAGTGGGGCAGTAGTATGCTCAGTTAGTGCTTGCCGGCGCAAGGCTGGGCAAGGTTTTAGGTGTCCTATTTCCTGTAGGGGTAGGGAGTGAGCTGATAGGAGGCTCAAATATTTTCACTAACCTCGCTCTGAGTATTGCTGGCCTTGGTAATGCAGGGGTTACTCGGTATTGGGTGTTGTCAGCTGTATCTGCGAGAAGTTTGAAGGTACTATTGTTGGCCAAATAAGTGGGTGTCATGGTGGGTGTATTCCCAATGGTTGCTATAAGAAATGTCATAAGGTAGAGTATAATACTGTGTGAGGTAAGCGATGCCGACAGACAGGCTGGAGGCTGTGATGGGCATGCTAGTATTAGGTAAAAGTGACTTTCTAGGGCACGGGACCTATGGGCAAGTGGGGAGCTAATATAGGTGGTATTATTAGCGGAGTAAGGCAACTCTTGAGTAATGGTAGCAGTACTTGAGCATGATGCAGTATTTGAGGGGAGGCATCAACAGAGGTCACATTTGGGTCGTGGCACCAATGTAGTGTGGCAACTAGTGCTAGGCAGCAGCACAATCTGGGACAGCATTCAATCTGGGACACTGGTACGATGCAGCCGTTCAATGTAGAGCAGAAGCCCAGTGTATCAACAGTTCAATGAAGGCAGTAATTCAGAGTAAGGCAGTGATTGAGAATAGGACAGTAGTTAAGCACAGTGTAACAACACAGTGTAGCAGCCGTTCAAAGTGGGGCAATAGTTCAGAGTAATGCAGCAGCATGGTGGCTTATTAGGGTGAGGCCGTAGCGCAACAGTTTAGAGCAAGGCAGTGCAGCGAATCGAGCTAATAGCCTCAGCGCTGATGGGAGAGTCGATACGGAGCTGCAGCAGTGGTTAGATGCGGATAGCCCAGGAGCTGAAGCTTGCATGACGGTAAAGTTTAAAGCTGATGCTAGTGCCCATGGTCTACTGTGAGCGGTCGGGCTTCAGGCATGAGGCTTGGACCTGTTGTGGGGCTATAGCTACAAGTCAGTGAGAGATGCAACAGTCCTAGATGGGCTGGCCACGAATGAGGATGATGGGTGAAAGGAGGCAGGTAAGAAGTTGGCGGCAGTTGTAACGAAGGGTAGATTCTAACGCTGGTGACGTAGGGTTATGGGAGTTAGACGGCTAAAGTTAGATGTTGGCTCACCTTATTGATAAGGGTTGGTAATCTGCAGTGGATGCAGATAAGGACGTCAAAGCTCTGTAAAGCTCGGTCAGGCTCAGTCAGGTGGAGCCTTTTTTGATTGCCTTCGTCGGGGTCCGGCATTCGCCTGCCGGTGCCCCACTATTGGCTATCTAGCAGGGTGGCCCAATCACAGTGCATGTGATGCACAGAGGATTTTGAAATGAGCCCAATATATGTACTTTTCCCATGATTCATAATCTATTGTCAAGCTGGAGCCCATTCATTCAAGGTTTCCAGGGGCAAAAAGTAACACGTAGGTGTCCCAGAAATCCATTGTGGCTCCTTTTGGGGGAAGGCTACTCCTGTTGCCAGCACACAAATGTCCTTTGAAGCCAAGCAGGAAACCGGTTTGACTGGTTCCCCAGTACAGCCAATGCATTTTATTTAGTTATTTATTTATCCTGAGCCCCGAAGGCAAGGCTACAGGAATAAAACATTGTATTCGATCTAGACCAAACCCCCCCACCCACCCTACATTTCTAGGCATGGACAGGGCCTTATTCAACAATACACCTTTAAAACAGATATTTTTCTTGTTTGCAAAAGCACATTTTGACTCGTGGTGAAGTCTGCTGGGATGTCCCTTTCAAATTCGTTTTTCTCTTCCATCTGGATTGCAAACATTGTTTGCAGCCCTAGTCAGTTTCTCTTACAGAGCAATCTCTTCAAGGCACAGGTCCACTGAAATTGACATATGCACAGCGAGCTAGGGTTTCTTTTGAAGCGTTTATTTTTGACATTTTGTTGCATACATGTCGAGCGTTTTTCCATAAGGCTGAGAGTAAAGTTTGTGGTGATTTCTCAGATCTTGCCTGACACAGCCTGTCATTCAGTGAGAAATGCTTTCTTTTTGCTAAAGAGCAACTGGAATATGGCTGGACATAGTTGGGCCTTGCTGGATCAGAACTGTGTATATTGTTTAACAGGTGAAAAAGAGCATCAAGGCACCCTCATTTTAATGTCAAATATTTGCTTTTTCAAAGGGAAATTTTGAACTAGCAGCAAAGCAGTTCAACATAAAGGTCGGGGAGTGACCGGTTTGGGGAGCGCTCAATGTCTCCAAAATATGGGTAGTCCAATGCAGCAACCACTGTACAGGAGGTTCCCCCGAATTCCTCCAATAGCTAATAGCAAGAAAGAGTTGGTGCAGTTTCTGGTGCGCATAGGACTCAATATTCAAACTGTCAAATCCTCACTAGTATATTGAGAGCTCAAAATGTCCTTGAATGAGCAAAACAGTCCAATAATGTGGAAAGTGATTTATTGCGCTAACAGCCGACACGTGTTTTGACCATAGGGTCGTCCTCAAGGCTGTTGAAAGTGATCATGCGTGTACATTTATGAAAATAATTTGACAGATACATGAATGTAAACCATACATTAAAATCAAGTGACAGAGTGCAGAAAATCGAAAAACCAAAGATTATAGACATCAAACTATACAATTGGTTGTTATTAATGATTCAACATTTACGTAAATCCGTTCATTTATCAAACAATTGTTGACACAAGGTCAAATTAACAGTAAGGGTGTACATACCCAAATTCCAATCAAGTTCCAAGATAACCAGAGAGGGGCAGGAACCAATGCAGGGAAATGGAGGCGGTACAATGAGCAATATGCAATTATATATTGTGGTTAAATGCAGTGATTTTTTTTTTTTTATTCCCTTATGGTAAAGCCCAATATGCTGCATGCACAATCCAACATGGTTGTACAAAACCAGTGCATTTGGGTCCAATTAATAGGTGTGTATTGGTGAGTCCCAAGGTCGTAAGAGGCTGGGTAGTAGTCCCAGTACGGTAATTTCTAATCAGGATGGTTGACCAATTATATTCGGATAGTGATTTAGAGTGAACTCAGAAATCATGCTGTGGTGAGCTACAACTTTTATAAACTCACCAAATACGTAACGAGTTGTATCCCTGTTTGGAGTTCTTAGATGACTAATGGGGTCACATAGTGGACCAGATTCACAGAAAAGTCCTGAAGAAATAGATGGAGTGAAAATGCAGCAGGCGCCTCATTCATTTTTATTTTTTAAAACAAGAAACTTTGCAAAAGAACAAATAAAAGAAAATTAGCCAAGTCTCTTACCTAATGGAATGAACAAAATGCACGCCGTAATTCAGTGGTGCAGTGGTAGGCATGATTAGTTCGGCACAGAACGTTAAGTCTTGTATATGTGGTAAAAATACCAGAGAGGCAAAGAGTGGATAAATCTTGTAAGTTTAAGGGGACGTGACCCGAAATGCAAAGCAAAAGAACCGGCATTCTGGTGGTCATTACCTGGATCCAAGGTAAAAGGGATGAATCCCAAATGCTGAATCACGGAGGCAGCCATATGTATGGTTAGTTGTCTCTGAATTGGATATGGTTCTCCCAGGTGACGTCCATGCGCCTGACGTCATGTGTCTACGCATGACCGCATGTGCATAGGAACTGCGACGTCACACGCAATGTCCCACGAGTATGACGTGCACAGATCTGAGAAGAAAATATATATGTACACAATGGGAATCCAGTGAAGTATTGTGTGCCACTGCTAGCCTGTGAGTAGGAGATGCAGGGATGGATCATGTGTATAATGATGAGATAAAGGCACAATCAAAGCACTGATTATAATTAACAGTAGTGGGGATGAATGGGGATATAGAACACGTATGGCAAATCCCTAGTTGAACCGGCAAATAGAGCTCGATAAGTCGTGAGGAGATGCAAGAAATTGCCTAAACATAAATACAAGGAATCTGTAAATAGGAATAGGAGGAACATGTGAATAGTACCGATATATAGGATGTGTATATCATCATGGGTTAGACATGAGGACATATGGCGCCTCTGGATAGGTGAGCAGTAAGCATGGCATGGCCAAAAAGCGCAAGAGGTACACATGATTAGAAGTGCATATCTCAAATGAAGGAAGAAAAGTGTGGACTAGGAGTATACTAGAATACTGGATACTCAATTGTAAAATGAACAGGGCGTGACCTATTATAGAGAAGAATAATGTGTATCTCCTATCAGGAGGGCATTTAACGTGGTTTTACCACAGAGGGCATGGGGAACCCAGGGTTAAAGATCTATGAAACATGTAGAAAGGGTTGATCCTTATGTACTGCATTCTTAAATGGGGACTCATCAAGTCACAGCCCATTAGTTGCATCAGGTATGGAATACATTTTACAAAAACACATTCATTTCATGGTCGGTGTTCAATCCCTGTTGAACACAGCGTAAATTACAAATGGTTTTGGCCTCCATTTGCCTCCGCTTTTGTTTTAAATCGCCCCCTCTTTTGTCTGGGGAGGCTCTCTTCAATACAATGAATCTAATATCAGTGTTATCCACCTGATGGCATTCCTGCCAGTGGGTAGCCAAGGGCAATAAAGGGTCCCATTTCTTTAGACTGGTAAGGTGTTCTCGTATACGGATGCATAACTGCCTGACGGTACTCCCAACATAGACCATCTGGCAGACTCTCACGATAGCGTAGACCACAAACTTTGTCCGGTAGTTGATGAAATCCGTAATGGCAGTCTTAATGCCCAAGTTAGTGGTAAATACTTTACTGTCTGGATATGCATATTTACATAGAGTGCAGGTACCACATTTGAAAAATCCCCTCGTGGGTCTAAGCCAGTCTGAACCTTTGGACTTGGAGTCGGTGACCAGTGAGGGGCACAATCTGTTCTTCAATGTAGGTGCCCTAGTGTACACGAAAGATGGTTTGTCACTGATAAATGGTGAGATAGCTTTATCAAGCTTAAGAAGATCCCAATGTCTATGTACAATACCATACATTCTGTAAGCATCAGTAGAGTATTGTGTGATGATATCCACATGTTTATGAGGTTTGATCTAGTCACATTGCTTAGTCTTAACATCTCAGTTCTATATTTGTGCTCAATTTTATTGCCTGCTGATGTTAAGGCGCTATCCGGGTAGCCCCTCTCCTTGAATCTCTTAGTCAGGAGTTCAATCTCCTGTAGGAAGGTGGAATCTGTACTACAATTGCGGCGTTCCCGGAAGAGTTCGCCAGCTGAAATATTCATGACTGTTGATTTACGGTGACAACTTTCTGCATGTAGTGTACTGTTAACCTCAGTGGGCTTCCTGAAAGTTCTGGTTTCGATCTCGCCTTGAGCAATGTAAATCGTAAGATCTAGAAAGTTAATAGATGTACTACTGATTTCTCCAGACATATTGATACCAAACTCATTATTGTTCAGATGATCCCCAAAGGCAGTGAAATCATCTGAAGTGCCCTTCTAAATTATCAGTTCAGAAATTCTTTCAACATATTCACATGTACCAGAAAGGAAGCAGAATGGTTCTTGAAGACATGGTCAATAGTACATATTGCTAATTCGTGGCTGATTGATGTATAAAGAGCCGTCACATCCATAGTGGCCAGAGAATAGTCCTCTCTCCATTCAATAGTGGATAAGGTCTGAAATACATGGGTGCTGTCTCTGAGATATGTGGGCATTTTAGCTGGTCAATGTAGGTAGACAGACCTTCTGTGACCCACCTTATTCCACTCATTATGGGTCTCACTTCTGGGAATACAGTATAGGGTTTGTGAACTTTGGGAAGAAAGTACATAACTGGCATTATAGGGTTAGATATTTTTAGAAATGACCTCTCGTCATCTGTAATGTCACCTCTACTATGCCAGTCGTCAAATGGTGCAGGTTGTGTGTGATATTAACTGTGAGGTTAACTGGCAATTTTTTATAACATCCTGGTGTCTGGAAATGGTTGTGTCCCATGGAGAGGTAATCGTTCATGTTAAGCATTACTATATTGCCGCCCTTGTCTGCTTCGCAAATCACTATACTGGTGTCTTTGCATATGGTATCAAGCGCTGCCTTTTCTGGTCTAGTTAGATTATGCGTTCACTCGGGTATGAGAGTATCATGTTGCTTATCCATATGTGTGTGGATATCTTAGATCACTGCCTGTTGAAAGGTTTCAATAATATTCTCGTTGGTCAATTGCGGGGTAAATTTGGATTTAACCCTGCGTTCTTTCACAGGAAGATTGATGCCTCTGATTCCAAGTTCTTGATAGGTCTCAGTCAGTTGGGTGTCAGAGTCTGAAGTCAGACTCATCAATAAGTGTGTGTTTTCAATATCTTCAATAGTTAATGTAATAGGTACATCTGGAATGTCTCTTGGTTTAAATTGCTTCACCTGCTTGGCAACATTTTTTAAGCTTAAGTTTACGAGTAAACTTGGAGATCTATCTGGAAGTTGACTAGATCTGTGGAGATCGCAGGACAGAATGATAGGCTCTTATTCAATACTTTTTCTTCTTGTTGGGTGAGAGCTCTATCAGATAGCTTGATAACCAGGCTTCTTGTTACCGGTTTCCCTGCTGCTTCCTCGAGCCTGCTCTTGTTAGGATGCCTGTCAGTTGTCTGTCTGTATCTGTTCCTCCTCCCTCTCCCTTTACCCCTCCCGCCCCTGTGGTGGTGTTCCATATTGGTGTATTTTGTGCAGGTTGGTTTAGGAATCGTACCTGCTTGCCAAACTGGTATGGCAATATAGTAATGCTTCAAAAAGTTTTGATGCGAGCTAACGATGCTCAAAGGAGCCAGCGCAGCCATTCTGCTGGTGACTGCTGAAGTGCAGCTTGGTGATGGAGGGGAATTCTGCTGCGTGGGTAAATGTACCCCACAGTGTGCTAGGTCCAGGGAATATTCCTTAAATTGCCTTTCTCACTTTGTAAAACAGAGATCTCACTCTCACTGAAGGGAGATCAAAAAGGTCTTAGTTATTTCAATGATAACCACTGCCTAGCTCTGTGGCATCCAGACTTGGATAAAGTCCAAAAATCGCTTGCTGGCAATCCTAAATTAATTCTTGCAGACCACGTTATCTATTAGTGAAAAACAGATACATTTTTAAAATGTATGGGTGAGAACCTACCCCCACTTACCGGGAGTGTATGTCACCCAAAGTTAGCAGTCTCTTACCTGATATGATTCCGCTGAGGGCAGATCCTCGATATCATCACTACCACTGACGCGAATAGTGTAGGGTGCTGAAAAGTTGGTCTCTGCTGCCCTATCTTTGGGATAGATGTGCCCATTAGTACCAGCTTAGTGTCAGTACTCAAAGAGCAAAAATTACATGCAAGAAAAATGATCCTACTGCAGGACATTGGCGCCTTGCTACTTATGGTATTGATCGCATAATGCTACGCACAGAGATATATCTTGTGTATCTAGCCTTGTTCGTTATGCCCATGGTCAACAGTGCTATAAAAACCATGTACAGCTAAAAAAGGGGCTGCTATACCGAATAGCCCATCTACTACTTTTAAATTGTGACTGAAACAACGGGAGGTTTCAAGGTGGTCAGTCAAAATCTCGAAAACAAAATCTCGAATACAAAAAGGCCGAAAAATAAAATATCGAAAAAAAATATCGATTTTTTTTTTTTATTTATTTATTTATATATGTTTTTGGGGTCAGGTAAGTAAAAAAAAGGGGTAAAATAAAAAAATTGAAAAAAAACACATTGAAAAAAAAATTCGATATTTTATTTTTCGGCCTTTTGTATTCGAGATTTTGGTTTTCGAGATTTTTAAATTCGGTATTATCACTATGAACCAGGTTTCAAACGTAACTCGCATTTGCTGTGAAAAGCCACACTGAACGCTTACGTAGATGAGATAAATCATTAGGCGATCCTCAAGCGTGTTAGGCGTGAATGAAAAAGCCTCCGGCTGCTGTTTCCAGAAAGCCGGGCAGTCGTCATGACAACCGCTCCTGTTTGAATCAGCGACCATGATTGAAATGCCGACATGGCAGGACCTGTTATGTCTCTACATGGCCTTAATTAAATCTGATCGCAGTGTATTGTTGCTAAAGCCCAATGTGCAACTATTTTGGAAATTATTTCAAAAAATATCTCGAGATATTTGCCCAAAATAAATCACGCGTTGCTATGGCAACATGACGCTACTGTCTGGTCAGCCATTAGAACGTCAAATGAATGCAAGATTGATACCTGAAAAGTTTCAAACATTGTTATTTCACGATGGGGTCATATTTATGCCCACGTGAGAGTCAAATTTGTGTGCAAAGTGCAATTTTTCAAAATATTGTATGCACAGGTGTCTTCATGATGTACCTACGTGTTGTTAATGCCACATCACACTGATAAACAATTTGTCTCTGGCGGATGATCGTTGTGGCAGCTATCTCCGATATTCTGAAGTCGATCTGTTTGAGGGCTATGAGAAAGATACGTAATAAAGTGAGGAATGAATCTCTGAATTATAAGTACTGTTAGGCGAGCATGCCAATATGGATGCACCGGTGCATAGGCCACTTCTCGCCGCTATGTATGTTAATAAAGTTGACATTTCATCTTGACCCTCCTGATATATTTTCAGTACAATATTAGAGCCTTATACATGTCAAATATTTTACGCAATTTCTGCAAGAACAATACTGTCATGATAGTGAGACTTCTCAATTACATCATTATTTAAATATTGAGGACACATATTGAATATGTATACAAACATATTGAAGTTATCAGTAGATCTGTTCGTATTTACATCTGATCCAGGAAATACGCAATTTCAGCCAAGACAAAACTCTGTGTCATGCTAATGGTAAGACTTCTCAATTACATCATTTTTTATATTTTGGGGGACACATGTTGAATATATACACAAACATATTGAAGTTATTAGTAGATCTATTCATGTTTACATGGACCTCTATATCTGATCAAGAAAAAAGCAAAATGCCCCATGTTCCTTTTTAACACGGACCACCAAATGGGCCCCATGTTCCTCAATGGGTGCCCATTAAGTGTTTCCACTCGCTGTGTCGAGCCTGTGGACCCATCTCTGTTCAAGGTGGATGAGGGCTTTGTTGTCGCCCCCCATCTCTGCGACGTCAATTTTCTGGAGGTCAAACCATTTTATATCCATATTGGTATGTTTTAGCTTCATGTAATGTTCAACCAAGGGCTTGTCCGGCACCTCATTCTTTATACACGATCTGTGTTCAGAGATCCTCTACTTGACCGCTCTGATAGGTTTACCAACGTAACCTGCACAGGCATTCAATGATACAAATCACACATCTGCTGTTACAGTTTGTGTGCTTGTTGAGTTCCCATTGGATGTCTTTGTATTTGAATTTCTTCCTAGTCTCTGTGAAATTGCATGCTAGACATTGTATGCATTTAAAATGTCCCTTCACTGGTGGCAGGTCCCAAAGTGTGTTGGGTGCCCTGGACGGCTCAATTTAGGTGTCGACCAGGGACTCCTTGGGGTACTGGTTTTTCTTAGACATTCAGTGACAGCTTACGAGCATCTTAGCTAGTTTTGTTAGGTAGGGATGCCTCATAGCATAGGGAAAGATATGCATTATTCTTTTCTTTAATCAAATAACAGTGAAATGGCTAATCAGAGACAGGACACAAAGCTTGAAGGTGTTGCTTGGTTATTTGCCCACCCATTGACTGCCCATGGCCATGCTTATTCCTACAGCCATTCCCACCCAGCCCCTGCCCTTCCCCGCCCAAAGCTCATGGGGAACTCTTTGAGCTTGCTGTAATTAAACCTTACCATCAAACTTTTCACTCAGTGTCTGCAAGTGTTTTTTCAAAGGAGTCTTCTGAGAGTTAATGACTTAATTTGGAGTTGTAAATGTGTAGATGTGTAATAAAAATGTCTTAATCAGATGCATCTTCAGTCACTAGATTTATAGGCACTATGCAATTCCTTCACTGAAGTCCTTTTAAAACGAGCATTGGCAAAGCAAACCGTTTCGTCTCGGTAGAAGTATTAGGAATTTTCCAGGTTAGATGCCCAGGTACTCGCACCATTCTGCACCCGCTACCATCCATGGCCAGTTAATACTAATATGCCAGTGCCTGACAAGTGCCTTTCCCATGCCTACACAAAAGCCCAAACTGTTTGCATTGACAATGCTTGTTAACTGCTGCTATGCTAAATAGAATGTACGCTCCTGTTAGTCCGCCTATGTTTTATAGCATATTGCCTTATTAGGCTTCCTAGTGTTTCGTTTGATACTTATCAGTTGACCCACAAAAACCTATAGACCAAACTGTCCAACATGCATAAAGAGCTATGTGCGATCCAGTCTCTTTACTAGGGCACCTTGGCTCAAATAAATATTGCTTACTCCCAAGGGGCTACATGGGCATTTTACAACTAGTGGCAAGCAGTGTTGCCTACTGGGGCCACACTTTCTCCCTTTGCCTACTGGTGCCACACTTTCTCCCTTTTATAAAAATGATCTTCCAAGAGCAGTCCGTGTTCAAATGGATTTGTAGAATCTATCCTTGTGTACAGATTTTGGGAGGCCACCCTGGTTATAGTGAACAGGGACCTCTGAGAGGTTAGCTAAAACCCAATCAAGTTAAACATGGAGAGCCTTCAAGACTGTTCTTAGGAGTGCGTGAGTGGGGTCAGTGGTCCTCAATGAGTCCATACAGTAAATCACACGTCAGTTCAATTTACACCGGAATGTATACAAATCCAGTATTTGTTCTAGGCCCTACACACACAAAAAAATTAAACGAGCATGTGATATCGTACAGCACTCAAACATATTTCTGGAGCTTGTTGGGCTGCTTAGATCACATGCTCTGCATAGTCCGACATCTAGTGGTAGTCGCATAGTATTACAACATTTGTTTTTGAACCTCAAACGTACTTCGACAGGGTGTGTTAGAAATATTATCCCTAGTGTGACGTGTACTGTACCCATGGTCCTTCATGCGGCAAGGTCCCTCAGATTCTTTCTTTCTGGCATCGTGGTCAGTTGTAAATTGCGGAGTTCCTTTCCAGGCTGATGCCTTTGATTAGTTGAAAGTTTATTAGTAGAATTTTCTTTGTTTCCTGCTTTTGCCACATGGCCAACAGACTGCTCGACGGTCTTTGACGCACAACTTAATCGTTGACTAATTGACTGAATCGATGACCAGAAGCGGCCTACACGGGTCTCTTTGTGCTTCGGCCTTTACAGTAGGGAGAGAAGGGGGAGGTTCTTTCTACAGACCTCTTTAGAGAATGCATGTTCTGCCATCCCCTTTCTCTTTTTCTCACCAAACTGTCCTTTAAATAAATAATGGACAAAACTCCTTTTAAATTTTGCCCTACATGCCACCGAAAATTCCTGTCGAAGGACACACACTGAGTGTTCAATTACTGTCTTCCTAGGGATCACCCTGGAACACTTTGCTAGTCCTGCAAACTTTTTTGACCGAAGACTCTAAAAGATCGACCCATCAAACGCTGGACCACTCACGCAATGCAGGCTGAGGCCTCGATAGACATGACGGAGGACTCCAGCCCCCGACTTCAATAAGCAGGCCGGCGGCTCTGTGACAGAGTCGACACCCGGTGCCATAGCACACACAAGTCAAAGAACACAAAGCACATACCCCATGGCTGCCTTTTGACAACATCGTTGAGCGTTGAGGCCCGCGCTCGTGTCCGCAGAAAAAGCCTCAGGTTCTTCCCTGTCCTCTGGGACATCGCATATGCTTTCGCCTCACAACAGGCCTCTGAAACCAGACCCCCAAGTCACCAAAATGGTCAAAATCCTTGACCCCTTTGTCTTACAAGATCACTCAAGCTGTATTTTCTTCCTCTCCTGTAGACATACTCTCAGGGGGCCATGCACCACAAGAACCAGACTCCCTCCCAAGCCACCCCTACCAATGCGAGGCTTCCCACCTTCGTGTGACTAGAATCCTGAACAATTTAATGACATTTTAAAAAAGGATGTCATGTTTTGTGTACTTTATGGACAGGTATCCTGAAGAACTAGCATCCCTTAGAGATGCCTCACAGCAAGGGGTCTCAACACAACAACCCCCTGCCAAAATAACTAGTCTTCAGCCCCATCCTAGCACCTGTGCTGTAGGACCCCGGCCTCGACCTACCAAGACCCCTCTCAGGACATGTACAATGAGGATCTCACAGGGTCTCCAGACTCTGGCTCTCAAGGGGACCTTTATAGTCCGGTTGAATACTATGATGACGGTGATGGCGATATATACATCATCCAGTCACCAGACCACCAAGACCAGCTGGTAGCAGATTCTCCTGTTGATAGCAAACTACAATATAATGAACTGCTGCTGAAGGCTGCACAGCATTTTAACATTGACACTCAGTTTATTCTGCTTCTACAATCTGTTGAAAGACGTATAAAGTCCTCCCTAATTTGTGCCTAGTCTCACAAGGGCAGTTAATCCCAGAATAGAGAAACTATTCAGGCCAGCTCACACTGACCCTCTGTATAAAAGGGGGTCAGCTAAAACCTGATTCACTAGTGGTCACCTCTAGCAGAAAGAGGGCAGGCACTCCCCTGGCTTCGGCTGAGGGCCCCGCCAGACAAGGAAAGCAAGAAAATCTGTATTTTCGGGAGAAAAGTTGCCTCCAAGACAGAATCGCGAACAACACTAAACTTCTAGCTAGTTACGGCTGCCACAAATGGGATGACCTGGAACGTCAAATTGACGCTGTCCCAGAACCCCTAAAGTTGCAATTGTTAAGTATTATTGCAGAGGGCAAGCAGGTATCAAACTGCATCCTCAAAAAATTATCTTGATGCAGCAGAGAATGCAGGACACATCGCAGAAGGCACGCTCATCAAGCGCCATGCCTGGCTCAGTCTGGTTTTTAGTTGGAGAATCAGGCCAACCTCCTTAACATGCCGCTGGAGCCTAAAACTTTTCATTAAGGCTGTCGAAGACAACCTCAAGAATGCTAAGGAGGAATATGACGCTCTTTAATCCCTTGGCCAGTTGACAAGCCCTACGTACACTGGGGCTCAAACTCAAGAAGGTTTCAGCGTCGGGGTGCTCAGCGCTCTTCCGGCTGTACTCAGGGTGGACAGTCTTCATCTTGGGGCCTATCCCAAGGACAAACTTCCTCTTACGGTTTTCAAAGGGGAAATAAAAGGGCCTGAGGAAGAGGCAGAACCTCACCTGGGAGAAGCTCCACTCCTCCCAAACAGTGATGCACAACCACAGGCCCCAATCCCATGCCACTCCAGTAGGAGGCCGAATGTCACACTTCACCTATGCAAGGGAGGGGATAACGTCAGACAAGTGGGTGTTGTCCACTGCGGCAGGCAGGCATTGTATTGAATTGTTTAAAACATCCAACCGCCCTCCAAGACAGGAAAATTACGCCAGAAGAAAAGCTTGTACTGCTGTGAGAGGTAAAGGCACTGCTGCAAAAGGACACCATAGAGATCGCCCCAGCAAATTGGGTAAACAAGGGTATTTATTCAACGCACTTCCATGTGCCAAAGAAAGACCTTTCCATGCGCCCATTACTAGATCTGCGCCCTGCGAACAAATAAGTCAAACCCCAAATGTTTCCCATTTCCACGCTCCAAGAAGTATCCCCCTCCTAAAACAGGGGGACTACATGGCAACATTGGATATGAAATATTCATACTTTCATATTTCAATGCTCCATGCTTACAGAAAATACCTGCATTTCAACTACCAGTTCAAGGTACTCCCCTCCAGCATCGCCTCGACGGCAAGAGTATTCACAAAGGTGCTTGCAGTAGTGCCAGCACACCTGCACAGAAAGTCAATCCCAGCATACCCTTATCTGTACGACTGGCTAATTACCGGGGAATATCCTCAAATTTGCAAATAAAATACACAAAAGACAATGGACCACCTCTTCAATCTGGGCTTCTCCATCAATAAAAAGGAATCAAGCTTAGTCCCAAGCCAAGTAAAACCATTCTTAGGGGCTATTCTAAAGACAAAAGAGGAGTTGCCTTTCCCATCAAACGAGAGAGTACAAAACATGCTGTTACAAGTACCTCACTACAAAATAGCTGGCCAGATAACTGTATGCAAACCAATGCGCAGGCTCGGGATAATGGCCTCATGCATTCACTTGGTTCCACACGTGCGCCTGCGCCCAATGCAGGAATCGTTAGCGAAACAATGGACTCAGGCAAGCGGTCATGGGACGATCTAATGGTTTCCCCAATGCTGGTCCAGGGACAACCTGATGAGAGGAAACCCCTTCCGCGTTCCACCAGCACAAGCAATCCTAACTACAGACTCCTCACTTACCGGATGGGTGGGCTCACTTCCTTCACCACACAGCCCACAGCCAGTGGACATATGCTGAAGCCCAGAGACATCAACTTCCTAGAACTTTTGGCGGTCCTCAAGACTCTTCAAGCCTTTCAGCAACATCTTCTAGGTCAGACATTACACGTCCTTACAGGCAGCACTACTGCCATGTTCTACCTAAAAAAGCACGGAGCCACACACACTGTCTGTCCAAGCTATCCCAAGAAAATATGGAAGTGGGCACTCAAGCGGAACATGTTCTTAACCTCTCAACATGTTCCAGGGGAACTAGATTCTCTGGCAGACACTCTAAGCAGATATCCTCTACCAGAAGAACATGAGTGGCAACTCACCGAAATATCCTAAACAGAATATTCACACAATGTGGTCACCCCCATTAAGCTTGTTCGCCACAAGCCTAAATGCACAATGCCCAGACTTTGTCCCGGTTTTCCCAACCAGGGTGAAAGGGGAACGCCCTGTGGATGAACTGGTCAGGGAAATTTGCTCATGCTTCACCCCCCCCCCCCCAACTCTCCCCCCCCTTCCACCGACACCACTCTGGAGCAAAATAGTGCATAAGAGATGCACCAGGAACAAGTGACTTTAGTCCTGGTTGCTCCTATGTGGGCGAGACAACCTTGTTTTCCACATCTGCGCAAACTGCCGATGTGCGAACCAATCAAGCTCCCGTGCCTGTACAACATGCTAACACAACCCAAGGGAGCATCTCTCCATCCGCGACCCTCAATCTATGAACTTGACAGCTTGGCTCCCGAAGTCCTAGAATTTGGCCATTTGAATCTTCAAACAAAAATGTATGGATATCCTAAAAGAGGCACAAAAACCCAACACCAGACACTGCTAGAAGTGGAAGCGATTTGTGATATGGTGCACGTCACAAACCCTAAACCCAACAGAATGTTCCCCAGCTAACATTCTACATTACATGCTTTACCTACTATACTCCTTCCTAATATTCAACTCCATCAAAGTACATTTGGCGGCCCTGTCAGCTTAGACCACTTCACAACAGTGTCCTGGTGGTAAGTTCCTGCCATTAAAGCATTCATAGAAAGGTTTAAGAGGCTATTCCCTCCAATTTCCAACCCTCCTCCCGGTTGGGATCTTAATGTTATGCTCTCCAAGCTTATGGGTCCACGCTTTAAGTCTATGCACAAGGCCAGCCTAAAGCATCTGACTTACGAAACTGCATTCCTAGTAGCTATCACCTCTTTAAAATGAGTCAGTGAGCTACAGGCTTTGTCCGTACAAGACCCTTTCTTCATAATACACAAGGACAAGGTTGTGCTCAGAACGCATCCTAGGTCTTCACCTAAGTTCATTTCCAAGTTCCATGTTAATTCATAGAACTTCCTACCTTCTTTCAAAATCCATCTAACTCGACCGAGAGAAGCCTCCATACATTTGATGTATGGAGGGCGATCTTGTACTATGTGAACAAAACTAAACCTCCAAGGAAAAGAGATCAACTCTTTGTTTCCATAGCACCTGGGAGAGGGCGATCACATATCAAAAAACGCCATCTCCAGATGGATAGTCTAATGCATACAGCTCTGCTATTCCCTAACCAAAAGAGTCTTACCTTTCACCACCAGGGCTCACTTTACCAGAGGTACAGGAGCTACCTTAGCTTTCATTGCAAACGTCCCTCTAGACGCCATTTGCAAAGCTGCTACATGGAATTCCATCCATACCTTCACACAGCATGATTGCATTGATACGCACTGTAAAGCAGATTCACAGGTGGGACAAGCAATTGTAAAACATCTTTGCCACTGTACCTTCTCCCTTCCCACCTCCTTCTCTAGATACTCCTTGCTAATCTATGCAGAGCATGAGATCTAAGCAGTTCCACAAGCTCCAGAAGGGATACATTACTCACCGTAATCGTATTTCTGGTGCTTGTATATGCTTTGATTCACATGCACCAACCCTTCCTCCCCTACTGCATAGATGTGATAACACAAACTGTTTCTGCTTTATCACATTTGTATTCTCCCTACACTTCATGCAACCTTATATCAGAACCAATCAATCTGAGGGACCTCAATGCCTGAAGAACCATGGGTACAGTAAACATCACACTAGGGATAGTATTACTAATATGCCCTGTCGACGTCTGATTTCGAGTTTCGAAAAAAATCTTGCAATGCTCTGTGACTACCACTAGATATCGTACTATGCAGAGTATGTGAATCTAAGCAGATACAAGCACCAGAAATAAGATTACGGTCAGTAATGTATCCATACAGCCACCATAGCTTCTTACTATCCATTCAATTACTTGAAAAAAGGATGCGGTAAAGAGGGAACCAAGTCACAAGTGATATCCCCTAACTTCAGCAGTCCAATCCTTAAGATGAATGGGGCCTCCTTCCCAAAAAGTCACAGGAGTCAATGCTTCTCCCCAGAATGTTTGTGTAGCAGGTAAATTACTTGTGTTGGCGATTGTTCAAAAGAAGAAATGCAAGAGAGTTACTTGGTAAGTAAATTGTGTCCTTATCTTTCAGATTGTGCTACTCTGGTTTCACGATCAAAAAGCAGTGGAACGGAAGAATACAAAGAGACCTATTCTCAATGTTTTCCTGTTGGGGACAGGGGGAGACAAATGCTTTGTGTTTAGTTGCACCCCCCCCCACTCTCATTTTCCCAGATGACGTGATGGGTCGACTGGGGGGGTTGCTTGCTGTTGGATTTCCTGCCGTTGGTTCAGATAAGTGGTGCCCAGGACCTGCAAATGCAAGGATTCTTCCAGTTGGGTCCAGGAGCCGAGTGCAACCCATGGCAATGGAGGAATTCAAGATTCACTGATGCAGCCCTCTTTAGGATACTTCACCGGACGGCGGAAGGTGAGTTCCAGCAATGGACACACACACACACACACACTCACACTCTCACACTCACACACTTGCAGTTGTGAAAATCCTTCCACAACAGCATCCCTTCACGCTGGGAAGCTAAAATCTGGCAGGAAGACAGCTTGTACCACAAGCTGGCGTTCACCAAAGTTCCAGCTGCAATCGCGGAAAGGAAATGGTTTTAGTGATATAACACACTGGAGAGCTGGACAGTCCACAGAGTAGTCCAGGGATACTTCTGAATGCTCAGGACAGCTGGTTCCTCGAACATGTCATGACTGGTTGGTCCAACCCGTCCAGGGGTTGAAGCCCCGCACAGGGCCATTGCAGATCATGTAATCCAACAGGGCTTCACCCGGCCAGACACAAGAAGGGGTGCTGGGCTTCTTTGGAGTGTTCTTCGGAACTTCAGATGGCTATTCTCCTACGAGGTATCCTTGACTCCAACGGTGATCTGGAGAAAGGGCTGCAGGAATCCTCTTACCCAAAAAACAGCATGGAACCAAGTCAGTCTAAGTAGTAAAGATCTGCACCATTCAATCCGCCAGTAGTAGTCCAATCAGGGACAACTACTGGTTTCACTCGTGCCCCACACCCAGACACTCTGGCACCACAGATGTGGAGTGGGACCAGACAGTCACACCACCCTCTTGGGCCCCACACTAGCATCACTAGCCCGCAAAAGCTATGTCTTTCCCAGACAACTGCATGACCTGATGTGGGAATTCCTGACTTGGCAAGGCAGGAAGAGGGCAAAACAACAATATGGCCAAAGAAAAAATCTTGTGGTGTCTTTTTTAGGGTATCAGCCACGTTTAGTATAATTGCTGCCACTAGCTTGTTTTTCGACACATCTAAAAGTAACCAAAAATCCCAAGTGTAAAAGGCTTGGGTGATGCAAAAGTATCCCCATTGCACTGCATGGTAAGATGTTGTGGGCAATGTTAAAAAGTTACAAAAGTGTAAAAGTTAAAAGGGAAACCTATTTTCCCAGTACCGATAATCTGAAGGACTGATCAGTTGCCCCATAACAAATGAGCAAAAGGCAGGGGAAGAGAAGCTGAATGATTTACTTCCCCTCAGATAGTCAGAACAGGTTAAAAAACAAAGATTTGGGATTCATAGAAACTATGGAGGGAAAGTTGCTAAAAGAGAAATAATTCCAGGACTGTGACTCGAAATGTACCAAGATGAAAAAGACTAGCAGTTCCAATGTTGCTTTATGCAAATGATTCTGTTCTTTCAACAAAGGCCCGGGGGAAGTCTTCTCTCTCTCATCTTCTGCTGTGAACAGCTGATCCACATGCTCCGGCAGGCTTTAATCTACTTTCTGCTTCTGGTCTCTCGAGCCTCCACAAAGAAGGTAAGCCAGTGTGTGGCTTTATCATTGCCGTGCACCTTCCCCTTCATTTCTTAAAAAGAAAAAGATTTTAAATCTGTAATTGGCCATTTGTTAGCCGCGTGATAACACGCACCAAAAACATCATTAAAAAAAAAGAAACAAACACACTTGTGCTTAATTGACTCTTCATGTCGAGTTTTTCACCATGAGCATTCAGTCAGATCTGGATGCTTTAAAGGGCTCTGTTTCTCTAATTTCCCTTTATTGGCCCTTCTTTCATTTAATTTTCAAGATGGCCGACCCCATTTAAGGCTTTGGAGGCAACCTCTGGCCTCAACCTGCTCCCCCACCATTGGCTGCCAGTCACTGTCACCAGGAGGCGGGAGCCGGCCCATTCAACAAAGGCCCACATCTAAGCCCCCTGTCTGTGCCCGTCTGTCATGGTCATGAAGTCAGGGGCACAGGCATACAGGGGTTGCATGCACAGGAGACCTGGGTGGACACGGTCCTGGCGCCTATGGCGCCAGGCTCATGAACAAAAGTAAAGAACAACATCCATTTAACACCAAAAAGCTTTTATTATGGACATAGCACTTCAGATGCAGTAACCTTGAACATTTAGCAGGATGCATTAACCTTGAACATTCCAGCCAATAAGCAGCCCCAAGTGTATTCTTGGGTGTGATTGCTAATGGATTGCCTTTGCACGTGCTAACTCGGTTTATAGTGACATTTTCTAGCGCCATATTTTCGAAATGCCATTTTGTCGACACAAAATTGCAGATTTTTTTTCCAAAAGTTTTTATTTTAGTTTTGAAGGTGGGAGTTCCCCCAACCCCCTTTTTTTTTTATTGACACTTTTTTAAAACTAACGAAAAGAAAAATTAAAATTAAAAAAGCATTTTAAAAAAAAATGTTTGCCATTTTTTCTTTTTTACAAAATGGCATTTCGAAATCATGTTTTCGACATTTTAACCACATACCGCTCTCTCTAGGAGTGGCAGGGTGTGGCTTGTAAGCCGGTCCTAATGGGCGTGCCCACGATCTCAGCTATATAAGCTGCCCCGATCATCAAAACGGACGCTTTGTGTTATTCTGCACTTGCAAGCAGCGTAACGCTCACCGTCGCCTGAGGTCAGACTTAACTTTGAAGATCCTGCTTCCTGGACATCCTGCTTCCTGCCAGCATACATACCAACTGGGGGAGCTGTTCTTACCTGTACATCTCTTCGGCGAACCAAGTATTAATCTTAACACTTTCCGGAACGCCGATATCTTCATCTTGGTACCGCAGCATGACACGCTCCATCGTCGACAGCAGCGCCTGCAAGGAAAAACAGAAGACAAGGTTAGACATCGGAAAAACAGTCAGTTTAAGGTTGTGCTTCGCCATACTTTGCGCGTTTCCTTAAACCATCACTTACCTGCTGTCGAATATTGCGGTAGCATCCATCTTCCATCTGGCCGCGTCGCACAGCTGCATTGAGGCCGCATTTCCATCTAAGGAAATAAAACCGAAGAGAGACATTATTGCGGGCATAAATAGGAGCAACATATAAAGACATTAAACATAACGAACAGCCTCACAAGAGCTCAAGAAAGACTTGACAATCATAAGGGGAAGCATAGTCGCAGCTGGACTGGACTAATCCTTATCAGGGATCAGTGAAGGAACTAGAGCCCATTCGACGCACCCCTGCCAGAAGTAGCAGGACGGAGAGCTTATCTTCCATAATTAACAGGTGAGCTTTATGGGCCAGTGTATGCTCACAGAAACCGTACTTTGGGGTGAAGAGTGTGAGAGGTGCAACAATCACAGATTGGCGCACTCACACACTCTTAGCTCCACACAGGAGCAGTATCACCATGTACCACTGCTCACAGCTTTTCTACTGAGGGAGAGGCCTGAAGGCGGGTGATTCAAGTTCAGGGACGGCTGCAAACGTGCCCCAACGCCTCCGCCGAGACCAGGTGAGCATAACACTGTCCGGGCCTTGTTGGGCATGTGGCCCTTTTCTTGTTCCTGTTGGCAAACAGTCATCATGCGGGATACTGCCTCCTAGCGCACCTGGACTGTGGCATCTCTCCTATCACGTGAGTGCTGACTTTTGCTCAGTGACCTACCTCATCTCTCCTTGACTCTTACCCTCAGCCTTCCTGGAATTCTCATTGACTTATGCACCCATATACTTCATAGTCTATCTTAAAATTGATTACTTCCTTGCCTGAGCTCGCACCACACTGCCCACACTACTGTATCACTTGTATCACAAGATTTGTTTTCAGGTGTGCTTTCTTCTTGCATTGATTGTGACTGTTTAAAAATCTAATTTCTCCCGCAAGGGTCTGGCATGGATTCACATGCTCATGAATATTCCCTGTCATCAGAAAGATTCCGTTGGTAAAATAAACAGTTTCACTTTCACTTACAAACTGTCTTTCTCCTATTACTCCTACGTCCCGTCCAATTTCCTCCATACTTTTGGGACATTACGTCCTGTTGAACAGGACCGGATCACTTTTTGTAAAAAAGCATCAAATTAAAAATAATCTCTTTTTACGCTTGGTACCGTATACGGCCATAACCCTGCCCTACTTAGCTCTGCTCCGCGCATTGCCCTTCAGTCCTTTTCTCCGTGCGGTCGGGGCTGGATGCACTAGCATCACCGGGAAGACCTTTTTTCTTTCCTGTTGTCCTTCTCTACTGCTCCGGTTCTACGGTTGCCTAGTCCTCAGTCTATGCCAGAGCATCTGGGATTTGCCACTCCGTTCTTCTTGCAAGTGTTGCTTCGCTAGTGCGGATCCCCATTCTCTCTGCTTGGAGTGTCTGGGACTGGATCACCGTTGGGACTTGTGTTTCTTCTACGACTCCCTTTCATCTGGGCACTTCAATGTCGTCTTCGTAAGTGTGAGGAAATCTTCTAGAAGGTTCCTCCATCGCATTTTTAACTCTTCATTGACGGAAAGAAGAGACACCCGTTCTTTATTTTTCAGGGCACCCCGGACGGGGGACTCCTTCCCGGGGTCCTCCAGGTCTGGGTGGGGCTTCAAAAGCTCTGCTACCGGGGTTAATCCTGAGGTGCCTCGCAGGCCTAATAGGTGTACCCCGGTTTTCTCCGAGGGTTTCCGCGAGGGGCCTGCCTATACCGGATCACGATCCGAAGTTCAACGATCAGGTGCTAATAGCCAGCATAGTCGTGCTTAGGCGTTGGGTACCGGAGTTCGCTCTGTGGTCTCCTTGTCTGGAGCTTCCCACACACACATCGGGGTGCGCCCTGAGCCCTCTGTTGAGGCTTTCTGGCTTTTCTGCCAAAATAAAGCAGAACACAATGTTTCAGGAATACAGTATAATAAATATTCCAACCAGTTTTCATATTGATCTTGTGTTACCTTTGCAATGAGACCCTTAATATTTTTAAAATGCTTTTTGATAGAGCGGGTTTGATCACCTAGATCAAAAATCATGCCTTCTACTGCTTTACAACCTAAGTTATGTTTCAAAAACAAATAATCAATAGCCTCCCTATTCTGAAGAATAGCTTTTCTAAAATGTCGATTATCTAATAACAATTAAGTTCATGCTTGTGAAATTTCATTAAGCATTTTAACTACTAAACAAGCAAGCTTAATCATGGTTTTATAAGCACCTGCAGCCAAACACCAATCAAGGAAACAGAGCAATCACTTCAGCTTCCAAGAGTAAATGTACATCAGAATTACAATCCAGAGTTAAGGTATAATAAGAAGCAGCACGCACAGAACGTGTAATTGCAGTCGTTAATGGGTATATCATCAAACCAAGCCGCGTCGAAGCACAGGGGCCACCAGATATATTAGCAGGAATATAAGAATAAGAAAAATTACCACAAGAAAATAACCAACCAAGCGGAAGTTTTAACATGTTTCAGGTGGCTAGAAGTGATAATAGTAAAATTGCATATCATATCATTGGAAACATCATTGCATGTTTCAATAGATCTTGTACACAATTGTTTTTCAAAATCAGTACATTTCAATTGTTGACATTTTTTTATATATATGTAGCATCACATGTCACGCTATAACAAACGTCAGCAGGCGCAATGTCGTGTGTAATAACAAACGTCATATTATATTTATGAAATGTATCCTTACAAAGTTTAACATACTCGTATACTGAAAACGAATTTTGAATATCCGAATGTTGCACCATGTTGCACCAAAGAATCATTGTGCAATGTTCCAAATATGTGTTTCAACACAAACGTGCGCGTCGGAATGGCCACTAAACAAGTAAAAATTAGGTCCGCAGAACTGTGCACATCCGACAAGCAAAAAAGCGAAATATCAAGCACTTTTTGGGCCAAATAGATCCAAATATTTCCAGGTTGTTTTACAAGAGCAGAATACCCCCGATGGGAAAAGGGAGTAGTAACTCCTGGAAGAGACAAAGGCAAGACTTTGTTTTTGTGCTTGCGTCGCTTTCTGAATGCAATCCGATAGGCAGCAATAGATGTGTCCTCAGGAGCGTAGGTAATAGGCAGTGAATTATCATTCCTCCAGATGCCACGCTCCACTTGCAGAATGGAGAAGTCTGCCACATCTTCGGACATGAACCCGGACCCTCCCGAAAAGACTCCAAAGTGCCGCACACAGGCACTGAATACACTCAGGATCTAAAGATATCAGTGAAGTACATCACTCACGTAAATAACATTTGTCAGCAGAGATGTGCATCCATTTCTTTTTTCCAGGTTCCAGAACTAAAACAAGTTGATCATTTCCGGATGCTATTACATCAGCAGGCACGGGCGGACCTGTAGATTTCTCAACCCATACCTTCGCACCAGGAACCATTGTGTCGGATGAACCAAGGCCTTTATTCCCACGAATAGTCAATGTCGTTGGAGGTTCACCTTTAGTAATTATGGATATTTTGACAGGTATTACAATCAATTGTGCCATTCGGTCGCCATTATGAATGGGTAGCATGTTTTCGCCACTATTCAAAAGAATCACTTTAATGATGCCTTGAAAATCTGCGTCAATTATTCCGCCCAATACTTTGATACCTTTTAGGGCCAATCCCAATCTTGGAGCAATTGAACCCATGCATGCAGAGGGAATATGTACACCAATACCAGTATCGGTCACAGCAATACCCTTAGGCTGTAGGCAAATCTCTTCCCCAGCATGTAAATCCACCCCTGCAGACTCCAGAGTGGCGCGATAAGGAGCCAAAGCGTCTGCAGATGTTTCCCAATAAAGCAAATTTTCATGTGCACGGTTTGGATTGATTTGCAAAGCTGGTATTAACATACGCACTAATGGGGTTTCACCATTAGCAATAGGACGATTGTTTAAAATTTGGACAGCTTCAGATAAGTGTTTGCGCCAACTCCGCAAAGTTCCATCACCAATTTTGCGCAGTTGTTGTTTCAATAACCCGTTCATGCGTTCAATCGGACCAGAAGCCTCCGGGTGATAAGGGACGTGAAAAATCCATTCAATCCCTTTTTCAATACAATAATCCATGACTATTTTACATTTAAAATGGGAGCCGTCATCACTTTGAATTTGTAGTGGGACCCCATAATATACTGCACCTGATCAAGTAATTTTATCATATTCAGTTGAGTAGCTCTCTTGCATGACAAGACCATTAAATAGCCTGAGTATGTGTCCACAATTGTACATGCATATTGACAGCCTTTACTTATAGCCATAGGGCCAATATAATCAATTTGCCAAATTTTACCTGGGAACGTCCCACGTTTTAATGCGCCATGAATTATGTGAGGAATAGACCAATGCTTCTGATATTGGCATATAGGGCATTGTAAAATCGCAGTTTTCTCAATTTGTAAAGGGATATTGATTCCCCTGTCTTGCACCCACCTGATAGTAGCCTTCTCTATGAGATGTCCACTTTTCTGGTGGTCCCACTTAGCAATTCCCTGTAAGTCTTCCTCCTCAGCTTTTGAGTCCATAATTTCAACTCGTGTATGTTCATCTGCAACAGAATTGAATCGTTGTTCCAATGAATCTGTTGTACAATGTGCATCTACATGAAATACAGTAACAGTAGCATGCACTAACATTTCAGCAATGTCTTGCCATATTTTCTTTACCCCACAATTCTTTTTAATGAATTTTCCATCCATTCTTTTTCCAAGTCGGCAGCCAAACCACCAGACCATTCGCAACAGACGACAAATCGGTATAAATATGACAGGTGCCAGGCGATTCCTGTTTTAATGCCTGATACACAGCATATAGTTCTGCAAATTGGCTACTCTTTCCTTTTCCAGATGTTGTAAGCACCTTTTTTGTCTTGGGATTGTATGCAACTGCTTTCCAGTACTGCTCGATACCTACATATTTAGCTGCGCCATCAGTAAACCAGGCATGTTCAGTTTGTTCAGTAGGTAGTTCTCCATATGGGATCCCCCAAGTAACTGGCTACTTCTCCACAAATGTATCATCCTCTGATTCAAGATCAATTAGCGGCACTCACGCCACTTGTTCATGTAGCTTTGCCACACCCGTCTTACCAGGTTGGCACGTTCTTGTATATACCATTTACATTTGGTCACACTAGCTTCGTGAGCATGCCCAATTCTGTGTGTTTTAGGAGAACTAAGCACCCACTACATAATAGGAATTTCTGGTCGTATAATTACATCATGACGGACAGTCATCTGTTCAGTGTCAATTAAAGCCTAATAACAGGCTAACCCCTGTTTATCAAAAGGGGTATATCTATCACCTGCATCAGGTCATCTCCTACTCCAAAACCCCAAAGGTTCTCGTTTTCTGTCTTGCTTTTGCCATAGACTCCAATCTACATAGGAATCTTGAGTAGAAAAATTCAACTCAACTTCACCTTCCCTCAATGGCCATAAATCGAGCACTTTTTGAATGGTACTGTTTGCCAATTTAAATGCCATGTCTTGCTCTTCACCCCATAAAACCTTATATTTCTAACATGTAATTTTATAAATCGGGTGCCAAAATGTGCCCCAAATGTGGAATATGCTGCCTCCAAAATCCAAATAAACCAATACATTGTTGTGCTTGTTTTTTTGTTTTTGGCGTGGGAAATTCAAGAATTTTCTGTTTTGCTTTAGGTACCATTTCACGATTTCCATCATGCCATTGTATTCCCAGAAAAATAACTCTCTGCTGGACCTTGTGTCTTAGCATCATTTATTTCCCACCGTTCTTTGAGTAAACCTTCCATGATGAGGTTTAAATGCATGCACACACTTTGCTCATCTTTGCCTTGAATAAGTATGTCATCAATGTAGTGCACAATTTGCACCTCATGTTTACATGCAATTTTATCCAGATGTTCAGCTACCAGCCGGTTACAAATAGTCAGACTATGCATATAGCCCATAGCTAAACTATTAAGTGTATTGTCTCCCATTCCAAGAAAATGAAAACTGCTCTTGGCACTCAACTGCAATTGGTATAGTGAAAAAGGTGTTGGCCAAATCCAACACTGCCACCATGTGCCCTAAAATGTTGGTATATTTTCAATTAGCGTCACAGCGTCAGGTACCGCAGGCGCTAATGGAGGAGTATATTTGTTTAATTCGCGGTAATCAATTGTTGTTCTGTAGCTACCATCAGGTTTTTTAATGGCCCAGGTCGGATTGTTCCAGGCAGTAGTCACGGAACGTAATACGCCCGCATCAACATAGTCTTTGATAGTGTTCGAAATCTCCTTTTGCCCACCCGGAAGCCGATATTGTTTAGTGGACACTCGTTTAGTTGCTATTGGAACCTGTACAGGGGGTATGTTCAATTGACCCACTACAACTGTAGAACAAGTAAAAGCATCTACACCAAATTGATATATTGTTTCATCTAGACCTAGGGTTAGACCCTCCAAAATATCAAAACCAATAATGTATTCTGCCAAGGGAACGATTAGTACTTGATAAGAGCCTCTCTTCAATTGCCCAATTTTCATGTCAATTTTAGTTTGTACAGTTGAGGTTTCTTTACCACCCAATCCAGTAATTATAAAATGTTTACCCTTAAATTTGAAAGGGTTTCCGTGAGTCAGAGGCCTCAGCTCCAGTATCAATTAAAGCACGAACCTCCTATATATTGCCGGCTTGACAAAATAATTTATAACATTAACATGAGGTCGACTGTCTATTTTAACATGGGCTGCTGACACTGTAGCTTGACTAATATCCTATTCATCTTTAGAATGAATGCCTTTCGATTCGCTCTGCTTATGCACTCACCATTTTTCTCAAATCAGTATAAGTTGGTTGGGAGGGTATCGAGGTCTGAGAGAGCTCATTTTCACACCCTCTTGTGACGATCCAATTCATCTTTTGATTTATGCAAGTCCTGTTGCTTTTCCTGTTTATAGCGTTCCTTTCCATCCAAACCTCGTTTTTTATATAATAAATACATGTCACGAGTTGGAATTCCATCTATTTCTTCTCTAGGGACACCATATTTCAGTAAAGACAAAACCATATGTTTTCTGGATACGCGTGAGTCTCTGCTATCAAACCTTTTACCAGGAGCATGTTTTTCTGATCGACTCTCCCTGTCACAAATATGTTCTTGGGACTTGTCCAATTCACCTAAATCCAATAGTTGTCTAATTGCATCAACAACCTCATCAGTGTCTTTTCCAGTCATTCCCACTAACAATGTCATAACATTTTTATATGCAAGAGGGGCTGTACGTATAAGTGAATTTCTATCTGAGACAAACAAATGTATCATTCCCATATGTTCGGGAATATCAAGATGAATAGCCTCCTTCATAGCATGTTCCCTTATCCTTTGAATAGCTTCTTTCAAGGTATACCAGTTTTTATCATTAGTCGGCCAGTCCAACGTGATTGGATATTTGTGATTACATCCCTGTGCAGCCAATTGCAAAATAGATAATTGTCCATCATCACCATTATGATCACGAGGAGACCTGCATGCAGGGTCTCCTGAATTCAGACATCATTAGACAAAGGCAAAACCCTAGCAGAATCTGTTGTATCCACTAGAAGGCCTGCAGCACCTCCATCGAACATTCTGACCATGCAAGCCAATAAAGATTCACCTGACCTCTGTTTTAATCTATTGATAATTTCACCAATTTCTTGTTGTGAGTAATCCTCAAGGGCGGTCATATCTATAACACCACCCCCTGGATTCAGTGGATGGTGACCCATTTTCCTGCGAATTATGGGATTAACCGTCACTTCTGTACATATCAGTTTCACTTTTGGTGTAGGAACTGATGTATCCGAATCACTACTTGTAGTAGTTCTGTCAAAAACATCACCATCCCATTTATCAGGATCCCTATTAACATCCGCAGCAGCAATTACTGTCGCTACTTTACGTGAATTAACCCTGCCTCTTCTTTTTCAATATTTATATCGTGTGACTCTAAAAGCAGCACGTTCAGCCACGGCTTGAAATGTATCTGCTTTATCATGATATAACTTCAATTGAAGCTTTTGCATCAGAGCCATTTGTTTTTCAGCAGCCAATTATTTTTCTAACTTTTGAACCGAATCTTGTAATTCTACATTTAATTGATGCTTTTTTCTGAAAGCATGCAATAAAATCCATCTCCGTCTCCTGAGAGCTGAACACTCCCTCCCCCTCCCCTCCCCTTCCCCTTCTCCATGGGGACCAATTCTAAACATTTAATTAGTTCAGCTGGACTTTCTTCTCCTATGCTAGTATCCCATGTTTCACTTAATCCCGCACCACATGCCCAAGTCTGTGCGATTTTATCATAAGGGCTTTTTGACCATCCTGGGATAGTTGTATTTGGTAATCTCCGCAAGCGGAGCTACTCTTCTTTTTAAACAAAGGCTATAACAGAATGAATGTTTCACGTCCCACACGTTATAAACAACACGTTTTTTCCAAAGGAGAAAAAAAATTGCCACTTTTTTTCTTCTTCTGCTGTTCTGAGTCTAATATCATAAACCTTAATTTATTAACAAGATTCTTTTGGCATCCATTTCGGCACAAAGACCCTGCTCACAGCGCCAATTAAGTATTGCGTATATTTGGCTATAAGGGAAGAACACCAACACTTGCGTCTCCCCAGCTCCTTCTCGCAATAACAAATTATTGGACTCAGACTAACAAGAAGAGATGCACACACCACATAAGGTTATAGAAAATGGCTCATTATAGGCCGTTTATTAATATCAAATAACTGATAATAAACACATAAAACACTAATACATACAAACACAGATAGATTAGAATATAAATGTCATCACTGTGATCCATGAAGTAGAGGAAAACTTCATCTTGGCCACCAAACAACACTGCTTAGGAGGAGAGGGATCTCCACATCAATGTCCTGGAGCTGCGGGCAGTGATCTGGGCCCTCAAGTCGTTCCTTCCATTCCTCAAGAGCAACGTGGTGAGGGTCTTCACTGACAATACCACCACAATGTTCTACATCAGGAAGCAGGGCGGCACCAGATCCCCCACCGCTCTCCAGAGAGGCACAGGACTTGTGGCATTGGGCCGTCGTCCAAGAGATGTTTCTCATTCCTTTTCACCTGGCGGGATTCAAGAACACCATCGCCGACTCCCTCACCAGGGAGCTGCGCTCCTACTACGAGTGGGAACTTCGACAGGATCAAGTGGGCCGCCTGTTCCTCAAGTGGGGCAGACCCCATATCGATCTGTTTGCGACAGCAACAAATTCCACATGCCAGACAAGGAGCATGGGGGTGGGATGCGTTTTCATTCCCGTAGGAAGGCTGTTCCTGTACGCGTTCCCTCCGTTGCCTCTCCTGCTGCGAGTCATCAATCGACAACAGTGCCGATGCAGGATGATCCTCGTCGCTGAGGCAGATTTGGTACCCAGATCTTCTCAGCCTGTCGGCGTCACCCCGGTCAAGCTGCCAGTGGTCGCGGATCTGCTCGCAATCCTGCATTACGACCCATGGTCATTGAACCTGAAGACTTGGCTCCAGCAGCCTTAGAGTTTGGTGGGTACGAGTTGCCGGCGGACTGCAGGGAGGTCCTTGCCAGAGCGTTGTCGACTCTTCAGTGCTACGGGCACAAGTGGAAGCGTTTTGCAACGTGGTGCCGGATGCAGAAGATCAACTCTCTGAGGGTCACAGCCTCAGATGCTTTCCGTAATTGTTGTCCTTGACCAAGGCGGGGCTGGCACATGCCTCTATTAAGGGGATCTGGCGGCTATCTCCAGCTACACCAGGTCTCCAGGACGGTATTCTCTTTGGTCCCACTGTCTAGTCAAGGAGTTCCTCAAAGGACTGTTTCGATGGTTTCCACCGGTGAAGGCGCCTGCCCAGTTGTGGCAACATCATGCCCCTCTCACGGAAAATGGCTTTCCCCGTGACCATCGCCTATGACAGGAGGGTAGGTGAGATCCAGGCCCTATTCTGCAAACAGCCTTATCTAACTTTTCACGACACAAGGGTGGTGCTGCGGAGCATCCTCCTTCATGCCAAATGTTCAGTCGGAATTTCACCTGAATGAGCATTTGGTGTTGCCTGTTTTTTTCCTGAAACCTTTGTCACCGGCTGAAAGGACTTTTTCACTCGCTGGATGTGGCTCGTGCTCTGAAGTTCTATGTGGCACGGAAGTCGTCACAACTATTTGTGAACTTTGGTCCTATGAACCATGGAAAGGCCTTGTCCAAGGCTTCCAAATCCAGGTGGCTCTCCGGCTGTATCACATACTGTCATCGGTTGGCAAATCAACCGCTGCCCGGCCGTCCGAGAGCACATTCCATCAGAGCAATCGCTGCTATGACGGCGTTCGTGTCTGGTGTGCCCCTGCCAGACATCTGCAAGACTGCTACGTGGAGGTCCATGCACACCTCCACAAGATTCTACTGCGTCGGCAGGGATTCCAGGGAGGAGTCAAGGTCAGCCAAACTGTGCTACACAACTTATTCGTTTGAAGGTGAGCCTGTTCAGGAGGTAAGGGTTAATTGCTTCTTTTGAGCCTTACCACCTCCTGTGGTTGTGTAATGTACTGCTATGTATTGTTTATTCATGAGCATGTGAATCCATGCCAGACCGCATGCTGGAGAAGGAACCAGTTACTTACCTGTAACTATTGTTCTCCAGCGTTGGTCTGGCATGGATTCACATGCAAACCCTCCTGCTGTCCCCTGTGCGGCTCTTCTTGGTCATACTGCCACTTTGATTGCTTACCAAATCTGAAGAGTGCTGCCAGAGGAGGGCCTTAGGGCGAGGACAGTAATTGGCTGGGGGCAGTATGGCCCAGAGCTCAGTGATTGGTTTAGAAGAGAAATACTGTTTGTAAGTCAACGTGAAACTGTTTTTTCTTTTACTGAGTATTCCCGGCCTGACGGGGAATATTCATGAGCATGTGAATCCATGCAAGACCCATGCTGGTGAACAATAGTTACAAGTAAGTGACTTTTTCCTTGGGTGTGCTTTCTGCCTGCATAGATTGTAACTGTTAGTTTAAACATCGATTTAAGATTTGCCCCCTTCTTGCAATTATATTTGTTCATCTAGTTAAAATACTACTGACTTCCTTGCTATCTGGATTGTTTCTCTCTCATTCCCTTCTGTACCTGCTCACTAGCTCCCACTTCTTCCTATTCCTATTGTGTTTCCCTGTGCCCTCCTGTCAACTTCCTCCCGTGTGTCTCAGCTGCTCAGCCTGCATAGGTGTAGCACACACTGTGCCCCCTCACAATGGCGCTTTCTATCTCTCCTATCTTTTCCAACTGTTTCTCTATCTCCTGTCCTTCACTGCTTACCATGTCTGGCAGAATGAAACTTAAGAAGGACACACTTGGTTCCAGCCCAGGCCTTCCTATCGCCGACACCTACATCAGTGCATCAGCCAGAGTCTCACCGACATCCTCTTTGTCGTTGCTTCTCCCGACCTATGGACTCTTCATATGTTCGCTCTGCTCTCTCCATACTCATCCTCACACATTAATGGTGGCACCCGTTTGGAGGTCCTTCTTGCCTCTGCCTCTTACAGGGTCATCATAAATGTCTATACAAATGGTACCATCTTGGTACAAGGGCCTCAACCCAACCTCCATCTTTTTGATAGGCTCCTCCTTCATCACTGGGTCCCTTGCCAACTGCACCCACAGATTCATTGGCTCCCCTTTATGCTAGGCACACCTTGACTTCTAGACCACTCTCTGCACTGACATCCTTGTCGGCCTCTCCCACACAGGTGCCCTTGTCACCAACTGCCGACGCATCTGTGGCTCTCTTGCCCCCTGCAGCCCCTCCTTCACTGGCTCCCTTGCCATCTACTACTGTCCCGGCTCCCTTGTCTGCACTCCCCTCGGCCCCTCTGCCTTCTCTTGCCTCTATATCTGACACCCATGCTGCTTACGAGGGGTCCTATGTCCCCTGCGCATACACCCGTAAGCCCTTCAAGAATGGCAATCTGCTCCAATTTGCCATGCTCAACTCTCACTCTGCAGTCGAGCACTCCTATTACATCTGCCACCTCCCTGAACACCTGGACCTTGATGTTCTTGCTCTCACTGAGACCTGGTTTAAGGACAGCTCTGTCACGAGTTTTGACGCACTTCTCAAAGTCAACAAGATCCTTTCCGAGCCCAGGCTCAACAGGCTGGGGGCGGGGGGGTGTTGCCCTCATCTTTCCGAAGTGTATCACGGTTTCCACCATTCACATTCAGGCCTATTCCTCTTTCGAATGCCTGGTCTACAGGCGCTCTGTCTCTCGCTCTGTCTCTCGCTCTGTCTCTCGCTCTGTCTCTCGCTCTGTCTCTCGCTCTGTCTCTCGCTCTGTCTCTCGCTCTGTCTCTCGCTCTGTCTCTCGCTCTGTCTCTCGCTCTGTCTCTCGCTCTGTCTCTCGCTCTGTCTCTCGCTCTGTCTCTCGCTCTGTCTCTCGCTCTGTCTCTCGCTCTGTCTCTCGCTCTGTCTCTCGCTCTGTCTCTCGCTCTGTCTCTCGCTCTGTCTCTCGCTCTGTCTCTCGCTCTGTCTCTCGCTCTGTCTCTCGCTCTGTCTCTCGCTCTGTCTCTCGCTCTGTCTCTCGCTCTGTCTCTCGCTCTGTCTCTCGCTCTGTCTCTCGCTCTGTCTCTCGCTCTGTCTCTCGCTCTGTCTCTCGCTCTGTCTCTCGCTCTGTCTCTCGCTCTGTCTCTCGCTCTGTCTCTCGCTCTGTCTCTCGCTCTGTCTCTCGCTCTGTCTCCTCTCGTACTCTGGCCACCGGGCCAGTCCACCCTCATCCTCTCGGAATGGGCTGACCTGGCATCTTGTCTCCTTTCCTCCTCCTCCCAACTCCTGCTTGGGGATCTCAACATCCCTCTTGGCTCTCCTGATTCTTTAGGAGCTTTCTGCAACCTTTGCGTCTCACGCTCTCTCTCCATTCTACCCTCTGGTCCAACGCACACTGCTGACCACTCCCTGGATGCTCATCTCCACAGACATCCCTCTCTCGATCTCTCCCTACCTCACTCTCATGGACTGATCACTCATCTCTCCTCTCACTTGAAGCTTTTTCTCCTTTAGCCCTGGCACACCCTGCACTGCCTCACACTCACAAGGTCTTCACACCCATGAAACAAGTGTCAGTGGCTGCCTTTGCCTCCACCTACTCTCCCTCCCCCACTCTCTTGCGGCTGACTCCCACCCTCTCTAACTTTCACCTTTCCATCTCCAACACTCTTGACATCCTTGCCCCTGTCATGGGGGTCCGACTGAAGCCTGCCAAAAAGTGCAATTCTTGGTACAGCTCTTATTTGGCCTACCTTAAACACAAGGGCAGGACAGCAGAACGGAAATGGGGATCTTCAGGTGCACCCTCTGATAAACTGGCCTGCCACCTTTTGCAAAGGCAATATAGATGCTGCATCCGAATCAAGAAGAGAGTCCATATTCAAGCCTGCATCTTTGCGGCATCCAACAACATGGCCACATTTTTCAAAGTCTGAAAGAAAATGACCAACCTTACTGCAGCCTCCTCCTCTATTGCACCCACCCAGGCCCTTTGCGGGGCCCTAGTTGCACACTTCACCACCAAAACACAGGACATCCTGTCCTCTCTCCTCTGCACCCACTTGTGCACCATCTTTTTGGACACCTCCACCACGCCCCCTCGTCTCTCCTCCCTTTCCCCTGTCACACCTGAGGAGGTTTCTAGACAAGTCCGGTCTATGAATGCCTCTTCCAAACCGGTGGACCCGTTCCCCCTTCAAAACCATCAAGGACAACATTAACTCTCTAGTTCCAGCCTTGTCAAACCTCTGCAATCTCTCCTTTACCACTGGAGTTTTCCCCACTTCTCTCACGCATTCTTTGTGCACCCTCTGCTAAAAAGACCCTCTGCTGACCCTTCTACACTGAATTTGTTGATTGTCTCCATGGCCATCAGTCTGTATTTAGAGCATCCAGAGGCACGGAAACTGCTCTTCTGAACACCCGTGAAGACCTGCTCTCAAACCTTGATTCTAGCTCTCCCTCTGTTCTCATTCTCCTTGACCTCTCCTTTGTTTTCGATACGGTATACGACAACATCCTGATCTCCCTTCTCCATGATACCCTGGCCATCACAGATGAAGGCCCTGGCGTGGCTAGCTTCCTTCCTCTCTGACCATCCTCCCAGGTGGAACTGCGGTCCTTTCTCTCCGCTATCACTCTCTCTACTTGTGGTGTCCCCCAGGGATCTAATCTAGCCCCCTGTTTTTTCAATGTCTCTATTGCCCCTTTGGCCCACGAGATCTCTGCCTTCACCTCCAACTTTCAGTGTTATGGGGATGACACACAGCTTTCCTTCAGGCTACCATTGGCCTCTTCCTCATCCTCGCTCATTCTTGACTGTCTGCAATGATCTCTGCCTTAATGCCACTAAGACAGAGATCATCCTCATTGGGACCTCTGCTCCTGCTTTACCACTCTCACTCTGGCCTGCCTCCCTTGGGCCTCTGCCCATACCCACCCACTAGTGAGGCAAAAGATCTGCGGGTCATCTTCGTCTCCACTCTTTCCTTCTCTTCTCGTATATCGCACATGTCCAAAAAGTCCCACTACCAGCTGCACCTCCTCAGAAGTATTCTACCTTTTCTTACCTTCCCCCAGAGGCTGCCCGTCTACAGAGCCCTGGTTCTCTCCAGACAGGACTATTACAACTGTCTTTCTCAATATTTATACCTCTGCTCTCAGCCCACTTCCACTCATCCAGAACAGAACTGCAAGTCTTATCCTTGGCGTCAAGCCCAGGGACCACATCTCTCCGGCGCTGAAATCACTGAACTGGCTCCCTGTGGCTGCAAGGATCCAGTTAAAGTCTCTCTGCATAGTCCACAATGCTTTCTCGGGTCGGGCCCCTTACTATCTACAGCGCTCTCTTCCTAAATACTCACCTTCTAGAGCCCTCTGCTCTGCCTCCTCCAACTCTCTGCAGGTGAATCGTTTTTCCAAACAGAGATTTGATTTGGGCGTAGATACTTATCCTCTGCAGGTGCCTCCCTCTGGAACAAACTCTCTCCGTCTTGAGCCGGACCTCCTTAAGTTCCGGAAACTCCTCAAGACCTTCCTCTTATCTTCCTCCTTCTCTTGCCCTCTCCCCTTCTAACCACCTTCTTTCTCTCCTGCTTCTTTCTCTTCCCCCAACCTACTCAGTTCGCTGACTGCTCGCCTGGTGCACCTCCAGAGCCTCACAGGTCCCAGGCTCCCCCGCCAGTCCTGCACTTTAGTCCGCACTCTACTTGGCACTTCTGCACTTGGCATGTTTCATGAGTGGAGCAACCCCTTAACCCAGGCCCCTGCTGGACTGGGCGCACTTGTTCCCCTGCCCCTCCCTCGTACTTTGTCTGCGCACTGGCACGTCCTAGTATGGTTTATTGTTCTGTATGCCTCACCCCCCACACTTTGCCATGCACCTACATTAGTAGATATGCCTCTGCCTTAGTATGCTAGTAATTGTTGTTGCTACGTTCGGAATCTTCAATGCTCAAAGCTGTATTCCCTTGTTCCCTTCCCGCTTTGCAGCGCTTCACTTGTGTATAATCGCTTTTCAAATAAACAATTACAATGACCATTGCATCCACTTGAAAAAATTACACCTCCCATCCTTGGCACAAACATTGGACAAAGTGAACAAGCAGGTTATGGACTAAAACATTTCATGATGTAACATGGAGACGGATTGTGTTTTAAAATAAAGAGATATTTGCAGAAAAATACAGTATGGCATGCGACTTTGGGCCAATGGGGATTGCTGAGAGAAATTGAACACAGTGGGAGACAACTTCTGAAAATCTTTCCTCAAAGTGCCAAAAACCTTCCTGGCCGCCACACCAGCTCAGTCGCGATTGAAACAGTGCAGGCAAGATTCTTTCTGCAATGTGTGGATCTTCACACGGAGCAGAAATGGTGGACACTGCCTGTAAAGAACAAGGAATTGCAAAAAGCATACTAGCTGCTGCCTCCAAAAAGGACAGAAAACACCACAGTGCATTTTAATGTTGCCTATTGGAAGACACTTTCTTCAAGTGCAATGTGGAGAACAGTTAAACAACTACATTGTATAAAAATATGATTCGAGGAAAAAGAATGTAGGAAAATCACTGGAAAATTAAAGACATTTAGGGAAATGGAGCAATTTCAAGAATCTAATCTCCACAAGCTTTCTTAATGATTTACATAAGCATTTATGTTTGACCTGCAAGATTCCCAAGAATATCGTCTTAACCTAAATGGAATGAAGATGCGCAAAGACAAGTCAGCACCGACAAGTTTCAATCATTGTGGTGCCAATAAAGAATCCTTAATCCGTGTACTCCTTCTTTATCCATTCTACAATGATTTGAAAAGAAGTTTGATTCTGCCAAGTCTAAAATCAGAAGGCCTAGGCAATGGGACTAGCGGAGAGGGCAGGAGCCCTTTCCTCAGCTTCAGCGCAGACTCACCCAGCACGCTGCACATTCAACGAACTGCAGGAGCAGCTGGATTCGCTCGTGCACACCCCTGTTCACCATCCACCAAATAGATGAGATCGCCCACTCGCCTGAAAGCCTCTTGTCCATATTTCTCTACAAAGATCTGCCGACACTGATCATCTTCGGCATTATTTGTCTGCTTTCAAGCCTGCTGCCAGTTTAAAATGGCCTCCCGCCTTGCAGTGGAGGCTAGCGTTGTGTTGCCAAGCAACGTTGCTCATATTTAAATCCCGCACTTCCGGCTGGCGGACGCCCTGTTAGCACACCGGAGCGCAAGGTCGCTGAGCCCCACTGCCAGGCCCCACCTAGGTAAGCTCTACCTGACCTGCGGATACCACCATTAACACACACTATGAAAATTGTTTCTACACATAGTCACTCATGTCCGGCTTCACCTACTCCCTTGTGACACTGTCTCCACACCTAAACGCATTCCACCTCATGTGATCGGTATCGATTGTACCAATAACTGTGATGCTCCATGCATGCTAGTTACTCCCATGTGAAGTATTGCCACTTTCATGGCTTCTGTTACATATCGCTATGAAACAAGTGTATTCTTCATCTTGCCCACATGGCCTGCAGTAAAGCCCACTACCCCATGTAACGGTCAAATATTATAGCTGCCTCTGCAGCCTCTGCCTTACTTCTTGGGCTTACTATATGGCGACCGTAATCGACCTTTCCCGCAACCCTACTCCATGATAATTTGCACACTGGCGGCATTAGCCATTATGAGCCTTTTTGCCTCATTATATGCCCCAGTGGCCTATTGCCCATTGCAATATTGCTTAGCGGCCTGTTGCTTGCCTATTGCATCCTATTGCTTGCTTATCTGCACTTTGCCTAGCCTAGTGGCCCACTGTGATGCCCATTGCATTCTGCCTAACCTAGCGGCCTACTGTTCTGCCCATTGCAATATGGTCTAGAGACCTGTTGTCTGCCTATTGCATCCTATTGTTCGCCTATCGCATCCTACCTAGCCTAGCGGCCTGTTTGCCTATTGCACTTTGCCGGGCATAGCTGCCTACTACTTCTGTATTGTACCCTGCCTGACCATGAGACCTTCCGATTAGCAACTTTATCTTAACTACCCTAGTCTTACCTTTGCTTGCCACTTAGCCTCTGACAATGGCCACCATCCTCCCACTATTCCATCCCATAACATCCTCTAATCTCCCATCTGCCCTGTTGCCCCAAGCATCACCAGCCACACCGATTCCAGTCTACCCCTTTATAGAACTGCCACCCTCGCCTGCAGGATGGATTACCAGATTTGCTACCCCTCCCACACCGCTGATTCCATGCCCCGCCCACTTGAGAAATGCTAGACTAGGCTCTCCATCCAGCCACAAGCCTAAGCCCCCCAGGACACATACCTTACACACTATGGACAACCACCCGCAACCACCCCTTCCCCATCTTGCGGCACCTACCGACCCATTCAATGACCAGAGTCTCTCCACGTCCTTCGAACAGTCTCCTGGAGACCTGGCATCTAATATGACAATCAAGGGTGCTCTCAATGCACATTCCTTAGTGGCGCATGCCCCCGACATTGCTGACTTGATCACATCCAACCACCTAGACGTCCTTGCAGTCACTGAAACGTGGCTACACCCGGCTGCTGGTCTCTCACTCTCGCTCGCCATCCCAGAGAATTATACTATTATCCGGGCAGATAGGATCTCTGGGAAAGGGGGCAGTGTAGCTTTCATTGCAAAATCCAATCTAAACATTAGAGTAGTCTCCAATCCAGGTCTACCCTCAGCAGAACTTTTATCAGTCAAATTCCCACTATCTAACACCCGCACAATATTACTTTACCTTATTTACCGTGCCCCAGGTGCCATCGCTACCTTTTGAGGAGGACATTTCCCACCTACTAACATTAAACACCAAACCAGGCTCACAAATTATTCTATTAGGTGACCCTAAAGTAGGCCTGCACGATCCCAACGATGCTAATGCTACTCTGATCAATGACACCATCACTCAACTAGGCTTCACTCAATGTATTAAGACGCCTACACACACCAAAGGCAGAACTTTGGACTGGTTGGCCGATGCCAACTGTGACAATTCACTTCTTAACATCACACCTTGCGCCTGGAACCACCACCATTGTATTAACTTCACCATACCTAAAGATTCTCATAATGGTGCACCTTACGAGCACTGCACCACACGTTACGTCCAGGAACAAATGTAATATCACCATAGAGAACCTAAGACGACAACTTCATCCGATTACCAATATCCAGACCATCACTAACACAGACCCAACCTAACACCTTGGAAAAAGCCCTAAACCAAATTGCACCACTAAAACTAAGAAAGGCTAAACCCATCGTCCATTTGAACAAATGGTTCTCCGCAGAATTAAAAGCACTATGGAATATCAAAAGATCACCCGAAGCCAGCTGGAGAAAATCCCCTTCCTCCAACACCAAAGAAATGTTCTCCACAGCAGGTGCCACTTACAAAAAGTCCATTATGAATGCTAAAAAAAGAGATATTCAACACTAGAATTCAGAATGCCAAATCTGGCACAAAAGAGCCGTTCTCTATCCTAAGAGAATTGGAATTGCCAGTGCCACCCACGGATGACTGCACTAAGGACGAAGCCTGGTGTGACAACATCCAGCAAGCCTTATCAAATAAAATAGCTCTTTTGCAAGCCAAGATAGAGATAAAAAAAAGCCAACCTCGCCCCTAAAGACCACTCTCGTAACGTACCTAGGTCTCATCAACTAGACTGTCCCTCTTTCCAATTCTCCCCAGTCACGGTGGATGAAGTAGTTAACATAATTGCCAGCCTTAAAATATTTAACTGTCCCAGCCCCAGTTATCAAGGATGGCGCTAAAGACTTAGCTCCCTTTTAGCACCAACTTTATTAATTCATCATTCAAGAACTCCTCTGTCCCGAATAACCTTAAAGAAGCTTGGGTCCTGACACTACTCAAAAATACCTTATCTACACCCTAATATACCAACCAATTACGACTGTCCCATTTCTCCTGTAAATATTATACAGAGTAGCATACCTCCAAATAAAACAAAATTTGGAAGACAACAACCTCCTAGGTCTTAGACAATCCGTCTTTAGACCCAGGCATGGGACGGAAAAGCCCTCCTGGACCTAAAAATCCAAATGGAGGGAAGCTAAAGACAAGGGCAAGTTGGCCATCCTGCTCCTGTTGGACTTGCCAGCAGCCTTCGACGTAGTCGACCATTCAATTCTGACTAAACACCTCTCCTCATCTGCCGCATTCTCCCAGAATGCCACCAACTGGATTCAATCCTTCCTTTCCAATAGAACGACTAGGGTCTTTGCCCCATTGGCTGCGGCTGATCCAGTCCCCATCCAATGCGGAGTCCCCCAAGGGTCTTGCGTCTCGCCTACGCTTTACAACATCTTCACTAAGCTCCTCTTTGACAGTCTTGATGATCTGGGAGTCACATACACGAATTACGCTGATGGTACCCAGGTCCTCATTACCCTCACTGGTTGCTATGAGAACAATGTTGTAAAATTAAACAAAATCTAGCTTGAAATCCAGGCCTAGATGGCTACTCATAGCCTCTGTTTAAATGACAAGACAAAACTACTGATCGTGTTATCTCAGGCCCGTCTTAATAAACTTGACCCCCGTTACCAGTCCTTCACTATTGACCGCAACATTATAAAAGTCTCGAAAGAAGTCAAAACGTTGGGTGTCTACCTTGACTCCACCCTTTCACTTAAAAAACAAACACCACTATCTCCTCCACTGCTTACACTAATAAACTTATTAATGCTTGTAAACCATTTTTGTCCACTAACAGCTGCCTCGCTTTGGCCAGGGCGCTGATCCTGTCCAAATTGGATTACTGCAACACACTCTTTCTTGGCTCTACAAATCGCAAACTAAATAGATTACAGGTTCTTCAGAACATCGCCCTCCGATGCGCCTTCAATTTACCTCACACGGCCCACATTTCCACCTTCAGAAATTAAGCTCACTGGCTCCCTATTCGTGACAGAATTAAATTGCAGTCACTGGTCATTACTCATAAATGTCTCTCCCGGACAGCACCTCAATATCCATCAGACAAATTTACAAGACCGTGCTCCACCGGACCGACCAGATCCCCATAACTGCACCAACGGAACATTCCTAAGTTTAACCTGAAAACAGTAGGGGGAGTGAGTTTCCCTGTGCTAGCTGCAAAATGCTTGAACTCGCTCCCTACAGACATCACAGCGGACTCTTCCTTTTGGTCATTCAGAGCCAAGGTGAAGGATCTGCTTTCTGCCCAGTAATACTACTGCCTAATCCTGTATCATCTGTGTTGCCTATTGACTCGGACCAGTCTGTAACATGGTCGCATATTGTCTTTATTCTGTATTGACTCCTGTCATTTGCAATTTTGTTGCATGTGTAACCTTTTGTCTCAGCACCACATTGTAGCCTGTGCGGTGCTACAAGTCTAATGCTCCCAGTTACCCCAGGGTTTGGCTGCGCTATACATATAAACTAAACTAATGTCAAACCTGCTATGGTCTTTTTGCTTGCCAATTCAGCACTAGTAGTTGTAAGGGAGATTTATCATTTTTATTATGCATCCCCTCTCCTGGTGACACCCCCAGCAGTTTTTGCTAGACGTATGGCTCTTTTTCTTTCACCCCTGAATGATTGGAGCCTTTTTCGAATCATTCATTCTTGTGGGCTCTATCTTTTGGAACTCTATCTTTGTATCCTACCTGTACTATGGAGTCTGTCTGCTCCATAGCTCTTAAAGGCATCTGTGTTTTTACTACTGCAGCGCACAGTTTGGCTGGGGACCCTTGCGTTCCTCCTTTAACACTTTGTCTCTATCCTCAAGTAACTACAGCTGTTAAGGATAGAGAGATACTTTGTATCTCTCCCAAAACTTTAAAGTCTAAGACATTGGCACACACCACCTTCAGTAGAGTGCCAAAGGGATACCTCGTATCCCCCTTCTCTCCCATCCTGTGACTTTTTTCTCACATAGACATTCACCTAGTTATGGCTGGTGGCAGTGGACATGTTCTACAAACTATTGTGGTGGGGGAGGTCAGTGTGTGTGTTTTGCCTTTGGTGGGAAACCGTAGGTATCCCCTCCTAGGCTCCAGAGTGTCTGGGCAGGCAGAAAGTGTGGGAGGAGCCTTCCACCCTCCTGTCCTTTGTCTGCCAGACTGTCTGAATAGGACCAGCTCCCACAGGGGTGTCTGGCTATCCTGATAAAATGCTGAGCGATTACAGAGGAGTGTGTGCTGGAACTGTATAAAAGGTGAGGCTTCTGGAGTGAAAAGGAAGTCGACCACTGGAAGCTGAAGTAACCTAAGAAGACTGCCAGAGACGCCTGCAGACCCTTTGCAACACCGTGAAGCGACCACTGATGATCTGACCACGTTTTCTGTGCAACAGAGAAGCTCCGAAGAACAACAAACTTTGAAATAAGCCATCTCCCACAGTCCTAGGAGTTTCCAGAGCTGCAGAACCCCAATACCAGGAGACCTGCTGCCCATTTGAGTGCATCGTCTTGGAAAGACCAAATTCCTCCAAGTCTTTGCTGAGCCCACAAGGAGACTCCAGAGATCCGATCCAACTCGCCCACACCCCCTTACCAGAGTGTGGGACTGCAGGAAACGAAGACGATTGGCCTGGCGATCTGCATCCTTTTTTGGTGCTGCTGAAAAGGAGACAAAACCGCAGAGTGAAACAAGAAGTTGCTGAAAGTCGTGCCACAGGCCCTCTCTCTCTCTCTCTCGTGACTGCTGCTGAGTGATCCCATCCATTATCCTGCCTTAAGTCACCAGACCAAGGAATCCGGAGGTCACGTCCAGAGCTGCAACATCCTGGAGCATCCAGCACAAAAATGTTCTTCTAACCCAAGGCACTTTGGTGAAAAAAGGTATTAATTACCCGATTCCAAGAAGTCGCTCCAGAGTGTTGGCGTGCACGTAGAGGTGTCCAGGGCAACAACCCCTTACCCCTGACCCAAGCCGCTGCTCGTGTCCTCTTCACGAGTCTGTTTTAAGGTCTCCTTTGTTTTTTGGTAACTTGATGCTTTAATAACTCTAGACACTGGAAGAAATCCACAGGAACTCTTCATTATGCGCTGATTGTCAAGACTTTAAGCCCTTGCCGAACTACCGTTTTTTTTATTTTATTTTTTTATTTAAAATGTTTTTGGTTTATATCTCAAACCTTACATTTGTTAGTACGTTTAAATCAATTTCTATAAAAAGTACATGTACACAAATTTGGATGTGTTTGTCTTCTTCAAGATGTCATGTTGAATTTGTCGGCCGAGATGGCATTCCAAAAGTACGATGGTGGTTACCATGTTTCTATTGTTGCCTGTTAGTATTTCCGACCACCTTTGGGACACTTCAAGTTCAGACGGGGCACTATTATATTGTCAACTGAAGGCAAGACGTTTATGATTAAGGGCTTGACATTCCATAAAGATATGGTAGATAGTTTCATTTGTCTCCCCTTTTTTACAGAATCTGCATGATTGGTTGATTTCTATATTTTGGCTTCTTTCCCCTACAATCTCTCTCGTGTGGAGTAGATTCAATCTGAATCTTAAGAATACATCGTGAATTTGACGATCCGGTAATAAGCTAAGATAATGCAGTATTTGGTTTAAGGCTCTTACTTCGCTGTCACAATTTAGATTTAGCTTGTATCTGTGTTTGCGTTCTTGGGTCTCTATCCAATCGCGCCTAGTGAGATGTTTTTTTGCTTGCTGATGTCTGTTAATTAGCATGTCCATGGAGATATCGGTTTCCTTGCATATAATCCTAGCAGCTTCTTTCCATTTTAAAAAAACTGCATCGTTCCCCTTTTGATCTGTGGTTCATAGAATATCTAACGCTGGTATGTTATCTTCATTATTCAGTTTTCGGAAAAGGTCGAGTGTTTTCCACGTGACTATCGAATGCAGAGATTGAAGACCAAGCTCATATCTTATCCTAGGCATAGGAGTGGATTGGGGGAGAGCTAGAACCTTTCTCCAAAAAAGGGCCTTGATTTGTTCCCAGATTGCTTGATCTATTTTTATCATAGTTTCATCACCGAATGCAAGTATGGCAGTTACTTTTTACCTGTAAAATGCTACAGCAGGTTTGATTGAGAATTTGCCATACTTTTTTTATGTATAATCAAACCTTGTCTCGCTAGTGACTTGGCTTTAAATTTGAGATTTAGCGACCCGGTTTGTTCTGTTACCGATTGATTGATCCATATGTCTAGATATTTATATGTTTGAACTTGTTCGAGTTTTTGGTTCTGGAGATAGAAAGCGTGTTTCCTCTTTCTTTGCAATTACTGGGTTCATGTCATGATTTTTGTGTTTGTGACATTGATTGCCAATTCATTCCTGTCCATGTATTTTTGCATGTTTAACACAATCTGCAGGCCGTGTGGAGTTTTTGCCAAGATGATGATGTCGGCGTACATGAGGTAGGGGATTGTAGTTGCATTAAGTTTGGGAGGATTTCGCTAATAATAAATTTGCAAAGATTTTTCCTAAAGGGTCTAATAATGGCAGAGGGCGGTAGTTTGAAGGTTCTTTTTTGAGACCTGTTTATAGATTGGAATTAGGGTTGTTAATTGCCATGTTTCAGGTATGGCATTAGCTTCATTAATTAATGCGAATATCTCCGTGCAAAATGCAGCCCAGATTTCTTTTTTTTTTTTTATTGTGGCGTTCGAATGTCCGTCGGGATCTGGGGCTCGCGAGACATTACGTTTTTGGATTATGTTTAGGATGTCAGAGGGATCCCATGTCAATACCCACCTCTTTTTATTCAGTATAGTTGCTGTTTTCTTGGTCGATTGTCTCTCTTTATATAGTTCTTCAAAGTATACTACCCAAGCCAGTTCCGGTACGTCCACTATCATCTTGTCTTTCAATGATGTGTTGGGCTTTAGGAGGTCCCATAGATGTTGGGTGTTATGGGATTTTAGGGCACCTAGCATGACTTCCGCATTTTCTTGATCTCGAGTCATTTTGGCACTTTTTAGCCAGTTTTTATATATTTGTTTAGCTTCTCGGATCTTAGTTATTGTTGATATTGGGGAGTTGTGTTTGGCTTGGTACACCAATTCTTTTTCATTTCTTTTTGTCAGTTATGGTTTTACTTTATACATAGTAAGGACAATGTGTTGAGAGAGTTTGGGCAGAGGCCTTAAGCTTGAATCGGTTGAGGAGCCAACCGTAGTTAATTTTGCTGGATTCGTCCATCTGTGTTTTTAAAAGTTTGTCAGATTCTGCAGGTCAATTGGAGATATCTTAAGGCGGTTCAATCCGGTATTCAAAGCTAATGGAGGAATATTCATTCTAGCAGGGATGATTCCTGTCATCTTCCAAGTGCACGTCATGATGTAATGGCCACTGTGCTGAGCATAGGCGTTTCCTGATTCTGTGCCTCCTTTGGTAATACCATTCAAACTATAGATGTAGTCAATAATTGAATGGTGGCTGCCCCTTGACCAAGTTGGAGTTGGTGTAGATGTGCCGGCGAGAAATGCGTCTAAACGATCCAGCTTTCTGTCTGTCATCTCAGCTGACCATCTACGGGCACGGTATTCAAGCCTGTGATCTTCCATCAGTTTCCCATCTTAACTGTAGAGGTGAAAATTGAAGTCACCACATAAGAGGAATTCCATTCTTGCGTATTTCAATGTGGTGTCGTCAATAGCAGTTAAGATGGAATCTATCACCTTCTCATCCTCGGCCTTTCTCGGGTTCCAGTAAATGTTTATAATACTTAGATGTAACTTGGGAATTCGAAGACTCGCATTGTTACAATCCATCTCCGTTGCCAAGCGATGCCTCAAGATCGTATTTTGGGCCCAGAAGTCAATGTTGTTTTCCGCTATGACTTCAAACGGCGAATCCAATTTAATCAAGATTAACAGACCTGCTGCCGGGCGGCCTTTTTCTTTATGAATTGCAGGGTTTATTTGGGTCGTGTATTCTTCACATATCGGTGGGTCAACAAGCCATGTCTCTTGTAGGCATAGAATCTGGGCTTTAGCCAAATCTGATTGTTCCATTTGAAATAGATGAGAATGCCCCTGAGTGTTCCAGGAACATATTCTCACTATTTGATTGCTATTATTGACTCATGGATTCATATGCTCATGAATATTCCCCGTCGTCAGATTGGGAATCCTTGGTAAAGAAAAATCAGTATCAGTTTCGTTTCTGATCTGTCTTTCGTAGTAGTAACCAATCACTGATCTCTGCGTCATACTGACCACAGCCAATGACTGCCATCTCCCTAAACCCCGCCTCTGGCAGCCATCTTCAGATTTTTACCGCACGTTCAAGTGTTGGGATCCTCGTGCTATTTCTCTCGAGCTTTAGTGCTTTTTTTGCGCTTTTTCTTAGGAAAATGTTCTCTTTCGGTCAAAAGAGCCTCAAGCTCCACCGTTTCTTTATCAGATCAACGGGGACCCATGTCGGATTCTTCTACGCCCCTCAAGGGTGAAGATTTCGTCGAGCCACGCTTTTGGAGGACTCCAGAAGTTTCTCAGGCCCATCTCGATCATGGCCCAGGAGAAGGGAAGCTTGACGCCCGGAAAGCTGTTCAGGGTCTGCCCTGGATGCCAGCTTCAGAATGTCTTTAAGGAGGACGAACACTCCCTTTGCCTCTACTGCCTGCATGAGGACAAGACGCACGTGGAGGACTGTGCGTTTTGCGGCAATATGTCGGAGCGGACCATGAAGGACCGCCATCTGCGTCTCGCCAACTGGCTGGAAGGGAAGAGCCCGTCAGGCGAGAAGAAGAAGTCCGAGCGGTCTTCTAAGACCTTTGAGGGCGCCCCGGCGACGGGGGTCCAACAGAAGGCCAAGCACCGGGAGTCAGCTGGCACCGGGAGCGCCGAACGGTCGGGCTCTACGGGCGCCAGGCAGGGCGCATCCTCCCCGGCGCCATCAACCACGAGTCAACGCTCTGGCTCGGGTAAGAGGAAGGCTGAGCACCCGGCGAAGCTCCTGGAGTGACCCCGGTCGAGCTCGAAGGCCCCATCGGAGGGGGAGCGAGGCGGTGACCCTCCCCCCAAGGAGAAGGCGGTGAGCGCACCTAAGGTGGTGAAAGCCTTAATCCACCCAGCCAAGGCCTCTATCGAGACAGTCGCGGCGGCCCTGGCTCAGCCTGTGGAGGCTACACCAGTGGTGGCGACCTCGGAGCCCAGACTCTCCCTGCCACCGTGGAGGGAGTCTTCTTTAATGCCCATCGACAGGACCCCCGTGAAACCTCTGACGGAGAAGAAAAAGGGGGGGCAGGAGGTCGTTGTGGATTCGGCCTCAACCTCTGAGGAGGAGCTGATCGAAGTCTTGAGCCACGGCGTTGGCGTGGAAGACGACAGCCCGTCGGGAGGGACCCTGACGTAGGAGACGACGAGAAAGTCAAGGGTGCCGACGGGGCTCCTGACCGCTCCTCGGACTCCCCTCAACCAATGCCGCAAGACAACTCGGCGGCCATTTTGTTGGCTATACAGTCCTTATGTTCGGAGATAAGGACGAGATTGCCGTTACCACCAACGGAGGAACCTCTCCCGACGGGGGACCCGGAGCCATGCCCTTCTGGGAGCCCTCCTCCTAAGAGAAGGATTCATCCTCCACCTCCTTTTCAACCATCGCGCCCTGCTCAGCCCTCCTCCCCGTCCACGACCCGTGGGGATGATACGGGGACTGACACGGCCGCAACGGGCACAGACGACGAGGTTTACGACGAGGATCTCCCGTCGTCGCCTCCTGCCCGGGCCTCCCCGCCCGACGAGATTGGATCGTTTCATGCCATGATCGCCACGGCATCCGAGCTTTTCCAGCTCTGCCCGGAAGAGAAGAAGGAAGAAGGTTCCCATTATCAATGGCGCGAGACCAAGAGGAAGACGGTCCTCGCTGTACCTCTACTGGACGATATCTGGGATGAGGGTCTCGCCCTCCTCGAGAACCCATCCACAACGCCTGCGAGAAGGGATCGGTACGAGAAGAAGTACCGGGTCCCGGACGCGGCCCTCTTGTGCCTTCGGGCACAGCCGACCCCGGACTCGGTCGTCTCCGCGGCAGCCAGGAAGAAAGCGGGAGGGCCTCGGCCTCTACGTCAACCTCCCCGCCGGACGGCGAGGGAAATAAATTGGACACGATGGGACGCAGTCAGCTCATCGGCAGCGACGACGATTAAGGCTGCCAACGCCTTGGCTATCGTAGTCCGCTACAACAGGGAGTTGTGGTACAAGATCGCCCCCCTGCTGGACTTCTTACCAGACGACAAGAGGGCGGAGGCCCTAGAGATCTTGCAGGAAGGAGAAGTGGCGTCGGACCACACCATCACGATAGCGACGGACATCGCTTACACTGGATTTCGCCAGTTGGGCAACGGCGTGTGCCTTAGACGGCGTGGATGGCTCAAGGCAACTGACTTCAATCAGGACGTGCAGACCAGAGTCTTGGACATGCCGTTCGACGGGAGCAACCTGTTTCGGAAAACAGTGGACGATTCCCTACAAGCCATCAAGACGGACACAGAGACGGCCCGGGCTCTTGGTGTTCTCCAGCAACGACGGCCGCCCTTTCGGAGCGGAGGAGGCAAGCGGGGTGCCTCCAAAGGTTCCGGTGGCGGATTTTCCACCTATCGTCAAGCAGCCCGTTCGTCATCACAGGAAGCCTACAGGGGACGAGGCAAGTCGGGCGGACCCCGCCGTCGTCGCCAAGGAGGACAAGGCGGCAAAGCCTCGTCGAAGCAGGACTGAACCGGCCGTGGGGTCGGGCCCCCACCGAAGCACCCCGGTGGGAGGCCGGCTGGAGAGCTTCGTCAGCGTGTGGGAGTCCATCTCCACCGACCGTTGGGTGCTGGACGCCCTGGCCCAGGGTCACGCTCTCGAGTTTCTAAAGAAGTGCCCGCGCGTCCCCCCCCCCCCTCTGTGGCCAGGAAGGAACATCACGTCCCTCAACCTCTCTTGGAGGTAAAGGCGATGCTCAAGAAAGGCGCCATCGAGCTCGTCCCAAAGAGGCTTCGGGGCTCCGGAGTTTACTCAAGATACTTCCTTGTGAAGAAGAAGATGGGAGGATGGCGTCCCATCCTGGACCTACGACGACTGAACAAATTCATCAAGGCACAGAGGTTCCGGATGGTCACCCTCCAGCACGTCCTGGGTCAACTGGAGGAGGGCGATTTCCTGTCGTCGTTGGATTTGGAGGATGCCTACTTCCATATCACCATCCTAAAGGGACACCGAAAGTTTCTCAGATTCGTGGTCCAAGGGTTCAGAGCCCTTCCTTTCGGATTGAGGTCGGCACCCAGGATGTTCACCAAGTGCCTCGCACCGGTGGCGGCACGGCTGCGCCTGGAGGGGATCCACGTCTACCCCTACCTGGACGACTGGCTCATCCGAGCAAAGACAAAGGAGCTCGCCGCGGAGCACACGGCGAGGACCGTCCAACTACTCACGAACCTGGGATTCTCCATAAACTACGCCAAGTCCCACATGGTGCCCGCTCAAGACGCACTGTTTCTCGGAGCGAAGCTCGACACAGTGGCGCTTCTGGCCTCTCCGTCGGAGGAATGGACGAGGGCAATCTTGGGCAAGGTGCAGCGGATGCTGGTTGCGGACACGGCCAGGGTGAGGTCCATCAAGTCCCTCCTCGGAATGATGTCTTCTTGCATTTATCTCATCCGCCTGTGCAGGCTTCGGATGCGCCCTTTACAGGAGTTCCTGGATGCTCGCTGGATCCAGACGACGGACAGCTTCGAGGACAGGATCACACTCGACGAGAGCTTCCGACGAGCGATCCGGTGGTGGGGCACCCGCGCGCATCTGACAGCGGGCATGGATTTCCAGACCCCGGGCCACCAGAAGACGGTGACCACGGATGCCTCCCTGGAAGGGTGGGGAGCGCACACCGACAATCTGCACGCGAGGGGCCTTTGGCTGCCGACGGAGAAGTCCCTCCATATCAACGTCCTGGAACTCCGTGCAGTGTTTTGGGCCCTCAGGTCCTTTCTTCATGTCCCTTAAGGGCGAGGTGGTGAGGATCTTCACCGACAACACCACCACCATGTTCTACCTCAGGAAGCAGGGCGGTACCAGATCCCCAGCCCTGTCCAAGGAGGCTCAGGATCTGTGGCATTGGGCCGTCGCCCAAGGGATGTTTCTGGTGCCGTTTCATCTGGCAGGGATAAAAAACACCATCGCGACTCGCTCAGCAGGGAGCTGCGCTCGTGCCACGAGTGGGAACTATGACAGGATCTAGTGGACCGCCTCTTCCGACGGTGGGGCACACCCCAGATTGATCTGTTCGCGACGGCGACGAACTCCAAGTGCCGGAGGTTCGCCAGCAGGTTTCCCCAGCCGAGGAGCATAGGCGATGCTTTCTCGTTCCCCTGGGAGGGCCTGTTCCTATATGCGTTCCCTCCATTGCCGCTGCTGATCCGGCTCATCAACCAGCTCAAGAGGTCATGGTGCAGGATGATCCTAGTCGCACCTGTGTGGCCGAGGCAGATATGGTTCCCGGACCTTCTGGACTTGTCAGCGTCCCCGCCAATCAGGCTGCCAGTGGACGCGGATCTTCTCTCCAGGGAAGGAGGCGCCATCCTCCACCACGACCCGAAGTCGCTGAACTTGCAGGCCTGGCTCCTGCAGCGCTAGAGTTTGGAGGTTACGACATACCGGCCGACTGCAGAGAGGTTCTTGCAAAGGCCAGGGCGTCCTCAACTCTTAAATGCTACGGACACAAATGGAAGAGGTTCTCTGTCTGGTGCCACGCACAGAAGATTAACCCTCTACGGATAACGGCTCCTCAAGTACTGCCGTACCTGCTGACGCTGGCCAAGGCTGGGCTGGCGCACGCTTCCATCAAGATTCATCTTGCTGCGATCTCCCGATACACCGAAACCACGGAACGGACGTCTTTGTGGTCTCATCGTCTGGTGAAAGAATTCATGAAGGGACTGTTCAGATCGTTCCCGCCGGTGAAGGCCCCGGCCCCGGCGTGAGAGCTCAATGTGGTGCTGACCAAGCTCATGGGACCGCCGTTCGAGCCTCTGCACTTGGCTCCATTGAAGTTCTTGTCGTGGAAAACAGCTTTTCTTGTGGCCATCCCCTCCGCACGACGGGTGGGAGAGATCCAGGCCCTTTCCTGCGAGCCCCCGTACTTGACTTTTCACGACACGAGGGTAGTGCTCAGACGCACCCCTCCTTCATGCCCAAGGTGCCGTCGGACTTCCACCTCAACAAACCCTTGGTGTTGCCCGTTTTCTTCCCGTCGCCTTCGTCGCCGGCTGAAAGGACTTTGCACTCGCAGGATGTGGCTAGAGCGCTGAAGTTCTATGTGGACCGCACGAAGAGTTTTCAGAAGACGTCACAACTTTTTGTGAACTTTGGACCTGTCAATCAGGGGAAGGCTCTCTCGAAGGCTTCCATTTCCAGATGGCTCTCCGGCTGTATCATGTACTGTCATCGGTTGGCAAACCGACCGCTGCCTGGCCGTCCGAGAGCCCATTCCACCAGAGCGATCGCAGCTACCACGGCGTTCCTATCTGGTGTGCCCTTGCTGGACATCTGCAGGGCTGCTACGTGGAGGTCGACGCACACCTTCACGAAATTCTACTGCGTCGATCGGGATTCCAGGGAGGAGTCCAGGGTCGGCCAAGCAGTGCTGCGCAACCTGTTCGCCTAAGGTGAGCCTGGTGAGGAGGTAAGAATTGCTTAATGTTGAGTTTTGAATGTAATGCTTAATGTTGAGCCTTTGCCACCTCCCGTGGTTGTGCATGTGTGTACTGCTATGTATTCTTTTATTCATGAGCATGTGAATCCATGCCAGACCCCATGCTGGAGAAGGAACAAGTTACTTACCTGTAACTGTTGTTCTCCAGCATAGGTCTGTCATGGATTCACATGCGAACCCTCCCGCCTACCCCTCTGCGGCTCTTCACTTGGTCATACTGCCACTTCACGTGCTACCAAATCTGAAGATGGCTGCCAGAGGCGGGGCTTAGGGAGATGGCAGTCATTGGCTGTGGTCAGTATGACGCAGAGATCAGTGATTGGTTACTACTACGAAAGACAGATCAGAAACGAAACTGATACTGATTTTTCTTTACCGAGGATTCCCAGCCTGGCGACGGGGAATATTCATGAGCATGTGAATCCATGCCAGACCCATGCTGGAGAACAACAGTTACAGGTAAGTAACTTGTTCCATCTGTCATCCTCAGCAGGTCGACTCAAAGTGGACTGTGTAGGTATGGTTCTAGGACACTATGTTGGAATGATCTCTCCGTCGTGTGGTATGGGTGCCTGCTGGAAGTTTTTCACTTTTTTAGCCTCCGATGCTTGTTTCAAAGCTTGTATCTGTTTATCTTTCTTAGTTGTGTTTCCACTGTGTGTAAGATTTCAGAGAAACGCTTGGGATCCCTTTTTGCTCTTTTTTTTTTATTTGCTTCTTCATGCTTGGCTTTTGATATAGGAATTTGCTGATTTTGTTCGAAGATATACTGTAAGTTGTTTTTTTTTGTTTTGTTTTTATTTTCCTTTGTCATCAATAGTATCTGTCTTTGAGCCAATCTGCTGGGTTTGTTTATTTTTGCCTATGTTGGACTTGATGGTGTCGGGCGTTAGGTCGATCAGCATACCTACTGGTATAGATTTCTCATTACTTGCTTTCGTGCTCGCTCCAGTGAGCATAGCAAATTTATCTGTTGATGCCCATGTTTGAGTTCCAGTTTCCTGCTGTGTTTTTGGGGCAGTCGAATGATCATCGTTCTGCATCACTGTTCTTTTCTGACAAATCTTTGTCATAGCAATTTCTCAAGCATTGGATCTTTCATGGATTCACATGCTTAGAATATTCCCCGTCGTCAGGCTGGGAATCCCCGGTACATTATATAGACCCTTTCCCGTAGGAAAACTTTTTCGACGCTATGCGTCCTATCCACCTCGTTTTGTATCATGCGTGCCCGCGCCGTCAGGACGCCATGATATAAATGCAGGACCCGCCCCCGCGCTCCCTCAAAGTAGTGGGATCCTCGTGATTACTGCTAGTCATAATTAGGTTGTATTTTCGCTTTGGCGACGTTACATTCTGGAAAAAATATGTCCGGAAAAGCTTTATTTCGTCTTTGTGCGACATGTGGACTCAAAAAAGTCTATGAAGGTGATGCCCACATGGATTGTATCTACTGTCTCCACCCGCACCACACGGCGGATACATGTGAGATATGCCAAGACCGAAAAAGAAGGTTGGTCGACTGGCTTAACGACGGAGCGGGTGCCTATCCGGCATCAGAAGTTGGCTCCACGGCCTCCAGGAGCAAGTCGGAACCTCCCTCGAAGAAGGTGCGGCCTGTCGAAAAACGCCCTGTGGACAAGCATACGGAGAAGCATGCTGGGTCTTCCTCATCACACAAAAAGTCCTCCTCATCCTCTAAGACGGAGAGGCAAGCGGCATCAAAATCCTCCTCAGGGGACCGTCCTAGGTCTTCCGTGAGTCGAGACTCTTCAGCAGGGAAGTCGGCAACGAAATCAGCTACAAAGTCTAAAGGCTCGGTGCCGGCTACTTGCTCGTCGACCCCGGTGTCGCCGACGATGCCTATTACTATTCAGGCAGCAGCGGTGGGGATTCCTTCGTCGACGGTGACTCAATCTATGGCCTGGCAGCCAGATGTCTGTGACCCGGCCCCCCCGGAGGTCCTACTGCAGCCAGACACGGCCTTGTCGGTGTCGTCGGTGGACGGAGAATGTGGCATGGTTATGCAGCCGTCGGACTTGGGCTTCCGGCCTTCCAATACGTCGACGATGAGTGCGAGTGGGGGTGTGGCCCCTCTATCTTCGACGTTGCTGACCCCCCAGACGGTTTTGTCTCTGGATGTGCTTAATACACTTCAGAAGCTCCTGCAGCGTCTGGATACGCAGATCCCTCAGCCTGGCACTTCATCGTTGATATTTTCTGCACCTTCCGTCGACGAGCAAGCTCAAGCAGCTCGCTCGACGACCAGAAGCCCGTCGGCATCCCAGGCCGTGGAGGATCGTCCTCGAGCGCAGGAGGAGGGTGAGCTATCGGAGTCCGATTCTATACGAGGTGACTCAGGGTCGGACATTTCCCTGTCACCGTCGAGAGACCCAACATGGAATTCGGATGTAGAGGTAGAGTCTACGAGGAGCCAGGCACAACCATCTCCTCCGGATGATGTGGGAGCCTTCCATGCAATGATGGGAAAAGCGTGTTCCGAGTTCGGCTTAATTCCTGAGGAGCAAAAGAAAGACTGTTTTCTTTTTGATCACATGGGTCAAAGGAGGAAATCGGTATTTGCCATCCCAATCCTGGACCACGTGTGGCAAGAAGGCCTCAAGACGATGCGTCATCCGTTCTCGGAACCGGCTATTAAGGGGCGTACTGAGAAAAAGTTTAAAGCTCCGGAGTCCACTCCAAAATGTCTAACATCACAGCCTCTGTCAGACTCTGTGGTATCGGCGGCAGCGGCTAGGAAGGCCAGAGTACAGCAAAAATGTTCAACCCCACCAGAAAGCGAGGCCAGGAGGCAGGACGCCTTTGGGAAAAAGGTGCTCTCAGTCGGCGCCACGACGGTAAGAGCAGCCAACTCCTTGGCGATTGTATCACGATACGATAGGGAGATGTGGCATAAAATAGCCCCTATCCTAGAACATTTGCCGGAAGAACATCGAAAAGCAGCCATGTTGCTAGTACGAAATGGTGAGGAGGCCTCGAACCACGCAATTAATATTGCGGTGGACCTAGCAGAGGCTGGTTTCAAACAAATCAATCATGGCGTAGTACTGCGTCGACAAGCGTGGCTCAAATGTACTACTTTCAGACCTGAAGTCCAGTACAAAGTCCTAGACATGCCATGCGAAGTAGAACATCTGTTTGGAGACAAGGTAGATGAAGCCTTGAAGGGGATGAAAGAAGACACGGATACCGCTAGGTCTCTCGGCGCCCTCCAGACAGGTAGAAGTTTTCGCTCTTTTCGCCCCTTCAGGGGTGCTTCCGGAAACTCCCGCTTTGGAGCCTCTAGGGACCGTGGATTTAACAGGCCCTCATACTCCTCACAAGGTTACAGACGTGCATCCCAGTCGGCACGTAGAGGCAGAGATTATCAAGCCTCCAGAAGACGCGGCTCGGGTCCCTCGTCGACGAAGGACAAGCAAACCAGCAACCAATGACGGCCTTCGGAACGTCCTGGGGGGTCGAGTCTCTCATCATATCGACCAATGGAAATGCATCACCACAGATCGATGGGTTCTGGACACGATTCGCATGGGTCATGCGCTGCAATTCAAAAACAAGCCTCCAAGTCTTCCGCCAGTGTTTTCGGCCCAGCCCCACCTTCGAGTTCTAAGACAAGAGGTGGCGCTTATGCTGCAAAAAGGAGCGGGAGAACGGGTTCCTGTGGCACAGGAAGGACAAGGGGTTTATTCCCGGTTCTTCGTTGTCAAGAAGCCAAATGGAAAATGGAGGCCCATTCTCGACCTGAGGGTACTCAACAAATGGCTAAAGAGCTCAAAATTCAAAATGCTAAAGCTCCAGGAGGTTATCAGGTCAGTGCAACCCATGGATTATCTGTCGTCGCTAGACCTTCAGGACGCATATTTTCATATCCCAATACGTCCACGACACAGGAGATATTTAAGGTTCGTCGTCGGGCGAAAGCATTTTCAGTTCAAGGTCCTCCCGTTCGGTCTCAAGTCCTCCCCCAGGACGTTCACCAAGTGTTTGGCCCCTATAGCGGCCCATTTAAGGAAGGACGGTCACCATGTCTATCCCTATCTAGACGACTGGCTGGTCAGAGGTTCGTCCATGGAACAAACACGAAACAGTCTGGGGGCCACGATGTCCCTCTTACAGGAACTGGGCTTCGCGATAAACTTCAGCAAGTCCTCCGTAGAGCCTTCGAGGACCTTGGTCTTTCTAGGAGCGGAGTTTCATATGCACACAAGCCTTGTAAGACCATCCAGCGAAAGGATACAGAAGCTACAAAGCAAGGCGTCGGAATGGAGATGCGGTACCAGGGTGTCGGTGCGCAAATACATGTCCCTGCTAGGGACCATGTCATCCTGCATTCCGTTGATAAACAACTGCCGTCTGTTTATGAGGCCTTGCCAGGAATTTCTAGCGGACCGTTGGGCGCAGAGCCAAGGTCGCTGGTCCGACAGACTGGTCATCGACGAACAACTGGTACAAGCACTCTGTTGGTGGAGAGCTTCTACTCATTTAACCAAAGGAATGCCTCTGGTGGAACTGGAGTTCCAGAAGACGGTGGTGACGGATGCATCGCTGAGCGGATGGGGAGCTCATCTGGATACGTTACAGGTACAAGGCCGGTGGTCGTTACAAGAGTCCTCCCTGCATATCAACCTGCTAGAACTGAGAGCAGTGCGGTGGGCTCTAAAATCTTTTCTTCCTCAATTGAGAGACTCCGTGGTGCGTGTCATGATGGACAACACGACTACAATGTTTTACCTACGGAAACAAGGAGGAACACGTTCCAGGTCCCTGTCGATGGAGGCACAGAAAATCTGGCATTGGGCCCTGCAACACAACATGCTAATCTTGGCGTTCCACCTGCCAGGCGTGAGAAATGTGGAGGCCGATGCCCTCAGCAGGGAAATGAACGAAGTTCACGAATGGGTGCTGAACGACCAGCAACTACAACATGTATTCAAGAAGTGGGGACATCCTTCCATCGATCTGTTCGCGACGAAGGACAACAGGAAATGCCCGCAGTATGCAAGCAGATGGCCTCAGCAGGGCTCACTGGGGGATGCGTTCTCCTTCCCATGGACGAACAAATTTCTGTACGCATTCCCTCCATTTCCTCTTATCCGGAGGACGTTGCAATGGATCCTCAAGTACCCATGTCGGGTGATTCTGGTGGCCCCGTATTGGGCCAGACAGGTGTGGTTTTCAGACCTGCTGCACATGGCGGCGGCGGAACCAATGAGGTTCAGGAAGATCCCCAACCTTCTGTCTCGACAGGAGGGTATTGTTTGGCATCACGACCCGGACAGCCTCAAGTTGACGGCCTGGCTCCTGACTTCGCCGAATTTGGTCAGCTAACGATTCCGGAGGAGTGTCGTATTCTGCAAGCGGCAAGAGCACCTTCCACAAACACTTCATACTCGTACAAATGGAGGAGTTTCTGTCAGTGGTGTGGGGATCACCCAGGTTTGGTTCCGCAGTCGATTACGCCGGAACAGCTCCTTCCATACTTGCTGTTCTTAGCTCAAAAGGGCTTATCGGTGTCGTCGATAAAAGTACACCTGGCCGCCATCTCCAGGTTTACACGTCAACGACATTCCGCACCATTATTCAGCGACCGCCTGATTAAGCACTTCCTTAAGGGTCTGTTTAGGAGTTTCCCTCCCGAGAAGAGATTTCCTCCGGTGTGGAGCCTCAATCTGGTGTTAGCGTCTCTTATGAAACCTCCTTTTGAACCAATGTCATCATCGTCTCTAAAGTTTTTGTCGTGGAAATTGGCCTTCCTGGTGGCCATCACTTCAGCCCCACGTATTTCGGAAATCCAAGCTCTAATGGTAGACCCACCATACTTAAGATTTTTCAAGAACAAGGTGGTCCTTGCCACTAACCCACAGTTCATACCGAAAGCTCCTTCAGTGTTCCATAAACATTCCTCTATTGTCTTACCTATGTTTTTTCCAGAGCCATGCTCGGGAGCGGAGCGCACGTTACACACATTAGACGTGAAAAGGGCTCTCAAGTTTTATCTGCATCGCACGCAACCTTTCAGGAAAACGAGGCAATTGTTCGTGGCCTATGGTTTGGGTGCTAAAGGCAAAGCTATTTCAAAGCAAGGACTGTCAAGATGGGTATCGTCTACCATTTCGTACTGCCATTCCAAGGGTGGGAAGCCTCTTATGCGACGCCCAAGAGCTCATTCAACTAGAGCGGCGGCATCGTCGACGGCGCTGTGGTCTGGAGTCCCTCTGGGGGACATCTGCATGGCGGCTACCTGGGCGGCTACACACACTTTTACCCGCCATTACTGCCTGCCACAACAACATGCCGAAGATACTCGGATGGGACAGGCGGTGCTTCGACACCTATTCCAATAAGGTACGCCCCGGTTGAGGGGTTAGATCTTGTTGCAATTATGATTGAATATTGTTCGTTTTCTATGTTAACTATTGCTGATGGGTACACGACCATAGGGAACGGGCATTGTGAGGAAAGTATGTGAGTTTGCATGCACGCCTCCTCTTTTCGGGATGGTACTGCTATGTAATCTATTCTAAGCATGTGAATCCATGAAAGATCCAATGCTGGAGAAGGGAATAGTTTCTTACCTGTAACTCCATTTCTCCAGCATTGGTATCTTTCATGGATTCACATGCGCCCGCCTGCCTCCCCTGAGCATGCAAACTGGTTCCCCCACTTCTTTGGGGGCTGAAATCTGAGGGAGCGCGAGGGCGGGTCCTGTATTTATATCATGGCGTCCTGACGGCGCGGGCACGCATGATACAAAACGAGGTGGATAGGACGCATAGCGTCAAAAGTTTTCCTACGGGAAAGGGTCTATATAATGTACCGGGGATTCCCAGCCTGACGACGGGGAATATTCTAAGCATGTGAATCCATGAAAGATACCAATGCTGGAGAAATGGAGTTACAGGTAAGAAACTATTCCCTAATGCTTCGGTTAGTTGTGATTTGTCTGCTCTGTCTTGTCTAGCAATGTCGGCAAGGTGAGCTTACCATACCGAGCTATTTTCAGCCTCATAGGTAAGGCGCTCTTGAATTCTGGACATGAGCACTTCATGATTTTTTTGTTTGGCATAGATTGAGGCTATCAATGTGTTCTCTTGCCGCTTCCAGATTGACTTCCTGTAATTTCATGTAAGTGATCATCGTTTGGGTGGTGACGGCTATCAACATATTCTGCAAATCAACCATGGTGGTTGGGATGGTTTCTTGGTGGACGTGGTCACTGCCTCTGCGGGAACAAAAGGCTGATTCTTTATTGAAGTTTTATTTTCTTGTTTTGTCTGCTTTGTATTAGAGAGCTGCGGTTACAGGTCTGGCGCAGCATGCTCCTCTCGAGGAACTAATTTGTTGGCTTGTTTCTTGTTTTTCCTGTTTGTTTCTTGCAACTCGATCAATGCCTCGATCTCGGCGAGGTCTAGAGTGAGGCGTTCCAGGCGTCTGGTTGTAGGTTTGGCAGCCAAGTCGTATCGTTCTGATCATTTGTCTTTCGTAATAGTGTTTTCACTGTTCCTTGGCTATCGTTGCCTTTTCTTTTTGTGTCAGTGGCGTTGAGTTATGCATGAGTTTGTCTCCATTTTCTCTTGTTTGTTGGGAGTAGAGTGGGCCGGAAATCTGCTGCCCTGCTTTCATTGCAGGGCATATGGTCATCGTATATGGATGCTGGCCGTAGTTCTTCGCAAGGGGGTTGGGCAGACGTATTCAGTATTGTAAACAGATATTTACTCCTGTTCTCACATTTGGTCAGATGTTGAGTTGTTGAGTTTATAGTCAGACTTGTTTAGACAAGCATCAGACTCCTTTGCGTCCATTTCGTATAGTTTTGGGCCCAAATGGTGGATTACAGAACTCGGTGCAAGCATGTCAACTTGTCTGTTCATTTGATCCTTGGGGCACAGTCATTACGTTGCGAACAATGTCTTCAGCTCGTTGTATTGTAGACTAGTTTTCTTGTTTAGTCTTGTCTGGCACTTCTTGACCGTGCCGTTCTCGGTGTATTGCATGTCAATAGGCACCTGCTCTAGTACAGTTTATGCGCTCTTTGTCGGGTAAATGGGCGCGGTGTGGAAGTTGGAATAGGTGTGCTTTTGCGTCTTTTTGACATGCTTTATCCCCCAAACGGCGTAACTGCTCCTTTTACTTTAATATGTCAGCAGGCAACGCTTTGATCCAGACGCGTGCTCCGAGCACAGCCCACTTTGCCTATGCCGTGCGCCACAGACACCCTCTCGGTGCAAGCTAGCCGTACGGTCTGCCCACCACCACTTGTAGGGACAGCAAGCGTGACGAAGAAAAGAAGCCCACAGGGGCAACGGCACTGCAACAGGGGCTCTCGGACAGGTAAGCTTCCTCGATCGGGATCAGCAATCGTATTTGGTTAGGGGCTGCTTGCAATAGGATCCTTATTTGGCAGATATAGGTGGAGTGGAGCTCAGGGGATCAGATTGTGTAGGTCGAAGGGAAGTGTCCCGCAGTCCCCACACGGAATGCAGATAATGTGGAGTCTGGCCTAGCCAGAGCATGTAGTACAGTGATTTGGCCGGGCAGAATCTTTTCAGTGTTAAGAGGTTCTCTTTGGCAAAGAGCGGGTGGATTATACCGGTTTGCCGAGAGTCAGGGTGGCTGGGAGGGGCAGAAGGTGTGTGCTATGTTTCTTATCTTTCTTTCTTTGCTGTAATGGGGGTAATGTTGGAGGGCACCATCCACGCAGACTCTTGTAGATTCTCCTCACTCTGCCGCGCCTGCTCGCCCAAAAGCCTAACGGGCAGAATCTGTGCCTTTGTCACCCCTGCGGGCTTAACGCCACAAGGGTTACAGCGTCCTCCTTTTCTACACGCCACTTCCTGATTGGGCGTGGCCAGAAATTTCCACGTGTTGTGCAGATTGTAACAATCCTTTGATAGATGCAAGCAAAACAGCTGCGTTGATGCTGCCTGGAATCAGAAAGTGAGAGAACTGCCTTTAGCTAGGGTTCCGTTTTTGGACTTAAAAGTCTTTCTAAGCTAAGTAACTGTCTCTAGAACATTGAACTAAGCTCATGCTACACTAACCATTTTCCTCCCTTTAAGTGACTTTACTATGTGTTTGCAGAGTAAATGTATTACTGTATAAACTGTTGAAAACCGCATGAGTGTGCAATAACTGATAGCACAATAACCTTGTCTTTTCCCTTTCTAACGTTGTTACAAATGTAACCGCGAACAAACGCAAAAGTGAAAGTGCTGTTTGAAGTGTATTATCAAGTAATACTAAGTGTTCTAACGTAAACGTATGAAATAATTAGTTATTCTGGTGTAAATATAATAAATATATGCTTTTATATAATTATAAGTGTATGTGTGTCTTTGATGGACCTTTCTAGCTAAGATTCATTGTACTTCCCTACAGCTCACATCTTCTTAAGATGAGCCTGACTGCTCTGCCACTCTACCAAGGTCCTGAGCTAGTACAGACTGATACTAAGAGTTGGGGATCTACAAACCACTGGGATAGCTTACGAACGTTCTACTACCAGTAGGACTTTTAGGATAACTCCCCTGACAGTAGTCAAATCAAAGTTTCAAGGCTTTTGCTCTGTTCTGGGTGGGTGGGTGTAAGAGGAGTTGAGAAGAGCAGCGTACTACCACGTACAAGGACCTGTTGCTCAGATATTTGGCAGTGATGTGATTTTATATTCTTTTGTCTTTCTTTTTTTTTTCTCTTTTGTAATTTTTCTTTCGTTTAAAGTTGGACTACGTATCATTTTTGTCATTTTGTTAGTCATAATTTGATATGCTGCCCAAAAGTTTTTTGTTGTCCAACTTGATGTAATAAAATCTAATTGAACATTGTTGTCTGTACTTTTCGTCAAGGGGTGACCCCCATTTTAACTATCCTGCAGTAGTATTTCATCAGGATATTTATAGGCTCACAATGAGCAACCCACCATCATTTCATCTGCTGCAAGAAGGAAAAAATTACTTTGCTGATCAACTCACTCCTATTTCTTAACTAACGGGACTATCCTAACTGCTTGCAACCTGAGTTTATGCTCTTTGTGCCAGTTAGGCTGTTCCTCTTAGCTTCTATGAAGCATAAGAAATATGTTGGATTTGAGCCATAGAGGATGTGCAATATCTTATATGTACCAGCAGCTAAAACGCATCCTGCGGGAGCTGCGCCTAATGCTGTAATGCTGCTGGTCAAGGATCGCACCTATGTCCCTTGGTAGATGTTTTAAGCTTTCCAGTTTCATTCTGCATTTTCTGCTGCTTTATAATTGAGGACATTTTGGGTCGTGGGGTTGGACAATAGTATTCATCAGAGCATTACTGAGGGTAAGAGATGTGTTCTCTTAATTTGGTAATTTTAGAGTTCCTTGGGTTTTTCAGACTCCTAGTGTTGTATTTTCACTACATATGTCTATAGGGCACCCAATCGTGAGAAGTGCAAGTAATGCACTGCTGTGACTCGTACAATGGCAACAATGGCAATCCTTACCCCCCCTCTCCATCTTGTATGGATGAACCATTCCCTAAACTCTCACTATCCATTTGTTTTAGTTTGACTCATTTAAAAGCACTGGTAGATTACGTGCTTGTGGGCTTTTTTGGCAACGCGTGCATACTGGGGGAAACCATTTTTTGAAATGTTTTATTGTTATGGTTTACATTAAAACATTTCACAAATACATTAAAACACATTATACAAATACTTTACAACATCAGCTATCACAGAACATTTCAATTGTTTATTTAAAACAAGAGTTAAAACAACAAAGGGGTTAAACCATAAATCTCCACTTCATTTAGTTGCAGCCATATAGGCGGTCTGTGGAACAATCACTCCCCTAAACTTAATGATAGTGGAGAAATATCACTTAATAAGTCAAAAATCTCTTTAAAAAATGCTATGAGAGGAGTAGACCGGGATAAATGATTTGCATACATCTGACGTCTCCACAAACTCTCTGGAATTACAGCAGTCTATAAATGTATAAACCAACTAAAGAAAAAAAGGCACCTGATAAAAGCACTGAACAGTTTAAAATTCAGTGTTGAAGATATTCAAACTCGTCCAATTTACAACGGCTACACATTCTTGTCATATATGCTATGCCTATTCGAGGCCCCACTACCTCCTAAAGTGTGCAAGCAATGTATTCCTAATCTTAACCATGATCTAAAAGTATGGGAGGGCGCCTTCACAACATATGCTTATGGTGAATACATGGGCAGGCAGCCATCAGCAATTTTTTTGTAATTCCTATAGAGCCTTACTTTACTAAAGCTTCTTAAATGTTAATACATTTGTCTTCTGGCTCCGTTCTTGCCAGCTACATGATGAAAGGCTGGATGATAATAGACTAAGGCCTACCAGACAAAGACACTACAGTGAGTAACTTGAGACATTGTATTATTAGGTAGTAAACCAACCAGCATTAGTTTTACCATTGCTTGTACATACTTCAAATTGTTACAGAAATAAACCATTGTTTTTTGTGTTACAGCTTCCAATTGGGCGCCAGTGTGTCAACCATTATCGCCGGCTGAGACGTCACTGTGTCTTCTCTCACGAAGAGCTGATCTTCAAGATGGCTGCAGACCCAGATTGCCTAGATGTAGGACTAGCAGCCGTGGTGTGCAAGGAAATGGCCATCATGATCGAGGATGAGATAAGATTGAGAGATTCGGTAATGCAAATAGTGAGTACTCTTTTAATGTAGAAAAGCATAACCGTAGCAGCTCACACGTTGAATATACTTCCCCAAAAAATGTTACTTTAAATATTTTTTGCTCCAAAACTGAACATGGTTAATTCTGTTGTTGCAGATTGGCAAAAAATACATTTTTGAAAATGCCTTGCAAAACCGCTGATGACAAAGTAATATACCAAAGTGCAGTTAAATAAAATATTTTTAGTTATGAGGGATGCTAACCAGCTGTCAACGTGAAGAGCTCATTTGTCAATTGTGTGGCCAGTATATGGGACAAGGGCACCTATTAAGAGATTTTATTTATACATGGCCAGATTTCCATGTCGTCGTATTTGCGCAAGAACACAGTCCAATTCAGTGATTCTACGAACATGAAAAACATCTCGGATATTATTTAATCTTTTAGCAATATGAAAAAGTGAATGGCTTGACAGTGCGTCTTTCCACTTTTCCATGTGGTTGTTGTAAGTGGAATTTAAGCATTCTTAACTAATTTGGGATTAAATGCTCCCACCCTCCCTTTTAGTTGATTTTTTCTCAGTTCAGACTGGTCATATGTTGAGGGCACAGTCTAGAAAGCACTGCCTAGGCTGTTTGATGTTTGGCCAATAGGAAAGTCCGTATGATGGCTTAGGAGCTGGTTTGGCATTAGGGGCTTCTGTTTGTTGCAGTTTTTTAGATTTTGCACAGTTTTGTGTCCTTTGTATGCCTTGTTATCAATCAATTGTTACAACCAAACTGACCTCCCCGAGACGTTTCTTTAAAATGTTTTGGTGGGAGTAACCCATCTATGAAATTAGACTTTATTTTCTTCAGTTCACTGCCAAAACTGTCCTCCTGCAGCTGCTTTTCTTTTTGAAAGCCTCAAGAGAATGCTGCCAAAGCTTTACATTTTCCACTGCACATGTATCGGATTGGCATCAGTGACAGTGAATGTGATGGGGGTGGGCCTGAAAGGTGCCATAAACACTGTTCTCCTTTGGCACCAAGAAAGAAGCTTCCGTACAGGGTTTCCTTTATCATAGGGTTCTGAAGCAGATTATTAATCTTCAAAAGTATAATTTCCTTTACAATGCCTTTTTTTCTTTTTTAAAAAAAATGTTTCGGTTGAGGTCAGGGGGATAATGAACAAGTAGCCTACCTGTTCCCTTTGAATTGAACCATAGCAGTAGACCCGTCCAGGGTTTTGCATTGAGGAAAGATTTTGTATGAAATTAAGTTTAATTATTAATTTTCTCAATTTATTTTCAATTGCAAAGAATGCTGAGGATTTGAGCTTGTGTTCCAGGGTGTGCTAATGTCAGAGGAGGAGGTGTTTGAATTGGTTCCTGATGATGAGCGGCAGTGCATTACCTGCAGGACTACGTGTTTTCTCTCTGCACTCACTTGCCCCTGTAATCCTGACAGATTGGTCTGCCTTTACCATCCCATGGATCTGTGCCCATGTCCCATGCAGGAAAAATGCCTTCGGTAGGTGTGCTAAGTATCTTTTTATGACATTTCCTCTCATTCATACAGCCTATTTCAGACACTTGATTTGGAATGTGCCAATTATTGTATGAAACTATTTCACTTTTTTCCAAAGCTATGTAGTTGTAAGAGTATGGATGCTATGCTTCATGTGGGTCAACTCAAAGAAAGTAGCACTTGCCTGTTGGTCTACACTCCTTTTCAGAACACAAACGGGTCCTAAATGGTACTTATGTGCCTCTACCATCACACACTCAGAGCTTGGTTCTACATCTCCCACACTCCAGAATCTGTGACAGTGTTAAGAAAGATTATACCGTAACAGATAGTCCTGTTATCAACATTAGCATTACCTATGTCATTCCCACAAACATAGGTGCCTCTCCATTGTCCTAGAAAAAAGCGACCCTGTTAAGAGTTTTTTTCAGAACCTCTATTGTTTTACTGGGAAGCCAACCTTGGTGGACATGTAAGGGTTTACATCAAGTCTAGCCAAACTCACTGGTAATGTCAACATGCACATAGTTTGTCAAGGAAATGATTTCCCAGCCATGTATCCATTCGCAAAATACTGGTTTATTAAACAATATGTATGCGTTGGGGAGTTTTACTAATGTCCACCTGCGGTAGGGCTTTAGAAGTCTCACTGTTAGGAGTACAGGGATCCAACTCCTTGGCCTGAACTAACCAAAATGGTTTGGTAGCTACGGTCGAGCAGCCAGGCTTAGTGTAGGTGAGTACAAGGACCTTTGAGCACACTTATAGTTAAGGAAACACACGCACTGTAGTTATATAAAAATATGATTAATATATACACAGAGTTAGGGGTGTTTTCCTAAAGTCCACTTTAGGTAAGACTTCATAAAAAATATCCCAATGGTATACAGGTCCCCAACTCTTAGTATCAATATGTAGTAATCATGGAACCTTGGTAGAGTGGCAGAGCAGTCATGATTATCATAATTACACTGAAGCTAGTTAGTAAAGCAGGTTAAAGAAACACTTGCACCAATGCATTTATATTAAAATATATATTTATTATTTACACCTGGGTTGTCATAAAATACTCATCACTTAACCAACACACATAGGAGTACTCAAATGTACTTTTTAAAGGCCACTGCTTAGTTTGTAGTTGCTTGCGGCTACAATTGTTAGTTTGACATTGACAGTTTTACGGTATTATCGGTAATACTGTGCACAAAGATATATAGTAATTGTATTTAGTTAGCAAAACCACCAAAGATGGTCTTTTTGGTTAGTCAAACAGTAAGAGCTTAAGGTTCTAGAAGCAGTTTTAGCGCAAGTTGACAAGTTTAACACCTTAACTGCCGAGGGTATTCCCTCCCAGTGCTGAGCCCTTTTTTGGTGATTTCGGTATGTCGCCATTCAATCCCTTGTAACTTTTATGTTACATGTGATATCTGGGCCAAATTTGGCCCCTTTTCTTCCAACATGTTTGCGGTCGTAACACCGCCAAGGAATCCTAGTTTGCTGTATGGCGGTGAGGGAAAATAACAAAAAAGTGAGAGAAGAATTTGTTTTTTCAGAAAATGCCAATAAAATGATGTACAAAGAAGCCTGTGGTTTTTTTCCTTGTAAGAGCTAGGAACAAATGGTTTTCTGTTCTGAATTCACCATTTGCCAGGCTTTCAAGAACAGGTTGAGTTGAAATAGAAATAACATATTTTTATAATTAAGGTTACCATAGTTTTTGTGAGAGGTAGGCGGTTTTTCCCTTTTTTTCCAACAGGACATACGTGGACGGAATGGAAGAGGAGGGTAGGAAATCTGAATGAGAAGACAGAAAGGCATACATTTCTGGAAAGTAGACAAAATTCCTAGTTTAGGAAGGGGTCATTTACCGAGGTCCGGCAACAACTATGTAGGTAAGATTCCCATAGTTTGGGGAAAATTGGAAAAATAACCGAAAAAAGCTGTGCTGGACATTGGTGGAGCTGTAAGGTAATGGCTTCTGTGAATATTGAGAAAAGCAATGCACCGCTACATTCCCTGACTCTTCTAGTTAGGAATTCACACATTTTCTGTAATGTTTCACAAAAGGAGCAATACCACAAGCCAAAAACTGAGCCATGGTACACAGGATTGTTATGCTGATGGCCTAAACAGACATACTTGGCATGTGTAAATAAGGAAAACCAGTGTGGTGAGGAATGGCAAGCATACATTTTTTGAAAGAGCACAGGCACACCTTTTGAAGGGTAGGTGACTTGTGCAGGTTACAAAAGCCTACATCGACTAAATGCAGGCTATATTTATGGAAAATTAAACTGTTGTGTAACAAAGTGCAGTAGCAAATGTATGAAAAGAGAAAACAACAAATGTCCTACCTTACCACGTTCCCACAGGTGTCCCAATGAAAATGGTACCTCACGTGTGGGTGCACCTACCTGGGGTCAAAGGGAGAAGGATAAACCACTGATATCCCAAAGGGTTTCAGGAAAGCACATTTTGCGGGATTTTGCCCTTGTGGACAACCTACAGATTTGGGTATTTCTGAAAAGACAACTGTGGGAGTGATTGCACAAATAACCCTAGAATTTATTACCCACAAGCCCTGGCAAAATCCAAAATTTTGGGGAAAAAACTAAATTTTCAGACATTTGCATCTAGTTGCCGTCAGGAAACCATCGAAACACGCCCCCAACAACACATGTCCTACCTTTCCGCGTTCCAACAGGTTACCCGATGAAAAAGGTGCCTCACATTTGTGGGTGCACCTACCTGGGTGCAAAGGGAAAAGGCTAAACCAGTTTTATCCTTAAAGGGTTTGGGGAGACAACCTACAGATTTGGGCCTGGGTGTCGCAGCAACCAAGGTGAACGGGGAACCCCATGCATTTCTGAAAAGAAGACACCGATGGGAATCGACAGAGGTCTGACTTGAGCGAATCGCCCTAGAATGTATTACCACTGTGCTTGGGGACGGTACACCCACATGGGAGATGGATGCTCGAGGCCGGGGACATACCCTCCAACCGTCCTGGAGTTCTGGCTGGGCTGCATTACAGCTTTTCCCTTCGGGTAGGTATTGGCACACTGCCGGGGCTCCCTGGTGGGGAAACACTGTAAAACAGGCCAGCCAGAGCTTCAGGAGGGTCGGGCGTGATGTCCCCGGCCTTGGGCACCAGTCTCCCATGTGGGCGAACCATCCCCAAACACAGCGGCACTGGGAGCTACAGCAGGGTCCCCAACCTTTTCCCAGAGGGAGAAGCTGTGAAACACAGGCCAGCCAGAGCTCCAGGATAGTCAGGGGTAATGTCCATGGCCTTGTGCTGCTGTCTCCTATAAAGGCGACCATCCCCAAGTGCAGTGGCTGTCCCAGGGAGCCGAGGCAGGGTCCCCATCCCTTCCCGGAGTGAAATTCTGTAATGCAGCCCAGCCTGAGCTCCAGGATGGTCAAGGATGAGGTCCCTGGCATTGGCTGGCAGTCCCTCATGTGGGTTGACCGTCCGCAAGCCCAGAAGCAGCTCCAGGGAGCCTTGGTCGGGTCCCGTCCTTTCCCAGAGAAGCTGTAATGCAACCCAGCCAGAGCTCCAGAGTGGTAGGGGGGTCTTGTCCCTGGCCTAGGGTGGCTGACTCCCATGTGGGTTGAACTACCCAAGCCCAGCGGTGGTTCTAGAGAGGCCCGGCACATTCCCCGTCATTTCCACATGGGAGACAGCCACCCAAGGTTAGGTATATGACCCCCCGACCATCCTGAACTGTGTCATAGAATTTCCCTCTGGGAAGGGATGGGAACCCTGCCAGGGCTCCTTAGGACTGCTGCTGTGCTTGGTGACGGTAGACCCACATGGAAAAATGTTAGGGAGAATTCTCAGAAATGTGCTAATTCTCTCTACCTTAGAAACCACCAGCAATTTTGCAGGATTTTGAGGACTTGATTTTTTTAACCTGAAGCGAGTGAGACCCTTTTTCCCCACTCTCCCGTGTATTTTAATGTGATTTTATACACTGTTTCTTTTTGTTGTGGAGTCTGACAAACTCCATAGGCATCATCTATTTACATTGTGTCACACAACACCTTCAGTGCATTGGCACAGGGAAGTTTTTCAGGTTTCTCCAAGGTTTGAATACCTTCGAATGGATTGTGTCCTCCAACGTATTCCACATCTTTGACATGTAATGTCCACAGCTGTGTTGCTTCGGAAATTTTCTCGGCAGAGGGCATCCTGCGTCGATGGCGTCGGGTCGATGTCCCTCGAAGGCCTCCGTCGATGGTGACATCACTAGATGTTATAGGACGCACGGTGCCTGTAGCCTCAGTTCCGTTTTTCCCGCAAACGTATTTGCTTCGAGAACTCAGCACGCCCTGTGTAGCTTCTTAGTGAAAATGTCTTTATCTACCCCTCTGACTCCGCGGTCTGGCTTTAAGACTTGCTGGAACTGTAAGTCTAAGATGTCGATTATGGACCCGCACCGCATTTGTTTGTGGTATCTGGGTGAGAGTCATGACACAGACTACTGCTCGAAGTGCCAGTCTTTGACAGCTAAGGCCTTGCAGGAGCTTAAGGGGAAGTTACACATAGGTCGGGTTTCTAGATCTAGTAAGTCCCGAAAAGCTGCGGGGATGTCCACCGACGATTCGAGGGGTGACTCTCCTCGTCAGAAGGAGCCCTGGGGATCTTAATCCCAGAGTGGGTCCCGTCACTCGCCGCTTCCGGGAGTGCCGAGACGAGGACGACATCACTGGTCGCCTTCCCCGTCCTCGTCGGATGATGGCACCGCCAGGAAAGTGGCTTGTCCCACTAAATCCTTCACTACTGAGGAATGGGATGCCTTCAGGGAGCAAATGCTGGTGATTTCTCAATCCCAGGGCACAGTTCCATCCGCGCCTTCGGAAGAAGCCGGCAGGGAACGATCTCGGGCCGATGCTTGCGCGCCTTCGGGCCCGAGTCCTCGTCACGATAAACATCGGGAACTGTCGAGGTCCCGTTCGGACAAGGCTCAGGTTCATCGCCAGAGATGTTACATCCAGGTCTTGGTCTTCGTCTGCAGCGAAACCGCAGAAGTCTGGTAAGGGCTCGAGGTTGGCGTCGACTCCGTTGGCACTGTGTCCGTTGAATTCGGCGGTCAATGCTTTGCCTTCACTCCAGCCCTCGGAGCTGTCAGCGCTGTTGTCAACGCAGAAGCCGTTGACGCATTCAGGCCCTTTGGCTGGAATTTGCTGGTGGAGGTCCCTGGTACTGTGGATCCTCCAAGGAAGGCTAAATCCAAAACGGTGAAACCTGTTGTGGACTCCAGGCCCACTCTTTTCCCTAGGCAGGAGTTATTTCATTCTCTGGATGTTATCCATGAGGATGAGCAGAGGTCTGATTTGGAGTTTGGACCTGTTGAGCCTGATGTGGCGCCTGTCTTTTCCGGAGACAGTCAGTTGGAGGAGTTAAGTCATTCATTGCATGATGCCAGTGATCTAGACGCATCTCCTGAGGTGGAGTTTGCAGGCCTGAGCCTCCTTGTATTGGAGGTTGATGGCTAGGCTTACTGAGTATCTGGATTGGTCCAGTCCTCCGGATGCATTTGTTCAGGATGACCTAACTGATATTTTGGATCAAGATCCGTCCACTGACCCAGTGTTGCCTTTTCATTTGACGTTGCAAAAAAGGGTGGCGGCTACTTGGCAGACCCCGGAGTCTCTTCCGGCGGTTAATAAGTCGTTAACTAAAAAATACTGCCCTTCCAGTAGCAACCCCAGCTACCTATCCACTCACCCCACTCCCGAGAGTTTGGTGGTATAGGCGGCTACGGCCACCTCGAGGCAGGCGGCGCACCCTACCATCCCTTCTGATAGGGACGGCAAGCGCTTCGATGGTTGGGCACGCATGGTGTTTTCTGCGGGGAGTATGGCGCTGATGTCAGCCAACTCCTCTTGTGCCTTGGCAAGATTTTCACACACTCTGTGGAATTGTCTCTCTAGCGGCTGAGCATATTCCCGAGGGGGTGGAAAGGGATGGGTTCTTGCTCTCGTGCAGGATGGCAAGGATGCCATGTGTGAATCCCTTCAGTCGGTGTTGGACACGGCCGACAGTGTTAGCCGGTCCATGGCTACGAGCACCGTTATACGCAGGTTTGCGTGGTTGCGGAAGTCTGGGTTTTCTCCGGATGTACAGGGCTGTCTTCTGAACATGCACTTTGATGGCTCTCATTTGTTTGGCAGCAAGGCTGACGAGAGCCTTGAGAGGTTGCAGACCTCAAAAGCTGCTGCTAAATCTTTGAGCACAGCTGTGCGTCAACCTCTGCCTTTTCGTCCTAGGGGACAACAGTGGAGGCGGGGGGTTCCTTTTGTTACTACTCCTCTTTTGGTAGGACAAGAGGAGCTGCCAATCAAAGGGGTTAATGTAAAAGTACCCTTGGTGGTCGGGGAAATAGAGGTGCCAAAGCCGCTCAAGTAGCTGCCTCTTTGCCGTCAGGCGCTTCCGCAGCGTCTCCAAAATAGCTATGACGCCATGTTCCATTGTTCGCCGGTTGAGGGCAGACTGTCTCAGCATCTTGGATGAATGGCGAGCTATTACTTCGGAGTCGTGGATTCTGGATACAATAGCCCACGGCTACTGCCTTCCCTTTCTAAAGCGGCCTCACAACAATCCACCAGGGACTCTCTTTGAAGCTTCCTGATCCGCTCTTGGTGCATGAAATCTTGACCCTGTTGGAGAAAGGCACTATAGAAGTAGTTCCTGTAGCGGAGAGGAACAAGGGATGATATTCCCCATATTATTTGATTCCAAAGAAAGACGGGGGTCTGAGACCCATCTTGGACTTGAATTGGTTGAACAAACTCCCCCAGAAGGACAAGTTCAAGATGGTCACTCTTTCTCAGGTCCTTCAGGCCCTTCGACTTCAAGATTTGTTGGTGTCTCTGGACCTACAGGATGCTTATTTGCATGTGCCGATTCATCCAAAACACAAAGTACCTGAAGTTTGCGCCTGGCAGCTTGCCCTTTCAGATTCGGGTCCTGCCATTCGGATTGACCTCTGCCCGAGGGTCTTCAGCGAGCTCATGGTGGTGGTGGCAGCGTATCTCAGGCGACGGGGGGTTGTCTACCCCTACCTGGACGACTGGCTGATCCGAGCGCGTTCTCCCGAGCAAGCTATAGATCATCTCAGCCTCACCTGCCACTCCCTCCACAAGCTGTGCTTCTCCCTCAATTTCAAGAAGTCTCATCTGACACTTTCTCAACAGCTCAGTACATCGGGGCTGTGTTGGACACGTCCTTGGGGCGTGCTCGCCTCCCAGGGTAAGGGCTCATCGCATTGTACAGATGGTGGACAAATTTCAACATGCCCAGCGTCTTCTGGCTTTCGAATTCTTAAGGTTGCTCGGCCTCATGGCATCCTGCATTTTTCTGGTGCCAGAGGCCAGACTGAGGATGTGATCCCTGCAATGGGTTCTCAAGATGCAGTGGTCCCAATTCTCAGGCAAGATGTCGGATCCCGTTCAGATTCCACTCTCGGTCTCACAGGATATTCTGTGGTGGGCCAACAAAGGGAATCTGATGAAGGGGGAGACGTTTTGGAAACCGTGGTCGCAGGTGATGGACACCTCCTTCACAGGATGGGGGGCTCATGCCGACGATGTGACCACCAGTGGTCGTTGGTCTCCGTCAGAGTGCAAACTCCACATTAATCTGTTGGAGCTGACGGCCATCAGGCTGGCCCTGAAGGCTTTTCTGCCGTCTGTGCTTGGGAAGAGTGTCCTGATCATAACGGACAACACAGTGGCCATGCATTACCTCAACAAAAAAGGGGGGGGTAGGGTCACTCCCGTTGTGCAGAGAGGCAATGCAGCTCTGGTTCTGGGCAATCCAGCAAGTAATATCACTCTCAGCAGTGCATCTGGCCGGAGAGGAGAATGCGTCGGTGGACGCTCTGAGCAGGCAGAGTGTTAGGCAGAATCCTGTGCAGTTCCCTTGGGGACCACTTCAAGAAGATTAAGACTACAGGAGTAAGCAGTAAACCCAATCGGTAGCAGTCTGTAAAACCCAGATTTACCTGGTAGCTGTGGCTGAGCAGTCAGACTTCTCTCAAGAAGAGTAGGGCAGTATACAGAGGATGCACAATAGGGCTAAAAACACAGTAGAGCAAGCAAACACTGACCAGAGCTTGGTATCAAAAGTATATAATTATTTAACACACACTTAGGGAAATACACTAGCACTAAATCAAAGCAAGTTGAAACACAATCAGAAAAGTATACACACCTCCCTTAAGAATTATTAGACAAGTCAAAACACCAGTATTTGTAAAAACAGATGCAAGCGTGTAATTTAGATGGCACTCCAATAATTAAGTTAAAGGGAGAGAAAAAGGCAGGTCATGAAAATAAAACAGTTCCCAGCACTTTTCTAAGACAAAAACAAGTTAGTGAAGGCAGAGTCTACAGTTCATAGGCCAGGCCCACTTTAAATGGAGCAAGGTGAAATGTGCCCACGATCACACAGTTTAGAAATGCATTCAAGTCTTTGTAAAAATGTTCAAAAGAGGTTGGGTTGATTCAGAAGGTAAAGTAAGAAGGTCTGGGGGCCAACCCAGTTGGAAAGCCAAGGATTTAAGGGTCACCTTGAGCAAACCGAAGAAAGGGAGGCCACGTGGAACACAGTACCTTTAAAGTTGAGGAAGCTCCAGCGGTGCAGTGGCAGTTGTTCCTGGCAGCGGGTGCAGTTTGTGGTTTCGACCAGGGGAAGAGAAGATCTCGTCGAGGAGGAAACTTGGAGTCGTTGCACTGCCCAGGGAAGAGTCCAGCCGCGGAGTTCGTTGGGTAAAAAGGTGTGTTCCTGTTATTCGCGGTCACAGTGGTGAAGCTTGGCTACCCGGCAACTGGGGTGCTTGGCACTCGCGATCCGACCAAGAGACGTCCTGGAAGGCGAATGGCGAACTGGTTGATCCCACCAGCTCAGGGAAAGAAGACACTTTCAGAAGAAGATCTTCTCTTGTCGTCGGGAAAGTGGTGAGGACGTTGCAGCAGGACTCCACCAGTGGTGTCATCGTTGCAGATGGCTCAGCTTCTCCCTTCTTCGGATTTCTTAGGTCCTGTGTCCTGTGGCGACTTCTGAAGTTCCAGTCCCGAACGCCCTGCTTTTATGCAGAAAAACCCCCATTCAACAGCCTAGCTGTCACTCATACATGCTAAGTGGTGAGCCAGGCGGCTCACCACTGGGCCAATCAGAACAGAGTGCGACTTGGGTTGCTAAGGCAACGCAGTCCAGGGTGCCTATTCCCCCACCCACACATCCTGTGGGACCAGACAGAGTGGCACCAGTTGGAGGGCTTCTGTGGAGAAGCCAGCCAAAAAGTGGAACAAAGGGCCCGCCCTTGGTTGGAGTTACGGACACAAACGCCATTTTGGAAAAGAGTTCTGGCGAAAAGACCCAACTGGTGATTTTATATTAAATAAACAAACCAGCGGTATCTTTAACATTGCACCAAAAAGTGGTGCGTCTAAAATCAATGGGAAAATCCCATAGGAAATATTCCAGTGGAATATTTTGCGTGGTAACCACTGCCACCAGCCAGAAACTCGACAAGGGGGAACTGGACAGTGCCCCCTTGGAAACAGACCAATGGGCAATCTAATTAACCCCTTCCAGTACTTCCACAATATGATGGTTTGTACTGGTTGTGTTCACAATTTTGGACTAGTAACGCCAATGGTGACTTTACATGCCCTGGGAGACAGTAGTCAGTTCCAGGGTATGGATTCTATGTTTGGGGGTCACTGACACCCCTGTGTTACTGCACTGAGGGTGCTGTGTAACACATACACTAAAACAGATGATACCCTATGGAGTAAAAAAGACCCCATAGCCCATAAGCACACAATAAGTCAAAGACATACCTCAAATCATGTCTACGAGTGGGAGAAAGACAATCACTCTTAGCAGGAGAAAAAAACAAACCCCAAAAATCCAGCAAAGCTGCTGGGGGAATCGCTAGGTTTGGGAAATTAGCCTTATAAGAGAATTCTCCCTAACACTCGCCCCTCCTCCCCTCCCCCCTCAGACTAAGGGACAGGAGGATTGAATCCACTCCTGGATGAATCTCATACCTCCAGTTGGTTACAAACATCCTAGAGAGACCATCAGCATTTTGGTGGTGACACCTTGACCTGTGCTCAATGGTGAAATGAAACCCCTGAAGGCAGTTGACCATCTCAATAGTTTTGGGTTCTCCCCTTTCATTTGCATCAACCATCTCAAGGGTTGGTGGTCAGTCTGAATAACAAAAGTAGAACCATACAAGTATGGCCTAAACTTCTTCAGAGCCCACACAATAGCAAAACACTCTTTCAATGGTTGCCCACTTTGTCTCAGGTTCCTTCAGTTTTCTACTGATGAAGCAAATGGGGTGCTCCCTACCTTTCCCATCCAGTTGACTAAGGACTGCACCTATACCTGCATTTGAAGCATCTGTCTGTACAATGAAAGTTTGGTGGTAGTCAGGAGCTCTTAGTACTGGAGCTTGATAAAGGGCTTTCTTCAGGTTTTCAAAGGCCTGATTGCACTCCTCATTCCATCTCTCCTTTTTAGGGAATTTAGGAGAGGAGATCACATTCAGTGGAGAAGCTATGGTCCCATAGTTGTCTATGAAATTCCTGTAGTACCCAGTGAGACCTAAGAAGGCTGTCACCTGGGTCTGAGTAGTCCAATTCTGCACAGCTTCAATCTTACTGGGCAAAGGCCTTATTTCTCCACCTCCTACCTAATGTCCAAGGTAGACCACTTACTCTGTCCAATCTGGCATTTACTTGCCTTTATGGTCAGACTGGCCTTCTCAAGAGCCTGCAAAACATGTCCTAGGTGGTCAACCTGCTCTTCCCAGGATTGGCTGAACACTGCGATGTCATCCAAGTATGCCATGCAGAAGTCCTCCATCCCAGTCAGAACCTGATTTACCATCCTTTGGAATGTAGTAGGTGCATTCTTCAGTCCAAAAGGCATAACCTTAAATTGGTATAAGCCAACTGGGGTAGAAAATGCAGTTTTCTCCTTGGCATGGTCTGTCAGGGCTATTTGCCAATAGCCTGGCGTCAGATCAAATGTGCTGAGGTACTTGGCTGAACCAAGTCTATCCACCAACTCATCTGTTCTTGGCAAAGGATGAGCATCAGTCTTGGTGACTGCATTAAGGGCTCTATAGTTCACACAGAATCTCAACTCTTCGGATCCTGCCTTTGGTACCAACACAACTGGGCTGGACCATGGACTAGTAGAGGGCTCTATTACCCCAAATTCACGCATCTTGCTGACCTCTCCTTTGATGTGGGTTCTTACATTCTGTACCCTCTGCTTTTTACAGGCAGACGGTCAGCAGTGAGTATATCATGCTGCCCCCAAGGGGTCAAGCCTGGTGAAAGTGAGAACAGGGAAGCAAACTGATTTAACATAGATTTGCACTCCTCTTGTTGCTCAGGTGTCAGATTTCAAGAGAGATTCACTCTCTTCTTCCTCTTCTGGTGAAGCTAGAAGCAAAGCTCCTACTTCAGGCCTAGAGACATAAACCTTCAGTCTGTTGGTGTGGAAGACTCTGAGAGCCTCCTTGGGATTGCCCAAGTCCACCAGATAGTTCACCTCTCCAATTTTTCCCACAACCTTGAAGGGACTCATCCATTTGTCCTGCAAAGCCCTCTGCCTTGTTGGTATCATAACGAGAACTAGTTGGTCTTGAGTGAACTCAACCATGTTAGCCTTTTGATCATGCCTGTGCTTGACCAAAGCTTGACCAGCCTTCAGGTTATCACTAGCTTGGGCCATCATCTGTGACATTCTCCTCCGGAGTCCTATCATGTAGTCAGTCACTCTGACTGGCTTGGGGGAAGGAGCACTCTCCCAACCCCTCCTTAATCGGGGCCAATGGACCATTGACTGGATGGTCATAAAGAAGCTCAAAGGGACTATAACCTACTCCCTCCTGAGGGACTTCTCTATAAGCAAAGAGAAGGCATGGCAGTAGAAGATACCACTTTCTCTTAAGGGATTCCTCTAAAGCACCTATCATGCTCTTCATGGTCCTATTAAACCTTTCAATCAATCCATTTGTCTGAGGGTGGTAGGTGGTCGAGAACTTGTAGGTAACTCCACAGTTTTTCCACATGGCCTTCATGTAGTGGAACATAAAATATGACCCCCTGTCAGAGATTACCTCCTTAGGAAACCCAACCCTGGTAAAAATACCAAGGAGGGCCTTAGCCACAGCTTGCGCCGTAACAGTCCTCATAGGAATTGCCTCAGGGTACCTAGTAGCATGGTCTAATATAACAAGGATAAACCTGTTGCCTGAGGAGGTTGGAGGATCAAGGAGACCAACAATGTCGATTCCTACCCTCTCAAATGGGACTCCCACTACTGGGAGAGGCACTAAAGGTGCCACATTCTTGGAACCACTCTTACCAGAAGTTTGGCAGATGTGGCAGCTCTTGCAGAGCTTATCTACCTTGGCCCCCATCTTTGACCAATAAAAGTATAGAGAGCCTTTCCTTGGTGGTCACTTGAAACTCAAGTGACCAGCCAAAGGAATCTCATGGGCTAGTTGCAAGAACTGGAGTCTGTTTTCTTGAGGCACTACAAGTCGCTTGTAGTCTCCAGGTGCAGACTCAGTCGTTTCACTGTAGAAGAGGCCATCTTCTCAGTGCAACCTATACTTCCCAGGCTCTTGCCCATCAGCCTGAGAAGCTGCCTGGTGGCGAAGACCTTCCAGAGTTGGACATTCTCTTTGCCCCTTACTGAAGTCTGCCCTGTTGGGTCCACCTTCTGCCAGTATAGACTGCAGCTCAGGATGGTCAACAGGATCCAGATCTCCAATAAGTTCTTGGCCTTCTACTAGCTCTGTCTCTTCAGAGTCTAGTTCAACCACACAGGGTTGTACCTCCCTCTCAGCCTCAGCTGGAGGTGGAGTTACAGGTGTAAATTTGGACAACCTAGGAGAAGTCCTAGTTGGAAGCACTGGAGTGCTTGCTGCTGGTTTCCTTCTAGAAGTCTTGGGTTGCCCCTTTGCTTCTGGTTGCTCAGATATAGCAGAAGGTAGCTCCAGTGGAGTAGGAGTGATTTCTTTTCTCATTATCTCCTTGGGATAACCTCTCATGGTTTTCTCCCTTGCAGGTCTGTTTAGCTCCTGTAACCTTTTACTAGGAGGTCTGGGGGTATGTGACACTACTCCAAGAGTTTTCAGGTCATTTCCCAACTGAACCCTTCCTGGTACCTCACATTATACACTGACAGGTATCTTCACAGTCATGTCATATTGCACTGGATGAGAACTGCTAACTGGGGAAGCATCTGCACAGGCCCTCCAGCTAACTTGGTTAGGCGTTTGAGTGCCTTAGCAACATCCTCTGCCTTGAAAAAAGATTCATCCACCACAGTTATGCTGGCCCCAGTGTCCCTAATGGCAGGAGTCTCCTGACCATGCACCTGTACACTGTCCTTATTTATTTATTTATTTATTTAGTATTATCTGGGATAGTATTTTATATATATATAAATTCTGTTGTTCCCACAACCCCAGGGACGCTAAAGAAAAACTGGCTGAGACTCGTATGGGTTAATCAGCTAGTAATGGAAAGTTTCCACTTGCCATTTGTACTTCCTCCTCTGGAGCGAAGGCTAAGAAGACTGTGTGGACCCCTGAAGGTTTACCCTTACATCTGGGTTCCCCTTTCACATGGTCAGTAGAGCCACAAACATAGCATTTCCCAAATGCCTTCACGAATGGTGGCTTGTTCTGACGACCTCCTGGTTTGAGACCAGAAGGTACACTAGCCTGATTTGGTTTCCCATGTGGGTTACCCTTATGGTTCTGTTTGGGGCCCTCTTTGGAATTTGAATTATTGGAATTCTCTTTTGGAGTCCTTTTTAGGCTTTTCCCCCCTCATCCTTTTTCTGAGTTACCCCAGAATCCTTGTGAGTAGCCCTGTTGGCAACCCACAAGTCAGCAGCCTTAGCTAGCTTCTTGGAATCTATTTCCTTTGAATCAGCCAAGTGCTGTCTGAGCTCAGGAGAGCAGGCATCATAAATTGACTCCAACATAACAAGATTTTGCATTCCCTCATAAGTGTTCACTCTGTAACCCTTAATCCATCCCTCTAAGTTCTTTACATCTGGCCGGAGAGGAGAATGCATCGGTGGACGCTTTGAGCAGGCAGAGCACGATCTCTCACAAGTGGGAGTTGGCTCAGGAAGTCCTTCTGGAGATATTTGCCCTTTGGGGAACCCCCCAGTGTATCTGTTTGCGACCAGTGCCAATCGGAAGCGCTAGAGATTCTGCTCAAGGGAATTTCCTCCGAGAGGAGCCTTGGGGGACGCATTTGTCATGGATTGGCCATTCCCACTTCTGTACGCGTTTCCTCCGGTCCCCGTCATTCCTCAAGGAGGTTGCGGAGGTTCGGATCACACTTGCTCCTCATTGCTCTGGATTGGACCAGGAGAGCGTGGTACCCCTAACTTCTAGAAATGTCAATCTGCCCTCCACGCCGTCTCCCCAACCGAGAGATTCTTCACTCGCGCACGAGGGGAGGGGAGGGGAGTGGAGTGGAGTGGAGTGGAGTGGAGGGGGTAGGGGGGGGCAGGTTCTCCATCCAGTGGTCATGACTCTCAAACTTCACGCTTGGTTCCTGAAAGGTTGAGATTTAAGGATTGGGACCTGCGGGATAACGTCATGGAGGTGTTGCTTTTGGCAAGACGGCCAGCAACCAAATCCCTGTACCATTGCCGTAAGTTTTGCGACTGGTACAGTGGTCGCAATGTCGATCCTTTTCAGTGTTCCATTCCAATGGTTCTTTTCTTTATTGCCTTCTTTGGCCCACAAGGGTCAAGTGGGTACCATTAAAGGTTACCTGGCGGTGCTGTCTATTTTCAAGCGCTCGTCTGAAGATTGTTCTTATTTTAAGATTCCTTTGATTTCCCAATTTATAAAAGGCCTCACAAATGTGTTCCCGCCATCCCCGTTTCAGGTGCCGGTTTGGGATCGGAATTTGGTCTTGAAATTCCTGATGGGTGCTCTGTTTGAACCTCTGCACTCTTGTCCTTTGAGACTGTTGTCTTGAAAGACAGTTTTCTTGGTTGCAGTTACATCTGCTCGCAGAGTGAGTGAATTGCAGGCACTTTCATCTAAGCCACCCTTTACTGTGTTCCACAAGGATAGGGTTGTACTGAGGGTACGTCCATCCTTTCTACCTAAGGTAGTGTCTGAGTATCATTTAAGCCAGAAAGTGGTACTTTCTGCTTTATATCCTCCTCATCCTGGTAAGGAAGAGGAGCGACTACATAGGTTGGACCCTAAGAGAGCTTTGAGCTTTTATATTTGTAGGATGTACAGGGATGGACGACCAACTCTTTGTGGGGTGCGCTGGACACCGATTGGGCCAGGCTGTTTCCAAACAGAGCATGTCCAGGTGGATTATCCTCCCCATTACTGAATGTTACTGATTGACGGGCAAGTACCCTCCTCGGGATTTGCGTGCTCACTCCACTAGGGACGTGGGTACTTCCACAGCCCTGCAGCAGGGAGTTCCTATTAGGAATATTTGTGATACAGCGAAATGTGCTTCCATCCACACGTTTGTCAAACATTACTCCCTGGATACGCTCCATGGTCAGGATATGGCCTTTGGTAAAGCAATACTTTATTCTGCCATCTGATTGGGTATTCTAAATTCTTATAGAAAAAGCTAAAAACCACAAAGCACACCTATTCATTAGTTGGTTCAGTTGATTAAAGATATTCTGCAAAAACTTAAAATGTTAGGTAAATGTGATTTGAGGTGCAGGGAAGAAGTACTCAGGCTTGGTATCTAAGCTGGCAATATAACAAGACAATTGTTTTTCTAATTTAGGAAACCCGCATCCCCTGCAAACTATCTGTGAGGTGAAAAGCCTATATATATTTGGTATCAGAGGCTAGGTCTGTTGCACCAGACTCCACACTAGGAGTTCAGGACCAGACCTTTCCTGGTTTTCTTTGACCGTGAGCCACTGGACTCAAAATGTATTATCACATGCCTTTGGAAAAATAGTGAGATGAATTTATGTATGAACATAATGTTTTGTAATATGCTATTATTATTCAAATACATTTTTTCTTTCATAGAAATTTTTGTAAGAAAAGGTATGTTTGCCCCTGATGAAGAGTACAAGTAAACTCGAAACGCGTTGGGCCAGTCATACTGAATGTATTATTATACGAATAAATACTTGTTTTAGATCAAAATTGAATTGTCAAATACTAATTTTGTTGTCTCTGAAATAATAAGGTCAAAAATATTTGAGAATTGCTAAAAGACATCTTTCTACAAACCAAGAGGAAAGGCCTGGTCCTGAACTCCCGGTGTGGAGTCTGGTACAACACACCTAGCCTCTGATACCAAATAATATATATAGGCTTTCGCCTCACAGATAGTGTGCAGGGGACGTGGATTTTAGAAAACCAATTGTCTTTTATTCTAAATTCTTCTCTCACTTCCATTCTCTGGTACTGCTTTGGGAGTCTTTCGAAGATGTGGAATACAATGGAGGACACAATCCAATCGAAGTACAAGTTACTTACCAACTGGTAACGTTCTTTCGACTGGATGTTCCTCCAACATATTCCACACCACTCTCCCAGCCTGCCCCTCTGCAGAATTTCCTATGCTATTGCAGCTTGCGTTCCCTCAAGGCTATGTGCAGTCAAGCAGGCATTGGCTACGAGCATGTCGCACGTTATGGGGGGGATAAAAATGTACTGAGGCTACGGGCGCTGTTCGCCCCATTTATAACATCCGTCACCCTCGACGGAAGCCTTCGGAGAACATCGACTTGACGCCATCGATGCAGGACGCCCTCTGCTGAAAAGTTTCCGAAGCAGCACAGCTGTGTACATTGCATGTCAAAGATGTGGAATACTTTGGAGGAACATCCAGTAGAAAGAACGTTACCAGTTGGTAAGTAACATGTTCTTCTCTGGGATAAACTACTGTTTCCCAGAGCAGTAAAGTGGAATTGACTTTACTTACCTTTGTTACTTTCTAGACCTAGCACCCACTATCTTACAATAGGGTGCTGGAGGGGTTACTTAGTACCCCCTTTGTCTAGCTTCTCATGTAAACTTTTTATGTTACCCTTTCCTCGATGAATTGATGGTGGCAGTGGTTTACTTTTAACTACCGTGGCGTGCATTTACCGCGGGCTGCATTCGCAGCTGCAATAATGCTCCCAAAGGTGCCATTTTTGTCAAAATGGCCCTGATCATCTTTTTTAGCCATTTCTTTGTGGTAAGGTCCTTCTTGAGATTTACTCTGTGTGCCAAACAGGTTTGATCCCTTTGTTTGTTTTGCCTTTGTTAGGATTCACGAGTGAAGCCCGCCTCTGGCTCTAGGGTGTCTGGCGGGGGCAGGAAGCAAGAGAGGTGCCCGAAACTCTGTGCTTAGTCTCCTGGACACATGAAAGCACTCTTAGGTGATTCGCCGTCTGGCTGTCCGGCAAGGACAGCCACCCTACTGGGTGACTGACAGCTATGCTGGATTGAATGGGAGAAACCTGCATAAAAGGCAAGGCTTTTTGGCTTGGAAGGCAGAGCCGATCACTGGACGAAAGAATCCGAAGAAGAACTTGAAGAGGACGCCTGCTGCCACTCCTGGACCGTTGGTTTGTGTTAGGGAGAATTCTCTGTAAGGTTAATTTCTCAAACCTAGTGAGTCCCCCAGCAGCTTTGCTGGATTTTTGGGGTTTATTTTTTTCTCCTGCTAAGAGTGGGACTCTTTTACTCCCACTCTTAGACATGATTTGAGGTGTTCCTTTGTCTTTCCATGTGTTTTATGGGCTATGGGGTCTTTTACTCCATAGGGTTTCATGTATTTTGTTGATGTGGGTTACACAGCACCCTCCGTGCCGTAACCCAGGGGTGTCATAGTGACCCCCAAACATAGACTCCATACTCTGGGACTGACTACTGTCTCCCAGGGCATGTAAAAACACCATTGGTTTTACTAGTCCCAAATTATGAACAGAAACCAGTACAAACCATCATATTGTGAACGTACTGGTCGGGGCAATTCGATTGCCCTGGGGTCTGTTGTTCGAGGGGGCACGTCTCCGTCCACCCTGATCGAGTTTTGGCTGGTGGCAGTGGATACTACTTTTTATATTCGAACGCGAATATATCTCTATGGGATTTCCCCATTGTTCGAGGCTACCAACTTTAATTATTTAATTCCTGTAGCCTCGAACATACCGCCCTTTTATTTAATTAATGTTAATTCACCGGTTGGTATTTTTTGCCAGAACTCGATTCTAAAATGGCGTTTGTGTTCTCTTCTGTGACTCCAACCCAAGTCGAGCCCTTTGTTCCACTTTTTGGCGGGTTTCTCCACAGAAGACTCCAAAAGTGGTGCCACTCTGTCTGGGTACCACAGGGGGTGTGGGAGGGGGTTTAGGCACCCTGGACTGAGTTACCTTGGCAACTCAAATCGCACTCTTGTGTGATTGGCCCAAGTGGTGAACCGGCCGGCTCACCACTTAGCATGTTTGATTGACAGCTAGGTTGAATGAATGGGGGTTTGCTTCATAAAAGCAGGGCTTTGGGGACTGGAACTTCAGAAGTCGCCACAGGACCGAAGAATCCGAGGAGGGAGAAGCTGAGCCGACCTGCAACGACGAGACCACCGGTGGAGCCCTGCTGAACCGCCTCACCACTTTTCTCTATGACAGAGGAGATCTCCAGCCCGGAGAGTCTTCTTCCTTTGACTGGTGGGGATAACCAGTTTTGCCTTCTTTTTGCCTTCCTGGAGCACCTCGTGGCCGCCTTTTCCGTGCCAAGCACCCCGGCAACCGGAATACCACGGTTTACCACTACCGCGAATAGAAGGGTAGTGCCTTTTAACTGAACGAAGTCTGCGGCTGGTTTCTTCCCTGGCAGTGCAACGACCTTCATTTTTCCTCCATGTCGAGACGACCTCTTCCTCTGGACGAAACACCGACTTGCACCCGCTGCCAGGAACAACTGCCCCCGCTGGAGCTTCCTTCCCACTTAAGATACGGTGTCCCGCCTGGCTTCCCTTGCGACAGATCTTTCGGGGTGACAGTAAAGCCTCGACTTTCTAACCTGGGCTGGCCTGGGACAACCTAGCTAACTTTTCCTGACTTTAATTTCATTCTTTGTGTGCGAACTATCTACAAGACTCTTGGGGCATAACCTCACTGTGTGAACCTGGTCCCCTTCTGCTTGCTCCCTCCAAGAGTGGACCTCGCAATTGACTTCCTTGCTCTCCAGTAGAACTCTGCCTATCCTGCCTTACTGTGGTTCTTTAAAAAGTATTGAAATCTGTGTGCTTCCATAACTCTGCCTTTTTCCCACCCTTTCTAATAACTTATTAGAGTGCCATCTTATGTTAAGCGCTCACCTCTGTCTGAAAATAAGTGGTGTTTCTCATTAAGACTTGTCTAATAAATAATTAGGGTTGTATATACATAATAGTGACTCTGTGCTGAATTTACTTAACTTTTTGTGCTAGTGTAATTTACAAGTGTCTTTAAATAATTATATACTTTTACACCAAAGCTCTGGTCAGGGTTTGCTTGTGCTACTGTATCTCTGTACCTATTGTGTATACTCTATATACTGCCTAACTCTTCTTGAGGGAAGTCTGACTGCTCAGCCACAGCTACCGAGTGAATCTGTGTGGTACAGACTGCTACCAAGTGGGTTTACTGCCAAACACCTGTAGTCTTAAATCTTTTGCAGTAGTCCCTAAGCGAACTGCACAGGTTTCTGCCTAACAGTTTGCCCGGTGAAGCCCTGCTGCTGTGCTGAAACTCCAAATTTGTATCGACAGAGAAACCCCCTGCAAGGACGAATTCTCCCTTTGAGTTGATGGGACTAATCAACTCCAAAGTAAGCCATCTGGACATCCTCTCGAAGCTGGTCGAGTGTCCACTGCAGTCGCTGCTGGAACCGGATCGCCAGGGAGAGGAACACCAGTTTCTGTGTGTTGCTTTTAAGCTGGCCAAGAGCTCCAGGAAGATCCTCCGGACTCTCAGGAAGCATGACTGACCGAGCCTAAGTCCCCTAAACAGAGTACGGGACCCCAGATGCAAGGAAAGCTCATCTTGACAGCCAGGAACCGCTGTGTTGCTATTTGCGGTAGACCTGAGGAGCTGAAACACTGAAATGCCACTTGTTTGAAGATTGCCAGTTTTAAGCAGTGACCGTCCCATTGCATTGCAGGAGTCCCCAGAAATCCTCCCTCTTGTCCCCACTACTGAGGCCCAGGAACCGAGAGATCTGCAGAGCTTCACAGGAACAGAAGTCATCTGCTGCACTTTTTCCTCAACCTAAAGGTACTGTAAAGTCTAAGAGCTTACCTCTTGTTGGTTAGCCACTTGTCCTCATTGGAGACTTGCTTGGTTGCATGTGTAGAGTTGCTAACAGCTTCTTTACTTCACAAGCCTAATCAGTCTCTGGCCGTAGTTTGATTTCTTCTATTCTACAAAGACTTTTTAAACATTGAAAGACTTTCTACTTACCTGCAAGAAGTGCTTCAGCTCACCTTGACTTTTGCTATCTTAACATTAGCTGGCCTGGCTCCATGGATGACTCTTGTCTCTTCTGCTCATGTGTTTTGCCTTCCTCCCAGGGAAGGGTTAACTGACTTTGCATTGTGGGGTATTTTGAAAGTACTTACCTGCTTAAGAATAACTGTTTGAATACTTGTTTTATTCTGAACTCTCTTCTCTTTAACACTACTCCCAAGACAATTCTAAATGCAACAGTGATATATTATTGCCAACAGCACCCTAGATATTGAAGTCACCTGAGGGTGCAGGTAGTGCCTGTGTGTCTTCCCAAATGGGTATTTTCTGATTTTGAAAACTAAGAGTGTGTATTTTGAAGTATAATTATGTGGCTTTATATTGCTCCCTTCTGAAGAAGGCTTACTGACTGATAAATGAATTGATACTTGTTTAATCAAGAAACCTTGTGGGCAAGAATTTATTTGAATATTTGCCACTGTGAATCTCTGCGTAACTCCCCTACAGCTCACATTGACCCCTCTTGAGCTAATCCTGGCTGCTCAACACGCTACCAACCTGTGTAGTGCAGACTTGTACCAAAGGTTGGGTTCCTATTGCCAGGCTGTCAGGGTTGTTGTAGTGCACCCAAAGGGTACTGCAAACAATCTTGCCTAACAGAAAGAATGTCCAATGCCTGTGACATCACCCCTAACCGTCCTGGGTTTCTGACTGGGCTGCATTACAGCATTTTCCCTCTGGGAAGGGATTGGCTCACTGCCGGGGCTTCCTGGCACAGCCAAAGGGACAGCCAGGCAACCAGTCAGAACTGGATCCAAGCAGGCATATTGGAGGACAAAGACCTGAGGAGTTTTGGTGTCCTCGCAGCTTCCTGTCCCCCAACCCCCCAGACACACTGGCATCTCTGAGCGGGTGTTAGGTAGGTTTTTCTGAAGTCCAATTGGTATTGGACTCTACAAGACTTATGCCTTGGTTTTAGGGTTCTAACTTCTAACATAGTACTGTACTGCCCAAGGTTGGCCGAGTGGCAGAGCAGCCAGGCTTATTTTAGGAGGAGCAATGTGAGCTGTAAATCAGTACAAAGAAATCAGAACATACATAGACCCAAAGAAACACTTAAACTCTTGGTAGTTATATCAAAAGTAGTGATTTATTTTATATATACAAAAGTCAGTTACAAAGTTAACGAATATTGTATCAAATAGCAAAATGAAACATTTAGAATTATAAGGAAAAATAAAGCAGTTGCGTAAATGGTTGTATCTTTTCTTATCCACACACAGAGAGACTTCAGTTCATGTCAGTAAAAGTACTTACTTTAAATCAACTCTGCATTATTCAGGTATAGTTAAGTTCAAGAATGTAAAGAGCAACAATCACTGATAGCAGTACTTGTAGCAAATTTTGTAAGGTTTAGGCAGTCCTTTTCCCTAACAAGAAAGGAGTTCTTCAGTTCAGGTTTGGAGGGAAACAAGCATGCCAACACTAAGAGGATCAGAAGATTTACTTTAAACCAGCAATGCCCAAGTCAATAGGAATGCAACCGTTCTGGTGCAAATCCTCTTAGCACAGGTAGGTAAGAAGTTAGTAGTACTTAGAAAGAGTACAGGAGCTTAGGAGAAGTCTTCCTACAGGGCACACGCTGTTAGGCCTGGGCGACTGTAAATGTGTGATCACCAAAATAGTACCAACAGTGCTCCAAAAGAAAGCAAGAAGAGGCTGAGCAACACAGGTTCGGATCCTGGGTCATTGCTTAGAAACCTCTTCGGTATTAAGCACGTTATAAAAACCTTATTCTACCAAGAGCCCCACAGTACCTTGAGAGTGAAAAGGAGGATGTAGCTGGATGCCTTCTACATGCATGGCAGCAAACCTGGTTTTGTAGTCCTTGGTTGTGGTGACGAAATGGGGGGTCCTGGACGGGCTCCTGCAGCAATAGTCTAGAGAGGAACTCGCCAGAAAAATAATTCTCTGTACTTATGTATCAGTTTCTGGTTTTGGTGCGTCTTTCTCAGTACCAGGCGTTAACGATCAATGCCAGTTGTAATCTGCGTTTCTCGGTCCTGCCCTCTGTTGAAGGGACTCTGACTAGAGGATTCGTGCTCCTGTAGATCCACACAGATGCCACCGAAGTTCCAGCAACATTTGTCAACGGCAAGACGATGCACTTCAAGGTGGTTGAAGTACCCTCGCTATTGGGATTCTGCAGACCAGGAAGGTTGCAGGATGGCTCAAATTGAAGAGTGTCTTGAGGCTGGTTATGCCCGGAAGTCCTTGGTGGATCTTCCCTGTCAAGTAAATAAATGGGGTCAGGACAGCAGCTGTGCTTTTGCGGTTACTGGAGGTGCTGCAGGCGTCTCTGGTCGTTGTCATCTTCGGAGCCTGAGTTCTAGTGGTCGATTTAGCCTTCTGTCCCAAAAGCCTTGCCTTTTATACAGGAACCCATTCGTTCAGTCCTATGGACCTGTAGATCACCTGGGAGTGGCTGACCTTGCAAAACAGCCAGCCACCCAGTTCAAACTGGTTTCAGGAAGGCATACCCTAAAACAACGGCCATATTGGTTTCAGTCTCCTCCCTCACTTCCTGCCTCAGCAGAAACACTGTAGCCTTGGCAGGCTTCACAAAGGGATGGATCCCGCCCAAAGACAAAACTGGTAGAAGGGCCAAGGAGGAACACACAAACGAAAAATGGGGATTAAAAAAGACTGGGGCCATTTTGGGAAAATGGTCACCGATGGGTGCTGCACTGCCACTGTGAAAACAGCCTGCAAGTAACACAAAAATGGCAGAAAATATCTGCTGCCATCAGTCATTTAGGTTTGTCTGTTACTGCAACTATAAAAGTTACAGGAGCAGTGGGAAAGGTGTTTGTGTAAACCCTCACCCTCCCCACCCCACCCCCAGCACTCCACATAAGGTGGTGTGTGCTGGTCTGACAAAAAGAAAGGTAAGTAAGATAAAAGTATCCTACTGTACTTGAGAACAGTAACTCTCCCCAGCAACAGCAACACTGCACATAGGGTGCCGTGGGCTGCAACAATCCACTACAAATGAAAATAAAGATTGTCATTGTAGAAGAAAAATAGGGTTCCCATCTCAGAGCAAAAAGAATGCGTGAGTGGTAAAAAGTCCCACTCACTCAGAGTAAAGCAAACAAATCCCTGAAGTCCAGCAAAAGTGCTTGGGGGGGTCTCTCAGATTGAGGGACGTTGGCACATACTCCCTAACTCCAGTCTTCCCCATGGAAGCCTGTCAAAGACTTGAGTGAGCAGGACTTAGCCCACCCAGGTTGGCAGAAGAAGGCTCAAGAATGTATAAGTCATCCTGAGTTTGTGAAAAAAGACGGGCACCATTTTAGGTCAACGGTGGCTCCATGTGTCTCTTAACGCAGCTGCGAATACAGCCTGTGATGGAAGTTTCACAAAATCAGTAGAAAATCATCCACTGCCACTCAGACATACTTGTCAATGTTACTAGAAAGTTACAGGAGAAGTGAGAAAAGGGATACTAGGTGTCCTTTCCGCTCTCTATAATGTGTGGTGGGCTGATCTCACAACAGAAAAGCATTTGTAGGGTAAAGAGTTTCCCTGTGCCCTGGTTACAGCATGTTATCAGAGCAAAATAAAAGAAAACCTAAGTGAGAAGCTCAAGGAGCTTCCAGCAACACTGCACAGAAGGTGCTGCTGTGTGCTGCAATAGGAAAATGCAGATGCCACAAAAAGATGGAGGAAAGCAGACTCTATCGAGAATAACCAACAAGGGTTCCCAGAGTCACAGAAAAAGAGTGAGTGAGGAAAAAGATTTCGACTCACTCTGGAGAGTGAGACAAAAAAATCCAATAGTCCAGCAAAAAGTGTTGGGGGAATCGCCAAGTGGCAGAATTACACACAAGATGGAAATTCTACCTAATACTAAGCACAACACAACGTTGGTGTCCACTTGGGACAGCAGCCACACTCTAGATCAGAAAGAGTTATCAAGCAGTATAGTGCAAAATGTAGACAATTGTCATTTGGATACAGTGACTGAAGCCCAAGAAGGATTCACTCTGATGATTTGAGCTGAGAAAGTGGTGCAGCCCCATAGAACCTCTGCTTGGATGTGCGACTTATGTTCAAAACACCCTCCCGGCGTGAAGCATCTGCGCTGTTGTTTTTGATGTTTTTCTCCCATCGGACATCCTTTCTTTTTGCCTTGTTTGGATTCCTGACATGAATTATGGAGGAAAATCAAGCCTTCTACTTGGATTTTGCCTCATTCTTATAGCAAAACTGATCAGTTCATAAGACTATGAGTACTGAAAGACAGCTTAATGTTACATTTCACACATCGCCATACAGTGAAACACGGTTTGAATATTGTATATCCTTGTACCTTTTTCTAGAATGGCTTTTTGGTTATTTTGACAATGTGGCTAGTGTTAAGATATGTTTCGAAAATCAAACCTGATGGGCAGATTCTAGGAGGCCACCCTAGTTATGGCCAAACCCCAATCAAGGTAGTGTGGAGAGTAGTCAAGGCTTAGCCTCAAGAGAGTGAGCATGGTCCGTGGCCCTCAATGAGTCCACACAATATTTCAGCTTAGACAGACAATTATTAAAATATTTATTTATGCATTTAGAACACTACAAAATTAAACTAGAATATATTAATATCACACAATACCATGTCAAACAAATATATACGTTCATCAGGAGAAAAGCAGCCGTCCAGGAAGCCCCAGAGAAGAGACATGCCGGGAATCGTATGGTTGACTTCCCTGAAAGGGGCGCTGTGAGCACCACAACACCGGCCGCAGGGTGCAGCGATGGGATGTGCAGGGCACCAAGTGTTGCCGCGCCACCCACAACGCCGGCAAGCAAAGGAACACGGCTCCAGCTGACCATCTATTAGCTGGAGCCCGAGCAAAGACGAGCCACACTACCCGACAAGAGAAGACCCTCTACCCCACAAGGGACTCTCTGTATTAAGCAGAGATTTCACTAGACATCACACACTATACCACCAGGGATGTAATTAAAATACTAAAGGCCCCATGGAGGCCTTCACAATGCAACAGCACGGGACCCCAGCGGGGACCATCATGTTGAAGGGGGGCAGGGATTACAAGCCCTTTTAAGCCCTCACCTGTCATAACCCCTGGAGCCAGGTAAATTATAGGCGAAGGTAAGTGGCCAATCTTGGGAGGGCAATGGTGTATGTAAGAAGGTGTGTGGGTTATTTGGGTGAGAACAGGAGGTGGTGGAGGACGTCTAAGAGACCAGAGGAGATGAGAGCAAAAAGGAGTATGGAGGCAATTGTAAGGAGGGAGTGCTGTGGAGTGTGTGTGTGCGAGTAGAGTGGGTGTGTAGGAGAGGTAGAGTAGGGGTAGCAGAAGGGTAGTGGCATAAAGTGAAGGGGGTGAGCAGGGCCCCATATTCTTGAATTTTGTGATAGTAATAGTAGTAGTTGGGAATAAAGACTGTAGGTAGCAGGGGTAGCGAGTGAGAGAAATAAACAGTACCGTGGCCGGTGGTGGTAGAGGGCTATACGAGCGCTAGTGAATAGAAGAGTCTGCTAGTAATAGTAGGTAGTGAAGGGATAGTGTTAGTGCAAGGCACTTGATTGGCCGTCTCTGGGTGAAAGCGGGCCTATTAGGAGCCGGCTGGCGAGAGAGCCACCCACCTGCACAAAGGCTACACAAAGGCCCCTGTCTGGAGCGGGAGATAGCCCCTATCCATGCCGTTTCTCGATCGACCTGTCAAACTAGCCGTGACCCCTGAGTCAATTACCACAAAAGATCTGTGTTTTACTTTGCGCTGGTAAGCACCCCGGATCGCCCTGGCCTGGTCTTCATTCCTCCCTTGCACCCTTCACCCTCTGCCTTTTGATTGCTTGTTCCTCCCCCTCTAGCCTAATTACCAAATGTAAATTCTGCACGACTTGAAACCTATATCTTGCTGTGCTCCAAACTCTCCTTGGATGCTTTCTGCTACTTTTTAATGCCCTGCTCAAATTTTGAATTTGCTTTTTTCAAAATCTGTGCATTCTCTATTTTTGTGCTGCATTTTAGTAGTTCATTGAAATTTCGAATGTAGGTGTGCCTTAAAATCTATGCTTTGACTGTCCCCTAGCAGACCTCATTCTTCTCTGCTTGCCTAGCTGCTAGGCCTCCTGGTGAGTTGCAGCTCCCCTGTCTGTGTCTCCTTCACTACTCTCTTAGCACTCTATCTCCCATATCTATTCCAACAGCTACTCTATCACCTATCCTATCTCTCTCATGAAGTCTGGAAGAAAAAAGCTGAAAAAAGCTCTCCTGGACTCTAACCCTGGCCTTCCTATTGCTGACACCTATGTCACTGCTACTTCCAGGCAGACTACTACTGACATCCTCTTTTCTTTCCCTTGCACTGACCTATGGACCTCCCATCTGGTCTCCACTCTCTCCTTTCTCTTCCTTACACTTTAATGGTGGCACCAGGTGGGAAGTACTCCTGGCATACTTCTCATCCTCTAGGTGTATCATTAATTTCGAGGGGATTGGGTCCTCCGACGTATTCCATATCTATGACATGTAATCACCACAGCTGTGCTGCTTCGGAAACTTTTTCCTGCGTCGATGATGTCGATGCGCCGTCGTCGAGGACCTCCTCCGACGTCATCGATGTGATAAGTAGGACGCAGGACGCCCGTAGCCTCAGTTCTGTTTTTTCCGCGAACGTGTTGCTTCATGAATCTCGGTTAAAGCCTCGACTCTTTGGAGTTCTGTTCTTCTCGGTTCTTCGAACCTGTTTGTTTTTGTGAAAATCCTTTGTGTGAAGATGTCTTCTACTTCGTCTTCAACCCCGCGTCCGCGCTTCAAGAAGTGCGGGGAGTGTGGGTCCAAGATGTCGGTGACGGACTTGCACGAGGCCTGCCTCTGGTGCCTCGGGGAGGCCCACGACACGGATGACTATCGACTGCCAGTCGCTCACGTCCAAAGCCTTACGCGAATGTAAGAAGTTGTTTTCGGTAGGTCGGGTGTCCAAGCCCCGGAAGTCTAAGTCTGCGGGGCTTTCGACGGATGATTCGAGAGGTGACTCTCCGCGTCATCGTCGGAAGTCTCGTGGGTCTCCTTCTATGAGTCGGTCTCGCCACTCCTCAGCCTCTTCGAGGCATTCTCGGAAGCGCCAACACCGGTCCTCTTCCAGGTCCTCTTCGGAGGACTCTGCCCGGCACGTCGCTTACCCCACCAGCCGTGCGACGCCGGAGGAATGGGCTTCCGATTCTCGAGTTGCAGGGCACTAAGCCGTCCGCGCCCCCGTGTGGAGTCGGTCGTGAGAGGTCGAGAGACACCGCTCGCAAGAGTGGTCGGCACGAGTCACGGGAGAGGTCCCGTTCGGACAAGGAGACTCGTTCTCGACGTACCCGTTCCAGGTCCCGGTCCACAACGCGTTCGAGACTGTGTGCACCTGTGAGGTCTTTGAGGAAGACATCGACGTCTGAGCTCAGGTCGTCGAAGGACACGCTCGGGGCACTGGCTTCGAGGGCTGTGTCGACACCACAGATTTCCTTGGCGCCGATGCCTGTTCTCTCGGTGCCGATGCCTGTTCTCTCGACGCCGGCGCCGATTCGCTCGACGCCTTTCGTGTCGGAGGTACCCCGTGGCATGGGGGAACCCCCTAGGAAGACTCTGGTTAAGAGCAAGCACTCTCGGGTGCCTTCTTTTCGCCACCTGGAATATATTTCAGAGGCGGATGAGGATCCTGATGGCCTGGTTCCTAGTCAGGTTCCAGATGAAATTGTCTCGGGCCATAGTCAGTTTGACGATTTGAGGCAGTCACTGCATGATGCCAGTGGACTGGACACCTCTCCGGAGGTGGAGTTTTGTAGGCCTGAGCCTGGCTCTCATGCCGATTCCTCGTACCGACGCCTTATGGCTAGGGTTTCTGAGTACTTGGGATGGTCTGCTCCCCCAGGGGAGTTTGTGCAGGATGATCTAACGGACATCCTTGATGTTGGTCCCCCAACTGACCCGGTACTGCCGTTCCATATGGCTTTACAGAGAAGGGTGGCAGCGGCTTGGACTGCTCCGGAGAGTCTCCCGGCGGTGGGCAGATCCTTGTCGTGAAAATACCGTCCAGCCAGTAGCGACCCCTGCTACTTGACCAGGCACCCACTCCGGAGAGTTTGGTGGTGCAGGCGGCCACGGCCCCGGCAAAGCAGGCGTCGTACCCTACCATCCCTCCTGATAGGAACGACAAACGTTTTGATGGCTGGGCGAAGAAAGTGTTTTCTTCTGGTGGTATGGCGCTTCAGGTGGCCAACTCGATTTGTGCCTTGTCTCGTTTCACACACACTCTGTGGAACTGTGTTGCGTTAGCGGCTGAACATATTCCCGAAGGGGACGAACGGGATGGTTTCCTTGCTATGGTCCAGGATGGTAAGGATGCCATGTGTGAGTCCGTTCAGTCGGGTTTGGACTTAGCTGAATGTGTCAGTAGGTCCATGGCGGCGAGCACCGTGATACGCAGGTTTGCGTGGTTGCGGAAGTCGGGGTTTGCTCCTGATGTGCAGTCCCGGCTCCTCAACATGCCCTTTGACGGTGAACACCTTTTTGGCAGCAAGGCTGACGAGAGCCTTGAGAGGTTGCAGACCTCAAAAGCTGCAGCGAAGTCGTTGGGCGCTGCAGTTCGCCAACCTCCGCCTTTTCGTCCTAGGGGACAGCAGTGGAGGGGTGGTTCCTTTCGCTATTACTCATCCTTCAGTAAAGCGAGAGGAGCTGGCAGTCAAAGAGGCCAACGCAGGGGTACCAGAGGTGGACGACAGGGTACCCGTGGTGCCAAGGCCGCTCGGGCAGTTGCCTCTTTGCCCTCAGGTAACGCCGCAGCCGCTCCCACTCAGTCATGAGGCCATGTCCCATGGTTCGCCGGTTGGGGGAAGGCTGGTGCAGCATCTTGTAGAGTGGCAAGCCATTACTTCAGATGTGTGGGTTCTGGAGATCATAACCCACCGCTACTGTCTTCCCTTTCGGCACAGGCCTCGCGACAATCCACCGGGGAACCTCTCTTTGCAGAGTCCGGATCCGCTCCTTGCGCAGGAAATTCAAGCCCTGCTGGAGAAAGACGCCATAGAACTGGTGCCTGTAGCAGAGAGGAACAAGGGATGGTATTCCCCTTATTTTTTGATTTCGAAGAAAGGCAGGGGATTGAGACCCATCATGGACTTGCGTGGTTTAAACAAACTCCTCAGGAAGGACACGTTCAAGATGGTTACTCTCTCTCAAGTCCTCCAGGCCCTTCAGCTTCAGGACTGTTGGTGTCACTCAACCTCAAGGATGCTTACTTCCATGTGCCGATCCATCCCAAGCACAAGAAGTACCTGAGGTTCGTGGTTGGCGACTCGCACTTTCAGTTTCGGGTCCTGCCGTTCGGATTGACCTCCGCCCGAGGGTTTTCACCAAGCTCATGGTGGTGGTGGCAGCGCATCTCAGGCAGGGGGGGATTCACGGCTACCCCTACCTGGACGATTGGTTGATCAGGGGGAGTTCTCCCGAGCCAAGTCCTGGATCATCTGTCCGTCACCTGCCACTCCCTTCACAGGCTGGGCTTCTCCCTCAATTTAAAGAAGTCCCATTTGACGCCAACACAGCGGCTCCAGTACATCGGAGCAGTGCTCGACACTTCCCTGGGGCAGCGTTTTCCTCCCCAGGTGAGGGCTCTTCACATTCAGCAGATGGTGCACAAGTTTCAGCATGCCCAGACGCTCCCAGTGTTCGAGTTCTTGAGGTTGCTCGGCCTCATGGCATCCTGCATTCTTCTGGTGCCAGAGGCTCGCCTGCGGATGAGATCTTTGCAGTGGGCACTCAAGACTCAATGGTCGTAGTCCTCCGGCAGGATGTCGGACCCGGTTCAGGTGCCGCCCTCGGTCGCCCGAAAACTTTTGTGGTGGGCCGTCGAAGGCTACTTGATGAAGGGGGCTCCATTTTGGCTTCTCTGGCCGGAGGTGACGATCGTGACGGATGCATCCCTCACGGGATGGGGAGCTCATGCCAACGGGCTGACAGTCAGCAGTCGTTGGTCTCCGTCGGAGTCCAGACTCCATATCAATCTGTTGGAGCTGAGGGCCGTCAGGCTAGCCCTGAAGGCTATTCTGCCGACTTTGCGAGGAAAGAGTGTCCTGATCCTGACGGACAACACAGTGGCCATGCACTACCTCAACAAAAAGGGGGGAGCAGGGTCACTTCCTCTGTGCAGGGAGGCGATGCAGCTCGAGTTCTGGGCCATCCAGCAGGAAGTTTCGATCTCGGCAGTTCATCTGGCCGGAGACGAAAACGTGACGGTGGACGCTCTGAGCAGGCAGAGCGCGATCTCTCATGAGTGGGAGTTGGCTCAGGAGATTCTCCTGGAGATCTTTGCCCTTTGGGGGACCCCTCAAGTGGATCTCTTTGCCTCCAGTGTCAACCGGAAGTGCGAAAGGTTTTGCTTGCGGGAATTTCCTCCAAAAGGAGCCTTAGGAGACGCGTTCGTAGTGGAGTGGTCATTCCCGCTGCTGTATGCATTTCCTCCAGTCCCCGTCATCCCGCAAGTGCTGCGGAGGTTACGGAAGTTCGGTTCCCGGATGATCCTCATTGCTCCGGCGTGGGCTCGGAGGACGTGGTACCCGGACCTTCTCGACTTGTCCATCTGCCCTCAACGTCGTCTTCCCTACCGAGACGATCTGCTCTCACGGGAGGGGGGTCAGGTTCTCCATCCAGAGGTCAGATCCCTCAACCTTCACGCTTGGCTTCTGAAAGGTTGAGGTATAAGGATTGGGACCTCCCTCAAGACGTGATGGAGGCGTTGCTTTCGGCCCGAAGGCCAGCAACAAAGTCTCTGTGCCGTTGCCGTTGGCCTAAGTTCTGCGACTGGTGCAGAGTTCAGAATGTGGATCCTTTTGCATGTGACATCCCCATGGTTCTATTCTTTTTACTTTCTTTGGCCCACAGGGGCTTGCAAGTGGGTACCATTAAAGGTTACCTGGCGGCGCTGTCCATCTTTAAGCGCTCGTCTGAAGAGTGTTCTTACTTTAAAATCCCTTTAATTTCACAGTTTCTGAACGGGCTCACTAATGTGTTCCCTCCGTCACCTTTCCTGGTGCCCGGTTGGGATTTAAACCTTGTTCTTAAGTTTCTTATGGGTGCTCCGTTTGAGCCTTTACATTCTTGCCCTTTGAGGCTGTTAACTCTGAAAACTGTGTTTTTAGTTGCGGTTACTTCCGCTCGCAGAGTGAGTGAGTTACAGGCACTTTCAGTTATGCCACCCTTCACTGTATTTCACAAGGACAGGGTTGTCCTTGGAGTGCGTCCTTCTTTTCTTCCGAAGGTAGTGACGGAATTTCATTTGGCCCAGAAGGTTGTTCTTCCGGCATTCTATCCTCCTCCGCATCCTGGTAAGGAAGAGGAGAGGCTCCATGGGCTTGATCCTAGGAGAGCTTTAAGCTTTTATGTTTCACGCATGTCCCGGGTCAGAGTGGACAATCAACTCTTTATTGGTTACGCTGGAAAGCGTTTGGGGCAAGCTGTGACGAAACAGACTTTGTCTCGCTGGATTATTTTGGCCATCTCGGAGTGTTACCGCTTGGTGGGTAAGGACCCACCGGCTGGCTTGCGGGCCCATTCTACCAGGGGTATGGCTGCATCTACTGCCCTGCAGAGGGGTGTTCCTATTCGCAACATCTGTGATGCAGCCACCTGAGCTTCAGTACATACATTTGTACGTCACTATTCCCTCGATTCCATCCGAGGACAGGATCTGGCCTTTGGCAAGGCGGTCCTTTGCTCTGCTATTTGATTGGCTATTCTAAATTTTGATTCTAAATTCTTTCCCTCTTCCTTGCTCTGGTACTGCTTTGGGAGTCTGTCAGAGATATGGAATACGTCGGAGGACCCAATCCCCTCGAAGAACAAGTTACTTTCTTACCTGGTAACGTTCTTTCGATGGGATGGTCCGACGACGTATTCCATATCGCTCCCGCCCTGCCTTCCCCGCTGCAGAATTTCTTTTGCGATTGCAGCTTACGTTCCGCAAGACTTTGTGTCTGACTGGCAGTTGACTAATGTCACACGTTCTGGGGGAAAAAACTACAACTGAGGCTACGGGCGTCGTGCTTCCTACTTATCACATCGGATGACGTCGGACGTCAGAGGAGGTCCTCGACGACGGCGCATCGACGTCATCGACGCAGGACGCAGACGCCGAAAAAAGTTTCTGAAGCAGCACAGCTGTGGTGATTACATGTCATAGATATGGAATACGTCGTCGGACCACCCCCTCGAAAGAACGTTACCAGGTAAGAAAGTAACTTGTTCATCTATCACAATGGCACTATCCTGGCCCAAATATCTCAACCTACTCTTCTCGATCGGCGCCTGCCCTCTCTCATAAACGTCCTCCCTTCTCCTGCCAAGCCTCCTTCTTACTCTCCTCTCACCTCTCCACCACCACCAAAGGGAGTACCACACCCCTATAAACCCCACCCCGTTTGAAAAACCTTCAGAGGAGGTAACCAGCTTCACTTAGCTACTCTGAATTCCCCTCTGCTGTCAAACACTCCCCTGATATCTGTCTCCTTCTCGAAGACTTTGACCTAGACGTCCTCACTCTTATTGAGACGTGGTTCAATACCAGCCCTGTCACTGCTTTTGACACCCTCTTTCCTGAGGCCTACACCATCCTCTCCAAACCCAGATCTAACAGACCTGGAGGTAGTGGCCCTGATTTTCCCTCAGTGGGTTCCTGCTTCCATCATACCTACTTGTTAGAGAGATGTATCATGTTCATGCTTCATTGCCCTCTCCTAGTGAGACCCCCAGCACTTTCTGCTGGACTTCTGGACCTTTTTCTGAAAATGAATGAGTAGAGCCTTTTCCCACTCATTCATTCTTATGGGCACTGTCTTTTGGAACTCTATTCTTTGTATTGTATCTGTTCTATGGAGTTTATTTTCCCCCATAACTGTTAAAGGCATCTGTATTTTACTATTGCAGCACAAAGCTCCTTATGGACAGTGTAGCTGGGGACAATTAGGGTCCTCCTTTGAGATTATTTCCTTTATCCTAGAATAACGACAGTTTTTAGATATCTTTAGTATTTCTCCTAAGACCTTGTAGCCTGAGAGTGTTAGGCAGAATTGCATGCAGTGCCCTCTGGGACCACCACCACCACATACAATTAGGACTACAGGTGTAAGTAAAAAAACCTTTGGTATAAGTCTGTACTACACAGTTTGTGGTAGCGAGCTGAGCAGCCAGGCTTATCTCAAGAGGAAACGTGAGCAGTACAAGGATGTTACACAGAGGTCTTTCAATCACAATGGCTCAAGTAGACACTTACACTCAAGGTTTCTTGGTAAAACACTTATTAATTTATTACACAATCATTTAGAAATCATTCACTAGAAGGAGGCCACTTAATATTATACACAAACACACTTCAATACCAAACCAATACATTTCTGAACAAATTAGGCTCCCCTGAAATAGGAGCAAAATGGCATTTCAGTTACTTTCAATGGGAGTAAAAAGGTACAAGTTAGCAGAATAGATCACACATACTTTCGTAGGCAGTGCAAGTAGTTTTAGTTCACTAGAGGACTCGATTCAGTTCAATAGGCCTAGGCCAAAGTCAATGGACTAGTGTTTTGGATAGGAAAGAGCAGTTCTTGAAGTAAACGGTAAAGTCTTTGCCAAAGTTCTCAGAAGTAGTTTGTGCAAAAAAGAATCATATGTTGGGTCACAAGCTGATTAGGCCTGCAAGTTGGGAAAGTTCTGTGAACTTTCACAGCGAGAGGTAAGTTCTCTCAATCGGGTTGGCACAGTACCTTAATATGAAGAACAAGATTCAGCAGAAGATGTTGGTTCCTGGCAGTTCCTGCAGATCTCACTGTTCTTGAGCTTCAGTCGTGGTGACGAGGGAGGACGTCGGGGGGGACTCCTGCACTGCACTGGATTGTCGAAAAACATGGACAAAATGGAGTCACTTCAGTTTGAGTAGCTGTCATCAAGCACACAACCTGGTTTCCTTCCCCCTGGTTAATCCTAACCTGCTCCGAGAATGGTATCCAGGTGGCTTACGAGTTGATGGGTCCCACCAACTCAAAGGAAGAAGTCGTCCTTGAAGGGGCTCCTCTGTCGAGATGAACTTGGTAATTCGGTCCTGCAGCAGGGCTTCACCAGGCAAACCAACGGTCCACGAGTTGCAGCAGCCGTCCTATTCGGTTCTTTTGTTCCTGTGGTCGACTCTGCTTTCCAGTCCAAGAGAATCGCCTTTTAAACAGTTTTCTCCCTTTCATTCCAGCCTAGCTGCCACTCACCCAGCAGGGTGGCTGTCCTTGCCGGACATTCAGCCAGGCAATCACGCCAGAGTGCATTTGGGTCTCCTAGGAGACTAAGCACAGGGAGTTTCGGGCACCTCCCTCACTTCCTGCACACTCCAGAGGCGGTCTTCAGTCCTGATAGAAACAAAGGGACCAAACCTAGTTTGGTGCGCAGAGACAAACTCTAGAAGGACCTTTCCAACAAGAAATGACAAAAAAAAGACGACCGGGACCTGTTTAAACAAAGGAGCTTAAGGCGCCATCTTTAAAACATGGCTTCCGCTATGTTTAGCTACCTGTGTTCGCGGTCGGGAAAAATCATGGTAGTTCGTTGTAAAACCACTGCCACCAGCCATTTCGATAGAAAAGGGTAGCATTTAGGTTACCCTCTTACTGACTCATATTCTGTAACAATGTGGAAACAATTTCTCAACCAAAAAGTGAAAACTCTTGCTTCACAAATGAAAATTATTTTCCATCGATACTGCATGTTTTCTTTACTTCCTCTTATTCAATTCTATCTCCAGAAAGTTGAACCCATTATTCTATACTCCCTAGATATCTGCAGCTATGATATTGATGATTTCCTGAATATATTGCAGGGAAAGCTGTGGAAAACTGTATTGGGCATGGCTTTATCTATTCCAAATGTAATGATATGCCATGAACTGAATATATTACCTTTGTCAGTAAAACACAATTGGAGATGTATCACAAACTACTCTAAAATGCTTAACCCGCCTAAGAACACTTTATATTCCGAATTGAACAAAATCTTGGGTGACTCATATATAAAATCTTTACATATTCAAACTATAAAAATTACCAATATTCTCTCAAAAATTCATGAGACTCCTGATTCCATTAGCATGTGGCTACCGAGTCCAAAAAAAAAATACCAAAGATTCTTTTGGAGCATGATGATGGACAAAATGGGTACCTATCCATCATTTGATGAATACAACCTTTTTCGAGGCAAATGGGAATGTAGACTAAAATATCTAATACAGCTTCCTTCTGCGTTTGCAAGGAAAATCTATATGCGTTTCAGATTAAATCAATTTCGCACACGTCAACGTACACAAAATTGGGCCGTTGGTTCTAAGAGTCCTGATGCGACTTTCTGTCGTTTTTGTGAAAATGTTGATACACCCGAAACGCTTAAACATCTGGTGATTTATTGCTCTTATTTTGAGTTATGGCGTATCCAAATATTTGATAGTTCCTTTTCTTGTTCAGTTATCTCAAGGGAATCTCTTTGGAGACGTTGCATGTAAGGTTATAGTCAAAGCCTGATTCTTAAATTGATAAACTTACTTGTAATTATTGAAGCCAAAATGGTAGAAGTACTGACAACTGACTGAATAACCTTCCGGAAACGGTTTAGAAACTATTTCGGCTAAAGATTTGTTTTATTTATCTACTAGCGACTATTATCCTATATAACTTGTTTCATCTGATTATTGTATTGTTCTGAAAATGAGCATAGATTGCTATGCCTTTGTTCATTTATTTTGTGGTTGTTCATTTATATTGTTTATTTATATTGTGTTTCTTTAATTTTGTAATCATCATGTGCGTTGAATGTTCTTAAAGAGTTTAGAAACTGTTTGTTCGAAATGCAAGGTGTTTCATTAAGTGCTGATGAAACACTGTTATGTGTAACCTGTATATGTGAATGTGTTTACTCCACTATTTTATGTCATTTTTTAGTCCTTGTTATTTTTTAAACAATTTTTAATGCATATTATGTATCGTAAAGAATTAACTGTAAAGGTTTTCTCCTTAAATAAACCAAATACAAGGAAAAAAAATAAAAAATACTAGGTAACCCCTCCAGCACGCTCTAGGAAGATAGTGTGCGCTGGGTCTAGGAATTTAAAAAGACTAGTAGTCAATTTAACTTTACATTCTCTGGGAAACAGTAGTTTATCTCAGAGAAGGTATTTAAACCTTTGGGAAGTCTAAAAAGACATCCCTGTGTCACTGCGCTGAGGGTGCTGTGTAACACATGAAAAGATGATCCCTAGGGAGTTGTCTAAAACTCCATAACCAAAAGAAATATACAGAAAACAAACCTATTTAAAAAGTACAGAGTCGCAAAGTTCAGCAAAAGAACTGGGGGTCTCTATGGTAGAGAGGAATTAGCAAATTCTGAGAATCCTTCCTAACAGAGAGATTGGCACACACCACCTCATGTGGAGTGCCAAAGGGATATCCCCTCCACCCCCATCTCTCTACTCCTGTGACATTTTAGTCACATAGACAATCTCCTAGTTATGGCTGGTGGCAGTGGACATGTCCTACCTACCATTGTGTGATTTTTCTACAGCAGGCTAGATCTATAGCCTCGGTAGTGCACAATAGGGGCACCCAAGTACCAACTTGGAGCCTCCCTTATTTTTTTTTTGTTGCCATTACTAGCTTGGTTGTCCTTTGTCAGCACTTCTACCATTGTGGGAGGGGGAGGCCTGTGTGTGTGTTTTTTGCCTTTGGCAGGGACACTTGGGTGTCCCTGCCTAGGCTCCAGAGTGTCTGGGCTGGCAGTGAGTCGGGGAGGAGTTTTACACTCCTGTTAAGGGAGAATTCTCATTTCTGTGCTAATTCCCTTCAACCTTAAACCCCCCCCCCCCCGCTCTGTTGCTGGACTTTAGGACTTTACATTTTTATCCTGGAGTGAGCAAGACCTCTTTCTCTCTCGTGTATTTTTGATCTGATTTAGACTCTGTGGTTCTTTGTTTTTGGAGTCTGACAAACTTCATAGGCATCTTCCTTTTTGTATTGTGACAGACAGCACCTTCAGTGCAGTGTCATAGAGAAGTCCCTTGGCTTTCTCATATGGTTTAAATACCTTCTCTTGTGTGAACTTCTGTTCCCAAGAGTAGTAAAGTGAAATTGACTTTATTTACCTGCTTTTCCTATGTTGGTCCAGCACAACCCATCTTATGTGGAAGTGCTGGGGGTTACTTAGTATCCCCTTTTCCTACTTACTCATGTAACATTTTTTGTTACCCTCACTACTTTAAATGGCTGGTGGCAGTGGTTTAATTTTCCTACCATTGTGCTTTTCTACCACAGGCTGAATCCGCAGCTGCAGTAGTGCACCCATGGGTGCCCATTTTGTCAAAAAGGCCCTGGTGTTCTTTTTTCACCATTTCTTGCTTGTGAGGTCTTTCTTGGGTTTTACTCTGCGCGCCAAACCATGTTTAACCCTTTTGTTCCTTTTGCCTTTGGCGGACTTCAGTACTGGAAGTGAGGGAGGTGCCCCAAACTCCCTATGCTTAGTCTCCTAGGAGACACAAATGCACTCTGTGGTGATTTGCTGGCTGACTGTCTGACAAGGACAGCCCCTCTTGCTGGGTGAGTGACAGCTGGGCTGGGATGAATGGGATAGAACTGAATAAAAGGCGAATCTTTTGGCTTGGAAGGCGGAGTCGACCACTGGACGAAGGAACCGAAGAAGAGCTTGACGTGGAAGCCTGCTGCAACTCCTGGACCGTTGGTTTGCCCGGTGAAGCCCTGCTGCAGTGCCTAAACACCAAGTTCGCATTGACAGAGAGGCCCCTGCAAGGACGACTTCTCACTTTCAGTTGGTGGGACCACTCAACTCATCTGGACACCCATCTCGGGGCTGTTTGAATTTCCTCATAGTTGCTGCAGGAAACCGTGTAGCCATGGAGAGGGACACCAGATTGTGTGCCTTACTTTTAAGCTGGCCTAAAGCTTTTGGAAGATCCTCCGGACTCCCACGAATAAGGACTGACCAAGCCTGAGCTCCCTCAGCAGAGTGCGGGACCCCAGAAGCAAGGACAGTCCACCATGGCAGCCAGGAACCGCGTTGTTGCTATTTGCGGCAGCTGAAACGCGAAACAGCCACTGAAAGTGAAGTTTGCCAGTTGCGGGTTTTGACAGTCGCAGGGCATTGCAGGAGTCTTCGACGTCCTCCCTCTTGTCCCCACGACTGAGGCCCAGGAACAGTGAGATCTACAGAGCTGCACAGGAACAGAAGTCATCAGCTGCATTTAAATATTTTTTTTTTTTTTACCAAGGTACTGTAAAACAAGTCTAAGATAATTTACCTCTTACCGTAGAAGTGCTGGTAACTTCCACAACTCACAAGTCTAATCAGCTTGTGGCCCTACATTTCATTCTTCTTTTCTTCAAAGTCTCCTAAGAACTTGTGCAAAGACTTTTCCATTTATTACCAGAAGTGCTTTATCCTATCCAAGACTTTTGCCCATTGACTTTTGGCTTTTGAATTGAATGACTCTTCTATTGAACTCTAAAGGTATCTGCACTGTTTAAGAATATTTGTGGTCTCGTATCTTCTAACAACTTTTGCCTTTTACTAACTTTTAAAGAGTGTTCTGAATGTTAACAGTAAGGTATTAATGTCCCCAGCACCCTTGTTACTGAAGTCACCTGTTGGTGTAGGTTGCGTCTGTGGGCCATCCCAAAAGGGTCTTGTCTGATTCCGAAACTCGGTGTACAGTATTGAAGTATATTTGTGTGTTACTATTCCATTGCTCCCTTTTAAAGAAGGCTTTATAACTGACTGATACATTATTGTTTCTGCAAGAAACCTTGAGTGTAAGAGTTTATTTGAATACCTGTAACTGTGAATCTTTGTGTAACTCCAATACGGCTCACATTTCCCCTCTTGAGATGAGCCTGGCTGCTCAGCACGCTACCAAAACTGTGTAGTACAAGCTTATACCAGGGGTTGGGTTGCCTATACCTGTAGTCATAGTTGTTTGTAGTGTTCCCAGAGGGTATTGCATTCAAACTTTGCCCAACACACAGATGCCTTTCAAGAGATATGGAGGAAAGCAAACTCCATAGACAAGGTAAAACACAGAGAACAGAGTTCCAAAAGTCAGAGCACATAAGAGTGAATGAGGGGAAAAAGGCTCCCTTCATGCAGTATAGAAAGAAAAAGGCCCAAACAAATGCCACCACAAAATGTTGAGGGTGGGGGGGGGTCTCACTAGGAGAGGGGATTAAGCATAAAATGGACAAATCTCCCTTACAGTCTCTTGATCACCCTTGTCTTTCTTTGGCTTAGGCAGTGCTTATTGGTGGGTGACTTAACTATTGCCTCCCCTTACTCTGGGAACAATGGTTACAATTCTTCTGCAATATCGTTCTTTCATTATATTGCCAATGAAGGCTATATGTTTGCCAAAGTATTGCCCCCTCTTTACTTTTGCAATAGTGGTTATTGGTCTTCTTCAATATTGACCCCTCTTTACTTTGGCAGTGCAGGTCTTTATCTTGCTACAATATTGCCCCATACCCCTACATCTCTTACCCTTTCCTCCATACTGTATGGGCGTCTCTCGCTAGGGACAGGAGACGGAACCTTTTTCACCAGAAAAATCATCTTCCCCTTTTAAATTTAGATGCACGTGGGGGTGCGACCCTGGCATCGTGCGCTCCCCTGACTCCATCCATCGGGGCCACTCCTTAGTCCTCTTTTCCACGTCGACGGGAATTACCACTTTAACCAGCGCTCCTGGGCTAGGCCTCTGGCATAGTAATTCCAGGCACTCTTCCCCAGAGAAGTATTCTTCTCTTCTTTTTCATTATTAGGTACTGCTTTGTCCTCCTCAGCGCATTTCAACAGAAGGCAGGCTTCAGCAGGTGTCCAACCTGCGAGGGTGCCTTCCCAATGTCCGACCCCCACATCCTCTGATTCTGTTGCCTTGACCCAGACCACGGCTGGGACAGCTGTACCGCATGTCGCCCTGACTCCGCGTGCTCTCGAGAACCGACTAGCCAGGTGGTGGGAGCGTTTCAGAAGATCTCCTCCAGATAACCTCAAAGCGTTTGTGAAGCAGAAGACCAGACCCAAATTAGGTGCCCTGTTCGAACGGATTGTGTCCTCCAAAGTATTCCACATCTTTGACATGTGGTGTCCACGGCTGTGCCCTTGGGAGGCTTTTTCGATGTCCCTCCAGGGCCTCCGTTGGGGGCGACGTCACCGGATGCTGTGGGTGGGACGCACGGCATCCGTGGCCTTAGTTCTTTTTTTTCCGCAACCGTGTTTGCTTTGGTGACTAGGCGCGCCTCGCGTATTCCTTGTGAATAGGTCTTCTTCTTCAACCCCTCCGACTCTGCAGTCTGGCTTCAAGACTTGCCGGGAAAGCAAGTCGAAAATGCTGATTAATGACCCTCATTTGTTTGTGGTGCTTGGGTGAGAGTCACGACACAGACGACTGTTCCAAATGCCAGTCACTGACTACTAAGGCCTTGCTGGAGCATAAGGGAAAGCTTCAGGTAGGTAGGGGGGTCGAAACCCAGTAGGTCCCATAAATCAAAGTCCAAGGGAATGTCCACCGACTATTCGAGAGGCGTCCCTCTGCGTCAGGAGGAGTCCCGGGGGCCTCGGTACCAGAGTGGTTCCCGCCATTTGCCCTCCTCCTACCAGCATTCTAGGAAGCGCCGTCACCGGTCACCTTCCCCGTCCTCCACGGAGGCGTGTGCCCCAAGGAAAGTGGCTTGCCCGACGAAGACCTTGACTCCGGAGGAATGGGCTGCATTTAAGGAGCAAATGTTAGTGATTTTTCAATCGCAGGGCACAGTTCCGTCCGTGCCTTCTGATGAAGCCGGCAAGGAACGGTCTCGTACTGTGGCTTGCACGCCTTTGGGCCCGGGTACTCAATGTGACGCTCATCGGGAACCTTTGAGGTCCCGTTTGGACAAGTCTCAGGATGGTTGCGAGAGACGCGCTTCCAGGCCTGGGTCCTCGTCTCCAGTGAGACCGCAGAAACCTGGTAAGGGCTCAAGGTCGGCGTCGACTCAGTCGGTGCAGTGTCTGTCGGATACCGACATCGAGGCTTTGCCCTCGTTCCAGCCGTCTGTGCCTTTATCGACATAGACGCCAAAGCCGTCGGCGCTCCCGATGCCGAAGCCTTTGGCGGCCTCGACGTCTTCGGGGGCTGCCTGCCTCCTTGACATAGACCATTGGATGACCACAAACCACCTCCTTGTAAACCCCTCCAAAACTGAAATCATGGCGTGTGGCAACACAGAACTTCTTCCGCACCCCCTACCCTGGCCATCTGCCATGGGCAATTCCCTGACAACCTCAAACTCAGTAAAAAACCTTGGATGCACTCTCGACTGTAAGCTAACCCTCTCGCTCCAAGTCAACAACGTCTCTAAGTCCTGTCACTACCACCTCAAAATTCTTAGGCGCATTTTTCCATACCTCTCCTTCCCCAAAAGACTCTGCGGTCCATTAAATTATGTCAAGACTCGACTATGCTTACCCCCTCTACCTCGGAGTCCATGCATACCACCTGACTAAACTACAAAGAGCACAAAATGCCACTGCTAATAGCACTTTGCCCAAGAGATCACATCTCCCCAGCTCTCAAAACTCTGCACTGGCTTCCGGTTGCCCGAAGGGTGACATTTAAAACTTTATGCATCTCATCGAGCAATGCATAAAACTGGACCTCAATCTCAATATCTTCAGGACAAACTAAAACCCTACCATCCACCACAAACCCTAAGATCAAGCTCTGCCCGCCTCCTAGTGATACCAAAAACCAACTCGGTCAGGTTAGGTGGATCATCATTTTCAGCCCTTGCCCCCACTTTATGGAACTCAATTCCACCCCTCATCCGACTCACCGAAGACCTCATGTCCTTCTGCAAATTACTGAAAACGTGGCTCTTCCCGTAAAAATCGACTCTTCGAACAAACAGTATAACGGCAACAATAAACAGTAGCCCATGGTTACTGTATCAAAAAACAATCCAACATCGAGCCTCGATCTAGAAAAAGGAAAACTAAAACTGCTAATGTAAATTAAAACGGATAAACAGATTAAAACGAATGAAGTGGATGAAAGGAACATAGTGGATGAAACGAATGCAGTGAATGAAACTTATGAAATGGATGCAGCGGATGAAAGTGATGGAGAGGATGAATCGGATGCAGTAGGTGTAACGGATGGAGTGGATGGAACGGATGGAGTGGACGGAACGGATGGAGTGGACGGAACGGATGGAGTGGACGGAACGGATGGAGTGGACGGAACACATGAAATGGAGGGAGTGGACGGAACACACGAAATGGAGGGAGCGGACGGAACACACGAAATGGAGGTAACACACGGAACACACGAAATGGAGGGAACACACGGAACACACGAAATGGAGGGAACACACGGAACACACGAAATGGAGGGAACACACGGAACAGAGGGAACACACGGAACAGCGGGAACGCACATAACGGAGTGTTAGGGAGAATTCTCTCTTTAGGCTGAATTTCCTAACCTAGTGAGTCCCCCAGCAGCTTTGCTGGATTTCTGGAGTTTTTTTTCTCCTGCCAAGAGTGAGACTCTTTTTTTCTCCCACTCTTGGACATGATTTATGGTGTTCCTTTGACTGTTAATGTGTTTTATGGGCTATGGGGTCCTTTACTCCATAGGGTCTCATGTGTTTTTATTATGCGTGTTACACAGCACCCTCCGTGCAGTAACACAGGGGTGTCATAGTGACACCCCACCATAGACTCCATACCCTGGCACTGACTACTGTCTCCCAGGGCATGTAAAGTCACCATTGGCTTTACTAGTCCCAAATTATTAACAGACACCAGTACAAACCATCATATTGTGGACTTACTGGTCGGGGCAATTCGATTGCCCCGGGGTCTGTTAGTCGAGGGGGCACATCTCTGTCCCCCCTGATCGAGTTTTGTCTGGTGGCAGTGGATACTACTTTTTATATTCGACCGCAAATATATTCCTATGGGATTTTCCCATTGTTGGAGGTTACCAACTTTAATTATTTAATTCTCATAGCCTCGAACATACCGCCGGTTTATTGAATTAATATTAATTCGCCGGTTGGTATTTTTTGCCAGGACTCGATTCTAAAATGGCATTTGTGTTCTCTTCTGTGACTCCAACCCAAGTCAAGCCCTTTGTTCCACTTTTTGGCGGGCTTCTCCACAGAAGCCTCCAAAAGTGGTGCCACTCTGTCTGGGTACCACAGAGGGTGTGGGAGGGGGTTTAGGCACCCTGGTCTGAGTTACCTTGGTAACTCAAGTCGCACTCTTGTGTGATTGGCCCAAGTGGTGAGCCGGCCGGCTCACCACTTAGCATGTTTGATTGACAGCTAGGCTGAGTGAATGGGGGTATGCTGCATAAAAGCAGGGCTTTGGGGACTGGAACTTCAGAAGTCGCCACAGGACCTGAGAATCCGACGAGGGAGAAGCTGAGCCTACCTACCACGACGACACCACCGGTGGAGCCCTGCAGAATGGACTCGCCACTTCCCGACGACAGAAGATCTCCCGGCTGGAGAGGCTTCTTCCCCTGAATGGTGGGCACAACCAGTTTACCTTCTTCTCTTCGCACCCCCGACCGGCTAAGTGGTCGAATTGCCCGTGTCAAGCACCCCGGCAACCGGATAGCCACTTACCACTGGACCGCAAACTAAAGGACCGCTCCTTTCGCCTGAGAAACTTCGCGGTTGGTTTCTTCCCTGGCAGTGCAACTGACTCCTGTCTTCCTCCTCGACGAGATCCTCTCTTCCCCCGGACGAAGCACCGACTTGCATCAGCTGCCAGGAACAACTGCCCCCGCTGGAGTATTCTCACCACTTTAAGGTACCGTGTCCGCCAGGCTTCCCTTTCTAAAGATTGCTACAAGGTAATAATAACCCCTTAACCTTCTGGACTGGGCTGGCTGCCTTGACCTTCTAACTGGTCCCTTTCTTTGGTCCAACTCCTTTTTGAACCTTTACAAGACTCTTGTGCACTGCAACTGTGTGACCTTGGACACAATTTGTTTGATCCTCTTAAAGTGGATCCGACCTACTGACTCTAAACTCAGTGTTACTTGCCTTCCTCTCTTGTTGTGTTTGTGAAAAAGTGTTGGGATCTGTTCCAATTTATTCTCTGCTTTTTCTCTCCCTTTTTTTAAACAAATTATTAGAGTGCCATCTACGTTAAGCGCTCACCGCTGTCTGAAAATAAGTGGGGCTTTACTTAAGACTTGTCTAATATTCTTTGAAGGGAGTGTATATCTTTTAGTGACCGTGTTTTTGAATTGCTTACTATTAGTGCCTGTGTGTTTTTCTAGATGTGGTTTTAAATAATTATATATTGTTTACACCAAGCCCTGTTCAGTGTTTACTTGTTCTACTATGTTCTTTTGACCTATTGTGAATACTCTGTATACAGCCTAACACTTCTTGAGGGAAGTCTGACTGCTCAGCCACAGCTACCAAGGGAATCTGTGTGGTACAGACTGCTACCAAGTGGGTTTACTGCCAAACACCTGTAGTCCTAAATCTTTTGCAGTGGTCCCAGAGGGAACTGCACAGGTTTCTGCCTAACATGGAGGGATTGGATGGAACACACGAAACGGAGGGATTGGATGGAACGGATGGAACACACGAAACGGAGGGATTGGATGGAACGGATGGAACACACGAAACGGAGGGATTGGACGGAACGGATGGAACACGAAACGGAGGGATTGGACTTAATGTATGGAACACACGAAACGGAGGGATTGGACGGAACGGATGGAACACACGAAACGGAGGGATTGGACGGAACGGATGGAACACACGAAACGGAGCGATTGGACGGAACGGATGGAACACACGAAACGGATGGGAATGATGAAATGGATCAACAAATTGGATGGAGCAATTTATGTAGATGAAGGTTCGAATGGTGGAATGAATGGAATTACTAAACTAATTGAGGAACCAGACGAAATGTATGAACAGACGAAGCTGAATGAAGAGACAGTGAATAAAACAGAATAGATGGTACTGATGAGCGCCCGATCTCAAGCACCTTACTGGAAACCACCATATCACACCACCATGCTTACTCTCTCCTATTCCCCACCACTCAAGTAGAACACAGCGTTTCTATGACACATTCGGTACAGCTGTTCTCATACTAACACCCGCCACATACTCCTCATCATCCTAATTAAACACAGCTAGCTGAGCACACACCGCTAGCCTAAGCATCTCCTCAGGCCTAATGCAGCCAGAAATCATTCTGGGTATCAACCCACCAGAACGAACATATATTCCTGACCTCCCAACCATCACACCTACCGCTAAGAAGCAGCTATCCTACAAATGCCACACCAGCTGCACACATATCCGGTGCACTCATGCACCTTATGACTCTCTCTACTGACCTGAACTGCGGTTCCCGAAGGGGTTCAACCTACCAGCGCCTTGAGATCATACCAATGCTACACAAGGCACTATATAAATGCAAAGTAACATAACATTACTGAAACCTGCCTCTGGCTCCAGTGTGTCTGGCAGGGCAGGAAGTGAGGGAGGTTCCCGAAAACTCCTTGTCCTTAGTCTCCTTGGTTACCTGAATGCACCCAGTGATGATTGGCTGGCTGTGCATGAATGGGAGAAACCTGCATAAAAGGCGAGGCTTCTGGAACCAAAGAAAGTCGACCACTGGACGAAACATCCAACAAAGGAAACTGTAAGAGAAGCTTGCTGCACCCTCCTGGACCGTTGAACTGCCCGGTGAAGCCCTGCTGCAGTGCTGAAGCTCCATCTCCGATTCGACTAGAGAAGCCCTGGAACGGATGACTTCTTCCCTTGGGTTAATGGGACCAACTAACCCCAAGACAATGTTTGCTGGAGGACCTTCCCCAAGTGGCTGTACTTCTTTGCTGCTGCTGGAACCCAGTGCCAGGTGTCGAGAAAACCGTAGTACAGTGCATCGTCTTTAAGCCGTACCAGAGCTCCAGGAAGATCCTGTGGACCCTCCAGAAGCAGGATTACCCAAGCCTGAGTCACCTCACCAGAATGCTGGACTCCAGAAGAAAAGAAAGGGAAGCCCATCAACTGTCCAAGATCTGCGCTAGTGCTATTTGCCAGTAGCTGAAACCATGAAGTGCCGCTGAACTGAAAAGAGCCTGTAGCTGCCGCCGACCGTCAAACTGCAGTGCAGGAGTGCTCTATTCATCCTCCCTCTTGTCCCCTTGACTGAGGCCCAGGAACCCAGGATCTGCAAGAATGCAACCAGAACAGAAGCCAGCTGGACCCTCTTCTTCAAACCTAAGGTACTTTCTTGAGTAAGGGGTACTTACCTCTTTTGTCTGTAGCTTGCTTGTTCCCACTGGAGGCTTGCAGTAGCTGCTCTTTGCAGAGTTGATTCCAGCTCTGCCCTTCACAAGCCTAACAACTTGTGGCCCAACAGAGATTTTATTACAAACTCTCTAAACATTGTGCAAGACTTTGTGCTATCTAAAGAAGTGCCTCAGCTCCATTGACATTGTTTAAATTGATTTTGGTGGTCTTGGCTCCCTGCAGACTCTTCTGACCCATTGACATGGATTCTAACTGTCTCTCATAGGTGGTGCTTAAGTTTAACTTGTATTGCTGGGAAAGATCTAATCTAGAATTCATTGGGAGATTGAAAAGTATTCACATGTTCTGAGAACCAGTTAACCCTTTTCCTTCCTTAACCTTTTCCTTTTCCACAATCTCAGAATTGTATTAAGTGCAAAAAGTGATATATAAATGCCAATACAGTCCTAGTAAGTGAAGTCACCTTTGGGTGTAGGACGCATCCCAAAAGGGTATCTACTTGCTGATCTTAAATCTGAGGAAGTGTTATGAAGTGTATTTTTATTATTGCATATTGCCCTTTTTAAAGAAGGCTTATTTAAAACTGACCATTAAATAATTATTTTCCTAGAAAACCTGGAGTGAAAGTGTTACTTGGATACTTGTAATTGTGAATCTCAGTGTTGAATCGCTTATTTACCCCTCTTGAGATGAGTCTGGCTGCTCAGTCACTCTACCAACTTGTGTAGTACAGACCTATACCAATAGGTGGGTTACCTATTACCAAGAGGACAGGGCTGGTGGAGTTTCCCACAGGGTTACTGCATCCAATTTTGCCTAACAATCCCCTGTCCTTTGTCTGAGTTCCTGAATGGGACCATATCCCACTGGGGGTCTGGCTGTCCTGATTGGACAGCCAAACGCCCGTTTCTGTAAACTGCTGAGGAAGATTGCAGAGGAGTGAGTGCTGGAACTGGATAAAAGGCGAGGCTCCTTGAGTGAAAAGCAAGTCCACCACTGGAAGCTGAACTGAAGATGACCAGAGACGCCTGCAGATCCCTGGCAACACCATGAAGCAGCCACTGCTGTCCTGACTCAGTTTTCTGTGCGACAGAGGAACGCCTTCCCTTTGACTGGTGGGAACAACCAGTTCCAAGACAAACTTTGATTTGAGCCATCTCCCGAGATCCTGTGAGTTTTCAGAGCTGCGGAACCCCAATAACAGGAAACCTGCTGCCCATTTCCAGTGCATCGTTGTGGAAAGGCCGAATGTGTCCAAGTCTTTGCTGAGCCCACAAGAACACTCCGGAGACACAATCCAAGTCGTCCAGACCTACTCAGCAGTGTGGGACTGCAAGAACTGAAAAAGATTGACCAGGTGAATTTCATCCTTTGTTGTTGCTGCAGAAAAAGCACCAAAACAGCAGAGTGACCAGAGAAGTTGATGAAAGCTGTGCCAGAGGTCATAACTCGAGACTGCTCCTGGGTGATCCCGTCCATTGTCCTGCCTTTCGTTATCGGACCAAGGAATCCAGAAGTCAGGTCCAGAGCTGCAACATTGCAGAGCATCCAGCACACATGTTTTCTTCAAACCTAAGCTACTGTGGGGGAAAAGGTATTGCTTACCTTAGTCCAGAAAATCTCTCCAGAGCATTGGAGTGCACCTAGAGTTGTCCTGGGCAACCCCCTCTTACATCTGACTCAAGCCTCTGTGTGTGCCTCCAAAGTTGCTTATGCCATCTTGCATCTTCCTTCCTAGAGACTAGAAAGTATCCACGGGCACTTTTGACTTTTAGCTAGGGGTGCGTTTTGGACTTTAAAAGACTTGTTGTGCAGGGAGATTGCCTCTGAAACCCAAAGCTCTACTAGGATAACACTAACTGTTTTCCTTACCAATAATAACCATCTTTTATGTGTATGCTGACTAAATGCAATTACCGTTTTACTTTGTGGGTGCACGTTATTACTGATAGTACGGTAGACCTGTCAAACTTGTATAACAATTGTACGTGGTCAGCTCTAAGAAGTTGCCTTTTGAAAGCATTGAAAAGTATACCTATGTGTGTTGGTTTATTATTTTAAATATTGAACAGTAACTTGTGTAACTTGCGGAAGGTGCACAGGAGTGGGTGGGGGTAATGGAAGAAGAGCCCCCAAGAACTTCAGGGGACCTGGGAGCCCCTGAGGTCAGCTCGGAGTCCTTCGAGGGGCCGGTGCTGGACTTGTCTCGCCTTGACGCCCCTCCCTGTCTCCTGAACTTCTGCGCCCTGCTGAGCGGGGGAGGGCGCTGCGCCGGTTGCTGCTGCCTTACAACCAGCTCCCGACGGTCGGCGGGAGCTGCGACTGCTGGACGTGAGTGGCAATGCACTGGCAGAGCTGGGCCCTGAGCTCCTGGGCCTGCCACAGCTCTGCACACTGCTGGCCAAGAACAACCGGCTGCACGAGGACTCGCTGCCCAAGGAGCTGGGCCTCCTGCAACGCTTGGAGGGGCTCAACCTGAGCGGCAATCGCTTCACCTGCATCCCGGGGCCCTGCTACAGCTGAAGGGGCTGCGTTCTCTGAGCCTGGGTGGGAACCGACTGAAGAGCATCCCGGCGGAGATCGAGGGCCTCGGCAGGTAGGTTCCTACATACAGAAGCTTCTCAGCAGGTGGGGGGTAGAGGGTAGGGTTCGTGGAAAACACAAGCTCAGGCCGAGATTTAGGGTCTCTCCGCAGGTACTGGAGGCGAGTGAGAAGTACCAGGATGGGTGTGAAGACTGGACTGCCCCAACACCTTTGGTAGACCGCCACCAGACCCATGGAACTGTACTGTGTGTTTGGGTTTTTTATCACTTTTACATGGCTGGTAGGGTGTGTAGGAATTAAGGTGTGTTGCAAGGCTCTATGTGTGGATATTGGGGGCCTTTTATATATGGTGAACGGGCTTCTCCTGTGCTAGGAGAATGGCGATTTTTCAATGACTTGCTTTACACTCTTATTTGATTTGAAGCATTTGTAAGCGCGGACACTAGGAACTAAGTCGAATCCATGTGCAGGTGGAACAGAAAAACTAAGTAGGGATGTAGTCATATGGACATTAGTACCAATGAAATTCACAGAAAAAGAAGAAAGCTTTTATTTGAAAAGGTGGGTCTTTAAGCCTGCTCGAAAGGCCAAGAGGGAGTTGGCCCTCGTTAAATTCAACGGGAGGCTGTTCCACAATCTAGGCCCAGCAACTGAAAATCTGCAGTCTTCTCTTGAAACACAGTTTGTCCATGGGGTGGTAAGTAGATCTTCCGACCTTAGGACCCGAGCAGGATAGTACAGGCTCAGTTATGTTCATTAAATAGCTTGGTGCCAGACCATTGATAGATTTATCAGTGTCACTGTGCTAGAGTTGAATCTAGAAAATGTGCCTAATAGCGTCACTGTGGTATAGTTCAATCTCGAAAATGTGCCTAATAGCGTCACTGTGGTATAGTTAAATCTAGAAAGTGTGCCTAATAGGCTCACTTTCTAAATTCAACTATACTATAGTGACACTAATATCATCACAGTGCTAAAGTTTAGTGGATGGAGTGGATATATCTCTGTATCTCCTATTTATGCTATGTACCTGTATCACATGCTCACCCTATCGATCCTGTCGCTTTATATACGTATGCTGCTATGTACGGCCCCTGTCCTGCTCTCGTGCTTGGTCGCAGGCGCTTTACTGATAACCACCATATCACACTACTACGCTTACTCTCTCCTATACACCACCATTCAACTAGAACACAGCTATGCTATGACACGACACTTTCGGCCTAGCTGTTCTCATACTAACATGACCCCACGAACACCTCATCATCCTAATAAAACAAAGCTAGCTGAGCACATACCGGCTAGCTTCGGCGTCTCCTCAGGCCTAACGCAGCCGGAACTCTGTCTGGGTGTCCACCCTCCAGACTGAATACATCCAACTGATCTCCTCAGCACCACACCTACTGCTAAGAAGTGGCGGTCATGCAACAACTATACCAGCTGCACACATATACGGTGCGCCCACGCACCATACGACTCTCTCTCTCGCGCTACTGACTTGAACTGCGGTTCCCGAGGGCATTTAACCTACCAGCGCTTTGAGGTCATACCAGTGATACATAAGGCGGTATATAAATGCCAAGTAACATAACAAATATAATAAATCTATATTTGAATATACATTTGTGTAAGTGTTTCTTTGATGTGCATTACTAGCTATGTTCAGTATACTTACCTACAGCTCACATCTTCCTCTTAAGATAATCCTGACTGCTCTGCCACTCTACCAAGATCTCTGAGTAGTACATACTGATACTAAGAGTTGGGTGATCTAAAAACCACTGGGATAGCTTACTTAAGTCTTACCTCCGAGTGGGACTTTAGGAAAACTCCCATAACACTACTCAATTAATTATTCTTTGAATGCCTCGTCTGTAGGCTTGGGGGTCTCGCCTACTCTCTCACCCTCACCACCATCTACAGGCCCCTGGGGCCCTATCTCCCTCTTCCTTTCTGAATGGGCCGACCTTGCCTCCTCCCTCTCAACCTCTTCTTCGAAATCCCTCCTCCTTGGTGACTTCAATATTCACTTAGACTCACTTCAATCTTCCACCTCACTGTTCTGTGACTCCATCTCTCTCACTGTTCTCCCTTCTCGCCTCACTCACTTAGCTGTACACACTCTGGACACCCTCATTTCTCTTGACATCCCTATCGCTAATCTTGTTACCACCCCCCTCCTGATCTGACCACTCTCTGCTCTTCTCCCACCTGAGGCCTCTTGACCCCCCTATCCGAGCCCCTCCAGCCTCCTTTGCTGCGATTCGGCAATGAAGCGAGTGTCAGTCGCTGCTTTTGCTTCCACTTTTATCCACCCACCAACCCCCTCCTCTGACTCTCTCTCTCTCTCCTTGCTAACCTGCACCTTGCCATCTCTAACACCCTTGATATCCTTGCCCCTATCATGAGGATCCGCCTAAATCCTGCCTCCAAGAACAGCTGGTTTGACTCCCACCTCGCAACTCTGAAAGGCAAGTGTAGAGTTGCTGAACTGAAGTGGCTGACCTCGAGTCCACCCTCTGACAAACTGGCCTGCTGCCTGCTCCAAAGGTAATATTGTTTCCCTGTCTGCTCCAAGAAGCACGCCCACATTCAAGCCTGCATCTCTGCAGCCACTAACAACACGGCCAAACTGTTGAAAATCTGCAAGGAACTCTCCAATCCAGCTGCAGTCTCCACCGCGCTCCTTCCTTCCCAGGCTCTCTGCACTGCTTTGGTCTCCCATTTCACATCAAAAACTCAGGACATTCTGTCCTCACTCGCCTCCACTCCCGTGCCTGCTCTTGACTCCCCAACCCATCTCCCGCAATTCCCCCTCACTCTCCTCCCTCCTGCCCATAGCACTGGACGAGATCTCTAAAGTTGTCCTCTCTGTGGTAATTGTTTTTTTATGCTTGTTAATCTGCTTAGAATCCCATGCTGTGCATATGGTCTGACATCCAGTGGTAACCGCAGAGCATCTTGTGTTTCGGGGACCGAAAGGGGACGTCGTCATAGGCGTGTCTGTAACACTATCCCTATTGTGACGTGTAGTGTACCCAAAATCCCTCAAGCGCTGAGGTCCCTCAGATTGTTTTTTTTCCACCCAGATAACTGGTCGCCCTATAGCGGAGCTCTTACGAGAGACATTGTTTATCTTTACCGACTTGTCGGTTATTTCCCATTAAGTCACTTCGGTCACAAGAACACCTTTGACGAAGACTACGGGGGATTCGTCTACGGCTGTGGATTTCGGCGCCTAAAATCCGGCGGCTGGATTTTCCACGTGGTCGGGCCCTCCGGCCGACCTATACAATAGGGAAGAGTGGGGTCGTGTGGCAATATTGTCGGTATGTCTTTCCTCCTTTCCCCTCTTTTCCCTTTTGGTCTGGTCATCCCTCCCTTTAGCTATGGAAAGGACTCCTTTTAGATTCTGCCCTAAGTGTAGGGTCAGATATCCTTGGAAGGACGAAAGCAGGACGTGTAACGCCTGTCTCCCCCTAGAGCATGACGAGAAGCGGTGTGCTGCCTACAAACTCCTTCGGCCTAAGACCCTTAAAGAGCGCCGTGTAAATCGGTGGGCCGCGTACGGTATCTTGCGGGTGGAACCCCCCTTCCCCCACCACCACACCCGCTGAGAGTGATGGGAGTACTTCGGATGATCAAACATCCGTTGCGGATGTTATAGACCTCGAGGCAGACACTTCTAGGTCCATCACGCGCCTCCCCGACCCTTTAAGGTATGACTCTGGTCTCGCGACGGGGACAACGCCCGGCGACAGGGGCGTACAAACTCATTACACTAAGCAGACAACCCCTACACCGTTTTCAACGTCTTCGTCGAGAAAGGTGAAAGCGCCAACAGGGCCGCCGAAAACTTCGCCGGTTTCCTCGGATCGTTCAGATCCCAAGCCTTCCCCGCATCTGCAGCAGTGTCTTGCGGCTGGGCAATCAAAATCAAGTAAGGGCGCTACTCCAAAAGCTTCACACGTCTAAGTGCAGAAATCTGACACTGTGACAGTCCCGAAGGCCGCGGTAGGCCCGAAAAAACTACGGCTGGGCCTCTAACCGGAAATCGACCGCTAGGCCCTCTAGCGCCGGGGAAGGTAGTACACCTACCGATAGACCATCGGAACTAATGTCTCACGCCGATTCGGCGACTATCGAAAGCAGCATCAAAAGAATTACGGTGGCGGTGGGTCTTAGCCCGGTTCTGCCTAAAGTTATGGGACAAGCTGCGGAAAAAGTTTCAGATGCGGATTGGGATACCGATTCTTACGATAACTACGAAGATAGTCAAGAGCTTCTTTCCGACACCGTAGGGCGGAGAACGTCGTTCTTCTACCCGTAGGCCCGCTTGGGTCCACTAAATTGACTACAGAGAAGTCCGAAGGGTGTATGGATCGGCTGGATAAGATTATCAGTTTTTCTGATCATCCTCCCCCAAAAAGGTCTCGGGTAGACCATAACCTCCAATTTCCTTCTCAAATTCAAGAAGATCAGTCTTCTGCCTTCGTTCAGCAGGAAGACATTGTCCATATGGACACATATCGGGACATTATTAATGAAGAGGAAGAAGCTTCCTTTCTACAAAGTTATGAGGAAGAACAGGATATTACAGACAACTGGGAAGAAACCCAGCAGGAAGGTCAGGACCCATGGACACAGCAAGATCAGGAAACTGATATTTTGTGCCTGGATTCTCCTCCGTCCACTCCGGCTCGCCAGGCCTCAACTGTAGATGTCCAAATGGCATTCAACTCCATGTTGAAAAAAGCAGCTGAATACTTTAAAATTTCCTCTCAAGACGCTGTGCCTGTGCAGGATTTTGTAGAGGATATCCTTAAGGAGAAGCCTCCATCTAGCCAGGCCATCCCCCTCCTTAATTCTATTAAGGGAAGGGTGGCCCCCTCATTGGTATCACCAGCTCAAACTCGGGCAGTGAACCCAAGAGTTGAAAAATTATTTTGCCCTTCCCCTTCCGACCCTCTGTACGTTAGAGGGCACGCCGTCCCAGATTCATTGGTAGTGACTACCACTCGGAAAAGGGCAGGGGTATCCCTTGCCACGGGGGAATCACTGCCGGACAAGGAATCCAAGCGACTGTATGCTCTAGACAAACGTGTCACTTCGGCGGCCGCATACACTGCACGGATTGCTATACCACACTATTGGCAAGGTATGCCGACGCTCAATGGAACTTGCTCCTGGAAGGCCTCCAAGAGGTTCCTGAACCCGCCAAATCAAAGCTTCTCTCCATTGTAATGGAGGGAAGACAAGTTAACCAGCATATGATCAAAAACACCCTGGACACTTCGGAAACAGCAGGCATGTCTCTGGCCCAAGGGACCCTACTTAAAAGACACGCTTGTCTGCGTACCTCAAGTTTTAAACCGGAAACCTAAGCCTCCTTCATCAATAAGCCCATTGAGGAATCTAACCTCTTCGGGAAAGCGGTGGATGAAGCCTTGGAAACAGCCAAGAAGGAGCATGAGACTCTGAAGTCTCTGCAGCAGATCACACAGAAACCTTCCCCCCCAGAGGGGTAATGACTCTCAGCGGTCCTTTCGAGGGCAAGCCCGTGCTGGTCAAAACAACTACGGCACGGGGAACTTCAACACAGGACAAACTTCAGGAAGCCCCGCATACTGCCCTTCAAGGGGTCAGAAACGAGGCAGAGGTAGAGGCCCCAATCCCAGAGGAGCCACAGCCTCTGTTCAGAAATGACCACCAAATCCAGGTCCCCTCCTGTCTCATCCCGGTCGGGGGGCAATTAGCATCTTTCCTCATGGCATGAGAGGGGATAACTTCAGACCAGTGGGTCATAGACGGCCGCCCACGGGTACTGCGTGGAATTCACCCGACCTCCACAATTCAGACCGCCGCGCTCACAGCGCCTTTCACCGGACCATCTGCAGATCCTGAATCAAGAGGCGGAAGCACTGCTGGGAAAGGACGCTATAGAAGCCGCCCCTATTCTTCAGGTAAACGAGGGTATCTATTCAGTGTACTTCCTTGTACCCAAAAAGGATCTCACCATGCGCCCTGTTCTAGACGTGCGCCCAGCGAACAAGTTTATAAAACCCCAGATGTTTCGCATGGTAACACTACAAGAGGTGATCCCATTGCTGAAACAGGGGGACTACATGGCAACATTGGACATGAAAGATGCATACTTTCTTATTTCAATGTTGCCAGCGCACAGGCAATATCTAAGGTTCATGATCGAGGACAGACATTACCAATTCAAGGTACTCCCCTTCGGCATCGCTTTGGCGGCAAGGGTGTTTACCAAAGTCCTGGCAGTGGCTGCAGCACACCTGCGCAGACTGTCGGTCCCAGTTTACCCTTACCTCGACGACTGTCTCAGCACGGGGGACTCATTCGATGCATTTTTTTCGAACACCCAGAAAACAGTAGATTTCCTTTTCAGTCTGGATTTCTCAATCAACGAAAAGAAATCCAGTCTAGTCCCCAGTCAAATGAAACAATTTCTGGGAGCTCTAATTCGGACGAAAGACAGTCTAGTCTTCCCCTCCAACGAGAGGGTTCAGAACATGCTTTTTTAGATCCCTCAATATGTGGCCAGTCGGGAGGTGACAGTGCGCAAGGCCATGCGCTTGCTAGGAAAGATGGCGTCATGCATATACTTGGTTCCCCACGCACGGCTGCGCATGCGTTCCATGTAGGAGTGGCTCAATAGCCAGTGGTGTCAGTGGGAAGATCTGGTAGTAATCTCGCCAGCCCTCGTTCTCTCTCTGCAGTGGTGGTCAAGAGAAAACCTCTTGAAGGGGAAGACCTTCACCACCCATGCAATGAAAGCCACTCTCACTACAGACGCATCTCTCACAGGGTGGGGCTCACCTGCTTCAGCAGACAGAGCACAGAGTTTGGTCCCCTCAAGTAGCTTCCAGCCATATAAACCTACTGGAGCTATTAGCGGTGTTCAAGGCATTAAAAGGCCTTTCAAGTGCAGCTGCAAAGGAAGACAGTGCTGATTCTAACAGACAGCACTACAGCCATGTATTACCTGAAAAAACAGGGGGGCACTCACTCTCCAGGGATATCCCAGCTTTCCCAAAATATTTGGATATGAGCTCTCAGACACAAGATATTTCTGTTGTCCCAACATGTTCCAGGGGAACTCAATCTTCTGGCAGACGTGCTCAGCAGAGATTGTCCTCTGCCCGAAGAATACGAATGGCGGCTACATGAAGACATTGTGTCCAGCGTCTTCGCAGAATGGGGCTTCCCAGAGATTGATCTGTTTGCAACTCAGGAGAACGCCCAATGCCAAGACTACGCCTCCGGGTACCCCCAGAACCGATCCAAGGGGAACGGTCTCTGGATAACATGGTCAGGGAAATATGTTTACTTCCCCCCCCCCCCCCCGACTCCCCTTCTCAACAAGATAGTGCACAAGATGTACCAGGAACCAGTTACCATGATACTGGTGGCCCCCATGTGGGCCCGCCAACCCTGGTTCGCTCACCTGATGGAAATGTCCCACTCCCCACCAGTACAACATGTTGTCTCAGGACAGGGGGGAGACCGTACACCCATGCCCACAAACCCTGAACTTAGCAGCATGGCTCCTGAGGTCATAGAGTTTGGGCACCTACAACTCCCTCAGAGATGCATGGACATACTCAGGGAAGCTAGGAAACCGAACACACGTTATTGCTATGGCAGCAAATGGAAACGTTTTGTCATCTGGTGTAATTCCAAGGGTGTCAATCCCATCGATTGCTCACCCACACACATTGTACTGTACCTAACCCATCTGTTGGACACCGGGTTAGTCTTCAATTCCCTAAAGGTTCATTTGGCTGCTCTGTCAGCCTACACCACATCACAACAAAAAGTGTTGTTGTGGAAAATACTGGTGATTAAAACCTTTATGGAAGAGGTTAAGAGGATTTATCCTCCCATTTCTCACCTGGCCCCTGGATGGGATCTAAATGTGGTTTTACCAGGCTTGTGGGAGCTCCCTTTGAGCCTATGCATAAAACAAGTCTGAAAGACCGGACTTATAAAACGGCCTTCCTAGTGGCTATCACTTCTATCAGAAGGGTTTGCGAACTGCAGGCACTTTCTGTTCTAGACCCCTTTGTTACAATCCACAAAGATAAGGTAGTTCTGCGCACACATCCCAGATTTGCACCTAAATTCATCTCAAAGTTCCATGTGAACCAATCAATCGAACTACCCACTTTCTTCCAGAACCCTACTAGCATTGCCGAAAGAAGCCTACACACACTAGATGTGCGCAGGGCAGTCAAGTTCTACCTGGAAAGAACTAAACCACTGAGGAAAACAAAACAATTCTTTGTTTCAGTGGCAGCTGGTAGAGAAGGGGATCCTGTCTCTAAATCAGCTATCTCAAGGTGGATTGTCAAATGCAGCACACTATGTTTCTCTCTTGCTAAGAGATAACTGCCCTTCAAGCCTAGAGCACATTCTACTTGGGGCACTTGGGCATCCATAGCATTCATTGCAAATGTTCCCCTTGAGTCCATTTGCAAAGCGGCAACCTGAAGTTCTGTACACAACTTTACAAAACACTATTGCCTAGACACACATTCTAGGTCTGATTCTCAGGTGGGACAAGCAGTACTAAGACATCTTTTCTCTACTGTTCCTTCTCATAACCCACCTCCAACTCCGGGTACTGCTCGCTAGTCTATGCACAGCATGTGATTCTAAGCAGATTAACAAGCAAAAGAAGACATGCATTACTTACTGTAATAACATTTCTGATGATTGTATCTGCTTAGATTCACATGCGCCCTCCCTACCTCCCCGCTCGGGGTGGAAGGAACATAGACGCCTTACTACTTTCTCTCTTTATGTACTTACTCACTATAGCCTAGGGCTCCCTCATGGCAGAAAAAATACAATCGGAGGGACCTCGGCGTGTGAGGGATTTTGGGTACACTACACGTCAGGATAGGGATAGTGTTACAGACACGCCTATGCCGACGTCCCCGAAAAACAAGATGCAATACTCCGCGGTTACCACTGGATGTCAGACCATATGCACAGCATGTGAATCTAAGCAGATACAATCATCAGAAATGCTATTACAGTAAGTAATGCATGCCATTTGTACAGCGCTTGTACACAGGTGAAGTGCTTCAAGGCAGGAAGGGTACAAGGGAAAAAATAGTAATTCTTTGGCCTTGAAGTTTCCGGATTATCTAACGAAAAGTAACTAGGGTACTAGGCCTGAACGGCATTTCACCTAGTGCAAGTGCATGAGTAACGGGCGCAAACCAGATTAGGGAGGGGAGACAAAGGGCGGACAAGACGGAACTTACTAGGCCTAGTAAATTTGCATCATGCAAGTGAACAGATGGAGGGGCAAGGAAGGGGGAGGGGGAAACAAGTGCCCCCAGTCCAGCAGGGCCCTGGGTTAAGTGCAGAGATGTTACCGCTCACATGGAACATATGAAGTGCGGTAGGGGTAACCCATCTCATGGAACGAATGCTGAAAGTGCAGTTGTGCAGAGGCTTGGAGGCAAGTGCAAAGACTGGCGGGGGAGCCTAGGACCTATGAGGCTCTAGAGGTGTGAGCCAGGCGACCATTCAGCAAAGTTTAGGGGAGAGAAGGTGGAGTGAGGCTGGCGAGAAAGAGGTTAGCAAGGGAGCTGGAGAGAGGAAGAGAAAAGGATGGTCTTGAGGAGTTACCGAACTTAAGGAGTTCTGGCTCAAGGTCGGAGAGAGGCAGGGAGGCTGTTCCAGAGGGAGGCACCTGCAGAGGATAAAGATCTATCCTCAAATCTCTGCTTGGAAAAACGTTTCACTAGCAGAGTTGGAGAAGGCCGAGCGGAGGGCTCTAGATGGAGAGTATTTAGGAATGGAGCGTTGTAGATAGTGCGGGCCCTGGCCCCAGAAAGCCTTGTGGACTATGCAGTGGGTCTTGAACTTTATCATGGCAATCACAGGGAGCCAGTGGAGGGATTTCAGCGCTGGAGAGATGCAGTCCCTTGCCTTGAGGCCAAGTCTGAGTTGTAGTGGGCGTAGAGTAGAAGGAGGCAGATTGAGAAAGAGGCTGTTTGCAGTAGTCCAGCCTAGAGAGAAACAGGGCTCTGGAGATGGTGAACCTTTGGGGGAAGGTGAGAAAAATTAGAATACCTCTGAGGAGGTGCAGCTGGCAGTGGTACTTTTTAGAGATGTGCGAAGGAGAAGTGGAGTCAAAAATTATACCCAGGTATTTTGCCTCACTAGCAGGGAGACCGACCGGTGGGAAATTGCGAAAGCGAGGATAGGGGACCCAATGAGAACGATATGTCTTACTGGCATTGAGGCAGAGATCATTAGCAGCACACCAGGACAGAATTGTGGACACAGTCGGGGAGGAGGAGGAAGAGGCCGAAGATAGCATGAAGGAGAGATGTGTGTCGTGCACATAGCACTGTAAGTTAGAGGTGAAGGTAGAGATCAAGTGGGCCAGAGGGGCCATTTAGACATTGAAGAACCACAGGATAGGTTAGATCCCTGAGGGACGCCACAAGTGAAGAGAGTGATGTGGGAGAGAAAGGACCCAAATTCCACTCGGGAAGAACTGTCAGATAAAAAAGAGCCAAGCCACGCAAGGGGCCAGATCTGTGATGCCCAGGGTATCACTGAGATGGGAGATCAGAATGTTGTGGTTTACAGTGTCGAAGGCAGAAGAGTGATTGAGAAGAATGAGGACAGAAGGAGGGTTGGAGTCCAGATTTGAGAGCAGGTTTTCACTGGTGTTCAGAAGAGCAGTTTCCCTGCCTCTGGATGCTCTAAAGCCAGACTGATGGTCATGGAGACAGCCAACAGATTCAGTATGGAGGGTGAGCTGAGAGATGGCTAATTTCTTCAGGTGTTTTCTCAGTGATAGAGATTGGGCGATAGTTTGCCGGGATAGAAGGGTCAGCAGAGGGTTTTATGAGTAGAGGGTTCACAACAGCGTGCTTGAGAGAAGTGGGATAAACTCCAGTGACAAAGAGGTTGCAGATGTGGCCTGGGCAGGAGCAAGAGAATCAGTGTTTTCTTTGATGGTTTTTGGAGGAGCAAGGGTCAACCTGTTTGAAGGTCTCCTCCAAAGAGGTGGTCCCCTGCTCTTCTTGAACCCTTAAGGACAACATCTTCTGTGTCACCCCTGCTCTCGCTGACGTCTGCAACCATTCGTTTGCCACTGGCTCTTTCCCTCTATCCCTCAAGCACTCCCTTGTGCACCTCCTCTTAAAAAAGCCAGCTGCCACCCCTCCTGTCCAGCTAAGTATCACCCTATCTCCATTATCCCCTTCCTGGATAAACTCTTGGAGAAGCTAGACCTCCCCCAACTGACCCTCCACACTGATCTTGCTGGTTGCCTCCACGACTATCAATCTGGATTCAGGGAATCCGGAGGCACGGAAACTGCTCGCCTGAACACCCAGGAAGTCATGCTTGCAAATCTCGACTAACTCTGCCGCTGGTCTCGTTCTCCTTGACCTCTCCTCTGCCTTTGACATGGTCAACCATTCTATCCTCATATAACGACTCTGTGATACCCTCGGCATCACTGACTGGGCACTGGATTGACTGACCCCTTTCCTCATTAACCACCCTTCCAAGTTCCAACTGGGTCCTTTCTCCTCCACCACCACACTTTCTACCTGTGGCGTCCCTCAGGGCTCTGTTCTATCACCATGGCTCTTCAATATGCATCTCGCCCCTCTGGCACACCTGATCTCCTTCTCTGCTAATTTTCAGTGTTATGCTGATGACGCACAGCTTTCCTTCAAACTTTCCCCTACTACCTCCTCTTCCTCTCTCTCACTCTGAATGCCTGTCCGCCATTCACGCATGCTGTACAGCTATCTATCTCTGTCTTAATGCCAGTAAGACTGAGATCCTTCTCATTGGGACACGTGCACCCTCCTTTCCTCCTACCCTCTGGCCACCCTATATGGGCCCTCTACCCTCACCATTCTATGAGGCCAAAAACCTAAGGGTCATCTTAGACTCTGCTCTCTCCTTCACCCCCAACATCTTGGACCTTACCAGGAAGGCCCACTTCCAGCTCCACCTCCTCAGAGGCATTCTCCCGTTCATCGCCTTCCCCCAGAAGCTCAATGTCTGTAGAGCTCTGGTCCTCTCTAGGCTGGACTACTGCAACAGTCTTTCTCAATCTCCCTCTTGCCTTCCTTCACCCCCTACAGCTAATTCAGAACAGGGCTGCAAGGCTTATCGTTAGCCTCAAGGCCAGGGACTGTATCTCTCCAGCACTTAAATCTCTCCACTGGCTCCCGGTGGCTGCAAGGATCAAATTCAAGACCCACTGCATCATCCACAAGGCTTTCTGAGGCCTGGGGCCATGCTATCTCCAACTTTCCTTCCCTAAATACTCCCCTACTAGAGCCCTGCCCTCCTCTAACTCTTTGATCGTCAAATGTTCTCCAAGCAGAAAGTGGGGGGAAGGTCTCTCTCCTCGGCTTGCTCCTCCCTTTGGATCAGCCTCCCTACTCCCTCAGACTTGAGCCAGACCTCCTTAAATTCCGTAAACTTCTCAAAACTCTGCTCTTTTCTACTTCCTTCCCTCTTTCCCTTCATTGCTAATCACCCCACTGCCACTAGGACTGGTGGCCTGGCCCTCATGAGTCCCACAGGATACCAGGCCTTTCTACCCAGTCGATAAGAGCACCCCACTGCTCTACCCCTGCGGGCCCCTGCTTTGACGCTCTACATCCTACCCTTGGAGTTGCACGCATTAGCACTTAGTCCGAAGCCTCCCCCTTGGCACTCCTCCCAATCCCCCTCCGGACCTCCTGCCAGCACTTATCCATTCCGTGCACCCCCCTCCACCCACCAATCAATATCTCATGCACTACCACAGGCCTAGTTGGACCACGACTGTATATCTACTGTTTTTGCCAATGTTGTTCTCCCCTGTTCCCTTCCCATTTAGCCTTGTTGTGCTTTGAAACACAATTCTGCTGTATAAATTGCCCAACAAATGCTGAATAAAATAAAAACATTGCGTAAAACGTAGCAGAGTAAGAACAGTAGTAAAGGAAAAGAGGAGCGACAGTGGGTGGGGGAATAGGAGTATGTATAGGCATAGAGGGAAAGGTAGATCATAACCAGAAGAATAGCAATAGTCTGGGTAGTAGAATGAGAGGTACGAAAGAAAAGAAGGTAGCAGTGATTGACTGGATTTCTAAACTCTGGCCTGGTGGACAGATGTTTAGGAGGCCAACCTAGTTATAGTGAACAGGGGAACTCCTGGAGCTTAGC